>NC_072405.2:43081250-44345000 GCF_028858775.2 Pan troglodytes
AAGGGGTTTTTTGTTTTGTTCTGTTTTTTTGAGACGGATTCTCACTCTGTCACCCAGGCTGGAGTGCAGTGACGCGATCTCGGCTCACTGCAACCCTCCGCCTCCCGGATTCAAGCAATTCCCCTGCCTCAGCCTCTCGAGTAGCTGGGAAAACAGGCGCATGCCGCCACGCCCAGCTAATTTTTTGTATTTTAGTAGAGACGGGGTCTCACCATATTGCCCAGACTGGTCAAGTTCTCGGTTTCTAAAGACTCATGTGATGAGGCTGGATCCACCCAGATAATCCAGGATAGTCTGTTTATCTTACAGTTTGTAACCTTAGTATGAAATCCCTTTGTCAATGCTGTATAGCATTCACAAGTTCCAAGGGATAGAAGGTAAATATTTTGGGGAGGCCATTCTTCTGCCTATCACATCTTCCTTCAGTTGCTTCAGTCACAATCAAATTCTCATGTTCATTAGACTGGATCTATCCTAATAAAGTCGAAATCTCTCCCTCCTTCTCCTTGGAAATTCCATTGTGCCATCTGGTTTTTCTGGTGAGATATTTTCAATAGGCCCCATTGACTCAAAATTTTTCCTGAGTGACTTCTATATTCTCTTGCCTTAAGTGAATATGGCTATCACCTGAGTAAACTGCTGCTTCTGCTATGTTTTTGGAGGAGTCAATTTATTTTTGCCCATGCAGAAGCACCCCTGGCCAAAATGTAATGTCAGGCTACCTAGCTCCATATTGCCAATTACAAGCCACTTTCCCTCCCTTTCTCCCTCTTATAGCATTTGAAGCCCATGATATAAACCACACATCCATTATCTCTGTTTTTAAAATAATCTACCATTATCTTGATCACTTTTCTTCAGTCATTGAAGATATCAGCACCTGGATTATGACCATCTCTTCATTATTATTTCTAACATAAAAATTAGATATCCACACAGATAAACCAAGCAACATATTGGACTCTCAGTCTTGAAATCCTTTCTCTTCATGATCTTGTCGCGCCCCCTCTTTCAACTCTTCAACTCCCAAATTGTATGCTTTTGTTCTTTTTCTTTCTTTCTTTCTTTCTTTCTTTTTTTTTTTTTTTGAGACACAGTCTCACCCTTTCACCCAGGCTGGAGTAAAGTGCTGCAATCTCGGCTCACTGCGACCTCTGTTCCCTGGGCTCAAGGGATTCTCCTGCCTCAGCCTTCTGAGTAGCTGAGATTACAGGCACCCACCACCATGCCTAGCTATTTTTTTTTGTAATTTTCGTGGTGACAGGGGATTTCCATGTTGGCTAGACTGGTCTTGAACTCCTGACCTTAGGTGATCTGCCCACCTCAGCCTTCCAAAGTGCTGGGATTACAGGCATGAGCCACCGGGCCTGGCCCCAAATTGTATGCTTTTTCAGTTAGCAATAACTGTACAATGCTCAATGTCAAGCATCCCTCTTCTTGACCACCAGCTCATATCTCTCCATTTTACTCCCTGTGTTATCCCAATCCAGCGATGCATTGACCCTGATGACATCTATAACGGATGAGCCCCTCTTGTGTTCAACTGATTATTACCCTTCTCATGCTCTCAGTCTCCCTTTTTCTTCACTTAGCTTCCATGTTCTGTTATCCCTTACATGTGACCTCACCATTGTAACTCCACTTCCCACCATGGTATTCATCTGGTAAAATTCTAGTCATGGCTCAATCTATCTATTCTCAGCCTATACTTGAAGCAGAGAAAAATTTTGCAAGAGAACTGATACTTGCTGCTGATTTAATTTTCAACAAAATTTAAGAGTGATCTCAATGCTCCCAAGTAATTACTTTTTTGTATTCAGTTCATTCTCTCAATCACCGAAGTGACTGCATCTCATCTCTCTCTAAAGTTCAACAATCTCTCCTCTTCCTCAATCTAAGTACCCACAATGATTTTTGTTTTACTGAGAAAATAGAAGCATGTAGAAGAAAACTTCTACATATGCCTCCTAAGAAATCTACCAAAATACATTCTTCTGTACCAAAAATTTTGTTTTCCATCATGTTATAATGTATAAACTATTCTTGCTTTAATCTAGGTCTAACATCTTTCCCTTTCTTGAATCTACTCACACATTATAAAGGTCCAGTTTTTTTTGCAGTTATATTCTTTCTTTTGTTCATCATCATTTTTTTCTGTCCGTCTCTACTGGATAATTTTCATCAGCACATCAACATACCACTGTACATTTAAACATACATGTTCCTCTTTAAACCATGTTTAACTGTTTCATTTTACTACTCCTCATTACAGTGAAACTGCTCAAAAGAGTTCTCTGCATCTGCTGTATCTAATTTATTTTCTCTCATTATAAGTTGAAACCTTCTAATCAGGTTTTGGCCCCTGACTTCACCCCCAAAACCAGCATCAATAAAGTCATAAATTATATAGGCACTGAAAAATTTATAACAATTTTAAAGTTTACATCTTGGTTAGTCTGTGTCATTTGACGTAGTTGTTCAGTTTATGCTTCCTGAAAAATGTCTACACCTTCGCTTCTGGAACATCTCTTTTGTCTCCTAATTCGCAAGCACGTCATTCTCAGATTTATTGGACAACTTTCCTTTCCATCTCAACCTCTAAATGTTTGAGTGTCCCAGGGTTCACTTCTCATCAATCTTTATTTCTGTGTCTGCATTCATTTAATAAGTGATCTCACTCAGCCTGATGGTCATAAGTATCCATCTGCCTGAGGATGATTCAAAAGTGTATATTTCTATCCATCCTGCTTCTCTGAACTCAATGTTTTTTTGTACAAGCACCTATTCAACAATTCCACTTGGAAGTAAAATAAACAACTTAAATTGTTCAGGTCTAAAAATGAACTTTTGTTTCCCCTAGCATGTACACATTGCTTCCCTCTGTATTTCCTTAATAATAAATGTTACTTTTATTCCTTCAGATGCTCAGACACAAGTCTTTGAATTAATTATTTTTGAGAACACCTGTGGTGTGAGTCTCACAGTGTGAAAAGAAGGAATTAGCTATTGTACCTGTATTACTAAATGTTTTTGCATTCTTCAGTCTTCTTCAACCCAAGTCAATTCTGAACATGTTTTAGATTAGACTTCTAAAGCCACAATCTTCAGAAATTCAATGGTTCTCTCTTACCTAGAGAAGGAAACCCCAGATTTTAAAATACTCATTCAAGGTTACTTGAATGAGTAACCTTACTCCAATCTTCCCTGTAAATTTCATCTCTACATTTTATGAACCTTCTATTTCTACCAAATATTCACACATGCATGCTTTCAACTCTTTTGATATTCTGCCCTGTTTTTTCTTTTCTCCCTTACAATGCCATCTTTTGAAATCTCTACCAATAATACTCTTAGTTTTTCTTATAAATATATGCTTTAAGTCCCAGCTACTACCATTTATTCTCTGTTAAAAGTCTTCAGGTGTCTTCTGATTTCCAAAGACGTAATTTTCTTCCTCTGAGCTTCTCCAAAGTTCATTCTGCATAATATTCATAAAGTACATAATGTATTATATCTCTTATATACATATTTACATTTTTTAAATTAAAATTGCCTAAATACTTGCAGGTGAAATTGTGACTAATAATTATCTGAATGTCTTGCAGTGCCTAGCACAGTACATTTACATCTATTTGATAACAAATAAATGCTTTTAAAATTTGAATTGGTCTTAGATATAAATTTAATCTCTAAAAAATAAAATTTTACTCTCATAAATAGCATAATTATCCTAAGATTGAGGATAAAAAGAATATTAACTAGAGTACAATCAGAACAAACAAACCACACCAATTATTTTAGCAGAGATAATTTAAAATAAAGAATTGTTGGGGTGACCATGGAGGCTCATGCCTGTAATCCCAACACTTTGGGAGGCCGAGGCTAGCAAATTACTTGAGCCCAGGAGTTCGAGACCAGCCTAGGCAACATAGGGAGATCCTGTTTCTGCAAAAAAATTAGCCAGGATGGTGGCACATGCCTGTAGCTCCAGTTATTTGAGAGGCTAAGGTGGAGGGATCTTTGAGCCCTGGCGGTGAAGGTTGCAGTGAGCAGTGATTTTTGCCACTGCACTCCAGCCTAGGTGATGGAGCAAGACTCAGTCTCAAAAAAAAAAAAAAAGTTGAGTAGTTATTAAAAATGTGAAAGTTCAAAGGACTACACTAAGCTATCACACAATTATCAACTACAGGAAGCAGGTACAATCCTTAGTACTAGAGTACTAGAGTAAAGGGGGAGAGATTAAGATTATTAAAATTATTAGACATTTCACAGAAGATTTCTGGAGCTACAACACAGAACTTGAAGGAGTAGACATTGCTCAGTGAATGCCGGTGTCTCTTAGCTCATTGGAAAGCCACATGGTGATGGGCAATAGACCTACTGAAGGGACTTTCAACTGGCTGCTACTGACTTGTGTGAGGGGCCTAGACGAAGCTGGTGCTACAAGTATTGTGGAAAACTGCATACTAGAATTAATTGCTGCTACAATTACCGCTGCTGGAGGGAAGAAGTATTGCTGAAACGACACTAGAAAAAATTGAAGGCCAAAAAAAAGAGGAAAAAGTAATGAATGGGAAGGAGTGTATTTTCCCTCCTCCTGCTTTTGAGTTTCTTTCTAGTGTTCCTTATTGGCAGGGCCTGAAGAGAGCAGATGCAAAAACTGAAATGTGGTTGGCAGAGTCCTGGCCCCAGAATTACAAAGCAGAATATAGAAGAGTGAGTTTGAAACAGAAATAGCAGCTTAATTCCTGGCACACACAGACACCCCTTAACTCCAAATGCTGATTGCTCCCTTACAAACTACAGAGTCAAAGACGTAAAATGAGCAAAAGAAAATTACTTAAAATAGATGAATATCTTGTTGTGATGTTTAGTGATGTTTCAAAAATATCCCTGTTTTATTGCAATACCATGATGTATATACTAGGGTGAAGGGGTTAAAAAAAAACAACAAAACACTGATGTTTTAAAAAAATTCTTTGAAATTTTTAAGTGAAGTTTAATAAACAATCTTAGAGGTTTTTCCTTGAATCTTTGGCTTGCCAATCGGTAATTCAACAGGTTTTACATTTTCATGGGTTTTTATTTATTTTGCATTTAAGAAATTCTTGATTATTCTATAGTATTCTATTACTTTGCTGCTAATGTATTCTCAAGTATTTACTGCAGCTATCCTTTGGAATATTTTCTTATACAACTGATCTACCCAAGAGGAACAAGTGTATTACAACAAATCCCTCTGAGGCTTGCTCAGAAATCCTCTGGTCAAAAGGAAGATATACGCACTAGACTGTATTTCTTCTAAACTGAATTCCTAAGACTTGTCTGTCAGGTCTGGGGAATTGTGTTAGCTGCCACTACTAAGTCAGGAAGACTTGCAAACCAAGGAACAAAGGATCCTATTAAATAAAAAAAATTTATATTGTGACTTTTATATTCTCTACTCCAGTTCAAGTTTATCAGGGAAATGTCATGTTGTAGCTGAATTAATACTGATCAAGCTCAATTTGCATATAATTTGGCTTTCAAGAAGAGATGGAGAGGAAGAGAGTGAGCAGCATAATATTTTATTAAATCAGGTATACTTGCTTTCCTTATATTGTTTCAAATGGAAAAACTTTATTTAATAGGAAAGCATTTTGTATCATCCAAATCTCTTGCCACCATGGTAGACGATCCCAGATGAAGGGGTTTGCACAGTAGTATAAGTCTATCATGATTGGCACTGATGAAATTCTCAGTGCTTAGCAAGAATATGTGATATAAGAAATTATTCATTCAAACATCAAATATTAATGGAATGTCTACTATTTATGAATCATTGAATCCAGTAATTTAAAGCATTTTTTCCTAATCCAAAAAGGAAAAACCTTTCTCTTTCTTTCTCATTCTATATAGCCTTCTGACTTTGATTCATATTAAGAATATATACCTAGATATAATACTAAGAATTTCAATTGAGAGATCAGTCTTATCTAAGCAACTGACTTTGATTTGTTCTGAGGTTCATAAAACCCACTCCAGTTTCTTCAATATTTAGTTACATGGTCTGCTACTCACACAAAATGGAATTTCCTTTGCTTACCTCCTTTGCAACCATATGTGACCATTTGACTAATTCTGAGCAATGAGTTGTAAGCAGAAATGTTGTGAAAGGCTTCTGGGTAATCTTAAATGGAGCTGAATTGTCTAGAACAACATTTCTGTTTGTTTGTTTTGTTTTGTTTCCATTTCCTTTTCTTCTTCTTCCAGCCTGAAACTCAGAGCTCCACCAGCTATTTTATTTTTATTTTTGTTTTTTTGAGACAGAGTCTCGCTCTGTCACCCAGGCTAGAGTGCAGTGGCACCACCACAACTCAGTGCAGCCTGGAGCTCCTGAGCTCAAGCAATCTTCCTTCCTCAGCCTCCTAAGTAGCTGAGACCACAGGTGCATACCACCAAGCTGTTTTTTTGTTTTGTTTTGTTTTGTTTTTTATACAGACAGGAGTCTTTCTATGTTGACCAAGCTGGTCTCAAACTTCTGGCCTCAAGCAATCCTCCCACCTCAGCTTCCCAAAGTGTTCGGATTACAGTCATGAACCGTCATTCCTGGCACACTAGCCATCTTAGACTTTGAACGTGAACTTGAAGAACAAGCCTAGTGATAGAAAGATGAAATAATCATGGAGTCACTGTAGTAATCTTGCAGTGACTGTCCTGTAATCTGCTTTACATGACAAGAAAAAATCAAACTATATTTTATATGAATCACTGTAATACAGATTTTTCTCACATGCAATTGCACCTAATATTCCCTGAAAATCAAACAAAATCTTTGTTGTAGAAAACTATAGTTGTTTTCATGCTTTTAACGCTTTCCTTAAAATTTCAGTTTAAATTTTTAATTTAAATTTCTGCCTAAATTATTTAGAATTTCTTTTTTCCTTTTAAATGTTATAAGAAACTTAATATGATTTATCTGTTGCGCAAGAATCCCCCTTTGTCTTTTTCATGTTGTTAGAGATCTGGTTCTGCCATTTTTACAATAAACACATCAGTTTTTAAAATAAAGACATCAATAAACACATGATGTGTTTTACAATAAACACATCAATTTTTTACAATAAACACATCAATTTGTTTTTAATTTAATAGCTGATGATTAAATTTTTCAAGTATGTATTGATTTCTGTTTCCACTACTCATTTTGAATTCCTCACTTTACTTCCATGAGTAGTTTTCTTTTGATTTGTGTAAATGATTTCTTAATACTTTTTATAATTTGTATATCTGTACATCTGTACATGTTTTTATGTCAGACTCTCTTGAAAGATAGTTCAGTTCAATATAGAATTTTAGATTCCTAATAATTTCTTTTAGAACTTTGAAAATATCACTTTATTTTCTTCTGGAGTGTATCATTGCTTAGGAGATATCATCTATATATCCGCGACTCATTTGAGTTATTCTATCTCTATCTTTTTCTATGGTATATTCTCTCTTTCTACTGATGTTCTATATTTCATAATTATGAATCTTGGGATGCATTTATTTTTACTTAATCACTTTGATTCTTAGAGGTTTTGTTTTTTTGCTATTTTTTTTAATGTGAGGAGTCACATCTTCGATTATCAGGAGCTCTCAAATATTATCTCTTCACTTGCATGTCTTCAATTTTCATATCCTAGAACTTCTATTAGATATTTACTCAACTTGAGCTAATATTTGAATATAATAGAAATTATGGTTCAAAGTTCAGTGATTTGCACATGGTTATCCAATTTTTTCAGCAGCTCTTGTTGAAATACTGTCCTTTCATCACTGAATTGCCTTTGAGCCTTCCTCAATATTTAATTGTCTCTACAGGGCTCATTTTGTTCATCTATTTATCACTGCACTGATACAACGCTGTTTTCATTACTGTAGCTTTATCATAAGTACCAAAATTATGTAATGTTAGTTCTCCAAATTTGCTTTCCTTTTTAAAGTTTTGATTATTCTCAGTCTTTATACTAAAAATTCTGTGAAGATTTTGATTGGAATTGCAAAAAATATGTAGATCAATTTGGGGAGAATTGACATAATAATATTGATTGTTCTGACCCAAGAGAACAAGATGTAGGTTTGAATTTTTATTACACTTTTAAAAATCGATTTTACCAATGCTTTGGAATAGTTTTGGAACAGTTCTTCCCGCCCGCTGCACAGACAAAACCAATTCACTGAGAGCATTGCATTGTGATAAAGAAAGGGTTCAGTTGGCAGGAGGGCGACCACATCACGTGAGTGATGAATTATTACTCAAATCAATCTCCTCAAGAATTCAGAGCCTAGGGTTTTCATGGAGAATTTGACAGACACAGGCCTAGAGGAATGGGTGTTGCTGATTGGTTGGCATTGCAATCATAGGGGTGTGGGAAATGGTCCTCTTGCACTGAGTCCATTTCCGGACGGGATCGCAGGACTGGTTGGAGCGTGAGGGTGGAGCCATTGGTTTTCAGAAATGCAAAAGCCTGAAAAGACATCTCAAAAGGCCAATCTTAAGTTCTACAATAGTGAAGTTATCTGCAGTTACTACTGGGAAAGTTCCAAATCTTGTGACCTCTGGAATAATGGCTGATAATCATTTATATCTAAACCTTAGCATAATCCAGGTTCCTCTCATCCTCCTAACCTGGAGCTCTTTCATTAGTTTTACAAAGGTGGTTTAGTTTTGGCAAGGGATATTATCATTTAAACTATAAACTGACTTTCTCCTAAAGTTAGCTTGGCTCAAGCCCAAGAATGACCTAGGGCAATTTGGAGGCTAAAGGCAAGATGGGGGTTGGTTAGATCAGATCTCTTTAATTGTCATAATTTTCTCACCTTTATAATTTTGGCAAAGGTAGTTTCAGTTTTGGTGTATGAGTCTTGCACGTATGTTCTGACATTTATCCCCAAGCATTTCATCTACTTTATGTCATTGTGTATGATTTTTTTTTACTTCAGTTGCTAACTGCTTACTGCAAGCATATAGTGATATAATTGATTTTTGTATGTTTATCTTGTATATTGCAAACTTGTTATACTCACTTAACTTCGTGGCTTTATTCATAAATCCCATCCAATTTTCCACAGTCAATCATGTCATCTGTGACTAAAGACAATTTTGTATCTTTATTTCCAACCTGGATGCTTTTATTTATTTTACTTGATTTATTGCACTGATTAGAACTTCTAGTAGAGTATTGAATAGAAGTTGTGAAAGAGGTTATCTTGTCTTGTTCCTGATCTTAGGTGGATATTCATCAGTAAATATAATGTCCCCTGTAAATCTTTTATGAATGTTCTTTATCAGATTGGAAACACTTTCTTATATTCCTGTTGACTAAGAGTTTTTATCAGGCAGAAATGTTGGACTTTGTCAAAGCTTACTCTACATCTACAAAGGTGATCAGATAGTTTACTTTTTTAGTTTGTTAATACGGCACATTATGTTGGATGATTTTGAAATTTTAAACTCTTACATTCTGGAGTAAACTTCACTTAGTCATTGTATTAGTTTCCTATTGCTGCTGTAACAAATAGCAAAAAAAAAAAATCAGTGGTGCAAACATATTATTTTTATTGTGGAGGGCAGAAGTCCTAAAATTGATGTGTTTGTAGGGCTACATTTCTTCTGGGGGCTTTCTTGCCTTTTCCAACTCCTAGAGACTGTGTGCATTCCTTGGCTCATATTCTTTCCTCTGTCTCTTGAAGAAGCCAGCCCATAGTTCACCTGTCTCTCTCTTTCTCTCTTTCTTTCTCTCTCTTCTCATCTATGACTCTGTAATCACATTTCCTTGTCTGACTTTGGTTCTCCTGACTCCCTGTCTCCCTTATAATGTCACTCACCTGGCTAACCCAGGCAATTCTCCCTATATGAATACTCTTAATTTAATCACATTTGCAAATCCCTATTGCCACATAAAATAACACATTCACGGGTTCTGGAAATTAAGACATGGGCATCTTTGGTGGGAGGAGCACTTTTCTACCAACTAATGCTATATATATACATATATATGTATATATATAGTATGTTTGTTTGTTTAGGGTATTTAATCCACATTTATAAAAATATTGATATTGCTGGGCGCGGTGGCTCACGCCTGTAATCCCAGCACTTTGGGAGGCTGAGGTGGGCAGATCACGAGGTCAGGAGATCAAGACCATCCTGGCTAACACGGTGAAACCCTGTCTCTACTAAAAATACAAAAAAATTAGCCATGTGTGGTGGCAGGTGCCTGTAGTCCCAGCTACTCGAGAGGCTGAGGCAGGAGAATGGCGTGAACCCAGGAGGCAGTGGTTGCAGTGAGGCGAGATTGCGCCACTGCAGTACAGCCTGGGTGACAGAGCGAGACTCAGTCTCAAAAAACAAACAAACACAAAAAGTTGATATTTAGTTTTCTGTTCTTATAATGTCTTTGTCTTGTTTTGATATCACGATAATGCTGGCCACATAAAATAACTTGTAAAATCGGCTCCCTCTTCCATTTCCAGGAAGAGTTTTATAGATTTAGTATTATTTCTTTCTTTAATGTTTGGTAGAATTCAGTAATGTTTGGTAGATGCCAGTAAAGTCATCTAATGCTTGGAGTGGCCTTTGTGGGAAGATTTTCAACTATAAATTCAATTTATTTAATAGATACAGGACTCTTACAATTACTTATTCATATTTATGAGATTTGGTAGTTAGCATTTCTCAGGAATCTTATTCATTTCATCTAAATTGTTGAATGTATTGTCACAAAGTTTTTCATAATATTATCTTATTTTTTTAAATATTTGTAGAATGTGTATGGGGAGTGTTATCAGCTCTCTTATTCTTAACATTGGTAATATTACCTTATCTCTTTTTGTCCTAATCAGATAGGCTATAAGTTTATCAGTATTATGGATTTTCTCAAATATCTAACTTTCAATTTATTTTCTCTATTGTGTTTCTATTTTATTGATTTTTATTTTGATCTCTATTGTTTCATTTCTCTGCTTACTTTACATTTAATTCGTCTTTCATTTTTTAGTGTCTTGAATGGAAGATTTCTTGTTTTTTAATAGAGTCATTTAATAACAGAAACTTCACCCAACTACTGATTTAGTGGCATTCCACAAATTTTAATATATTTTATTTTCATTCTCCTCCAGTAGCAAATATGTTCTAATTTCTATTTTTTTCTTCATTGGCACATAGATTATTTAGAAATATATTGTTTTGTTTTCACATTTTGGGGGAGTTTCAAGAGATCTTTCTGTTATTGATTTCTAATTTAATTTCATCACAGTGAACTAGCATACTTCACATAGCTTAAAATTTTTCTAATTTATTTGGATTTGACTGATGGCACAGAATATGGTCTAGTACAGTAAATATTCCACATGTGCCTGAAATAAATATGCAGACTGGTGTTTTTGGGTGACGAGTTCCATAAATTGTAATTAGGTCAAGTTATTGAATATTTTATTTAAGTCATCTAATTATTTGCTGACTTTCTGCCCACAGTTCTGTCAATTACAGATAGAGAGATACTAAAATCTCCAATTATTAACTGTAGATTTATTTATCCTTGCAATTTTATTAGGTTTTTTCCATGTATTTTGAAGCTGTTATTAGGTGCACGTTAGTTCATTTTATGCTGCTATAATAGGATACCACAGACTGGGTAATTGATAATCAATAGAAATTTATTTCTGACAGTGTTGGATGCTGGAAAGTACAAGATCAAGGCAGTAGCAGGTTAGTTTTCTGGTGAGGGTCTAGTCTTAGTTTCTAATATGGCACCTTAAGTGCCACATCCTTATGAGGGAAGAAATAAGTATCCTCACATGACAGAAGGCAGAACTGCAAAGGTGGCAAAATACCTCTGTCATGCCCTTTTATATAAGGGTGCCTAATCCAATTGGTTAATTCTTGGCTCAATAACCTCCCAAAGGCCATGTCTCCCAATACTGTTGAATTCAGGATTCAGTCTCAACAAGAATTGTGGAGAGGACAAAAATAGTGAAATCATATCAATGCATAGTCTTTAGGATAGTTGTGGTGTCTTTATGGACTTAACTCTATATCTTTATGAAATTGACTCCTTTAGCCTTGTTAATATTCTTTCTTCTGAAATATTTGTCTGGTATTAGCATATTCACCCAATTTTCTTCAGTTAGTTGTTAACATAATATATCATTTTCTATCATTTTACTTTAATGCATTTGTGTACATATATTTTAAGTGCTTCTTGTAGTCAGCATGTAATTAGGTCTTGCTTATTTATCCATGATAAATATATTCATTATACAGATATGGCAATCTGTAGGTTTTAATTTGGATGTTTAGACTATTTACGTTTAATGTGGTTATTGATATTTTCATACAGAACTATCGTCTTACTCTTTGTTTCTATTGACAAATCTGTTTTTTTTTTTCTATTTCCTTTTTGCTTACCTCATCTTGGATTAATCCAGTGGTTTTTAATGATACAATTTATCTCCTTTGTTAGATTATTACCTATAATTATTTGTTTTATTACTTTAATAGTTGCTTTCAAATACAGTATAAATATGGGTATTTGAACTCATTATAGTCTACCTTTCAATAATACTCCATCAATTCAGATATAGCATAAAAAATGTACAAAAATATAGTTCTATTTCTCCTTTCCATGACTTTGTGCTATTGTTTTCAAATATTTTACTTTTACTTATATCATAAACTTTATACTATAAACTCCACATTATGTTTTCATTGTTTATCTTTAAACAGCTGTATTTTAATATATTTAAAAATAAAATTATGTGTATTTAACTAGGTAGTTACCAAATCCAATGCATATAATTCCTTTTTGTAGTTCTGCATTACTGTATTGCCTTATTTTTCTTTTTGCCTGAAAGGTATTCTTTACTAATTTTTGTAGTGCACATCTGAGACTGAATTATTATTTTACCTTTTGTATATGTGAAAAAGTCTTTCTTTTGACTTAATTTTTTCATATCTTTTCTTGATATAAAATTATAAGTTAATAAAAGGCTTTTGTTTGCTTCTTTCTTTCTTTTTGTTTCCAGTACTTTAAAAAATATTACCCTCCTGTCTTATAACTTTTTATTCTGATGATTTTCTGTCATTCTTATCTTGAACATATATCAACAATGTGTCATTTTATCTCTGCATGCTTTTAAGATTTTTTCTTTATAATGAGTTTATATGGTTTGCATGTTCTGTTTCCTCCAAATCTCATGTTGAAATGTGACATCTAATGTTGAAGGTGGGCCTAGTTTGTGGTGTTTGGGTCAGGGGGATGGATCCCTCATGAATGACTTGGTGCTTTCCTCACAGTAATGAATGAATTCTCAGTCTAAGAGCTCACATAAGATCTGGTTTAAAAGAGCCTGGCACCTCCTGCCTCTCTCTTTTGCTCCCTCTCACCATGTGATGTGTCAGCTCTCGCTTTTCCTTCCACCATGATTATAAGCTTCCTGAAGCCTCACTAGGAGCTGAGCAGATATTAGCACCATCCTTGTACAGCCTGCAGAACCATGTGACACATAAACCTCTTTTCTTTATAGATTGCTCAGGCCGGGAATGGTGGCTCATGCCTGTAATCCTAGCACGTTGGGAGGTTGAAGCAGGAAGATTGCCTGAGGTCAGGAGTTCAAGACCAGCCTGGCCAACATGGTGAAACCCCATCACTACTAAAAATACCAAAATTAGCTGGGCATGGTGGTGAGTGCCTGTAGTCCCATCTACTCAGGAGGCAGAAGAATTGCTTGAACTTGGGAGTTGGAGGCTGCAATGGTCCCAGGTCATGCCACTGCACTCCAACAACAGAGCAAAAAAGAAAAAAATAATAAAATTACAGTCTCATGTATTCCTTTATACCTATGTAGAACAGACTAACACACTAGTCTTGAATAATATTATTTAATGTGTATTGGTATAGATTTTTCATATTGTGTTAGGGTATCATTGAGCTTATTGAATCTATTTTCTTATAGTTTCAATAAAATTGGGAGGAAAATGGGAAATTATTTCTCAGATATTTTTGTATTTTTATTTGGAATCCACAGTGATTTCGATCATACATGTATTGAATGCTTGAAATTGTCCCAGATGTCACTGATACTTTTTTCATTTTTTGTTATTTCAGAAAATTATTCTGTACTTCATTTTGAACTGTTTATATTGCTATGTCTTCAGGCTCATTAATCTTTTTTTTTTCCCCCACAGTGTCTAATCAGCCATTGATCTCATTCAGAAAACGTTTCAACTAACACATTTTAGTTTTCACCTCTCAAGTTCAAACTGGGTCATTTTAAACTATCTTCTGTGCTTTCACTTAATTCTTTGAACATACAGAGAAGAGTTTTACCAATTATTTTAATGCCATTTTCTACTATTTCTAACATCAACCTGAGTTCTGGATCAGTTTTAGTGGGGGTAATTCTGCTCTTCGTTGTAGGTTGTAATTTCCTGTTTGTTTGTATGGTGCCATAATTTTTGATTGATGCCATACTCTGTGGAGTTTACCTTCTTGCATACTGGAGCTTTTACATTCCTTTAACTATTCTTGAGCTTTGCTTTAAATTACTTGGAAAGACTTTGATCCTACAAGACTGATTCACTAGGCATTACTAGTTTTCTCCTTTTCCCTCAATACTAAAGCAGAATCTTTCTGAGTGTTCTACCCAGTGCCCCATACATTTTTGATGTTTTCCAGTCTGGCTGGGAAACACATGTTATTAACTGCTCAATGTGAACACCAAGTACTGATTCCCTCTAATCTTTTGGGATGGTTCTTCCCCAGCCCTGAGTGTTTTCCTAATGCATATGACATATATGCTAATCAGTACTTTGTGGCATACCCAACAGGGACCTTACGTAGATCATCAGAGTTTTCTCTTTCTGTAGCTCTCTCTTCCCTGGTACTTTGTCCTGTGAACTATAAGCATTTTTGTCTCACTAAATTTTCAACTATGTCTCGACTTAGTGAATCAACTAGGCTTTATCTACGTTTTCTTTTCCTGTACTACATTCTGGCATCTCTATGAAGTCAGTAAGCTGAGACAATCATAGGGTTTACTTCATTTTTCTTTCTTTTTCTAAAATCACTGTCCTTTACTCCTCCTTATAAAACTCTATCATTTAGGAAATACTTATAAATTCAATAAGTTATTTTGTATAAGAAGAAACCTAGGCTCAGAAAAATTGATTTCCCTCTTGCTGTTAGTGTGATTACAAAAGCACTTTCCATTAATTTACCTTGTTTGTTACTGAAAATGTGTGCTAAAATTGTCCCTAATCATTCTGCCCCATCTCCATAAACTGTTTATTGAGAATTGGTGGGATAAAACAAGATCCACTTCCAGTTTTACATATGCAATGCTAATCTGCACGACCACAGTGATCTTCCAGACTTTCATTCTATAGTATTCCTATGTATTCCTAGTTAATTTAAAGTTAGCTATTGTAGTTGGAAATAAAAATAGAGTTACACTGTATAAAGCTTGATATACAATCTTGCAACCTATGATTGAAGCAAACACCAAAGAACAATAATGGAGAAACATGCTCCTCACTTTCTCAGTGCCGTGTCCTCAGTCTCCGACATTTCTCTATCTCAGGAAGGTAGAGATGAGTCATTGGTTGACTCTGGACCCACATTACAGGGCATCTTTTTAGCTATTTGGAATTATTTTCAACTAACGACACCAGAAAATGAGGGTTATGAAAAAAACCCAGCATTTTCTTTATTTTTGAGTAGTTATTTTCCACCTCTTAAAATTTTTTTAATCAAAAGAAGAAAAAGGCATGCATGAAATATAGGGTTTTAATAAATCCAAGTACAAAGGTGAACCTACCAGCTGCACAGCTCCACTTCAATTCTAGGAAATTAAAATTTTCTTGCATTATCTGAGGCAATGTACAATTTCTGAAGGTCAGGCACCTCCTGGAATGTGTAAACTACAAGAGCAAACTTTAGCTTCATTCATCCTTCATTGAGGATCTTTATTTCTGATCCCAAAAGAAAATTTGCTTTTTAATAATGGTAATATTACTGACTTTTTCCAATGACCTGTTGATTGATTATATAACCTTTCAGTCTGCTGTAGCATTGTGTGCCTTCAGCCTGTGTCCCATACACCAATTTAACTCAATGCGAAGAAAACACATGGGTTGACCTATGGAATAAGAATTATAAAACATTTGGGCTATTGGGAACGCCTGTGCTCCAGAAAAGATAAAAAAGTAATTAACTATTGATCAAGCAAAAAAATCAAGAACATAGAAGCAAGAGGATAGGTATTACTTTCCCTGTGGAATCTTAGTTACCCAGGTAACCATATCCTGATTTTGCATTGTAGATCTTTAGATGTGTGTTTGGAAAGGAAAAAGGCTTCCATATTTTTTTAAAAAATTATTTAATTTTTGCATATGAGAAAATTATCACAAAGCAAGTGTCATTTGGAAGGGCAGAAAAACCTCAAACATAAAACTCATAATAGGTGTATAGTGCAAAATTTCCCTAGAATGATAATTAATGCTTAGAGGAAGGACTGATTTAAACAACTACCAGAAAAAAAAAGTAATATCATAACAAGTTAGAAGAACTGTTTCAGTCAAGGCATTTAGGATCTGCCATCCTCTAATATTAAAAATGAAAATAAAGGAGAAAACAGATGAGGTACTAATATTTTATTCTATTTTAAATTTGCCCTTAGTTCTATTTTTGTTTCCATATCTTTTAAAGATCAATTTTCACATTTACACTGTTTAAGCAGAGATAATTTTGAATGTGGAATAATGTCAAATATATACTTCATTGTATCATTAGGACCACGATATTCATGCATTGAATAAGTTTTCCTTGTTGAGACGATGCTACCCTAAATAGCACCTCTGCCCTCAATAATGGCAGTTGGAATTATAGGAATTTGTTGTTATGGGAAAAAAGAGGGAGAACAACCAGTTATTGGTGTGTGTGTGTGTGTGTGTGTGTGTGTGTGTGAACTTAGTCTCTTCCTGTAATGTCAAGAAAGTGATTCCATGATCCAGAATCAAGTTTTCTATTTGAGACCAAGTATTTAAGTCATTCAGGAGAATTTACAGTATGCATACAGAGATATCTTCTCCATATTCTTTGGGAAATATATTTTTTCCTAATTCTAATTCTGAGAAAAATAAATTAAGAAATCAGAAATTAGAAAATATAATTCTCCTGTGGGAATTAAAATTAAACTATTAGCATAGAAATGTAAAGCTTTGTAAGAATCCACTCATGTCAAATTGAAAGCAGAGCAAAACACACTGGCAGGTGGAATAGACAGTTATGGCTAGCATTTCTAGAAACCAGAACAGAGGCAAGTAGACAAGAAGTGATCACAATGTAGTCAGTCAATCTCGCCTGTGGCCTGTGGCATAATGTAAGTGTGCATTGTAGCCCTATCTGCTAACATTGACTTATTCATTCTTGCAAATAAAATACATGTTAATACATTTATACTCATAGTATGCTTTATACTCATCCTATAAATGGCATTTCAGCAATTAAGTTTGAAAGCAAAATAAGTTCCTATATTTACAATTTGACACACGATTATGTGTAGTGCTTTTCATCCTTGCAAAGAAATACTAACATTGTGTTATCTGAATACCACCCAAAAATGCTCACTTGCCATCTTACAGTTTTGAATATTTGCTAAGATACAGGATTTTAAAAAACACATTAATAGAAGAAATGCATTGGGTAGACGTGAACATGATTTACTGAAAATCTGTAAGAGCAACAACAATATCGATAACAAAGGAAAAAACAAAATCAGGGCAAACAGCCAAAATAGTTTAATCATGAAAAAGAAAAGGAGCTCATATAAAACAACTTGTATCCTAAGACCCTACATGAAAATGCTTTTAGAAACACTCAATATTATTCAATTTCATTTCAAATTGAAAGGATGTTTTCTACGTCTCACATTTTTGTCATGTAAAAACTGCAAGATAGGACAATAGATGTTTTGAGTATCTTAAAATTTTATTATAAGAATGATAATTTTTGCGGCATGATTATCTTTCAAATTTTAAAATAATTTTAGTTGACATAGTTATATTTCTGTTTAATATTCTCTATTATAAAATATTGATACTAGGTATAGATTATACATGATATTGAAATTCATAATCTTGTCAAAATTTATTAATTTATAACAAAAATAAATCATACAACAAAAATAAATCATATGCGTATTAATATTGCTTTACAGAAAAAAACCCTAAAACTTCTTAGCAAAGAAAAAGGGTTCATTCTGTATTATTATGATCGTTCATCATTACTTAACTATATATATATAAAATATTAAGAGAATATAAAATA
The DNA here is from genome assembly GCF_028858775.2 of Pan troglodytes. Taxonomy (NCBI): domain Eukaryota; kingdom Metazoa; phylum Chordata; class Mammalia; order Primates; family Hominidae; genus Pan; species Pan troglodytes. The sequence continues at coordinate 43,099,604 of NC_072405.2, forward strand.
CTTTATGGTTTTAGATAATCTTTAAGCAATTCCTGGAATTTTGATTTCTTTTTCTAAAATCCCAAGTATTAATATTTGTTAAGTATTTGCAAGCATTAGGAACTTTTAATTATAATATTATTTTTAAAAAAATCTCGTCAGTTTTACATTTCACCTTCTGCTTACAGTGCATGAGGCTTCTTTTGAAGACTTGCTTTCACCCCTCAACACTCCAGGTTTTTCTAACATGCCTAAAAACCCCACTCTCCATGGATACAAAGCTGGACATGAGATCCTGGCTTGGCTACTCAGAGTTCTCTCGAATTTCCTGAATTTGAGGTAGAGGCATCCTTTTCTGTCTTTTATGTTGACTTTTATTGTACATAAACTCAAGATGCCAGCAACAATTGCCACTGACCAGATAGAATTGCTGGAGAGAAAGGCCAGTCAACACAACTGGAATTATTTCCAATTAACAACATCAGAAAATGAGGGTTATGAAAAAAACCCAGCATTTTCTTTATTTTTGAGTAGTTATTTTCCACCTCTTAAAATTTTTTTAATCAAAAGAAGGAAAAGGCATGCATGAAATATAGGGTTTTAATAAATCCAAGTACAAAGGTGAAACTACCAGCTGCACAGCTCCACTGCAATTCTAGGAAATTAAAATTTTCATGCATTATCTGAGGCATTGGTAGTTTTTCAACCCCTGCCTACCTCTCTCTTTTCCCCCTTTTGTTGTCTTCAGTGTCTATTGGTTCCCATATTTATGTCCATGAGTACCCAATGTTTAGCTCTCACTTATTAGTGAGAACATGCAGTATTTAATTTTCTGTTTCAGTGTTAATTTGCTTAGGATAATGTCTTCCATCTGCATTCATATTGCTGAAATTGACAGGATTTAGTTCTTTTTTGTGGCTGTGTAGTAATCCATGGTGTAAAAATGCCACATTTTATTTATCCAATCCACAGTAAATGGGCACCTAGATTGATCTCATGTCTTTGCTATTGTGAATTGTGCTGTGACAAACATGCAAATACAGGTGTCTTTGGTAGAATGATTTATTTTTGAAGGTGGGGGGGTATATACCCAGTAATGGGATTGCTTGATCAAATGGTAACTCTATTTTTAGTTCATCGAGAAATCTCCAAAATGCCTTCCACTATAGCTGAACTAATTTACATTCCCACCAACAGTGTATAAATGTTCCCGTTTCTCTGCAGCCTAGCCGATGTTTGTTATTTTCTGACTTTTTAATAATAGCCATTCTGACTGGTGTGAGATAGTATCTCATTGTGGTTTGATTTGCATTAATTCAACACCTTTAGCAAGATATTAGTAAACAATTTATCTTTATTGAGTTTTATGGACTCAATTAATCCTGCCTAGTCTTCCTTAGTACTCTTAATATTTGTAATATAAGAAATGTTACTTTTATCACATAATTTATCCTTCATTTTAAATGAACAAAACCAATATTGATTTCATTTTCAGCACTGAAAAGAAGCAACTAGCATATCTTCTTTCATAATATGCAGTCTTGTGGTTATTCATTAATTCAATAGGTAAAGGGTCTTCCAAATTTGGGAGGTTATACCACATTTGCTTGCTCCTAAGACACAATCTATTGGGTTTTCTTTACTTTCCTTTCTTTCTAGTTTTACAGGAAGGAGATTGTATTAGTCCATTCTCACATTGCTATAAAGAAACACCTGAGACTGGATGATTTATTTTTTAAAAAGGTTTAATTGGCTCATGGTTCTGCAAGCTCTGCAGGAAGCATGATGCTGGCATCTGCTTGTCTTCTGGGTAGTCCTCGGGAAACTTACAATAATGGTGGAAGGTGAAGGGGAAGCAAACATGTCACATGGCCAGAGCAGGAGCAAGAGAGAACCTGAGGTGTCACACACTTATAAATAGCCAGATATTAGGAAAATTCACTCACTAGTACAAGGACAGTACCAGGGGGATGGTGCTAAACCATTCATGAGAAATCTACCCCCATTATCCAATTGCCTCCCACCAGGCCCCCCACCTCCAACACTGGGTATTACAATTCAGCATGAGATTTGGTCAGGGAAACAGATCCAAACTATGTCAGAGATAAGTTTAATTATACTCTAATTCATGACCCATTACCACTCTTGTTCCCACCAAGCACTCCCTTGTTTTACTTAATCCCTTTTATCCACTTCCCCCACTCCTTCTTGCCTCCTCAGCATGAACAGCCATTTTAATATGTTGAATATGTATCTCTTTGTTTGCATGTGTGCCAACTATGACATATATCTCCTCACAGTCACTTCTTCCTTTAATCTGCCCACTTCCACCTCAGTCAATGCTATAGCCCAGTGATTCCACTTGGGACTTTTAAATTCTCCCAGCACAACACAGTGAACCACACCATAAGGCATGGGATCTGTCTTCCCCAGGGACCAATTCCCTTCCTCAACCTTAAAGTGAGGTACAGTTAATTTCCCATGAGAAAAATTTTGACCAATCGAGACAGGAGTTGTGAGTGACCTAGACAATTCTGTCTCCATTCCAATGTCCTATTGACTCTTCCAAAGCACAGTTTTTTTCCATGGTGTCTGTCCAGAAATGCCTGGCCAAGCACATACACAAGACACAAGAGAGACAAATTGTGCCTTTTTGTAACTCATCATGAAGAGGTAGCCAGAACAGGAATGCCTCACTCTGTTTTAGCATCCCTTGCTTCTCTGCCTCACTTCGATGTTTTTTTGAGACTATATCTTACAGTAAAGAATAAACACTTATAATTAGCTTCAGGCTCCATTTTGTAAAGTTATCAAATTGAGATAGTATGCATTCTTGCAAATTGTAAATTATTCTGTTTGCATAAATTTTATTTACATAAGAATATTATGTTTCTTACTTGTTTTCACTCGACCCTTAATTTTTATTTAAATTCTACCCTTGTTGCTATCTGTACATGAATTCCACTCTAGTTTGCATTTCTGCATTTTACACATCCACTTACCTTATGACGAATGCATAGATTTAACCCTCCAAATGCTTGCAACCACTAACACCAATAAATATCTTCAAACTTGTCTCTGTCTCTGCATGTATGTGAATATATATGTAGGAATTTCTGTAAGGTTTACAGTCAGCAACAGAATTGCTGGACTTCTGATTCTGTGTATATTGAGTTCTTCAAGAGTGCTTCCTCTTTTTGTCTAATCGATGCATCAGTCTGCATTTCCCCTGGCACTGTAGGGGAGGTCCACAACATTGCCAACGCTAGGGACTATGTAGTTTTCTAATATAAAGTGATGTTTTATTGTTGTTTTAATGTTATCACATTTTTCTTACTTCTAATAACACTGAATATTTTACTAACATATAAGCTATTTGAGTTTCTTCTTATATAAATTACCTTTTTATATATTTTGTGGTTTGCCCAATTATTCCACGGAGGTGTATTTTTTCATGTTGATTTGCAGAAATTCTTTATCTCTTCTGTCAGTTTTATGCACAACATACACTGTTATCTATGCATTAACTTTATTCAAGGTTTTCTTTAGTGAACAGAATTATTATTTTGATGTAAACAAATCTCTTTCCCGCTGTCCCTACCCACACCTCACTTTCTCTGTCTCTGTGTTCATTTATTTGTCTCTTTCTCTCTCTCTTTCCTTATAGTTCGTGTTTCTGAGATCCCACTTAAGAATCTTGAAGTGATACCATCCAAAAAATATATTGTTCTAACTTTTTTAAATAAAGTTTTAATTTTTCAATTTTTTTCTATTACGTGTTTATATTTTACTTTTTATTTACTTATCATGCCTAATACGTATGCGTTGTAAAGTAGGGAACCAGTGTTTGCAAAATATCTATTATGTCACCCAACCCTCCTTACTGATTAATAGAACTCATTTGTTTTAATACATATATGTAATAAATATATTTGTTTCTGGGGTTTCTATCCTCTTACCTTGTTCTACTTATCTCTTTATTTTCCAGTACAACAATGTTTTTATTATTAAGGCATTTTAGTAAATCCTAGGATGTTTATGACAAATTATTCTTTATCATTTTTTTCAGAAATGATGTTGTTAATTACAAATCTCTGCTCTTTCATATTGATTCTAAAGTAAGTTTATCATATTCTTCCAAAAATGTTGCACTGGATTTTTATTTGTATTATATTCATATTTTTATATTAATTTTGAGAAAAATCTATATGATTAAAATTGTTTTCCATATAAGAACATGTGCATGTGCCTTATCCAGATCATCTTCTATGTCTTTTATTAATGCATAAAATTATGTATGTAAGAATCTTTTAATGTTAGCTAATTCCTAGATTTTTTGTGAACTTTGCTGCAGTTGTAAATGATATCTTATTTAGATTATAATTTATAGTTGGCTATTGTTAAAGTAAAATTATGTCTTTTTTGTAAGTTGATTTTATATTGCTAATTCTTTTTTTTTTTTTTTTTTTTTGAGATGGAATCTGCCTCTGTCACCAGGCTGGAGTGTAGTGGTGCGATCTTGGCTCACTGCAACCTCTGCCTCCCGGGTTCAAGCAATTCTCCTGCCTCAGCCTCCCAAGTAGCTGGGATTACAGGCACGCACCACCATGCCCAGCTAATTTTTGTATTTTTAGTAGAGACGAGGTTTCACCATGTTGGCCAGGATGGTCTTGATCTCTTGACCTCGTGATCCACCCGCCTTGGCCTCCCAAAGTGCTGGGATTACAGGCTTGAGCCACTGCACCCAGCCTATATTGCTAATAAACTAATATTATCTCATTGTTCTAATATTGTTTATGTATTGTCTCTTCCCTTTCAATATTTATACTTATTGCTTCTTTTTGTTTATAATTTATGTCACTCCATGTTTCAGAATCAAGCATCCTATTTGAGTTGAGGTCTGTCACTAGCATAGGAATGATAAACAGTTGTGCAGTTCTGGGTCACATGCATTTATTCCCAATTGAAATAAAATGCATCAAGATTTTATATGTGAAGTATAATGATTGCTATAAATTTTGGAACATAGTCTTAATGGAGATGAGGACATTCTTTTACATTTCTTTTTTACTAAAAGTGATTACCAAAACTTTTAGGTGTACAACTGTATTATATATTTTTCTTCATTAAAATATAAACCACTTAACTCATTATGTGAAATTAGTGTAATCAGGATTACAAAAAAATATATAGGAAACTAAAAAGTATTTAGAGTTTATTTCACTACCAACATAGATACAAAAATGTTACATGGCATATTTACTTACTGAATGCAAAGTATATTTAAGAAAATTACTATGTAAGAGATTTTACTCAGTTATTCAAGAATACAAGAATAAGTCAGAAAACATATCATCGTAATTCACAACATTAAAAAGTGTAATTGCATGTATGTTAATGAATGATAATATTCTGTACTTTTCTGTCCTTCTAATAGCTTTATCAAGTTTGGCATTGGGCAATGCTGGCCTTGGGGGGTGAGTTAGAAAGTTTTTCTTCTGCTCCTATTTTCTAAAAGGGATGGTTGAGAATTGATATCCTTGCTTCCTTGAATGTTTGGGAGAATTCACCAGTAAACTATTTTGGCCTGGTCATTTGTTTTTTTGGAAGGGTATTAATTATTGATTCAATTTCTTTGATAGCTATTGGTCTACTCATATCCTATTTCTCCCTGTGAGTTTTGCCTATTTGTATTTTTCAAGAAATTTTTTCATTTTACTTCAATTATTGAGTTGGGGAACATAGAGTTGTTTACTGCATTTTTTATCATCTTTTTAACATCCATGAGATAAGCAGTGTTTACTCTTCTTTCATTTACAATATTGGTATTTGGTTTTTGCTTTTGTTTTTGTTTTGTTTTGAGACGGAGTCTCACTCTGTTGCCCAGGCTGGAGGGCAGTGGCATTATCTAGGCTCACTGCAACCTCTGCCTCCAAGATTCAAGCAATTCTCCTGGCTTAGCTCCCACTAGAAGCTAGGATTACAGGTAAGCACCACAATGCCTAACTAATTTTTATATTTTTAGTAGGGACGGGGTTTCATCATGTTGGCCAGGCTGGTCTCGAACTCCTGACCTCGGGTGATCCACCTGCCTCAGCTTCCCAAATTACTGGGATTACAGAGGTGAGTCACGGCACCCGACCACAGTATTGGTAATTTTTATCTCTACTCTTTTATTCTTGTTAATTTGACTTTTCCAGTCATATTTATCTTTTCAGAGAAGCACAAGGTCACAGCCTTGAGACACAGATCCAGCTTTTGTTTATGTTGATTTTCTCTATTCTTTTTCTGTTTTCAATTTCATTAATTTCTGCTCTAATTTTAGTATTTATTTCATTCTACTTTCCTTAGACTTAGATTTGTTTTACATTCCTAATATATTTTAGATATTTTTAAATCTGTTCCATATGCATTTAATCTTATAAACTCTGCTTATCAGCTCTGCTTTTACTATATCCCACATATTTTTATAAATTGCACTTTAATTTTTTATTTAGTTACAAATTTTGAAAACTTTTCTTGAGAACTCTTGATCTAGGTGTTATTTAGAAGCAGGCTGTTTAATTTCAAAGCATTTGGGGATATTTCATCTATTTTTCAGTTATTAAATTCTAGTTGAATTTTACCATAATCTGAGAATACATTTTGTAAAATTTCTATGATGGCTAGTTTTATGTGTCAACTTGACTGGGCCAAGAGGTGCCCCAATATTGGGCTAAATATTTTTTCTTGGCATGTTTGTGCAGGTGACTCTGGAAGAGATCATCGTTTAAGTTGGTGAATTGACTAAAGCAAATTACTCTCCCCAATGTGGATGGGTATCATCCAATCCACTTAGGACATTGATCTTCCCCTGATCTCAATGCTCTTTGTTCTCTGGCCTTCAGACTCAGCATGGAATCTACACCATTGGTTTTCCAGCTCTCAAGCCTTTGAACTACACCATCAGCTTTCTTAGGTCTCCAACTTGCAGAAAGTGGATCATAGGAGTTCTCTATACTATGGAGGCTCTCCATAATATCAGCCTCCTTAATTATGTGAGTCAACACCTACAAGAAGTCTAATACATTTCTTTCTCTTCTTTTCCAAATTTAAATAGATAGACAGATAGATATTCTCTTGGTTCTGTTTCTCTGGCAAACCCCGAGTAATATGGATTTTATTACCAAGAGTTGTTCTACAGAGACTTAATTTTAATAATAAATTGAATTGAGTATGTCAGTGTATTAGGCTATTCTTTCATTGGTATAAAGAAATATCTCTTTGGGAGGCTGAGGTAGGTGGAACACTTGAGGTCAGGAGTTCAAGACCCAGCCTGGCCAACATGGTGAAACCAGCTACTCAGGAGGCTAAGGAAGGAGAATTACTTGAACCCAGGAGGCAGAGCTTACACTGCATCAAGATCACACCACTGTACTGCAGCTTGGGTGGCGAAAAGAGACTCTGTCTCAAAAACAAAACAAACAAACAAACAAAACCTGAGACTAAGTAATTTATAAAGAAGTGATGTTTAATTGGCTTATAGCTCCACAGACTATACAGGAAGCAAGACACTGGCAGCTACTCAGCTTCTGGGGAGGCCTCAGGAAACTTCCAATTATTGCAGAAATCAAAGCGGGAGCAGATGTCTTATGTGGCAGGAGCAGGAGCAAGTAAGGTGCTACACACTTTTAAATAACTAGATCTCATAAGAACTCACTCACTATCAAGAGAACAGCAGCAAAGGGAAGGTGCTAAACTATTCATGAAGGATCCACCCCCATGATCCAATCGTCTCCCACCAGGCCCCACCTCCAACATTGGGGATTATAATTTGTCATGAGATTTTGTGGGGACACAGATCAAAACCATTCATTCTGCCCCTGTTCCTTTCCAAATCTCATGTCCTTCTCACATTGCAAAATACAATCATGCCTTCCCAATAATCTCCAAAGTCTTAACTGATTTTAGCATTAACTAAAAATGTCAAAGTCCAAAGTCTCATCTGAGACAAGTTCCTCCTGCCTATGAACCTGTAAAAACAACTTAGTTAATTTCAAGAAACAATGAGGGTACAGGCACTGGGTAAATACACCTCTTCCCAAAGTGAGAAATCATCAAAAGAAATGGGCTACAGGCCCCATGCAAACCCAAAACCTAGTAGGACAGTCATTAAATTTTAAAGCTCTAAAATAATCTCCTTTGACTCCAAGTCCCACATCCAGGGCACACTGATGCAAGGGGTGAGCTCCCAGGGTCCTCAGATGCACCACCCTTATGGTTTTGCAGGGTTTCATCCCCAGTGGCTGCTCTCATGATATGCTGAGTGCCTGCGGCTTTTTCATTCTCAGGTTGCAAGCTGCCTGTAGATCTATCATTCTAGGGTCTGGAGGATGGTGGCCCTCTTCTCACAGCTGCATTAGGTAGTGCCCCAGTGGGGACTCTTTGTGGGGGCTCCAACCTGACATTTCCCCTCCTCACAGCTCTCATATTCTCCATGAGGGCTCCATCCCTGTAGTAGGCTTCTGCCTGGTCACCTAGGCTTTTCCATAAATCCTCTGAAATCTAGGTGGAGGCTCACAAGCCTCAACTCTTGCACTCTGCACACCCACAGGCTTAAAACCACATGGAAGCTGCCAAAGACGTATCGCTTGCACCCTCTGAAACAGTGGCACAAGCTGTACCTGGACCCCTTAGAGCTGCAGCTGGAACTGGAGCAGCTGGGATTCTGGGAGCAGAGTCTCAAGGCTGTGCAGGGCAGCAGGGTCCTGAGCCTAGGAACAAAACCATTCAATCCTCCTAGGCCTCTGGGCCTGTGATGGGAGGGGATGCCCCTGAAATGCCTTTGAGGTTTTTTTTCCCTGATTGTTTTTGCTATCAGTACTTGCCTTTCTTTTAGTTATGCAAATTTCTGCAGCCTATTTGCATTCCTCCCCTGAAAATTGGCTTTTCTTTTCTACCACATGGCCCGGCTGCAAATTTTCCAAACTTTTATGGTCTGCTTCCCCTTTAAATATAAGTTCCAACTTTGGGTCATTTCTTTGCTCACACATATGAGATAGGTTGTTAGAAGCAGTGAAGGCACATCTTGAATGCTTTGCTGCTTAGAAATTTCTTCCACCAGCTACTCTAAATCATCTCTCTCAAGTTCAAAGTTCCACAGATTCTAGGGTAGCGGCACAATGCAGCCAAGTTCTTTGCTAAGGTATAAGAAAAGTGACATTTGTTCCAGTTCCCAATACCTTCCTCATTTCCATCTGAGACTTCCTCTGCCAGGAATTCACTGTCCATACCACTCCTAGCATTTTAGTCACAACCATTTATTCAGTCTCTAAGAAATTCCAAACTGGCCCTCATCTTTCTATCTTCTTCCAAGCCCCCCAAATTCTCCCAACCTCTGTCTGTTACTCAGTTCCAAAGTCACTTCCAAATTTTCAGGTATCTTCATAGCAATGCCCCACTCCTCAGTAACAATTTTCTGTATTAAGCTATTCTCCAACTGTTATAAAAAAATACTTAAGGCTGGGCAATTTATAAAGAAAAGAGGTTTAATTGGCTCATGGCTCCACAGGCTATACATGAAGACTGATGTTGACATCTGTTCTGTTTCTATGGAGGCCTCAGGAAACTTCCGATTATGGCAGAAGGCAAATGGGGAGCAGACATCTTACATGGCAGCAGGGTGAGCAATAGGGTGAAGCGGGAGGGGCTACACACTTTTAAACAACCAGATCTCACAAGAACTCACTCAGTAACACAAGAACAGCAACAAAGGGATGGTACTAAACTATGCATGAAGGATCTACCCCTATGATCCAATCATCTCCCACCAGGCCCACCTCCAACATTGGAGATTAAAATTCGACCTGAGATTTGGCGGGGACACAGATTTAAACCATATCATGGAGTTTCAGGAGTTGGCTCTTTAAACTGATTAAATTTAAAGACACTAAGTACTCTATTTCCTTACTAGAAAAAAGAACATTGACATTTGATGGCATGGTCTGGCAATAGAGATATGCCAAATATTTGCATTAGATACACCGAATCAACCATTTATAAGAAGGAAAGAGCTGAGTGACCAAGTATGTGATACTTTCAAACAATTTTGGAAAACTAATAAGATTGGCTGGTTCCTCTTACTGTAGGTGAACAAAAAGTGTTGAAAGAAAATTATGAGCTCTGGGATTCAAATTCTCAATTTAAGTGCTGTACAAATAAACTTGAAGTTTCTATGTGGGCCCTGAAGGAGAACCTTATCTCCTATAGCCACAGAACTGATTTTGTTAGAAATTAAATGCAAAATGAAGATCACGTTCTGCAGCTGGCTGAATTACAAAGCTATTTGAAAACACACACACACACACACACATTTTAATGGTTCTATTTCTCTGGAAAAACCTGACCAAACTAATGCAGAGGTCTTAACAAATTTATTAGTATTCATTTTATTTCCCGAATAACAATTCTGATAGTAATCTAGTTCTGATGTTTGCTGTGTCTTTTCAGACCTCTTTTTTTTTTTCTTGCCTTTTGCCATGTCTTGTAATTTTACTTTGAAAATGGGGTCTTATTGTAGCAGGTAATAGAATTGAGGTAAATGGGTCTTGAGTGTGTGGATTTATGTTAATCTGACTATGATTTGTACAGTACTTAACATTTGTTATAGCTGTAGAGGCCAGAGGGTTCAATTTATGTAGTGTTTTTGTTTTTGTCTCTACTTTCTTTTTTTCCTTCCCAATTTTTATTTTAGGTCCAAGGGACACATGTGCAGGTTTGTTGTTACATGGGTAAATTGTGTGCCACAGCGGTTTGGTGTACAGATAATTTTGTCACTGCTAAAAACTAATTACCTAGTTATCAGATAATCTGTCTAATACCCTATAGGTAGTTCCTTTCAATTCTCACATCCTCCCACCCTCCACCTTCAAGTGGGCCTTGGTGTCTGTTGTTCCCTTCTTTGTGTCTATGTGTACTCAATATTTAGTTCCCACTTATAAGTAAGAAAGTGGGGTATTTGGTTTTCTGTTTCTGCATTTATTTGCTTAGGATATGGTCTTCCATCTGCATTCATTTTGCTGCAAAAGACATGATTTCACTCTTTTTTATCTTATGTAGTATTCTATGGTATACCTGTCTCATATTTTCTTTATCCAGTCTATCATTGATTGGTATCTAGGTGGACTCCATGTCTTTGCTATTGTGAATAATGTTGCAATGAACATACCCATGCATGTGTCTTTATGGTAGAATAATTTATATTCCTTTGGGTGAATACCAAATAATGAGGTTGCTGGGTCAAATGGTAGTTCTCAGTTCTTTGAAAAATCTCAAGACTGCTTTCCAGAGTGGCTGAACTAATTTACATTCCCACCAGGAGTTTATAAGTATTCTCTTTTCTCTACAACCTCTCCAGCATCTGTTATTTTTTGACTTTTTAGTAATAGCCATTCTGACCAGTGTGGGATGGTATCTCATTTTGGTTTTGATTGAGCATTTTTTAATATTCTTGCTGGCTGCATGTATGTCTTCTTTTGAGAATTGTCTTTGCTCATGCCTTTGCCCATTTTTTAATGAAGTTGATTTTGCTTGCTGATTTAAGTTCTTTATAGATTCTGGACAGTAGACCTTTGTTGGATGCCTAGTTTGCAAATATTTTCTCCCACTTTGTAGGTTGTTTCTTTACTCTGTTGGTGGTTTCTTTTGCTGTGAAGAAGCTCTTTAGTTCTATTAGATTCCAGTTGTCAATTTTTGTTTTTGTAGCAATTACTTTTGGAGTTTTTATCATGAAGTCTTTGCCAGGGCCAATGTCCAGAATGGTATTTTCTATGTTTTCATCCCTATGTTCTCTGTTTTCATCCATCTTGAGTTGATTTTTGTATATGGTTAAAGATAGGGCTCCAGTTTCAATCTTCTGCATATGGCTAGCCAGTTATCCTGGCACCGTTTATTAACTAGAGAGTCCTTTCCCTGTTGCTTGTTATTGTCAGCTTTGTGGAAGATCAGGTGATTGAGGTGTGTGGCTTTATTTCTGGATTCTCTAGCCTGTTCTACTGGTCCATGTGTCTCTTGACTTTGGGCTTCTCTCAGTACTCTCCTTCTGAGAGAGTCTGCATCTTGCAGCTAGTTCAGCTGCAGTTCACCATTGTTATACAGGAGCACTTATAGTGTGGGGTTAAAATGTGGGGGAGGCCACCAAGTCTGCAATCTTATAATAAAATTTTATGATAAAATCTCAGTCTTTTAGTGTGTCTTAAGGTTGTGACCTTCACCAGTATTTCTTCAGTGGTATAGCTTCCCTCCCCTTTGGTGAAACAAAAAGGCTATAGAGAGCCTGAATATTAGGAATATGTCTTCCCTAGGTTAGATAAGGCCCTGCTACACTATTTTTCCATGCACATGTATGTCTTGGTTGTGGACATCTCATCCCTCTGACTGCCAGACAGGATCTTTCTTGGCATTATTATGTGAGAATCTGATGGGGTTTCTCGAAGTAAACTGAGATCACTACCCAAGACTGGGGGACACCCCATTCACCAACTGCTGCCCCCAGAGGTTTTCTCACTCTCATGGTAATCTACACACAGCCTATAGCCATTCATCAAAACTACCAGTTGAGTGTATCTATAAGTTTATGGCTTCTGCTCCAGGTAAACTGATCTCAGCTGTGACTCTGGATTTGCGGTGAAGTTTTTTCTCTAAGCTCTAATCCATGAAAGGTTTGAGAAAAGTCACTGGTCTTTAGTTTGTTTGACTTTTTCTTGTTTTTAGAATTAGAGTGACAACTTCACACTCTATACATGTTGGAGCTGAAGCTAGACTTCTTTATTTGTCTTACTTTTATTCTTCTTGTTCTACCACCTTCTGAGAAAGATGTATTAAGATTTTCAGGTAAAAATGTTGATCTATATGTTTTTCTGTAGTGCTGTCAATTGTTCAGTATATATTGAAGCTGTATTCTGGGTTATGTTTACTGTGGTATATTTGTTTTTTAACAGTATTTCTCAACATTTCCCAATTTTATTTTGACAGAATGTAGGATTTCTAAAACATTGCTCTCCCCATATTGGCCTGGTTCATTGGTTTTTGTTTTGAATATTTGTCTGTCTTTTTTTTTTAAAGTACATCTTTTATAGAGAACATATTATTGTATTTTAAATTTTAATCTGAAAACTATTACTTTTAGTTTATTTGACTTATATTATTTACTAACTGCCATATTCTTATTTATTTCTGCCATCATGTAGATATATACGCCATATATATAGATAGATAGATATGTATGATGGCAGAAATAAATAAGAACAAGCTCATAAAATATATATATTATTTTTCTGTTTACTTCATTCCTTTCCATAGATAGATCAAATGTCTTTGTCTCAGTTTAAAAGTTACATATTTTGTTTTGTTTTGAAATAGATTTATTGAAACATAATTCGCATACCATATAATTCAACCATTTGAGGGCATACTGTTTTTATCTGTAAGTGGTGGCCTTTGATTTAAGATCCATTAATTAATTTGTAAAGATATATAATGTTGCTTTGAGATTGAACACTTCTGAATTTTAATTTTAATGACACTTAATGCCCATGTATTTCTACTAGAAAATAATTTCTCAATTTGTTTCATTAAAACAGCAAGAACTTACTTTTTTTAAAAAAAAAGGAAAAAGAAAAACTTACCAGATTCAATAATGACTGATATTGTGAGTATCTCCATTTTTCAAGGACAATTCTGTTCCTAGCTCTCAGGAGGAGTGATTTAATCTGTAACCACAAGAAGATAAGCATATCAGAATAAAGATAGCAATTGCCATACAAGAAACACACAAAGGGTCAATTCTTTATCAACACACAAGGGGATGTGAGAGAGAAGAAAGAGCATAGGATTTGACCTGGGAGATCTGGGTGCAGTTGCATCAAATATATACTAGTTAAATTAAAGGAGTGACCAAGTCAAGAGTCTCAGTCAATAGAGGTTTATTAAGCTAGAGCTTGAGGGCACACCTGGAAAAAACAAGTCACAGACATATCTGTGGCTGGAGTCATCTGAAGAGTTTCTCAGGAGGTTTATTATTTATACAGTTCCTTAAAGTGGGTAAGACAGGAAGAAGGAGCAGTAAGGAAAAGAATGATTGATCTCATCTTGTCTTTGTTCCACACCTGGGAAGATAAGCACTATCAGTGTGAAAATTAACAGACTTTAGTTTTAGGAGCCACACTTAGATTGCAGACCTCAAGTTATAATTGGCATGTCCTTGTTTTACGGGAGTATATGCGTCTTGAAAAATTTTGTGGCCAGCAAAGCATCTGGAGATGCCTGAGGCCTTTTGCCTTTCTTTGGGAGTCTAGCTAATGGACAATGCTTTGATCAAAGTTGTGAAGTAAAAAAAGAAACAAACGTGAGCCATGTTGCATGATTCAGTGTCCTAGCTTAACTCTCTCTTTGGAAATGAGTTTAGGGACCTGAGATTTTTATTTTCCTTTACATCCTAAATTACTGAACTTAGAAAACAGTAATTGCATCAATCTGCTAGAGTTATTGCAAAAATGACATTAGTATAAGTAAATGCCTTAAAAAGCAAATATATATCCAAGCAATTATTTTCTTTTACTTTTGTAAATTATTTTGTATCAGATTATAAAATCAGCACTCATTATGAAAAATAGACAATATAGACATTTATTAAAAGTAACATGTCATTTCTAACTCCAGTGATATTGTAGTATTTCTACTACAGCAATATCATTTATTTATAATTTATACTTTATACTAAAATGGAAATACTATACAAAAATGTTACCTTGCATTATATGGGTATAATTTTTTAAACATATAAAGATGCTTAGTGCATCTTTTCTTGTCATTAAAAAGAATACAGTATCACTTTTAATGTTGCTTACTATTCTGTTTGGTTACAAGTTATTTTCTTATTATTAACTTAGTATTAATTTTTAATTTATAATCATACACAATGATTATAGATCTTCAAGTTTTGTATTACAGTATTTTTCTTAAGATATATTTCTAAAGTTACAATCTTTTGATCATAACATATTAATATTTTATATAACTTAAAATAGGCTGTCAAAGGTCTATCCAAAATATGTGCTAATTTACAATCCTGTCAACAGAATGTTGTAGTGTTTTTCAGGCTGTACACTCACCAATATTTTAAGTACATCTTTGCTAATTAGAAAGGTGACAAGTAGTAACTTTGTAGTTATAATTATTTCTCCAAATTGTAAATTTGAACATCTATTTAGACATTTCTTCTTTTCTAAGTTGTCTGAAATTTATTCCCAGTTTATCTTTTGTTGACTCTGTTTTTCTTACTGAGCTTATGTAAATCCTTAAGCATTATATTGAGCTTAAATACTAAGGATTTTAAAATTTTCACTTATTTGCAATTATTATATATTTACATTTTCGTTGTGATTTTTTTGAAATTTTGCGTAATTTAAAATTTTGTCTTTTTTTTTTTTTTTTTTGAGATGGAGTCTTCCTGCATCACTCAGGCTGGAGCGCAGTGGCGCTATCCTGGCTCACTGCAACCCCCGCCTCCCGGGCTCAAGCGATTCTCCTGTCTCAGCCTCCCAAGTAGCTGGGTTTACAGGCGGGTGCCACCATGCCTGGCTAATTTTTGTAGTTTTAGTGGAGACGGGCTTTCGGCATGTTGGCCAGGCTGGTCTCGAATTCCTGACCTCAGATGGTCCGCCCACCTCGGCCTCCCTAAGTGCTGAGGATTGCAGGCTTGAGCCACCAAGCCTGGCCTTAAAATTTTTATGAAAATTATTTTTGAAGATTTTATCTAATTTTAATGTAATTGTAAAATATGCATAACAAGCAATACAAAATGTATAAGGAAAAAAGAAGTTATTTTCTACTAACTCGTTTCCACATTAACAGCCTCTTGTTTGGTCCATGGTTTTCATTTTGCTGATACAAAAAAAACAAAAGCATACCCACACACGTGCATTGTTGGCTTGTGCAACTTAAATAAAACTGTGCACATATACCTGTAATTTGCCTTTTTTCTCCCTCTCTTAACACTTTCATGGACAATCCTGCAGATTTACAGATTATTTAATTCTCTCTATAAATGTACTCATATATATAATTTTTAAATAAAGGGACACTGCATTTCTCTTCACTGTGGTTTTATTTTCCTGTTTTCACGTTTGCTTGCCTCCTTCCTACTCTCCTTCTCTTCTTTTCCAGCATCACCTAAACATGGATCTCACATTATTTGTCTTAAAAACACTTTCATATTTTCTTATTACTTAGATAATAATTATGTGTCATTGTAGTTTCTAAAAGGATATTGGTGTATATCACGAAAAGTCACTTAAGCTCACAGTCAGAATAATACCATATTTTAAAATTACTGCATGACATTATGTAGTAGAAATCAGGTCATCATTTATTAAACCACTTCTTCTATAATGGTGATATGTTCATGGACATTCACTTTTTCTAGAGTTTTGTTGTTCTAAAACTGTTGAGCAACCTCAACATTTTTATGAAGACCTTTTTGTATATGAGATTTTATCTATGAAATATATTTGTTGAAGTGGTATTTCTGAGTGAAAGGATACACATTTAATATATTATAATATGTTTTGCTTTTAAAGAGGCATATCTGGGAAGATTTCCACTGAGTCTGTAAAAATTCCCTCTTGACATCAGCAGTAGTAATTATTGCCCTTTTCCCCCAAGTTTGATGGTTATACATTGACATCTTGTTATGACTTGTCTTGGCTTTTCTCTGTTTGAGTACCTTTTCATAATTTTGTCAGGGTTTTAAATGTCTTCTCCATGAATTGCCTATTTCTCCATTAGAATATTTGCCTCTCATTAATATGAAGAATTCTATATATATACATTGTATTATGCATATGTATTTCAAATCTTAACATTTTTATCAACCATGATATAATTTACTAATTTTGTCTTCTTTAATATTCATTTGTTGATTTTGTTTCATCTGTTGCCTGCTCTACAAAAGTTTTTGTTTTTAATTTTAATATCTTTAAATATGCCAATGTTTCTTTGTTGCTGAAATTCTCTCTAGTTTCTTTTAAGGTCATAGATTTTTTAAAAATCTTTTACTTATTCAATTTTTTCAGAGACAAGGTCTCCCTCTGTTGCCTAGGCTGCAGTGCAGTGGCATGATCATAGCTCACCGCAGCCTCAAATTTCTGGGCTCAAGTAGTACTCTTGCCTCCGCTTCCAGAGTGGCTAGGATTACAGGTGTGCATCCGCAGGCCCAGCTAAGGAATCATAGATTTTGAATGCAGTACCCATGTCCCTTACTTAAGAATTCTTAAAACACAGATCAATCTCTATTATATATGGATTTAATTTTTGATACAGGTTTGATAAGCAGTCCAAATTTTATTTTCTCTGGAAGAAAGTCTGCTGTGCCAGTATTATTTATAAATTAATTTATATTTTGTCTCTGAATCCAATTAGGTCCTTGGTCATGTATTAATTTGTTATTTTTATATTTCAGATATAAAAATTTATATAAAATGAATATATAATTTATAATATAAAAGTTATATAAAAATGTGAACATTAATATTTTATTTTTATATTTTGGATCTGTTTCAAATCGATGTACTCTAAAAATACTTATGTCATAATCATAATTATTTTGTGTTGATTTAAGGACAGGTGCCCTATAATACTTCCTAATGTCTGGTGAGTCATGTGCTTTATTAGACTACTTTTTCATACTCTTATTTGTTCTTTAAAATTTACTCCATTCTTTTTTATTATTATTATACTTTAAGTTTTAGGGTACATGTGCACAACGTGCAGGTTTGTTACATATGTATACATGAGCCATGTTGGTGAGCTGCACCCATTAACTCATCATTTAACATTAGGTATATCTCCTAATGCTATCCCTCCCCCCTCTCCCCACCCCACAACAGGCCCTGGTGTGTGATGTCCCCCTTCCTGCGTCCATGTGTTCTCATTGTTCAATTCCCACCTATCAGTGAGAACATGCGGTGTTTGGTTTTTTGTCCTTGCGATAGTTTGCTGAGAATGATGATTTCCAGCTTCATCCTAGTCCCTACAAAGGACATGAACTCATCCTTTTTTATGGCTTCATAGTATTCCATGGTGTATATGTGCCACATTTTCTTAATCCAGTCTATCATTGTTGGATATTTGGGTTGGTTCCAAGTCTTTGCTATTGTGAATAGTGTCACAATAAACATACGTGTGCATGTGTCTTTATAGCAGCATGTTTTATAATCCTTTGGGTATATACCCAGTAATGGGATGGCTGGGTCAAATGGTATTTCTAGTTCTAGAACCCTGAGGAATCGCCACACTGACTTCCACAATGGTTGAACTAGTTTACAGTCCCACCAACAGTGTAAAAGTGTTCCTATTTCTCCACATCCTCTCCAGCACCTGTTGTTTCCTGACTTTTTAATGATCGCCATTCTTACTGGTGTGAGATGGTATCTCATTGTGGTTTTGATTTGCATTTCTTTAATGGCCAGTGATGATGAGCATTTTTTCATGTGTCTTTTGGCTGCATAAATGTCTTCTTTTGAGAAGTGTCTGTTCATATCCTTCACCCACTTGTTGATGGGGTTGTTTGTTTCTTTTCTTGTAAATGTGTTTGAGTTCTTTGTAGATTCTGGATATTAGCCCTTTGTCAGATGAGTAGATTGCAAAAATTTTCTCCCATTCTGTAGGTTGCCTGTTCACTTGGATGGTAGTTTCTTTTGCTGTGCAGAAACTCTTTAGTTTAATCAGATCCCATTTGTCAATTTTGGCTTTTGTTGCCATTGCTTTTGGTGTTTTAGACATGAAGTCCTTGCCCATGCCTATGTCCTGAACGGTATTGCCTAGGTTTTCTTCTAGGGTTTTTATGGTTTTAGGTCTAACATTTAAGTCTGTAATCTATCTTGAATTAATTTTTGTATAAGGTGTAAGGAAGGGATTGAGTTTCAGCTTTCTGCATATGGCCAGCCAGTTTTCCCAGCACCATTTATTAAATAGGGAATCCTTTCCCCGTTTCTTGTTTTTGTCAGGTTTGTCAAAGATCAGATAGTTGTAGATAGGTGGTATTATTTCTGAGGGCTCTGTTGTGTTCCATTGTTCTATATCTCTGTTTTGGTACCAGTACCATGCTGTTTTGGTTACTGTAGCCTCGTAGTATACTTTGAAGTCAGGTAGTATGATGCCTCCAGCTTTGTTCTTTTGACTTAGGGTTGACTTGGCCATGCGGGCTCTTTTTTGGTTCCATATGAACTTTAAAGTAGTTTTTTCCAATTCTGTGAAGAAAGTCATTGGTAGCTTGATGGGGATGGCATTGAATCTGTAAATTACCTTGGGCAGGATGGCCATTTTCACGATATTGATTCTTCCTACCCATGAGCATGGAATGGTCTTCCATTTGTTTTTATCAGAGAATACTATAAACACCTCTATGCAAATAAACTAGAAAATCTAGAAGAAATGGATAAATTCCTCGACACTTACATCCTCCCAAGACTAAACCAGGTAGAAGTTGAATCTCTGAATAGACCAATAACAGGCTCTGAAATTGAGGCAATAATTAATAGCTTACCAACCAAAAAAAATCCAGGACCAGAGGGATTCACAGCCGAATTCTACCAGAGGTACAAGGAGGAGCTGGTACCATTCCTTCTGAAACTATTCCAATCAATAGAAAAAGACGGAATACTCCCTAACTCATTTTATGAGGCCAGCATCATCCTGATACCAAAGCCTGGCAGAGACACAACAAATAAAGAGAATTTTAGACCAATATCCTTGATGAACATTGATGCAAAAATCCTCAGTAAAATACTGGCAAACAGAATCAAAAACTGATGTGGCAACACATCAAAAAACTTATCGACTACAATCAAGTGGGCTTCATCCCTGGGATGCAAGGCTGGTTCAGCATACGCAAATCAATAAGCATAATCCAGCATATAAACAGAACCAATGACAAAAACCACATGATTATCTCAACAGATGCAGAAAAGGCCTTTGACAAAATTCAACAACGCTTCATGCTAAAAACTCTCAATAAACTAGGTATTGATGGGACATATCTCAAAATAATAAGAGCTATCTATGACAAACCCACAGCCAATATCATACTGAATGGGTAAAAACTGGAAGCATTCCTTTTGAAAACTGGCACAAGAGAGGGATGCCATCTCTCACCACTCCTATTCAACATAGTGTTAGAAGTTCTGGCCAGGGCAATCAGGAAAGAGGAAGAAATAAAGAGTATTCAATTAGGAAAAGAAGAAGTCAAATTGTCCCTGTTTGCGGATGACATGATTGTGTATCTAGAAACCCCATCGTCTCAGCCCAAAATCTCCTTAAGCTGATAAGCAACTTCAGCAAAGTCTCAGGATACAAAATCAATGTGCAAAAATCACAAGCATTCATATACACCAATAACAGACAAACAGAGAGCCAAATCATGAGTGAACTCCCATTCACAATTGCTTCAAAGAGAATAAAATACCTAGGAATCCAACTTACAAGGGATGTGAAGGACCTCTTCAAGGAGAACTACAAACCAATGCTGAATGAAAATTTACTTCTTTCTTACATAAGATTTAATATCATTTTATTCAATTCATCTAATTCTGTGTGTATTGTAAGTCCTCTGTTAGTTTCCTAGGGCTGCTATAACAAATTACCACAAACTTGGGGGTTTATGACAGATTCTCTTACAGTTCCAGAGGCCAGAATTCCAAAATCAAGTTGTTGGAGGCTCGGAGAATTCCAGTCCATGCCTGTCTGCTTGCTTTTGGTGGCTCTAGCAATCTTTGTCGGAGCTTGTGGAAGCTTCTCTCCAATCTGTATCCCTGTCTTCATTTAAGTTTTCCCAGTGTCTCTTCTATTTCTGTATCAGAATCTCCCTCTTTTATGTATATATATATATATATATATATATAGACATGAATCATTGGATTTAGGACCACTGAACATCCAGGATGTTACATCTTAAATGTAATTTAACTACATTTGCAAAGCCCTAATCCAAATAAGGTCACATTCACATGTACAAGAAATTACGACTTGAACGTATGTTTTTCATGAGCACCATTCAACCCATTACAATTATAACCATTTAAGTAACAATTTTCAAATGAATTTGAGTTATATCATCAAAGAATACTGTACAGCTTTATATTAACTCAAATAATTTTATACTTTGATAAGTTTTTATTATTTTCTTTGTATAGGTCAGAGATCTATCTTACTAGCTTTGTTCTTACTTTTTTGTTTCGTTTTTTATTGTGGTAAGACACACATAAAATTTACCACCTTAATTATTTGTAAGTGTGTAGTTCAGTTGTGTTAAGTATATTCACATTGATTTATATTTTTGTTACTTTTAAATAAATAATATTTTTCCTATTTACATGTGATGATTACTGTAAAAATAAAACAGCTATTGATGCTTTCCATTTATCTTATGTTATGAATTAAATTGTACCCCCCAAAATTCATATGTTGAAGTGGTATTATACTAAAATTAGAGATATTAAAACAAATTCATGTTCATATCAATATATACACACAGATAAATATATATATGGATACATCAGTTAGCGTGCAGTCACATATTTTCTTTTTTTTTTTTTCTGAGATGGAGTCTTGCTCTGTCTCCTAGGCTGGGGTACAGTGGCACAGTCTCAGCTTACTGTTCAACCTCCACCTCCCGGGTTTAAGCAATTCTCCTACCTCAGCCTTCCAAGCCTATGATTACAGGTGTCCGCCAGCACCCCCAGCTAATTTTTGTATTTTCAGTAGAGACGGGGTTTTGCCATGTTGACTAGGTTGGTCTTGAGCTCCTGATCTCAAGTAATCTATCCGATTCAGCTTCCTAAAGTGCTGGGATTATAGGCATAAGCCACCACGTCCACCCCACATATTTTCTGTCTCTTTTTACTGAGATGTAGAAACAGTGACACCCCAGTAGCAATGAGCATATCTCGTGCCCAGAACTCCTTGGAGAAACAGATTATTCTTGGCTTGGGACAAGGCAAATATAAGATGAGCCTGTTGCATCTTGTAGCAGCAGAAGGTGTTGCTGCTTACACTTACATGCAATGACTGTAGCTGGAATGATCTTAGCAACAAAGTACGAAAAGCTAGTACTGGATTAAAACTCGAAGAATAAAATAAATTCCCATAAGTACATGCCAAAATAAACAGACAATTGTGCAAACAAATAAGTGGAGGAGCAGGAACAAATTTTTCTTACAAAACATTTCAAATTAATAAATGTAGAAACAATGAGAAAAATAAAGTCAGGATTAGAACACCAGTTATAATTGCCCAAGGCAAGATCCACCAGTGAGTGCTAAAACTACTGGATAAAACTTTAAAAGGAAACACAATTGTTGTTTAGCCCACAAATATTGCCCCAAACTATTAATTATCATGACAATTTTATCACTTGTTTACCAATTCTTGATACACTTCTTCCTGTAGAGGGAGCTTACTTCCTCACCCTGAGTGTAAACTGGACTTAGTGACACACTTTTAACAAGGAGGTTGTGGAAGGGGAAAAATAATGACTTTACAGTGGAGAAACTAGGTACACACCACCTTAACCAAGTGATCAGGATAATGTCATCAGTGATAAATCATGTGGATATCATAAACCTCTGGATATGATTTGATGAGCACTTCAACTCTGTGGTATTCTTTCTAAAATTTATTAAGTCCAATCTAAACAAGAGAGCACATCAGACAAACCAAAATTGAAGGTCATTCTATAAAATACATCGCCAGTATTCCTTAAAGTGTCAAAGTCATGAAGACAGGAAAAGTCTGAGAAACGATCACAGATTGGAGGAGTATTTAGTACATGATGCCTAAATGCAGCATGGTATTCTGGACTGGATCCTGGAACAGGAAATGGACGTATATTGAAAGCATGAAAAAACTGCAAATAAAAACTCTAATTTTGTTAATAGTATTGTGGCAATATAATTTTAGCTTTGATAAATATATTATGTTTATGTAAGATGTTAACATTACAGGAATCTAGGAGAAAAGTATACATGAACTATATTCTACCTTTGTAAGTCATTTGTAAATTTGAAATTATTTTTAAATAAAAATAAATTTAAGTGGGTATCCAAAGAGATATTAGGCGAATGCAAAAAAAAAAAAAGAGAGAGAGAGAGAACAAAGTAACGACAGAAGGAAAGGAAGGAAGGAAGAAGGAAGGAAGGGAGGGAGGAAGGAAAATGACAATGTGAAAATCAGATTAAATATATGACTAAGTACTCCAAAGAGAAAAAAGAAGAAATTATACCAGTAAACACAGCAATATAATTGAAGAGTGTAAAATGCATTTAAACCTGTATGCATAAAACCACATCACAACTAAAAATGTAAGTTTTAAAGCTAATAGAAATACAGGCAGAATGTAACAGGTTACCTTCTGTTAACTCAGTAGTGTGAACATTTATTTCCAAGAAACAGATGAGGTTTGAAAGAAAAAAGAAAAATTAAAATCATATTGTTTTTCCTCAGGCAGCCCCACAGACATAAGATTATTTTCTATCAGGCTTTGTGCATTTTCCTAGGAAACAGCTGCTTTGATTTTGGAGGCAGTTGTGGTCAAAAAGGGTTGTGTGAGGTTCTTGTGACTTCCTGACTCTGGGAATCAATGTGCAGTTGAGGGGTATTGGGGGCTCCCTGACCTTTGTTCTTCCAGCCTTTCTAATAGTTGTATCAGTATCCAGTTCACCTTATTCAATCTCTCCCTGCTTGAAGTAATTGACGTGTTTTGTTTTCTGAATAAAGCTGCGAGATACAGAGATCTTCATAAAAATAAAATGACATTGGTAGATTTCAAAACACCTCTCTCAGAGTTGTCAGATATAACTTTAAGAAAAGGAAAAAAGGAAAGAAAATAGATAAACTGAATAAAAGTGTTGACAAATTCAGCTTAATAGGTATATAGAGAATTTATATAACTTGAAATTATATTTCTGAAAGCACATAAAAATATCAATCTCATAACTAACAAATGTATATCAACAACTATTTAGAAGTAGGGATTTTATAAACTAAAACACTTTCACCATGATAACCCTTGGCTGAAAGCATAAATTAGATAATAAATTATGAAATATCTTTGAAAATAATTTTAAAGATAAATTTATGTCAAATCTAAAGGACCCAGAAATACTTTACTCAGAAAACAAGTAAAAACCATAGACACCTTCAGAAGAAAATACATTAGTACTTAACTTAGGAAACTGAGAAACAAACAAACAAAAAAGTACAAAATTAATAATAATATTAATTATATATAATAAACAGAAAACCTAAAGTTAGTGGATGAGAAACAAAGGAAAAAAGTAGGAACAATAAGTAAATTCAAAAGTTTATCTTAGAAAATAAGTTTTTTAAAATTAAACCTTTTGTGAAAAAAAAGTTTAGCTAGAAGAATGAATAGCCAAACATACATTAGAGCATTAAAGAATTATAAAAACTATGCTTTTCTTTGGCAGTAATTTCACTGGTTTTATGTCAAACAGATTTTATTTTTTTCCATTGGAAGATCAGGTTGATCATCACGTATTTTTTTTAGTTTTTAAAATCTGTCTATATGTATATAAGGCACTTCAAAAAGTCTGTGAAAATGGAATTAAAAGATAAAAATTAAAAATATAAACTATATTTTTCAACATAAGCTCCGTGAAGTTCAAGACACTTTTGGAAGTGATGATACCAGCCATTTAGTCCATCCCTAAGGAACTGAGGGTGCTGGGAATTTAGTCATGTCAAAGCATCCTTGTTTTGCATTATTAACTGAAGAAAAATGGGTGCTTTTTAAAGATTTTTTAAGATTAGGAGGAAAAAGAAGTAAGAAGGAGCTAAATCAGGACTGTAAGCTGCATACGTAATGATTTCCTATCAAATCTCTCACAAAGTTGCCCCTGTTTGATGAAAGGAATGAGTAGGAGCATTGTTATGGTGGAGAAAGACTCTCTGGTGAAGATTTCTGGGTGTTTTTATCCTAAAGCTTTGGCTAATTTTCTCAAAACACTCTCATAATAAGCAGATGTTGTTCTTTGCCCTCCAAAAATTAACAAGCAAAATGCCTTAAGTATCGGGAAACAAATAAAAACTGTTGCCATGACCTTTGCTCTTGGCTGGTCCAATTTTGCTTTGGCTGGACCACTTCTACCTCTTGGTAGCCATTGCTTTGATTGTGCTTTGTCTTCAGGATGGTATGGTAAGGCCATGTTTCTTTCTTGTTACAGTTCTTTTAAGAAATGCGTCAGGTTCTTGATCTCACTTGGTTAAAATTTCCATTGAAAGCTCTGTTCTTGTCTGCAGTTGATGTGGGCACAATAGTTTTGGCATCTATTGAGTGGAAAGTTTGCTGAACTTTAATTTTTCAGTCAAAAGTGTGTAAGTAGGAGTTTGAAACCAGCCTGGCCAACATGGCAAAACCCCATCTCTACTAAAAATACAGAAATTAGCCAGGCATGGTGGTGGGCACCTGTAATCATAGCTACTCAGGAGGCTGAGGCCAGAGAATGACTTGAACCTGGCAGGTTGAGGTTGCAGTGAGAAAAGATCACACCATTACCACTGCTTTCCAGACTGGGTGACAGAACTAGACTCCATCTCAAAAAAAAAAAAAAAATGAAAAAAAGGAGAACCAGTTGAGAAGTCTATGGTGTTGGCTATTGCTTTTGCTGTTGTCAGTTGTCTTCCATGTGGGCACAAACAAGACTAATTTTTTTTCTCACAGATTGATGTCAATGGTCTGCCACTGAGAGCTTCATCTTCAACATCATCTCATCTTTTCTTAAAACAAGTTATCCATTTGTATACTACTGATGTCTTTGGAGTATTGTCCTTAGAAACTTTTGGTAAAGCATCAATAATTTCACCATTCTTCCACCCACACTCTGCCATAAATTTAATGTTTGTTCTTGCTTTAATTTTAGCAGAATGCATGTTGATGTTACAGAGACGTTTTTCAAACTGATGTCTTATTCTTCTCAGTTTCTCAGACTAGATCCTGTTCAGACATATTAAAGCAGGTTAGTACAAATTTATATTGGGTTTACAGAAGCGTTGTAATCTATGCATCGTTTTTTCATAATATGCATTTTCCATGAAGTTTTGGAAGACCTCTCTCTCTCGTGTGTGTGTGTGTGTGTGTGTGTGTGTGTGTGCGCGTATCTCTAACTCTTGAGCTATTTAAAATACATTTCCTTATGTGTGCAGTGGAGATGGTTATTTGTGTGCCTGAATCCATTCTCTCATTGTGTTGTAATGGAGTTGTAGGTGACACACAGTTGTTCGATGAGAGAATCCATTTCCAAGCATGCATTTAGATCTGTTCATGTTACGATGTCATCACTGATGAAAGGTGGATGGAAGTGATGGGTATCATATTCAAATTTTCTATACCTGTAGGTCTGCACTCCTCTTCATGTATGCTTCCTATAAGCTGAAACCAGGATGTACAGTATTTGCAATCCGAGTTTCAACCAATCAAATGAGAACAACATCTCAGGCAATGGACAATGGAAAGACTTTAGGTCCCTGATTCTGTACCCACAGCTTAAAAAAAAATGTTACAATGGAGAGCTATTTGTTAACAGTAATTTATTATTTACTCCAACTACTATGTTATATAAATTTAACTATTTTTTCCACAATAGTCAAATAGATTTCTGAACTGTATAAATTCAATTTTCTTTGTTTGAATTTCCAGCTTTTATATATACAAATTTTATATATTCTAATGTCTTTTTCTGAATTAACTATGCTACTCTGATCTGTCCCATTTACTTTTGTTTGCTTAGACACAAGAAAAAAAATGTGATCAAAGAGTCAGAAAATCTTAGAGCTTAGTGGAACTCAGTGGCCATTTGCTCCATCGTTTCCCAGCTGTTAAAAAAATAATGTTCTGTAAGATGTGAATAGATTTTTCTAAAAATGAAGAGTAAATCAAAGAGTTTCCATGGCTAATTAAGTTTGGGAAGTCCTGTATACTTTTTTTCTCTCTTGAACATTTACAGAATATAT
This sequence comes from Pan troglodytes, assembly GCF_028858775.2. NCBI lineage: Eukaryota > Metazoa > Chordata > Mammalia > Primates > Hominidae > Pan > Pan troglodytes. The sequence continues at coordinate 43,126,646 of NC_072405.2, forward strand.
TAGGATATCAAAGGCTTTGTGAAATCCTGCAGTAACTAAGAATTTCTCAAACATATATAATCATTATATTCATTTCAAATGGGACACTTTCAGTTACTTGAGAGGGCCTGGTATTTCACCAACATTGAAAACAAAAATAGGATCTATGTACCACCCCACATAGCATCTTTGGTATCATATCTAGCTCCAACTCAGAGATGTCTAATAACGAGGCACTCCATGAGCTTTCCTTTCTCATTCCTGAATTATCCTAATTGTTGGAGGTGCCTTTATAATGGGCTATAAAACATAAGAAATACAAGTTCAATGGTATTGGCAAATTATGAAGTTTCTCACACAAACATAATCCCTCTTAGATGGTCAATATGCTTATTGTTTAGATGGCAGAGAGTGAGTGACAAAATAGAGGTAAAATATTAACATTTCTCAGAATCTGTGGTCTAAGATGCTCAGTCACATGCCGACTAAAAAATTGTAGGTCCTGAATATGTTCCTATAGGACACCCTAGCAGTGGCAGCGAATAGTGCTCATTTACTTGACGGTTAGGATGTCTGTGTCCACTGAGGATCTCTGTCTACTTTGTTTCCTCATCCCATACCCAGTAGTCTCTCTTTTCCATATCATTTTATAATGTGTTATTTTATCCAATCCTCAAAACTGTTTGTACTCCGAAGTAATGTGTTTTGTTCTGAATATTCAACCTCTCCTCCTTGTGAATTTGATGCTCCAAAATCGAAACATCTGAAATTCAGAAGCTTTTGCTCAAAATTGTTTTTCTTATTTTTTAAAACCTATCAGAAGCCCTAAAGCTGACCACTCACTACTCTATTTTGCTGTTTTTCCTCTATCACCCCTTTTCTGGAATATACCATCAAATACCCTAAATGCTGTCTGAGTAGAAAGAAGGGTAACGTCACAGAACAGCAGATGGATGTGTGTGGATGGGAGCACGCTATGCTGGCCAGTGTCTCAAAATATTCTATTTTCTCATACGTCTTGTATATAACTTGCACGAAGTACTTTAAATATGACTTCTGAAGTAACAAAAGATTACTTTATTTCTCCCATTGTCACTTTTTCGTGATAATAATTGAGGACAGTTAGCATTTTCTATCAAGTCATCTTTCCTCCAGATCATCCATCCTTTTAATTATTCTTGATAGGTGATAATTTCCAAATTGTCTATCACTTTCCTGATTTTGTCCTTCCAGTCCTTCTAGTTACATGTATTTTTTTTTTTTTTTTAGACGGAGTCTCACTCTGTCCCCCAGGCTGGAGTGCAGTGGCACAATCTCTGCTCACTGCAAGCTCTGCCTCCCAGGTTCACGCCATTCTCCTGCCTCAGCCTCCTGAGTAGCTGGGACTACAGGCGCCCGCCACCATGCCTGGCTAATTTTTTGTATTTTTAGAAGAAACGGGGTTTCACCGTGTTAGCCAGGATGGTCTCGAACTCCTGACTTCGTGATCCGCCCGCCTCTTCTTCCCAAAGTGCTGGGATTACAGGCGTGAGCCGCCGTGCCTGGCCGTTACACGTACCTTTTTATAACACATGCTTCAGTAGATCTCATGCTCAGCAAAAATATGACTTTTCTGAGGGAACTTTTATACACTGTAAGTGGGAGTGCAAAATTAGTACAGCCATTTTGGGAAACAGTATAGAGGTTTCTCAAAAAACTAAAAATAGAGCTGCCATACAAGCCAGCAATCTCGCAACTGAGAATTTATTCAAAGGAAGGAAATTAGTATATCAAAGTGATATCTTCACCCCCATATTTATTGAAGCACTATTCACAATAGCCAAGATATGGAATCAACCTAAGTATCCATCAGTAGAAAATGTGGTATGTATACACAGTGGAATACTATTCAGATATAAAGAAAGAATAAAATCCTGCAATTTACAGCAACATGGATGGAGCTGGAGGCTGTTAAGTAAAATAAACCAGGCACAGAAAGACAAATATTACATGTTCTCACTCATATGCGACAGCAAAACATTTAATATCATGAAGGTAGACAGTAGAATGTTGGATATGAGAGACTGGGAAGGGTGCCTTTGCATGAAGGGGATGAAGAAAGGTTAATTAATGAAAACAAACATAAAATTAGCTAGAGGAAATTAGTTCTGATGTTCGATAGCACAGTAGGATGACAATATTATACTGTATATTTCACAATAGCAAGAAGATTTGAAATGTTCTCAAGACAAAGAAATAAGTGTATAAGGTGATGGGTATACTAATTTTCTTGATTTGATCATTACACGTTGCATGCTTGTTCCAAAATATTACATGTACTCCATAAGTATGTACAAATATTATGTATCTATTAAAAAACCCATACACTTTCCTATAGAAACAACGTTGAAAAGTTACTAAGAAGGTTCTTTGGCCCATGTATTTTACCATTAAATTAGTTTTGGCCATAAATGTTTTTTTCTTTAGATATGCCTCATGATTTCCAGACAATTGTCTTTTAAAATACACATACTGTCGTGGCAGGCATAACATAAAAGTTTTAAATAATTTACTATGGAAAAGATTTTCAGATCTTTTATCTTTTTCTTTTTTTTTTAAATGCAGAAACGTTAACAATTGTTAGTCAGCAAGAAGAAAGAGTAATTATGCTGATAAGAGAGGATTTCAGTTTTCTATGACAGACATAATAAATTACCACAAAGTTAGGCAGCTTTTAACAATGGAAATTTATTATTTCACAGTTCTGTAGGTCAGAAGTTTGGCATGGATCTTACAGGACTAAAATCAAGGTGTTAGCTGGGCTGTGTTTCTTACTGAAGGTTCTATGAGATAAACTAGTTCTTTGCTCATTCAGTTTCTTGCAGCTATAGAACTGAGGTCTTTTTAATTTTTTATTATTTTTGCTGGCTGAGCTATTGGCCACCTGGTGGAGGCTGCCCACATGTCTTGGCTCAGGGACCTCTTCCTTCATCTTCAAAGTCAATAACTCCTGAGTCAAGACTTTGAGTCTTGACTTTGAGTCAAGAGTAAGAGGAACTCAGGCAGGCACAGTTCCTCTCACTCTTCAAACTTCTCCTGCCCCTTCTTTCATCACATCATTCTGACCAACCCTTTTGCTTTCTTTCCAGTTTTCAAGGTTCATGTGATTAAATTGGGCCTATTCAGACAATACAGGATAACTAGAATTTATTTTCCAAAGGCAAAATCTGCCACAACTCAAGGTGTGTTAACTCTAGATCTAAGATGTCATCTGAAGAAGTTTTTCATATAATTTCAATAATGCTATCCCAATGTTTATGTTTTTATTTGTTTTGTTCAGAGTAAAGGTGAATAAAACATAAGATATGCTTTATATGTCCATATCCAATCAGACAAAATGCTATATCTTCACCAAATTTTTTCATTTCTTCCTATATAGACAGAAACACTACATTTTTCAGCCTCCTGTTTCTGGATTGGGCTGTATGACTATTGTTGCCCAATAGCATATTGGTTAATATAATGTGTGCCACTTCTAGACTTGGCCAATTCAAAAATTAAACATTTCATAATAATGTTTTTCTTTCTTCCTCTTTTGTTGTATCTAGAGAGAAATGTGTTGAGGATGGTGTCATTACAGTATAAAAAGGTATGAGTCCCCAAATAACTAAATGAAACATATCATCCTTCCAGCCCCACCCATATAGGGATGTTATGCGAGCAAGAAATACACTTTATTGTGTTAAGCCTCTGAGATTTGGGGATACTTTATTATATTTATTAGCCCACCTTTGTATCTGTCAAATGCTCACTGAGCATTTACTTTCTCAAAAGCTTTAATTTAAAACTATCAAATATAAGAAATGGAAAGAAATTTACATCAGTGGTCCCAGCCTTGGTTGCATAAGAAATATTTGGAGGAAGTTTTAAATATATTTATGTAGCTAATGAATCAAAATTTCAATGCTTTTAAGGATATCAAGGATATCAGGTAGAACTTTCATTTTGTCCAGATGAGAAATCTAAGATTGAAGCTCCTTTGAAGCATCTTAAATAGTTGCTTCACATAACGACAGTAGCACAGTCAGCACCAGGACACACATTTCTCAATTCTCAGCCCAGTGATATTTTATTTCTTCCATACTGTAATTGTCAATTTAACTCATGAGAATTAATGGAATGAGAATTGAGATGATATGTAAATTAAGTAATTAGAAGCAAAAATATTTTCATGTTTCCAGAATTATCTATAAATTAAATTCTAACTCCCCAATTTTATAGCACCTCTACCTCAATCCATCTTTGCAAACATGAATGTCTACAATTAGAGAATTTCATGTCATGTAACGTATTGTGTGGGATATAAACTACCTTAACTATAAATGAGCTTAATTTGTTAAAAGTCCCAATTTCAACTCATGACATTTTGTAACTAATTCTTTTTTCTTAAACACTCTTCACTCTACACCCACACCATTAAAATTTTGCTTACCCACAGGAATTCTATCAAATAGTTGAAAGGCAGGGACGGAAAAGAAACTTTTTTACTTTTTTCATTTGAGTTAATTAGAAACTGAAAAATGTAGACTGTTGTAGAATTGCTATTAAGTGAGAAGACTCTGTTGATAGCAACTGAGGAAAGAGCCAGCACAGCATCCAAGTTCAACCCACCTGCTCCCACCAGGAATGTCCATTATAGATGTATATCCATTATAGATATATATCCACATATATCCATTATATATCCATATATATATATTTGACAGTAATTCCAAGTAAAATATAAACTTTGTTTCCAATAATAGACGTTGTCTCTGTAAAAGAATGTTTATCCCTTACCAATCACCTCGAGATAAATTGAGACTGTTTAAAGCAACTCAAATTTTTACTCTTTTTTCTATAAACTTCTCTTCTCGCTTTATTTTATTCATTTGATCTTTAATCACTGATACCCTTTCTTCCATTTGATCAAATCTGCTACTGAAGCTTGTGCATGTGTCACGTAGTTCTCGTGCCATGGTTTTCAGCTCCATTAGGTCATTTAAGGACTTCTCTACACTGTTTATTCTAGTTAGCCACTCATCTACTCTTTTTTCAAGGTTTTTAGCTTCTTTGCGATGGGTTCTAACATCCTCCTTTAGCTCAGAGAAGTTTGTTATTACCGATAGCCTGAAGCCTTCTTCTTTCGACTCATCAAAATCATTCTCTGTCCAGCTTTGTTCCATTGCTGGCAAGGAGCTGTGATCCTTTGGAGGAGAAGAGGCACTCCGATTTTAAGCATTTTCAGCTTTTCTGCTCTGGTTTCTCCCCATCTTTGTGGTTTTATCTACCTTTGGTCTTTGATGATGGTGACGTACAGATGGGGTTTTGGGGTGGATGTCCTTTCTGTTAGTTTTCCTTCTAACAGTCAGGACCCTCAGCTGCAGGTCTATTGGAGTTTGCTGGAGGTCCACTCCAGACCCTGTTTGCCTGAGTATCACCAGCAGAGGCTGCAGAACAGCAAATGTTGCAGCCTAATGCTTCCTCTGAAAGCTTTGTCTCACAGGGGTACCAGGCCTTATCGGGTGTTAGTCGCCCCTCTACTGGGAGGTGCCCCCCAGTTAGGCTACTCAGGGGTCAGGGACCCACTTGAGGAGGCAGTCTGTCCATTCTCACTTCTGAAACTCCATGCTGGGAGAACCACTACTCTCTTCAAAAAGTCAGACAGGGACATTTAAGTCTGCAGAAGTTTCTGCTGCCTTTTGTTCAGCTATGCCCTGCCCCTAGAGGTGTAATCTACAAAGGCAGGCAGGCCTCCTTGAGCTGCAGCAGGCTCCACCCAGTTCCAGCTTCCCTGCCACTTTGTTACCTACTCAAGCCTCAGCAATGGTGGACGCCCCTCCCCAAGCCTTGCTGCCGCCTTGCACTTTGATCTCAGACTGCTGTGCTAGCAGTGAGCGAGGCTCCATGGGCGTGGGACCCTCCGAGCCAGGCACGGGATATAATATCCTGGTGTGCTATTTGTTAAGGCAGTTGGAAAAGTGCAGTATTAGGGTGGGAGTGTCCCAATATTCCAGGTGCCCTCTGTCATGGCTTCCCTTTGCTAGGCAAGGGAATTCCCCAAACCCTTGTGCGTCCCAGGTGAGGCAGTGCCCCGCCCTGCTCCGTGGGCTGCACCCACTTGTCTGGCAAGCCCCAGTGAGATGAACCCAGTACCTCAGTTGGAAATGCAGAAATCACCCATCTTCTAGGTCATTCACTCTGGGAGCTGAAGACTGGAGCTCTTCCTATACGGCCATCTTGGCACCACGAACAAAGCCTCCAAGAAATATGGGACTATGTGAAAAGACCAAATCTACGTCTGATTGGTGTACCTGAAAGTGACAGGGAGAATGGAACCAAGTTGGAAAACACTCTGCAAGATATTATCCAGGAGAAATTCCCCAAGCTAGCAAGGCAGGACAACATTCAAATTCAGGAAATACAGAGAATGCCATGAAGATGCTCCTTGAGAAGAACAACTGCAAGACACATAATTGTCACGTTCACCAAAGTTGAAATGAAGGAAAAAATGTTAAGGGCAACCAGAGAGAAAGGTCGGGTTACCCACAAAGGGAAGCCCATCAGACTAACAGCGGATCTCTCAGTAGAAATTCTACAAGCCAAAGAGAGTGGGGGGTCAATATTCAACATTCTTAAAGAAAAGAATTTTCAACCCAGAATTTCATATCCAGCCAAACTAAGCTTCATAAGTGATGGAGAAATAAAATACTTTACAGACAAACAAATGCTGAGAGATTTTGTTACCACCAGGCCTGCCTTACAAGAGCTCCTGAAGGAAGCACTAAACATGGAAAGGAACAACCGGTACCAGCCACTGCAAAAACATGCCAAATAAGACCATCGATACTAGGAAGAAATTGCATCAACTAATGAGCAAAATAACCAGCTAACATCATAATCACAGGATCAAATTCACACATAACAATATTAACCTTAAATGTAAATGGGCTAAATGCTCCAATTAAAAGACACAGAATGGCAAATTGGATAAAGAGTCAAGACCCATCAGTGTGCTGTATTCAGGAGACCCATCTCACGTGCAGAGACACACATAGGCTCAAAATAAAGGGATGGAGGAAGATCTACCAAGGAAATGGAAAAAAAAAAAAGAAGCAGGGGTTGCAATCCTAGTCTCTGATGAAACAGACTTTAAACCAACAAAGATCAAAAGAGACAAAGAAGGCCATTACATAATGGTAAAGGGATCAATTCAACAAGAAGAGCTAACTATCCTAAATATATATGCATCTAATACAGGAGCACCTAGATTCATAAAACAAGTCCTTAGAGACCTATAAAGAGACTTAGACTCCCACACAATAATAATGGGCGAGTTTAACACCCCACTGTCAACATTAGACAGATCAACGAGACAGAAAGTTAACAAGGATATCGAGGAATTGAACTCAGCTCTGCATCAAGCAGACCTAATAGACATCTACAGAACTTTCCACCCCAAATCAACAGAATATACATTCTTCTCAGCACCACATCACACTTATTCCAAAGTTGACCACATAGTTGGAAGTAAAGCACTCCTCAGCAAATGTAAAAGAACAGAAATTATAACAAACTGTCTCTCAGACCACAGTGCAATCAAACTAGAACTCAGGATTAAGAAACCCACTCAAAACTGCTCAATGATGTGGAAACCGAACAACTTGCTCCTGAATGAATACTGGGTACGTAATGAAATGAAGGCAGAAATAAAGATGTTTTGAAACCAATGAGAACAAAGACACAACATACCAGAATCTCTGGGACACATTTAAAGCAGTGTGTAGAAGGAAATTTATAGCACTGAATGCCCACAAGAGAAGGCAGGAAAGATCTAAAACTGAAACCCTAACATCACAATTAAAAGAACTAGAGAAGCAAGAGCAAACACATTCAAAACCTAGCAGAAGGCAAGAAATAACTAAGATCAGAGCAGAACTGAAGGAGACAGAGACACAAAAAATCCTTCAAAAAATCAATGAATCCAGGAGCTGGTTTTTCGAAAAGATCAACAAAATTGAGAGACCACTAGCAAGACTAATAAAGAAGAAAAGAGAGAAGAATCAAACAGATGCAATAAAAAATGATAAAGGGGATATCACCACCAATCCCACAGAAATACAAACTACCATCAGAGAATACTATTTTCACCTCTATGCAAATAAACTAGAAAATCTAGGAAAAATGGATAAATTCCTGGACACATACACCCTCCCAAGACTAAACCAGGAAGAAGTTGAATCTCTGAATAGACCAATAACAGGTTCTGAAATTGAGGAAATAATTAATAGCCTACCAACCAAAAAAAAGTCTAGGACCAGACGGCTTCACAGCCTAATTCTACCAGGGGTACAGAGGGGAGCTGGTTCCATTTCTCCTGAAACTATTACAATCAATAGAAAAAGAGGGAATCCTTCCTACCTCATTTTATGAGGCCAGCATCATCCTGATAACCAAAGCCTGGCGGAGACACAACAAAAGAAGAGAATTTTAGACCAATATCCCTAATGAACATCAATGCAAAAATCCTCAATAAAATACTGGCAAACTGAATCCAGCAGCACATCAAAAAGCTTATCCACCACAGTCAAGGGGGCTTCATCCCTGGGATGCAAGGCTGGTTCAACATATGCAAATCAATAAATGTAATACAGCATATAAATAGAACCAATGACAAAAACCACACATTTATCTCAATAGATGCAGAAAAGGCCTTTGACAAAATTCAACAGCCCTTCATGCTAAAAACTCTCAATAAACTAGGTATTGATGGGACACATCTCAAAATAATAAGAGCTATTTATGACAAACTCACAGCCAATGTCATACTTAATGGGCAAAAACTGGAAGCATTGCCTTTGAAAACTGGCGCAAGACAGGGATGCCCTCTCTAACCACTCCTATTCAACATCTTGTTGGAAGTTCTGGCCAGGGCAATCAGGAAAGAGAAGGAAATAAACGGTATTCAATTAGGAAAAGAAGAAGTCAAATTGTCCCTGTTTGCAGATGACATGAATGTATATTTAGAAAACCCCATCATCTCAGCCTAAAATCTCCTTAAGCTGATAAGCAACTTCAGCAAAGTCTCAGGATACAAAATCAATGTGCAAAAATCACAAGCATTCATATACACCAATAACAAACAGAGAGCCAAATCATGAGTGAACTCCCATTCACAATTGCTACTAAGAGAATAAAATACCTAGGAATCCAACTTACAAGGGATGTTAAGGACCTCTTCAAGGAGAACTACAAACCACTGCTCAGTGAAATAAAAGACATGAACAAATGGAAGAACATTCCATGCTTATGGATAGGAAGAATCAATATCATGAAAATGGCCATACTGCCCAAGGTAATTTATAGATTCAATGCCATCCCCATCAAGCTACCAATGACTTTCTTCACAGAATTGGAAAAAACTACTTTCAAGTTCATATGGAACCAAAAAAGAGCCTGCATTGCCAAGACAGTCCTAAGCCAAAAGAACAAAGCTGGAGGCATCACAATACCTGACTTCAAACTATGCTACAAGGCTACAGTAACCAAAACAGCATGGTACTGGTACCAACACAGAGATATAGACCAATGGAACAGAACAGAGCCCTCAGAAATAATACCACACATCTACAACCATCTGATCTTTGACAAACCTGACAAAAACAAGAAATGGGGAAAGGATTCCCTATTTAATAAATGGTGCTGGGAAAACTGGCTAGCCATATGTAGAAAGCTGAAACTGGATCCCTTCCTTACACCTTATACAAAAATCAATTTAAAATGGATTAAAGACTTACTTACATGTTAGACCTAAAACCATAAAAACCCTAGAAGAAATCCTAGGCAATACCATTCAAGACATAGGCATGGGCAAGGACTTCATGTCTAAAACACCAAAAGCAATGGCAACAAAAGCCAAAATTGACAAATGGGATCTAATTAAACTAAAGAGCTTCTGCACAGCAAAAGAAACCACAATCAGAGTGAACAGGCAACCTACAGAATGGGAGAAAATTTTTGCAACCTACTCATCTGACAAAGGGCTAATATCCAGAATCTACAATGAACTCAAACAAACTTACAAGAAAAAAACAAACAACCCCATCGAAAAGTGGGCGAAGGATATGAACGGACACTTCTCAAAAGAAGACATTTATGCAGCCAAAAAACACATGAAAAAATGCTCATCATCACTGGCCATCAGAGAAATGCAAATCAAAACCACAATGAGATACCATCTCACACCAGTAAGAATGGCGATCATTAAAAAGTCAGGAAACAACAGGTGCTGGAGAGGATGTGTAGAAATAGGAACACTTTTACACTGTTGGTGGGACTGTAAACTAGTTCAACCATTGTGGAAGTCAGTGTGGCGATTCCTCGGGGATCTAGAACTAGAAATACCATTTGACCCAGCCATCCCATTACTGGGTATATACCCAAAGGATTATAAATCATGCTGCTATAAAGACACATGCACACGTATGTTTATAGTGGCACTATTCACAATAGCAAAGACTTGGAACCAACCAAAATTTCTATCAGTGATAGACTGGATTAAGCAAATGTGGCACATATACACCATGGAATACTATGCAGCCATAAAAAAGGATGAGTATGTCCTTTATATGGACATGGATGAAGCTAGAAATCATCATTCTGAGCAAACTATCGCAAGCACAGAAAACCAAACACCGCATGTTCTCACTCATAGGTGAGAATTGAACAATAAGAACACATGGACACAGGGTGGGGAACATCACACACTGGGGCCTGCCAGGGGGTTGGGGGAGCGGGGAGGGATAACATTAGGAGATATATCTAATGTAAATTACGAGTTAATGGTTGCAGCACACCAACATGGCACATGTATACATATGTAACAATCCTGCGAGTTGTGCACATGTACCCTAGAACCAAAAGTAAAATTTAAAAAAAAGTTTAAAAAAATAAATAAAGTAACTCAAATTTATAAATTTATACACATCACACGCACACAAATGCACACACATAAGGCAATTCATTTAAGCCTTGATGGCGATATTTTCGTTTTTTTCTTTGTCAGTGTGGATGCGTAAAAGCTACTTATATTACTATCCAGATTAAAATTTTATTTTCCCCTTTTACCTGTGTTAATCAAATTAGCTGGGTGAATAAAGTTCAAGTATTTGCTTTATTCCCAATAGAAAAAAGTGAAAAGGGGGTGAGGAGTGGGGATGTGGAGAGTGGGAAAGATTATATAAAATTATAGTTATGCTGTGTTTCTCACTGCTGGTCACAGCCAGAATTTTTCTAGAGAGAAGTATCACTTGTGAAGCTGGCCAGGTGGAAAATGACTAGTTTTATTAAAAATAGCAGTAATGAAAAAGCATCTACCTACTATCAAATGTACTTTAATATGACTATAAACTGTGAGCATGGCTCTGGTGCTCTAGCCATCTACAGGCTAGGAATTGTGTCATGTTTTGTTCAAACAGACTTAGAGTTTAATCAAAGCAGACAGGTAGTACTAAGTATCAAAAGAAAAAAAAGTGGTCCCTCTTATCTCTCCAACTCATGCCTTTATTTTGGTAATGTGAAGATTACAGAAGGAAATTGAAGAGGTATACGGTGGTAGTCTAGTAAAGAAGGCTCTGACCAGAGAGAATCTTTGGCTCTGGGAAATTTTCCCCCACACAGCACAGGAAATATTCTGTAGCCCCAGGTGAGCCATCAGTCTGTGGGTCACACATAACATTCCTGTACCAGTCAGCAAATCTCCAGGAACTCTTGGGTGACAAAGAATGATTCCACTGATATGAAAAATCAAAATAGTCCCTAAAAATCTGAGCTCTTTAAAGTTTTTTTATTGGTAACTTCTTTTAAAACATAGAAATGAAGAGCCATATCTCAGACTCTAGCTCCAGTATTTTGAATTCTATTATTCCTAACTTGATCTTTGCACACATCATAGCAAGTCCTAAATATTTTTGAATATTTTGAACCATGTTTGAGGTTCATTCTTTTTTATTTTTATTTTTATTTTTTCTGAGACTGAGTTTTGCTCTGTCGCCCAGGTTGGAGTGCGGTAGTGCGATCTCGGCTCACTGCAACCTCTGTCTCCTGGGTTCAAGCGATTCTCCTGCCTCAGCCTCCTGAGTAGCTGGGACCACAGTTGCGTGCCACCATGCCTGGCTAATTTTTTGTCTTTTAGTAGAGACAGGGTTTCACCATGTTGGCCAGAATGGTCTCAATCTCCTGACCTCAAGTGATCCACCTGCCTCAGCCTCCCAAAATGCCGGGGTTACAGGCATGAGCCACCGTGCCTGGCTGAGGTTTATTCTTCACAATCATTCCACTGTGATCTTCATGATTCTATCCCTGAGGTCTTAGCCTCAATTTTGCTAAAGATCTAGGTCAAAGCTGACCTTTGTCTATAAAGCCATAATTTTCAATTAAGGTTTTACCTTTTTTTATTTTAGGAAATGCAAAAGATCTTTGCCAAATAGCAATTTCAGTTGATTGATTTTTATCCTCTGGGAACACTGTGATAAGAATACTTGTGAAGGTTCAATGTTGCAGACTGCTTTGATGAAGAAACGATATCTTTCATTCAGTAAGAGTAGTATGACACACATTTGCCAGCTTTATGTTGTACCTTCTCTTGAGCCTCTACTGAAATAGTATGTTAGTATTACAGCTAATGAAAATGCATTCAGGCCTAGTTGCCAGTTTTTAAAGCATTGCTACATGGGGGAAAAAAAAACACTAACAAAAGCAACATAAATAAGTAGAGAGTTTGGGAGCAATGCAGCTCCTGCATTACTACTGTAAATTCTTTTCCCAAGGTAATTATTTTCCAAGACTCTCTTAAAAACATTTATTCAACTCCTTCTATTACTAGGTCTCACCCTCCTTTCCATTCTTCACAAATCCTCCTGCCTTTGTCACTAAACAACCTGGTTGTCCGTACCTAATAACTTGTCATTGACTAATAGTTTTATCTGATGTTTGTATAAATCAGCAGTCAAACAAGAACTAGAATGCCAGCTCGTTTAAGTAACGTCACTTCCCATATAATCACAGAGTCAACACAATTGAACCACAAGTATAAAGACGCCTATAAGTGGTTAATCTAGTAAACATAGACAAAAATATTTTTGTCATTTCGTGTCATTCAGAATGGTCTCAACATGTGTCAATTAGCCGAGAGAAAGAAACACGAATACATTATATATTTACTCGCTGTTCTCTTATGATTGATGTTTATTTTTGAATATGTACTACCAGTGGTTGTTTACATGGTTAATTTCTTTTTAAAACATTTTCCCCACAAGCCTCAGTTGTAGCAAAGTGACACATAAATGGACCTCCCCGCCAAGAGAATATGAAGAGGGCAAAAGATTGATGTGTCAAAAAGCCAACTTAACAGATATTCAAAATGAAATCCTCAACAGAACTCTGCATAATACTCTCATACAGCCATCTGTCATTTTTTATAATACAAATGTGTCAATAAACATGTAAGTTTTTAATGATTTATATACATACACAATCATTGATTCACTTATTAAAATGTAATATTTTTATGTTTTTAGATTCGTAACGTAAAAGACAGAATTTCTAATGTTTTTATCTTCAACACTCCACTTTGAAGACATCTACCTTAGTATAACCATTAATTATCCAAAATGTTTATTTTTAGAAAATAACATAAGTAATGGAAGAGTACACCAGATGATTCCTGTTGGGTAGTAGCACCTGTCTTAATGCAATTGTCTTCAGATATCCTCCACAAACCACAGTGCAACAAGGTGAACAAATAAAATCACAGAAGCTTCATGTAAACAGTATAACTAGGAGAGATAGATGATTGTATAAACATCAATTTACAGATTAGTTAGGAAATAACTGTCTGAAACCATTAGAGACACTCCTGAACCTGTGCCAGAATGGATCAGCAGGGAATGTCTGTACAAAAATAGGAGAAGGTAGCGGGAGCCTAGCACTGTTATATACAGGTAAAATCACCCTCAGAAAAAGTAACACCCTGGTTGAGAAATACTGAGAATGGTTGTCCTGACAGTTATAGAATGGGCATGACTAACCTCTGCTGGATAGAAAATCAATCAGTCTGGAGGTAAGGATTGCCTGAGAACAGTCATGAAAGAATTTTCTACGGTAATGATAAAGTACTATATTCCGAATAGCTGGCTAAGTAACATAGTTGTATGCATTCATCAAAAATCATCAAATAGAACACTTGATGACTGTACATTTTATTTTACATAAATTTTACCTTAAAATGCAAATGCATTGAACTCTACTTAATTAAAAGTACCCAGAAGTAGTTAGCGATGGCATGCACTGATTTCAGCAAGCAACCTGCTGGTAAATGAATCCAAAAAAAAATGAAGAGGGAGAAGAAGAAAGAAGAAGAAGGAAGAGGAGATGGAGAAGAAAAAGAAGGAGGCAAAACGAGGAGGAGGTGGTGGAAGAGGAGAAGGAGAGGAGTAGATAAGCTGGAGGAAGATTGATTATGATTTTGTGATTAAGACAATATAGGAAAGCGTTAACTGAACAGTCAACTTGTTGTATATGGATATTATGTGTAATTCTTTGAACTTTTTGTATATTTGAAATTTTTTCTAATAAATTCTTGAAAAAAAATCAAGAAAGTTTTGCCTGTTACTCTATATTTGTCTGTTTAGAAACATATAAATGCTTACAATTATTAACCATAATGAGCAGTGAAAGTTTTCTACCTGAAATGTAGCTTCATGGGAAAAAAGCCTTGTGCATTAGTATGTATTAATTTTAAGAAATTGGGCTCAACTCTAAAAATTGTACCACTTTCTAAAAGGATCAGCAACTTTGCAATTTTCATTTCTTTTTTTATAATGATATTGTAAGAAGCCATTGATATACAAATTTATGCATTCATTTGTTTATTCACTTCATTAATATTTATTGAGACTGTTCCATGTGTTTTGCAAAGCACTAAGAACACAGTAGTAAACACTAAAGAGAGAATCCCTATCTCCTGAAGAATATGTCTCTAATGGAGAAGGGAGCAATCAGACATGTAAATATAACTAATAACTTAAGCATTCTGATAGCCAAAGGTCCCAGTGCTAAAGACATGTAACCATTCAAACAACAGTTTTATCCCTGCATCTGAGTATTTACTGAGAAAGAATGCATTTATGCAGCAAAAGAAATAGTTCAGCACTTGAGGGGCGGCTGATATTTTCAGGCCTTTGACGGCAGAAATTTAGATTAGTGAATCTTCTTGCTAAGAGTTCAGCTAACTTGTGTTGGAAGCAGCCCAGTCCCATAATTATGAGCCTGATTCTAAAGGACCCATTCTAGCACTTGCTAAGTTTAGCGCCCTTACCACATTATTAAAACTCTCTGTGCCTTGTTCCTAGGTTAAGGCTTTATAATAGTAGCCACCACATATGGCTATTTGTTTGTTTGTTTGTTTTTTGTTTTTTTTGAGACAGAGCCTCACTCTGTCACTCAGGCTGGAGTGCAGTGGTGCTATCTTGGCTCACTGCAACCTCCGCCTCCTGGGCTCAAATGATCCTCGCACCTCGGCCCCTCAAGAAGCTGGGATTACAGGCATGTGCCACCACATCCGGCTAATTTTTTGTATTTTTTTTTTTGTAGAGACAGAGTTTTGCCATGTTGCCAGACTGGTCTAGAACTCCTGGGCTCAAGTGATCCACCCACCTCAGGCTCCCAAAGTGCTAAGATTACAGGCATGAGCCACTGTGCCCAGCCCACATATGGCTATTAGACAAAAATTTTAAAAATAAAAAAAAAGACTGGATTCATGTGATGTGCTTAGAGCAGTCCCTGGTCCATAGTAAACATTCAATAAACATTGATTATTATTATGTGGTCACTGACTCTTTGATATGATTCTTGAACAATTTTCTTCAAATTTAATTGAGAAAGTTAAATATTGTCAGTAACCCAACAGGAAATATAATTTTACTCAGATGTAGAGACTTTCATGAAGGGCATCTTTAGAGGAGAGAAGAAGGGATGTTTAGGCACTCAGAGACTGACAATGGTAGGAAGCCTCAAGGAAGCCTAAGACTAGTGGAGCAAATGAAGGAAACAATATTGTATAAGAATCCCAGTGTGGGCTGGAGCCTTGGTGGTGGGATGCCTGGGAGGAGCTGCAGATGCCGAGGATTCCTGCCAATGCCAGAATTTCAGAGTCCAAAGCAGGGAAAGAGCAGGGATGAAAACACATCCTATTGCCCTCCAGCGCCTCCCGTTGGCTAAACCTAAAAAAGAACCCAGATGATGAGGTAGCTTGGAGATGCAGAGCAAGAAGAAAAAGATCAGAGCAAGAAAGAAAAAGATGGAAAGTGGATCTAAGGAAAATCAACATAGTAACCAGCTTCCTAGATCCAGATAACACCAACATCTCACAAATGGGTCACATGAAGAAATTTATTCTTTTGACTGCTACACTGAGCGCTCCAATAACAGCAAGAGAGTGATTTCTTAAGAAAAGGCAACCCTGGAAAATTCAGTGGTTGTGTGCATGTTTAGGATTTGCTATGGTCTTGTTGCAAAGATACACATCTGAAAATTTATATAGAGTAGACTTGGCTTCACCTCTGCACCTGTTCATTCACTTTTTCTGTCAAAAATATATTTATTGGTAGTTTTCTACAAAATATTTTACAATTAACCCATTTTCAAAAATATTATAACAACATATTTAGAAATAGAGTGAAAAGAGACTTTAAAATTTTTCAATCATACATTTTCAGCTATAATCTAAACATCTCAGTTAATCTTATTTTTACTACCCAGTATCTAAATAATCTTTTTAGGAACAGAAAAACATGTCATTTTACCTCTGCTTCTATAAAACTATCTTTTGGGAATGGGAACCTGGTACTTAATCTCTCTCTCTTTCTCTCTCACACTTGCTCTCTGGCTTTCTTTTTTAATTCAAAAATAGATTGAGGTTATCTACAGCTAAAGTCATCACTAAATTTTTTCCAATTACTGAAGCTTCAACAACTCCTAAGGTAAACTTAAAAGACCTTGAAAAAATTTCAAACATGCTTTCACTTGCTTATTTGATTTTGCTTTTTATTGTATTATACCTAGACAACACTTTCTATTTTTGTTTGCAAAAAGCTGGTAATTTTCTTCCATCATTTTCATTTTGTTTTTTAATGTGTCTGCAAGTGTCATGGTCTCACTGACTTATTACTTAAAGTTTATTCACAAAAGAGGCCTAGGTTTACTTCCATACTAATAACAAAAATTACTTTTTAATATTAGTATTTAAGTACAACCTGCAATTATTAAGTTAACTGTATTTATTTGCCTGTGTCTGTGAAGAGAGGCATATCACTTTCTCCAGTGGAAGAATTATTGTCTAGATTCTTAGGGGAAAATCTCTTCTCCACTACTTGACTTTATATTATTTCAATTTTAAAAATTATTATTTTTATTGGTTTTAAATGTTATATTTCAAGTTTTATGTTTGTATCCAAAAATATATGTTTCTTGTGGAAATACAGTTTTAAACTGATACATTTGAGAAAATATAAATGAAGAAAAACACTAAAGCCATACTCACGCACACACAAAGACTTTACCAACAATCAATAAATTTTTCAGTACTTTTATATTTCAGAAAGCCACATTTTCACTATAAATTCTTATAACTTACAACCCAATTTATATCTGTTTACTTCTTTGACTTTCCTTCTGGAAAGTATCATATAATTCTTAATTACCTACTCCCACTGCCTAGTACTTTTACTGATACAAAACAGGCACTAAATATATATTTTTGAAGGAGTCAATGCATAATTGAATAAATGAAAATAGAAAATCGAATGACCAATTTTAATTTTTCTATGGGCTATTGATACTCAAGGAGATAATTCTTTGGCATAACATTCAATTCTTAAAATGTCCAAACATTAAAACAATGTCCACACAGATCATATCTTAATGAAAATCTCAAAGAAAGTGAATTTGATCAAATAATTAGAATGATTTTTTAATTCGTTCATCAATTTCACTATAGCCAATGAATGTTTTCAAATATTTTATAACACTTGAAAAATTGTGTTCTATTAGGTAGTCATCCTATTAGCAGTGTTGCTTATATAACTCATTTCCTTAGGAGGTAAAATAAATTTATTAATAAAAAGAGAAAAAAACTTTAAGTGAAGCAGTTCAAATTGCCACAAATTGTGACTTATGTATGATATTGTTACAGAATCTTGCATAAACACTTTGGAAGTTAACCACTGCATGACAAGGGCTACTCATTCCTTCATCTGACACAAAAACTATGTTATAAATGACTTCCAGAATTACAAGGAGGATCAAATGAGATAGCATTATTGAATAAGCTTTATAAAATAAAAACTTTATATGTATGAAGTACTTGTTATAATTGATAACAATTTTTATTATTTCACAAAAATGATTTGTTTTTTTGAACACATCTCCCTAAAATTCACTATATACTATTCCAAATTTAATGCAACCCCTCTGTAGCTTCAGTTATCTTTCATAATTCATAAAATACGTCTGTTTTCTTGCTCTTTCATATGCTTGGTGACATAAGAAGAATCTATAATTTTAAACCAACCCCTAAAAAAGTTTAAACAATATCTCTATAAATTATTAGTTCATTTTAAGTCTTGGTAAAAGATTTAAAAACCATACTCACATTTTACTTAAGAACTGGCTCAATGCACTCCAAAGTGCTAATATCGCTACTTTGATTTGGCACATTCGGTTTAATCCTTTCAGTGACAGAAAACAAATCATAATTAAAGAAGGGGTGGAAAGGGTTCTTTCAGAAGACTATTTCTTGCATACAGACGAGTAATTAGAGTGACCTCAATGTGGTGGCTTTCCTTTGTTGCTCAGAGACAAATACCTTTGTGCAGCAAATAAACAAGCCCAGCTCAGCAAACCCTTGGTGTGAACTGTCTCCCTGGAAGCCAGGAGTCGTCTTTGGTGTCTTTGCAGTTAGATGAAAGGCAGCAGATTCTGCAGTGAAATCAAGAGTGTGGAAGTTTAAAGTTTGACTTTGTTGTTACCTTACCACGCAAAGTTAGCTCATTAGGAGTTTGCTCTTGCCAGAAATCCACAATCAAGATTCTACCATATTTCTTTTAAACAAATATACACAGAAAACCCAGAATACTTTGTTTAGGAGAAAACAAGGTATAGTTGGTTTGAATTTAGAATGCCTCAATTTAAAAACTAAATGTTCTCATATTGAGAATTATGAGCAATTAGAACTCGGTTTTCTTTGACATTGATAGTGGATGATCAATGGTCAAGGACCATTTCAACTGGCGTGAAGCCCAAACCTAAAGAATGTTTGGTGTAAAAAGCAAACAGACCAGTCTCTGGTCTGTTTGCCTTTTGTGAGTATGGACTACATAACACAGAATCCAAAATTTGATCATTAAAATAATAAAAGAATGCATTTATTTCAGAAATAATGGCAATACATATAATAAATGAGTAGATTTACTGGGAATTGTGGATATATAACAGGAATAATATTGTCTGTTTAATATTTCTTTTTTAAAGGTACAAGAAAATGATGCCTATATCATAATCACAGAATATCAGATATATAACCTTGTTTTCTGTTAGAATTTCACAAAGTGAAAATTAATCTATTCATTCCTCCTATTCTTTGTTTTGTTTTGTTTTGTTGGGTTGTGGATTTTTTTTTTTAACAGGGTCTTGCTCTGTCACCCAGACTGGAGTGTGGTGGCATAATCACAGCTCACTGCAGCCTCAAACTCTTGGGCTCAAGCAATCCTCCTACATAACTAGGACTACAGGTGTGCACCACCATGTCGATCTTTTTTTTTGTTTGTTTTTTTGGTAGAGATAGGATCTCCCTTTGTTGTCCAGGCTGGTCTCAAACTCTTGGGCTCAAGCAATCTTCCCACTGTGGCTTCCCAAAGTGCTGGGATTACAAGTGTGGTCACAGTGCCTGGGCTCCTACTCTTGATTGTCTCTAAGAAAAGAAATTTCCAAACTCCACTCAGCAATCTATTTATTGGTATCAAAAAATAGGTTGTTTTTCCCAGCTATCTCTTATCTCCAGTAGCTTCCTTTACTTAAATCCTTTGCTGTGAGACTTTGCTACGCCTTCCAACACATAAAGTATATGCCCAGGTGCCGTTGACTTTGGGCTTGCCCATGTGGATTACTTAGACCAGTAGAATATGGTTGGAGGTGACAATGTATCAGCTTGGAGTGGAAGAGGTGTAGCATGTTTCTGATTCTATTTCTGCTATTCCACCCTCTGAGAGAAGAAAGGGCATGCCCTACATTGGGATTAGCTATTCATTCTGTGTCCTCAAAGACATGTAGAGAAACCCTAAACCTGGAAATGAGCCCAGCAGGACCCCACAGGCAGCAGTAGAGCCATGTAATGACCTGGGAGCAGCAGGTAGCGAAGCCTAGGTTTTGGAACGAAGCAGCCTTGTTTCGTATCTAGGCTGTACTACTCAGTTACACCTTGAATGAGTTAGCTGACTTTTGCTTTCCAGTTTTTGTCATGGACATTCTCAGTTTGATAATGCATTACTCACAGGTTGTTATGAAATGTATGCATCTCTCTCTAGCCAGAGTGAGGCTCAGGGTAAATACTCAAAAATTCTTACTTTCAGTCTTCCTTTGATAAATCCCTTACCCCTCTAAACCCAAACCAGCAACATGGCCCAAGCTAAGGTGAAAGTCAACCAAGTTAAAACCATCATCAACAGTGGTGCTGATAAACAGTAAAAATATTACTAAAAAGGGTTTGATGAGTCAAAGTCTGTGCCACTTACTGCCTTAGGAGTGCTGTGAGGCTAAATTGCCTTTGGGGTACACAACAATTTGCCATCAAAGTCAGATGTTACAGCTGGAAGAAACTTAAATGATGACTTAATCTTATCATTGCCTTTCATGAATAAGGGAAGTGAGGCCCAGAAAGTTGAATTGTCTTTCCCCAAACTAGTTAATAGCAAATCTGTCACTTAAACCAACAAAATGGTTTTATAGATGTACTGTCTGACATATTAAGAATATACTTCTTTCTGTTATTTTTTTCTAACAATAATGAAATGTCTATGTCCTAGAGCATAACTTCTTTCTTTTCTTAGAATAGCCCACAAATACCATTTTGTGTGAAAGAATTGAAACTCAAGAAAGGGGATATGTTTTCAGTAGGGAAACATATGAAGCATTGTTTGCATGTGAAATCTAACTGCACTCTTACTAAACAGGCTCAGTGTCAGGTAAGAGCACCCTTGCAACTAACACAAACTTTACATACTGTCATCTGCACATCCATTTTTGTTTTTATCTAAAGTGACAGATTCACAATTTAAATGCTGAAACTAATTTGCCCAGTTTTTAAAACATTAAGCTTTTAGGAACAAATGTAAATACTAAGACCAGAGCAGAAGTTCTCAAATTTGTTTCTTTTTAAAACTGTTTTAGTTTCTGGCGATGTGATGTTCAGTGAGACAAAAGCTCTTTCAACCACCTGCTCTCTTTGCCAACATCAAAAGAAACAAAAATATATCAACAGCATTAAATATAAAAGAGCATTTAATAAGACTCCATGTGGCAGCTAAAAAAGATGAAGAAAGTGAAAACAAAAGGGAAACTAAACTGAGTAACAAAAAACAAGAAAAAAGGAAAAATGTGAGGAGAGGAAAGAAAAAGGATAAATAAGAGAAAATAAGAGAGTGGAACCTGATTTATATTTTTGTAACACGCAGACCTTCCACTCCTTCTGGCCATTGGCTCAGGCCTGAAGTCAGTCTTAGCTTTGGGGCCCCCTAAAGTCCCAACCAACGTCAAACTGATTCTCAAGAAGCAACTCATTGGCAACTTGCTTAGCTGTTGAAACTACTGGGACCATAAGAGGTTTATGATGAAGACTCACTTGTGTGATGCTTTACCCACTCCATGCAGACCTGACTGTAAGACGCAGGAGACAGAGAAAGAAGTGGTTCCATCAAAGTGAGTACCTTCCATACCTGTCCTGCTGCTCTCCCCTAAAGTATTATTCTGCAAGGAGAAACCTAGAAATCCAGGGTCCCAGACCATCCCTGTTGTTCTGAGGGTTTTCTTCCAGATAAGGAAGTGGCCTGAGCACAGCCAGGCTGTCACTAACACTCCTTAAGCGAAGAACCATACATATGAACCCATCTTAGGCTATTACATCAAATATTACTCCTCTTGAAAAGAGGCAAACTTGTACATCAGATTACATTATGTTATGCTACAGTTTTTTTTTTTCCTTCTACTATGGGAAGAACAGTATGATGAATTCACGGAAAACCCCCGCACTTTCTGTCATGCAGCCATGAAGGAAGAGGGTAATAAGGCAACGGCACTCAAGCATGCTAGACCTGCCTGGGTGGCTGGTAGGCAGTGATTTTCCCCAGCTCTGTGAATCCCAGCAATCCATCAAGGAGAATTGCTGGAGAAAATGAGAGAGAAATGTCATAAACCTTGCTTTCATTTTATTCCAGTGGATGTGAGGATGTGTGCAGTTTAAGCAGATTATGCTTCCAAACTAGAGCTTGGTTGAGTGATTAAAAGATAAAACAATTCAATTTAAATCTTTACCTAAATTTATCGGCTCAGATTTTCTGAATTGTACTGTGAAGTATTGTCATAAAGTGGAAATGTTTGATTCAAAGGTAATAAAAGCTATTGATCTACCGTGAAGCAATATTAATATTAACACACTGCTTTTATGATTAATTTGGTGCTGCATAAAAGAAAAAAATCAGGACCTTTTAGTTTTGGTGACTAAAGGAACAGTAGACTTTTGAAAATATATTTGTATGTACAATAAGATGAACTCATTATAGAGACAGTATACAAAGGGTTAGCCCTTAAAGTTGCATATTAAATGTCCAATCAGCAATTACTCAGTTAAACGAGATGGCAAAACATGTATAGACTTTTGGCAACTCCATTTAAACATGGGACACAGGAATATATCTTTTTATGTAAGAACCAAAGAAGTGTTCATCTGGTCTAAAAAATCTGATGGGTTTTATCATCAAATACAAATGTCTGCTAAATCCCACTATTTTTTTCTTAAAAGAGGAGTGCTTTCTAGAGTCCTCATCCCAAGAAAAGGATGGCAGGCATAGTTGAGAGGAACATGGTTCAGTCTGCCCTCAAGGTCTTCATCAGTAATCTCACATAGTGAACACTGAACAGTATGAAATAATACTACTTTCAGCACCAACCTGCATTTCTGTGCAAACTTTAGCAACTCAGAATAGATACATGATCTTAGGAGCTCTTATTCTTCTTTTCTTCATCTACATAAAAAGAAAGAATACATATATTTCAGAGGTATCACAGTCTGTCTTGTGTTACTATAAAGAAATGCCTGAGGCTGGGTAATTTGTAAAGAAAAGAAGTTTATAGGCTTCAGCAGACTATACAAGAAGCATTGTGCCAGAATCTGCTTCTGATGAGAGCCTCAGGGCTGCTTCCACTCAAAAGGGAGGTGAAGGAGAGCCTGTGTGTGCAAAGATCACATGATGAAAGAGGAAGCAAAAGAGAGGGGTGGTGCCAGGCTCTTTTTAACAACCATCTCTCACAGGAACTAATAGGGCAAGAATTCATTCACTGCCCAAGGAGAGCATTAGTCTACTCGCAAGGAATCCACTTCCATGATCCAAGCACATCCTATATCCTATTAGGCCCCACCTCCAACACTGGGGATTAGATTTTAACATGAGGTTTAGAGGCAGCAAACATCCAAACCACAGCAAGAGGATAGCTATAAGATGAAATACAAATACAAATGAAAGTACCTAGCACAATCATGATATATTGCTTCTCAATAGATGCTTTCTCTCTCTCTCTCTCTCTCTCTCTGTTCTTACTTGCCTATAAGTATCTCTGTGTGATTTGGCGGTTGTGAGGGACAGAGGAGAAGAAATCAGAAAAAAAATCTGAAAGAGTAGAAGGAGCTATTTAGAGAAAAAAAAAACATTAGTTAAAAAGACTCTTTAGCCATCTCTCGACAACAAATAATATGCATCCCTGCCAACAAAACTATCTTTTTAATCCCATTTGGATGCTTTCTTTAAGCAATAAAAAGTAGGTTTTCTAAAAATCCATGTATGTTTTTTTCCATTTATATAAGAAATGTACAGCAAGATTACTTTTACAGCTTGCAATGGCATGGGATTTTGTTTCTTTATTTGTTTTCTTTTTAACCATAGGAACTCTTAGAATATGACTACTAAATGTGCAGAGGTACTAAATCAGAAAAGTACAATCCTATAAGGGCATCATTTGCTCAGAGAATTGTGATAAGAACAATGTTTCTTAAAGTTATATACACATATGCATATATTTTAAAAATGTATATAAATATCTCTATATAGATATACACACATACATACACACTCCTTTCCCCAGTAAATATAATGATGTTCTGCCACAAATGCTTCTTTGGCAGTAAACATGACTATTTCAGGCTATCTACTGACTATAAGATGATAATAATAGCTAATATTTATTGAGCATTTACTATTTGAAAGACACTATAATTAGGACCTAAAGTGCATTACCTAATTAAATCCTCACAATTCCCTTGAGGGACTTTCTAGAATTGTGACCATTTTATAGGAGAAGATATCAAAGTATGAAGTTTTTTTATAACTTGCTCAAACACATTCCCTTACAAATGGGCCTAAATCCAGGGATTTGAACCCATTTCTTACTAATTACAAAATTGAATCTCTAATCCTCTATACAACTTAAAGAACCAAACCTCATAGACTACCCATAAAAAATAGTTTTAAATGGTAGTCACTTCGGGAAAAATAGATTGTTTACAGAAATTTTGATCTATTATTTAGAGAATTTCTCTTTTTATTAGAAAAAGAATACACAGAGGGGAGAATTTTCTTTGAAATGAAAATTTAAGAAACTAGAAAATTAGATTTATATCATAGGCTCTGCCTTTCTACATATTTTTGTGAGAAATCAGCTATTTTTAGAGAGTCATAGAGTTTGATGGAGAAATTGGGGGTCTTGAAGGGAAATTGCTACCAGACTCAATGACAGATTAAGGACAACTATAAAGCTGTTATAGAGTGACTTAGATTTTCTAGGACTGAAGGATTTTATCAGTCAGAATACAATAGGCTATGCTTTGTAATAAACAACCCTCAGATTATTGGTAGCTTCTAAGACAAAAGGTTTTATTTTATTTTTTTGAGATGGAGTCTTGCTCTGTCTCCCAGACTGGTGTGCAATGGCGTGATCTCGGCTCACTGCAGCCTCCGCTTCCTGGGTTCAAGCAATTCTCCTACCTCAGCTTCCCTAGTAGATGGAATTACAGGCGCCTGCCACCACACCCAGCTAATTTTTGTATTTTTAGTAGAGACGGGGTTTCACCATGTTGGCCAGGCCAGTCTCAAACTCCTGACTTCAGGCGATCCACCTGCCTCGGCCTCCCAGAGTGTTGGGATTACAGGCGTGAGCCACTGTGCCTGGTCCGTTTTGTTTTTTATCTTCTATGTTACATGTTCAGCAATGATCAGCTGGGGGCTAGGCTCCACATTTCTTCACACTGAGACCTCGACTGAAGAGCACTCCATCTCAGTCTATATCAGGACCATTGTTGTGGCAGAGGAAAAAAGAAATGAGACTCTAGAGAACAACACCAACAGTAACTAAGTGCTCCATTCATAGATATGTCACTCACACATT
The DNA here is from genome assembly GCF_028858775.2 of Pan troglodytes. Classification (NCBI taxonomy): domain Eukaryota; kingdom Metazoa; phylum Chordata; class Mammalia; order Primates; family Hominidae; genus Pan; species Pan troglodytes. The sequence continues at coordinate 43,152,407 of NC_072405.2, forward strand.
CAACACTCATTGGCCAGAATTAGGCTTGTGGCTTTACTCAACCTCAAAGGATCCAGAAATTGAACCCTTTCAAGTGTCTGATGGCCAGCAAGGTTCAGAGTAAGTCGAGGAGAATTTGTTGATGGAGTGCCCAAGGGCTGGGATGGAGAAGTTTTATAATTACAAAGATTTTAAACTAACTCTGTGGGGAGAAGCTTATTTTTCCTAACAGCAGAAGTCCCCTTAGGATGATACCTGATTGTGTGAGATTCATACTTAGACAAACCATCTGGAACTGGTAGGACCACTGGTGCTCAGGGTGGTGTTGGTGGTGGGGCTGGGGGCAGAGAGAGAGATTATTGAGAGATTGAGAGAGAGAGAGAGAGAAGACACAGAGAAATATAAACAGCATTGAGGGGAAATCTAAGAACTGATGGCTGAAGAGGGACTTTAGAAAATATTAGAAATGTTTAAAGGGAATTTAACATGCTTCTCTTTTCTTTGTCCTCCCCATCAGGTTCTTAGTTAAATTACTATGTTTGTCAATGCCTTGGGGAGTTGTGGTGCAATAATGAAGTGCTAAATTCTGCAGCCAGGTTGGTAATGCCAGGTCAATACCTGACCTCTCTTTATTCTCCATTTCCAAACTACAGAAGAGCATAGGCGCAGAACTTGGGCAGGAGAAACAGCTATAATAACTCAGTTTAGGAGAGTTTCCTCTAAGTCCATACAAATGAGTGAGGATATGAATGAGGGAGATTGTTTTTCCACATTTTCAACATGTTCATCCCCTTCTTGCTGAGACATGATTGTGAGCATTCCAGCACCTACACAGGGTACATGTATCTCATAGACTGTGCTGTGATTGCTATGGGTATCAAAATGTGCACTTCTGCTAATTCAGGTTTGAGCAACTCCATACTTCAACTTTGTAAGTAGAATTGCCATTTTGTTTTATATGCCTTAAATATATGCTCTTCCTTCACTTACATTACCTCATTTAATATTAGACTCAACTCTACAATGTAGGTAACACCACAGATTTTCTACTCATTTTATATATTAGAAAATGAAGGACTAGGCCAGAGCTGTGGCTCATTCCTGTAATCCCAGCACTTTGGGAGGCCAAGGTGTGTGGATCACCTGAGCTCAAGAGTTCGAGACTAGCCTGAGCCATATGGTGAAACCCTGTCTCTACCAAAAAGAAAAAGAAAATTAACTGGGGGAGGTGGTGTGGGCCTGTGGTCTTAGCTACTTAGGAGGCTACAAGGGAGGATCCCTTGACGCTGGGAAGCAGAGGTTGCAATAAGCAGAGATTGTGCCACTGCACTTGAGCTTGAGTGACAGAGTAAGACCCTGTCTCAAGAAGAAAGAAAGATAGAAAGAGAGAGAGAGAGAAAGAAGAAAAGAAAGAAAGAAAGAAAGAAAGAAAAAAAGCAAGCAGCAAGCAAGAAAGAAAAGAAAAGGAAAAGCTAAAGAAAACATACAAATAACTCAGTGGCAGAGCCAGAATCTTATTGCTCAGATGTCTTCTAACACCCAGGCCGGAACTTAGATTTATTGTACCTCCCGCCTTGTCAGAAGCTAAACTCTGAGTTAGCCATGAAGCATGGAAATATTTACCTGTTGGGTTACATTTGACAAAATACACTTGACCTCCTCTGATTTTGCTCATATTTTCCCCTGCTCCCTTCTTCCTCTAGCAGTATCTATCTGCTCTAGGGCCAGTTCTTTCCAGGAGAGGAAAATGTTTTCACCACCTCCCTCCCAGACAGACCGGTGTATTTTCTGAAGTTACTCCAGAGAGAGATGAAGTGCTTTTCATGCTGAAGACTTTCATCTCTTCTTGGCAGTTTTCTCGAAGTTAGCTTTCTCCTCCTCTAGTGGCTTTTAAAGGTTTATTTCAAAACTCCTATCTTCTCATTTTTTATTTCCTTAGATCTTAGTCATTTTGGGGAGTTCTCGTGAAAGATTAACCGGTTTGTTGTTGTTGCTGTTGTTGTTGTTATTATTGTTGTTTTAATGGGAGAAAATGTTACTCTCTCTTTCCTCTTCCCTCACACCCTCTCCAACTCTATTATCAATCATTTATCCCTTCTTCCAGTGTATTAATTGACTCTTGGACTCGTAGAGTCTCTGGGCATGCCTACACTTTGACCTTGTAGTCACTGGAGGCCAATGGTGTTCACTGGTTTCAGTCTTCCCATGTTCATCCCCATGCCCTGAAGGAAAAGTGCAATGAGCAAAAGTAAGCTACAGGAGGAAAGGCAGCTGCTACAACAAATGAGAGATTAGAAACTTTAGGTTTGCATCACTTTCTAAAGAGTCAAAGTTCCAAGTCAGAATAACCAATTATCTAGACTAGCTTATAGGCATATGCCTTCCAGAGAACAAGGGGGGCTCTTAGACCACTTAGACTTCCTTTTCAGAAGGAAACTTCCCACTGACAACTAGAATACGATACTGGGGTTAAGGTAAAAAGGCAAACATCCACTAAAATCCAGCACATTGGCTGCCACAAATAAAAATATACCCAATTTTTTACACTTATACTTCTGAAAATGTTTCCATACATAAAAATAAACAGTTCTCAAATGCAGTTATTTTTCTATTACTAACAATGCCCCTTCCTTAAAGGGAGATGATCCAAAAATCTCACCACTCAATGTATGTAGCTACATGTCCAGAATCTCTGGATGTCCATTTCTCTACTAATTTTGCTATTACCTCATCAATATTCAGCAATCTTGACTGCACATGAAAGTTAAATATGACCAACAAGTCTTCTTTTCAATAGTAAGAAAAATGAAGAGGAAAAAGGGAGAGAGAGCTTTATAAAACTACATAAATATATGGTACTGCATGGAGGAGAAACAATAGCAATAAATAATGTTAACAATAGCTTTTCTAGTTAGTAAGCAGCATTTCTTACGCACTTAATTTTGTAGTTGTTTCTATGTTACATCATGTTGTACTATTAGCAATTTTAGAAGGTACATGCCATTGTTATCCACATTTTCAGAGGAACAGAACTGAGGCACAGAGAGGTTAAAAGCCCACAGAGTTAGTAAGTCAGTGTGCAATCCACACAGCTGGCCTCAAGAGCCCGCCCACACCTGCCCCATGCTGTCGCTTCCCCTGTGCTTTTCAGTCCACCGTGTGGTTATAGCCCTCAATTCTGCAGCTGTCCCCAAGGCAATTGAAGAGGATGACATCTGTGATATTCCTTCTTTACTATGCTTCTGTTTACCTTCAGTTAGCATCTCGGATAACCTGGTTTCTCTACCCAGTGGAAAGGCGCAAACTTTTATTACTGAAGGAATCAGAACCTTGGACTTATGGCCAGGGTTCGGGTTTGAAGTCGCATTCAGATCCCAAGGACTTCTACTTGTGCATGTAACAATGATAAGTGTTGCTGGTGATCACCTAGTGCAATTCATGCTTTTTTGTTTTTTCCCACCTTCATTGGATGATAACAACACTATTTTCTCTTCTTAGTCTGACCGAATCTACACAACCCATAATGGAACTCTTTCCTTGCCCTTTCATGGAGTTGCACAAGCAAACTTAAATTGAAGAGCAGAATCCTATTTCATTGGAGAATGGACGTGTTCACCAATGATAGAATTCCTCCACTGGGCTCTAAAGCCTAAAGTCACTGAAATGGGAAGCAAATGTTTTGCTGTTGTAGGTGTGTTTTGTGTGAGGAATTTCACTCAATTCCTGTGTTTTTATGCCTGAACCTGTATGGGAAAAATAGCAGTGTGTATTGATAGCATGATCAGATATTGGGCCACATGCTAAAGGCAACACTACAAACTCCTGGGTCTTGTCTTGCAGCGGTGCTGTAACCATGTCTTTAATAAGCTCTTCCACCACTGTCTAAGACCAGCTGCTTCTGAGAGATAAAAGGTTAAGATGTGTGAATCTCATAGGCATCCATTCATTCTCTAGCTTCCTTCACTATAAATTAAATCGATTTGTAGGACTCTATGTAATTTGAGATTCCATTGTCATCCAGAAAGTTTCTCTCATATGATAGTGCTAGAAGATAAATGATAAAAAAAAAAAAGCAAACCCAGATCTAGAATTAATTTCTATTTTGTGAGGACAATTCATGGTGCCCGCTCTGTGGTGAAAGAAGTCAATTTAATGACACTTCCACCAGGGAACTAACTGTTACCTGGAAGTTCTGGTACCACAAAAAGGCACAAGCTTGGTTTCACTGGTAGCACATTAGGGATTCAGAGTCAGGTCAGCACAGACAAGGAAAAGCACATCTATCGCCTCCAATCCTGCCTCAAGTCTGACCTTCAATGGACATTTTATTCAAAGTGACCACAAGTATAATTGCATCAACTGTTTTGCTACAGCATGACTATGTCTTCAAGGGACCCATCGTGAATTATGATTTGGGTGAGAGCTTCCCAGTGACTCTGGAGAACTCATCCAACAGTTGGAAGACTCAGATTATCAAAAATAAATGAATCAATAGTCAGATTTATTGCAGTGATTCCTACTACTGCATTAATCAACTATAATGGGATGCTTAATTGATTGAAAATCATAGATACCTTTTAAAATATAAAAAAGATAATACGGGACAGTTAAAATATGTGGAATCATATTAATTGTAGGTAAAGCTATGTTAACAGTCTTAACTAAAAGGTTTACATCTTTAAATTACTTTTCTTCATACTATCAGGCAATACAATCTGCAGAAAAATTAAAGAAAATTACTTCACTTTTTGAAAGAAAAGAAAATTATAGAATGAATAATAAAGTTATTTCCCCTATACAAATATGACCCCCCTGAGAGTGTTGCAAGCTTTTTTCACATTTAATCTTCAGTATTATTTGGTAATTATTCAGCAAAATTGCCTATTCTTACTTACTAAACCCTATTAAATAGTTAGTAAAAAATTTAAACAATGATTTCAAATTGTTATTTATTTCAATAATATTCTCTCTAATCCTGACCTATGGGTAATTGAGCATTCCATTTCAGTGGCACATGTCAAACACTACTGCCCTTCTATTCTAAACTTGTGTGCATGCACAGGCCCATTAATGTGATTTGTATTCTTATTTGCGTACTTTATTGTGGTCATACTCTGAGTTGAGAGTTTTTTGGAAAGTCCCGGTTACATAGGCCAGACATTGCCATCTGTTATTCTCATGCTGGAATCACCCAATCCCAATCATATTTTGTCTTGGCAATGGTCATATTTTTGGTGTCACAAAAAAAAAGCGGGGGTGGGGAGGGAAGGAAGGATTCTGGAGGGAGGGGAGAAAGACTTGCTCACTTTAATAGCTACTCTCATTGATACATTTCAGATTGAAACTCCTTGCCTCCTCACTGGACACTTAAAGATAATGGATCTCCAGTTTCTTACATCATCAAATGAGTAAGGGGCCATTTTAAAAAATAACACATGTGTGCCTGGTTTATCTTTTAACTTAGTATATATTTAATTTGGAAGACTTTATGAAACATAAGAAAATAAGCAATAATAACAAAATCTGTGTAATCCCACACTTAGAATATCTAACTTCAAATGTGCAATCTTCTGCTTAACTATTGGGTGATTAGGGAAGATCTCACTATTAATTTACCCATCTTTACAATTAAAAAAAATCTTAAATTTGCTGTGAAGATTAAATGAGATGATAAACCTCAAATAACACAAAAGTGGATACACACACATAGTAGGAACTAATTAAATGTTACTTCACATTTAAATTCATTGACAGCCTAGGCAGGATGCTCTAAATGAATTGCTCTGAAATTGGTGACAACAACTTCAGAAGGAAATCTTCTTAAATGATTGAGAAGCAATCTTATACTTGTTTTATAGCTTGAGTAATAGCATAAGAGAAACAACAATAAAACTAAGTGGTTGATGTGAAAGTCTTCTGAGTTTCCATGAAAACAAACAGTAAGACTGAATATGAAGAGGTATCTTTGTGATAAATTCCATTATTTAATTTTTTTGAACTTTCAAAGTGATATTGAGTTGTTGTATAGACTTTGTCTCAGGGACGCTTTAATTACTCATGGAAAGTCAACAGCATTTATAGATTAGAAACTTTAGGCAGTGATGTAGGTACACAGTTTTGTTTGTTTGTTTCTTTGTTTGTTTCTAATTCCTTAGGCCCCAATGCAGAGTACCTGAGGAATTACTAGCAGTGAATACATTTCTCACAAGGCAGAGAAGGGAAAGAGATAAGCAGCTCCTAAAACCCTGCTGCTTACCCAAACCTGTGATTTCGAGATCTGGTTCATCTATTTATCCACTTGGTGGGTGGCATTTTATGATAACGCAAGGATGAGAAAAATATTTTGCCTTTCTATTATCAGATGCTGCAGATTGATGCCAATCTCAGAAACACAGAAATCAATTGCAATGGGAAGCAGGATCATGTTAAGCAATGATTTGTCCCTTAGGGAAAGAAGCCCCATTGATTTCAGGAGATGTTAAAAACCTTTTAAGACTTGAACAAATAGTAAATAATCTATATTAATTTAGATAAAAGGAAATATTTGATTTTATATTTGATTTCAAGGAATGACGCCTAATTTAGGAGTTTTACTCCATCATAATGTCATTCCTTAAACTTGGCCTTGAAAAGAAGAAAGCTGGCAATTTTAATCTCCTGCTTGTATTCCACTTTTTGAAGTTTTAGCATTTTATTTTCTAAGTTCAATTACTTAACATGTTAAAAAGAGAAGATGAATATCATTATTTTAATTTTTATATTTGGATACTATATTTCTTTTAAAAATGGGAGTTGGTGGGAAAGGTTGGAATGGGGTGAGGGATAAGAAACTACATATTGGGTACAGTGCACACTCCTCAGGTGACAGGTACAACAAAATCTCAGAAATCACCACTAAAAAACTTACCCATGTAACCAAACACGACTTGTACCCCAAAATCTATTGAAATAAAAATTAGAAATTAAAAAAATCAACCAAAAGACTTAAGTGCAGACCCTGAATCTAAGAAATTGTAAAAGCAAAGAAAAAAGAACCAGAAGAGAAGAGTTCATTCACATCACTGAATAGATATTGCCAGGATGTGATTTGGTCACAGTTACAATAATTCTGGAAGAGTGGACATTTTGTGAGCTTAAAGGGCTCGAAGAATGCCCGATGAGGAAATCATTTTACTCAATTACATTTAAAAAAAAATAACCATAGTCAGTAAATGTGTCTATAGACATAAGGCAGCACGAGATCAGCCTGGCCAACATGGTGAAACCCTGTGTCTACTAAAAATACAGAATTAGCCGGTCATGGTGGCACATGCCTGTAATCCCAGCTCCTTGGGAGGCTGAGGCAGGAGAATTGCTTGAACCTGGGAGGTGGAGGTTGCAGTGAGCCGAGATCACACCACACTGCACTCTAGCCTGGGTGACAGAGCGAGACTCCATCTCAAAAAAAAAAAAAAAATTCTCCTTCACCTCAAAATATTCTCACATGTGCACTTCCATATACACATATAGATGCTTTATTTATTTATTTATTTATTTATTTTTTGAGATAGAGTTTTGGTATTTAGCTCAGGCTAGAGTGCAGTGGCACGATCTCCGCTCACTGCAGCCTCCGCCTCCTCGGTTCAAGCGATTCTCTTGCCTCAGCCTCCCAAGTAGCTGGGATTACAGGTGCCCACCACCACGCCGGGCTAATTTTTTGTATTTTTAGTAGAGATGGGGTTTTGGCATGTTAGCCGGGCCGGTCTCGAACTCCTGATCTCAGGTGATCCACCCACCTAGGCCTCCCAAAGTGCCGGATTACAGTGTGAGCCACCATGCCCCTCGCCGATGTATGCATTTTGTGCTCCACAAAAGCCTGCCTCTTCTCCTTCAACAGGGAACTGGCCCTGGGGATGAGTCAGGTAGGATGAGAATCAGAGACAGTGAGGATACAGCACTGCTAATCAACATGACTTTTGCTTGGTTTCCATCTTTAGTATGGCAGCAGACACCAAGTAGGAACCCAGACTAAATATGAGGGGTATGGGCTATTGGTAATTAGTTCCATTATTTTCATGTAAAGAAAATAGGCCTGACACATATAGGCCTAAGTCCCAAATAAACCTTCTCAAAATTTTGGTATCTATTTTGACTGCCTAGAAATTATATGCATTTTTTTAGGAAAATAACTTTGAACTCTTAGAATAAATGTATTGAATGCTTTTTAATCATAACCTGAGCTAGCTGTAGAGTGAGCATATAGTTAGGATTGGTTTCTAGGAAATAGACTAGCAGTTTAACTGCAGCCTAGGCTGCCTGCAGTAGCCAACAAAAAACTACCTGTGTGAATGTTTTCCACTCTACGGCTGTCACAGTGGACTCAGGATACTGCTAATACTGAGCAGCAGCAAGCTTTTAGCTTCCCGTTTCCAGTTTATGTTCAGGGTCAACATGTAAGTGTTGTAACCTCCCCTGTAGCTGTAGGTTAACATATATTACAGCAATATGCACACGGTTCTAACTGAGGCTGCTAGCATTTCGGGCCCTTGTTTCTAAGCCACAAGGACCCCAGTAAAAAATGTATGAATGTTTGTAGTTTATATTTTTAGTACATTGCTAATAGGAAAAAACTCCACCATATAATATGTTCTAAAATTAAAAAAATATGTATATGCCTTGAAGCATTTCTATGATTAAATAGAAAAGTGTAGATTGGGCATGCATGGTAAAATGGTAAAGTTTGAAGGTTAGAACAAAGGCCACTTGTCAAATATCAACAAAGCACATTAAATTATTCTGTGGGAAATGAGCTGAGTTTCCAGAATAAGAGAGAGAAAACAGTCCATTAAGTTCTTAATACAAGTCTTTAAATTGGTGTAATTGAATTCTCATTGACTACAAGAATGATATTTCTATCAGCCTGCGCAATAAGAAGAGTAAACGAGAAAGCAGGGATGTTTTTCCTTTGGTGTAAATAACAGTAGATGACATGAGAATTTATAAGCCATTCTTAATCAGCTGAATGAACCTACTTTATGGTCAAATATGGCTGTACAAATACAATTCTGGGCTTCGAGTGGTAAAATTATTGTTCCAATTCAATTGATAATGGGAAAAGCTATTAGTGTGGAACATTAGCCAACTAGTTGAAAATTGCATTGCTTATCTTATGAGATTTTTGCAGTAGAAATCACAGTAGTTAAAAGGAAGTGGAATTTTCCAGGGAAGATAGAGCTTTGAAAGAAAACAAAAAGAAGGAAGCAAAGAAAAAGTCAACAAATTATAATTAGATAAATACTAGCTCAAGAGTGAAGACACCTATATTTTCCCCAGATTTTGCTAACTCTGGCTGGGATTCCCTTCTCATCTTTAAAAAATTTGAAATTATGCCACTTGATCTCTAAAATTTCTCCCAGCAGGTCAAAACACTTAACTCTTATTAATAGATAAGAAATAAATTTCACATAAACGTTACCATCTCAAATTTCTTCTGGAAAACCTCCACGATATTTTATTAATTCATCTGTTCCTTTGTTTTGTCTTTAGATTTTTGTTTATCTTATGATTTGTTATTTTGTGTGTAAAGAAAGTCATGCATTCCTAATGGTATATTTAAAGACAAGTTTGAAAAGGAAATCCAAATTGTGAATAGAATAACGGGGAACTGGAGGAACATAAGACACTGAATAAACACTTATGCTAAAGGCTGTTGCTACTATTATATTATTGTTGAAAGCCATATTACACCCACAGCATTGTTAAATATCATACATATTGCTTCAAGTTATATAATTAGAATAGGCTCAAAGTAAAAAAAAAAAATAGTTTAGGGTATAGGAAGAAATTTTAAAAAAGAAAAAAAGGAAGAGGAGGAGAAAGATAAGAAAAGAAAAGGAAAGAAGAGGCAAAGAAGTGAGCTACTTGTTACAAATTCCAGTGATCACCATGTGTACCAACAACAATATGAACTGTGTCTCTAGCATTTTGCAATGAGGAGGCCCTGGACCAAAATCTCTCTTTTCAGAGCCACTATTAACTCCTAATAGAACTCAGAGAATCTCTTCCTTTGTGGTCTCCTCACCGTTACACCTAACTCTCTCCTTCCTTCATCCATTCTCCAAGAGGAATTTAGAATTTTCCTAAAATAAAAGAATGATCTAGTTGTTCTTTTGCTTAAAGCCCTTAGCAGACTTTCCATTGTACTTGGAATAAAATCCCAAGATCTCACTCTGTTGTCCAAGGCCCTGTATGATCTAAATCATGCCTGTTTCTTTAGTCTCATCTTGTTCCATTTTCCCTGGCTCAACAGATTCTAGACACATTGGCCTTAAAGTTTTCAAACACAACCAGACTTTGCCCTAGTCAGGGACACAGTGTTCTGTTGGTCTGCAATGCTCCCACTTACTTCCCCATTTTCTACCAGCATCCAGCCTTTGATCTCTATTTCTACATTACTTTCTCACAAACCTTTCTCCCCGCCTCTCCTCTCTGCCCTATATCCTGTATGGCATACTAAATTAATTATCCTACTATGCATGTTGATTTTTTCCACATCACTTTTCTCAATTTGTACTTATTTGTGGCATTCATTGTTTCATTCTTATTTCACTCACTAGCAAATAAACTTTATATCTATTTCAGCCAGCTATTAATCCTATTAATTCAGAGGAGTGTCTAACACATAGGCACTCAACTTATTTGCTGAATAAATTAATGGGAACTATCCTCAAGTTACAGGGAAAGTGAAATGTGGAATTGTTCAGATTTTCTTATTAGGTCTGAAACCTCTGATTATTAGAACTCTGCAGAAGAGAAGACTGGGGAATGGATGGTGTGACATAAAACCTTTGTGTAATAACAGAGTTGCAGGAGGATTGCCCCATAAGGGATTAACTTGTTGAATTCACAGAATACACAAAGGCTTTCTCTGATTATGTGCTTATAAAGTAGTAAACACTATACAATGAATGTGCTTCTGGGTTAGAAAAGAAAGCAGGTCTCCTTGATCCAAAATCAAACAAAATAAAAAACTAAGGAGATGGAGGAAAACGTCAAGAAAAAAATGATGCTAAACGAAGAAAGCTTAACTAAGTTAAAGCAAGAAACTGCAGGAGACAGTACTAAGTGAAGAATGAGGAAACAGAAAATGGAATTAGCACATCGGGAACTAAATGTGAGTTGAATTCATATGAATTCATTGAATGGTACATGCCATAATAGTTGGAGTCTTCAAAGGAAGGAAACTCTTCAGAGGAATTCCTTGAAAGGACAGCAGAGTGTAGCAAAAACAAAAAACCACTAGATTCAGAGGCAGGGCAGCTGCCTCTGTTTTTAGATCTGCCTTTGATTTGACATGTAACTTTGGTAGAGTGTGACATCACATGCTTATAGATAAAATGAGAAAATATAAATGAATCTGAGTTTGAGATTCCATTTCTGGCATTTCTAGCTCGAATACCCAGAAAAAAACAAGTGAGTCAAAACAGATTTCAAGACAAAAGCCAGTCTATTCTGGATAAATATGAAGATCTCAGCCACTAAACTTCAGGGTGAAAAGCAAAGCCCAGACTCGCTTGCTCACCTGTGATGCTCTCTACTTATTGACGTATCACATCACTACTCTGACAAATCAAATGTGTGAAGCCTGATGAAACATTTGTGGTGTTAATAAAAATCTGTGTGTTCAAATACATTTCTAACTTTCTAGAGGGCTATATTATTTTTATTATTGCTGTTAAGAATTTCTATGGAGTCTGACTTAGCAGCTGGCTGAGGATGGCTTTTACTACCCATCACAGAGATTCTAGGATGCAGCCTGAGGTGGTTATCTATATTTTACATTTTACTAGGGTGCCTTTGCTTTGCCAAAATTAATACTGCTACTTTCAAGTGAATGGAGGTTGTGCCAGAGGGATGGGATTATTGGACCTTTACAGTGACTTTGAGTTGGTAAGAAGATCACATCTTGAATTTTTACCTTTCTTTCAATTCATACTGCTTAGCTCACAACCGTAACATCCTCTGCCCAGATTATTTTAACAGTCTTCGAACTATTCTTCTAGCCTTAAGTTTGCTCTCCCGCCAAATCCAGCAGGCCATTTTCTACCCCCAGTATATGTTGTTAATGATGTACTTGTATCCCTCTTTTGCTTAAGAATCCTTGAGGATGAAGTTCATATTCTTTTGCATGACATGGACAGACCTTCACAATCATGCCAGTCTCTTTTCCAGCCACTTCCCAACAAACCAGATTATTCTTTTCTCTCCTATGTGCCATTTTATATCTCTTCACCTTTGCTCATGTGTTTTGTTTATCCTGATTCATGTTTCTATCTTGTAAACTCTGACTTATCTTTCAAGCTCCAACTCAGCCATACCTTCCTCTCTATAACCTTCCCTGATATTATATATCCCATTGCCCCCATACCAGAATGAGTTGTCTTTTTTTTTCTGTGCTCCCAAAACACTCTATATATACTTCTCTGACAGTTTTTAGCATTTTATGTGGTTTACTGTAATTGAAAGTGTGTTTCTAGAAGGCATATATGTTTGAACCCCTGGAATAGTATATAGTGTCATACAAGCCAGCATGTAACAGATGGTGATTGAGTTACTCTGAACCAAACTGAATTAAATTGAACTTAAAAGTAAGACATAGTCATTACTTCTGAGTATAAAAGATTGGGAGACCTTTTAAAGTCTGAAGTATGATGGCAATGTGCCCTTTTGAGTTTGTGGAGGAATGGAGTTTATGCCTTTTCTCCAGAGCAGATATTCTCTCTTCAGAAGCCAACTTGGTGGCAAAGAGCAGAAGAGCTGCTTCCTCTTCAAAGTGGACATAATCTGGATCCACCAGAAGAAGCTGGATTGATAAGATGACAAGAAGATCTACGACTAGAGCAAGATGTTTTCTGACACTGGTATTTTTCCAACATACCACTCAGTAAAAGTCCATGGCTTAGAAAATCCTACGGGTAAAATTATCTGTGTTGGAATTTTTACAACCTGGAAAAAATAAAGGAAATTAACAAAAATAAAGAGCATATAAACACACAAGTATAGACAAGTGAGTATGAGAACCAGTGTCTAATTGCCAACTGTGCTTTACTAAGGACTATCCTTCATTGTAAGAATAAATCCTTTCTGATTTCTTCCTGTTGATTTTTCCTAGTTTAGAAGAAATGATGACAACAATAGTTGTATGTTTATTCTTTGATTGATTTATCTTTGTTCATTGATTTCTTTTTTTGTTGTTGTTAGTTTGGATTTCTATTTTTAAGGTTCTTACTCGAACAAATTAAAGTTTAGCAGCACTCTAGTAGAACTTAAAAGGATGTTTGAAATTCAACTGATCCAAAAAAAAGCCAGTCTGGGAACAAGAAAGTGCCCAAGAACACAAAGTAAAACTGTTGATAGGTACTGGGAGAACGATAGATTGAGAGGCCAGAGGCCAGAGTTTAAGTCCTGATTCTGTCACTACTTGAATATGTGAATGCCTGAAAACTACTTTGTGTAACTATGGAAACCCAAGCTTCTGCATTTATAAATGAGGTTAGTGTAGCAGGCCTTTGGTTTTGGAGATCTGTTATGAAGTTTCTGGGTGGCACATAGTTACTGCTAGAGCCACAAAAGGAGAGAGGTGACCATGAGTGGAGACAGTGTTTCTCCACTGACCTCTCTTCATAGTGTCTCATTCATATCTTTTACTTACTGAGTTTCCATAAGATTTCTTTAGAAAAAAAAAAAAACTGTGTTGTTGACATCTCCACATAGATGTCTAATAGATCATCAAATCCAAATCAGAGCTTTCAACTTTATCCCCAATCTGCTGTATCCATAGCCTACTGTGCCTCTGCTGATGCTAACGCCATCCATCTAATTGCTCAAACGTGAAATCTGACCAGTCATTCTGATTCTTCTCTTTTTCCCACAACCCACATCGCATTTTTCTTTATATCATGTTGGCTATATCTTCAAAATCCATTTGGAATCATACCACGTCTCACCCTCTCCTTGGAGGCTGCCTCCATAGTCCCTAAAATAGATTCTATGAATACCCTTGTCTCTCTAATTTTATCTTTAAGCCCAACAGTCTATTATCCACATAGCAGCCAGATACCTACCTGTAAAACTTAAGTCAAATGATGTCATTTCTTTGCTCACAGCTTTCCAGTGGTTACCTCATCTAACTCAGAATAAAAGATAAAGTCAACACTATGAGATAAAAAATCCTAGAGATCTGTGCTGCAGGTGGGCTGGCGCACTGCCCCATTGGCTTCTTCTTCCACTTATCTGTCTTCATCATCCAGCTCCTGCCACACTTGCCTCCTGGCTGTTCTTTCAGCAAGCTAGACTTCCTCCTGCCTTGGGGACTTTCCATGGCCTTGGATGCTCTCCTATGCTCACGATTAAAATAACTAACTTCCCAACCTCTTTAAAGTCTTTCCTAACATTTTTTTTGTTAACATTTGATTTTTTCAATGCATCCTGCCTTGGCCACTTTATTTAAAGTTCAATCCCTCACCTCCTCCAGCTGGTCCTATTCCTCTTATCCTATACCACTTTTTTTTCTTTACCCACCACTCATTTTAATTTCCTACATTTTACTTATTGGCTCTTACTTATTACCCACATATATTTGCTAGAATATAAGCATCATGATGGAGGGCTTCTTTGCCTACTTTTCCTCATTTTTACATCTTAAATATCTAAAACAATGCTTCCAACTAACCAGGTGTTCAATTCATATTTACGAAATGTTAAAAAATCAAGAAGGAATTTGATAACTTAAAAAAAAAAAAAAGACTGCGGGACCATATGATCACCAGGATTTCTCCTAGCTCCTCTAAAATACTCTTCTTCTACCAGTCAATAAATAAAATTGATTCTGTGGTTTCCCAGGCATACTATCTTGACTGTGAAGCCTATCTGCTTCTAGGAACATTAATAAGAAAGCAAGTTTTTTTATGTTTTGGTTGGCCAAACTCATACATTGCTCAAACCTTCTTGCACATCACTGGTACTTGATATATTCTCTCAGCTCCCCATGTCCTTGTCAGCATCACTCACAGAGTGATTTTTAAACTCTCCTGTATTTCTCTCTTTCTTATGACTTCTGTGAGGTTCAGACACTGGGAGATATTATTTAGAATTTACACTGCTACCATACTCAGACTGGCTAGCCAACTAGTGACCAAAGAAGAGAGATGGTTCAGCAAACACGATTCTTCATCTAGAAGTTTGTCTCCAGCCTGGGTCTTCTGAAAATGATTGCAGCTGAAGCTTGAACAGGCTATAATGACTTCAAAGGAAGCTTTGGAGATGGGAAGCTCTCTCACTGACCTGATCCAGAAGGGACTTTTCTTCAAGGGAAATATGTTTTCTGCTTAGTTTGCACAGGACATTTCTGTTTTACCTCCTTAGATTATTAAATCCGTACCTAGGAAACACGTCTAAGTGCTTTCAGTAAAGACAAATGGTTTGCCAAGGATGCTAAGGAAGCAAGATGTTTAGATATGTGCTCTTCTGTTCCCCCCCTCATAAATGTGTTCTGCACTCATTCCAACAGCTGACTTTCTTATGTGTGTTCTCCTTTTTGTTTTGCTTAAATGAGCTGTTAGAGATAATTTTCACAATTCCTTTCTGGGTAAGAAAATGGGTGATATAATTAGAAAAAAAAGATAGGTAAAACAATGTAGCTTTTGTGGAAAAAAAATGAAATTGTTTTTGTCTCTGTTTGCCATTATCTATCTTTTTTGTCTTTTTCTTCCTTTTAATTTTTTAAATGACTTTAAATTTTTGTTTCATCCTCCTTTTCTCGGAATTTTTATCACACTATAGAGGAAAAGATTTGGAATAAGAAAAGTGAGCTTAAAGTATCTCAAGCTATTTCTTTAATTTATTGAGTGATTATGTCAGTCAACTTAAATCAGTAGTATGTTTCTTATCTTCTAAATGAGTATTAAGAATGCTGATTAAACAGTTTTGTGTGAAGATGAAACAAGATAGTGTAATGTGCCACATTGCAGATATATGCATACATATGTATGTTAAGTATATACAAAATCAATTGCTTGGCAAGGTGATTAATACCTGGGATAACGAATTCTTCTATTTGTTTTTATTGTTATTGTTCCTCAAATCCTCCCCAACTAGTATGAAGTTTCAAGACTTTACAATTTTTTTCTTGTTCAACAGCCTATTGCCAATGCCCAGGACAGGGCCAGCCCAGTGTAGGGACCTGATACAGGCGAAGAATAAATCAATGAATAAAGGGTCTCTTAGGAATTTCTACCTCTTTTTATATTGTCTTGTGAGTTTGGTTAGAGATGGCAGTTTTGGGAAAATCTCAAGAAACTTTTGAGAAATATATGACAATTACTTTATTACCCCTCTAGGAATTTTCTTAGTCTATCATTTCCCTTTTCTTTATCTCTTGATAGATTTCTAAATGTAATTACTCTGCTCTCTCCCTAAAAGAGAAATAAAACAGGCTTAGAACTATGTAGAATTGTTTTTCAACACACTAAGTTATGCCATATTAAGTGGCATCTATGCCAGTTTTGTTTTCTTGCATATTTTATTTTTCAGGGCCCAAGATGTGAATGACAGAGAGGCAAAGGTCAAAGCCAGGCAGTAAAGGGTGTAATTATATCAAATGAAAGACATTACTTTATGTGGATAGAATGAAAAGTTCTGACATTTTTCTTTTTTAACCTTGGGGAAGTGAGAGGATATTCATCAAATACTGAAAAATGCTCCTGTTCTTTAGACAGTAGTAGAGAGAATTCACTTGGCTCTTTGAAAAAGTAGTGAAATGACAAACGCTTGAGATAAATTTCTTGTTAAGACTCAACAGCTGTAGAATATGCATTCTTTTCATCAGCATATGGGACATTCTCCAGGATAGGCCATAAATTAGGTTATAAAACAAATCTTAACAAATTTTAAAACATTGAAATAATATCAAATATCTTTTCAGACCACGATAAATAAAACTAGAAATCAATAACAGAAGGAAAATTAGAAATAGTACAAACATGTGAAAATTAAACAACATGCTCCTGAGCAACAAATGGGTTAATGAAGACTTTTTAAAAGTTTAACAATACCTTGAGACAAATGAAAATGGAAACACAACATACCAAATCCTATGGGATACAGAAAAAGCAGTCATAAGAGGGAATTTTATAGCAATACCTGCCTACATCAAAAAAACAGAAAGATCTCAAATAAACAACCTAATGTTATACCTCAAGGAATTAATAAACAGGAATGAACTAACCTTAAAATTAATAGGAAAAAAATAACAAAAATCAGAACAAAAATAAACAAAATAGATATTTAGAAAAATACAAAAACAACAAAACAAAGAGTTGGTTTATTGAAAAGATAAACAAAATTGACACATCTTTAGCTTGACTAAGAAAAAAAAGGGAACATTCAAATAAATAAAATGTGAGATGAAAAAAGAGACAATACAACCCATACTACAGAAATTCAAAGGATCATCAGAGACTATTATGAGACTATTAGGAACAACTACATGCTAACAAACTGGAAAATCTAGAGAAAATGGATAAATTCCTGGATACATACAAACTACCTAAATTGATCCATGAAGAATGGACACCCTGAACAGACTAATAATAAGTAATGAGATTGAAGTAATAAAAACTCTCCCAATCAAAAAAGCCCAGCACCTGATGGCTTCACTGTTGAATTCTCCAAACAGTAAATGAACTAACACCAATTGCTCTCAAACTCTGAAAAAATTTAAGAAGAAGGAATACTTCCAAACTGTTCCTTGAGTCTAGAATTAACCTGATTCCAAAACCCGACAAGAACACAAAACAAAAAGAAAACTCCAGGCCAATGTCTCTGATGGTCATAGATGCAAAAATTCTCAACAAAATACTAGCAAACTGAATTTAGCAACAAATTTAAAAATTATTCATCATGATCAAATATAATTCATCTCAGAGATAAAAGGATGATTCAACATACACAAATCAATAGACATGATACATCACATTAACAGAATCAAAAACAATAACCATATAGTCATTTGAACAGAAATAAAAGCATTTGCCAAATATACCATCTCTTCACAATAAAAACTCTCAAAAAAATTAAGTATAGAAAAAACATACCTCAAAATAATAAGGGCCATATATGGCATACTAAATGAAGAAAAAGTTTTCTTTAAGATCTGGACCAAGACATGGACATTCACTTTCACCACCCCATTCAATATAGTATTGGAAGTTCTAGCCAGAGCAATAAGCAATTAGGCAAAAGAAAGAGATAAAGGGCATCCAAATTGGAAATGAGGAAATCAAACTGTCCCTTTCTGCAGATTACATCCTAATATATATGCTACACATATATAATTATATATTTATATCTTAATATGTAGTATATATGTGAATATATAATTATATATCCATATATATAATATAATATATATTCATATATATGTGTCCCAAAGAGTTTACCAAAAAGCTGCTAGAATTAAAAAATTCAATAAAGTTATAGGATACAAAATCAATAAACAAAAATCAGTAGTTTTTAAATACACTAATAGTGAACTACCTGAAAAAGAAACAAGAATGAAATCCTATTTACAATAGCTACAAAATAAATATATAGGAATAAATATAACCATGGAGATGAATGATCTTTACATGAAGATTATAAAACACTGATGAAATAAAGACACAAATATATGGAAAGATATCCTATGTTCATGGATTGAAAGAATAAATATCATTAAAATGTTCATACTACACAAAGTGATCTACAGATTCAACACAGTTCTGATCAAAATACAAATTACATTCTTCACAGAAACAGAAAACAGTCTAATAATGTGTATGATCATAAAAGATCCTAAATAGCCAAAGCAATCTGAAGCCAAAAGACAAAAGATGGAGGCATCACACTACCTGATATGAAAACATACAACAAATCCATAATAACAAAAACAGCATGGCATTGGCAGAAAAACAGACACAGACTAATGGAACAGGCTAGAAAGCACAGAAATAAATCCACACATCTACAGTCAACTGATTTTCAACGAAGTTGCCAGGAATATGCATTGAAGAAAGGACAGTCTCTTGAATAAATGGCTCTGGGGAAAACAGAAATCCACATGCAGAACAATAAAACTAGAGTCCTATATTTCACCATATATAACAATCAACTTAAAATAGATTAAAGACTTAAATGCAAGACCTTAAACTATGAAACTACTAAAAAAATAGGGAAAATGCTTAATGACATTGGTCTGGGCAAAGATTTTTTGAATAGGACCTCAAAAGCACATGCAACAAAAGCAAAAATAGGCAAATGTAATCACATCAAGCTAAAAAATTTCTGCACAGCAAAGAAAACAAAACAATAGAGTAAAGAAACAGAATGAGAAAAATATTTACAAGCAATGCAACTGACAAGGGGTTAATATCTAGAATATAAAAGAACTCAAACAACTCAACAGGGGATAAACCAAATAATCCCATTAAAATGTGTACGGTGGACATGAATAAGTGTTTCTTAAAATAAGACATACAAATGGCCAAAAGATATACAAAAATATGCTCAACACCACTAATCATCAGGGAAGAGCAAATCAAAACACAATAAGATATAACCTTACCCCAATTAGAATGACTGTCATCAAAAAGACAAAAATGAATGTTGGCAGGAATGTGGAGAAAGGGGAACTCTTACGCATTGTTGGTGGGAATGTAAAGTAGTACAGTCATTATAGAAAACAGTATTAAATTTCCTCAAAAAATTGAAAATGGAACTACCATATGATCCAGCAATTCCACTACTGGGTATATATCCAAAGAGGGGGAAAAATCTGTTTGTCAAAAAGATATCTGCACTCCTGTGTTTACTGCATCACTATTAATAACCAAGAGACGTAATCAACTTAAGTATTCATCAAACAATGGATGGATAAAGAAAATGTTATATATATATGTTAAATATGTTATATATGTTATATATGTGTGTTATATATGTTATATATATGTGTTATATATGTTATATATATGTTGTGTTATATATGTTATATATGTTATGTTATATATATGTTATATGTGTTATATATGTTATATGTGTTATATATACGTTATATACATTATATATGTTATATGTGTGTTATGTGTTATATATGTTATATATGTTATATGTTATATATGTTATATATAGCTATATATGTTATATGTGTTATATATATGTTATATATATATCTCACAATTGAATACTACTCAGCTACAAAATAAAGAATGAAATTCTGTTATTTGTGGCAACATGGATGAACCTGTAAAATGTAACATTAAGCAAAATAAGCTAGGCACAGAAAGACAAACACCATGTGACCTCACTTATATGTAAAATCTAAAACAACATAAAATGTTCTCAAAGAAGTAGAGAGTAAAATAGTGGTTTACCAGAGGCAGGAAATAGGGATCCCTAGATAGCTTCGAGGTTGGGGACGTTTGCCAGAGAGACCAAGCATTTATGAGTAGGTTGGAAGTTTTAGATCCATCTTGGATCTAAAACCCTATCTCTACAAAAACTACAAAAATTAGCTAGGAGTGGTGGCACATGTCTGTAGTCCCAGATACTAGGGAGGCTAAGATGGGAGGATCGCTTGAGCCCAGGCCGTTGAGGCTATAATCACGCACCTACACTCCAGCCCGGGCAGCAGAGTGAGTGATCCCTTGTCTCAAAAGAAAAAAAAAAGTGTAAAGGCATCCAGAGAGCTGCATTTGTGAACACATTGTGGTGTTAAAACTGTAGCACATCCAGATAGGGCATGGAAGATCTGTGTGCCTCCATAATAAACCAGTAACAATAAGTAAAGTACTTTGCTATGTTCTGTGATTTGTTCTGGGAATTAACAAACCTGAGAGGGGTCAAGGGAACTCAACTTGTAGTCAGCTGGGGAGAAATGTAGGTGTCCTGCGCACCTCATTTGCAGCTAATGCCTGAGGTAGGAAAGTCTTCTGGGATTTGGCGCTTAAGTTGTGGGGTTTGGGCTTACTCCAAATAGTTTCAGAATTGAATTGAATTGTTACATACCTAGTTGGTGTCAGATAATTGGAAAACTGGTTGTTGAAGTTGGAAAAGATATCACATACTTGGTATGAGGAAGCAACAACAACAACTCTCAACTACCTACTTCATGGACCTGGGCAAACCAAAAAACTGTCTGAACTTCAGTTTCCTCAACTTTGAAATCTGCATAATACTTGCAAAGTTGCTATAAACACAGAATATATGCATATATAGTTGAGAGGCTGAGGTAGGAGGATCACTTGAGCCTGGAAGGAGGCTGCAGTGACCCACTGCACTCCAGCCTGGGTAACAGAGCCAGACCTTGTCTTAAGAAAAAAAAAAAAAAAAGGATGAAAACTTACAGGCTTAGCATCTAAGAAAAAAAGGAAAGGAATGAGGTAATTCTTTTCACTTCAGGACTGCTTTGAACAACAGTAGGTAGACGCATTTGATATGAAATGATTGTTAGTTCCATTGCCAAGTTTGAACACCAAACAAGTCCTTCCTTCAAAATTAAAATGAAATGATCCTACCTTTTGGTCTCAGGTGGGAAGAAGCAGAAACATTCTTTAGGATATGTTAGTCTATCAGGATGTGAGAGTCTAGACCATTTATCCTTTTCTTGGGATTCTCTAAAAGGGATAGCTTTAATTTGAGAAGTGAAAACCTTCACCCCAATTCATGCTCCACCAGGAAAGAGAGGAAGAATAGTCTCAGAAATATCTCAAACCACGATTCTCAAGGGGAATTTTCAGCCCTTCTCCGAGGTCTCACTTTAGTCTTCAGCTATTCTGAAGTATACTGTGCATTCTAATGAGGCCCTGGATTTCAGAACCAAACATGAGCTTGGGTGTACCCTCCATATTCAGGAAATAAACTATGTTAAAAAGTTCCATGCTCCTTACAGATTCAAGGCAGCCACAATGAGGTCTCCCTGCTTGAGAATCAGTGACTTGAGAGATCATAACTCCTTATACATGTGGGTGGGTGAAGAGGCTGGTGAGACCATTAGGCTGTTTATCACCAATGACCAAGCTACCCATGGTCCTCCCTTTTCTGTATCTAGATGGACACACTAGAGCCATACTCAGAGGGTTCTACATGATCTGCCTCCCAACTAACCTGCCATTTTGCCTTTCACATCTTGAGTCATGTTCCCATTGTGAAGGCACAATGACTGAAATTCTGGACAAATTTGGAATCTAAGAAAGGATATGACTCATGCCCTTGTCCCTAGACCGCCCTTTGAGTTGTAGCAATCCCCATAAAGTTCCTCAGCCCCAGCAGAGTGTGGTATGTCATGTAAAAACAAAGTGGCATTTATTTACTTGGTAAATGAGGTTTTATACCCATTTTAGAGGTATTTTGTTCTATAAAAATATTGCCTTTCATAAACTGTGTCTATTAGGCTTTAACCTGAGGCAGCAACAAAATATTGAGGAAAGCACGGACATGGGCTTTGGCGTCTGCCACACTTGGATTTAAATTATAGCCCTCTAACTTACTGTCTATGTGAGCTTAGTAAATGGACTGAATATCCCTGGGCCTGTTTTCCATGCAGAAAAGTGGGGAAATAACACCCATATATCATGGAATTTGTTAGAGGCTATCCTGAGATGAGGTAAATGGAAACCCATAGCTCTATATGTCATATGTGATACATTGTGCTTTTGAAACCATTAGCACAGGTGAGGACAGGCTCAGCCCAGGAATGAGTGGATCCTGATAATAACTGGGTCCCGGCATCAGATGATCTCCCATTCTGAATGAGACTGTATTAAGCCGCTCTTGCATTACTACAAAGAACTATTTGAGATGGGATAATTTATAAAGAGGTTTAGCAGGCTCACATTTCTGCAGGCTTTATGGGAAGCATGGTGTTGGCATCTGCTTGGCTTCTAATGAAGCCCAAGAGAGCTTTTACTCATGGCTGTAGGTGAAGCAGGGCAAGCACATCACATAGCAGAAATAAGAGAGAGTGAGGGGGTGGGGGTGCCATACACTTTTAACAACCAGATCTGGAGAGAACTCACTCACTACCACAAGGACATTGCCCAGGCATGAGGGATCCACCCCTGTGACCCAAACAGCTCCCACCAGGCCCCACCTCAAACACTGGGGATTACATTTCGACATGAGATTTGGGCAAGTATGAATGTCCAAACTATATCATGACTCTCCAAGTTCCTTTTATGTCCAGAATCAGGAGAAGCAGGGTCTCCTGAGAGAATGACAGAATGACTGGTCATCAGAGCTGTGTGGTGCTCTTCAGAGTGCTTCAGTTCTCCCTCGGGCCCGGCTAGTTCAGCTTCCATGGGGACAGCTTTCTAATCAACCTTATATTCCCATCAATTCTTTTACTAAATCACAGTGGCTTAAGTATCCTATTCTTTTAATTCCTTTGCCTCTGAAAAAAATGACTAATTAACTGAATGAGTAACTCATTTAATAAAATTTAGGCATTAAATAATTTCCTTGGTTCACCATTTTTATATTACTTACTATGTGACAGTCACTGCACTGGCCTACAAGGATGCAAACATGCACAGAACAAAGCCCTCAACCTCAAGGAGCTCAAAATATAATACAAAGACAAATACATAAATAATCAATTAGAAGAACGTGTGAAGGGTACAGTATGAGAAGTGTTTTCAGGATACAATGGGCTTGGCATAAACATTAGGAAGCAGAGAAAAGATAAAACTACTGATTATTGACCACCTGTGTAATTTTCATACCACCTTTAACAACAGCGATTATTGAATCCATTTCAGAGTTAAGGACACCGAGAGTTAAGGGGCTGGTGACATTTTTAAATTCAGTTGTCTAGCCAACAGCAAGGCTAAGAAAAGCCCCCGTGTCAGTCAAAATTCACTGCTTCAAGATCACTTAGTGCCTGCTTGGCAGAAAGAAGCTCAGAACCTTACATCTGAACTCAGCTAAACCTCATGTGTTTCCTCTGCAGTGACTTCTGCATCTGCCACCAGGTAATTCCTGAAAAGTCCATTAACATCCATAGGAAGGGGCATTACATTTTTTTCAAGCACTCTATTATGAGTATTGGTATTATATCATATTTATGCCTTCTCTTGCCAAGTGTATTAAATTTGGCACATTTACTGTACATTTTTATTCCTTCTCTAGATCTGATTGAAACAGAGGGGTTTTCTATAATTAGTTTATGTATTAGAATTTATGTACCATTCTGGAACTACCCACAGACCTATCGGTGTTACAGGTAGAGTATAAATGCTAGCCATCATCATGATAAAACTCCAAGAAACACTTAGGCAACGTAAAGTTATAATTTGAAGAGTTTATAGAAGAATCAAAAATAATTCAAATCATGAAAGATTCCACTATTAGCAGCCTCTGGGATGGTCTCAGTAACACATAATGCTTTGTATATTTCTATCCTAGCTGTCCTTCTACATAACTCTATTTCAACAGGCAAAAGCAATTAAAGTTAGTATTTTGGAACTTAGTTAATCTTCTTTGCCATTCGTCCCTCTTGTCTTCACACTACATCCAATATGTCATTAGCACACACCACTCAATGCCCTGGCCTTGAGCAAGCCTCAGCAGAGCTGAAGAGAGAGAAAGAATTTCTAGGAGGGAGGGCCACCTACCAACAGAGTGTGAAGGACTTTGCACCAAGACGCAAGGATCCCAGAGACTGCCTGTGCTTTCTGGCATTTGAAGGTGTGTATAGTAGCAACTTAGCCACAAACACAAGTGTGCATTCTCTAATAAGAGCCATGATCATCAAAGAAGTAGAAAGCTGGCCCTTGGTTAAAGGAGGGGGCTTTATGAGATGCTAAAACAGACTGCTTTCAGCTCTTTATAAATGCTGAAAGCCTCGGCAGGGCCAGATGGAAAGAAATTACTCTTGTGGCTATATCAGGGCTTTTTCTCATGTTTATGGAATAATATGTTGCACATGCAAACAGAAATAGGCTTCTACAGCAGGAACCCTGTAACACTGACATGGGTGTTGGAGGCGAGAACTATTTTTGTTGTTGTTGTTGTTGTTTTTTGAGACGGAGTCTCGCTCTGTCGCCCAGGCTGGAGTGCAGTGGCGCAATCTCGGCTCACTGCAAGCTCCGCCTCCGGGGTTCACGCCATTCTCCTACCTCAGCCTCTCCGAGTAGCTGGGACTACAGGAGCCCTCCACCACGCCCGGCTAATTTTTTGTATTTTTAGTAGAGACGGGGTTTCACCATGCTCTCCATCTCCTCACCTCGTGATCCACCCCTCTCGGCCTTCCAAAGTGCTGGGATTACAAGCATGAGCCACCGCGCCCGGCCTTTTTTTTTTTTTTTTTTTTTTTTTTTTTTGAGGCGGAGTCTCGCTCTGTAGCCCAGGCTGGAGCGCAGTGGCGCGATCTCGGCTCACTGCAAGCTCCGCCTCCCGGGTTCGCGCCATTCTCCTGCCTCAGCCTCCGGAGTAGCTGGGACTACAGGCGCCCGCCACCACGCCAGCTAATTTTTTGTATTTTTAATAGAGACGGGGTTTCACGGTGTTAGCCAGGATGGTCTCGATCTCCTGACCTCGTGATCCGCCCGTCTCGGCCTCCCAAAGTGCTGGGATTCCAGGCGTGAGCCACCGTGCCCCGGCCGGAGGCGAGAACTATTTTACTTGGTTTAACTTACCTGAGCGCCAGAATCTTGACTGTAACAGGTATGTTCTAACAAGCCAAACTAGCTACATATTTAATTCCTAGAGAGAGTGATCTTGTTTTCACATTATTCTCAAGTGATGTCAAGTATACAAATCTTAAATGCGCAGCTTGGTTCATTTTTCCATATGTATACTGCCACCTTCTTAAAAATACATATTTTCTTAAGCCCCAATGTGTCTCTAGCTCCTCTTTCTGGAGGGATTCTTTACTGTATGATTGCATAAAGTTGATCTTTTTTGATTAATAATCTCACATTCAAAAATGGTATCTAGAAAGAATAATAAAAAGTAAATATAACCCTGATGTTTTAAAAATTTTGTTTGTTTTAAGTCACTCTACAGATCCTTGTTACCAGGAAACCTCTTAGCCACTCAATTAGGGTTACAAAGGGAAGCATAGTCTGAATTCTCGTCTATCATTCACATTTAATACACACACACGTGTATATATATATGTGTGTGTGTGTGTGTATATATATATATATATGAAGAGATCATAACCACTATGGGAAAGACTAGTGAAGGGTGAGTATGCAGGGACACACACACACATATATGTGTGTGTGTATGAAATGTGAATAGATAGAGATTGATTTCTTGTAAGGAAAGCGCATAGTTTCAGATAGGGGCCGATATATATATATATATATATAGGTAAAGGCCTATATATATATATATAGGTAAAGGCCTATATATATATAGGTGTGTATATATATATCAGCCGATATATATATCGGCCTTTCTTTTTTTTTTTTTTATTTAAGTTTTAGGGTACATGTGCACAACGTGCAGGTTTGTTACATATGTATACATGCACCATGTTGGTGTGCTGCACCCATCAACTCGTCATTTACATTAGGTATATCTCCTAATGCTTTGCCTCCCCGTCCGGCCACCCCATGACAGGCCCCAGTGTATGATGTTCCCCTTCATGTGTCCAAGTATTCTCATTGATCAATTCCCACCTATGAGCGAGAACATGTGGTGTTTGGTTTTTTGTCCTTGGGATAATTTGCTGACCTCTGTACCAGTGAGTCAGTTTCTTGAATCAAGGTCTCTCCCAGTGAGTTTTTTTGCATTGGCTCAAGATGAATTTCTTAAGTTCCAAGCCTTTTTTCAGTTGATTTGAGTGAAAGGAGTTAGTTTCTTTAATATAACCCCCAAAATACTGGAAATGGCCATGGAGTGTTGTATCTCTCTCCCCCATAACGTGAATAAGCAGTGTCTTTTTTGTGTTCCCTATGACAGTAACATTCTGTCTGTAGGATCAACATAATCAATGCCTCCTGAGGTGATGAGTGGTATTTTATCCTCTTTTGGCAGGTAGCACTCTTCCTGCATGGACCCTCCATCTTCAGAGTGCTGTAAGATTCCATGTGTGATCACATTAAATCCACTCCACCCATCCCACAGCAATAACTTCTAATGATAAGCTGGTTATTTGATGTCAAATACCTTGTGAACTCATGAGGCAAAGACGACTATAACTCATTTAACTGGAGTTTTGTATTTCACCAGGTAACTCACCATACATTAATTCACACAATTTTCCTGTGAATAAAGTATTCTCGGTAGCTTCATTTAATACATGAGCTGTAGGAGACTTCAGAAAGTTAAGGAATTCTGCCAACACAAGACAGAGCTAGGTCTGAAGTATTCTAATTCCAAACCCTATTCACATTTCATACATAAATATGCTACTCTATCTCCATCCAGGATAAATTTTGGAGATGTTGAATCTAGCTGGATGAAATCAGTCTGCTATCTTTATTTCTGTTGGTTGTTGGTAGATATGTTGTGCTGTTGTTTGTTTTCATTTACCTGAGGTTAAAAAGCATGGAACAAAGTTTTCAGCTAAACCAGTAAGTTTCAGAGGTTTAAGGAGAAGCAACAATACATGTAAAAACTCCATGTGACACTGGTCTTTCTGCCCTTGTATTGAAAGTGTCTTACTGAATCACAAAGCTGACATATTAGCCTCTTACTTAGTGCTGCTGTTATCCTCTCATCTTTAACAGACAAAATTAAAAACTCATAACTAAGCTGAAAGGAGCTTCATGCTCTAACACCTCTCCAGATTCATCTATCCTCTTAATGCACCCACATACATTCTCTCAAAAACTACTTTAGTCAACCTGATCTTCTTCATTTTTTTTTTCTCCAGCCCCGAGACAGAGTCTTTCTGTGTCGCCCAGGCAGGAGTGCAGTGGCGTGATCTCAGCTCACTGCAACCTCCACCTCCTGAGTTCAAGCAATTCTCCTACCTCAGCCTCCCGAGTAGCTGGGATTACAGGCGTGTGCCACCACGCCCGGCTAATTTTTATATATTTAGTAGACATGGGGTTTCACCATGTTGGCCAGGCTGGTCTCGAACTCCTGACCTCGTGATCCGCCCGCCTTGGCCTCCCAAAGTGCTGGGGGGTTACAGGCATGAGCCACTGCACCCGGCCAACCTGATCTTCTTTTACTTCCTCAGACAGTATGTTCTTTCTCGTTTCCAGGCCACTACGCACACACTTTTCTCTACCCTGTTCATTTCCCTCTACTCTTTGCTTAGTAGGCTTTATCACATCTTAGCTTACAAGGCCTTCCTTTGAGAAATTCTCCCTTCTGATTGGTTGTTTTTGGCTTGTCTAATCATTCCTAGCACATACTAGGCTCTAAGTAAATTTTTGATAAATAAAAGAAAATTGGCAGGTATAGAATGACATGGGAAAGAGAAGTGCAGATAATAAGTCTGGATGTTTTTTAAAATTATTTTTAGAAAGAAGGAATGCTAAGATTGAGAACTTAGCCGACGTAAAAAAGCTTTTTATAGTTTTCATTCTGCTTTTTCAGCTATTTTCTCCCTCTGAGGACCACCCTCTGAACTCCAATAAATCAATACAGTGTCTCATTTCCTCACTATTCAACAAAAGATATGCTATGCATTCCTGTACTTGGCACTGATCTAGAGGTTGGGGATACAGCAGTGAACAAGACAGATGAAACGCACCCCATCATGGAGCTTAGACATGGGGAAAAGGAGAGACAATGACCAAGTGCATAATTTCAGATAGGGGTAAATGTTATGAAATAAAGCAGTGAGGGCAAGAAAATATGATTGATATGGAGTCACTTGGGTCACTTTTAACAAGGAGATTAAAGAAGGCCCTTCTGAGGAGGGGCCAACTGATCAAAGACTTGAATCATGTAAGAGCATGAGCCATGCAAATATTTGGAAGAAAGCATTCCAGGAATAGGGAACAGCAAAAGGAAAAGCTGTGAGAGAAGAATAAGTTGTATGGGTGCATCAGAGTGCTATGAGAAACAGAGCAATATTATAAATAGGTTTTATGTATAATAATATATATAAAACCTATGTATAATAGTGTTCTATTTACATATTGCACGCGTGCTCTCTCTCTCTCTCTCTATATATATATATATATACAATGGTGCAAGCCAATTCCTTGAAAGAAATCAATTGCTCTCTCTATCATTCACATTTAATACACACACACATGTGTATATATATGTGTGTGTGTGTGTGTGTGTATATATATATATATATATATGAAGAGATCATAACCACTATGGGAAAGACTAGTGAAGGGTGAGTATGCAGGGACACACACATACTTATATGTGTGTGTGTATGAAATGTGAATAGATAGAGATTGATTTCTTGTAAGGAATTGGCTTACACCATTGTACATATATATATATATATAGAGAGAGAGAGAGAGAGCACAATATGTAAATAGAATATTTTACATAGGTTATGTATATATATAATTATACATAAAACCTATGTATAATATTGCTCTGTTTCTCATAGCCCTCTGATTATTAGTTTATATATATAGAGAGAGAGAGACACAGAGAGAGAGAGAGAGAGAGATTGATTTCTTGCAAGGAATTGGCTTGTACCATTGTACATATGTATATATATAGAGAGAGAGAGTGCAATATGTAAATAGAATAATATTTTACATAGGTTTTATGTATATATAATTACACGTAAAACCTATGTATAATTTTGCTCTGTTTCTCATAGCACTCTGATTATTACTTTATATATATGTGTATATATATTTGTGTGTGTATATATATGTGTATATATGTGTGTATATATGTGTATATACGTGTGTATATATAGTGTATATATACATATGTGTGTATATATAGTGTATATATACATATGTGTGTATATATAGTGTATATATACATATGTGTGTATATATAGTGTATATATACATATGTGTGTATATATAGTGTATATATACATGTGTGTATATATAGTGTATATATACATGTGTGTATATATAGTGTATATATACATGTGTGTATATATATAGTGTATATGTACATGTGTGTATATATATAGTGTACATATACATGTGTATATATAGTGTACATATACATGTGTGTGTATATATAGTGTACATATACATGTGTGTGTATATATAGTGTACATATACATATGTGTGTATATATAGTGTACATATACATATGTGTGTATATATATAGTGTACATATACATATGTGTATATATATAGTGTACATATACATATGTGTGTATATATAGTGTATATATACATGTGTGTATATATATAGTGTATATATACGTGTGTGTATATATATAGTGTATATATACGTGTGTGTGTGTATATATATATGTGTGTGTATAGAGAGAGAGAGAGAGAGCGAGAGATTGATTTATTCCAAGGAATTGGCTTGCATTAGGGCCTGGGTAGGTGAGCCTGGAATCTGTAAGAAAGACCATCAGGAAACTCTTTGGTGGGAGCTGACTGCAGTTTACAAGTAGAATTTCCTCTTCTTACAGAAACCTCAGCTCTTCCCTTAAAGTGTTTCATCTGATTGAATGAGGCCCACACAGATTATCAAGGCTAATACCCCTTACTTAAACCCAACTGATTGTAGATGTTAATCACATCTACAAAATACATTCACAACAACACCTGAAATGTTGTTTGAGTAAATGTGTGAAAACTATAGCCTGGCCAAGTTGTCATACAAAATCACAATGGGATGATGTATACCAGGAAGAACAGTAAAAGGACCTGTAATGTCGGTGAAGCAAGCCAGGAAGAATCATGAGATGAGATAGAAAAGGTGTATAGGGGCAAGATTGTGCACTGCCTTGAAGGCTATGGTAGGGAGTTCATATATTGGGAAAATGTTGGATTTCAAGTAGGAGGTTTCATAGTCTATTAAATGTTAAATTTTTAGGCCAAGAGCAGTGGCTCATGCCTGTAATCCCAGCACTTTGAGAGGCTGAGGCAAAAAGATCACTTGAGGACAGGAGTTCGAGACCAGCCTGGCCAACATGGAGAAATCCCATCTCTACTAAAAATGCAAAAATTAGCCAGGTGTGGTGGTGTGTGCCTGTATCTCAGCTACTCAGAAGGCTGAAGCAGGAGAATCGCATGAACCCGGAAGGTGGAAGTTGCAGTGAGCCAAGATTGCACCACTGCACTCCAGCCTGGGTGATAGAATGAGACTCTGTCTCAAAAAAAAAAAAAAAAAAAAAAATAGATTTTAAAAAGATTGTTGTGGCTGTAATGAGAAAAATAGCTTCTGACAGACAAAGTACTTAGAAGACTATTGCTTTGGTCTATGGTACAAATGTGGATGGTTTGGATTAGGGTGGTAGAGATGGAGGTAGGAGTATATTATTTCCAGGATATAATTTGAAGGTAGAGACAACAAGATTTACTGATAGATTTGGTGTGCTAAGTAAAGAGGAAAAATAAAGAAGCAAGGATGAAGTCCAGATTTTGGGGCCCAAGTAATTAGAATGAAGAGATCATAACCAATACAGGAAAGACTAGTGAAGGACGAGTATGCAGGGACATCAGAGGCTGAATTTTTGATATATTAATTTGAGATGCCTTTTAAGCACCCAGCTAGTGATGTTAAGTTGGTAGTTTGGTATATGAATATGAAGTTTAGGAAAGGTGGTGGTTGGAAGTGAATTTAGGATTATCGGCAAATTCTAAGCCATGAGACTCTCAAAGAATAGAAGGAGAACCTAGCAAAGGAGGCTGCTAAGGAACAAAGAAGGAGAGAGAAGAGTCAGGAGAGTATGCGTCCAGGAAGCTAAGTGGAGAAATGGTCCATGAAGGAATAACAAACTGTACAAACACCAAGACATTAATAGATTTCTAAACTAGCTGACAACTGTGATGACTCAGACTAAAACAGCTCAAAAGTGTGATAGGCCATGAAAAAACTGGGGTAGGCTGAAGACCTTTAGTGGGTATACCTTCACACCAAAACATCCCTTTCATCACTATGTCCATTGCTATTACTTTTCCCTAGCTTGTCTCCTCCCTGCCTAAAACCTCTATTCTTCTTTAAACACTATAAAAATAATAAATAAAATTCAGCTGGGTGCCGTGGCTCATGCCTGTAATCCCAGCACTTTGAGAGGCCACTGGAGGATTGCTTAAGCCCAGGAGTTTGAGATTAGTTTGGGTAACATAGAGAGACCCCCATCTCTACAAAAAATTTTAAAAATTAGCCAGGTGTGGTGGTGTGTACCTGTAGTCCTAGGTATGATTGAGGTGGGAGGATCACTTGAGCCCAGGAAATCAAGGCTGCAGTGAGCTATGATTGTACCATTGCACTTCAGCCTGATATATAGATAGATGATAGATAGATAGATGATAGATAGATAGATAGATAGATAGATACATAGATACATAGATACATAGATACATAGAGATATCTACAAGTGGAAAATCCCTTTAAGCCCTATCAGGAAATCAGGCATCTACTCAATTTGTTATTAACTCTACCTCTATCTATGATTTTTATGTATGGAAGAGAAAGCTGGGGAAGCCTGAAATCTGGGCAGATTGAGAATGGACCCATTGATGGTGGTAAGCAAGAAGAATAGAAATGCATGTTGTTATGGGGTGGATAGTGTGAGACACAAGGCAAACTACATAGAAAAGGTATGTTAAATGTATGTAAGCAGCACGCAAACATAAATCAATGTTGTAATTCTACTACAGTGAGCTCTGCGGCAGATTCTCACCTCCTTGACACAGGGCTACCTAATGATCATATTTACAATGTCTTATATAGTACTTGGCACACTCTATGGTCTCAATGTTTTTCAAATAAATTAGTAAAGGCTTTGGCATGGTAAGAAGCACACCGTTTGAGAGCTGCAAGGCCTCTTACAGATGATCTGGTACAACTCCTTTCTTTTATAGTTACAGAAAATTGGTCTTAGAGAAATGACATAATTTGTGCAATGTCATCTAGTAATATTGAAAGAAGACAAACTTTATAAGATTTGACTACAGAAATGGCTTAGTTATTCAACAACAAGTATTTGTGGAAATTAATTATGACATCTGACACCTGAAAAAATGCCTCTTAAAATTTTGAATTGATTAAAAACAATAAACCAGATTGTATAACCTGACTTTCAGATCCAAGACTGAGGCAGTTTGAATTGAAAGAGGCCCACAGGAAATAGTTTTCTGATAAAAAATAAAGATGGGGAAGGGGATTGATTTCTTAAAACTTTAGATTATTAGAAATGAGAATATGATAGAAAAGCCGAAGAGATAGAGGGAAAGAAAAGGTTTTTTTTTTTTTTTTTTTTCAGCAGTAGTGATTCAAGACAGTGTGAGCTGAGGCCTTTGTCAAAAGTTCCAAAACATTTTTTCCATGTATATGTATATACCTATTATATCTGTCCCTGAGATATGAGCTATGTGTTGTTATTCAGACTATTAACCTTTTAAACTTCAGGGTCTTCCTCTGGAAAGCTGGAAAAAAATAATGGTATCCACTGGTGAGGACTGAATGTGATAATCTAGGCGAAGTACTTTATTTCTGCAGAACTCACTCTAGGTAACATTGTAAACAGCAATAAGCAAAAAGTAGCTGGCTGCAGTGGGAAGAATATGGGCATAGACCCTGGCATCTTACAACCTGGGTTCCCATGCTATCTCTGCTTCTCCAAATAACTGTACATGTGTCATGTTCGGTCTTTGAAGTTCAGTTTTTCATATGAAATATGGGTATGGTAATAACTAAATCCCAGGTTTTCTGCAGGAATTGATAAAATATATGTAAAATAAACTAGCATTTAGTTATTCTTTATGTCTGTTGTCTCCTCTGTCACCCCATTTGTGTCCCTCCCTGATCCTCCTAGCCCCCTTTGTCCTGGCGGATCACCCATGCCTTATTCCCAAATGGCCTGCCCCTTAAGAGATCATTCAAAAGCTCCTCAAATATATGGGCTAAAAACACTCTAATATGTTATTTCTCCCCTCAGGTTCGCATTTTAATGGCAATCCTTGAAAACCTAAAAGCCTTAGAAACCAGAAGAAATCAATCTTTAATGATGGAACTTGAAACATTATGACAAAGGAGAAGGAGCTGAAAGGAATTTTTAGACATCACTGAGTGCAACCAATTCATCTTCTGCATGAGCAAACATAGAAGGAGAGAGAGAAATGACAGGTGTCACACTACAGCCCCAGGTCAGTAACTCAGGCAGAGATTCAGGTTATCAGACTCATAACAGGATGCTCTGCCTAACATGCCATTTGTTTTGAGGGAAGACTCAGCAGTAGCTACCTTACTATCAGCAGCCAAGATTTGCTGTCCTTTCTACCCAATGCTCATATCCAATAGCAGCTGGATCATCTCCTGAGCCCAGCATTCTGCTGACCCTCTCATCCTAGAGAGCAGTATACTAAATTGATATTTAGCACCTAAAAATAGCAAGGACACTGGCAATGCCTTACTAGGAGAATACTCACTAATCAATTACTATCAAACAGTTATGCCTTCTTCTGGGGCCATCCTGTTGCAAGAAGGGATTAATTGGTTTTATTTATTTATTTATTTTTGAGATGGAGTCTTGCTGTGTCACCCAGGCTGAAGTGCAGTGGTGCAATCTCAGCTCACTTCAACATCCCCCTCCCAGGTTCAAGCGATTCTCCTGCCTCAGCCTCCCGAGTAGCTGGGATTACAGGCACATGCCACCATGCCTGGCTAATTTTGTATTTTTAGTAGAGATGGGGTTTCACTATGTTGACCAGGCTGGTCTCGAACTTCTGACCTCAGATGATCCTCCTGCCTCGGCCTCCCAAAGTGCTGGGATTACAGGCGTGAGCCACCACACCCGGCCCAGCTTTATTTTTATTTTACCCCATTCTGAAGAAGCAGCCAAGCTTTAAAAGCAAATATTTTTGAAAAGGAAAAAAGAGACATGACAAGTGTCTACTATGTTTTTTCCCCATCCCACGTTAGCTCAGAGGTTGGAAAAGACTGTCTTCACTCTAATTATAGGCCTTATGTTAACTTAGAAATGTGGACTTTAGTTTCTAATGGTGAGAGAGAAAATAAAAGATGCCAGGAACCTGCTGGGTTCTGTGGCATGTGTTTGTAATCTCAGATATTTGGGAGGTTCAGGTAGGAGGGTGGAAGGCTGAGGTGGTAGGATGTCTTGAGGTCAAGAGTTACCAGTCTGGGCAACATAGTGACCTCCTCTGTACAAAGTAGAAAACATTAGCTGGGCTGTAATCCAGCTACTCAGAAGGTTGAGCCCAGGAGTTCGAGGCTGCAGTGAGGTATCATTGCTCCACTGCACTTTAGCCAGAGTGACAGAGCAAGATAAAAATTTTTTAAATGCCAAGAACCTAGAAATCACCTGTATTTTGGAGGGCTTATTTAGAAAACTATGGAATGTATATGGCACATATAACCTACAAAATGATATAATTTTGCCTGAGTTAAACCTCTTCTTTCAAGTCATATAGCTGCCCTTCAGCCCTGACCCTCAATTTGTCATCTCTCAGACCTTGATTTTTGTAAAGCTTTAGGTATTTGGCAATATCAGTTTGGTCCTCCTTCAAACAACTAAGAAAGCCATTCTGGGTAACCAATTCTTTTGTAAAGGACCAATTCCAAACAAAGGAAGGGGGAGAGGCAAAAAGATGAGGTAAGATAATGAATTATTTTAAATTATAAGGCCAAGAATGGGAGATGGGACATAGGAGGGTATCATAGAAACAGTAAAAGGAAAGTGGGAAGATCATATTTCAAAGACATAAAAAAGTGTAAAGATGATGAGAGAAACTGTAATAAAATTGTCAAAGGAAGATCAGAGACAAGGCAAGCTAAGCGAGTTAAATAAAAAATAGAATTTGCATAAGAAGGGATTTAAAAGACTTGAAAAAATACAAAGTAAAAGATCTAATAAAGATTATTGGAAAACAAATGAACATGGCAACAAGGTTCTGCAAAGAATAATGAATGCATTAGAGATTATAAAAGTACTGTGAGAAAAACATCAGAGAGAAACTGCGTGGTGAATTAAAAAAAAAAATCAGAGGAACCAAGAAGATGAAGACAAAAAGGATAAAAGTGTTGAGGAAGTGACAGATATTAAGACAATACACAGATGGCATGAGAGCACTACTCAGCATAGAAGAGCAAAAGTGGGTGATGGGTGTAAGGAAAATGTAAACTGCAAATAGGCTGAGTTTTTATTTTGTTTTTAAATCTACTGCAAAAGCATTTGATATTGCTTGAATGAGCATCAACAGGATGATAAAAGTAGTCTTAAACTGTGATTAAGAGTTATTTATACATAAAAGCAGCTTTTGCAGTATTAGAAAAGTTATGTTAGGGACCCTTATATCACCATAAATATCCAACGAGATGATTCTGCCTGCATTCACAATTTAGCTACGTTATCAACCTCCCTGAAGAGGATCAAAAGAAAATGGTTGTGAACTTTTTCTTTACACATATGACATGAGTTTTAGGACATTTTAAAGAACAGGACTGAGTTCTAAGTATATTACTATCAAAAACATGGTAGCACGTTCTCTTCTACACCACCCTTCCTCCAACTCCAAGACCCAAGCACAATTGTAAAGTCTGAAGAATTGCCTGCTCCACAATGCTCAGACATCCCTGTCTCATGTACCATGAGCGTTGACACCTATTTATCCAGGGTCTTTCTCTGGTATCCTTTACTTTGGACAATGCCCACATCAGTGCAGCATATCAGACGTCACAATTGTAGGCCATTGCTTCCAGACAGAACGTGAATTCTCTCTTCAATTAACAGTGGATGGAGAACTCTCTCGATTCCACCATCTGATGGCCTTCTCATTGTATTTTAAGAATCTTCTAAGTTTATAGTATTATGGAATTCTAGATTGGAAAGAGACTGGGAATATCAAATAATCCACACTATTATTTCACAGATGTGGAGAGATCAAGGCCAACAGTGGTGAAGTGACTTTCTTAATCCAAAAGGTGACACTCATTTATCAGAACCTCTCCTGGGTGCCCTATGGGAAAAATATATTTGATTTAGATAGATCATACAAAAAAAACTCTTAAAACTGTCATAGGAGAGTAAAGGAATTGACATAAAAATTAAGCAGATATAGAATATTTGGCTTATGGAAAATCAAACATTTCATTGCACTAAGCAAGTAGCTCCCAAACTTTCTTGATCTTCAGTGCTCACAATGTCTCAATAATTTTTTATAGCATACTTGGGCAAAAATAAAGACCTAACAGTTCGGTTTATTAAAGTAAATCCAAATACCTTAGCAAGTATTTATGTCTTAACAACTTATTAGCACTCCGAAAATATAATACACATAAAATAAAAATATATTCTTATTTCATTCTTATCCCTAAAACTGTAGTCACCTCTTATCCACAGTTACACTTTCTGCAGTTTCAATTAATGCCCTCAGCTGTGATCTGAAAACATTACAGTATTTTGAGAGAAAGAGGAGAAAACATTCACATAATTTGCATTACAGTATGTTGTTATAATTGTTCTAACTTATCATTAGTTACTGTTTCTAATCTCTTACTGTGCCTAACTTACAAATCAAACTTTATTAGAGATATGTATGTATAGGAAAAAACACAGTATGTATATGGTTTCATACTGTCCACGGTTTCAGGCATCCATCGGGGGTCTTGAAATGTATTTCCTATGGATAAGGGGGTACTAGTCTATTTGGGGTTGGCATGTGAGCACTGTTAGGCACTGCACGACTTCTCAAACCTTAGAGTCAAATTGCATACAGCCATCTTCATTTCCTGTTCCACCCCAATTTTCATCCCATATTTGCTTTTTATCAAACCTGCTACAAACTAAACTTCACAAAGATATGTCATTGAAAGGAAGGTGCCATGACATGGTATGGAGTACCTCTGCACAGTGTTCGGGAAATACAGGTCAAAATCTTCGCTTTGATCTTAGAGGAGTATTTCTCTTTCTTAATGGTGACAAAGAGGAAGGGATTAAACCCTAACGACACATCAAAAGTATTTTTCTATTCTATTCTATTCTATTATGCCAAAAAACCCTTTGGGGTCTCTATTTTATAAGTTGCATAAGAATTTCCTAACTAGCCCGCTCAGTTGTCTTTAGAATTGGAGTCAGTCAAGGTCTGAAGCAAAACTTTAAAAATCTCCAACTAGAGTCAAACCATTCAGTGTATATTCAGGATTTGTTTGTTTTCTTTGTTTTGATGAAATTCCAAAGGAGAAGGCAAAAAAGCACATCCTATAAAATAAAGAACAATTTCAGCTGAATTTCTGTTAATGACCTAATAGGTCTTCATAACATTAGTGGAGTAATTTCCCCTCTCATACCTGATTTGATCTTCACAACAATCATATAAAAGGCAAAGGCATCATTAGTATTTCTATTTTACCTACCATGGTTTTATAAGAATGATAGTAAGTAAGCAGTACATTCATTGATAAATCAAAAGGTTTTATTGACTACTTTGCCTGTATTCGGCAATATGCCAAAAACTGCAGCATTCAAGAGGAGTATAAAACATGCTTTCACCCCTAAAGAAGACCTTGTACTAACTGTTGAAAGATGGTCTGTATACATTCAAAAATTAATAAGTTTATAGAAAGCAATAGTGACAATAACTTTATAGAACAATTAATGAATGAAACAACCTGGCAGTTGTGCAGTGCTGACAATAAATACAAAGTGAGTTAAACCACAAAGAGACCCATGTGGCTGCAGTGCTCCTGCAGTACTGAGCTTTATGCTCAGTACTAAGGTCACCAGTAAAGAATCTCAAGGACGCTCCAAGTTCACTTACCTGATTTATGTCTGGAATAACTGGGAGGACTCAAATGAAGGTGAAGAGCATGGTTTTTAATTTCAGTTTTTATATTGCTGCAGTCAACAACAATATAGTGTAGTAGACAAAGTTGCTTGTCACTTTATCAATCTTCATATTGCAATCAAGAAGTTCTAACCCTAAGCAAATAGAAGCAAATAGATGAATTCTTCCCAGTAATCAACTAAAAATATCTTCAGATTTTATTTAATGTAACTATAATGGAGGCAGGAAAATGGGCAAATATATTGGAATGATGAATAAAAAGGAATCCCGGAATCGTACCTTATTTCAATGAAACTTATTATATCTTAAAGATCAGGGATAAGTAATATAGAACAGACAATAAACAACTGTAGGGTCACTTTCAGACACAATCTGGGTCGGCCTCCAGGTTGAAAGCAAACAGCACATAACTCAGGTATACTTGAGAGAACACATTTTGGCTCACCACCAAGAGGCTGAATGGTTTAAGGTACAGGTGAAAGGTCTTTACCCCCACAATTAGGTCAACAATACAGTCATGGCAAAAACAAAAAACAACAAAAAACAAACAAACAAAAACCCTTCTCAAATACTCTAAGCTGATTGTCTGCTTCTTCTTGCCACTTAAATGTGATATTTTCCACAGTTAGACACTTTGTGCTCCCTTTCCTCCTCTTATTCTACACTGTCTTCCTTGGCCATATCATACACTCCCACATCTTTAGCTACTACCTAAAATTTAGATTCTAAACAAGAAAGATGCCAACTTTGACCTTTAACCCATACATACTCATCTGAATATTTGACATCTCATTTTATTTTTCTCTTTAAACACCCTTCTTTCTTTCCTTCTTTCCTTCCTTCTTTCCTTCCTTCCTTCCTTTCTTCTTCTTTCATTTCTTCCTTTTTCCTTCCTTCATCCTACCTTCTCTCTCTTTCTTCCTCTCTTTCTCTCCTTCCTTCCTTCCTTTCCCTCTTATTACCAAGATCTCTCTCTATTCTAGCCTCTTCCTTGCTTTACACTCACAATTTTCCCCCTCACTTCCACCATGGTGGTGCTTATTATTATTATTACTATTTTCATTATAAACTATTAAAATATATGTAATATTCATTCATATATTTAATTATAAATGATTATTTTTGCTAGCAAACAAATATAAAAAAAGTAACATTTAGCCACATTTGCTGCATATCTTTTTTACACAAAAATTAAAGTAGCATAGTTTTTATTATTTGATTTTAAATTTGTATTCTAAAATTTTAATATGATTTGGTTATTCCCCTGACAAAAACTGAAAGATAACATCACAAACTCTTTTTTTTTTTTTTTTTTTTTGAGACGGAGTCTTGTTCTGTCCCCAGGCTGGAGTGCAGTGGCACAATCTCAGCTCACTTCAACCTCTGCTTCCCGGGTTCAAGCAATTCTCCTGCCTCAGCCTCCCGAGTAGCTGGGACTACAGGCACGTGCCACCACGCCCAGCTAATTTTTGTATTTTTAGTAGAGATGGGATGTCACCATGTTGGCCAGGATGGTCTTGATCTCTTGACCTTGTGATCCACCTTCTTCGGCCTCCCGAAGTGCTGGGATTACAGCTGTGAGCCACCGCGCCCGGCCAACATCATAAACTCTTTCACATAACTTACCACCCTATCATGATCTTTCTCCCCTCTACCTCCTCCTCTCTAGCCTCACTTTGGCCCACCTCCAAGGTGCCCTGTCCTCCTACCTACCAAACCGCTAGCAACGCCTTTGCATGGGCTGCTCCTTTTACTGGAAATATTCTTTCCCATGGTATTCAGCTTACCTTTCAAAACTTAACTGACACCTACATAACAAAACAAGTGGTATAAAACATATACACACCAAATCTTTCTACCTCTAAACCTCATCTATATTTGTTTTAACATATCCTAGAGTAAGTTTGTGTGATGAGGATGGAGCAGACGCAAAAGGTCGTCTGGTGCAATGGATACTAAGAAAAGAAGGTACTTGATCCCGTGCGCATATAAAAAAATCAAGCGGGCAAAAAAAATTCACAAAACTCCTGGGACACCCGGGAACCAAGGACAGAGGTTAGGGGGCTGAAGGGAGACAACACCTATAATAATGATCAAGATAACAATCTCTGAGGTCAGACTTTCAGAATTCAATTCTAACTCCACCACTCTCCTGCCAGGTAAGATTAAGCGAGTTATGCATCCTCTGTGCTTTGGTTTTCTCATCTAAAGAGGATACCTCCTGCATATGGTTGTTGTAATGGTTAAATATGATAATCCATATCAAACTGATGGAAAGAAGTTGACACATAGTAAACTTTAAATAAGTATCAGCTAGTATTTTCATTACTCATTACATAGCCAAAGATGAGTAAAACAATGACTTGCTGTGAAACAAGCTAGTCTGATAAAATTCAGATCTTAGACCACAAAAAAAGGAGGAAATCACACAGAAACTTTTTGGAGAAATAGTTTTCAAAATAATATGCTGGAAATAATTTATTATTATAAAATGGTATATGATAGAAAGGGCACCCCATGAATTATTTTTTTTAAAAGCTAATGTTGGGCGCAGTGCCTCATGCCTGTAATCCCAGCACTTTGGAAGACCAAGGCAGGGGGATTGCTTGAGCAAAGGAGTTCAAGACCAGCCTGGGCAACAAAGTAAGACCTTGTCTCTACAAAAAAGAATATAATTAGCCAGTAATTGAATTGTTTGTAACACAAAGGATAAATGCGTGGAGAGATGGATACCCTGTTCTCCATGATCTGATTATTTCACATCGCGTGCCTATATCAAAACATCTCATGTACCCAGTAAATATATACACCTACTGTGTACCCACCAAAATTAGAAATTTAAAAATTTTGAAAAAGTTAGCCAGGCCTAGAGGCACACACCTGTAGTCCCAGCTACTCAAGAGGCTGAAACAGGAGGATAGCTTGAGCTCAGGAGTTTGAGGCTGCTGTGAGCTATGATCAAGCCACTGCATTCCAGCCTGGGCAACAGAGCAAGACCCTGTCTCAAAATATAAAGTAAAAAGTAAAGTAAAGTAAAGTAAAGTAAGGTAAAGTAAAGTAAAGTAAAGTAAAGTAGTAAAAAGTAAAGTAAAGTAAAAAGTAAAGTAAAGCAAAGTAAAAAGTGAAGTAAAAAGTAAAGTAGTAAAGTAAAGTAAAAAGTAAAGTAAAATAAAATAAAATGAAATATAAAATAAAATAAAATAAAATATAGTTAAATTCAACTTTTAAAAAAAGAGGTTTTGAAAGACATTTTCTAAAGGAAAAGATAACAGACCTTTAGCTTGGTATTGAAGACACAGTGATAATGAATGAAAGCTATCTGGACAAATTTGTCAACCCCTCTTTGGCTTTCAAACAGGATAAGCTTCAAGATAGATAGATAGATAGATAGATAGATAGATAGATAGATAGATAGATAGATATAGAAGAAACATCGTTAAGGGGAAATTGGAGTCTAAGAGAAGTAAGGAACTGAGCTCAAAGTACTGAGATCCCTAAAATATGAGCAGGAAACTTTGAAAATGCAACTTTATGATTGGGAGAGAATGAAATTGAGATAATGCAATTTCAAGGAGTAGAAAAAGTTAAATTGTTGAAATTATTAAAAGTGAGTTTGATACCCATTCCGCTCCACAGTTTAGAACTCACCAATGAAAGAGTGTTCTGTGAGCATTTAGAGAGGAAAGCGGGATTTACTGAGCTATTTGACTGTATCTGTAGAAGAAGACTGTCTAGGACAAGGGAAGAGAGAGAAACACTCCATCCTGGGCCATAAATTCACTATGGGACACCATCTCTTCAGTGTGATAACCTGGAGGTCATTCAAAATAGAATATCAAAATAGTGGACATGTTCAAAGCAACATTGTAAGAGAAGGAATAGCATAATCAAATTGTTGCTGTTTTGCTATTTTTTACAGTTTATTATTTTTAAAATGTAAATTTCTGTATAATTTCAAATATTAGAACTAAACATTTATGGGAATCAGTGTTAACTCTTCCACCCTTCTTTGTTAAGTTTTCATTTTATTTTTAATAGCTTCATTCAGATATAATTAACATGCCATACAACCTACCCATGTAAAGCAGATAGTTCAGTTTTTTTAGTGTACTCACAGAGTTATATCACCATTATCTCAAAAAAATTTAGAACATTTTTATCATATATCTCTTGTTTTGACAGATATCTCATTGAATAAG
Organism: Pan troglodytes; assembly: GCF_028858775.2. NCBI lineage: Eukaryota > Metazoa > Chordata > Mammalia > Primates > Hominidae > Pan > Pan troglodytes. The sequence continues at coordinate 43,195,488 of NC_072405.2, forward strand.
TAGGTCAGTATGAGAAGTATTGCCATTTTGACAATATGAAATCTATTTTGACAATATGGAGTCTTTCCATCATGAACATGGAATATTTTCTTTATGTATTTAGATCTTCTTTAATTTCTTTAAAAAATATTTTGTAGTTTTCAGAGTAAGTTTGCACTTTTTTCATTAAATTTATCCCTAAGCATTTTATTGTATTGTTTTCTCGATTCCATTTCCAGATTGCTCATTGCATGTGTATAAATATACAATTGATTTTCACATACTGATTTTGTACACCACAATCTTGATGAACTTGCTTATTAGTTCTAATATATTTGTGATGCATTCCTTAAGATTTTTCTGCATACAAGATTTTGTCATCTGATTTTGGGGAGAAAGCATTCAGTCTTTCACCATGAAGTATGATGCTGTCTATGAGTTTTTCTTAGATGACTTTTATCAGGTTGAGGAAGTTCCCTTTAATTTATAATATGTTGAGTGTTTTGATCATAAAATTGTATTACATATTATTAAATTTATTATTATGTCTATTAAGATGATCATATCATGTCTGTTCTTTATTCTGCTGTTATAGTGTATTACATTAATTTATTTTTGAATGTTAAATCTACTTTGCATTCCAGGGATAAATCCCACTTTGTCAGGGTGAATAATTGTTTTATATGTTTCTGGAATTAGTTTGACTATATTTCCTTGAGTATTTTTTGTGTTCATATTTATAAACAATGGTGGTCTGTAGCTTTTTTTTCTTTAGATGTTTGTTTTTCTCTGGTTTTGGTATCAGAGTAATACTGACTTCATAGAATGAGTTGAGAAGTGTTTCTCCTCTTATATTCTTGGAAAAGTTTGTGAAGAATTGATTTTAATTCTTTAAATGTTCACGAGTGAAGCCATCTAAGTCCAGAGCTTTTCTTTGTTGGCAGCTTTTGATTACTTGTTCTTGGTCTATCCTACATTCTGTATCATTTATATTCTATATTGTCTACTTCTTCAAAAGTCATTTGAAATAGTTTGTTTATTTTCTGGTACTTGTGTATTTCATGTAAGTCACCTAATTTATTGGCATGCAGGTGTTCAAAATATTGCTTTATTATTCCTTTTATTTGTGTATAGTTTGTGATAATGTCCAATCTTACATTTATGAATTTATGATTCCATTAGTTTTACACATTTTTTTATCTCCCCACCTCCCCCTTCTCAAGCTTTGTCCATTTTGTTCATGTCTTCAAAGAACAAGAGTGTGAATTCACTGATTTTATCTATTTTATTTTTAATATTCTTCACTTCATTTCCACATTAGTTCTTATTATTTCCTTCTCTTTGCTTGCTGTAGGGTTTGTTTGCTCCTCTTTTTCCAGTGTCTTGAAGTTGAAGTTTGGGTTATTAATTTGAAATCTTTCCTGTTTCTTAGGAAAGGCATGTAGAACTGTAAATTTACCTTTAAGCACCTATTTAGCTGCACTCTACACATTTTGATGTGTTGCGTCTTTATTTTCATTCAGAGTATTTTGATTTCCTTTTTGACTTTTTTCTTTGACCCATTGGTTATTTAGGAGTCTGTTGTTTAATTTCCACATATTTGTGAGTTCCCCAAATCTTTTTCTGTTATTGATTTCTAATTTCATTACGTTGTGAATGGAGAACATACTTTGTATTATTACTATTATTTTAAATTTATTGAGCTTTTTCTTTCTTTTGTTCCTTCTTTTCTTCTTCTGATTTTTATTGGGTAGAGTGTTCTAAAGACAACATTAAGTGTAATGAATTTATGTTGCTGTTTTAATCTTCAATTTCCTTGTTCATATTTAGGCCAGCTGTTCTATCCATTAATGAAAGTAATGTATTAAAATCTCTAAATATGATGGTAAATTTCCCCTTTTTCCCTTCACTTTGGTAAGGTATTTTCTTTATGTATTTTGATTATTTGTTCTTCAATACATGCATGTTTTCAATTGTTATAGCTTCCTGATCAATTTATCCTTTTATCCTTATGAAAGTCCCATTTTTATCTCTAGTGACATTTTGTTTTAAAGTCTATTTTGATTTATACTACTATAGTCGCTATAGCTATCTGTAATTACTTTTTGCATGATAAAATTTTTTCTAACCTTTTACTTTTATCTTTGAATCTAAAGTGTGTCTCTTGTAAATAGTATATAGTTTTTTTTAAATCAAGTCTGATGAACTCTGCCTTTTAATTGGATTGTTTAATCCATTCACACTTGTTGTTTTTTACGTAATTTGATTTACACCTGCCATTTTAACTATTGCTTTACATGTCTCTCATATCTGTTTTGTTCCTCTTCCCCCTATTGCTTTCCTTTTTCCTTAAGCAAATATTTTCTAATAAGGCACTAAATTTCTTTAGTAATTTGCTCTCTTTTTTTTTTTTTTTTTAAGGAACTTCTTTGTGGCTATTCTACAGCTTCCCACATACATCATAACTTATCAGAACCAGCTTCAGGTTTACACTACCTTATTTCCATTAAGACATATAAATATTATTCCTATATATTTCTATTTATTTTTCTTATTTCTGTGGTATTACTGTTACACACATTATATCTAATAATGGTACAGATCCAACAATATATTGTTATAATTATTACTGTATATAATTTTATGTCTCAAGCTGAGAGGAGGAAAGAAAGTAAGAAAAAAAACTTAAATAAGAATGTTCACATTCTTATTTAAGATTTCTAATTATCTTCATTACTTCTTGTGGATTTTAAAGTTGCCATCTGGAGTCATTTCCTCAGCCTAATACAACTTTACTCCCACCTATTATATCTTCTTTTATTTGTTCAATAATGGCTTCCTTTAGTTATTTAAACATATTTATAATGGCTACTTTTGTTGTCTTTTTTCTCTTAAATCCAACTTCTGGTCACTCTCATAGGCAGTTTCTGTTGCATACTTTTTTTTGTTCTAGTATATGGGTCATATTTTTATATTTGTGTAGCTCATAATTTTTTGTTTTTGGAAACTGGACTATATAAATATTTGGGGTGTGTGTGTGTTTTTTGTTTTTGTTTTTGTTTTTTTTTTTTGAGGGAGCCTCACTCTGTCACCCAGGCTGCACTGCAGTGGTGGATCTCGGCTCACTGCAACCTTCACCTCCTGGGTTGAAGAAATTCTCCCACCTCAGCCTCCCGAGTAGCTGAGATTACAGGTGCCCACCACCATGGCCGGCTAATTTTTGTATTTTTAATAGAGATGGGGTTTCACCATGTTGGTGAGGCTGTTCTCAAACTCCTGACCTCAAATGATCCACCTGTGATCCGCCTGCCTCAGCCTCCCAAAGTGCTAGGATTATAGGAGTGAGCCACCACACCCTGCCTAAAATATATTATTTTGATAACTCTGGGTATTGCCTCTCCCCTGGGGCTTACTATTGTTGTTTGCTTATTTATTTTTTCATGACTCATGATTTTAGTGACATAGCTTTTCCTTCCACAGTGTTAAGCTTCTGATGATGCTCCTCAGTGAGGTGCAGCTTAGGATAGGTCTCAGAGTTTCCAGATAAAAGTATGTCCCAGTCAAACCTTGCTGTCAACCTTGTGGGACCTTAAACAATGAATCCAGCTGATACGGTTTTGTCAGTGTCCCCACCCAAGTCTTATCTTGAATTCCCATGTGTTGTGGGAGGTAATTGAATCATGGGGGCAGATCTTTCCTGTGCTGTTCTCATGATAGTCTCATGAGATCTGATGGTTTTATAAGGTGGAGTTTCCCTGCACAAGTTCTTTTTTTGCCTGCTGCCATCCATGTAAGATGTGACTTGCTCCTCTTTGCCTTCCACCATGATTGTGAGGCCTCCCCAGCTATGTGGAGCTGTGAGTCCAATTAAACCTCTTTCTTTTGTAAATTGCTCAGTTTTGGGTATATCTTTATTGGCAGCATGAAAACAGACTAATACACCAGCCAAACCCACTGCAGTTTCTTACTTGCAGAACCGTGAGCTAATACGTGGGTTTTGTTTAAGTCCCTTGTGCATTAGTAGTTATGTCTCATCTGTTAACAGAAAATGAATGCAATGATTAAACAGTCTTCAGTACTGTCCTCCTCTAATCTATTCTCCAAGCTGCTTTTAGAGAATTCTTTCTAAAAACAAAATCTGATTGTAATCCTTCCCTGCTTCCCATTAGCTTTAAAATAAAATTTAAACAGTGTAATGTCCAAGGCCTTATCACAAGTCACCTATGCTAAAATCATATGGTAAAGTTAAGCTCTCATTTACCTCCATGTGATTGCACATAAAATATCTTTATCTTGCCTGCTTCAACTGGCTAACTCTCACTTTTTTCTAAAGATTCAGTTCACTCATGACCTCTTCTAAACTTCATGATACCCATAGCATCCTTTACATATCTACATCATAACACAAAATACTGTGTTCAGATTTTCTATTGTTACTACAATCAGACTAAGAACAGATATTTCTGCCTGTGTGTTTTAATTACTAGTATATTGGCTGAACTCAATAGATGTTCAATAAGTTTCCATTGAATTTTTAATATATATTAATCAAATATTGAAAAAAATTTAATTGTAGCCTCAATCACCCCTTGAGCCCCAAATATGTTTATCAAACAACTTACTCAGCAACTTACTTGAGTATATATCTAAAAACAGCATATTAAGCTTAGTATATCTAGAAAATAACTCTTTATTCTACCCATTCAACACCACAAACCTGCTTCTACAGCGGACTTTCCATGTCAGTAAATGACAACAAAGTGTTTTTAGGTGCTTAAGATGAAAACACAGGGTGCTGGGCGCAGTGGTTCATGTCTGTAATCCCAGCACTTTGGGAGGCTGAGGCGGGTGGTCATCTGAGATCAGGAGTTTGAGACTGGCCAACATGCAGAAATCCCGCCTCTACTAAAAATACAAAAATTAGCCGGGTGTGGTGGCACTTGCCTGTAATCCCAGCTACTTGGGAGGTTGAGGCAGGAGAATTGCTTGAACCCAGGAGGTGGAGGTCGTGGTAAGCCGTGATCATGTCATTGCACTCCAGCCTGGGCAACAGAGTGAGACTTGTCTCAAAAAAAAAAAAGAAAGAAAGAAAGAAAGAAAGAAAAAGATAAAAAGATAAAAATACAGGGGTTGGTTTTAATGCCTTACTTTCTTACATATAAAATATCTATCCTATTTGTAGGATATTAGCATATTGTATTGTCTGTACCTTCAAAATATATCCTGACCACAGCCATGAAGAGCATCCTCAACCACACCATCTTTATTTCTCACTTGGAAAACAGAAGCAACTACTAACTGGTGTCCCTGCTGGGTATCCTCTATTTGACACTCTATAACCAGAGCATCTTTTAAAAAACATCTGTCAGATCATGTCATTCCACTGCTCAAAACACTCCTATCCCTTTATATGGAGTTTAAAATAAAATCTTAACTCTTTACTCTTGTTATTTAGTTACTACACAACCTGCTCTTTATCTCTTTACTTCTATGACTTTATCTAGTATCACTTTTCCTTTATTTACTAAACTCCAGCCACACATGTTCTCTTCATACAGCCTTGGGACATTCTGTTTCTTCTACCTAAAATACTCCTTTCCAGAACATTGCTTGGTTGTGTACTTCTTATTGTTCAGATCTTAGCTTAAATGTCATATTTTCAGGAATACAGTTCCTGACCACTTAGTCTAAAAGAGCCCTTGAATCACTTACCCATCATTCCATTTTATTTTATTCATATCACATAAATAACTGATAGATTTTCTTGTTTGTTTATTTACATCCCTCTGACACACATGCACAATACATACACATATGCTGAAATATTTTTTCTATGAAAGCAGACACCTAGGCCATCTGGTTTAATGATGTTCCTATCTTTTAGAAAAAGGGACAAAATAAGCACTTAATGTTTGAATGAAATAATTATTGCCATCAGTGTGGATGCAAGGTCATTACATATGGGAGCACAGTGCAGAACCTGGTCAACCATTCTCAGGAGGCAGCCCCCCAGAAGTAAAGCACACTAAATAAAACCCTTTCTTATAATCATGATTTAACATTCTTAAGAATGCTATAGAGCCATATATAAGGAGTGAGTGGAAAATTTTCATTTTAATTCCTTTTCTGCATATGCTCAAGATTACATTATTTATTACCTTGGCAAAAGTCCTGATCACTCTCATATTAGAACCATGGCAAGTATTATATTTGCAGGAAGGTAGGGTGGGAGATGAGTAGTTGATTTATTCAGGAGTATAATATAATTACACTAATTATTGTCTTATAATAAATTAGTAGCAATCAAGTTTTGTAATGAAGATGTTCAGTCTTTTAGTCTGGGAACCAGAGGAATGAAATTCATTGAGCAATCTATAAAACAGACATATTCAGTATTTTTTTCTAAAAGCATACCTAGCTAATGTTGGCATAAGAAAAAGCTGGTCATAAACACCACTATGAATCACTCAAATTATACGACCTGAATTTTAACTCTAAAAACACCCTCTAAACTCTAAAACAAATGAAGTGACTACAGTCATAGATATATAGATTGCCAAGAAAATGTGTATTCACACAGAAGGACTATTTAGTGGATTAGGAGTTCCAGAATCATTGGCATAGGAGTGGAAGGTTTTATTAGGGAATATTTTCGTGACAAATGTAAAAAAAATGGAAACTCAGTCATCATTTAGTAATATTGTCTAGAGGAAGACATTAGTGGATCTGGTGTTAGATAATCAGTTCGTGCCTTCATAGTTTTGTACGAGTCTATTAAATTCGGAAAGGCTTAATATCTCCTTCTATAACACAAAAACAAAACAACTACAAAAATGTTCCTTCCTATCCCATGTGAAAGGTGGGGGTGCAAATGAAAAAACATATGATATAATATTGTAAGTTACAATGCCTTATTAAAGGTGAGCTATGAATTTGGGGTAATAATGATACACCGATTTGTTAGACATTGAGCACCCAAATGCATGGAAATAGTCCAACCCATTTATGACACAGCAGAGATTGCTATGAAAATTCAATAAAAATTACATGGAATAACGGCTATTCTAATATTACATTTGAGCCTGCTAACTTTTACACCCCAGAGACACTGAGGCCCCAAGATCAAAGGCTAGCATGAATGTCAATAGTTAAAACAACAGATCACAAGGTTGTAAACCTTCAGACCCCCATCTTCAGATCTTGAGAGTACTGTATACCTGAAGAGTTCCTCCCTGCTCCTGAATGGGTCTTTAGCCATAAGGTTATACCTGTACTGTAGCCTTTTCTTTGTTCTCTCTCCATTTTCCCTCCATGTGGCATTTCTGTTACTGCATATAAGTCCCTAGAGGCCTAAGCATCAGTAGTCACAGCTGTCATGAGTGATTTCTATAAAGCATTTCAGGGTGAAAGGTGCTTCATCCACCTACAATGCTATCATTATCAGTCATCTCAGAAAAATCAGAGCTGAGCCTCCTTCCTGTGTGATAGCAGCTGAAAACTGCTGATCTCTTCTTGATATGGATTTCTTGATTGTTAACCTAGAATACAATGTATATTGCTTTGATATAAAATGCATGCAGAAAAGCTTCTTATTTGAAGGATTAAAAGTAAAATCTGGTTTTGTTCTCATTTCCTTCTGTTCTATTTGAACAGCAGGAGTACAGACTTATTTTTACTATCCTTCTGCTTAGAGCAATGGGATTTTGATGTTAAACAAAAGAAGGGATTTATTTTAAATATCTAGGCCTAAACCAAGCAAGGAACAAGGGCTACGAGTCAGTGACATGAAAATTGGACTTCGTTACATTAGAAGCAACTCTAGATATTTTTTCCCTAATTGATTCAGCAACTGCAGAAAAGTTCATTTACTGTAATCAATATTACTTTACATTGTGCCTCAATCAAAAACTACTTTTCCATGGTCAATAGCAATTAGACAAATGGATAGAAATGACAGCAATGATGGTGATGGACTTCAAGATTTATACCTGCCATTCTTTTAAAAAATAACGCCAGGGAAGAAACAGCTAATTGCATTATATTGAATTGGAAACCTTTTAGAAACAACCTAGAAAGGGCTTTGAAAATAAGTCAGAAATATCCTAGGTCAGGAAGCTGAGAAAAAAAAGATATATCTAAACCTTTCTTGCTGATGTTTTATTAAGTTAATCAAGATCTAACAAATGATAGGAAAAACAAGGAAACAAAACCAAGAAGGACACAAGTGGGATATAAATTGGTACCTCATAGGAATGTTCTAAGAAATGAAACAATTTCACCTGAAAGGCCTTTATAAATAGTAGTCTTTGGTTTTCATGAAGAACCATGGTTTGTGTCCAACGGAAAGTTAGTAAGGAAAAAAGGCAAACTATAGCAGGAGGCATACTAAACATAAGTGTTAAGAAATGAGTGAGCACCTGTAAAGAACCAAATGACTTGTCTGAATGAACAGAGAAAACTATTTACCTTCTGGTGCAGTGCATGTTAATCCAGCTATGTGCATGCATCCCACATCTCACATGCTGGCTGCTTTGTGATGGGCATTCTCATTTTTCTCTTTGATGCATTTCAAAACCTATAGTGGATGCTTTAGACCAATACTTCCAGGAGAACAAAATTGCAGTAGTACAGAGGGAAAGTTCATTAAGCATTGTTAGAATCAAGATGGGGTGAGTTAAACTAAGGACAGTACAGGCAGTGGAAGCCAGAGAAGCACTTGCAATGGAGCATGAGGAGTTGCAGCAGAAAGAGATGGACGCTGGGGTGGAGACTTCACTGCCACAAAAAGAGGTCATCAGTGTGTACGCAAGGTCATTAGCTATGGGTGTACAGTGCACAACCTGCTCAACCATCCACAGGAAGCAGCTACCCAGCAGTAAAGCACACTCAATACAACTCTTTCTTACAATAATGATTTAATATTATATCACAGTTTAATTTGATCAAAACACTATGACAGCAAGACTATGTGACCAAATCTAAATTACATAAACTCAGCAGTTGGTAAAGTGGCAAGGTCCTGGAACAGGGTATGCAGATGAAGTCTAGTGGATAGTATATCCCAAATTACTATAGGACAATAAGTCTTGGGGAATATTAATATTAGAAGAGCATAACTGTATCACAACCAATGTAACTTTCTTATTTTTCTGGGGGTTTCTCTCTTCAAACTAGTAGTCCTTCCAAAAAAAAAAAAAAAAACCTGGTGGCTAGTATGAAATATAACATATTATATATATAATATATAATACTATAATAAAGTATATATTAAAATAAAAAATAGTCTGGTAGTTAGTATATCCCTGCAACCCAAATTACTAAAGGACACTAAGCCTTGGGGAATACTAATGTTAAAAGGGCATAATTGTATCACAACCAATTTAACTTTCTTATTTTTCCAGGGATTTCTCTCTTCAAAATAGCAGTCCGTAAAAAAAAAGAATACCTGGAAACACCAATCTCGTACTTTTGCTTTCTGATTTGTAGAAGTTTTTGGACTGTGTTACAAATGCTTACAAAATACTCACACTTTCTTCTCTCATCTTGCTGAAGCAACCCTTAACTTTCTTTGACCATACACCTTCTAGCATCTGTTCTTACCATCCCTCTCCATCCATTATCCTCATAGTGCTCAGAAAAATCCTTCGAACATATAATGAATTGGATAATACTATTGTCCTATCTGAACCATTTCAATAACTTTCAGTTATACTTCGATATGATTCCAGGATCGTACTAATGGGTCTGAAATGGCCTGCAAGATACACTTCTCCCATAGCCTTAGCTCATACTATTCCCCCTAGTTTATGGTTCTCAATGCAGTAAGCACTTCTTTACCTGAGGAACTTATCCTCTCAATCTCCCTTTCCTGCCTTTCTGTTAAGAGCTGTCCCTAGTATCTGGGAAGCTATGAGACAATCTTTCTTAGCATATGATTTATGGGTATTTGTCCTGGAGAAGAGCAGAATTAGCCAGAAGCCCTGATAATCTCCCATATTTCTTTTATTTGATGTAAATAGTTATCTATGAGCACTCCACTTTGATTCCTAATAGTGTGGTTCATTGATGAGCTTCTGATGAGATTTTAAGAAGCCCCAAGAGGCAAGAAAGAAGGGAGACAGATGGAAAACAAGCAATTATAAGTGTAGTGATGAGTAGGAAAAATGAGAAAAGATCCATTCAGAAATAGTAAGTTTTAGAAAGCTAAGGAAAGAGATTGTTATCTATAGCAGGAGAAACCTAAGGAAATAATGAATATAAAATTCCAAAATTAAAGTACCAGTGGACCTAAAAAGTCAAAGAGGAATTACTAAACATGATATAAATACACATAGAGAGACAGAGAATGCAAGCAAATGAATGAGAAAGTCCAGTGTGAAATACTCTTAATAATATTTTTACTTATATAAGAATAAGAGAATAAAAAAAGCTAATTTTGAATCTTTGTAAAAAGTTGATTCCTTAAATTTTGACCTGTTATAAAATTAGCATTGATTCCAAATTCTCATTGGTCTAACACTCAGCCACATGAACATTCTCGTTGTGTCTCAAAGGGACAAAATAAATGTTAGTATTTCAGGCAGGTTTGTTTTCCTTCAATTATGCTATTTACTTTCTGCAATGCAATGACTTTCATCAACGATCTTTTGTTAAAAATAAAATGCTGTATGTACAATGCACACACAACTTGTTGAAAACAGGACAGAGCTTTTGCTGTTTTAACTTCACTCAGGCATCCAGTACAAGTCTGCTCTTATGTTAAGCTATATTGTGTTCCTACCTTCTCATTTAAGAGTGACATGGAGATCCAGTTTGTAAGCATCCAGTTGAATGCAGAGGCATTCATGTCTTGTGAGGACATACACAAGTGTAGTAGGCATGAATGGGTTTGCTGTGCTTGTCACAGTTCATTGGAAGCTGAAGATGAATCAACAACAAAGAGGACATTTTAAATTATCATTTTGATTTCAATTTACTGCTACACCCACAAGTCTCTCTAAGTAATAGAGCAAATAAATAATCACTCTATAACAGGAAAACCACTCATCCTTTACACAAACCAAGAGGACTGTAGTAATTACTGGGGACTTGAATAGGGCTAAATTGTCAACTAAAAATGATAACAAGCAGTATGAGTATTACGACTCCAAAATTGAGCTTGTAGAATTTTTAATTTTGCTTTATCTTGTTCTTTTCTTCTACTGAGAATTATGAAACAATATGATCAGAACAGAGTTCTGATATAGTTTCTGAAACAATTCACTTGGAAAAAAAACCAGAATATGAAAAAATTCTCTGAACCAGAATAACCTTTTTTATTCCAGCACTTTCAATTATATTTTATATAATCAGAATATATTGCCAAACATACACATATGGATTTCTGTGGGTGAATGATTATGTGTGTATGTGTTCACCAAAGTTTTGGGATACCTGCTATATAACAGATCTCAAATATTTCATTTACTCTTTACAAAAAAACAGTTAAATGGGTATTACAATTCCTAATTTAGGGAAGAAGGAAGGGAGATTTAGTTAAAATAACTAGACTCAATGAACACAGCTAAAGGGTGATGAAGGTGATATGCAATTTGTACCCAGGAATTTTGGCCCCTGTTATGGGTTAAATTGTGTTTCCCAAAAATAGATGTTGATGTCCTAATCCCCAGTGCCTGAGAATGTGAGCTTATACAGAAATAGGTTTGTTGACAGGGCACAATGGCTCACGCCTATAATCCCAGCTGCTCGGGAGGCTGAGGCAGGAGAATCACTTGAACCTGGGAGGCAGAGGTTGCGGTGAGCTGAGATCGCGCCATTGCACTGCAGCCTGGGCAACAAGAGAAAGACTGTCTCAAAAAAACAAGAAAAGAAAAGAAAAGAAATAAATTCATTGCAAATGAGTTAGATTAATTAATTAAGATGAGGTCATACTGGAGTAGGGTGACCATTAATCCAATATGACTGGTGTCTTTATAAGAAGACAACAAGGGACACAGAGACAAAGGACAAAACAAGTAGGGAGATTTAAAAAATGTCCATTGTTTTAATCCACTCAGTCTATGATACTTTGTTATTGCAGCTCTAGAAAATGAATATAACCCCCTGAACCAGTGTTCCTTCTCCTGTGGCACACTGCCTCCACTTCTTAGGAATGAAGTGGGACCAAAGGAAGTTTGAAACCATGGAAATGATTTTACTCTAAAGTTTTCTATGACTTCCAAATGCTTGTCTTCTCTCTTTGTTCTCCCTTTTTATCTTCCACTTTATTGGTCAGACATGGAGATAAGCACTATGCACACATTATTTTATTTTATTCTAGCAATAGCAAAAGGATAATTGCTACAATTATTATCTATATATTATAAATGAAGAAACTGAGACTTAGAGATTCAAACTTGCCAAAGCTTATAAATAAAGTAAGTTATGGAACTGGGATTCAAAGCTGAATCTATCTGATTTCAGAGCCCAAATTCAAGCCATCTTCTCCTACTGCATTATTTCAGTCTACTTCAGGCCATGACAGTATACAATTCACTGTTTATACTTTTGAATAAAAGTAAACAAAAGTAAATGGAAGCAACCTCTAAAAAGAATGGCTAAGAAAATTATTTCCTGTGGAACCTTCTGGAATAGGATGCAGAAAGAACAAATATTTGGTGCCAGCTTACACTGTATTAGGTAAAAGGTTAAATTGAATTTACATATTTTCTTATTTAATTCTCAAAATATAATTTAGGTCTATTGTGCAGGCAAAGCATTGAGCCTCAAAGAGACAAAGAAAATGACTCAGGATTATATAGAGTATACGTGAAGGAGGCAAGATTCAAATCTAGTACTTTATGCCTCACACTTTCCAGTTCCCCCTGAAGTAGATGAGAAGTTTATCACTAAAAGCAACTTAGTGCATTGTTTCTTTCATATCTGCCTCTCATTTTCCATACATATCTCTGTAGTATTTATAATTTTAGGTCTTCCAATGAACACCTTCACTTTCTGGGTTTTTTTTTTTTTTTCAGAGATTTCTAAAATACCACCGGTTGCTTTTCACAGATGCCACATTCTGAAGAATTCGGGGGAATGCCCATATGTGTAGGGAAAGATGCCCAGCATACAAGGCAGTGGCTGTGCATGTTCTGCCAGGCCATAGGCATCAGTATTCCTTTCCAAAAAGCAATTGGAGAGGATCAACAGAACACCATTTATATAAGGAAACAAGATATGCTGGTTCCTACATTTCTATTCTCCCATCTATCAAAGACTATAGAAATGGTTGCTTGGTTAAGTTAGGCATGGAGGAAAGGCTGAGAAGTAGGAGTAAAAGGATTCCATACCCTAACATATCACTGACTGCTGTGAACTGAATTGTGTTCCCATAACATTCATATATTAAAGCTCTAACCTCCAATGTGAAGGTACTTGGAGATTAGTCTTTTGACGTGTAATTAGCTTTAGATGAGGTTATAAAAGTGGAGCTCTCATGATGAGATTAGTATCTTTATAAGAAGACGTACCAGAGAGCTTATTTTCTCTCTGTTTCTCCTCCATGGGAAGACACAAGAAGGCAGCAGTCTTCAAGCCAATAAGAGGAATCTTGCCTCTGGAACTGTGAGAAATAAATTTCTGCTGTTTATGTCACCAGTCTATGGTATTTTGTTATGATAGCCCAAGAAGACTAAGTCACCACCCAGTAGAAATTTTTGTGGTGATGACGAAAATGTTATATATCTGTGATGTTCAATATTATTGTCACTAGCCACATTTGGGTAATGTGGATGAAGAACTGAATTGTTAATTTTATTCAATTGTATTTAATTAAAATTTGTCTAGCTGTATTTGGCTAGTGCTTACCTTATTGGACAGTGCAGCTGTACAACAAAACACAGTCTTCTTGCAATTCGTCCCCCAAAGAAGACTGCAGTATAGCTGCCTGGTTGCATCGTTCCCATACATACTCACATCTGCCCCAACAGCTGGTCTTGCAGTGGCTATGTCCCACTGACAGACCACTGCAGAGCCACCCAGCATGAAAGGTGACCCAACAGCAGCCTCATCTCTCCAGAGAGACAGATGCCTGCCCAGCTGTGCCCATACATGTCAAGCTGGTCCTCAGCAGAAGATAACCATAGCACTGTCATCACAAATTCTCACAGCCTAGGCCACTGAGGCAATTGCAGACATTGCTGACACAAAAGATGCTGACAGGGATTACAGCTAAAGAGACCGCACCGTGCTACTGAGTGTACTCAGAACCAAATTGAATGCACCATAACCAAATAAAACCCCAGAACCCATCTACAGGAAAGCGCCTTCTCATAAAAGCTACTCCATAAAGATCACACCACTGCAATACAGCAGAGCAAAATCCCATTTCTAAATTAAATAAATAAGTAAATTTTTAAAAGGTACTGTATAAAATTGTAAAAAGTTTTTATTCCAACAGATATGCAGATATCAATGTAAGGACACAAGAAATATGAATAATGAAGGAAACATGACACTCTACAAAGAATACAATAAGTCTCCAGTAAAGACCCCAAAGAAAAAACACGAACAAAATGCCTGAAAATAAATTTAAAATAATGATCTTAAGGAAACTCATCGAGATACAAGGAAATACACGCAAATAATTTAGTGAAATTAATAAAACAATTCGTGGTCTGAATGAAAATCAACAGTCATAATTATAAAAAAGAAACAGAAACCTTGGGGCTAAATAATGCAGTAAATAAAATGAAAAACACAACTGAGTGCTTCAACAGTAGAATAGATCAAGCAGAAGAAAAAAGTGTTTAAATTTGAAGATAGGTATTTTTGAAATAACCCACTCAGAATATTAAAAATAAAAGTAATAAAAACTAAAGGATGCCTACAGGACTCACGGGACACCATAAAACAAACAGCTATTTGCATTATAGGAGTTATGGTGGGAGAAGTGAGAGAGAAAGGCCCAGAAACCTATAATAAAATAATAGTTGAAATCTTCCCAAATATGGGGAGAGATGATCATCCAGATTCAGAAAGCTCAAATGTCCCCAATTACATTCAACCCAAAAAGATCTGCTCGAAGGCATAAAACTATCAAATTCAAAACAGAGAGAATTCTAAAAGATGAAAGAGAATAGCACCAAGTTACATATAAGGGAATCTCTATTAGACTACCTGTAGACTTCTCAGCAGAAACCTTGCAGGCCAGGAGAGAATGAAATAATATATTCAAATTCCAAAAGAATAAAAACTGTCAACTAAGAATACTACCTTCAACAAAGCTATACTTCAGAAATAGAGAAGTAAAGACTTCCCCAGACAAACAAAATCTGAGGAAATGTATGACCATTAAATCAGCCTTACAAGAATTGCTTAAGGGAGTGCTACATCTGGAAACAAAAGGACGATAATCAGTACAATAAAATAGAAAACTTGGCAGTTCATAAATTGAACTCAGAATACGCCAGTGATGTAACAGTGTAATGTAAATCTCTCAATCCTTTAGTATGGAAGTTTACAGCCAAAATAGTCAAAAACAGTAAGCTATCATTAGCAACTAAGGAACACATAATAGATTTTTAAAAAGTAAATTAAGACAACAAAAATATAAATTGTGGAGAGAAGAGAAAATGTCTAGAGTATTTTTATAGCACCAATGTTAAATTGCTCTCAGCTTAAAATAGGTTATTACAACCACAAGACTTTTTATGTTACCCTTATGGTAACCACAAAGACAGAAATTGTAGCAGATATAAAAATAATACAAAGAAAGAAACAAGGCTCAGCACCACAGAAAACCACCAAACCACAGAGTAAACAACAAACAGAGGAAGAAAGAAACAAAGGATCTACAAAATATTCAGAAAAAAAATTAACAAAAAGGAAGGAGTAAATCCTTAAGTTCTTATCTATCAATAATAACCTTTGATGTAAGTGGATCAAATTCTCAAATAAAAATATATAGTGTAGCTGAATGGATAGAAACAGCAACAAAAACAAACAAAAAAACAGAAAACCCAACTATATGATGCCTGTAAGAGATTCATCTCACCATTAAAGACAAACAAACTGAATGTGAAGAAATGAAAAAAGACAACTGTGTGTCAGATACTGCTAAATACCAGGATATAAAAAAGTAAGGTGTGAGTCTTGCAGTTGAGAGACTGTAGTCTCAAAGAAAAGCCAAGTGAATTATAAAATAATGTAATAACTGTTCTGTATTAGGTTGAATGGTGGTCCCCCAAAGATACGATCACCTATATCTTGGTGACTTTATTTGGAATAAAAGATGTGACTTTATTTGGAATAAGAATGTTTGCAGATGTACTTAAGTTCGGGATCTTCATGTGAGATCATCTTGGTTTTGGCAGTCCCTAAATCCAATGATGAATGTACTTTAAAAAGACAGAATAGGGGACACACAAAGACACAGGGAGGAAGGCCACGTGAGGACAGAGGCAGAGACTGGGGCTATGCTTCCCAATCTAAGGAATGCCAGGAATCCCCGGAAGCAAAAAGGAACAATAAAGTATTCCTGCCTAGAGCCTTCAGAGGGAGCGTGGTCCTACCAACACCGATTTTGGACTTCAGGCCTAAAAAGTGTGAGAATAGAAATGTCCTCTGTCTCCAATTACTAAGTGGTGGTTTGTTGTGGCAGCCCAAGGAACTCCCTACCTGCTGTAACAGAGATAGAAGCAAAATATATGGTGAAATGGAGTAGAACCAAGCTCTCTCTGAGGCAATGTGGTTTTCCAATGGCATAATATTAGACCCAGAACTTTAAAAAAGAGTAAGTATTTTCCAGGTAAAGTTAGTTTAGGGCCAATCTACCATTTCATTCCTGTTGGCAGAGCTTAAGTTGGTCGTGCTGGTGATGTTTGGGAATGATAAGCTCACTATGCAGTTGACCTTTGAACAAAACAGATTTGAACTACAAGGGTCCACTTACACAGATTTTCTTCTACCTCTGCCACTTCTGAAACAGCAAGACCATCCCCTCCCCTTCCTCTTCCTCTTCAGCTGACTCAACCTTCATCATGAGGATGAAGACCTTTATGATGATCCAATTCCAGTTAATAAATAGTAAATATATTTTCTCTAGGTTATGATTTTCTTAATAACATTTTTCTTTCCTCTAGCTTACTTTACTGTAATAATTTAGTATATAATACATATATAAAATATGTGTCAATTGACTGTTTATGTAATCAATAAGGTTTCCAGTCAACAGTAGACTATTAGCAGTTGTGTTTGGGGAGTCAAAAGTTATATGCAGATTTTTGACAGCACAAGATTGGGGGTTCGGCAATGCTGACCCCCATGTTGTTCAAGGATTAACTATGGCTACCTTAAACTATGTAGAGTTTATTTTAAAGATAGACATGTAAATAAATAAACAAGGATTTCAGCCATATGCATAGATTTCAAGGGAAGTCAGGCAAAGCAAAGCATCCAAGCTAAGAAGGAGCAGAAACAGTAGCAAAACTAAAGTCTCTGAGCTTGGACAAGTCAATCATTTGAATCCTAAGCAGCTCTAGAAATCTCTGCAGCAAAGCTTCACAATTTTTATTCTAACTCTTTACTATGAACTCAAATCTACCTCTTTATCTGTCCACTTACTTTTCTGTTAACAATTTGATGATTTCCTTCCAGATTTCCTAACACAAACTCCAGGAAAAGAATCATATTGACTCACCTAGTAATCTGCCAAGCCCTGTCAGAGGCTATGGACCTTCGTATTCCACTTTTCAAAGCCTGTCAAAGATGACAAAGATGACAAACAAGTGGTAAGCTTCTAGAAAAGTCTACAGTTGTGAAGGGCCTTAAATGTCTATCTGAACAATTTTAATTTTATTCTTTGTATTCAGGTAATTACAATATTCTTTCGTATGGGGAAACGTCATGATTAACTTTGCTTTTTAGGAAGACATCTGTACAACTAAAAACTAAAATGCAATGAGACTTGTGGTAAAGGTGTTAGTGAGAAGCTTTTCTAGTGTTCAAATCAGATAAGGGCTGAGATAGGACTGGAACCCAGTGTTTTTCTGCCATCTACTCCTAAGTAATTTTATGCAGAAAGCTGTCTAAAATATGAAGTGCATGGATCTCTTGAGATTTTCTGCTTTGATCTTTGCTTTTTTATGCAGCTTCATTTAGCACCAATTTATCAGTGGAAAAGGGGATTTGATGACTTCAGGTTCGTGGATGGCGATGTACCATGCTTCCACACCGGAGGGAGGCAAAACCTCAAAACCTTGGCATTTCTATGCATGATTTTAACAGCTTGAGTTATATAAATGCTTTTTGCTGTAGAAAAAAAAAAAAAGCCAGGCATCAACAAAAACACCTTCCACAAAATGACTAGGTAATAAAGATTAAGAATAGAGTAAATCCATTTGACTTCAGGTAAAAGACAACCCCAGATATTTATTATTGCTGTTTTTTTTAATGTTTTCCTTTTCTTTCTCTTTCAATTATGATACAACTCTGAGTTCTAAGCGTTCCAATCATGTCATTATCAAGACACTTTGGAGAGGGGAGGAGGGAGGGTTGGCAAGATTTCTACATATACAGTGCATGCATATACAATAGGCACAGAGTAGAAAACAAAGGCTTGTGTCAACCAGCCATTTTCCATCTTACATTTCAAACTCATTTTAAACAAGCAAATACAAACATTCCTGAGCAATGAGAAAAAGCAAAGCAGCGTGTTATTTTTTTTGGGGGGGGGGTTGTTCTTTTTTTTGGTTCCACTTTTTATCTTTCAGTGAGTTTCTTAATAACGCCTTTGACAAGTAACATGCTTTTTCCATTTGCAATAAAACTCACTAAAGAATAGGCAGCTCTCCCTTCCTTTATCAGCTTCCTTTGTTGCTGCTGCACCAGGAGACTTTTTTTTTTCCAAGTAAGGCCTCAACCAAGAGGGAGATGTTTTATAATGAGTAATTACACCAAGATCATTTCATTAACCCTTTATTGTCCTCAAATCTGATTTAACCTGCTGGAAAAAAAAAAGAACATAATTGAAAATATAGGAAATCCATAACAATAAATGACAGAGCTGGAAGAGATATGCTTGCATGGTGTGTGATGGAAAAATGCACCTTCAGGGGCACAGCCTGACCTTTTCAGGAAACCAGCAGTCATAAATGTGTCCTAGAAGCACACTCAGTTTTCAAAGATACCAAAGGAAGAAGAGAACAACATATTACAGTTAAATGCACTTATCCTCCATTTACACTGAGTGTTATGTACAGTTGGGAAGAGCATGGGCTCTGTAGTCAGATGGAAAGTCAGGATCTAAATTTCCCATCAGACAAGATACCTAGCCCATGGCATATCTTTCTGAGATAATGGAGATTATGTTGGTTCCTAACTCATGGAAGACGGCAAAGAAGAAATGCAACACTGTATTACATAAAGCTCTTAGTATGAGGTCTGCTATATAGTAGATCCCTGAAAAATGTTAGCTGTTCAAGATAAGGTAGACAACAGCATCTTTATACTCTATATTAAGTGACTGCCCTTGCACTAAAAGAATTTGTCATCTAACATAGAGCATAAAGATTCCAGAGATACTACTATTTTCTCTGATGAATTTGGTAAGCTGGTTTTAATTCTAGGTCTGTTTGGAAGCGTTCATGTCCTCAATCACTCTTCAATTTGTTGTAATATCACACAATTATTCTTGGCCTCTGTTGTCTATCTAAAGCAGGAATATTTTATTACTATTGTCTGTACCACAAGTAAGAGATGACATTGAGCCCATCTAATTTTAGAATTAAATAACCAAGGAAAGATTAAGCAGTGTAGTATATTGAAAATACCTGTTGATAGTAGTAGTCAAATAAACTCGGATCCAGCATCTCATTTGTTTAGCAGTCTTAATGTTGGTGATTTCTCTTTGGGTTACAGTTTCTTCATTTATGAAGTGGGGGTAGTAATATCTACACAATAGTGTTAATGAGAGGATGAAGTATAGAATTTTTTAGAATTTTATTTTGAAATAATATTAGACTTACTAGAGAGTTGTAAAAGTAACACAAAGTTTCTTCATCCAGCTTCTCCTGATGTTAACACCTTCCATAGCCATACTACAATTATCAAAACCAGGAAACTAGCATTGATATCATTCAAATTTAGAGATTGTTAACTAATGTATGTGTATTATACAAATTTCATCAATTTTCTCATGAATGTCCTTTTTTCTGGTCCAAGATCCAATTCAGCATTTGGTAGTGCATTTAGTTTTCAAGTCTGTTTAGTGATTTCCAGTCTGTTGTAGTTTCTCAGTCTTTCTTTGTCATTCATGACTTTAACACTTTTGACTTGTATAGTACTAACAATTTATTTTTTTAGACTCTCCTTCCATTGGGACTTGGCTGATTTATTCTTATAATTAGATTGAGATTACACATTTTTGTCAAGAATGCAGCCCAGTGTGTAGCATTGTGATGATTGTGTGATGAGCCCTCCTCAGTACAACAAAACAGCGAGAACATGATGTTATGGCTTGTTATTAGTGACATTAATTTTGATCACTTGATGAAGATGGGCCTGCCAGATTTTATCACTGTAAGGTGACCATTTTTTCTTTGTAATGAGTGTCTTATGGTGAGATATTTTGTGACCATACAAGTGTCCCTTTTCTCATACTTCTGTCCACTAATTTTATTATCTATCCATGATTCCTGCCTGCAACACTTATGTGTTGACTACCTAATGGTGACTTATTTTTCACTATTCCTGCATATTAATTGTAATTTTACTGTAAGGAAGAACTATCTCTTCTTCCCTATCTATTTATTTAATTATTTACTTACATCAGTGTGGACTCATGTACATCTATTTTATTATATGGGTTATAATCTCTTTCCATCAGTTTATATTCTTTGCTTGAATCTTCCTAGATTTGACCATTGAGAGTTATGTCAAATTAGACTCTGAGTTGTTTGAATGTGGTCCCATCATTTTTCAAGTATTTGTTTACTTTCTGTAACCACAAAAATTCCAGGCTCAACTTGTACTTTTTCTGCTCAACTTTGGAATCAGCTGTTTGTCCAAGGAGTCCTAGTGTCTTTATTGGGAAATTGCATTTAGAAATCAAGATCCATATGCTAGGTGAGCTGATGCCTACTAAGATATTATTGCTTCTAGGTGTTTGCAATAAATACTGTTAGGAAATATGTGTATAATACAAACACATACATATACACATGCACATATACACATGGCTATATATATATACACACATACACATATATATACACACACATATGGTTATATGATTTCTCTAGCAATGAATTAATTTCATTCATTCATTTTTGGATATGTTCTGCAGATCAGAGCTATAACAAAAGTTGTACTCAGCAAAGTATGACTCCTGCCAATCCTTCTATCCCATTTTCATTTACTCATTCTTTTTACCTTAATGTCATCTTCCCCACCTAGGTAACTTATCTCATTAGTCTCTGGTTTATTCTTATATTTATTTTTGCACATGTTATTAGGTATTTATATAGTTTCTTATATTCCTCTGTCTTAAATAAAAGTAGCATACCATAGATATTTATATGTTTTGATTTTTTTTCACTTAACAATACATTCAACAAATTCATCCATCTTACTTAATAAGATATCTTCTTATTCTTTTCTTATTGCTGCATTGTTCTCTATTTTGTGGCTACACCTTAGTTTATTCGAATGCTCTCCTATTTATAGCATTTGGGTTTTTTCTAATATATTGCATTTACAAAGAATGCTGCAGTGAATAACCTTGCACTTATGTACTTTTGTATTGGTATAAGTATCATAACATTTTTAAAGTGTTGGGTATATAGCAAAAGTAGTCACTAACCCTTCCAAATTTGTAGAGGGCCTAGGCTTATATCCAGAAGTGTTTGAGGTATCAATGTTAGGAGAAGGTTATTATTGGCTGTACCTGTTTGATATATAAAGAGGAAGAAAAAGAATTGTCTCTGACTGATAAAGCTTGAAAATCAGGAGATAGTTGAAAGCACCAAGTGTATTGGGAAGAAAGATGTAGACTAAACTTGACCTGACATAAGGGATCTGCAAAGTCAGCTAATCAAGAGGTTTTGGGAGAGGAAAATCAGAGTCAAAAGACAGGGCCTGAGGCCACCAGGAGCAGAATTGTTTTCAGTGCATGGAGAACAAACTGGTATTAAAGATGTAACCAGGGAAGCAAATGACTCTCCTTGTAGAAAGCTTGGCAAGTGTGGCTACTTTTTAAAAATACGTCAATTTCTTCAAACTCTTATTAATGAAAATGTAGTAGATAGAGGCTATAGGAAGTAAATGACAGTTTGTTCTCAGTCTGACATTTCTTGTAAATGCATGTAGGGTTTCCTGACCCACATCCCTCGGTTTGCGAATTCTTTCCTAAGACCATTTTCTAACTTTCATAACTTCAAATCAACATATATTAAAAAGAACAATTTCTGATTGTGTGACTGTTCCTTTTAATTTTATCCTGGTTTGCCTGAAGTCAAAAAGTTATTAAGAGTCTATTAATGTAGCAAAAGAAAACAGAAAATCATTGAAATTATCTTTATGGTATTGTCTTGGTTCAGTTTGTGTTTCCGTAAAAGAATACCACAGACATTGTTCTTTCATAATCAGCATTAATCTCTGCATGAGGGTGGATCCCTCAGGACCTAAACAACCATTAGGCCCCACCTCCCAACACTGTTGCATTGGGGATTAAGTTTCCAGTACCTGAACTCTGGAGGACACATTTAAACCACAGCAGGTATCTAAACATTCCATCCACAAGGTGAAAGAGATGTTGTGGTACCAATAAATACATCCCTCCTCCTTTTCCAAATTCCAAAATCATTGAGAGAAAGATGGAGACACCAGAGATGGAGAACAAAATAGTAGCTTCATTACTACAAAACAGTGCAAATCTGGAGAATGTGATGTAATACCTGTGATATACTGATCTTGTTAATGCTTCATCCCTATGACAGGAAAAACAGGAAACTCGAAGTTCCCTTGCGAGGAGCTGTCTATCAGAAAATAGAAGTTTCTTGTTGACAAGATCAGGCCAAAAGTGGAGAGCAGGAAGAGCAGAACTAAGCACACTCAAGTACTTCTTCCAAATTCATCAATTAAGAAAGTTCCATCTCTTCCCATTGGGTAGGGGTGATTATAGATAGGAGGAGAGGATAGAGCTCCTCTGCACACATAAATTGACAGAGGGGAAATAATTGTTTTCTTTTTCTTTCTTTTTTTTTCTTTTTTTTTTTTTTTTTGGTAGAGATGGGGTCTTGCTTTCTTGCTTTCTCACCCAGGCTGGAGTGTAGGGGCACAATCATAGCTCACTGCAGCAAACTCCTGGCCTCAAGTGATGCTCCCACCTCAGCCTCCCAAAGCACTGGGATTACAGGCATGAGCCACTGTACCCAGCCAGGATATAGTTGACTTTTTTTTTTTTTTTTTTGAGATGGAGTTTCGCTTCTGTTGCCCATGCTGGAGTGCAGTGGTGCAATCTCGGCTCACCACAACCTCCGCCTCCCGGGTTCAAGCGATTCTCCTGCCTCAGCCTCCTGAGTAGCTGGGATTACAGATATGTGCCACCAAGCTCAGCTAATTTTGTATTTTTAGTAGAGATGGGGTTTCTCCATGTTGGTCAGGCTGGTCTTGAACTCCCGACCTCAGGTGATCTTCCAGCCTTGGCCTCCTAAAGTGCTGGGATTACAGGCATGAGCCAACACCCATCCTCACCATAAATAAAATAACTCTCAACCTACACACTTCCAAGGATGAGATTGGAGAGCTACTTTAACACTCTGGGTGCACTCATTTCCAAAGGCGTACTTTCACCTTCTGATGTGGCCCTCTGTTAGGGCCCTCGGGTTTATTGTATATATTTTGGTGGATCAGGACATGCTAAGTCCTGACCTCAGAGGCATGCTTGGTGGCGTGGCCCTCTGTTAGGGCCCTCGGGTTTATTGTATATATTTTGTTGGATCAGGACATGCTAAGTCCTGACCTCAGAGGCATGCTTGGTGGTGTGGCCCTCTGTTAGGGCCCTCGGGTTTATTATATATATTTTGGTGGATCAGGACATGCTAAGTCCTGACCTCAGAGGCATGCTTGGTGGCGTGGCCTTCTGTTAGGGTCCTCGGGTTTATTGTATATATTTTGGTGGATCAGGACATGCTAAGTCCTGACCTCAGAGGCATGCTTGGTGGCAAAATTCTTAGCAAGAGTGCTCTTTAATGAAAATTAAGCACTCCAGACTCCTATCACTTCCGTCTCTTTTTTTTTAATCTGATGCTGCTTTTACATCTTGAATTAATTATTCTTCCAAAGCTCCTTGACTTGTTTGTCTCATGCAGGGAGAGACAGGTAGGAGAGTTAATTAAATATCTTCTTGTCAGACAGCGGATGAAATCTTCAGTGCCACTGGTCTTGGAGTGTGTATATGTGTGTTTGCGTGTGGGTGTTCTTAACTTATTTTTCTGTGAAGAGATTGAAAGTCAGTAATGGTCTTCTTATTTATTTTAATGGCTGGGTGGACTTTGCTTTGAAAAATATCAGACTACAGCAGCACAGAAGCAAAGTGGCAGTAGGGGTTCTAACTGGGTGATTTATTGGACAGTGCTCATAAGCAACTAGGGCCATGTCATAGTCAAAACCTCTTTCCTGGGCTTTGCACTACACGGTATATACCTCAAGATCTATTTCACTGCATCCTTCGTGCTGATAGGGATGGACACAGCCCACTGCCTATAAGGATATAGGAGGTTGTTGGAGAGAATTGTGTTGCTGCAAGAAGAACAAGACTATTATAAGAGCAAATATCTGGGTGAGGAATGGGAGTGAGCGATTGGGATGCTGGCCGGGCTTAAATATCATCTGGGAGAAGAAGAGTACCGTTTTTGGTAACAAAGAATAATTTCCAGGCCTTTTGAATCTACAGTCATAACTATTTTTTTTTTAATTTTAGACAGTCAGTTTGTTTATATATTCAAAAATAGTGTGTATCTTGTCGTTGAGGAGACAATAATTGAGAAGAAGAAACACTGGATTTAAGATTCTTTGAGATTATCCCTACTATTATTTAAGCAAAGATCTCCTGTCCAAGGGAAGTAAAGCATGGATTATTATAGGTAGCCAAGTATTTGATTATATGATATATATAAGTTATGTGCATATGCTCCTTTTACAGAAGAATGTAATTTCTTTTCCTTTTTTTTTTTTTTTTTTTTGGAGAGTCTCACTCTGTCACCCAGGCTAGAGTACAGTGGCCAGATCTTGGCTCACGGCAACCTCTGCCTCCCAGGTTCAAGCAATTCTCGTTCCTCAACCTCCCAGATAGGTGGAATTACAGGTGCCCACCACCATGCCCAGATAATTTTTTGTTGTTGTTGTATTTTAGTAGAGACAGGGTTTCACCATATTGCCCAAATTGTTTTGAACTCCTGAACTCAGGCAATCCGCCTGCCTCGGCCTCCCAAAGTGCTGGGATTACAGGTGTGAGCCACCGCGCCCTGCCAACGGGTCGTTTTGTTGTTGTTATTGTGTTTGTTGTTGTTGTTTTGAGACAGAGGCTTACTCTGTCCCCCAGGCTGGGGTGCAGTGGCGTGATCTCTGCTCACTGCAACCTCTGCCTCTGGGTTCAAGTAATTCTCCCGCCTCAGCCTCCTGAGTAGCTGGGATTAGGGGTGCACACCATCACGCCTGGCTAATTTTTGTATTTTTACTAGAGATGGAGTTTCACCATGTTGGCCAGGCTGGTCTTGAACTCCTGACCTCAGGTGATCCACCTGCCTTGGCCTCCCAAAGTGCTGGAATTTCAGGCATGAGCCACCGTGCCAGGCAATATAATTCCTTAAAATAAGTTATTTACTGCTTCCAAATCTTTAAGAAAAACTGCCTTGAACTTCTTAGTTTGAATGATGGGAAATATTTTTGCCACATCATGAAAGAAATAATAAAATCCTCTGGAGGGCCTTGGCTGCCTCAGCTGGTCTCTGTTCCATCATTCTTGGATGGTAGCTTGGCATTCATTTTCTATATGTCTTGAAAAATATTTGCCTATGCTTTAGCCTGAGTAGAATAGTCCCCCCAAATCATGTCAAACCCAGATCCTTTGTCAATTAAAGGATCACCTCGATCACAATACTTTCCTTATTCATTGTAGGTAGAAGTCGTCTTTCCTTGACCTCTTCTAATCTGTGGCTCACCTTCACTTATAATACTTCTTGCACATTATCTTTCATACCTATTTTGGTGTGTTCCCTATTTTCTTTACTACATATCTTTCTTAAGAGTGGGGTCTATATCTTAAGTGCACTGTCACATAAATGTGAACATTCAACATAGTCTTGTTTTCCTGGAATGCATTTCTAATTGAAGGTGGGGGTAGAGAAAATAAAAAATAAAGAAGCAAATAAAATAATAAGATAAACATATTAACACTGTAATCATTCTTAAAAGATATAAAACAGTCATGTTGTAGAGACTGACCCGGCAGTGGAGGCGGGGTGGATTGTTATGCATCAGGAGGTAGATAGCAGAGGAGTTGAATAATCAGAAGAGGCTTCTGGGATGTTCAAGCTGAGGCCTGAAGGAAAAGAAAGAACTGAAGATGCAAATATCTCTTATTAGAGTGTTTTATGGACAAGCAACAGAGAGAAAGCCTCTTTCTTAGATAGTTATGAACTTGGAAGGCACAGCAAAGAAAAAAATGGCTAGTATGTGGGTATGTGCTCTCGGAAACATTAAGGGATGGAGAGAAGTTGGGGAAACCATTAGCTAGCGCTAGTGGGCTGTGAAAAGGAGCATCTTAAGCAGACGGTTAATACAGACTAAGTTTCATTGATAAAGACCCTTTTGAACGTTGTGTAGAACAGGATTATAAGCGTGCCAGAATGACAAGAGGAAGACCAGTTATAAGGAGGATGTGTTAGTCCAGGTGAGAGTGAATGAGTCTTGAACCAAGGCAGATTATATCATTTCACCCTGGGGTTGTTGAGGACTAAATATGTAGCCAATTAAATGAAACAAAGAGGAAGTCTTCCTGGAATGAACATATGTCTTTATTTTGGCAACCTTTATTTATAAATCAGGAAAATGTGGGGCAACATGAATTCTAATCCTTAACTAACCCAAACTCTAACCCTACCACAACCTAAAGGGATTAGCAGGGGAAATTATACAGAGAAAGGGCTTTATTCTCCTTTGGAAATTTTGACATAGGTTTGATAAAGTTGTACTTTCAAAAGATGAACCAAAGACTCTAGACTTCCTTCAGAGCAATAAATATAAACTCTGCATCTCAGCTAGTGTTCCTGCAAATAAGAGGCTCACATCCTTCATTTAGATGAAGCAGAACTGAACTGACACATGGGATTCTAAGTGGGCACAGTGGTAAGTAAATTAGGCCAAAATGTATAGGAATCAAGGAAATCTTTGTTTTATTATCCTATGATGTCCTTAATTATATCAGTTGTAGACTCTTAAAACACCCGTCTCATCTCAGTACTTCTGTAAAATTGATTCTACTCTGATACCTTGAAATTTTGTGCCACCTTGAAAAATTATTTTCCTGTTTACCTATGAATTTTACCTTCAAAAATGGGGTGATATCCTCAGGAAAGCACAGACTGGCTCTTATGATATCATTATACACTCAGTGCCAACAAAGTCATTCATATAGCTAGAGTTCAATAAGTATTTGGGGTGCTACTGACAAAATTGTTCACCATACCTAGAATGACTCTTCTGTGCCTTGACATAGGGACAGATTACCTGATGAATACATGCTTACTAGGTAACCTCTAGTCACACCCCAGGTGGATAGTTCTTTTTATAGGATTATAGAAAATGCTTCCTGCTCTTGATTCCGGATCCTTGCTGTTGATCTTATTTACACTGAGGTTTCTTGACAACCCCTGCTCTGTCCAAGGGCAGTGACAGGTTGATATGCTAATAGCTGGTTTCTTCTTGTCCCTGCACTGCTCTTCATTGTGAAGAAGAAAGATGCCATGTCAGTAAAATACATTTTTATATCTTTTGCATTAACCAGTGAGAATAAGATGAGCCAAGCCACTTAACTGCCTCAAAGCTGTGCTGTTCAGTGACCCTGACTGCTCCTTTAGCCTGGGCTAAATGTGAACAGTGACCTCAAGGTGAAAACTTTCATTGGCTCCTCCTAAATGCCTAACACCTCAATTCCCCTAGGATCTTGAATGTTTTGCTTTGCAAATAGAAATGTCAAAAGGTCCATCTATAAATTTATATTTAGTGACCCAGTGAAAAATTCTGGCTAAGGATTTATTTACTTAGGGAATGGTTCTAAGCTGTGAATCAGCTGGACGGGTGTGGATACCTGTGTGAAAGATGGCACTGGTTTCCTAAAAGGCCCTGCCCTCTGTCTCCTGTCTCACCTTGCTACACATGCTGGGCAGTACCAAGAGCTGCAGTATAAGCAGCCCGGTGTACTCTGCTTTGGGACAGCGTGATGAGTATCAGCCCAGAGATGGAGATTTTAAAAGATGTTTTATTAATGTGTCCCTTGACGGTTCATTTGCTAAGGGTTTACAAATGCTTTATCAATTATTAATGGTCTTTATACCTAGCTTTAAAAAAATCCTTAAAGTTGGGAAGGATATGGGCATTGAATAATTCACACTCACTGCTACTTCTACTAAACAAATGCCTTTTAACAGATAAAGCCAGGATAATCTGGATTAAATTTGTTTATCTCTGGGTTTGTTTCCTTTTCATTCCTCAATGAATGAAGATTGCACCTGGAAAAACAGGACACATCATCTAGTTGTTAAAATTGGAACCTAGGAGCCAGGACATTCATGGTTTCAAGCTAATGTTTCTCCTGACCTTGGATAATAGTTGGAAAGTCATTTAATAGGTCTCTCTTCTTGACATTTTCAGATTTCTCAGGCTCTATTCTGCTACTCATATCTAAATGAATTATTGAAGATCAATTTAACCAGCCACCCATTAGTTTGCACTTTTCTCACTCTCCATATATCACTTTTGGCCTGGCTTTTTTCTTGTAAAGATGAAAACTATGACTATTTCTGCATCCTGACTCTCAGTAGATGCGTTTACTGATTCCTCAATACTTCACACTTAGATTTTGTTGCTTTTAACCAAATGCGGTTTGAAATCAAAGAGCATTTTGCATTCCCTGTATGTGCGTGTGCACATGTGTATAAATGTGTGGATGTTTCAAGGTCAAGAAGCACAGTGAATTTGCAGACAGGCCAACTTCAAAATAGAAAGCAGTTAGAGTAGCAAACCATTTAGAATGGGCAGCACACAGTGAATCAAGGTGAATCCTGTTGGTCAGAGTCCTTTTCTCTGACTTTTATGACATGGTTCTCAGATAATTAACCTGGCTATAGAGATTGGTCTACACAAGTACAGCTAGAAGGTCCAGTACAATGAGTTTGTTCCTGGAGATTCAATTCTGATGAGAAAACATATGAATCTAAGAAAGAAGGCAAGAATTTACAAAATAAAGCATAATGGTAAATTTTATGTGATAACTTTACTTGAACCAACGTGTATTCAGATTAAATATTTCTGTGTGTGTCTGCGAGGGTGTTTCTGGATTAGATTAATATTTGAATCAGTGATCTCCATAAGTAGATTGCTTTCCCCAATGTGAATGGTCATTATTTAATTCATTGAGGCCCCATATAGAACAAAAGGCAAAGGAAGAGGGAATTACCCTCTTTTGTTTTTTGCCTGCCTGTTTTAGATTAGACATTGGTCTTCTTCTGCCCTTGAATTAAGATTTACACCGTCAGCACCCTAGGTTTCTAGGCCTTTGGACTCAAAGTGGAATTACACCACTGGCTTTCCTGGATCTCTAGCTTCCAGATGAAATCATGGGATCTTCAGCCTCCAAAATCACACAAGTGTTTTCCTAAAAGAGTTCTTCTAAAAGAAAACTCTCTCTCTCTCTATATATATATATATATACACATATGTATATAAATATATACACATATATATTAGATATATATATCCTATTGATTCTATTTCTCAGAAGAACTCTGACTACATAGGAGTTGTTGCATTTTAGCTATTGGATATTGTGATATAATAGAACTCCAACCTGTAGTTAGGAATACAAAGAATGATGACTCAACACAGTGGGGTAGGGAAATAGAAGGGATTGGTGTAGTATTTGGTGGATACTATGGACTTGGATGGAATTTCTTCCAATGTCCTGAAGGAATCTCTCAAGAAGACAGTTTCAGATATGTATACTTCAGTACCACACCCAAGGCAAGACAGAAGCAGACCTATGGGTTAACTCATAGATCCAGCACAACAGACCTGTGACATTGGATATGAAATTCTTACACTCAGTACCCACTTCTTTCTGTCTCAGCAGCAAAATTGTGCTCTTCTCTCATTCACAGGATCAAATTCCTCCTCATCTGGTGCCTGGCCTAAAACTGAAGTTGATCTATTTGTGTTGAGTCTTGGATTGTCAGTTGTATCTCCGAGAGATTTCATCTCTGCCTTCATTTCTCTGCTACCATGCTAACTTTCTGATAACTCCCTCTCTTCAGAACTTCTTGAGAAACATTTCCCAATGTGCTGTGTGGCCCAAAGACCTGTACAGTCAACATTGACAACTCTTTATTGTAAACTCCAACCTCACATTGCAGGAATAATCAGTAATAAAACAAATGCTAAGGCTTATAAGACATTGATGTTGAGCCTGCTGATGCCAGTTCTGTTCCTGTAGGGTTTATTCTGAGAGACCAAGTCTTTGTTAGCCTAGATCTCAACAGGAAACTGATCAAACACTCAAATTAGGACATGTTAATAATGATTCATTCTCAAAGCATTATCTCCATAGATGTGGGGGTAGGGAATCACAAGAAAGAGTTTGGTCATCCAGAGTTTGTTCCTCATAAGCTCAAAAGTATGAGGTCAAAAAGGAGTGCATAAAACCAAAGAGGAAAAGAGTGCTGTAGTGTGTTGCTCACCTTGAGAAGAATAGTACTTCTGTGGAAGAACACAGCCACCCTGGGGTAGTCACAGGAAGGGAGTTAGAGGACATAGAGAAAGAAGTACCCTGACCTCAATTCTCTTTTTCCTTTGACCTGTAACTGGGATCCCTATTGGATGAATGTAACTGAAAGCTAGAGGATGTGGAAACCCAGTCATGTAGTCCCCATGGGCTAGCATCCAACCTTACCACTCTCTTCACACCAACTGATGTAACTTCGGTCTGTGTTCCTGCCCAAATCTCATGTAGAATTGTAGTCTTCAATGTTGGAGGAAGGGCCTGGTGGGAGGTGACTGGATCATGAGGGTGGATTTCCCCCTTGCTGTTCTCATGATTGTGAATGAGTTTTCATGAGATCTGATTGTTTAAAAGTGTGTAGCAGCTCCCCCTTTGCTGTCTTTCTTCTGCACTGACCATGTAAGACGTGACTGCTTCCCCTTCGCCTTCCACCATAATTGTAAGTTTCCTGAGACCTCCCCAGCCATGCTTCCTATACATCCTGTGGAACTGTGAGCCAATTAAATCTCTCTTCTTCATAAATTACTCAGTCTTAGGTATTTCTTTGTAGCAATGTGAGAATAAACTGACACCAAAAATTGATACTAGAAGTGGAGTGTTGCTATAAAGATACCTGAAAATTTGGAAGCAATTTTGGAACTGTGTAACAGACTTGCACAGGGTCTGTATCCCATTTCTTTCGGCCAATTTCTCCCTTTTGGAATGGGAGTATTTACCCAATGCCTGTACCCCTATTGTATCTTGGAAGTAACTAACTTGTTTTTGATTTTGGTTCATAGGTGGAAGGGACTTGCCTTGTCTCAGATGAGACTTTGGACTGTGGACTTTTGAGTAAATGCTGGAAAGAGTTAAGAATTTGGGGCTGGGCGTGGTTGCTCACACCTGTAATCCCAGCACTTTGGGAGGCCGAGGCAGGTGGATCACCTGAGGTCAGGAGTTTAAGACCAGCCTGACCAACATGGAGAAACCCCATCTCTACTAAAAAAAAAACAAAATTAGCTGGGCCTGGTGGTGCATGCCTGTAATCCCAGCTACTAGGGAGGCTGAGGCAGGAGAATTGCTTGAACCTGGGAGGCGGAGGTTGCAGTGAGCAGAGATCATGCCATTTCTCACCAGCCTGGGCAACAAGCGTGAAACTAACTACCAGACTATTTTTTATTTTAATATAAAAAATCAAAACAAAACAAAACAAAAAGAACTTGGGAGACTGTTGAGAAGGGATGATTGTGTTTTGTAATGTGAGAAGGACATGAGATTTGGGATGTGCCAGGGGCAGAATGATGTGGTTTGGATTTGTGTCCCTACCCAAATCTCATGTCGAATTGTAATTCCCAATGTTGAAGGAGAGGTCTTGTGGGAGTTGATGAGATCATGGAGTGAACTACCCTCTTGCTGTCCTCATGATTGTGAGTGAGTTCTCATGAGATCTTGTTGTTTAAAAGTGTGTAGCACCTCCTTCTTTGCTCTCTTCCTTCTGCTCTGGCCATGTAAGACATACCTGCTTCCCCTTTGCCTTCCATCATGATTGTAAATTTCCGAGGCCTCCTCACCATGCTTCCTGTACATCCTGTGAAACTGTGAGCCAATTAAACCTCTCTTCTTTATAGATTACTCAGTATCAGGTATTTCTTTATATCATTGTGAGTACAGACTAATACACCAACCCAACAAGATTGTTGAAGTGTGGAGAGTTGATCTGGAGGGCAAAAGAAAGGAAGTCAACAAGGGTCCAAATCTATAGTTGGGACTGATAACTTAATCCTTCATGGATAGAGCTAGAAAACTTAGAGGCAGGGAAGAAAGCAGAAGCTAATATTAGTGACCCTTTACTCTGCACCAAATCGTAACATGTGCAGTCAACAGAGTTGCTCAAAACTAAAATCAGTATCTTCGATGCTCTGAATCAGGGGTCACCAAACTATAACCCACAGGCAAAATCCAGCCCAGCCTTATTTTTCTAAATAAAGCCTTACTGCAAAACAGTCACATCTATTTGTTTACCTTTTGGCTTGTGGCTGTTTTCATAATGCACTACCAGATGACTACAGAGACTGTATGACCAACAAAGCTGAACATACATGGTCTCTTGACTGTTACAGAAAAGTTTGCTGACCCATGCTCTTCAAAGATGCACAAAAGTAAATCACGTAAAGTTTCTCAAATTGTATCCAGGGATAGTGGTGTTATGAAAGGGATGGGTGGTACTTCTGTGATTCATAGACAGTATTTGTTTTATTTTCAAATAAATACATTACAATGCCAGTCTATACATGTTTGATTCCA
Organism: Pan troglodytes; assembly: GCF_028858775.2. NCBI lineage: Eukaryota > Metazoa > Chordata > Mammalia > Primates > Hominidae > Pan > Pan troglodytes. The sequence goes on from NC_072405.2 coordinate 43,228,783, forward strand.
CACTAGTCCTTCACTTTGCCTTTCTGGGGATTGTTTAAGTAATGAGTAGGTTTGAAGTTGTTATGGTTAAAATAGTATGGTATCCTGGCAGAAGCCTATAACAATAACAACAAAAATAATAATAGCCATAATAAGCACATACAACGTTTCCTGTGTGCTAGGCTGTAGTCTAAACGCTTTAACACTTTGGGAGGCCAAGATGGGCAGGTTGCTTGAGCCCAGGAGTTCGAGACCAGCCTGGGCAATGTGGCAAAACCTCATCTCTACAAAAAAAAAAAAAAAAAAAAAAAAAAAAAATCTGGATGTGATTGCATACTCCTATGGTTCCAGCTACTCAGGAGGCTGAGGGAGAGTATCACTTCAACCTGGAAGGTTAAGGCTTCAGTGAGCCGAGATGGCACTATTGCACAGAGTGAGACCCTGTCTAAAAAAAATAAAAGTAAATGATTTAATATAGAGAGTAAACTTCTCAAATCTTAAAATAACTTTATGAGTAGGTACTTTCATTGTCATCACGACTATTTTACAAATGATGGAACAGAGGCACAGAAGACTTATGCCATGGGCCCAAGATCCTGAAGCGAGTGAGTGACAGCTGAAATTCAAAGCCAGGTAGTCTGGCTCTAGAGTCTCTGTTTGTAACCCCTACACAATGCTACTTTAATTTTTGAAGTCTATGGAATGGCTATGAAACAGTATGTTCTGATGATAAACATGCTTCAACAAATGCAAGTAGAATAGAGCAAATGAGAATTACTATTTAAAAAGATCTTCATAATGAAATTAGAACCCAAACTATACCAATTACCTAAATTAATGATTGTAAAGGTATATCTAGAGCTCACAGCTTTTAATTATAAAAGTGAACTACTGATTTTTGGCAACATGGCAAGTCCCGCCTAATAAAGGCTTCTAAGAAGGAAAATTGGGGCTTTAACTTAGAGAAGATGCGTAATTTTTTTTGTCATATTCCCTGTATTAATAAAAACATACAGTGGGGTGGAGATGTGTATATATGAACAAATGACTAAACTAGTGATTAACTATATGAAGAGGGATATAGAAACCTCTTCTGGAAATTCACAAGTGTATCCTAAACCAATGCACTGGGCTAGTTCATAACTCAATTTATGCAATATTCCCGACAGTTCCCTTTTGCTCCTAGTCTTATTTAGGTTGAAATAAATGATAGACAAGCATCATTGTCCCGGCAGCATTCTCAAAAATGTCTGTTACAATGCAGTTGCCAAACTTTTCTTTTCAGTATCGGATTTTAATTTGTTTGCCTCTTGTCATTGAGAAATCACTTTTGTTTGGAATTTTAAAGCACCTTTTATTCTTTCTCACACAATATAATTAATACGTTTTGTTCTAATGCAAAAGCATAAAATATAACTTTTTTGCTATTCTGAAGTTACTAGTTTAGTAGTGAGAATAAATTATGTAACTTTAAAATGCTTGCAATGGAAAAGAAAATGTTTTCTGGATAAATTGAATTTTCATTTGTTTTTACTTTTGGGTCTTTAACATCCCCATTCCTGTTTCATCAGTGACTTGTAAAACAATGCTGGAAACATTTCCCTAAGTAATGTTCCAGGCCCTGTCCTGGCATTCAGAAAGCACTTTATCTAAACCATCTTAGAAAGATCCATTCATTCTTTTATTCTTTCAATAAATATTTATTTAATGCTTAACCATAAACTGACTGCCCTGTTCAGCCCAAGTGACACAAAGATGAAAAGACATTGCCTTTTCCCTTGATGAGCTCACTGTATAGAAGGGAAGACAGATTTTTTTTTTAAATAAAACACATTATAATGAGTATTTGTTGAGATAGCTGGGGAAACTCAAAGAACACAGCAATTTATTTGGTCACAGGGAGTCAGGAGCCCCTTCACCAAGGAATCAACATTTAAAGGGGTCCAAATAAGGCCATTATACAACTTATAATTTTTTGAAAATTATATATTTAAAATAAAGAAATGATTAAAAATTAAATTTTGAATTTTAAAAATCAAAAATATATATTTTAAAAAACATTGACCAAATGAATGGCATCCACATCTGTGACATTCACTAGAGAATAGAACTGAAGATTAAAGAGATCCATTTTAGCTAGCCAAGTACTTACAACTTTTTTAAAATTCTAACAACATTTTTGTAAAAGTTGCTAGTTGAAATTAGAGTTTCGCTCCAAATAGCTTTATATTCTTTCTCTAACATGGACACAGAAAGATGTGGATGGGATCTCAGCTCTATTATCTATCCCTCTGCCTAATTTATTTATTCCTAGGCTCACGAACTTGGGCTATTACAATCACTTTATTAAAAGTCCTAAAAGCAAGAATATTTTTCTACTTCTTTTTGAAAAAAATAGCAAGTTCTTGGCTATCGTTGGCACTTTGCTCTTCCAGGTAAATTTAACAATCGTAGAATCCAGTTCATAAAAGTCTTTTGGGAATATTTTAGAATTGGTTTGAATATATAGATAAACTTGGGTAGAGTTTATATTATCACAATGTTTTTCTCCATAAAATAATATATATTTTGCATTTATTTTGATCTTTTAAAATATCATTAGTACAGTCTTGTTTGTTTGTTTGTTTTTTGTTTTTTTGAGACGGAGTCTCACTCTTGTTGCCCAAGCTGGAGTGCAATGGCACAATCTCAGCTCACTGCAACCTCTGCCTCCCAGGTTCAAGTGATTTTCCTGCCTCAGCCTCCCAAGTAGCTGGGATTACAGGCACTTGCCAACACGCCTGGCTAATTTTTGTATTTTTAGTAGAGATGAGGTTTCACCATTTTGGTCAGGCTGGGCTTGAACTCCAGACCTCAAGTGATCCACCCGCCTCAGCCTCCCAAATCCCTCTCCTGGGATTACAGGCGTGAGCCACCGCTCCCGGACCTTAGTACAGTTTCATAATTCTCTTCCCTTCCCTACTCTCTGTTCAGAATTTTTAAAGTAATCTCAAGACAGCAGAGATTCTGCAACCACAGCTACACACCTGATCTTCCAGAGCCCAGCTTCCTGAAAATGCCTGAATTCAGTTTGATTTTAACATCTTTGGTTTTCTTCCGAAGCCTTTCCTGATAAATTCTATCTCACTATGATCACTTCCTTGCTCTTTTTCCCTTCATTTTTTTGCTTGACTCTAGTGTGCATTTGTTATGAGGCCTTTTCACCACTCTTGAGTCATTTCCTGTAACATGTTTTGTCTCTCCCTAAGAGCCTATGCGGTTTTCCACTTTGTTACTCCTCCACTGTACTTACTAAAGGCCTTGACATTAAATTAGGCTTGTATTCAAAATTATTTATTAAAGGAATAAAAGGTTTGAACAAATGATTCTTTTATACAAAGAGTGTCTCATTTTCAGAGTCAGTCCCTCTTCCTGATGGATCATGAGGACAGAAATTTCTCCCCTCCTACTGTTAGTCCCTCTTCTGGGCTTGTCAACATGGCTTTCTTCACACTGAAGAAAAATAATCTATCACTTGGTATCAAACTATTTGCTTTTCAAACTGAGTACCTCAGAATAATAAATTATAAAAGAAAGGCCATGAATCAAACATGCCACCTGAATACATCCTGTATTTTTTCTCAGTATAGCCCAAAATGACGGTTGCATTAGAATGAATCATCAGATAATCAACACAAAAGGCCTCATTTAAGTTCATTATTCATAGTGAGAGCCTGGCTTTGAGCCCTGATACACTTCAGAACTTTGGTTTACAAAGATAATAAAAACATTCAAAGATATGTCAAACTAACCTGAATGTTCCCATCTCTGTTTAAATGAGATGATCCCTCCGGAAACCAGCTTCCACCTCACCAGGGAGTCACCCCCTCAAGACACATCCCCTACCATAAACAAGCTATTTTTCTTGGCTGGGCCACCATTTAAGGGGGCTCACTCTGTGCCTCTGATGGAGCAACACTGCTTCTCACTCAGATGTTCTTTATTTACCCCTCTGTCAAACCAAATATTACACATTATTAAAAATTCCTGTCCCACCCTACCTAAGGAGAAAAAGTAGGATTATTTGGCCATGTGTTCATCCAGCAAACACTATTGAAGGTCCAATCTGTCTGCAATAGTGTGCTTAGTGCTGAGGGAATGCAGAGTGAACCAGATCATATCTCTGCCCATAGGCAACTTACACTGAAGATGACATGTAAGAGGAAGGGCAACTTTTATACACAGGGATGCTTAAATGGAGGGACAAAAGATGTCACCAATCAGCACAGGGGATGGCTGCCTCCCCTGTTCTTGAACAGATACTCAGAGCAGTTTGTACTTAGAGGGTAACAGAAAATACCATGGAAGCGAAGCATTGGGAGAGCACGGTCTCTGTGGATAGGAGAACTGTTCTAGTTTCATCCCTACTACTAACTAGCTCAGTGACCGATGACAAGACCCTGCTGTGCTCAAGAACTCATGTGCTCAAGTTTTCTCATGTAAAATGAGAGGATTTTAGACAACGATTTCTAACTTTATCTCCAGCTTCGATTTTTTTATGATTCTGGGAAACTGCATTTTACCATCGACCACTCTAATGATAATGGAACCATTGGATGTTGCACTCCTTGCCATTCATTCTGTATTACATACATCAAGGCTAGAAAGAATAACCTAGCAAATGCAAACTCTAAACCTTGGTAATCATTTAAATTATAATCAGAGTCCAATAACTGAAATGTGAAGGTACAGCATCCATGGACTATGCAAAAGAACCAAAAATAATATAAAAAGTACAGACTTTGAATACATTTAATTACTTTTTAACAAAAGCATTAACTTCTACATGCATTATATATTTAATATACAATATTTTCCCTGTTCTTTAAAAGATATTTGCTTGGAAAGATGAAAATACCAGTGATTAAAAATTTCTTCTTGATGCATACCTATATTTTATAAAATATATATTAATTTAGACATAAAACTAAACATTTAAAATTTTTTTTTAAATAAGTATTTTAGCAGGCAATGATTTGAGTGGGTCTAATATCAGCCCACTGATAGTGAGTGATGCCTCCAAGTTCCTGGAATCACCATGATCCAAAACAACTAACCAGCGAGCCTCCAGCTATGATTCTTTCTTCATCTAGTCTCTGATGCATGTGGAGTCTCTGCCTTCTGGGTCTGCCATCACCTCACAAGAGTGAGAAGTTCCCAGGCCATTACGCCCAGGGTCCATCCAAGTCAAGGTGGCTGTAGAAACAAAATGTCCCTTCCCTTGCTCCCTGTTTTCCTACAATTCCCATTCATCCTCTTCCCCATGATCAACTCCATATTTCTCTGAAACCCTCCCTCATCCTGGCCTCTCTGACTTCCTAAACTTTCTCTCTATGAAATTGCAGCTCATGGACCAACAAATATTTCTCAGTCTTTAATTTCTTTTCTCATTACCTTAACTGACACCTGCTGATCTTCAGAGGGTATTGATTCCTCTAGACTCTCTGAGATGGCGGCAGTTTATTTTCCCAAATCTTATATCTTCAAACTAGAAATTGGTCTAGATTTATCTTTGCTACTTGTTGCTGCTTTCAGATCATCACCCCACCAATATAATCTTAAAAGCCTATCTCTCCAAAGCTCATGATAGTCAGCCATATCCTTCTCTCCCGTCCTCTACTATTATAATTTGCCATGCCTCTGATAACTTCTAATTCATGAACAACTTCAGTACCTGAGATGTGCTTTCTCCCTGCTCCAAACTCTGCTCTCATTTGGAACAGCATTAACATGAATTTCTGAGACTCAATCGCAGGGGTCTCGGCTTCTCACCTCATGTCCATGGACATCCTCTGGCATGCCTTGGCTACTTCATTATTTATCATTGCCTCACCTATCAAATTCCAATCTAAGCATCTCACTTCAGCCACAGCCTTTGTGTTATCCAGGTGCTTCTTTTGCAACTACTACCACCACCCACCTTGACAAATTTTTTTTTCCTGGATTATCCCAACTCTAAGAGAGACTTCAAGGTTCCATCTATAGCTAATCTTCCCTTCATACTCAGTAATAGAACATTTGAATGTTGTTTTGGCACATGGAAGTCTGGAATAAACACCAAAGATGTCAACATCTCTTTCAGCTAGTGGTGACCATGTGACTATGTTTTGCAATTTCAGGAAGTATCATTGGAGAAAGAGTACAAGCTCTGCTCACTCCTTCCCCTTTTGAGCTTGTTAAAATTTAGACATAACAACTGGAATTCAGAAACTCTTTTGCTTCATGATGTAAATGTGGAAAAAAAGCCTCACACAGCAAATGAACTAGATGGAACACTGGAGCATGACCAACATTCAAAGATAGAACATCCCCAAAGTTAGTGAATGTTCAGGGAGATAAAATTTCTCTTTTTCTTAAGCTACTGTTATTGTTATCATCAATTGTTGTGGTTTGGTTTGTTTTTTTTTTTTTTTTTTTTTTGGTTACTCACAGTTGAACCTTATGATAGCCAATATAGCCAATATACCAATTATCCACTCCTCCGTGCCTATCTCTTAGTAGCTCATTGATCTTGCTAGTAAGAGACAGACAACACAGAAGATGGCATCCATTGTACATTTATGATTCAATCTCAAATGATCCTTCAATACTACTGAAAAGTCCTACCACATTTCTGTTTACTCACTCTGCCACCCACTACCTCTTAGACTATTTCTCCTCAAACTCTCCATTTGGTTTTCTCATCTTCCTATTTTACCAATAAAATATAATCCATTAAACAGCAACTTCTTCATTTTCAAGATACCAAAAAAATAAATCCACGTTCTCTGTCACTCTTCTGTACAAGCCTAACTTCTTCAGTTGATTTCTCAAGAACAATTGCACAATTACTGCTTCTCTATTTTGTAGTCAGCCTCTCGATCTCTAATAGATTTTTTTCCAATGTTTGTGTTGTTGTCGTTTTGGATATGATAACTGTTGCTGTTGTTTTACTCATTCAAATTTTTCTCCTTTTAGAAAAGAAAACATGCTCACTCAACTTCTCATCTGTGTATCTATTCCTTTTTCGCTCTTCTCCTCTACATACTTCCTTCAGTTTGGTGTAAAGTTTCTCAAAGGAGCTGTCTATTTATTCTTACGTTCTTTTATTTCTCACCTTTCTCTCACATATCTACACAATAAAAAAAGAATCTAATCTACCATGTCTCTGAATGAGTTCTTACTACTGATACCATGGGCTGTGTCTCACTACAATCAACAAATAGTCTTGAGTCCTCATTTTACTTGACTTCCTGGTAGCACTAGGTGTTGATAACCACTTTGCCCTTTTTGAAGCATTCTTTTCCCCTAGTTTTTCTAAAGTAACAGTATCCTGTTTTTCTTTCTACATTTTTGGCAACTCCTCTTCACTGTCCTTGTTTTTTAAATTCATCTATGAGGCATTAAAAATTGGAGTTGCTCAAGACTCAGTCCTAATCTTTCTCTTTTCATTCCATATTTTCTTTCTAGGTAATATTATACAAAATCTTAGATAAATTTACCATCTAAATGCAGGTAGTTCATACAGTTGTACATCTAGCTAAGCTCTCCTTGGATTTCCAGAACACATTTGAGTTGATATATTCAATCACTTGAACCTGGAACATGTTAAATGCTTTATAAGTTTAGCAATTATTTTTATTGTATGTACAACTGCATGGTTGATGCCTTCTTTCAGATGTATCAGAGGTATCTCAAACTGTATGTTCAAAACAAATCACCTGTATGTTGTCTGCCACCAATATGGTTTTTCTCCAATGTTTCTGTTTCAGTGAGAGCTACCACCTACCATGTAGCTATAAAAGCCAAAAACCTGGTAGTCTTCTTTGATAATTGCTGTTTATTAATTTACCCACAAAAAATATCACAAATCCCTCTATCTCTATATCAATCTTTAATTCCCCTATCTCTTGCCTAAATTATGGCAACAGTGTCCTAAACTTTTACCCCAAAAGCTCTTCTTTTTGCAACTTTGCAGCTGGAGTGATCTTTTGAAAATTAAAATTAATTTGTGTCACTCTTCCTTATGTCTTACCCAATTAAAAATAGCTCCATGATCTTGGGATAAGAGCAAGTGCCTCCTCATGGCCAGGAAGGCTTGTCATTGGCATTGACTTCTCCAGGTTCCTTTTGCCCTTTGCTCTTCTTCACAATCATTCTCACCCAAGCCACTGACTTTCTTTTGGTTCATTGTAATTTTCACGTTTCATCATAGCATAGACCTTTGCACATGTGATTTTCTCTACCTAGAAAATCTCCACTTCCTTACCTAGGTAATTACTATTTTGTTTAAGAAAGCTTTCTATGTGCTTCCTTTCTAGAATAAAGTCCTTCTATTAGGGCTACCATAGTGCTGGGCACCTTTTACAGCTCTTGACATTATCACAATTTCATGTTTTTGTTTTTGTTTTGAGACGGAGTCTTACTCTGTCACCTAGGCTGGAGTGCAATGGCACGATCTCGGCTCACTGCAACCTCCGTCTCCCGGGTTCAAGTGATTCTCCTGCCTCAGCCTCCTGAGTAGCTGGGATTACAAGTGACCACCACCACACCTAGCTCATTTTTGTATTTTTAGTAGAGATAGGGTTTCACCATGTTGGCCAGGCTGTCTCAAACTCCTGACCTCAGGTGATCCGCCCACCTCAGCCTCCCAAAGTGCTGGGATTACAGGCGTGAGCCACCGTGCCTGGCCAATTTCATGTTTCTTAATAAGATAAGTTGATTAACATGGTCTTTCCTAATAGCCAGGAAGCAAATGGGTTATTCATCTTTGTGCCTAGGTTGGAGCAAAGTTGCTTTGCATCTAGTTCGTGTTCAGTAAATATATATTGCATGGATAAATGAATAACTGCCTAAGTTAATTTATCTCCTGTAAAGACCATCCACAGAAATTTCAGCTATCCTCTTTTCTTTCATTTTTATGTTTTCCTTCAGGAAATCTTCTATAACATGCTGAGGCTTTTAGATTTATTTTATTTGCTTTAAAACTAAACTTAAAATTGGATAATATTATTTTATAAAAGGCATAGAAGTTTGAAAATATTTGATGGTTCATTACTTGAATTATGTGTATATGGACAGATGCTTTCTCTCTTTTCCTTTATTCTACTTTTTTCTTTTCATTCTCAACATTAAAACCACTTTTTCTTGAAAGAAAAAGTAAGTCACAAGGGAGAGTCAAAGAATATTTGTGTAAGGAGAATGAGAAGGGCCATGAGGATCCTTGAAATGTTGGCAGGTAGCCAGATATTTATGAGATTCCATGGAAAGGATCTTCAGGTACTTAAATGAATGAAGTACACCAACCAGTATTGCTCCTGTCCAGTGCCTTATCCAAGTCTAGTTCCAGAAAGTAGTATAGTACTAAGTAAAGTCTAGCAAAGGAGAGCATAATTCCTAGTTATCTAGCAGTGAATGAACCAAGAATTAACACTGTTGGGGAGCATTGCAGATGGCAATTCTTATGTAAGATTAATTGCCAAATGAGGGGTAAAAACAATAAGTGCTGATTTTGGATGAGAAACATTCATTAAGGGCTCAGGGATACCATAAGGCTTTGTGGATGAAAGACACTACTAGATCTGGGCCTTGATGGAGAGAGCTTTGTTAGGTCAAGAGAATTAGGAAGAACACTCTAAACAGAAGCAGCGGAAAGAAACACTAGTCTGAAGAAGCACATTTTTAAGCAGCAATTAAGTGGCCAAGTCTGACTTGGAATTTGATAATTTACATAAGAGATAGTTGGAGATCTAAATCTAGAGATTATGTTGTTGATAAAGAAAATCTATTAAACATTTGACTAAGGGTATTTTAGGGATATGAACTTACTCAAAGTTATTGTCAAAAGAATAAAGCAGACAAAGAATGCAAACAGAACAGGGAGATTTCACCACGTATGTTTCTAATCTATGTTCATTAAATTGTGAAAGGAAAAAGAAACTCATATTTTTTGAGTACCTACTATATACTCAATCACACTAGATATTTTACATGCACGCCATTTTACTTTTAAAAAACACTTAAAAATAATCAGGTATTAACACTATTTTACAAAAAGCAAATCAGTACTTAGATTTAAGTTGTAAAATATGACTTATGTAGTAAGTAGTAGACTGAAGATTTAAAACTAGGTGTGTAGGATTATAAAACCTGTATTCTTCTGATTTATGACATTTTGCAATAGAAATGTAAAAAGTGAGGCAGGAAATGTATTATAAAATGTAATATAGAAAAATATGTTAAATGCTGAGTAATCTGAAATGAAAGTAGAGTTGATAGACAATTTTTAAGTGATGTTTTGAGTCTTCAGAGAAAGAGATACTGAATTAAAGAGTTATATCTAATAGTATTCATAGCTTTGGTCATATATCCCTCCAATGTCCAGCTCTTTGATAAGAACTGAATTACCAGCTATTGACTTAGCCCTGTCTTGGGTTAGAGGTCTCTTAAGCTGTCTCTTGACTGGAATCACAATTGATACTCCTAAAATTTAACATTGAGCTGGAAATTTTGCTGCTATTGCTCTGATCTTTTGCCTCTAAACTTGTGCTTTGTTTCTAAAACAAGTTTTTGATTCGTGTCCCAGTTCCAGTAACTTGAGTCTTTTCTTACGATGTGAGCCCAACCCCTTGCTCTAATTTCTTGCAGGAGTCTCATATTTTCCTAAATGAGCAATTTTACTTCCTTCTCCTTTTGCCTTTTCAGGATCAGATATCCTGCACTAAACCCAGACAAGTAGGCTCTCATCTTGCCATGTGCTGCCAGTCCTTGCTGCCCACCTTACTGTTAGCAGTTTTGTTTTCCTAAGGAAGCTCATCTACTGGATTATTTCCATTAGCATCTTGCATATTTAACTAGCTCCATCTTAAACAACATTAAACAAACAAAACCCCCTCAACTCCACCTCATATATCACTCTTTTTTTTAACTTCTCTTTGCAGCAAAAAGTTTTTAGACATAATAAAAATTTACAACTCAAATTTTGATATAAAGCAATTGGCACTTTGATCCAGTTCTCTGACCAACCCACAGTCTCAAGAGAGGGTAGGCTAAAGTTCTTTACCTTGGAATGAAGAATAAGAAGAGTGTCTAGGCTGAAGAATGGCAGGATTGAATTAAGATGGCATGGAGTAGACATTAAATCCCCAGTATTTTTCCAGCACAATTTCAATCACTCTAATATCAGGAGACATCACAATCACTGCAGATGTCATGGGAGTCCAGATAGTCACAGGATCCAGAATCATCCCTGTCTATATTTGAACAGGAGTGGGCAACTGTTATGTGGTTGCGAACTATAGCCAGAACTTGCATGAATGTGGATCACACGGCTGGACCCTTAGAACTACCAGCATGATTGCTGCACAGGTCATTTTATTAACCTTGAAATAACGGCCCTCCACATTTTATACAATTGAAATTTTTGGACTCAGTTCATTGGATTATAGTAGGGTTTCTTGAAACCATGCTCTGTTTCCATTACTCTTTCCATTACTCCAAACCAGTAAAAATCTTGTTTTACTCTCTCTCACTTCACTGAAACTGCTTTTGTTAAGGTCACTGATGATAACCATAGTGCTAAATTGAATGTACAAATTATTTTTCTTTATTTTACTTGACCTGCATTCAATATACTTGACCACATTCTCTTATTTCTAACACACTCTTCTCTTGGCTTCCATGACAACATGCTCTGTTTGTTTTCTTCTTTCCTCTAGGGCCATTCTTTCTTAAGTTTCTTTGATTTCTCAGCCTCTTTCATCTGACCTCTAAATGCTAGAGCCTCCCAGGGTTCCATTCTAAATACTTTTCTATGACTACATGATCTCATTTACTTCTATGAATTTAAATAGCATATCTATGCTAATTATTCTTACGTTTATTTTTCTATTACATAATTCTTTTTTGAGTCTTAAGGTTGTATAGCCAGTAGCCAGTTACACTTAATTTTTCTCATAGACACCTCAAGTTTTATTAAAACAAAATTTTATTATAATCAATCATGTTTTCCCAGTCTTTCCCCTACCTAATCCTATAAATATCCCCTATTTCTAAATTTTTCATCTGAGCATTCTCAAGGGTGTTAGATCTAGAAACTAAGGGTCAACTTTGATTCTTTTATCTCCCTTTGCCCTCTATTTAACACATGTGCATATCCTGTTAATTACATGTGTATGTAATATTTCAGAATCATCCACGTCCTTTATTTCCAAAATCATCCCCTTAGACTACCATCATCTCTTATTCGAAGTAGTGTAATAGACAACAGACTGGTCTTTCAGGGACTCATTCCCCTCCAATCTTTTCTTCACATGTTAGCAAAAGAGAGCCTCTTAAGAAATAAATTAAATAACAATGTCACTCCCCTGCATGAAACCCCTCAGTGGCTTCCCTTTCAACTCAGAAGATAACCCAATTTCTTGAGCCCTCCCTGCAGGATACCGACTGAGAACTGGGCCACTAGCCTCATTTCTCACTGAATGCTAGCTCCATGGGTCTTCTCTAAAGTCCTCTGAAATGCAAGATCTTTGTCATCTCAGAAACTTTGAATTTGTCATTCTTTCTCTATAGGACCATTTTCCTCTCTTCACTTTGCTGTAGGTGTCAGCATAAATGTCAGCTCTTCAAAAAAAAAAAAAGGTTTTGATAATCTTAATTAAAATTGTTTCGTTTTTCAGCTGGTCCTGGTGAAGTTAAAAAATAAATAAACAATAAAATTAGTTTCTCCACAGATTTTATATCTCATGCCTTTATGTTTCCTTCTTAACATTAAGCATTATATCTAAGTATTTATATGGCTTATTTATTTTGAAGGCATAGACTAAAACTGCTGTCCATAACTGTGTCCTTAACATTACTACTGTGGCTGATACACAGTAGATATTCAATAAATACCTCTCATATCAATGAATTGCAAAAAAGAGCTATTATAGAGGGAAAAAATGTAGGAAGGTATACTATCACGGAGAAAGAAGGAGGAGATCCTTTAAACGAGGAAATTTTGATGTATGGTGTTTTCTTTAGAGCATATAAGAAGACTCAGGCCTACAGTTAAGAGACAATCTAGAAAAGTTAGAAAGTTACAATCACGTTTAAGAGGCTGTGTCTAACATTTTTTCTCCATATAACTAAACAAGAGCAAGGATTATGTAATCTCACTGGTCTGTAGAGGACTTGATCATTACATACCAAATCTTTGCTTATTTCTTTCTGGAAGATACTATGGTGACAATGGTTAGATAAAATGGTTTTAAGTGTTAGGTGTCAGTAGTCGTGTGACTTTACCAAAGTTATGTAACATCTTCAACCCTGAAAAAGGTCTCATTTATTGTTTAGGGGCGATAATAGCATCTGTTTCATGGTCATATTGTAAAAAATTAATGAAGTAGTATGTATATTTAACACAGTGTCTGGCATGTGTTAAGCACTCAGTAAGTGTTACATGTTAGCCACTATTATTCTATTTATAATGTAAACCACACTTATGAATTAATCTAGCTTTTCCCTAGGTGACAGTCACCACCTCAGCTAAGGCCTACTCCATCTCAACTCTCTCTTTGTCAAACTACAGGAACATCAAACTGTAGTGTGTGTCAGAGTCGTCACATGGGGAGATCGTTTAAAATGAGCATTCTTGGCTGGGCCCGGTGGCTCATTCCTGTAATCCCAGCACTTTGGGAGGTTGAAGTGGGTGGATCACCTGAGGTCGGGAGTTCCAGACCATTCTGACCAATATGGCGAAACCCCATCTCTACTAAAAATACAAAAATTAACCAGGTGTGGTGGTGAGTGCCTGTAATCCCAGCTATTTGGGAGGCTGAGGCAGAAGGATTGCTTGAAACTGGGAGATGGAGGTTGCAGTGAGCCAGGATCATACCACCTGCACTCCAGCCTGAGAGACAGAGCAAGACTCCATCTCAAAAAAAAAAAAAAAAAGTACATTCATGAGATGCACCCCAGAGATTCTTTCATAAATTTGGGGTAAGATCCAGAAATAAGTGCTTATACTAAATATTCCAGGCTATTCTTTATGAAGAAGCAGTTCTGGGACCTCATTTGGGGATAAGCTGACATGGAATAGACAGTTCTATTTTCTCCTTTTAGAGGGCTAGTATTATGGAGTTCAAAAGGTATATTGTTTGCCAGTTGAAGTTGAAAGCAAACAAATAGGGAGGAGATTTGTTAAAGAAAAACTTTAAATGTATGAAAAGAGGACTTGAGAGGGCCATGAGATAGGGAAGTCCACTAGGGAAACTCACTGAACATCTGAGCATTAGAGCTTTCTCAAAACAAACCTTAATACTTTTTTTTCCATTTCAGTTTTTGGTTACGCATTGGTTTTTTTACTGATATTTGTTTAGTGGGAAATAAGTATTTAATACACCAGTAGCATCACCTTGAACAGAAAGAACAATCTCTTGATGTTGAAAGGCAGCCCAAGGGATCCTTAGTTCATTTGTTGAGGCCGAGCGTGTTTGTAGGGTTCTTCATCGTAGTGGGAGGAGCAGTTACATGAATCATGAATATGCTGTGCTGCAAATGAATCTTGAAAACATGAGAGATGTCTATGTAATTGCACTAGCATTACTATCTATATTTTGCCCTTTCTTTTTCTGTACTATTGGGTAGTTACAGCCAAGTAAATGACAATGGTAAACATAACAATTACATATTAAACATAACATTAACAATGTTAAAAATATCTCATAGAGATATACCAATTTTTAAAAATATAAAACATAACATTCATTACACAAAAGCATTTAAATCATGCCTTTTGAGGTATGAATCAGTGTATTCTCTCCTCAAATTCATTTACTTCTAATTTATTCACAGACAGACTTTCTTTTATCTTATGGGTTGAATGACATTTTTTTTCCGAATCGACTTTATTTAACAACAACAACAACAACAAAGATCAGATTTGGTGAGCATTTCTCCATGTGTTTAGATGTCAAATACCACACCCTTAATTTGAAAGCAAAGTAAGATAGGAAGCTCTTTGTTCTCCAGCTTTCTTAAGAAAGGAGATGTGCCTGTTGATACTTCTTCAGTTGTCTATGATCACAAAGATGTTTGAGGGTGACACAAACAACCCATCAAATTTTAACCTTCCACTTTTAATATGAATTTCTGCCACCTCTTTTGTGTATGAGAGTAATGAATACTTTCTTTTTAAGTGCAATGGAATATGCGTCTTCAGTAAAGATCAAAGTTTCTTTGTTCTATTTACATCAAATCTTCCCTCAATTTTTGCCATTTAGCTGCCAGCGTAATTGCAGATGATATGCTGTGTCTGGATGCCATAGAATCAAAAATGATTAGAAGTAATTGCTAGCTATCCTAACTTTCCTTGCTATAAAGTTGCCAATAAACTGACCAGAGGGCACTCAGGTGAAGTTACCTCAGGAAAGGAGATATCCCCTTATTGCCTACAGCAACTACAGTAGGATTCAAGCCTCTCAGATACATATCCTCAAATTATCTTCCTTGCTTCCTCACTACTGATGTTTCCTATGGACCTGATGACTCAAAATCAATCAGCCTAACCTGTCCTAGAAGGTACTGAGTCACTGAGTCTATGGAGGTACATCTAACCAAGGCTATAATAAAGTAATTGCTTATTTGATGAATAGTTTTTTGTTCCGTCATATTCCAAGTATTATGCTAAGCACTGGAGATAGCGGGATGAATAAGACATCTGTGATAACTACTGCATGAACTTTCAGTCTAGTAGGAATGAGACACAATTAAACAATCAATGATAATAAATTCTGATAACTACTACTTAGCAAGTATATAAGGAACAATTAGAAAAGTTAAAAAAGGGCAACTACTCTCATCTAGTGATTAGAAATGGCATTCTGAGGGCAGTGAGGCTTAGGTTGAAGCTGGCTTGAGGAACTGAGAAAAGAAAAAAGTAACTTCGGGGTAAGAAAAAAAAACACATGTTCAGTTGCCGTGAAATAAGGAAGTACAGAACACTTGAATGTCCAAAACAAATACAACATGATAAATTATAAAATGTAACAGTTCATGGAGCTTGATAAGAGACTATAGAGTTAGGTATAACATAGATTATGGGAGAAATACTCCCAAAAAGTTTCAGTTGCATTCCAAGAGCAATGGAAAGCTATAGGAGGGTTTTAAACAGGAATAATCAAATCATATTCTAACTGTTAAAAGGTTCACCCTGAAAACAACATATGGGGTGAACTGTAACAGAACAAGACTAAATCTGAGAGGCTTGCTAGGGATTGATGCCATTAACCAAACAAGAGCCAAGGGATCTCTGAAAAGGATGATAGCAAGTGAGTACTAGAGAAAATGAATGTATTTGAATGAGAGTTCATCACTGAAAGCAACAAAATGACAATTTCATATAGAACAATAAAGGTTCTGTGTCTAATAAATGAATGGCTCAGTCCATTAAAGTTAGAATGGCCATAGAATCTTCAGCCAACCAGGCATTGTGTCAGGGAGGTAAGTGCCATCCCTGCTTGCACTTCTACTTCCACTCCTCTACCCCCACTTCTTTCTCCTCTTCTCTCTGCCATTACCTCAAAGTGGCCTAGACTGGTGCATGCCCCATCTGCATTAGAGGCAATGAGACAACAAATTTATTAGGACAAAATGAAAGGGTCATGAGAATTTAGGGTACTTTTAAAAGACTTGTTGAATTAGTTGACTCAAAATTGAATAAGGAAAGGAGAAATACAGGAGGAGTCTGAGAGACAAGGGGTAGAAGCATTTAGTGAGTTTAAAATCCTGCTATGACTAATGAACAGGTAGACTGACAGCAGTAACTAAGCAAGACAGAAAATGGCTAACTCCATAAGTTCAAAGACAGCTCTTCATAAGAAGACATGAAGAGCAACATTCAATTTTGAGTCAACTAATTCAACAAGTCTTTTAAAAGTACCCTAAATTCTCACGACCCTTTCATTTTGTCCTAATAAATTTGTTGTCTCATTGCCTCTAATGCAGATGAACAAGACATGGCCAGGAAAAGAAAGGCAAAAAGGACTAAAGAAAAACACCAGCCAGGCAGGCTAGTTCACGCTTTAAAACAGTTAAAAAGAGAAAAGCATAACAAATTATTTTAATCAAAGTTTTATGTGACATGGGAGCCCCAAAAAATGAAAATCCAAAACCCAGAGAAAACTTTCTATTTTTAGGCTTAAGTTTGATGAAGAATGCACAGCCATGTAGAAACATGATTGGACAAAAGGGTATTATGGAAGTCTATATCAGTCACTTAGCTTCAGTTTGTGGGGCTTCAGGAAGAAGGCAGTCTTAATGTCAATGGCCAAGCTAGAAGGGTGAGAGAAAAATTATAAATATTAGTGTAAAGAATCATAGCCAGATATAAGAGGAAACTGGAAGAATTTAAGATCCAGTCCAGATTTCAGGTGGATAACAAATCCTCAGAAACAGTGAGCTAGAATCTAATAATCGGTGTACTGTAGTTTTTTTAATGTAATTTTTCTCTCTAAAATTACCTCCATTTCTGCCAAAGATAATCAAAGTGACACTAATTTGTTCACAAAATAAGTCTAAACTCATTAAACTTGGTCTGATTATTTATATAAGTACAGCAAGAATATTGACTGACCACACAGGATCTCTTTAAGTTTGCTCTGATGAAAATTTTCATAAGGAACTTCAGATTAAACTTTTAAGAAGCCTCTCAAGGATAGGAAGCCAAGCCAAAAACTGATCATCAAACTATTTCGTACTGCAGCTGACTGAATGCTTTTTAAAAAGAATCAAAACAGTAACTGAATTACAAATATTTAGAATGACTTTGGTTGAAAATCTGATGAGTTTCTCCAGTTAATGGTGCAACTCATGAGGAAATTTGGTTATTTTCATGGCATATAACATTTTAACATAATAACCAAAATTATGATTGATAACATATCAGATTCCTAGGAATTTTACATAAACTTTGAAATACTCATATCAATGGCAGGCATCACTTATTTGGCAATGTTTCTCACATAATTAAACATATAAATAAGCCAAATTCATTTACTATTGCTCTTGTACAAGGTGAGACACACATCCTTTCAGCTTTTCAGTGGCAAAACTGGGAAATTCCAAAGATAATTCAAGGTCAAAAGACTAAATTTAGAATAGGATTAAGGGAAGTTTGTCAAAAATATAAGTAGGTTTAAACAATTAGATAGGGTCTTCTTGTTTACCTATTTAATCAAAGCAACAGCAAAATATTTTAAAGGCAAAAACAGAAGGTCACATAGTTGCAAAAAGCAACTTACCTCTTTTAACATTAAGAAGACTCACTTTTCTTAAGTAATCAAAGGCCTGACAAAAGACAACAATAATTACAAAAAAATTAATAAAACACGTAATATTTGTTTCCTAAGCAACAGCTTGTAAAAAAAGAAAACTAAATTTTCAGACCAATACTCCATTTTAACACACTAAGTTTGACTTCTGCATCTGTATAATATTAATACTAAAGGCTAATTTTTAATGAAATCTTTTAAATAAATTCATTCAATCTCAGTAAGATTTAATCACACAATATAAGATTTACACAAACCTTTTATAACCTTTTTTCATATAATCAGCTCTGTTTTTTGAAGAAAACTCATTCCTCATACTTTTCCTTATCAAATACACCTTACTTTTCTCATATACATAATTGTTTCCCTTGTAATTTCTAGTAATGTAGTCACATTAATTAATTGTAATACTTAACTCTTAGTTATCTTTACTTCTAGTGAAAGCTAGCAAGGATTGTGAACTGTATTACATCAGCATTCACTATTTTATAATTTTTAGAAACTCACTTTATCTTAATTTTTATTAATAGAACCAAATATATTTAGCTTCCATATACCATATGAAATCAAGGGATGCCAACATATATAAACTTAAATTTATGCTTAGCAATTTATGTTTCAGTATTTTAACTTACTTAGAAATGACCCCGATAATGACTATCTGTTAATTTCACTTTAAGGTTGTAAGTTACCAAATATATTTTTGAAACAATTTTTAAATAGATATTTTGTAAAATATTGTCCTCTACCTGGTAGAAATCAGAGTGTGTTCTCACTGGTCACAACGCCAAACTCTCAGGACACAAAATGAGACAAACAAGAAAGAAAAAGCTGTCCCTGAGAGGGAAAAGACCAACAAGAAATGGGTATCCCCAAACCAAAACCAGATTTACAAAAGACTCACAATCCAAACAAATGATTTTCTCCAGCTAACCTGAATTTAGAAAGGGAGGGATAAAGAGAAATGTTTACTTCCCATTCTCAATCAGGCACTACAGTCTGAGATCCAGGAGAGCTGACCTTAGTAAAAAGTTCTTACCTTTTCTTGCCTGGCTTTTCGTCAGTTGTTCCAGATTCTCATCTGCAGGCTCTGGAGCAAGTCACGTGTCTCAGCCACCCTGAGTTGTGTGCCAAAACTGCAGGGTTAGAAAGATGTGATCCCTTTCCTCACCCATCATAAGCGTCACAGCCAACAGGTATATTACAAAAGACAGGCTCTCAAGAGAAAAGCTTAACAAATTCATTTAAGCAAAATTTTATGTGACACAAGAGCCTTCAGAAATGAATACCCATAGGCCCAAGCAAAACTGCCTGGCAGTGATGTAAAAATGTGATTGGAAAAATCAATATGACCTAATGGTAATAGATGGAGGTAGTGGGGAACCCCACCAAGGCCTGTCTGTTCAGATTCTTCTTGGCTGCTGTGTGTAGTGTTCTTTCCTCCTGGGTAGAGGGCAGGACCTCTCTAGAATGAGAGATTCAAGGGAGAAGGGAGAAGGAAGAGAATGGCCTTTCTAGGTTTATGATTTCCTTTGGAGGAAAGGGTTCTAGTCTCTATGACCCACCTTGGGGAAGAGGTATTCTGGTTTCTATAATTGGCTTCGGGAGAGAATGAGGGGTCAGAGATAGGATAGCAAGAGAAAGTCAGAGAGGTCTCAGGCCCTTCTAATCTCTTTTCATTTTAACTACTTAGCAGGCCAGAGCACCAAACTTTGAGTATTATGTCATGAGCCCCAACATATTAATATCTCTTGATAGATTTTCTGCCAAGATCAAGGGAGACACAGATTTTGGCTCGCATGCCAGCTTTTATCAATTGATTGTCACTCCCTAGAGTACTCCTTTAACAAGGATTGTTGAGATTTCTTCCAGGCACTGCAGAAAAGAGCATCTTAATGGCCTTAGGACCCATGTCATTGGTTCAGGATTTTGGCATGATGGTAATTGTCAAACATACTTGCCCTTTAGAGCTTTTAAACCTATGTTAAAGTGACAATCCCTGTGTCCTCAGTGGAGACATTAGGCTACTTTACCATTTTGAATGCTGTATCTACATTCCAATTCTCACTAATCTTTCATCTGTGGAAATTCTAAGAGATCCTATTGTCTAAAATGTACAATTTAGATTATCAATTACTGTCTATTGCTCTGGGTTTATCTTCCTTTACTGACTAGATTGTTAAGCAATGTGAAAGCAAGAATCCTCTTTCCCCAGTTATTAGCTATGTGACTTCGGCCAACATAATTGTATCTGTCAGCTATTGCTACATAAAAAACACCCCAAAACTCAGTGGTATGCACCAATCAAAGCTAGTTATTATGCTCAAAAGTCTTTTGGTAAATTGGGGTGAATCTGTTTCAAATTGCAGGTCTTCAGATTGGTTAGATTGTCTCAGTTACCAAGGATTCCAGGAACAGTCACCTAAGGTAGCTATGTTCAAACTGTCTACAATTATCTGTGGACAAATGGGCTGCCAAGGTCACATTGTTTTTTTAGCAATGGCAAAAACCCAGAGAGATGGCTCTAATGGAGAAGCACGTTTCAAGTCTCAGATTGAATCATGTTTTACCACACCTTTTGGCCAAATCAAGTCCATGGCCCCGCCCACTCTCATCAATGAAGTAGGAAAATGTACTCCACCCACAGTAGGACAGAGAAAGGGTGACTATTTGCTGAATCCAAACCCCAATATGATTCTTTTTCTGCAAACTAAAAGTAGTGATAACATGCAGAACTCTGAGGTTGCTTTGTGACAAGTGGAAAGAAAATGCTTGACATACATTGGCATTCAATAAACATTTGTTGACTTATTGAATTCCTCTCTCTACCCTCACACTGTATACAACGTGTGATACGCAGCTGGATTTTAGTGATTTACTAGACTTTGATCCAGAAATGATTTCCAGATTTTAGCTCTGTTTCAGGTTGTAACCTTAGGCAAATTCAGAAATGCTTCACTTGATTTCATCTGGCATTTAAGTTCTATATCTCTGACATACTGTTGTCAGAGAATACTTTGGGTTTCTGGAAAATATATGTTTTACCAAGTATTCAAATATCATAGCTTCTAATCAGACCTTAGCAATAATTGGGTGGAAAACGTCACCTATTAAATTACTAATTTTTTTATTTTAAGTACAAACTACTTTCCACTAGTGAAATTAACCTTTCCATCGTTCAGACACCAATTCTTGTACTACATAAAAGTCTCAAACTCAAAACCTTTGGCTTTGAAGCTTTATAAACATAAATAAGTTCTCATGAAGTATTAATACATCCTCTCCAGGCCACAAGGAAATAAGTCATAATAAATAAAAATATAATATCTTTAAATCCATAAAAGAATACATTTTAAAAGGAATAATCAGAAAACTAAGTTACCAGTAATTTATCACTTATTAGTTTCCAAAAAAAAATGCTTTGCCTGACATCTTAGTCACCTATGATAAAGGAGAGTGCAATGTGATAGATATCAGTTTCTTTAAGCAAAAAGCACCTTCCAGGAGACTTTATTTAGAGAAGTACCAAGAAGGCAAGAATTTTCACTCTGTGGAATGCCTGCTGTTTACAACAGAATCTGTCAATATTTTTTTAATGTTGCATTTCCTAAAACCTGGGACAGGTTTGTTGACTGTATTAGGATATTAATAAATATTTGTTCTCTCATCCCACTGTATTTTCACATTTTTCTCAGTATATATCTATACACTTTGTATGAGGGAAAATAATAGTAAATAGTAATATTTATAATGTATACATCAGACACTCTTCTAAATGGGTTACTTTTAATTTCTAACTACTGTAAGGGGGATATACTATTATTATCTTCATTTTACAGATGAGAGCATTCAGATACACAGAGGGTAAGTAGACCACTGAAGTCACAAAACTAGTAAGTGTCAATAACCAGGATTAAAACTCAGGCTTTCTGGATTCCAATCTATGCTCCTAACCATTATGTTATCAAGCTAACTTGGAAAATGCATGTATTTTTAGAATGGCACCATGGCATATTGAGTAAGGACATAAGTTTTAGAATGAAAAGGTCTCCATTAAAATCCTATTTCTTCTCTTTATTAGCCCTGCAACCTTGGGCAATATTCTTAACATCTCTAAAACTCTGTTTTTTTTTTCTGTGTCATTGAAAGTATATTTACTTCAAAGGGTTATTAATGGTATAAGAATGTATTTAGCAGAGTATTGGCATATAGTAAACTGGAATTATTAATACTATTTAGTCTAAGTATCTTGGGAAATTAAATGGCTTGCCCAAGGTCATACATCTAGTTATGGAAGAGTGAAGTCTAAACTATGGATTTCTTCATTCAAAGTTCAGTGCTTTACACTTGCATTGGCCACCCCACAAGGATTTCTTACATTCCTTGACAAGGCGAGATGATACAGAAAGGAAACACACTGCCTTAAAATGTGGTGATAAATCATAAAGTGTGGTTAAGTTTACAAATGCATTGCAACACTTCGATCACTGTTTTCATTTATCATGGTCTATTCCTCAATAGACCAGAAAGGGTAATTAACAGAATATTTACAACAAAGCCAGATTTCTCCATGGGGGGGTTTCCATTCAAATTTGAGGCCTCAGTTAAATTTACATCATCAATACCTACGTCTTTTAGTAAATGCTTATTCATTTCCAGCTCTAAATCCTAACCTTTATCATTAATCACTTAAGAATTCCAGGCATCTGGCCGGGCGCGGTGGCTCACGCCTGTAACCCCAGCACTTTGAGAGGCAGGCGGGTGGATCACTAGGTCAGAAGATTGAGACCATCCTGGCTAACACGGTGAAACCCCGTCTCTACTAAAAATACAAAAAATTAGCCGGGCGTGGTGGCAGGCGTCTGTAGTCCCAGCTACTCCGGAGGCTGAGGCAGGAGAATGGCATGAACCCGGGAGGCGGAGCTTGCAGTGAGCAGAGATCACGCCATTGCACTCCAGCCTGGGCGACAGAGTGAGACTCCATCTCCAGAAAAAAGAATTCCATGCATCTTTAGATTTTTGTATCTCAGCATTTATCTGCCAGTTTCTTGCTTAGCATAGTTTATCAAGCATTTTAAAAAATCTACTCGTTACCAAACCATGACGTTATTTTTTTATTCTCCCTAGTTTAATAGGAGTCAATATATGTATAAGGGGCATATTTTATTTGCCTGGCATTTGGGATTATTTTTAAAGATATTTACAGGCATTAGAGCACAAAAGCTATTTTGTGTCCTTGTTATATTTTGCATTACTAAAATTATCTATTTTGCATTTAATTTTTAGGAAGTCAATTCAGCACACTCAAAGTGGCTTTAGACATCTCTGTGGTTTGCCCGGCATTATTCCAGAAACTCCCTAAACACTGCTTTTTAAAGTCATATTTTTGACGACGCCCCCGCCCCCACCGATGCTTTCTGCAAATATTTTCTGTACATTCTCCAAGTCAGATTTGATTTAGCCCCACAGCTTTATAAATGTCCCTGAAACACATGGGGTAAACTGTAATTGATGACTCAGCACGTTTCCATCACATAAGAATCCAATTTCCAGTGGCACCACTTACTGTTTATTGTGCTGAGATCAATAATTGAAAGAACCCTTAACCCAGCCGCGTGCCCCACTACCCAACACGTATTCATAATACCAGTCTATAAATTCAATAGAAATATTAGGTTACAGGGGCATCCATGCTCGGAATAGCAAGATTTCTTGAGTTTTTGGAGTATGCTTCAAACAAGTTGCTTTTCTGACTCACCAAAGTCTTTCAGAATGAAAGTGCACCACAAAGCGGGACTCTCTGAACCACTAGAATTGTGCATAGCTGAGTACATAGGCAAGGTGAGTTCTGAGGTATTTTTAGGACATAAAAAAGCTCCTGCTTTCCCATCTGTTAGGTTGGTGCAAAAGTGTGGATTTTGCCATTTGAAAGTAATAGCAAAAACCACAATTACTTTTTTTTTTTTTTCTTTTTGAGACGGAATCTCGCTGTCACCCAGGCCGGATTGCAGTGGCGCCATCTCGGCTCACTGCAAGCTCCGCCTCCCGGGTTCGCGCCATTCTCCTGTCTCAGCCTCTCGAGTAGCTGGGACTACAGGCGCCCGCCACCACGCCAGGCTAATTTTTTGTATTTTTAGTAGAGACGGGGTTTCACCGTGTTCGCCAGGATGGTCTCCATCTACTGACCTCGTGATCCGCCCGCCTCGGCCCCCCAAAGTGCTGGGATTACAGGCATGCGCCACCGCGCCCGGCCTACTTTTGCACCAACCTAATACTTAGTTGACTGTAAGAACTGACATTCTTATATGTGTGAATGTTTCCTATTTGCCCAACCTTTTCAAATCACTTGTTGAGATTCCCTCTTCTTCTGGGTCTTAATGGGATTTTGCAGCACTGCTGTCCAGGGGATTGCCCCGAACTGAATGTAGATTCAGAGCTACTGATCTGCTTGAAACCGCTTTTCTTTTCTTCTTCTTTGTCTGTGTGTGTGTGTGTGTGTGTGTGTGTGTGTGTATGTGTGTATCTGTTTGTTTTTAAAGAGACAGAGTAGTCTTGCTCTGTCACCCACACTGGACTGCAGTGGCACAATCTTGGCCCACTGCAGCCTCAAATTCCTGGGCTCCAGCAATCCTCCTGCCTCAGCCTCTCAAAGTGCTGGGATTACAAGCTTGAACCACCACGCCCTGCCATTGTTCTTGTATTCCTTATATATTCGTGACAAATGTAGCTGCAAATTTTTTTTGGACACATGTCACATCAAAACCCTAGAAAAATGTTAAATTGGACAAGATGTATTTCATGGAAACTTTCAAAACACACAAAGCTTAGAAGCAAGCACTTTATTTTTTTCTTTTTTCTTTTTTTGAAATGAAGTCTCACTCTGTCGCCCAGGCTGGAGTGCAGTGGCACAATCTCAGCTCACTGCAAGCTCTCCCTCCTGGGTTCAAGCAATTCTCCTGCCTCAGCCTCCCGAGTAGCTGGGACTAAAGGTGTGTGTCAGCACGCCCAGCTAATTTTTGTATTTTTGGTAGAGATGGTGTTTCACCATGTTGGCCAGGCTGGTCTCAAACTAGTGACCTCATGATCCACCTGCTTCGGCCTCTCAAAGTGCTGGGATTACAGGCATGAGCCACTTGCCTGGCCTGGAAGTACTTTTGAACCTTTGGTTCTTACAATAAGAGAAGCAAATTTACATAAATTTCCCCAGTAGATTTTAATGTTTTCTGACTTAAATTGTTTTAAAAAAGTAAAATAAAGTAGGCAATATTTTCTTTGTATGCTTTGTTTCATGCGCGTCCGTGTGAAGAGACCACCAAACAGGCTTTGTGTGAGCAATAAAGCTTTTAATCACCTGGGTGCAGGCGGGCTGAGTCCGAAAAGAGAGTCAGTGAAGGGAGATAAGGGTGGGGCTGTTTTATAGGATTTGGGTAGGTAAAGGAAAATTACAGTCAAAGGGGGTTTGTTCTCTGGCGGGCAGGAGTGGGGGTCGCAAGGTGCTCAGTGGGGGTGCTTTTTGAGCCAGGATGAGCTAGGAAAAGGACTTTCACAAGGTAATGTCATCACTTAAGGCAAGGACTGGCCATTTACACTTCTTTTGTGGTGGAATGTCTTTTGTGGTGGCTCACTTTGGGAAATCGAGGCAGCAGGGACACTTGAGGCCAGGAGTTTGAGGCCAGCCTGGGCAACAAAGCAAGACATTGTCTCTATGAAAAATTAAAATATTAGACGGTCATGGTGGTGCATGCCTGTATTCCCAGCTATTTAGAGGGCCAAGGCAGGAGGATCACTTGAGCTCAAGAATTAGAGATTGTAGTGAGCTATGATAGCACCACTGCACTCCAGCCTGGGTGACAGAGGGAGGCCCTGACGCAAAAAAAAAAAAAAAAAAAAAAAAGAAGGTGGGGCAGGGCATATTCACTTCTTTTGTGATTCTTCAGTTACTTCAGGCCATCTGGTTGTATACGTGCAAGTCACAGGGGATGCGATGGCTTGGCTTGGGCTCAGAGGCCTGACAGTTTGCTTAGGCTAGTTCACTGGTTACTGAGCTAAATCCAATGTGTTACCCCTCAACCCCACAGGCTGTGAAGAGATTTTTTACTGAATTTTATCCCAACTAAGATTTTACCCAAAGACTTTATTGGTTTAAGGCAGGAAAATTAGTTTGAGGAGAGAGCAATCTTTTGTTTACCAAAAAGATTCAATAAGCCATTTTGATTTTAGATTTTGGTAACTAGACAAGGGAAATAAGACCAAGGGAAAGCTAAAGAGCATTGCATAATAAAATAAAGGAAAAAATGAGTTTCTAGGCATTGCTGGAAAGAGAGGATGAAAAGATCCATAAATGGGGAGAAGACACAAAAACCAGCGAGAGGAGTCCAGGGGTAGCCCTGCACAAAGACCTGGAATCTGAAGGGCTAAGACAGTCAGGAGATGGAGGTGATGATGCCTGAGGATTTCATGACAAACTACATGGTAATGCTCGATTTCAAGTTGTTGACTCTATGATGACTGCGTGCAGTCCCATTCATTACTCTTGATCTTCATCAAAAAGTCTGCTAGACACAGCTGGTTGTGTGAGTGACGTTTTTAAAAGTTAAGAGACTTTAAGCACCTGGCCGGGCACGGTGCCTCACACCTGTAATCCCAACACTTTGGGAGGCCGAGGCAGGTGGATCCAGAGGTCAGGAGTTCGCGACCAGCCTGGCCAAGATGGTGAAACCCCGTCTCTACTAAAAATACAAAAAAATTAGCCTGGCGTAGTGGTACACGCCTGTAATACCAGCTACTCAGAAGGCTGAGGCAGGAGAATCTCACTTGTACCCAGGTGGCGGAGGTTGCAGTGAGCCAAGATTGCGCCACTACACTCTACTCTAGCCTGGGCGACAGAGCAAGACTCCATCTCAAAAAAAAAAAGAAAGAAGAAAGAAACTTTAAGCACCCAAAATGTAGCTTTGAGAAGAGCTAAGGGGTGTGGAACAGAGAAAATGAGTCAAAATTAAACAAAGATGAATCAGAAACAAGAGATGAGAGAAAAAAATGGTAAAGAAACTGTAAACCCTCCCAAAATACCTGGCATCCCAAAGGAAAAAGAGATAAGATCGTAGGTTTTCTTCCATAGACGATAGCATAAGAGTCCAAACCAACTTATTTGCTTTATATCAAAGCAAAGGTTGCATAGGCTAATGAGCCTGGGGACACGTGGGCCATCACATGATCACACAAGGATGTTTACAGATGAGAGACAGAATTTAAGGACAAAAATACAACAAACAGAATGACTTTTGGCCAGGTGTGGTGGCTCACTTTGGGAAATCGAGGCAGCAGGGACACTTGAGGCCAGGAGTTTGAGGCCAGCCTGGGCAACAAAGCAAGACATTGTCTCTATGAAAAATTAAAATATTAGACGGTCATGGTGGTGCATGCCTGTATTCCCAGCTATTTAGAGGGCCAAGGCAGGAGGATCACTTGAGCTCAAGAATTAGAGATTGTAGTGAGCTATGATAGCACCACTGCACTCCAGCCTGGGTGACAGAGGGAGGCCCTGACGCAAAAAAAAAAAAAAAAAAAAAAGAATGACTTTCCTTTCTCTTTCCTTACTGCTTCTTATGTTCCGCCTGTGCCACCAAATTTTTGGCTTCTCTTAACCCTGATATTTCTGAGCTTCAGGTCCTGGAAATGAAGGGAAGAGGAAGAGTCTTAATGGGGGCTGGCAGATTAGATTAAGCTTGCAGCTGCAATTGCCCTTCCCTCAGCCTTGCATTGCCTGCCCATATCACTACATATACATCCACATCACACATCTACAGACTTCTACATCTTCTAATTCAATTTTTTTGACTTAAAGAATTTTATGTATCAGACTTGAAATGGGTCTTGCCATGATATTCAGACAATTGAAGCAAATTTAATGATCAATGCCCTGAGACAGAATAGAAACAATTCCAGAATGGCAAGGCAGGATGCTGATCAGTGTCTTGAGAGTCTAAAGGCAGTTCCTGCTCTTCTGGAGAATGGGGTGGGATTATGAGACTGAAGAAGGTGACAACCTTCTGCTTTACTTATATGAGTCCATGGCTTGCCTTTGTTTCCTCAAATTTGAGAAGTGATCAATTTTACTAATAATGTTCCAGGGAAATGTACACATGAACTGAAAGATGCTTCTGTAAAGCCATCTCTAAAGCACAGTCAGAGTTACTCATTTAAATCAATGTTATGACCAGAAAGGTCGAGTAATGCATTTTGGTTTACTTCTGTTTGGAAAACATATGGTTCAAGTTATACTTCCCACAACAACCACCTTACTTGGCATGTAGAAAGATGTTTTAGAATGTATACAGAGAATGTGGAGACCAAACAGATTCCACTATTGACTTATTGTGAAATTTTGGGCAAATTTACCAAACCTGTCTGAAACTCCTTTTCCTCAATTGAAAAACAACAGATTAATCATAATCAAGAATGA
Organism: Pan troglodytes; assembly: GCF_028858775.2. Classification (NCBI taxonomy): domain Eukaryota; kingdom Metazoa; phylum Chordata; class Mammalia; order Primates; family Hominidae; genus Pan; species Pan troglodytes. The sequence goes on from NC_072405.2 coordinate 43,257,553, forward strand.
TTTGTGATAGTTCAAATATATTATTTTTAAAGTGCCTTTTAACAAACAAACGCATAAATGGTTTAGCATGCCAGTTAGATTTCTTTCTAGATAGCATTCTGGCTAGATTCCTCATGCTGCTGCCTCTCCCGTCATAGCAAACCATGGCTTCTGCCATTTGAAATCAGTGGCTATGCCAAACAGCTTCATAGGCTAAATGCATTTTGAATGCTCAGAGTCAGGAGTCTTGCTTCTGACTGCATTGAGAAAGATTTTTGGCTCTGCTTGATTGTGGAAATTATACTTGGAAGAATGGAAAGACTCAAAGCCAGCGTATCCACCAAGCAAATGACCATCTATTTTAAAAACAGTTAAAAGCTGTATTTTCTAAGGAAATACACACACGCATACACACATAGCACCACCATCATCGATCACCACCACAAAGCATTAGCCATTTGCTTCCCAAAGCCAAATTAAGCTATTTACATTTTACTCATATTGTTGCTTTCTTATCATGTTTTTCTACAGGAGCCAAATACATCTAATTTCCTTCCTAACCCACAGAGACTCTCACCTCTTCTTTAATGACTCTGAAAGGATAGCAGCTAACCTCACTGAGTACTTCCTATGTGGCGGGGGCTTTGCTAAGTATTGGACTCTCTGGGTCCTCAAAACCACACTGTGATACTTTACAATGATTGGTAATTTATAAGTACAGAGAAGTTAAGTAACACTTGCAAGGTTCTGTGGGTGGTAAGTGATAAATACTTCCCCAGTCTGTCTGACACCAGAGTCCATGCCATTAATCATCATTCCATCTTGCCTTCCAAGTTATTTACCACCAAAATATATTGACAGTAGTTAACATTATTTAGTATACTTCTGATACTGGTGAGCTAGGGAAGGTCCCCACACACCAGTAGGACCTTCACACCAGCCAGTGTCCAGGCTCTTGACACCGTAGTGAGAAGGCATTCAAGGACAAATTGGAAAATAGTGAAAGTACAGAGATTTATTGCAAAACAAAAAGTACATACTCAAGAAAGGGGAGTGTAGGTGTGCTCAAGAGAGAGTTGGGCAATGGGGCCTGGGGCTTCTAGATTTATGGGTTTCTTTAACCAAGGGGTGAAATACTCATGGAGATTCCTGGAAAAAAGGTGGAGATTTCTCAGAACTGTTTTGCCACCCATTTTTACACCAAATATGGGTGTTCCCAGAACTGTCATGGCACGGGTGGTGTGTGATCTAGGATGTTAATGAGTGGATAATGAGGTCCTGGGAGAAAATCTAGGTTAAGTCAAGGGCCATGTTGCATCCAGTGTTTTTAGCCAGATTGGTCCACACCCTGGTTTTCATGGTTTTATCAGCCTCTAGCTTGTACAGTTATTTGAACAGTTTTTTTTTTCTTCTTTTTTTCTAATCATGTAAAACTGTTGCCTGGATTTGTCTGTTATTTTACGACCACCATATATTATTTCTGTCTCACTTCTAGGTGACAGGCCCTGTTCTAAATTCTTCATTTCACTCTCTCTTTAAAACCATACCATGAGTTTGAAATTGTTTTTATCTCTCTCAATTTTCAGATGAGGACACTGAGGCACAATTAAAGAATAACTTGTCCAAGATCACAGTGTTATTAGCAGTGAGAAAGAATGCAGATAAAATCTTCCAACTCTGCATCCCCCATGTGCCCCACACCTTGCCCCAGGGTTACTGAAGACAGAGAACCACTGCAAACTGGTCGCAGGCTACCTTTTCAACCCTCACTGTCACCACACTAGATGCTGGGCTGCTACTTCTGGAATGCTCTACTCACTCCGTGCTTTCTCCATTGCTGGGGTTTTCCTCTCCCTCCCTCTCTTCTCTGTGCTCACCTGGAGAAACTCCTTCATCCTTCAAGGTCTCCAATGTCACTCACTCCCTGTGGACTTCCCTTCCCACCTCCCTTCCCTTCCCTAGACAACGTTTAATTATTTCCACAGCACTAGGATCAGGCTTCTATCATGCAGTTCGCATGTTATGTCACAGCTAATTGTTTACTATTCTGTCTCTTCTTTCAGATTAAGAGCTCCTCAAAGAAGAAATATCATTTTATTCATCTGTGTTCTCTAATGTCAAACAAAGTGACTAGCATATAATAGATAGGCATTTAATTATATATTGAATTGAATTGGATACAACTGCTTTAGCTGTCCATTTGATTTTGACCCAATAAGGGTTACAACAAAATAAAATCAGAAACCCTTTCACCTAGTGTAGGACTAATATAATAAAATATTTTAGTCAATGAATTCACAGCTTTGGTCTTGATTCGGAATAGCTTATTTTATGATTTTTTTTTCTGTGAGGGCATTCTAATTTAGTAAAAATACCTGTTTGGTTTGTCAGGTTACTATGGGCGAATGTAGAAGGCTTGAACCTGTGATTTGGTTGGGTTCTGTTCTCTGACATTCCTCTATCTCTCATTTCCTTTCCTTTAATGGTTGATTTCTAAACCTTTTATAAATTACTTTTGGCTATTAGTAAAATTTACCAATTTTCCTTGAAAGAATCATGTGTTCTGATTAAGGTACCAATTTTAGAACCATCTACTATAAAATCTTATTTTACGCTTCTCTGTACAATGTTAATGTTATTTTCTTCATCTGTTCCAAATTTTCACTCTTAATATTGTTTAGTTGTATTGTAAGATGTAAACAGAGATCAAACGTGATGTTTGATGTGTGAAAATCTAACTCAATATACAGATCCTGCAGCAATCTCTCAAATTGAGATCAGAAGCTGTACCAGTCCCTTTAAAGAATAGGGCATGGGGATAGGGAAGGGGTCCTGCCCTAGCAACAAGCACTTATGCAGGTCAGATGGAGCAACAGTGCCGGTTTTATGGAATTTTGCTGTAAGGGTATTGCTTGCATATATTGATCTGAACACCTTGATATTCCCTGTAGCATTTTGTGCCTCACAGTTACCTTGACTTCTACCTCTCTGTCTACTCTCCTTGGATGTTAACTTACTCTTCACCATCTAATCTGTGTTCCCATTAGGGCTGTGATTATATATGCTACTTGCACCACATTAGATTGTACCAATTAAATCCTTTGACTCCCCAGCGCTGTCCAAATCTGTGCATGGGTCTTTATCTTTGACTTAATATTTCATCCTGAGGATATGACAACACAGGAGTGATGATACAGTCACAATTTTTCCTTCAGTAACAATAGAAATATTACTGGAATATAATATACCTGGCTTCCATTCTATAAATTGTTCATAGTAAGTGCTATAAACTTAGGCAAATGATCAATATGATCAATGAAGTATGTGAATCAGTATAACTTGTGCAACTCTTTTAATATGCAAACTCTTGTGCTCAATCTTTGACTTACTGAATGGGAATCTCTGGAAACAGAATCCCAAGAGTGTGTATTTTTCATATAGTAGGTGATACTAATGACCACTGTTGGGTTAGAACAACAATTCAGTTTTGATATCTCAAATGTTCCTTCCAGGTGTAGAATGTTTCCCTATCCAAGGTGTTTATCTTCTAAGAATTTTGGAGAATCAGACAGAAATATTAAAAACCAGAATTCATATTAATCTAAAACAAATTAATTTTTTTCTAGAATGTACATGCTCCTTAACCCTGTTTCAGCATATTGTTTCAGGAAATTAAAATGACCAAGTTTGAATTTTTATTAAAAAAAAACAAAAGAAATGCAGAATTTGAGTAATCTGGAAGAGTAACAACAAAAAAATATATCCCTTATCCTGACTAATTGTTGCATAGCTTTCTCAAAATCCTCAGAACCCAATGTCAATTGTCATTAATGGTAATTAATGGCACATTTTATGACTTCTGAGTAACTTATTTTACCTAAAAGACCAATGGGATTGCACCTCACATCATGCCTTATACATGAAATCACTGTTGTCCCAAGGCAAGATAATCCACAATTTGAGGCATAAAAATTCTGAACAGAAAAACCACTGGTGCCAACAGAGCTGCTTACTGGAAGGTGGAGAGGAAATGTGTAAAAGGGAAGAAGAAGAATTAATTTGCAATTCAGCAATTTAGGAGGGAAAGTTGCATCAAGTCATTGACTTCTACTTAATGGTGGTTTTTTTTCTTCAATTAATACTCAAGTCGAAAATTATTTTCCGCCTGTAAAAAGACAAGGAAGTTTGTATAATGTCTTCAACCGTCACATCACAGAGCAAAGCAGAGAGAGAGTTGTCATTTAATGATAACGAGCACCTGCAACAGTCATTTTGTAGTGAGGGCATTGAAAGAAACAAAGCTTCTGGCACAAAATAAGAAATCAGAAGAGAGGTAAGTAGGGCTATGAGTTTACAATTGATGAAGCATAGCTATCCTGAAATTCTGATTTTTTTCAATTGCAGATTGAGAATTCTCTGCATTTATTTTAAAAGCCACAATCATGGAAATGGTGCATTTTAGCAAAAATAAAGACAGCATAGATAATTGACAAATGAAACTGAACCAGAATAAGGTCTGGAATGGACTAAAACAAAGATAATTCATTACAAATGCCCCGACTATAAATTTCATCAGTCATTAATAAGCAAGATTTCAGGCCAGGCGTGGTGGCTCACTCCTGTAATCCGAACACTTTGGGAGGCCGAGGCGGGCGGATCACTTGAGGTCAGGAGTTTGAGACAAGCCTAGCCAACATGATGAAACCCCATCTCTACCAAAAATACAAAAATTAGCTGGGTATGGTGGTGCATGCCTGTAATCTCAGCTATTCAGGAGGCCAAGGCAGAAGAATCACTTGAACCCAAGAGGCAGAGGTTGCAGTGAGCTGAGATCATGCCACTGCACTCCAGCCTAGGTGACAGAGCAAGACTCTGTCTCAAAAAATAATAATAAAATAAAATAAAATAAAAAGCAAGATTTCACATTAATGCTGCTCATTATATATAGTTTGTATTTATGTTCTTTTTATGTGTTTAATTTTAAGTAAACTGAATATAACTAATTTCATGATGTGATTTCAATCATATTTTCTTATCAATTTTGTCATTATCTATGTACATTTTGAGTAAAGGAAACACTTTCCAGAATCGTGCTGAAGCACTGCCTTGTGTCGCTTTGTTTTTTGTGTTGTGTTTTCTTTCTGGGAGGTTAAGTTCTCTAAGAAGGTAAAATCTTAAATGAAGAATAAAGTCAGGTTTCTTGCTGTAAATTTGTTCTGGTTTTCCCTCCTTTCCCTTTCCTCTTTCCCTCTTTAATTCTCTCCTCTCTTTTCTTCCTTCCTTCATGGTTTCTTTCTTCTCTTCCCTGCTTTATCACTTTCTATGTCCTTCCATTTCTAACATAAACATCTCTTGAGTAGCAAACACAGTGTGCATTTTACTGCTTTAGTTTCCTCTGTGCCTAATGAAAAATGCCAAAAAGTCAGTGGGTTCCTGCTACCGAGCCCTGTCTCCCAAGCCTGAATGATGTTCTACGGTGCATAACTTCACTGAGTTGGACACACATGGAAGCTCTAAGATAACAGGATATGGAGACGATGCTGTCTGGTGAACTGAAGTGAGTCAGCTGCAAGTAAGAAGGGTGAAAAAACACTTTAAGGATGTACCGAAGCGTGGAGATAAGCAATCCACCCAGCAGGAGCTCCTAGGTAAGAGCAGAAGCAGAGAGAATGGCCTGATGTTCACAAGTTACAAACTAACTAAATGTGGGCTGAATATGAGTCTATGAGTTTTATAAGTCTGATACTGAAACTCCATAGGACCCACATTTTTGTTCCTAAGATGGAATGCTCTCCTAATTGTCACCCTCTCCAGCAATAACTGCATCCTGATAAGTCCTGTAAGTATTTAAAAGAAAGGTCAGTTTGAAAGATAGCTACACAGCTAACTATATATTACCAAAGGTCTTAAGGAGATGTATGAACGTAATGTTTCAGAAACATCAAGACACGGCAGATTAATCCTATTAAAAGTGACCTATTTCTTATTTGTCATGTAGGATACATCAGGCTATTCTTGACCATGAATCTGTTGTATATATGTATTACATACACACACGCGTGCACACACACACACACACCCCCCTACGTTCTTTCTTTCTTTTTGGTGCCAAAACCCAGAAATGAAGCATGGGAGGAACTTACATAGAAGATTGGGAATCATGGCCAAGTACTCTGAAATGCAGACAGAATAGTGGACTCTCCATTGCCATATACCTGGAGAATACCATTGTAGGAGATGAGAAAGACTCTGGCAAAGGCTAGCCATAAGGGATAGAAACACAGGCTTTAGCCATTAGTTTTCAGCTTCAAACTCATAATGCCACATTTTCAAGTACATTGAAAACCCAGCAGTTAAAGTAGCTACTTTAAAGGAAAAAAAGTGATGCATTGGAAGTTAAGATCATTATCACTGCACATCAATTTTTTTTATAAATTTCTTTCTTCAAGACATTGAGAACTCAGTTTTCATGATTCAATAAATATAAACTGAAGAAAAAATTCCACCAGAATCCCAGAAGCGGAAATAACATTACAATGCTAATACAGTCAGTAGGAGGCCACAGTAATCCAGATTATCATACATAACTGTCTCATGGAAACTAATTTGACTTTTATTGTGCTGCTAAATGAAATTATTACATGATCTATAGTTTATTGAGCCCTGTGGCAATGCTAGGGAGTGAAGCACTGAGCTGCATCTTTTACTTTGATGGTTGCAAGATTTTTAAAGCACTTTACACATTAAGAGTGAGTAAAGAAGACTATAATACTCAGAAACAACACAGCTACTAAATAAATTACTTGCCAGAAACCATAATGATGGCAGGAAGAATGCAGCAAGCAAAGCATTTCCTCATTAACCATGTGCATCCAATGAAGACAAGGTATTGAAAAGAACTTTCATGTGAGGGTTAGATAATGATGAAGACACAGTTTTCCCTCTGACAGGCATGCCTTGAACAATGCCCCCAGCTGTTCCCTAAGCAATCCCCCTAATAGACACTGAATATTCTGGGAGCTTTGTTTTTTGTTTATTTGTTTGCTTGCTTGTTTTTATTTGTTTTTTGTTTGTTTGTTGAGACAGAAGGAGTCCCGCTCTATCACCAGGCTGGAGTGCAGTAGCGTGATCTCAGCTCACAGCAACCTCTGCCTCCTGGGTTCAAGCAATTCTCATCCCTCAGCCTCCCACCTGAGTAGCTGGGATTACAGGTGCCTGCCACCACATCTGGCTAGTTTTTTGTATTTTTAGTACAGACAAGGTTTCGCCATGTTGGCCAAGCTGGTCTTGAACTCATGACCTCAAGTGATCCGCCCGCCTCAGCGTCCCAAAGTGCTGGGATTAACGGTGTGAGCCACCATGCCCAGCCCTTCCGGGAGCTTCGCTATCTTACTTCATGGTGTTGGAAATAATGCACTGAACATCCAAATCCTAAGGCTTTGAAACTATTAGAAGTGGTGCAATACGGTTAAGGATGTGGTTCGTTTAAGACACAGTCCAGGCTGGGTGCAGTGGCTCATGCCTGTAATCTCAGCATTTTGAGAGGCCACGGCAGAAGGCTCACTTGAGCCCAGGAGTTTGAGACCAGCCTGAGCAACATAGTGAAATCCTATTTCTACAAAAAATAAAAATTAAAAAAACTGGGTGTGGTAGTGCACGCCTATAGTCCTAGCTACATGAGAGGATGAGGTGAATCACTTGAGCCCAGGAGGTCAAGGCTACAGTGACATGTGTTCACACCACTGCACTCCAGGCTGGGTGACAGTGTGATGAGACCTTGTCTCAGAAAAAGAAAGAAAAAGAAAAATTCCAGGGCCAAAAGGAGGACATATGTTTGGAGATAATTAAGTGTTTTCATTACAGGAATTAGATTTAAACATTATAAGGAACACACTTCTTGTTATGGAAATTGGCATTTGAATCATAATTAATATGTTAACAGCAATGGTTCATATTAGTAGTAACAGCTAAAATTTCATGTCATTTTGGAGTTCCTCTTTAGAGTTCCCACCTCCCAAGTAGAGTTAACTCCCTCCTTTCTGCTGTAATACCCACTGTGCTTTCAGTCATTACTGGAACATTTGTCACCCTTACTACAGATCAGTATGCATGTCTTTCTCCCATGTTGAAAGCTCTGGTATTTTGGGATCTGTGCTATTGGATTATGCTGCTCTATCTTCCAGCTGGGTACACCAACCTACCAGTCACTCAGGCCTATTTATCGAAGATTTTATTACTTCATCACAATCCTCCTCACCACTCCAAGCTGTGAAATCATCCAGAGTGGCTTCAATATCATTGCATATCCTGGCTGTATCAGTCTTTGGTGATCTCATCTTCAATGACTTTTTCTTTCACTCCAGTTTTGCTATCTGCTCCCATAGACACAGCCAGGACCTGGTCACTTCCTGAAGTTGTTCCTTGTCAAAAATTTCAAATTCAAAAGTATTAAACTATAACTACATCTTTCCCTCCTTCTAGCTATTTTTTTAGTTCTTCCTGGTGTTTTTCAGATCATCAAGTTTTCTTGTATGTTAAACCCTTTATCTTCTCCTAGACCTCCAGTTTCTACTTTTTCACTTTCCCCATCATCCAGCTGAGGTCCTAGGGTCCGTTTGGCAAGATCCTTTTCTCACTGCTCTTCATCACTTTTTTCAGCCAAACACCAACCCTGAAAGACCCCTGTTATCTTCTTTCTCCACAACTACTCCCTATAGCCAATTACTACTTGGTACAGAAAGGCAAACTGCTTCCATGATGACATAATCATCAACTTCAAATGGGCTCCCCATACGTCTCAACTTAACTCATTCTCCCACTTTCACAACAACTATTTCACACTTTCTTCACTGTCCTCAGAATTCCAAGCCATCCCCTCTTCTCTCATGCTGTTAGTTGATAATTGTTTTCTATTTTATCAGAGCAATAGAAACAACCAGACAAAAGTCTTTACCTTCACAATAACAAACATTGCATTGTCTGTTTCTGAACTATTCCATCTTTTTTTTTGATAAGAGATATTATTTATTTACTTGCCTAAGGCTAGACATTTCATTTACCTGTTCATTGGATCCCACCTGCTCACCACTTCTTAAAACCCCTGAAACTCTGAATATTAATTTTTTTTATCTTCTGGATATTTCATTGCTTCCTTAAGTCAAATCTTCCCTCTGATATTTAAACATGTTGATGTATTCCTTATATTCATAAAAACTCTCCCTGAATTCTAATAACACTCAATCAAACCTCATCCTCCATTTCCTCTCTGTCAAAGCCAAACTTTTAATCTCAATGTCTCCATCCTTAACCTTTTACTCAGGCAAAAATCTAGTGTCTTTCCTGATCACTGCAAGGAAAAGGCTATTATTAGAGTATTCAATGAAATCATGTTGATTGACTGCTCAGCAGCATTTGATAGAGTTAACCGCTTTCTTCTTCTTGATATGTTCTTCTATTGGCCTCTGGAACTCTTTCATCCTAGTTTTCTTCCTGCCTCCCTGGTCAATCTCTCTATGCTTCTTGGAAAACTCCTTCTCTAAACAGGCATTAAATATTTTCTTTTCTTAAAGTTCAGATTCTCACCCTCCTTTCACTCCACAATATTGGTTAGGGATTTTATTCCAATCCATACTTTTAGCATTATTGACATGCCAATGATTCAGCACAGGCCTCTCTTCTTGAGTTCCAGATCTATGTGTATAATTGTCCACCAATACTTCTACCTACTTCCTCAAATATCTTCAAACACAACTAAACCAAAACCAATTGTATGATTCTCTATCCATATACAGGAGAAAACAACTCAGTTCTCTTCCAGTGCCTTTTATCTAGTAGAATAGCGTCATCATTCACCCAGTTATATAAACCAGAAACTCTCTTCCTCAGCCTACATTTCTCATTCATTCCCGAGGCCCATCAAAGCCTTTTAACTGTGAATATTGTCGAGTTTCATCCCTTCTTTCCATCTTTATGGTTGCTAACCTAGCCCAAGCTGCCAACCTGTCCTACCTGAAGACCTATAGTAGTTCATTACGAGGTCTCCCCCCATCTCCTATAATTCATTCTCCAAAATGATGGTAAATTGATTATTTCAAAATACAAATACGATTGTGTCCTCCCTACCTCACACCTATCTAAAACTCTTTAGTGTTCTCTATTCCTTTAAAGATAAGAAAACAGAAAGTACTTGTATTCGTTCATTTTCACGCTGCTGATAAAGACATACCTGAGACTGGGCAATTTACAAAATAAAGAGATTTAATTGGACTTATAGTTCCACGTGGCTGGGGAAGCCTCACAATCATGGCTGAAGGCAAGGAGGAGCAAGTCACATCTTACGTGGATGGCGGCAGGCAAAAAGAGAGCTTGTGCAGAAAAACTTTCATTTTTAAAACCGTCGGATGTCTTGAGAGTTATTTACTATCACAAGAACAACATGAGAAAGATCTGCCCCCATGATTCAATTACCTCCCACCAGGTCCCTCCCACAACACGTGGGAATTCAAGATGAGATTTGGGTGGGGACACAGCCATACCATATCAGTACTCAAGGGATTGTTTGGTCAAAGCTCCTGCCTGCCTTGGAAGCCCCACTTGACATCTTCTTTGCCTCACTCTCTGGAATCCTGTCACTCACTCTGCTGCAGTTCCCCAAATGTGCCATGCTTCCTTCTGTAACAGGATCTTGACAGATGCAGTTCCCTGTGTCTGTATATTCGTCCTCTCTTTGTTGTTGAATAAACTCATAATCACCCTGATCTCTACTCGTGTCACTTCCTGAGATGAACTTTTCTTCCCCCAGAATATTTCTTTTCTTCCAAGCCCCAATCTCATTTCCACATATACATAGTATCATTACTTAATTTGATCTATTCCTATCTCATAGGACTGAATGTTCCATGAGACCTGGGGAGAGTATATTTAGTACTTGCCCTTTATAAGAACTCAATAAATATTTCTGGTTGAATAGACATATGGAAGTATGGATGGATAGGGAAATTTAAAGTGCATGACATGTTCAAAATGTGAGCAATAAACTAAGATACAGCCTTTCGGCCAGAACCGCCATCTTCCAGTAATTCGCCAAAATGATGAACACAAAGGGAAAGAGGAGAGGCACCCGATATATGTTCTCTAGGCCTTTTAGAAAACATGGAGTTGTTCCTTTGGCCACATATATGCGAATCTATAAGAAAGGTGATATTGTAGACATCAAGGGAATGGGTACTGTTCAAAAAGGAATGCCCCACAAGTGTTACCATGGCAAAACTGGAAGAGTCTACAATGTTACCCAGCATGCTGTTGGCATTGTTGTAAACAAATAAGTTAAGGGCAAGATTCTTGCCAAGAGAATTAATGTGTTTATTGAGCACATTAAGCACTCTAAGAGCCCAGATAGCTTCCTGAAACGTGTGAAGGAAAATGATCAGAAAAAGAAAGAAGCCAAAGAGAAAGGTACCTGGGTTCAACTAAAGCGCCAGCCTGCTCCACCCAGAGAAGCACACTTTGTGAGAACCAATGGGAAGGAGCCTGAGCTGCTGGAACCTATTCCCTATGAATTCATGGCATAATAGGTGTTAAAAAAAAATAAAATAAAGGACCTCTGGGCTACAAAAAAAATAAATAAATAAAATAAATAAATAAGATACGGTATCTATTTTCTTTATTTTTCATGTTTATTGTATTTTAATCAAGCAAAATCTATTACTGAACTTCTAATCTCTTAATTTTTTCTAATTAAGAAAAAAACTGAATTCTTTAACTTTTTTTATGAGAGTCCTAGGCTTTTTATATTAAATCCATTATTTTAGAATAACCTCCCATCTCCCAAACCACCTACTTTACAATTCAAAATTCTCATAATATTCTATAGCGGGCAAGAAATATTATTTGGTCTAATGAAAATAACTTCTTTTTACTCAAATATTTGATATTCAATAATAACCATACTGTTAAAAAGGGAATTGAGATAATCTATTTTAATTCACTTTAATACATATTTATCACACATCTACAATTTGTCACAGTGTTTGTGAGAATATGAAAATGAACAGGGCAAGGCCGGGTGTGGTGGCTCATGCTTGTAATCCCAGAACTTTGGGAGGTCAACGGGGGCAGATCACTTGAGCCCAGGAGTTCAAGACTAGCCTGGTCAACATGACGAAACCCCGTCTCTACTAAAAAAAGAAAATGAACAGGACAGATATTTACCCTGCTGGTATGAAGTTGCTAACAGAAAAGCTGGTAGTCTAATCATTTTATTGTAACATTTCATTATTTATTGTTTGAGTTTCCAGGCCTTTTGAAACACTTTACTGAATAACTGAATAATATTGACCAAGAGTGGTCCTTTAATAGGACAATCTACACTCACAATAATGATTTTAATAAATTAGGGAGCACTCTACCAAAGGAGACATATGATAATATATGACCAGAGGAAGATAAACATGATTTTAATGAATATTTTTAATCATCATTCAATCTTCATAATAATCTTTAGCTTAAAGACTGTATAAGAGTCACAAAATGAAATAAAATAATAGTTAATATCATAATGAACCCCAGGGGAAAAGACAGAAAATATAGATAATATCCATAATACCCTAGGCATGGGTATTATTTAAAATTTAATATGTTTAAGCATATTAAATTCTGGCAAGAGTAATAAATTAAGAAATGAATGCTTTTAAAAATATCGATATCAGAAAATTCAAAATAAATATAATACCTATTGAATGAGAGTCTCTCTCGTGACACCTGCTTCTTGAACACCACATTCCTTGAAGGAGTGATTACCCACCCCCCAGTTGGCTTCCATTATTACTTTAAATATTAATTGATAATTTGCTATGAGCTAGAAAGGCATTGGGCTAAGAACTTTCTACAGATAATTTCATGTAACCCTATAGGAAAATTATGAGCTAGGCACAGTTGCTATTCCATTTCACTGATGAAGGAAACTGTGGTGCAGATAAATTAAATAACTTTTTCAGGATCACACGGTTAGTAAGTGGTAGAGCAGGGATTTAAAACCGTATTGTGTGACCCCAGTGCTCTTACCTGACTATATATTGGTATACTGTTGTCCCTCGGTATTTGTAGAGGATTGGTTCTAGGACTCCCCTTGGATGCCAAAATCCATGAATGCACAAGTCCCTGATATAAAATAGTGTAATATTTACATATAACTTATGCACATCCTCTCATATACTTTAAATCATCCCTAGATTACTTATAATACCTAATACAATGTAAATGCTAGCTAAATAGATGTTGCACTGTATTGTTTAGGGGTAATGATAAGAAACAATATCTGTACATATTAAGTCCAAATGCAACTATCTATTTTTTTTTTCTTTTTCAATCCACTCTTGGTTGAATCCATGAATGCACACCCATGAATAGGAAAGAATGACTGCGCTCTCCTCCAATAAGATCTCCTAATAAGTGAGTTTAAATTCACATAAGTGAAACAGGCACCAATTTTAGAAGAGCAGTGTGTAATTTAGAAATCAAACACTGATCAATATACAACTCCAAAATATTGGAGAAATCATCACCTTTCTGCCTTGCAGTGAAGAGAGAAAAGTCATTTAGACAAGATCAAAATTGACCATCTGTGCTTTGTTTCGTTTATTTTATTTTACTTTATTTTATTTTGAGAAAAGGTGTCTCTCTGTCACCCAGGCCAGAGTGCAGTGGTGCAATCATGGTTCACTGCAGCCTCTAACTCCTAGGCTTAAGCAATCCTCCCACTTCACCTTCCTGAATAGCTGGGACCACAGGCACACACCATAATGCCCATCTAATTTTAAAACTTTTGTACAAATAGGGTCCAGCTATGTTGTCCAGGCTGGTTTTGAACTCCTGGGCTCAAGTGATCCTCCCACCTTGGCCTCCCAAAGTGCTGGGATTGCAGGCATGAGATAGGGCCAGGAACAGTGTCTCCTGCCTATGATCTGTGTATCACATGCCTCTAATTAGGTTTTAGTAATTTTTTTTCTGCTTTTTCCTTTCCAAAAGTTGTAACTAAATTTGTGGGGAGACTTGATGAAACTTTCTAGGCCTTCACTGTTTTGTTTTGTTTTGTTTTTTATAAAAAGTATTGTTGCCTTTTACAGTAAATCTGAAATTGATCTCTCAAGCTACAGGCAGGGAAAGAATGTTGAGTAGGGGGAGCCACACAGGACTGACAACTATAAAACGGAGCAAATTACAGCCAAGAGAGCATGATCTGTAACTACTTGGTCATAGCTGCATTAAAGGGCAAATTTACATGTTCACAGAAAGTGCTTTCATCACTCAAAGGGGCACTTCTGAAAATGACAACTCACTGGAAATGAGAATGAGGGAGGTGAGGCTGAGGTCATCTGCTACAGTTACCTGCTTACTCATTTTAGCTACAGTGGGAAATGCTGAGGTTTTCCAAACAAACAACCTTGTCTTTCCCTTTATATTTCTCTTTGGTCAACAACGAACTTTGCTTTGTATGCGTCAGGCATGAAGGAGAATGTTAACTCAAGATTAATCTACCTAAAATACTGAGACATCTGAGTGTGCTCTTGTTAACTACTTGCTCATTTTTGACAAAACAAAACACACAAACACATACACAGATACATACACATATACAAATACACAGAGTGTTCACAGCTGTGCTTTTTACTTCAGTCATCTGGGTGTGGTAGTTGGAAACTGCAGCATGAAGGAGAAGGGGAGAGGGGAACACGTATGGGGTTTACAATGCAGCATGTGTACAGCTTCATTGTAGACATTCAACCTCCTCCTTCTCAACATTTACTATCAAATGTCCTTCATTTACCTCCCTTCGGGGTACTTTGATAACACGCAAGCCCCAGACTCATCCCATCGCAACATTCTTCTCTTCTCATTCTCTTCACTTCACTCTCTTCTTTTGCCTTTTCCTTCCCTTCTCAGGGGCAAAACGCTAAAACAAACAAAAACAGGAAGGAAGGAAGAAAGGAAAGAAGGAAGGAAGGGATGGAGAAAAGAAGGGAGGGAGGAATGAGAGAGAAAGAGAGAGTGGGAGCAAAGAAAGAGGATGGAGGGAAGAAAAGAAGAAAAAAGTCTGAGAGAGAGAAAGAAAAGAAAAGAAAGAAAGGAGGGAGGGAGGAAAGAAAGGGAGAGAGAAAGAAAGAGAGAAAGAAAAAAGGAAGGAATGAAAGAAGGAAAGAAAAAGCTATTAAGCATGCAGGAGAAAGAAAGGAAGTGAGAGGCCAAATAGATAGACAATGGCCAGACCATACATGAAAATAGAATTTTCACCCACAACCTACAGAAGTCAGAAATCTGCTAAGAAAACTCACCCCCATACCTACAACAACCAGCCCAAGAAGCCAGCCTGCTACAGGTCAGACTTGTAGGAATCCAAAGTGCTATCTCTAATAACGATCCAGGAAGCTAAACAATAACTTCCAGAACAACAGACCCAAAATGGCCTGGGCTTGATTAATAGCTGACCCCTCCCTCAATTTTTATCCCTACTTCAAATTTAGGATCAACCAGGAAAAGCCAAATATGCCCCCCTAACTAATCCCATAGGATGCCTTTTATCTAGTCAGCTTCCCATGCCAACAGCCTCCAACATGGGCACACCTGAAGCCTTCCCTCCTTTCCACTATGAAGCTTCCCCATTCCTCTGCCTGCCTTTGAGTATCTGCCAAAATGCAAGTGATAGTGACTGACTTCCTTAGCTACGGCAAGCTCAGAATACATAGCCTTTGTTTGTTCTCATTTGGTTGATCTTCATTTATTTCCACAGAAGAAAGGAAGAAAGAAAACAAGAAAGAGAAAGAAAAGAAAAAAAAATCTCATGGCTAATTGGTATCTTTGTACTCTGTTTCATTTTCTACATATCCAATAAATAGTATTAATAATTTCTTGAGGGCATGGATTCTTATGTATGTACATACATATATTTGCATTCCCAGATATTCCTAGCTAAAGGTCATTAATATAGTAGATAATGAATAATACTTTATTAATTGTTAACTACACTATGGTGTTTTGTTTCATTTAATAATTCTTTTGACTTACATATCAAAAGAACCTTATATATGAATTTAATGCAACATCCATCTCAAATTGGGGAGCTAAATTGCACGAATATAAAATTGCATCTTATAAATGCACAACTATGGGAGACCATAATATGCCACTGTAAAATGTTCTTGAGCTGAAAACAATTAAGAAGATGCAGATGCTGGAAGCTCTCTGCCTTCCCTCTAACTACTTACAATCAGAATATAAATTTATTTTCAAAAAAAAAAATTCCTGCCTCCCCTCTACCAGGGAGAATAAAGGTTAACAACTTTAGATCCCTATCATGTGGAGATTATACCAGAGGAAGCTACATTAACCAGATTTACTAACCAGCTTTTATCTGCCAGTTATTTGCCTTCCCCCAAGTTCCACCCTTAGAGACTCAAAGTCCTTTTTCTTTTTTCTTGTCATTTCTCTAAACATTTACTGCTCTTTGTTGAAGATGCTGTATAAATAAGCTGAAATTCAAAGTCACCTCTTTGAGAACTTCTCGTTCCCTAGGTCTCTCCCATGTATATATGAAATATATGTGTTAATTGACTTCTTTTGGGTTTTTTTTCTTGTTAATCTGTCTTTTGTAACAGGGGTCCATTCCAACCAAGAATCTATGGGATTATTCTTTCTTTAGCTAATCAGCAACCTTACAAGACTTCTGACTGCTGCTTGTTTCCCTACCACATTATGCTGTTTTTCATACTTAAAACAAGTTCTGAATGTACATATAAATTATATTAATGCATGTATCTATCTCTCATATATATGTATCAATAAATTATTTTATAAATTTGGAAAAATTATACTCTTGTGTATACATTTGATATGGAAAGTAATATAGTGGATAGTATTGTTATGAGGTCTTTGAGGTGTTGCTTTTCTGGCCAGAAACCTCTATGGCCAATGGTGCCTTTGTCTGAGTTCTTATCCTTCGTTCAGGAAGAATAAGGTATGCAGACAAGTGGAGAGTGAGCAAGACAAAAAGGAGCTTTATTGAGAGTTACAACAGCTCAGAGGAGGCCCGCAGTGGGTAGCGGGTAACTCCTCTCCATAGGCAGGTTGTCCCGTTGAGTGTTCAGCTCTCAGCAGAGAGGAGACCCTGGAGTGGGGGCCTCCCCTCCAGGCAGGTCATCCTGCAGAGCGTTTAGCTCTCAGAAGAGAGGGTAGCTCCTCTCTGCAGCTGGTCAACCCAACCGTCTGCAGCTTTCAGCAGAAAGGAAGCCCTGGAGAAGTCTTCTTTTCCCTGGCTGAGTCCGGGGATTTTCTTCCTTCAGAGGGAAGTACATGCTGATTAGTCCATGAGCAACCATGAGTGGGCCAAGGAAAAAGCACCATGAGTTCCTCCTCTGGTAGGCAGGACTGGAAGCCCAGCCCCCAGGCTTCAGGCCCTCCCTGGCCTGAAGGTGGGGCTTCACCACGGCAGCCCCCTTCCCCCCAGGAGCCAGTCTTCCTCCCACAGCTTCATGGCACCCAGGCTGTTTGTGACAAGGGGAGCCTACAGGCTGCACCCCCTCGGCTTCTCTCCCATGCTCCCAGGGGTCAAAGTCCGGAGGTGGCAGGAAGCTGGTGTGTCACCACTGCCCTGAGCATGCCCACTACGACAGTATCCAGGCACAGCCCCAAACTTGCTCCATAATCAGAGCAGGTCCTGGGGACAGGGAAAGGCCAGGCAGTGGGAGCAGGCACTTCTGAGCCTGTGGAGAGCAAGGGAAACTTCCTGGGCCCCGAGAGCACAGAGATGTCTGGGTCCCCACCTAGGATGGGTGCCTGCAGTTGCAACCAGGGAGCTCCTGCCCAATCAATTCAGAAGGGGCGGGGCTCCCCCTTGCCTACTCTTGCCAGTTCCTGGAGCATGCAGCCCTGACCATGCCTCTGAGATTGGAGAGGGCACCAACAGCAAGTAGAAACCAGACACTGGGAGCAAGAAAAAGTCTGCAAAATATCCAAATCTATTTAATCTTCTTGAGTCTGTTGCTATTGCAGAAAAGTGACAAGAGGTAAAGGGTGGTTTTAAGACCACTGTCTTTCTCCTATGATACTGAGATGCTAAGAAGCACTTCCTAAAGTTGGTAGAACAAGAAACAGGAGTTCAGGAATATCATTTATATTTGTACACGTAACTATAAGTAAAATTAAACACTAAAACTAAACCTGTTTTTTTTTTTTTTTTTTTTTTTGTGAGACAGGGTCTTGGTCTCACCGTTGCCTAGGCTAGTCTTGAACTCCTGGGCTTAAGGAATCCTCCTGCCTCAGCATCCTGAGAAGCTGAGACTACAGGCATGTACCACCTTACCTAGCTGTTGGACATATTTTTTAAAATAGGGCAGAGCAAAGAGAAAAAATAGGTAAGAATTCCTATCTGTTACAATAGAGCTGTGTGGTCTAAAGTTGGTGCATCCAGAAATGAAGTTATTATTGTTATTTAAGTTATTTTGATTTAAGGTGAACATCAACTATAGAAGTGAAAACAGAAACAGCTGAAATCAGTAAGGCTAGTAATGGGGGCAGGAGCAAGAAACTTTAGTTATTAATGTAATTCTATTATATACTGCTTGCTTTAAAATAAAAAGTTCAATCTTTTCCAATATGATGAATGGTGTAATAGTTTGGTTTTATGAAATGGTGTGTGGTCTAATTTGAAACTGTATATTATTATAAAAATATTGAATTATATTTAATGTTATAAAATTAAGTGATTGTAATATTTAAATATTTAATTCATATGAATAACATTTTATATAAATTATAATATTAAATATAATGGAGGTAATAAATGGGTAATTATAAAAGTCTGAAATTGAGACATCTTTTGTGGATCTTACATGCTGGATTCTTTATAAAGCTTTCTTGCAAACAGAATTGTAAGTTAACAAAACAAGCAAACGGATAATGTGTGCTGAAGTGGTTTGTGGTAAAAAGTAGTTGATTCTGAGAGGTGAAGCCAGCTGGACTTCCTGCGTGGAGTGGGGATTTGGAGAACTCTTCTGTTTTAGAAGAAGATTGTAAAATGCACCAATCAGTGCTCTGTAGCTAGCTAGAGGTTTGTAAAATGGACCAACCAGCACTCTGTAAAATGGACCAATCAGCAGGACATAGGTGGGGACAAGTAAGGGAATAAAAGCTGGCCACCCCAGCCAGCAGGGGCAACCCACTTGGGTCCCCTTCCACCCTGTGGAAGCTTTGTGCTTTCACGCTTCACAATAAATCTTGCTGCTGCTCACTCTTTGGGTCCACACCATCTTTGAGAGCTGTAACACCGCAAAGGTCTGTGGCTTCATTCTTTTTTTTCTTTTTCTTTCTTTTTTTTTTTTTTTTGAGACGGAGTCTTGCTCTGTCACCTAGGCTGGAGTGCAGCGGGGTGATCTCAGCTCACTGCAAGCTCTGCCTCCCGGGTTCACGCCATTCTCCTGCCTCAGCTTCCCTCGTAGCTGGGACTACAGGCTCCTGCTACCATGCCCGGCTAATTTTTTGTATTTTTTAGTAGAGACGGGGTTTCACCGTGTTAGCCAGGATGGTCTCGATCTCCTGACCTCGTGATCCACCCGCCTCAGCCTCCCAAAGTGCTGGGATTACAGGCATGAGCCACTGTGCCTGGCCGGTGGCTTCATTCTAGCACTCAGCAAGACCACGAACCCACCAGAAGGAAGAAACTCTGGACACATCTGAAGGAAAAAACTCCGGACAAACCACCTTTAAGAGCTGTAACACTCGCCACGAAGTTCCGCAGCTTCATTCTTGAAGTCAGCGAGACCACGAACCCGCTGGAAGGAACCAATTCCGGACACAATTCTATAATTTGATTCTATAGTATGAAATGCATCAAAGAAATTAGATGGATTGATGGATAATTAGAAGAAGGACTGGTGGGTAGTATTAAATAAAACAATTAGAATAAAAGATTAATTTTAAAACCTAAGTAGAAAGTATGTGTATATTTGCCCTACTGTCTTTTTAATTTCTCTTCTACTTAAAAATTTTCATAATGGGAGTTTTTTTGAAAAATTGCAAACAAAACAAAGTCAAGTAAAAAACACATAAAAAACCTCTATGCTTTCCTGTCCTTGCTTTTGATAGATCCTGAGTTTATGTCAGCCATGAGGTCTCTTTTCAACAGAAGGTTCAAAATCTGTCCTTGTTAGTATGACAAAGAAGAAATTCTAATTCTGAGCAGAGATGTGAGAGGAAGGAAAATTGTGCTTGCAGACTCGCCTTTCCTGTGGCCAGTTCGATACAGACACTTATGGAAGAGTTCCATTTTAGCAATTTGCCTTAGCAGTTCTTACAATTTGTCTCCAAAATTGATTTTAGGACTAAATACTATAAAATTATTGGCCTCGAGAATAAATACCTAATTTTTCTATAAAATGCGAACATACCTATTTGATCTTTATTGTTATTATTGTTGTTTTTGTGAGAAACTTTAAAATTTAAGACTTGCCTATGAGAGGATTACCAAGAGACATCTCAGGGTCTCAGGATTGGAGGTGGGAGTGGGGATTAACATAAATGAAAAAGTTGGTTTCATCAATAAAAAATAGATTATTCAGAAATGCTGAAGAGCATCACACAGATTCACCTTGTGAATCCCCTCTGGTTTCAATTCCTCTTCTTCACCATCAATGCTGAGACCTTGCAAAGACCATTTCATCAAGAATAAGTACAACTCCCGCATCTGCTGTCTCTAATATTTCAGAAACACTAAATGAGAAGAAAGGAAATGAAGGTATCATAATAATTTCCAAGTACTATCTTCCATATTTTAGGTTCTAATATTCAGTGGTTCTTGCTTAGAAGCATACTATACCTGCCTAAGAACTTTCTGTATCTTTTCTTTTATCCTACTTAATCTGACCATCTATTATTACAAAACAAGAAGAGAAATGCAGGTTCCATGTGTACCACAGTTTTATTAAGTTTAGCGTTCTTTTCAACCACTGAGCAAGACCACAGTAGAAAGTCTAGCAAAACATCTGCATTTTTTCAGGCAATTGGGTTCAGGGAGATTTGTTGTTGCTTTTTTTTCTTTTTTTTTTTTTTTAAATAAAAAGTTTCTTACTCATTATGAACTATGTTGTTACTTTTGTTTTGTAACAGACATAACGTTAGAAAACATCTTAGTAGCTCTTTACCTTTGCCCTTAGTATTCTCTATTTAGAAATGGAGACATAAAAGTTTTATCTCCTAAGTTAAAAATAACAACTTAGGAAATGCAAGGATGAATTCAGCAGCAAGAACCTGCTAATTGGCAAGTTTGAGTTTGCTTAGGCAGTGTTAAGGGAGAAGATACATATTTTGACTAACACAAGAGAGACTCTTTGCAAACACTTCACTTCACTTCAGATTTTGTGGTGTTAAAGCAGAGTGACTCAGTGTGAGGACTAAAGGATCTTAGAAGCTAATAGCTTGCCAGTACCCAAAGCACCCCACAAGCCTGTGTAAATCTCCTCAATTAACCTCCATTTAAAAAAAAAATAGATAAGTAAACAAAAGTAATCCACTGAGCAGAATCTCCAGAGCATTAAGGAAACAAATGCAATACGTCATTTTTCTTTCATAAGAGCAGAGGAGGGAGAGCAAGGGGGAGATGGAGAGGGTTTACACATGAGTGTGGACAGGGAGGTGTCTGAGGGTGTTGAGTCATTAAGTCACATTAACCCACATTGATAACCTTATTTATGATTCAATCATAGACCTAACCAATCACACAACTTCATAATCTAAGCCCATAACATCCCTGTTGAAGGTATAATGCCTGGTGTTTACTTTTAATCCTGTTATGGGATAGGTTGGATTGAATATCCAGGGAGCAAAATTTTCTTGTAGATTTTGTCTTACATTCTAACTAATGAAGCCATCCTCACAAGGTTAATAAGAATTCTGGACAGGAATATAATTATAATTAAGCAGTCCTTCGACCCACTTCCTTGTAACCAAAAGTCACCTAACACTACTTACTGATCATTTGCATCTCCATTGTTTCTACAGATAGGATTTCTCATGTTAGGATCATAAGGCTTTGGTTTAAGAGTTGCTGAAGCAGATCCTGACTTCCAGCAGAATAGCTGACACCAACCAATTTGAAGACCCCTATAGAGAAACCAAATCAGCATGAGAATTGTGTTTCTTTGTCTCCCTGTCTCATGACTTCAGTATAGCCTCTTGACAAATCAACAATCTCCACACTTTAGTCCATTCCAAAACCCTTAAGAACCCTAATTCCAAGCTCCCCCAAGGAGACTGATAGGAGGTTTCCTCCTGTCTCCTCATTCAACAGCCCTATTATTAAATTTCTTTCTCTTCTGCAACTTGTTACCATGTATTGACTTGCCATGAGCACAAATCTATTACATTTACACTAAAATCATTTTATTTCACATAGTTTCTCAGATTTTGGTAGCTAGCAGATGGAAGAAACCAGATTCTCTGAGATTTAATGCATAACTCCAGCACATTTTGAAAGTCCTAACTTTTTGAACAGGAACTCAGGAGAACAGGGTTGTACTCTTACCTGTGACTCTTACTATCCCATTTGTCTTGAGTAGGGTTTTTAACCTTCCTAAAGTCTTAGTTCCAACATTGGTAAGATATGAAACTCACTAGTGGACTACAAAGTTCTATCTTGTACCTTCAGGAAAGGTGTTATAAGGAGCTGGAGGGAAGATGATGGTGATGATGGTGATTGCTAACATTGATCAGTCATTTACTACATTTGAGGAACATGTTAAATACTTTCAAATAACATTTTACTTTATTCTCACAAATCCCCTATAATGAGTGATCTAAGATTTATCTTACATTGTGGGGGGAGAGAGTATATTTCAGCATGTTTACTAATTCTTACAAAGCAAATATTTTTTACCCACCTTCCTCCCCCAAGATCTGTTGAGATGTCAAAAGAGGTTGGTGTATGTAAAAATTCCTTAGAAACTGTAAAGCAAATGCAAATGTGAATTACTATTTGGATCACCAGTCAGCACTGTCGGCAAAATTTCAGGCAAGTTACCTTCCTTTTTCCCTGGTACACTTTAATCTTAATTTCAATCACTCTATAGTCATTTCTATTGTTTAACTATCTTTTTAAGTTTCATTTTTACTTTCATTTTATTGTAATAGAAACTTAGCCATTGTTTAGCCTACTACTCAAACCTTAGCGTCTTTATTTTCAAAGTATAAGTAAATGTCACATTATTTTTCATTATAATAGTGTTGGTTTTTTAACAATAAAAATAATTATCCTTTCAAGTGGTCATGTTGTGTTCCCATGCACGAGGTGCCCTTAGGGTTAATAGCCATGGAAGGAATGAATGGGGAATAGAATTGTTTGGGGAAGTTGAACTGCCATGTAGTTTTTGTGGGAGTGCTAGTCAATACTACAGATAATCTGAAGCTGGAATGAAAATTCAGAGATATTCCAAGTCACTGTAAGACAGCCAGGTCTTTCTGTTCCCACACAGTTCAGTCATTAATGTGGGCAATTCCCCTGGAAGGGATATGACGTCAGCTCTCTTCAGCAGATGTAAGCCCAAAGGGAGATAACTCCTGATAGCTGGTCTCCTGCAACTTCCCAGCAACTGCCATCTAGTTTTTCATTCCTGAAGAGGAATCTAGATGTGTCACATATCACAAGGTATACCACCTAGGCTTAGAGAAATACAAAAATTTACCTTGAACAAATCTTTGTTTGAAGAGCAGCCTTTGAGTAACCCCCTTTGGTTATGTAAATATTAGTTTAGTAGTTACCCAAGCTTAACCTTGGAGGATAAGCAGGAAGACCTTTTGTGACCTAAAGACATCTTTTCCAAATATATCCTGGTATGCAAAACTGGTCACTGGATAAATTTGCCAAAAGACCATCCTGGAAGAAAAAGATGGAGAATCTGACCTCTTCCCTTTTGAGATTTAATTCTGCACCAAATCTCATCTATCTACAGAAAGCCTCCTAATTGAGATCTGCTGGTAGGAAAGGACCAAGGCTGTCCAAGGGGAACTGTAAAGAACAGAAATGGAAAAGCATCCTGATAACACAGGCTTTTCATGAGAACTGAAAGGTTTTACTGAAGATACTTGGTGCTGATTCCTGTATCTGCTTGAGGTTGGAAAGTCTCCTGGAGCCAGCAACCCTGACATGATAACCTTGCTTTAAGAGCAAAAGCTGAGAATGTGATTAGGAAATACAAATGGTTGCTGCTTAGCAAACTTCAGTGTGAGGTACCATTGCAGATGGTATCAAGAACTGGAGTAATAAAGGTAACACAGCAGTAAGCAAGAATGCTTAGAATTGGATAAGACTTATTTTCATTGGTGACATCTTACAGCCCTGTTCAAAGCAATTCAAACATTCATTCACTAAATATTTGAGTGACTACAATGTAATGAGATTTCATCTAGGGATCTGGGAAGACAGCAGCAAACAAAAGCAACACAGTCTTTCCTCTTGAAGAGTGTAGGACAGGGGCAGTGGCTCAAGCCTATGATCTCAGCACTTTGGGAGGCTGAGTCAGGAGGATCATTTGAGCATGGGAATTTGAGACCAGCCTGGGCAATATGATGAAACCCCATATTTGCAAAAATCAGCCAGGGGTGGTGGTGTGCACCTGCAGTTCCTGGTACTCAGAAGGCTGAGATGGGAGAATCACTTGAACCCTGGGAGGTTGAGGCTGCAGTGAGCCATGATGGCACCACTGCACTCCAGCCTAGGTTAGAGTGAGACCCCATCTTTAACAAATACAAAATAAAGAGATTAAATTCTGGCAGCAGAGACACAAAATTTAAAAGTAACTTAGTAACTAAAGATAATAAGATAATTTAAGATAGGTTATCCACAGTAAAGGAAAGTATCAGGGGAACCCATCCCCAATATTTCAACATAGGTTCTTTCTATTTTCCATAAGTGTTGGCCGGCTGAGAAATAAAAAGAAAGAGTACAAAGAGAGGAATTTTACAGCTGGGCAGCCAGGGGTGACATCACATATTGGTAGGACCGTGAGGCCCACCTGAGCCTTAAAGCCAGCAAGTTTTATTAAGGATTTCAAAAGGGCAGGGGGTGCAAGAACAGGGAGTAGGTCACAAAGATTAATGCTTCACAGGGCAAAAAGGAGAACAAAGATCACATGCTTCAAAGGGCAAAAAGGAGAACAAAGATCACATGCTTCTGAGGAAACAGGACAAGGACAAAATCAAAAACTCCTGAGAAGGGTCCAACAAGGTCACAAGGCAAAGGGCAAAGATCACAAGGCAAAGAGCAAAAGCAAAATTACTGATAAGGGTCTATGTTCAGTGGTGCATGTATTTTCTTGATAAACATCTTAAACAACAGAAAACAGGGTATGAGAGCAGAGAACCAATCTGACCTCAAATTTACCAGGGAGGGGTTTTTCCCTACCCTAGTTAGCCTGAGAGTACTGCAGGAGACCAGGGCATATTTCAGTCCTTATCTGAACCGCATAAGACAAACACTCCCAGAGTGCCCATTTATAGACCTCCCCCTAGGAATGCATTCCTTCTCCAGGGTATTAATTATTAATATTCCTTGCTTGGAAAAGAATTTAGCGATATCTTCCCTTTTGCACGTCCTTTTATAGGCTCTCTGCAAGCAGAAAAATATGGCTCTATTTTGCCCAACTCCACAGGCATTCAGACCTTATGGTTGTCTTCCCTTGTTCCCTGAAAATCGCTGTTATTCTGTTCTTTTTCAAGGTTCACTGATTTCATATTGTTCAAACACACATGTTTTACAATCAATTTGTACAGTTAACACAATTATCACAGTAGTCCTGAGGTGACATACATCCTAGCTTATGAAGATAACAGGATTAAGAGATTAAAGTAAGGCAGGCATAAGAAATTATGAAAGTATTACTTGGGAACTGGTAAAAGTCCATGAAATCTTCACAATTTATGTTCCTCTCTGCGGCTCCAGTTGTTCCCTCCATTCAAGGTCCCTGACTTCCCACAACATGAAATAAAGCAGAATAGTTTTGTAGAGAGTAGCTAGAGAATGCTACCTCATGACAAAGACAGTTTCCATGACCAAACTTCAGTTAGGTTCCTCTGAGCCCTCTTCCCAACAAGGCCTTCATGTTGATCCCCATCCTGACAGGGCCTGCATTGTTCAGTCTTAGCAAGAATCCTATTAAGTCAGTTTAGTAAGAATCCCCCACCCTTGATATCTGATCACTCTTGATGATGTCTGATGGAATTCTTCATCCTCTACCCTTGTACTTGGTGACCCTGACCTGCCTTTATCAAGAATCTCATTAAGTAGGTTTAGCAAGAATCTCCTCTACCCTTGATGTCTCCTCTTAGTAATTTTACACCCACTGATCCTTTCACTGTTCTCATTGGCTGAAAGTCCCCAGCTGTTTTTGCTGTATTTGAAGTTGATTCTGATCTCTCCTCACTATTCTAATGGCTTTGACACCTATTACGATGGTCTCGAATAGTCTTCCTCACTCTTTTAACAAGTGTCAGAGTTATCTTTTCCTTAAAACTTTCCCAAATGTCATCTGAAAAGCATGTTGCTAAGACAAAGGAAAGTTTATTGTTTATTGCATTAAGAGAGACTACTGCTTCAATGGAATCTGATAGTCTTCCTATCAGAGGAGGAAGAATAAAGTCTACCTGTTGAGATACTAAAGTTTGAGTTAGGGCAGTGGGGATTGGGGAAAAGATTAGTATTGGGCAGGAATCATGATAAAATAGTTTAGGATTTGAAGACAGAGCCAAAGGAAGATTTTGAAGCAAGAAGTTCAAGAGTATTAAGATGCAAACTGCCTGTGTTCATTCTTTATTAAAGGGCTGATTAGTCATTCTGGAAGTTGGAAGTTGTTATAATGAATAATAAAGTTATCTACAATTTATTTTCCAAGAGTCTCCTGGAATTGTGAAGTTATACTAGTAATGACAATGGAATGATAAAATCATGTTAATGGATATTAGTGGTTGTGATACAGGAGTTAAGAAGAAATTACTTAGGCAGATAGTAAGGGTATAGGAGTCATTGGTAAGGCTTCTCTTTTTAATGAAAAGCAACCTCAAATCATTTTCTAACAAAGAGCAACCTGTAAAGTCAAGCTACAGACATATATAAGCAAGCTGGGAGCTTGCATGGGTGAATGCAGGCAGGAACTAGGGACTAGACATATTCAAGATGGCAGCTCCATCTTCCCTTCTCTGCCAGCCAAAATGTCCAGTAAGAAGCAGACAAGATGGCACAGATCAACTTGAAAGCCCATTTGCATAAAATTAGGGTGGGGCCACCAGCCTTCCCCATGCACTATATAAACGTCATACCTGTTTGAACCAATCTGTAAGCCTCAGACACTAAATCAGACACTGCCTTCTCAAACCTGACTATAAAATCTGGCACATTCGCCACCAACCAGTCCTTTCTTCTCAGAGACCCCTGTCTCTATAGAGAGAGCTGTGTGTCTTTCTCTTCTATTCTGTCTATGAAACCTCTGCTCCTAAACTCCCATGTGTGTCCATGTCCTAAATTTTCCTCTTACATGACAACAAATCCCAGACAATGTTGCTGCTTCATAATGGGGCTCGTCCGAGATAACAAGGTACAATACATATCAAAATAGTGAATAGACGAGCAGACTCCAACTAGATCCTTTCATTTTAAGGATCTCAGTCTCCATTTTAGTACCAAATCAAACGAAATACTGCACCCCCTTCAGCCATTTATTAGAGTGGCTGTCAGCCTTACAAGACTTGGGGGACAGGCTTACTGGAGAGAACATGGAGAGTCCCCCAGCACCCACTGGTTGCTGGGCATGTTGGCCGTGTTTGAACCAGCTTCCTTTCACAGAGGACTTAACCATCATGTGAGGATGAAAGAAGTCCTGGGGCAACAGGATTTCTGGCTGGGGCTACCCCCTGGTGTTATCCAAAGGCTTCTGGATTTTCTATTGCAATTTCCTCCTTTTCTGTCCGTGAGAGTCATACCTCTTATCCTCTCTGTGTGTGCAATGTTTGGGAAGTTTTACAGTTCAGGGAAGTAATCTTGTTTGGGAAAATCAGGGAATGTTGTAGTAACCAGGGATATAGCTCAAGGGAAGATGTCTTTTTTATTTTCTAGGAACAGAGGGTCCCCCACACAGTGAGCATCACTCTCTCCCCTTGGTCTGGAGAGCACATGGCACTTTCAGGTCACTCTCTGACCTTGGTCTGGAGAGCACATGGCATGTCAAGGTCACCCTGCTCTTGTTCTGGAGAGCACATGACATTTCAAGGTCAACAGCGACACCTAGTGGAATAGGGATCCTTTCCATGAGACACATTGTTGGTCTTTTAGTGAAACACTCTAACTTCCCAGTTCTCCCTTTTTGGGCCCCTCTACTAGAGATAAGGCTTTATGCTGCTTCTGTAAATGGGAAAATTCTGCCTTCAGCAATTAGGAGTAAAATATCCTCCAAAGCCAAAATTTAGTCTCAGTATGGTCCCATCAGCAGGAAAATGACCATTCAGTCCCTACATTCTTTTAAGGCACCTATTCTCCTTCCAATTAGAATGGTACTTAATTAATAAGGGGATTCTAATTTAGGAAGTTAACTGAAACCATTCTCTAAGGGTAAACACTTTTGCACAGGCTGTAATAGAAGGATATAGAGCTCAGATCAGCACACTTTCTCCATTAAGGAGGGAAGTACAACAGTTGCCCAAATGCAACAGGCACATAGTCTCCCCCAATATCCACTTTTCAGGGAGACAGGCAGGTCACACAAGTCTAGGAAGTCAAAGGGAAGTCACGGGCAGAGGACTAGAGCCACATGGGTGAGCATGACTAACCCCAATCTCTTAATTCCTCTGGTTCCTTTGCTGGGGATCATGCCTTCAACCATGGGCAGCACATTCAACAAGGTGCTGGGACCCAGGAACCATGGAGGGAAAAACAGCAGAGGGGACACCTCCACTGTCTTCCTCTCCACCCTGGGTCACACCAAAAGGAAGGGGACTAAAGGGATGACTTTTTCTCACTTTTGTTTATCATATTTCACCTGTACTCCTCTGGAGTACGTTCTGAAGCACAGAGACTCCACTGACCCTGAGACTTTGAAGAAAAAGTTGCTCATTTTCTTTTGCACAGGGCCATGGCCTTCTTACTAGACCTTTGCAGGTGTTACAAAATCAACCCTCATAGCAATCATATAAGGCAGGCCCAAACAGAATGATTCCCCAAGACTAGAAAAGCAACTTCTGGGGGAACCATCTGAGGCAGCTATTGGATGTCATAGCCCTTCTAGTCCCCCTTATCTGGGGCCATCTCCAACCACACCACAAGTTCTTCCACCTCCACCACGTCCAAAATTTCCTACTCCTCACCTTCACTCTTACTCCTACAAGAAATGCCCAGTGGAGGTAATGCCACTAGGATTCATGTTCCCTTACATTGCAGGACCTTAGGCAAGTAGAGGGAGACTTGGCTGATTTTCTGAGACCCTGATAGGTATATAGAAGCCTTCCAAAATTTAACTCAGGTATTTAACCTCTCATGGAGGAATGTTATGCTGCTCCTAAGCCAAACCCTAACTACAGCTGAGAAGCAGTAAGCTCTGAAAACATCAGAGAATTTCAGAGATGAGCAATAGGTCTCCTATACTAGGACACAATGGAAAAGGGAAAATAGGGAAGGTGAAGAAATAGGGGAAACACTAATTCCAATAAGAAGAGGAACAGTACCTCTTGACGATCCTAATTGGAACCTCCAGACTTTTCTGTGGTGTTTTTTCTTCTTTTACAGTTTAAAATTGCTCCTATCTCTTTTTTTGTAATATTCCTCAAAACTCTGAAAAGTTAATTTTCCCAAACCTTAAAATGCTTGGCTTAGAGTTGAGCTAGGGGGAAGGGAAGCAGATTCCTGACATGCCGGCAAAAGGGTAAAAGTTTACCAGTTGAGTTTTGGCTTCTCTCTCCCTGTTCAAACTGGCAAAATGGATAATAACATCATTGTTTATATTCTCTGTAAAGTTTTAATTTGTGAGGTTGGATTTGTGAGGTTGGTCTTAAGCTGTAGCCAATCTGGTGGGCTTCTTGTGTCTTTGTGTATTTTTCTGTCAAAAGAAAGGATGCATTATGTTAGAATGGAGGCCCAGGACCCCATAAGCCTGTCATTCAAGCCAGCCAAAAAAATGATCAGTAATAAACTTTCCTGCAGTTCTCCATTTTGTTTTATGTCCTTGGGAACATGACCTGTAATCATGTAGCAATACTTTGTTATAGTCTCCACCATTTTGCAATGGTGGCTGTCTTCTTGTATTTAGTCAGTTCCTGGGTGGGGGAAAAAAAATCAGATAAGCTAGTTTATTGATCTGGGTGGGGCCAGCTGATCCATCAAGGGCAGGGCTTACAAAATATCTTAAGCACTGATCTTGAGGGCAGTTTAGGGAGGGTCAAATTCTGTCCCCTCCAGCTGCATGATTTCTGGGCCATAGTTTCTAATCCTGTGGCTAATTTTTTAGTCTGGTCCCCAGGCAGAAGGGAAGTATATCTTAAGAAGGGGCTGTTGTCATCTTTGTTTTAGACTATAAACTGTAAAACAGGCTCCTCCCAAAGTTGGTTTGCCCTACACCCAAAGATGGGCAAGGAGAGCTTGGGGACTAGAAACAAAATGGGGTTGTTTGGGTCAGATGTCTTTCACTGTCTCAGTCACAGTTTTGCAATGATGGTTTTAAAATCTGTTTATCATTCTTTAAAAATATCTTTTACACTCATGGTTAAGTCATAACCTAATTAGGGATTGTTGGTTTCACCTGTGAAATTACTTTTTGTAAAGTTCAAAAGCCAAAAACTTTAACAGCTTGGTGTGGCTAATGTAGGGTAACAAGGGATTTAAATGAATTTTCTTAAAGAGTGCTCAGCTTAATTAAAAGTGGATATTGAAGTTATAGGTATACTTAATACCTTTATGTTTTTCTGTTCTTGGATCTTGTTTTTCTTGAAAAAGATTTTTTTCTTCTCAGCCGATAGAATTATTTTTCTCCATTTTTTGTCTTGCCACTCTTAATGCAAGCATGAGAGGCCCTAAGATAACTTCTCGTACCCTGGGACTCCTTGGAAAAAACAGGAGACACAGACCCCATTTTGAGGAAAAAACAAACAAACAAACAAACAAAAAACCTATGTTTTCCTCATGAAACCCCAGAAATTAAAATTGGATAGATTTCTCTCAAAATCAAAGGCTCTGTTCTGTTTTGCCTCATGTTATCTGACAGTTTTATGTTTTGCAGGTATCAGAAATTACCTTGCATTATGAGAGAGCTTTGGTGTGTAATAACTAGGTAGGAAATATACTTTAAAGGATGGCTAATAGTAGTTATGGAGGGATACTTAACTCTGCACATTTGAATCAGAGAAGCATGCTCATGGCCACCTGAAAGCTATGGAAACATCCCCACCCCCACACTGAGAGATGAGACTCCCATGGGGGATGGGTTGATTACAAAATAAGGTGATTGGTTTTGGGTTGCCTTGCAATGAAATGCATGGTAGAAACTGCACTGTCTTCTTCCACAGTATCTCCCTTTTTTTTGGAGATCCAAGACCCAGTACAAAGTAGCACCCTTAATTTTGGGGATCTGTCTTTGCCGTTAGTTGTGTCTGCTTATTAGACCCTAAAAATGCACGCTATCCTGGCCCTTTTCCTCCTAGGG
The DNA here is from genome assembly GCF_028858775.2 of Pan troglodytes. Lineage (NCBI taxonomy): Eukaryota > Metazoa > Chordata > Mammalia > Primates > Hominidae > Pan > Pan troglodytes. Next base: position 43,289,247 of record NC_072405.2, read on the forward strand.
CCCCACACTGAAGCCAGTAAGCCAATTAAGAAACTGGCAAATGAAACATCTTGCAAGTGCTGAATCTTCTGTCGGTTTTGTGTTGACATATATGTGTTGTGTGTAATGTCTATAAAAAGAGCTCTAACTGATTGGCTTAAAGAAAAGTAAGCACTGAAATCAAATATTTTTTAGTTCATGTGCCTTAAATATTTAGGAAATAAAAATAGTCTTAAGGATTACTCGTAAAATGCAAGTGTTGTCAAAATGCAAATGTCTAAATTATACAACTTAGATACTAGGTTTGCTAAATGTTCCAAGGTTGTATACTGTCTGCTTTAAGGCTAGGTAAGGCCTGGGACACGTGGAGTTAGATGCTATAAAGAATCAGACCTTATCTGCACTTCTGTCTGGGTCCTTAGCTCCACACCTTGTACATAATTAAAATCGCTTACTAACTAGGTTTTTCGCCAAAAGTAAAATTTGCCAAGAGTTAACCATGCACCTGGCAGCCACCCCGTCTGGTAGGTGGGGGGTGCCTCCGCCCAGCAGCTGCCCCGTCTGGGAGGTGGGGGGCGCCTCTGCCTGGCCACCACCTCTGGGGGGTGAGGGGCCCCTCTGCCCGGCCGCCATGTCTGGGAAGTGACGACCCCCTCTGCCCGGCCGCCACCCTGTCTGGGAGGTGTACCCAACAGCTCATTGAGAAGGGGCCATGATGATGATGGCGGTTTTGTCAAATAGAAAAGGGGGAAATGTGGGGAAAAGAAAGAGAGATCAGATTGTTATTGTGTCTGTGTAGAAAGAAGTAGACATAGGAGACTCCATTTTGTTCTGTACTAAGAGAAATTCTTCTGCCTTGGGATGCTGTTAATCTATAACCTTACCCCCAACCCTGTGCTCTCTGAAACATGTGCTGTGTCAACTCAGGGTTAAATGGATTAAGGGCAGTGCAAGATGTGCTTTGTTAAACAGATGCTTGAAGGCAGAATGCTGGTTAAGAGTCATCACCACTCCCTAATCTCAAGTACCCAGGGACACAAACACTGCAGAAGTCCACAGGGTCCTCTGCCTAGGAAAACCAGAGACCTTTGTTCACATGTTTATCTGCTGACCTTCTCTCCACTATTGTCCTATGACCCTGCCAAATCCCCCTCTCCGAGAAACATCCAAGAATGATCAATAAATACTAAAAAAATTTTTTTAAAAATGCTGTTGACAAAATAAAAACTACCACCTCAAAAACAACAACAAAAATAAGAGTTAACCATGCAATATGTATTTGAGATCACTAAATGGTTGTTTTACATGCAAGGTGTATAAAAACAGTAATATGTGGTTTTTAGTAAAAGATTATAAGAAAGCATGGAAATGAAAATTTTTCCCAGGGATAAGGGATTATCTTAAATTTGATAAGATAAAGCTAAACATTCAAGTAAGTTATTGAAAGATTATAAAATTTAGTCTTGCAAAACGTGTAAACATTAACTAAACTCAAAAGGGTATTACATGGTCTTTTTATAAGTTGAGTTTTGAAATAAAAGCACAGAAGTTTGTCTTAAGATGCTAATCTGCCTTTTAGCAAAAGGGTTTATAAAGGATTTGTAAAGATTTTACCTCATGGTCAAATTGGTTATGATTAGATGAAATTTTCTATGAGGTTTCATCAAAAGGTGGTTTAACTTTAATAAACTTATTCAAGTGTAAAATTTGGCTTTGAACAGGATTTTCATGTAATAGTAAAGGCTAATAAAGATTTTTGCCTTTCAAGTCATTTTGGCAAAATATATAATTTATAGCAATTGGAATTCTATTTCATAACATCAAGTGTTTTAAACCTTCAACATTTAACAGGTGTCCCAACACTGAAACTTCAAGTTTCAAACTTGTCTTTCCTGATGCCTGGCTTTCTGGATGGTTCAGATGGCCCATGAAACATCCAGAGAAGTGGTAAACAGGATTATTTGACATGTTAAATTTTATGAGATTGCCAAAATGATGTCCAATATTCTTTAGGTTATATTTTGATGAGTAATACTAACATATGTACCAAAATTGTATGGGATTTTTAAAATCTAATGTCTAAGTATATGCTATCAATCGTAATTAAGGTTAAAGTCATTGTAAACCATGGGGTTAACTAAACTTCTTTGTCAGTAATGTTTTTAATTTTAACTACCCTGGAAATTTTGTAATTAGCAGATAATTGTTGTTTTGCATTGTTCCTTCTCAAAAGAGGTTTATAATCAAGATACAGGAATGTAACATGTGTTCTCAAATGCAGGTTTTTAATAGCCTTGAAGATTGTAACATTAGAATAGAGAATAAAAACATACAGGACTTGCGAAGAACTGAAATGTTCACAGATATCAAGCAAAACAAGAGTTGACTAAATGGACTGCACTAAGAAAGCTAAAGCAACCTGTTCATTTTATGATTGGAATATTATTGATCCTTGTTTGTTTTTCAGAATCAAGGAAACTTATTTTGATCTATTTATGGCCTTTAATAATTTAGTAAGGTATACTCCTGTGAACAAAACTTGGAGCATGTTTGTTTCTCTCTGTCTGGTTCTTCTAGAATTTGGAAACTATCTGTGAGTACTCTTAACTTATGGCAATAGAGTTATTTGCATCAGTGCAATAAGAATCCATTTTTTTTTGCAACAGGACACAATTGGAAATAACTGGTTATTTTACCAAGGCTTTGACTGGAAGGTTGTGTTTCCCTTTAAGGAGTCAATCTCGACTCACAGAGCTGATAAAAGCCCCGTGGGGAGAACTGGCCTCATACCCTTGCCTATACAGTCCCTGCACGGGGTTCCTGACCTGTGGTCAGTAAAGAATGTCACTTTCTAATAGGTATAGTAGCTCCAATTTTATCACAGGACCTTAAGAGAAAAGGATCACTCAACTCACAGGTATTTAAGGATACAAACCCATGGCAGGGCTCAGCTAAAAGAGGCCTTATGTGAGATTCTTTGTGGAACAGAGTTCCATCAAAGTCAATCAAAAAGGCCTATGTAGAAATAATTATTCTTGCTGCACTTTATGCAAATAATCAGGCCAAGTAAAAGACTGCAGTTTATTCTACAAACCACAGGGTCCTATCATAATTTGTTTTTGCCAAAAATGAGGACTGGAGAGAGAAATTGTGCTCCAAAGCTTATTATACATTTGCCATTAAATCCTATTCTCGTTAATTGTTTTTAAGCTTTCTGCCTACATTGTAGACTAACCCTGCTTATTCCTGTGAATCAAATGGTGATCTCCTGCAGCTTGGAAGAAATAAAAAGAGATGAAAAATGTAAAAATTTGGATCAATATGCTATTTCTGGGAAATTAACCTGCAAATTCTGATAGGTAATGAAAGTGAGTAGAGTGCCCATAACGTGGAGGTTTCTTTGGGAAAATAAAACCAAGGAAATTCATAGACCCCCAGATGGAAATTTTATATCTTGACAAGGAAAATTTTAGATGGAAATACTCTATTATGTCACCCTTGCAGGAATTGCTATACTCACTCTGCTATTTGCAGTAGAGCTATACACGGTAGCACCTTCTAACTGAAATATTGGACAGAGAGTTTCCATTGCCGTAGTATTTTGCTTAATTATTATTCTTATAGCAGGGATAATAGTTACTAGCATAAAGGAAGAATAAAAGTTTTACTATCACCGAATCTTCTAAAACTTCTTATTGGGTTTGATAATATGTCATATCCTGGCTATGCAAAGAAGGTTATAAAGAAAAGAGATTTTATATAAAAAAGAACTTGTATGGTAAATACTTTTCCTAAAGAGAATAGTTGGCTGTTTAAAAAAGGGTTGTTTAGGACAAGACAGAAGGTTTAAGCGTGTCTTAGATGGTATGTGGAAGTCATGAAGGGATAATAATTGCAGGAAAGATTTGGCCAAGGTTAACACTAAAGTTACTCTAGCCACCCAAATCCAATGCCACTTATCCTAAAAGGAATGTTACTTTAAAAAAAATTATTTATTTATTTATTTATTTTGAGATGGAGTTTTGCTCTTGTTGTCCAGGCTGCAGTACAATGGCCTGATCTCGGCTCACTGCAACCTCTGCCTCCCAGGTTCAAGCAATTCTCCTGCTTTAGCCTCCCGAGTAGCTGGAATTACAGGCATGTGCCACCTCACCTGGCTAATTTTGTATTTTTAGTAGAGACAGGGTTTCTTCATGTTGGTCAGGCTGGTCTCGAACTCCCGACCTCAGGTGATCCACCTGCCGCAGCCTCCCAAAGTCCGGGGATTACAGGCATTAGCCACTGCTCCCAGCCAGAATGTTACTTTTATCTTAACGTTTCAGCAACATCTGGTGGAGGCAAACCAGTGTTACAGCCCATCAGAATGGCTGACTGCAATCAAACTCCAAATGGTGTTGCAGACAGAACCACAGATAGACACACTTTTCTTCCAATGACCCTTAGATCAACCACAGGAGGAGCCCTAGCTGCTGTTCCCTACACAACTCCCCTTTTCACCAGGAAGTAGTCAGAAGAGTCATAGTCCAGCACCCCATAACAACAGTTAGGGTTACCACTCCAGAGAGGGGAATGATACAGGAGTTAAGAAGAAATTACTTAGGCAGATAGTAAGGGTATGGGAGTCCTCAGTAAAGCTTTTCCTTTTCATAAAAAGCAGCTACAAATCATTTTTTAATGAAGAGCAGCCTGTAAAATCAAGCTGCAGACATATTGAAGCAAGCTGGGAGCTCACAAGAGTGAAAACTGGCAGGAACTAGGGACTAGACATGTTCAAGATGGTGGCTCCATCTTCTCTTCTCTGCTAGGCATGTGCACAGTAAGAAGCAGACAAGATGGCGTTGATCAACTCAAAAGCCCATTTGCAGAATAAGATTAGGGTGGGGCGACAAGCCTTCCCCATATGCTATGTAAACATCATACCTGATCAAACCAATCTGTGAGCCCTATGTAAACCAGCCACCTTCTCCTCAACCTTGACTATAAAATCTGGCACATATGCCACTAGCCAGTCCTTTCCACTCCGTGACCTCTCTCTCTAGAGAGAGAATTGTTTCTCCTTCTCTTCTCTTCTGCCTATTAAAGCTCCACTCCTAAACTCCTCATGTGTGTCCATGTCTTAAAGTTTCCTGGCATGTAACGATGAACCCCAGCGTATATACCCCAGAAAATGTAGCTGCTTCAGTCAGCTAACTTCTTCTTTAAATGATCAGATGACAAATATTTTAGGTTTGGAGGACCACATAAGTACTCTATTTTATATTCTTTCTTGCTTTTGTTTTTGCTTTTATTTATAACTCTTTAAAAATGAAAAAAAAAAAACTATTCTTTGCCCATGGATTATACAAAATGAGGCCACAGGCTGGATTTGACCCACAAGCCATAGCTTGCCAACTCATAATACAGACAGTAAATTGAGTGGGGTGGTTTTACTCTTCAAGAGAGCTATTTAGAATTATTATGGAAGTCCTAAAACTAGGGACTCATGGGAACAATCAGATTCCCATTCTTAGAATTATAAATACTATACTTGTTGGGGCTCAGAACACAATATCCCAAAGTATGGCACCTTGGCATATGGAGTATTTTAAGCTGAAGAAATTTGAGAAAATTGAAAAAGCAGGGTGGTCTTTCTGAACTTTTCCCAACCCCCTGTCTCCTGAAGTGGACCAGAGAAACTGAAATGTCCTTGACCCCTTTATCCACTGAAGTGGGCCATAGAAATAGAATTCCTCTTGCCCCTTCTCCCCTGAAGTGGGCCATGAAGCCCAGCTGACCTTGCCTTGAAATAGGTAATCATAAGACCCTCCTTCCAAAAGGGGTCCTATCTATACCCAGAGGGAAGGAATGCCATTATCTCTGAAGACACAAAGACACAGAAGAGAATCTGAACAAACAGGCCTTGCTGATATCCCCCAAGTTTATGACTTAAATCCTAACCCTTTTTGTTCAATTGTTTCTCTCCAACTATCCACTTCTTTATCAGACTTAGCAGACAATATACACAGAATTCCCTGTTTCTTTGGGTCTTTATTTCCTGATGAAGTTTCCCATGTCAAGTAAAATTTGTTAAATAAATGCTTATGCTTCTCTCCTGTGTCTGTCTTTGTCAGTTTCATTTTCAGACCTTGCCAGGAACCCTAAGAGGGAACCCTTCTTCTCCTATGTCCTATACTCTGAGGAAACCTGTTGAAGTTCTTGGATTGTTTGATGATGGTGGATGTTATTAATAGGCAGGCACTGAATGGTCTGTTAACAGTAGTAGGAAGTGGGGTTTCCAAGTAATTAACTGAAAAAAATAAAAGTAGTCTTTCTTGTACCTCAAATGATGAAGCAGATCACAGATCTTACATCAAGAAAAAAATTATGAGCTGGAGGGACTGAGTCTTTGAGAAACATGTTTCTCAGTTAAAAGGTCCAGCTTCATCTTCCCTGCTCCTTTCCCACCTCAAATTTATATTAATATGACTAGAGAAATAATGCTGCACTGCTGAATATTTTACAGGCCTGGGGAAGATTAGTCATTACATGCTCCTGGATGGGCTTCATTCACACACATTCAAGCTAATTATAAAAGAGCTTTAAAGCTATGTATGGATGCTAGGAGGTGGAGAGATGAAGGGAGCCTCTATTGCAATATAAATAAAACCCTGTAAATATATATAAATATTGGAGAAGGCAGGATTGGAAGAAAAATGACTGTAGCTTAAATTCAATCTCACAGAATGTCTAGCATAATTGTTTGCATACAATAGGTGCTCAATGACCATTTGGTGAATTAAAACATAAAAGCAAGAATAAGCAATGAACAACATCGTGGGGTCCTCCACCAGGAATTATTAATATGTCTCCTGATTTTCTATTCACCAAGCATAGGTTCTCAACAGACTGTTTCCTGTTTCTTTCCTACCCTTTCCAGTTTGACATTTCATTGCTTGCTATGTAGTTTCTTCCTAGATGGAAAAAGCAAACTTGTGTATCTCTTTATTTCAGGAGTTGTTATGGTAGGTTTAAACATAAAAAAGGCTGATATAATAAGGTACAATGGGGATTTGATGATTTCACTGATCTTTATTTTTTCTAGCTGTCCTACTTTAGCAATATAATTTCAAGGTGGTCCAAGCAATATAATTCCAAGACAGTAAATTGCTTTAAATTATACTATCTCTTTCAAGCTGAGTTAAATCTCATTCCATGGTTAGCTAGTTGCTATATGGAAGTAAATACTTTGTGCTTGCTTTAATCTTTTTGCCATGTCTTCATGCAATAGAAGAGGTAATTCATCAACCAATGGAATAATATCATTTAAAAAGATCTGGGAAAGTTTGATCTTATCTTTAGGAAAAGTTGTACTTCATGTTAGTGTTTCACAACTGCCCTTTGGCCATTCTTTCCTTGCCTGGGAAGCTGACCAGAGTGCTGAAGTCTTCTATCTGTGCCCTTTATCTTTAGCCTCAGGCAACTTTCTGTTCAACTCTTTCTCTAGTCCCATGACAGTGTCCCCATTGAGAAAGAAAAAATAAAATACTGATTGAAGGAATCCCCCCTTGGCCAAGGGAACCCCAAAGAAACCCTGAAAATTGAGTTCCTGACCATGAAAGGACAGGAAGGAGACAAAAAATAAAACAAAACAAAAGAGTTGTTTTCCTTGGTGAGTCAGCTTTAAGTGGATAAAATAACTTTAGAGAACAACTTTATCTTGTTCTTTGGGAGAGATAGTGGAAAGGAGGTCAAAGAGATCTTGAAGTTTCTTCTTCAGTTCAGCATATTAAAGAATCGTATTTTAAGCTATTGGTTTCCAAGCTCCAACACCTGCAATTTTTTATGGCAATCATAATGGTGGTGGAGCTGAGGACCATAAAGGAAGAACAATTGAGTAACAGCATGAAGCTGAAGTTGGTGGTAGCAATACTTTCTTATAAGTAGGATATATGTTGACATTTAAATACACTATGTTATCTCACTTCTGCAAATGTTTAGTAAATCATTACCCCTAGAGCACTTAAGCAAGAAGAGTTTGTCTACAACTTCCCCTAGGCAGCTTTCTTCTCATAACACCTAAATTGGCAAAGGGAAATATCTCTGCAAAGACTAGACTTATCTGCTCATATAGGATAGCCCTTATTTTAGTATTCTACTCAGAACCAGCTACATAGTTTGCAGGACATAGTGCAAAATGAAACGCTGGTTCCTTTGCCCAAAGAGTCTTGAACCAAGCACGGGGTCCACCTACACATGGTGTCCTGTATGACTGCACAGGTTGCATGTCCATGAACCTGGCCCTGACTATGCTAGACTCTTTTCTGTTCTCTCCTCTGAAGAATAGCATTCTTAGTCAATTTAAATGAGCAACTTAGTGTCACAAAAGCAAGAAGGAATTTAAAAGACAGATTATATAGAATTAACATAATTTAAAAGTGCAGCTTTATGTTACTCTACTAACTCAGCATACGCTTAATTTATTAAAAGAGCCCTCTGTGCTTTCACTCCTCTTTCTATTAGCAGGTGCTTGCTATCTCTAAATATAAGTTTTAAAGCACTTGCCTATTTATGCCCCTAAGCTGAAAATGATTTGTGTATTTTCACTCCCTAGAAAAAACACTGTATTTTCTTCTCTTTCACCAGGTTCCTGCTCTCTCAATTTTAATTTGCTTTTAAATAAAAATTTTAAGCAGTCTTTATTTCTATTTTAGTTTTATCTTTATTCTAAAGCTGTGTTTCTTAACTTTTATTTCAATTTTATTTTCCCCCATGGAAGATTTTTTAGACAATTTTTTTCTAATTGCATCTCCCATGAAATTTTAATACTATAGATATACTACTTATGAAATACACATAGAAATACATATAAAATATGGGTGTATGTATAACATATACGCTTTTTCAACCCACAAAAATAAGAATCAATTCTATCCCTTTGGGAGTAATAGACTCTTTGAGAATGCATGATCTAAAGGATTCATGATCTAAAGAAACATGTCTCAGAATCTATTTCAATTCCACCCTCACATTGTTTCTCTGTCAAAAAAACAACAAGATTTCCACAACACTAGCTTTCACAAGCCCAAACCAATTGACTAAGCTGAGTTCCACATCATCAACTGGGAAATTAGCCTACAAACATTTGTGTACTAGGACAGAGTATTCTGTGAATCTATCTGCATTTTAATTACAATTTCATTTTCTTTACTTCTGAGGTCAATTCAATTCACAGCTACCATTTGAAGGGGATGCTTTTAGGGATAGATGTTAACAAGAATATAGCAAATTATTGCCTGCAGCCACGAAAGGGCAAAAATACATAGTGCTAGAAAGGCAAGCTTCCTTCCAGCTTGTCAACTTCAAGATAAATATGTAGATTGACATTTTCTGGACGTATAGGTACATCTCATAAAGCCAACTTCAAAACAGAATTTGTTTTTCTCGATAAATATGGCAAAAGTGCTGCTGAAGCAGCACATCCCTGGATTATGGTGCCAACTGTAGAATGATGAGGTTCATACATTTGGAAAAGAGAGTTTTATTTCTCATAAAGTGTTGCAGCCGGCAGGTAGACATTTTGACTGACTGGGAAGGGCAGCCTCTGGCCAGAAATCCAAAAACAAGGACTTCAAGTGTCAGAAGAATAAGACAGGGATTTATGCTGAATGGGGTGGCCAAATATACTATTCAATAAGCCATAGGAAGAGTCATATATTTATGAAAGGAGGAACATGCTCATGCACAATTGAGCACCATGCCTCTTCATGGGTTCCATGTACAAAAAACAGGGCAATAGCATGACTGCAGGGTGCAGCTATTGGCCCTCTGACATCAAATGTGGAAGCAGGGAATATGAAAACCCTCACTGCAAATCCTCCTAGACTGGCCAAAACCACTCTATGATCAGTGGTCTCTAATATTACTAGGAAGGATGTATTGTGAAACCAGGGAGCTATTACATTGGAACCGCAAAGAGGGCAGGGAAGTCAGTTGCGACCTTAGATGATTGGCTAAAGGTGATGAAAAAATGAGTTATCCATTTCTTCTTTTCTAGAGCTGGTTTCTGTTGACTCCTTAGTAAAGAATTCTGGTTAAAAGTTGCTAAGGAAGGAACATACTGAGGTGACAAGAAACAAAACAAAAGAGTTGTTTTCCTTGGTGAGTTGGCTTTAAGTGGAAGCTGTTTTATTTTCAGACCCCACCAGGAACCCTAAGAGGACTGAGGAACTGTTATCTCATTATCCATTGCAGAAAAGAAGACCAACTATGTAACTACACCCGAACAGACCTTTTCCCAAGGTTGTGTCTGTCTCTCAGTATCATTCAAATTCCAAAAAGAACTATTTACAAGTTCCCTGAACCATTCATTCTCTCTAGTAATCATTTATTGCCACTCAACAGAATTCCTCTTCTGCTCCTCTTGTAACTTATTTTGCCAGGGTGATAGTTAAGCTTCTGAACTCCATTGGGAAGTGGGTAATCTCTCTGTGATTTTCCCCTTGTACACGTTAATAAATTTGTGTGCCTTTTCTCCAATTGTAATCGCCTAATGGGTTCTTCCTGCTCACTGCAGATGAAACTGCCATTGCAAAATTGTAACTGAAACAGTGAAAGAGATTTGACCTAACCAACTCCATCTTGCTTCTAACCTCCAAGCTATCTTTGTTCATTCCTGGGCACAGGCTGAACTAACTTTGGGAGGAACTTAGTTTATAGTTTAAAACAAAGACGATAACAGCCCTTTCCCAAAACAAACCTCTTTCTTGCCCAGGAACTAGACTGCCTTTGTAGGGCTAACAAATTAGTCACAAGATTAGAAAATATGGTTTAGGAGTCATGCAGCTGGAAGCTACAAGATTCTGACTCTCCCTAAACTGCTCCTAAGATCAGTGCTTGAGATATTTTGCAGACCTTGCACTTCAAGGATTAGCTGGCACCACCCAGATTGATAAACTGGCTCATCTGATCTTGTGGCCCCCACCCAGGAACTGAATCAGTGCAAGAAGACAGCTTCAATTCCTTATGATTTCATCTCCTACCTAACCAATCAGCACTCTTGGCTCACTGGCTTCCCCTCACCGACCAAGTTGTCCTTAAAAACTCTGATCCCTGAATGCTCGGGTGACTGATTTGAGTGATGATAAAACTCTTGTCTCCCACACAGCTGGCTCTTCATGAATTACTCTTTCTCTATTGTAATTACCCTGTGTAGGCAAGATGAACCCATTGGGTGTTTACACAAAGACAAAACCAGTTCACTGAGATTATGGCATTGCAATAAAGACTTTAATTGACACAAGGTCGGTCACAACATGTGGGAGACAGTAATTACTCAAATCAATATCCCCAAAAATTTGGAGACGGGGTTCAAGGGTAGTTTGGTGGGCAGGGGTCTAGGGGAATGGGTGGTGCTGATTGGTTGGGAATGCAATCTTAAAAGTGTGGAAAATGGTCCTCATGCATTGAATCTGCCTCTGGGTGGGGGCCACAGGACAGGTTGAGCCAAGAGTCATCTGGATGGGGCCATTTATTCAGAAATGCAAAAGCCTGAAAAGACATCTGAAAAGGCCAATCTTAGGTTTCACAACAATGAATTGGGGAAGTTGCAAATCTTATAACCTCCAGAATAACAGCTGGTAATTATTTAATTACACCTACATTTTAGCAGAATTCAGGCCCCTCATCCTCCCAAACTGGTGACCTTTCATTAGTTTTATAAAGGTGGTTTAGAATTGGGGAAGGGCTTGGCTCAAGCCTGGGAATCACCTAGGGCAGTTTGGAGGTTAAAGGCAAGATGAGGGTTGGTTAGATCAGATCTCTTTCACTGTCATTATTTTCTCACTGTTATAATTTTTGCAAAGATGGTTTCAGAATTAACCTACCTTTGTAAGTTAACTTTTCAGTGAAACTTCAGAGGTTAAAGGGAAAGTTTATCCATTTTCTTCCTATGTGGGAGAGAGATGAAAAGAAGTAATGTACTAAGTCAAATACAGCATATGCATAATTGGCCTTATTTTTTGGCATCTTCAGTCATATAAGGTTACACTTTTATTATTACTACCATAAATAAATAAATTTCATGAAAATAAGGTTATCCCAAAAGTTTTGCTTCTACCCACTTTAAAATTCTATCATGTTATGATATAAAGAGATTATGGATAATTATGAGAGATTTGCTTACTCAAATTAAGTGGGCTAAGAAGAAGTGAGTGGGCTAAGAAGTTTCTGCCTGCAGTGTGTAGAAAGCTATCAGCAAGATCAAGCTGGAGCAGCTGTTTGCATTGCAAGATGACTGTTTTTCAAAAGCTGATGAACTTTAGTTAGTATAACTATGGCAATGGCAAAGACAAATGCTCACAGAAAATGTTCTCTTTCCTTCTATGTGAATGCTTCCTGTCCTAAGGCCTCTCGGGATTAGAAACTAGATCCCTTTTCATGGCATCAGCCCTATTCAAAGATGTCAGCAGGGAGCCGGGAAAGAGGCACTCTGCAAGTGGAGCTGCCTTTCTTCCCCGGGGAGTCTGCTGCTTTTTGCAGGTGATGAGGAGGAGGTGTAATTCTCACATTTAATGAAATCCCTGAAATTTGAAGCATTCAGTTAACATCTGGTTGTGAAAGAGAAACACTTGGCTGGCTATTTTCATGCTGCTGGCTAGCTGGCTGGGTTGAAGGGACTTCCTGTTCACCTCCTCAGTCAAGGTAGCATGAGTGAATAGTTCAGTTTCATTCACCCCAGCAGGGGGAAAGCTAGCAGGAGGAACCCACTCAAAGTGCAGGACACTCATGACAGCTGGTTCCTGCCATTCTCAGCCTGTGCCCTCTAATCAGGTAGCTGTTCAATTATGTCCAATGAACCCTAGCTGAGCAATTAAAAAAGCAAACGCTTCCCCAGAATGGCATGGCTGCAAAAATTAATAAGTTCACCTTTGCTTGTGACTCAACGCAGAGTGTAAGCTGTTTAAATGTTACCCTGGAGCCGTAGCTTAGGAGAGCTTTAAAGAGGGCTTAGCCTGCTCGAAGGGAAGAGGCTACAACTAACACACACAGGGCAATAGGAATTCTTGAACCATCATTACATCTTTCTCTCCTGATTTTTCCTTCTCAGTGAAAATTATATCTTTCTGGCTGTAATAGAAAATATCATTGCAATTGCTTTGACTGGCCAGTATTCCAGAAAAATTTCATGCCCCACTGTATTTCTTTCTTTTGCTTTTAGACAATGGTGTTGTTTTGATTCCAGAACTGATAGAACAAAGGGTCATTTTCTTGGTCATTGGTTCCCTCTTATATTTTGCATTCTTTTCTTCTTCCTGTCTCCTGTCTGATCCCTAGCCACTTCAAATGGTCCCCAGGCTTTTCAAAACAAGAAGCTTAAAAAGAAACCATGCAAATACAACACAGTGGCACAAAACAGAGCCTTGAGCATGCCATCTTGTTAATGCATTGAAGTAGTGATAGATCATTGAGGACAACTTTTCCTGAGAACAGCTGGTAGTAGATATTTGTATTTTCAGAAAGAGATGCTATTATATTGTTACTAGAAAAAGGTCCCGATCCAGATCTCAAGAGAAGGCTCTTGGGTCTTGTGCAAGAAAGAATTCAGGGCGAGTTCATAGACTAAAGTGAAAGCAAGTTTATTAAGAAAGTAGAGGAATAAAAGAATGGCTACTCCATAGACAGAGCAGCCCCGAGGGCTGCTGGTTGCCCGTTTTTTGGTTATTTTTTGATTATATGCTAAACAAATGGTGCATTATTCATGCTTCCCCTTTTTAGATCAAATAGGGTAACTTCCTGACGTTGCCATGGCTTTGTAAACCGTCATGGTGCTGGTTGGAGTACAGCAGTGAGGATGACCAGAAGTCACTCTCATTGCCATCTTGGTTTTGGTGGATTTTAGCCGTCTTCTTTACTGCAATCTGTTTTATCAGCAAGGTCTTTAGGACCTGTATCTTGTGCTGACCTCCTATCTCATCTTATGACTCAGAATGCATAACCCTCTGGGAATGCAGCCCAGTAGTCTCAGCTTCATTTTATCCAGTCCCTATTCAAGATGGAATTGCTCCGATTCAAATGCATCTGACAATATCATACCAGAATCTTAAGAATATTAGCAAACTTTTGATGTAGGAGATTCTATATACAAAGCTGTAGTATTAGGGGAGAACTAAAGAAGTGTGTAAAGCTATTACTTGTTGGAAATGTACCAATGTCATGCATAGAAGTAAAACAAAAAAAGTAGGATACAACCTAAGTGTTACTTAATAGAACTGGGTACATAAATTAAAGGAAAATGGAATATCCCCCCCGAGAATATGCCTCTTTGGAATAAATATTATTTTGAGTTGATTATTTTGAGAAACTGAGTAGAAAGGTATCCTTTTGTAAGGGATATTTACACTACTAAAGGAAATCTTCATTTGTGAGGAATGAAGATTCCTCTCCTTACCAGGAGGAATAGAAAGATTCTAAATAACTGAAGACTTTGAAGGATGGTGTCAGCAAGATGGTAGAATAGGATTTTCCAGTGCTGGTCCTTTGCAGAAAGATTGATTTGAACAACTTATCCATGCACAAAAATATCTTCATAAGAGCCAAAAAATCCAGGTGACAAATTACAGCCTCTGAGTGTAACAAAGAAATAAGAAAACATATATTGAAGACAGTAGAAACACTGTTTTACATTACCCTTTTCATCCTTTCCTCAAGCCTGGGCACCATAGTGCAAAGACAGCCACCCTTCTTGTGGGTCAATGAAAGGGAAGTGAACATGACTATACTGCAGACTCTATCACCAGGCCCATCCTAGTACCAGAGTTACCCCTATGGCCCCAGCTTCAGGCCAGCAGCTGCAGACAAACATTACAGTAGACCCTGAGTCCAGGATCACTCCAGCAGACCCAGAGTTCAAGCCTGCCCTATAAGATCATAGCCTTCAGGTCCTATCCTGTGTCAGACCAGCCTCTGTGGCTCCAGGCTGTAAGCCAGCCCCCATGAGCCTAGACTTCTGTATGGTTCTTGCAGATCCAGGATTCAGGCCATTCCCTGTGACCCCAGGCACCTGGCCAGACCCAGGGCCCTAGACTTTAGGTCACCTCCAATAACCCCATGCTCCAGGGGACTCAGGGTACAGGCCCACCTTATTAGAGCCTGGCTTTGGCTGGCATCCACAGACCCAAGCTCCAGGACAAATGCTATGAACCCAGACTACAAAACAGCTTTTGCTGACTCAAGCTTAAGGCCTTCCCCACTACAGGCTGGCCCCAGGTTCCAGGTTGATCCCTGAAGGCCCAAGTTCTAGTTAACTCAGGATCCATACTTGCTCCAGCATATCCAAGACACAGGCCCAGCTTCATGGACCCAGGCTGCAGGACCATCTGAGTACCAATTCATCCCTTGTGGACTCAGGCTTAAGGTTCAACCTAGCACCAGGTTGGTCCCCATAGACATAAGCTTGAGACTGACTCCCACAGATGATCTAGGCCCATTCCCACAGATGCATTTTGGGGGAACCCACCTCCAATATTTCAATGTAGCTTCTTTCTATTTTCCATAAGTGTCAGCCAGCTGAGAAATAAAGAGAGACAGTATAAAGAGAGGAATTTTACAGCTGGGCTGCTGGGGGGTGACATCACATATCAGTAGGACCGTGATGCCCACCTAAGCCTCAAACCAGCAAGTTTTTTATTAAGGGTTTCAAAAGGGGAGGGAGTATAAGAACAGGAAGTAAGTACAAAGACCACATGCTTCAAAGGCCAAAAAGCTGAACTACTAATAAGGGTCTAACAAAGATCACATGCTTCTGAGGGAACAGGACAACAGGCAAAAGCAGAACTACTGATAAGGGTCCAACAAAGATCACAAGGCAAGGGGCAAAAGCAGAACTACAGATAAGGGTCTATGTTCAGTGGTGCATGTATTGTCTTGATAAACATCTTAAATAACAGAAAACAGGGTTCGAGAGCAGAGAACTGGTCTGACCACAGATTTACCAGGGCGGAGTTTTTCCCCACCCTAGTAAGCCTGAGGGTACTACAGGAGACCAGGGCGTATCTCAGTCCTTATCTCAACTGCATAATACAGACATTCCCAGAATGGCCTTTTATAGACCTCCCACCAGGAATGCATTCCTTTCCCAGGGTATTAATATTAATATCCTTTGCTAGGAAAAGAATTTAGTGATATCTCTCCTACTTGCACGTCCATTTATAGTCTCTCTGCAAGAAGAAAAATATGGCTCTTTTTGCCCGATCCAGCAGGAAGTCAGACCTTATGGTTGTCTTCCCTTGTTCCCTAAAAATCGCTGTTATTCTGTTCTTTTTCAAGGTGCACTGATTTCATATTGTTCAAACACACGTTTTACAATCAATTTGTACAGTTAACACAATTATCACAGTGGTCCTGAGGTGATGTACATCCTCAGTTTATGAAGATAACAGGATTAAGAGATTAAAGTAAAGACAGGCATAAGAAATTATAGAAGTATTATTTGGGAACTGAAAAATGTCCATGAAATCTTTACAATTTATGTTCCTCTGCCACGACTCCAGCCAGTCCCTCCATTCAGGGTCCCTGACTTCCTGCAACAGATGAAGTAAATAGGTCTACTTCGGTGAACTCCACCACCAGGCCATCCCTCATGGACCCAGAATCCAGGTCCACCCCAGCAGAACCAAGTTCCAGGCTCAATCATATAGACACAGAAACTAGACTATGACCTGTAAACCCAGTGTCATTCTTGCTGATCTGCTGACCCAGGCACTCTACCCATCTGCCCAAAGACTCCAGCAGCAAGCCTAACTGCAGACACTACCAGACAGCTTGCCACGAATATGTGATAAGCTGACTGGTGAAGGGCTTTTCCTGATGAAGCCCTTCTGTAAGGACTGAAATGGGTGCCTACATCTTCAAATGCACAAAAATCAATACTAGGCAATAAGGATCACAAATAATCAGGAAAACATGACATCAATAAAGGAACAAATTAAAGCACTAGTTACAGATACTAAAGAAATGGATATCTATGAACTGCCTGAGAAAGTTCATAACTGTCTTAAAGAAGCTCAAAATAATCGTCTTAAAGAAGCTCAGTGAGCTACAAAAGAACACAGATAGAATCCTGAACAATATCAGGAAAATAATATACAAACAAAATGAGAACATCAAAAAAGAGATAAAAATCATAAAAAATACAGAAATTCTTCTGCTAAAGAACATAATGGCTAAACTGAAAAAAATTCATAGAGAACTTTGACAACAGAGTCAGTCAAGTAGATTGAAGACTCTGTGAGCTTAAAGAAATTTGAAATTAATCAGTCAGAGATAAAAACAAAAAAAGATGGAAAAAGCAAAGAAAAGCCTGCTGAACTTATGAGATACCATCAAGTGCAACAATATACACATTCTAGGGATACCAGGAGAAGCAGAGAAAGAAAAAGAGGCAGAAAGCTAATTTAAAGAAATGAATGACAGAAAACTTCCCAAATTTGGAGAGGGAAATGAACATCCAAGTCCATGAAGTCTATGTTAGTCCATTTTGCATTGCTGTAAGGAAAGATCTAAGACTGGAAAATTTACAAAGAAAAAGGGGTCATTTGATTCATAGTCCTGCAGGCTGTACAAGCAAGGTGAGCATTAAAATAAACATAGTTTAAAAACTTATTAATTATACATAATATATAAAAAATAAAAATTGTGGCATCAATAACATAAAATGAGAATGGGAGGAGAAGTTAAAGGGTAGAGTGTTTATAAATTGTTGTCAGTTTAAAATTGAATGTTATAACTATAAAATGTTTTACGTACATCCCATGGTACCCATAAATTTAAAAACCTATAGTAAATACACCAAAGAAAAAAAACAAGAATCAAAGTAAACTACCATAAAAAATTACCATAAAGGAAGACAAAAGTGGAAAACAGTTGAAAGTAATTAACAAAATGGCAGTAAGTCCTATTTCTGGTTCTAAAATATATGATTCTTTATGTCATAATTTTTTAATGAGTGGTCCCAATGGAGTATTATTTTGGATTTTG
The DNA here is from genome assembly GCF_028858775.2 of Pan troglodytes. Taxonomy (NCBI): domain Eukaryota; kingdom Metazoa; phylum Chordata; class Mammalia; order Primates; family Hominidae; genus Pan; species Pan troglodytes. The sequence continues at coordinate 43,307,238 of NC_072405.2, forward strand.
GTCACTGTGACAGACATATGATGACTATATTTTTGGTGAATGACTCTGTCAGCAACCCTTATTAGAGTGCTACATCACAGGGTACACATAAGCATTCTCCCTCTTAGTCACACATATAACCAACCCTGGCAATGTAAGGAAGAGAGAACAACCCCAATGAATAAGCACCTTGAGATGTTTCTAGATGAACATCTAGATAGTTTCCAGTAGTCTACAGAGTATTTCTCTGATATTTAGATGTTTGTGAGCAAACTTATAAGGTATCATCAATTATTTAGCATTGTCAACAGTCCAAAAGTTTGCCTTACTTCAAGCTGAGGGGAAGGCGTGAAGTCCAATAAAAGGAAAAATTATGTGAGATAGATGTGTGGTGGATGTGCTTGTGTGTGCATGCCATGTTAAAGAAGAGGTGAAAATTATCTTGTCTTTACCCAGATATGTTTCTACCTTTCCTTCTGCAATTTGTTTTTTCCTCTGGAATTCTGTGCTTGAATTATTTCTTCTTATCCCAAGAAATATAAGGCTTAATTAGGCTCCTGATTCTGAACACAGTTACAGACACAGTATCAAACTATCCTTATGATTGTGATCCAATTAAACAAAGAGATGTGGTCATATTAAACAAGAAGTTATTATATGACTTTGCATTGTGCCTGCATGAATTTCACAATCTTAAAACTATTCCATTATTTCCTTTGCATGAAGATGAATGGATTTCTGTGGAAGGTGGTGTCTCATGGCTGATCCTGGACACGTATTTTGCAGACTCTCTTCCCTGTCACGCTGGTCTCATTGGCCCATAGTTATTATTATATCTTCCACAGTGGAAGAACACAGACTTTGAGTGAAGATAGGATGGTGGGGAGCCTGAAGGCTAGTTTTAAATTAGTTAGTTTCCAGGGATGCCTGGAATTGTCCCATTGGATTCTATCCTATCTACTGTAATTGCCTAAAAATGTGTTGGGAATATCTCACATTAACACTCATTTTCTCAAGAATGATAGAGGTCAATGTTGCTATGGTAAAATTCCTTGAAATAAATTCCTTTGATGATTCATGTGTAGTTTGTGTCAACCACACTAGTACAGCAGGTTGGCTTGTAGCCAAAATGGCTATAATGCCTCTCAGAACAACTGGGGATGGTCAATGGCATATACTAAGTCTTCCCACAAACTCCCCCGCAGAAAAAACCAGAATGCTCATTCCTGTTAGGCTGTATTACTTACAATAGTTTCCTTCATAAGGACCTGAAGGCGAATGAAGCAAATGGCTTCAAAAGAGAGTGTCGGGATAGGGCTCGGCTTCCTCTTTTTCTAGCATAAACATTCTTTCCTTCAGAAATTATCCTTTACTGGTATCATACTCTTCCCATTTGGTCCACCCTGAGATTTTCAGGTGATGCTGCAGAATGGCTAGATGTTTAGTTAGCCCTCCCATTTAAATGAACAGACTGCCCTCTGGTTCGGGTTGGGTGGACAGTGGGAATGGCAGGGGACACAACCCTCTTCTACACATGCTCAGTATCCCTTCAATCTTTCCATGTGGTGCCTTTGGACCTAGTTTGACCAGCATCTAGAAAATGCTTTCCAACCTCAAGTCTTTTCACAATTGGATGTTTAATCCTGAGCCAGTAGATACCATGGAAACTTCCAGACATGTCTTTTCCTTTTCCTTTTCCTTTTCTTTTCTTTCAACCATCTCAAAAATGCCTATTTCCTCTTTCTAACATTAGAGATTGTATATTTCATCACAAAAAGCTAACAGCTGTACATTTCATATACAAAAATTATATACATGTATGTGCATATATATATATGATTGTGTGTGCATGTGTATATATGTGTGTGTGTGTGTAAAACTGAAAAAGTGTTCCCAAGTACACAAGGCCCATGACACACACTAGAAAATTTTGCCCAATATATCTCTGACCCCGAACTTAGAGATTCACGCTCACATTTGCATATGAAGGGAACTGAAAAATCCTGCAGTCAATCTTGTTAATGTATTAATATGACTCAGAATTTGTTCTTTTATTTGTAAAACATCATATAGAACTAATATTATGCAGGCATATTCAAAAACGTTGCTACAAAACAACAAATAGAACATTGTAGAGCTGAGTCCCAAGAGCTTAGTTTTTAAAGACAATGCCTAAGGTAAAAAAGCGCATATGACAAAATATTTTAAACAATCGAATCATACTTATTGTGGTGAGATACTCACATTAGAGGTGGCAGGAAGAAAATGAGATTGCCTGACAAACAGATCTCTGTGTCTGCCTACTTGCTTGTTGGTAGACATATGATCACTGAGGGAACAATAGGATAAGACACCTGTGATCTTAAATAAAATTTCTCTATTGTTTTCTGATCAAATGCATGTTTAGTTTTTAATACATTACACATGTATATGCTGCAACCTCACACTAGTCCTTTGAACAGTGAACATACTCTCCCTCATGTAGAAATATAGTTACTCTTACTAATCATTTGTAAACCTCTAACATGTATTTTAAAACCAATCTTTGGCAGAACTGTGGAACTTAGAAATACCATCATTTTAGAGTTGAAGCCTTTCATACTCTAGTGAAAAGAAAAGGGAATTTGAAATCAGAAGTGATATGATTTGGCTCTGTGTCCCCACCCAAATCTCATCTTATAGTTTCCATAATTCCCATGTGTTGTGGGACGGACCAAGTGGGAGATGACTGAATTATGTGGGGTGTATCTTTCCCATGCTGTTCACTTGAGAGTGAAGGGGTCTCATTCAATCTGATGAAATGGGAGTTTCCCTACACAAGCTCTCTTCTCTTTGCCTGCTGCCATCCATGTAAGATGTGACTCACTCCTTTGTGCCTTCTGCCATGACTTTGAGGGATCCTCATTCATGTGGAACTGAGAGTCCATTAAACCTCTTTTTTAAAATTATTTTTGTATTGTTTTTAGGCAGAGTCTCACTCTGTTGCCCACTGGAGTGCAATGGCGCGATCACGGCTCACTGCAACCTCCGCCTCCCGGGTGCAAGAGATTCTTCTGCCTCAGGCTCCTGAGTAGCTGGGACTACAGGTGCATGCCACCACATCCGGCTAATTTTTTGTATTTTTAGTAGAGACAGGGTTTCACCGTGTTAGCCAGGATGGTCTCGATCTCTTGACCTCATCGTCTGCCCACCTAGGCCTCCCAAAGTGCTGGGATTACAAGGGCAAGCCACCACTCCTGGCCCAAACCTCTTTTTATTCCCAGTCTCAGGCATGTCTTTATCAGTAGCATGAAAATGGACCAATACAAGAAGACTTTGAGTAAGTCTCAGCTATGTCACTGTTTAGCTGCATAAATTTGAATAAGCTATGTAAATTCTCCCTGAATTTCAACTTCTTCATAAGTAAAAGGAGAGATTGTTATTATCTGCATCAGAGGATTATTTTAAAAAATGAGCTAAAGGACCATCCTGGCTAAGACGGTGAAACTCTGTCTCTACTAAAATACAAAAAATTAGCCAGGCTTGGTGGCTGGTGCCTGTAGTTTCAGCTACTCGGGAGGCTGAGGCAGGAGAATGGCATGAATCCGGGAGGCAGAGCTTGCAGTGAGCCGAGATCGCCCCACTGCACTCCAGCCTGGGTGACACAGCAAGACTCCGTCTGAAAAAAAAAAAAAAAAAGAAAGAAAAATGAGCTAAAGGAAAATGAATTGTGAATGTCCAAGATTCACATAAACAGCATTGTGTCTGGAAAAACTTCAGCTACCTAGGGATCCCACTATGTGTCCTAACCTAGACCAAAAGCCTAGGTAATTTCTCACATACAAAATGCTCCTTTCTCTGTCTTCCATAATCTCAAATACCCTTGCTTCCTTACTCACAGCTAACTATGCACAAGAGAAGCAAGTTGATAAAAAAATGTCAATCCAGGTATACGTTATAATGAATAACTAAGTGTTGCAACAGGGTGGCATACTCTCAGAAAAGAGTTACCTTGAGGAAACCTAAATGACATGGTGATAAAATTTATGGCAACTGGGAGCCATACAGGAGGAATATTTCAGAGTGTTTATTCCCTGCACTCCTCGAGTCATAAGCCGTAGATGACCTCTACACACACAATGGAAGAATCGGGGAAAATACCTCTGGGATGTTCCACCCAGATACACACTATTTTGTTCATATATGAAATCATGGGGGAGGCTCTAACTCTGATTTTGTCAAAGAATGTAAGGGCTCAGACACGAACTTATTGATAGGGGTCAACATAGAGATCAAGAATAAAATAAGGCTGGGTGAGGTGGCTCATGCCTGTAATCCCAGCACTTTGGGAGGCCAAGGAGGGCATATCACCTAAGGTCAGGAGTTCGAGACCAGCCTGGACAACATGACAAAACCCCGTCTCTACTAAAAATACAAAAATGAGCCAGGTATGGTGGCACACGCCCGCAATCCCAGCTCTTCGTGAGGCTGAGGCAGGAGGATTGCTTGAACCCAGGAAGTGGAAATTGCAGTGAGCCAAGATGGTGCCACTGAGCTCCAGCCTGCGTGGCAGAACAAGACTCCATCTCAAAATTAATTAATTAATTAATTAATAAAAATAAAATAAGATTTATGAAGCATAGTTGAATATTTGATATCCTAAACGTTTTGGGATTTACCTATTAATTAGCATTCCCACAGTAAACTCTTGTAGCTTGTAGAATGCTTTTTAGATGCAAGTGCTTCTTATTATATTTGAGGATTGCCTTTAACTTCGGCCCTGGGCACTGTCCATTCTTAGCTTCCAACTTTCTCCAGCTGCTTTAGCTTTTCTAATACATTCCAGGTGATAGAGTAGACTTACAGATAAGCAGATTGCAAAGAATTTTATCTGTGAGAAAAACATGATAGTTTTTTTTATTACTTCCAATTCTCTCCAAATATTCATTTCTCTGCCTCTCCTGTCTTTTTCTTTTCAAACAAACAAAAAAGGAGTTCTTTTTTGTTTTGTTTTTTAATATATACTTTTTTAAATCACCAAGCCCAAGTATTTTGGTGGCTAGAAGGAAATACTCCTCCAAATACTAACATAAACAGTAATTCTCATCTCCCTAACATTTCACCCAGTTGGGAAATAGATATTCAAGAAAAGTACTTCGCTCCTTCCGCTAGTCTATAGACACATGGCAGAATTTTCTTCAATATACACTTGACCTTTGAACAACATGGATCTGAACTGTGTGGATCCACTTACATGTGGATTTTCTTTTGCCACTGATACCCCTGAGATAGCAAGACCAATTCCTCTTTTTCTTCATCCTTCTTAGCCTATCCAGTGTGAAGATGATAGGTGGGCACGTGGTGGGCCTGTAATTCTAGGGAATGCCAAGGTGGGTGGATCACTTGAGGTCGGGAGTTTGAGACCAGCCTGGTCATCATGGCAAAACAAAAATACAAAAATACAAAATTACAAAATTATCCAGGCGTAGTGGCTTGCATCTATAATCTCAGCTACTCAGGAAGCTGAAGGAGGAGAATCACTTAAACCTGGGAGGCAGAGATTGCAGTGAGCTGAGATCAAGCCACTGCACTCCAACCTGGGTGATAGAAAGAGACTCTGTCTCAACAAAAATGACAACAAAAAATCAATGTAAAGATGATAAGGATGAAGACCTTTATGATGATCCACTTCCACTTAATGAATAACAAGTATATTTTCTCTTCTTTTTTTGTTTTGTTTTGTTTTGAGATGGAGTCTTGCTCTTTCACCCAGGCTGGAGAGCAGTGGCGTGATCTCGGCTCACTGCAACCTCGCCTCCCGGGTTCAAGTGATTCTCTCCTGCCTCAGCCTCCCACATAGCTGGGAATACAAGCACACACCACCATGCCTAGCTAATTTTTGTATTTTTAGTAGAGACGGGGTTTCACCATGTTGATCAGGCTAGTCTCGAACTTCTGACCTCATGATCCACCTGCCTCGGCCTCCTAAAGTGCTGGGATTACAGGTGTGAGCCACCACGCCCAGCCCTATGATCTTCTTATTAACATTTTCTTCTCTCTAGCTTACTTTATTGTAAGAATATAGTATATAATACACACAACATACAAAATATGTGTTAATGGATTGTTTATATTATGGATAAGCCTTTTGGTCAACAGATGGCTATTTGTAGTTATGTTTTTGGAAAGTCAAATGTTATACATGAATTTTTGACTGCACAGGTTGGGGGGAGGTTGCACCCCTAACCACCATGTTGTTCAAGGATTAACTGCACTTTATAAAGTTCTTTATTTTTTTGTTTTGTTGTAGTTCTCTTTAGGAACCAAAACTTTTTTTCTCTAAACACTTAAAACATTTGAACAAAATTAAAACGTTTTTAACAAAGTTTTACAATGACTTACTTATTCATGTGTGCCAAGCTCATGGTTGATGAGTTTCTTCTCCAATATGTGAGTAGCTCCTGATCCTTTTACTTCTGGGTAGACCTAACACTTGGATGTCTGTTGCCTATGGCACTGGGTGTACAGCTTAATTGAGCTATCACAACTAACACAGAATAGTATCTAAATTAGCACAATATATGAGGTGATTTCATGTTACATTTATCATTTGAGATGAAACTTCAGTCTATATTGAAAGACCATAACCAGACATAGAAACAAAGATTTTTAACAAATGCCCTGTCCTTGAGAAGTTTATAAGTTAATTGAGATAAAAGGCAGATATCAGTGAACATAAGTAAATGTATGACTAACATAAAAATACTAACTCCTTGTTACCTGGTGTTGTTAAAAATGGAATATTCTGGTGAAACTCTATTGTAGTTCTCAAATAATTTCCTTTCTTTGGTTTCTAAGCAATAACTCCAAAATCCATTTTTAAATTGTTAAGCTATTCTACAATATCATTAAACATAATGTTATTGTACATGTTCTGAAACACCAATTAAAAGAAAGATATGATTAGCAGAATATCAGTTAACAAAGATTATATATATATGGTTGGTGTAAAATTATTTAAAGTTGTCCTAAGCCTTTTATGAGGAGTTTTGGTCTACATCTATGCTTATATGTGTATCTATATATGCATACAAACATATATGTAAATATGCCTATAAAATGGCAACCATATGGTATGTTTTGTATACATGTCAATGTCAGAAATCAGTACAAAGTGTGTAAACTATGATTTAATTAGGATCTCCAGCTGCTTTCCACAAACACTTATCATCACTCTGACATTTTGACTCATTCACAATCTGGTTTTGTAGTGTTGCTAATAACTCTATTTCTTTACTGTGTTTATTTTCCAGTTACCATGTTGTACTGAAAAAATAATAATCGGGTATCCTACATGAGTATCATAATACTACGCTTTATTTTTATTGTTATTCATTACAGAATTATATTGTGATAAGTGTCTGAGTGATATAGCCACTAATCATCAAATTTGTATAACTTTGATTGATATAACAGTTCAGAAATCTCTCTTAATCCAATATTACTGTAGCCCTAGACTTTAATTTAATGACCATCAGGTTATCCTACAGTTGAGGATATAAATATATGCCCTAAACCTTCAATACTTTATACACTATCACTTTGAATATCTGTATAAAACTCATTCTCTGCTCTGCAGTGCTGACAAATAATGGCATAAGAAAATGCTGATATTATATAGTTAGAATGAACATCTCTTTATATCGTCCAAAAAAAGAGCTCTGAGGTTTTATTTGTAGCTTCTCATGTATTTTCCTAACTTCTACAGATGAGTAAAGTTATTCAGGGTGGTTTGGTTTCCATTTGAACAAGGTCCAGGAGGTAATTGGTCAAAGAGAGAAAGGCTGGCATCACTGTCTTCGGTGTATTATTATCTTGGTGCTTGGTTCTAATGAATGCCATTCAAGGAGGCCAGATGCATCAGCCTAGGAAAGAGCCTGAAGAGGGACATCATTATCATTGATATTCATTGCTGATGTTGATGTGATCATTAAGAGGAATAAGGATATCTGCCAAGTGTGTGGTGAAGTCACAAATTGCCAGCTACTACAAAAGAAAATGCCTTAACAAAGAAAAAAAATGAGGACATGTTCCCTGGAAAAGAACAGACTGTTATCCAAAGACAGAACTAATAATAAAGAGTCAATAAGGATGAAATAAATATATTTGTTAAAGGCAGGTGGACATACTTGGAGAAAATAATGTACCCTAATGTGATTATAAAATCACAATGCCCACTTGTAATAGGTTTCTCCTCCTTCCTATGAAATAAAAATCAGATTTAGAAAGGCTAAAGCATATAATTCAAAAAGTTTTAAAATTATGAATGGAGGATTGACTTCTGGATTCAAGAAGAAAATTCTGATTAAAAAGAAGTAAAAAAAAAAAACTTCAGATTATGTGTCTGAGAGGCTGGAATCTTTAATACAAATAAGAAAATATTTTTATGTTTCATTTTTTAATCACTTTGTGCATAAAAAGATTTGACATGGTTGCTCCTGAAACAGTTAGCTCTTAAAAATTTTAATGTGTATGAAAAAGCAAACGTTGTTGACATCCTCTCCTTTACTACCTGTGTAATGTGTGTGGTATCATTAAGATTTGAATTTGGCATTGCTTTGTCTTCACTATGCTGTGTTTACTTAGCAATTTTCTAACTTTCTCTATCCCCAAGGAAAACCATTAGGTCCCATTTGAGTTTATTAGCATTGTCCAGTAAATTTAAAATGTGGGAGACAGCTTGAAAGGAATAAGAGAGCACTATTCATTCGTTAATTAAGCATCTTACCTAAACAAGTCTTTTTTTTTTTTTTCTAGTCAGGCTAGCAAAAACAAAACTATGTTCAGCAAAGTGCCCATGCAGAAGGGAAGAAGAGAAGGAATCATTGATTGTGTAAGTGAGAAATGAGCTGGTATTCAGTCGACCCAGCAGGGATGTTACTCTGGCAGCATTTGTGCAAGTGTGCAAGGCATATTGGTAGACTGTAGTGTGACTGGTGCTTATTCCATGAGGATGTGTTATTCAATCTGTTTAAATAGAGAATTATTAAGACATGTTAGAAAAATTGTATTTTGAGAAAAACAATAGTTGTTAAATGATGACGAAGGGCAAAGTGAAAAAAAATTGCATATTCACACATATCTTGATTCAGTCTCCTTTCTTACCTGCAATACTGAATCAGCCATTTAATCAGTGTCCCATCTTCCCACCTCTAAGCTGCAGGCTCCCACCCCATCTAACCTCCAAACTCGTCAGAGTTACTCTCCTTAAATAAAAGTCTGATTATGTCACTCATTTGCTGAAAACCCTTCAGAGGTTCCCATCACCTAAAGGATAAAGAACAAAATCCTTAATCAAGCAGCAGAATCCCTCTTGGAACTGGTACCAGATGACCTTTTCTATTTTATTTCTTGCTGCTTTTCATCTCGTACACACTTGAGCATTAGCTGTATCAAACCTCTTTAGTTCTCTAAACTCACCATTCTCCATCATATCAGGCCACCGAACATGTGCTGGCTCATTTATCCATAACAATCATTATAATTCTCTTCATTCCATATATATGCATGTGGTGTGTGTGTGTGTGTGTGCACGTATGCATTCCACTGCTGTGGATTCTGTTATAAACATCCCCATTCTACAGATAAGAAACTGAGGCTGAGTAGTTAAGGGAAACTTTTATAGCTAGTAAGAGTCGTAGGCGTAATTAAACATCAACCAGCCATTGTCCCATAACTTCCCCAAATGCTCCTATAGGTAATGTCACTATTGTAGAACTCAAGATGTTTCTGTTGAGATGTTTTCCAGACTTTCGCATTCTGGCAACCAATTGACTCCACACGGATCCATGAGCATAATCAGGGCATTGGTCTTTCACTATCAATCCAGTGGCCTACTTTCAGAACTTTGCTTGCTATCGCCATAAGATTGGTGTCGGCTGGTTAGAGTTTCTCATTCCAAAAAAGAGAAACAATTCTGAGTAGGGTAGAATAAATATTACAATGAACTAGACTCTGCTACGACCATGTGGTCCCTTTTGGCTATTCATGCCAGTGCGTCAACAGTCAGAAAATGTAGGTAATGTACTCATGCAGTAATGAACCCTAAATACCAAAAAAAGATGTAGAATTGCTGCCAACAAATGTGAGAAATAAGACTTATATTTAGAACTTAAAATTTGCTGAGAAAGATTGCATCATGTTTCTCTGCCCAGTGATAACAACAGAGAATTATTGGAACAATTACCCAAGAAAAACAAGGCAATAAAGGCTTGGACCCCACAGGGATGTAGTTTGATTTTTCTATTAGGCAGCCTACCTGACCAAAGAACAAAGTGCTGGTGAAGGTGATGTCACTCTGTTTGGAGAGTATAGGAAGAAGATGATGAAACTCAGATGTGTCTTCAGGACCAGCTGCAATATCAGGGAGTATGGCTTATTTCATTTGCATTAAAACATTTCAGAGGCTATGGTTAGTCAGCTATTTAAACTCATATCATATCATCTTGGGGGAAGTGGGGGTTATATTTTTCTCTTAAAAATGGAAGCATTTGGCTTATGCCTGTAATCCCAGCACTTTGGGAGGCCAAGGTGGGTGGATCACGAGGTCAGGAGTTCGAGACCAGCCTTACCAACATGAAACCCCATCTCTACTAAAAATACAAAAATTAGCCGAGTATGATGGTGTGCACCTGTAATCTCAGCTACTCAAGAGGTTGAGGCAAGAGAATCGCTTGAACCCAGGAGGCAGAGGTTGCAGTGAGCCGAGATCGTGCCATTGCACTCCAGCCTGGGCAACAAGAGTGAAACTCTGTCCCCCCCACCCCACCCCAAAAAAAGGCATTACTGTAGAACAGGAACCAGACATGAATAGAGTAAAAGGGCATTGGAGTGGTTCAAGAGTTGGACTGTATCAGAGAACTCTTGCACACTGCTTCAGATCTTCCCAGGCACAACTTTCTTTGGCCCCTTGGCCATTCATTTTGTTCCAGTCACAATATGACAACTTCTTGCTTCATGCCACTGTCACATGCCTCTTTCCTCTTGCTCCAGAGATTTTTGTTGTCTTGATGCATTAAGTGCTACATAACCTGTTCAACACCCATTTCCATATATGTTGGAAGTGGATGAGGATTAATGTTCCACAGAGAATACTTTTGTCTAATGAGAGTTGAGAGCCAGTAGATGTATTATTCTCCCTTCTGTCATTGGTATGGACCTCATTATAATGCAATATGGTCTCTCAAATGACAACTCTATGCAGAAAAGCAATCAATTATAGTAACCAGCTCATGATCTACCAGCCATATTGACTTTCCTGCCTTTCCTATTTCAAAAGCCTCCTCCTTCATTCATTGGTTCTCTGGAATTACACTTATTGATAAAGTAGGGATGCATGATTTCTTTTTCATCTAGTTTTGCCTGCTGGAGAAACCTGGCTAAGATATCATATAAGGGCAAGTATGTGTCTGCTTTTATTTTATTGCCTTTTAGTCTGTACTTAAATGCATATCTATTAGGTGCCAACCATTGTTAGGCACTTAGACTATGAAGACATAAAGACATGATCCTTGCTTTAAAGGACTTACAATTAAGTGGGGGAAAAAGAATGACAGAAGGTAAATGGAAGTAAGTGCAAGGAAGAGAGGAGATACAAAGTAGGGAATATCTAAATTTGCCTGATAGTCAGTGAAGATTTAAAGGTAAGGTCAAACAGCAGGTGAAATGTAAGAATGACTAGCATGTTTTCAAGCAGACAAAATGAAGTCCTTCCAGCCAGAGGGAGTAAGGGTAGAAAGGCATAAACGCATACTAGAACATGAGACATTTGGGGAAATAGCCAGTAACTCAGAAAGACTTGGCTATGTGGAAGATAAAGGTGAGAACTGAGATAACACAAGAAGGAAGAGTTTTAGGTTATGCAGAGAAACATAAACATAAAGGCTCTAGGTAGCCAATAATAAATTTTAAGCAAGAGACCAACATAAACTGATTTTCTAGTAAGAAAGGGCTCTTGGAAGGTAGTGAGAAGGATATATTGGGAGTGGGAGGCAATTGCAATAATCTAGCTAAGAGATTAGGAAAGCATGTAGTAGGCAGTGGCAATGTGAATAAGGATGAATGAACATGTTGAAGAGACTTTCAAAAGGTAAACCCAATACTGCTTGCTAATTTATTAAATGATAGGAAATAAGATAGGGGAGATAGAAGAGTCCAGGATGATTTCCCCTTTCTTAACATTAGTAATACACTGAGTTAGTGAATTCCACAAAAGTGCTACATTTTTTTAGCCTCAATAACTAGCAGCAGAGTGTCTGGTAGATAGATGATGCCTGTTAATATTTTTTTCTAAATTATCTTAATTTCCCTAGTACTCTTCCCTACCCTACTAACCCTACATTCTGATTGCTGCTGGAAAAGTCAGCATGAACTAATATTTTTTAAAGAATCATTTATATATTTCTTTCCTAAATACAAATGATTTTTAAAATGTTCAGCAGTAAGTAAGTAAAATGCCTTGACTATACTCAGGCCTTGGAGCTAATGTATTTCGTTTTCACATTTATGAGTTGGGTATTCAGCCATCTGGATTTTCCACATGGATCCATTTGAGAAGGAAACTCCAATGGCTTATAATACTAAATTAGCTTGTTTCAAGGGCCAAGCAACAGATTTCCTTTTCCTTGTCTATCTTGACAGCTTTCTTCTTTGCATTTCATCTACGCACATATTTGGGTAGAAATGCGTTATTCAATGTGATTCCTGACAGCCATAATACTTAAGATTGGAAGTGTTTTGCCTCCTGAGAACTCAAGTCACATTTGTTAATTTTGATTTATAGCTAATGTTTGGTTCTCCACTCATGACTTTCACTTAACATACTTAATGAGCATCAGTTCTCACAGTGCCCCATATGTGGTCTGAGAATGTTATTTACAGCCTCTTGATGAGGGAAATGTCACAACAAGAGCTTAGATCTCAGCAGGCAGCAGGATAAGCTGGACTGGGATGAGCTGGGTTCCGGGAACTTAATATATGCAATCCCGATGAGTCATATGCTCAGATATGAACCTTGCTCTTAGCAATATGTACCTACCCAGCCAGTTAGGATTAATACATTATAATGACAACAGTTCAAAAATCCAAATGTCACAAGCAATCAAAGTACTATGTGATGGTCTCATAGACTGAGAAATCAAAAGGGCGTTTAAATTTAACAAGTAGGTCATAGGTGATTAAGACAGGCATATTTTCAATAGACTGCAGAGGAAGAAGCCTGATTTCAGTAGGTTGATTTTAAAATGAAAGTGAAAAATTGTGGGCAGATGTTGTAACTCCTCTTGCAGTCATTGTAGCGATAAAGGAAATAAGAGATAAGACTATAGATTGATTGTGAGATAAGGAAACAATGGGGAAGCAGATTTTAATACTGTTTTTGTAATGAGGGGATTCTTAATCCTATTTTTAGTTTTGAGGAAAAGAGTCAGTAAAGAAAGAAAGTTTGAAGAACTAAGAGAGAAGAGGTGTGAATAGTACTGGGGAAATGGGGAAAAATTAGTTCATGTGAAGAGAAGCGCCTGGTTACCTCAAATGCCGATGGCAGGACTTTGTCTTCTTAGATGATAAGTCACCAAGGACATAGTTGACTTCACACAGAGGATATTAAAAAGAAAAGCTGGCTGGGTACAGTGGCTCATGTCTGTAATCTCAACACTTTGGGAGGCCAAGATGGGAGGATCTCTTCAGGCCAGGAGTTCAAGACCAGCCTGGTCAACATGATGAAACCCTGTCTCTACTAAAAGCACAAAAATTAGCTGGGTGTGGTGGCTCCTGCCTGTAATCCCAGCTACTCGGGAGGCTGAGGCAGGAGAATCACTTGAACCTGGGTGGCGGAGGTTGCAGTGAGCTGAGATCATGTCATTACACTCCAGCCTGGGTGACAGAGTGAGACTCTGTCTCAAAAAAAAAAAAAAAAGATGCTTACCTTCAGGAACCTGCTGTTTCAAGGCCTTGAGAGGGGTGCTAAAAATGTGTCCACAAGGTTGTATATGTTTGTAAAGTTTCAGAAACGTATGATATTTTACAAGCAATTGGTAACAACCACTATATATTTCTCCTCCATCTTCATATCCATCACACTTCTCTTTGTGTCAGGTGGTATAAGAATGGCTACAAGGATTTGGGAGATCAATCTAAGTGGAATTCAACTTGGGAATATATTTAGTTTGGGTTTTGTGGAATATATATGTGGTTTGTGGTCACTTTCACATCTTAATAGATGATTGACCAGGATTTCAGTGTGGGACTATCTGGCAGGTGTGGAATATCTTGGTAGGGGTGGAATACCCCTAGCACTCACGTGTCTAGTGACCTGAAGCAATGGGATAGACGAGTAGGGCCACAAGTGTCCAGGTATGAAGTGTGATACTATCTTGCAGGTGTGGAACACCTTAATAGGAGCAATAGTATAGAAGAGTAGGGCCACAGGCTCTCCAGGTGTGAAGGTACCAGTGCTTCTAGTACAAAATTACATGGGCAATGGAGGGGAAACAAGATATAAAATGCATGAACACAGAAGCCAGTCTTTGAGGAAATTCTGCAAACTTTGCTTATATATGAAATAAAACTTTACAAAGCCCCCAAAGTTGACAAGTTTCTAAAATTTTATATGAGTTTATCAATGAGTTGTAAAGCTGAAATAAACTTTTTAAAACAATTAATAATTAAAACAACTTTATTTTGTCATAGTTCAATTATCTTCTTCTCTAGAGAATATTATATTTAAAAATAATTCTAAAAGGGGCTTCTAGAGAGTTTGTAGAAAAATCACATAGGATAAAAGTAGTTTAGAAGTGTCAGTAAATTAATAAAAATTATGCATTTTTTTCTGAAATTTCTGATGTTCTTTTTACCACATTTTAAGTATATAATTTATTGCAATAGCTTTCTCTTTATATATATTTATTTTGGCACTCAACTTTTTATTAGCAATTTTATGCTCTTTTTCTCAAATAGGGTTCCCCACATTGCACAGATTTCAGGCCTCACAGAACCTGGATTCACTATGGCATGCAAGCTCAGCTCCTAGGAGTCGGGAGACCCAAAATTTGAGAACAGAAGGGATGAGAGACAGAGAGCCTGGCGGTTCATTATAGGAAATGGAACCCTGACTTCATACATTTCCATACTCTCAGAATAGGAGGAGTGGGAGGAAAGAGTGTGTGTATGGCAGTGAGAGGTGGGGAGGGTTATATTTACAGAGCATTAGAGCTTTCCAGACACTGTGGTAGACTAATTCACTTAGTCCTCTCCATAAAAATACGATCTGACCGTTATTTAGCACTCACCCACTTACCATCTGGCAGGTACTATTCCAAGTATTTTACATCCATGAACTCATTCGAACCTCACAACAACCCTATGAGATAAGTACTATTATTCTTCCCATGTTATGATTAGGAAGAAGTCTAATTAGTAATAGAGCCATGATTCATACAGGGCTGTTTGTTTTCAGAGCAGCAACATTAACCCCTACAGTATGCCTGCCCTATAACAACATTAGTAAATCAGCTCTGTTGCTTCTCCATTAACTATAGAAACAAACACACTCTTAATAACTAAATAACTTGTTCAAAGTCTCACAGTTTGTGATAGACCTGAGATTTGGAGCTCTTCTGAGTGTTTTCAAAACCCATACATGTTTTTACTGCACCAAACTGCCACTAATTAAGTCAAGTTACTATGTTGTGCACTCATTAAGAAACCTCCAAATTTGGGGAGGATGAGATATGCTCATGTTTCTAGTTTATTGAAATTTGGAAGTAATGAGTCCTCTTCTTGGCTAGTAGCCATTCCTCTGACTGTAGCTGGAGAGGAGGATGGGGAGAAAATTCTAATGCACTAGGTCTGTGCCCAATTGAGCAGTGGCTTTGGCAGTTCATAGCAGGCAAACTGGAGAAGCACTCTCAGGAGACATAATACAAAAACAAACACTAGTTCAAGAAGGAGGAGTCAATACAGGCTACATCTTCATGCAGGTATAGTTTCAGATATGTTAGGTGACCTTTTATTTAATTCATTGTCAGAAAATAGTGAAGAAAATAAATTATCATCACCTTTATTTTCAAAATCACTTTGTGTTTGTTACAGAGAGGTCCTTCTCATTATGCTTGTCACCACAAATCACCTCATAAACTATTAAACATATATGACATGGCTGATGACTAAGTCACTTCTTTTTCCTTGAGATTTCACCACATGGTACAGCTAGCACTGGCTACAGCAAATGGGAAAATATTTGAAAACAATATTCCTAATGAGTTATTAGTAAATTATATTTGTTGCTGTGGCTATATGTGCTTGGCATAAATTAACTAGATTGTAAATCACCTAGAAATTGCATTCTAGCTTAGGGAACAAACATTTATAAATGCAAATTTAGAACAAGCATGAGTTCCGAGAACATGACCTAAGAAGTCAAACAAGTGGGATAACTAAAGGCAAGACTGAATCTAGACTTTAGATAGTGGACAGGGCTAGGCAGGTGGTTCAAAAGGCGATTCAAAAGGAGAAGCAGCACAAAGCGAGACATATTCTCAAGAAAAGGGTAAAGTGAAAATCAGAATGGTAGGAAGAGGGAGGACTGAGAAGACTGAGATTTATTTTTATTGACTATGACAGATGATTTTTGATAGGTAGTTCAGTGTATCAGGGTTCTCTAGAGGGATAGAATAGGATAGATGTATATATGAAGGAGAGTTTATTAAGGGTATTAACTCACACAATCACAAGGTCCCACAATAGGCCGTCTGCAAACTGAGGAGCAAGGAAGCCAGCCCCTGTCCCAAAGCTGAAGAACTTGGAGTCTGATGTTCGAGGACAGGAAGCATCCAGCACAGGAGAGCGATGTAGGCTGGGAGGCTAAGCCGGTCTAATCTTTTCATGTTCTTCTGCCTGTTTTTTATTCTGGCCTCGCTGGCAGCTGACTAGATTGTGCCCACCCAGATTAAGGGTGAGTCTGCCTTTCCCAGTCCACTGACTCAAATGTTAATCTCCTTTGGCAAGACCCTCGCAGACACAACCAGGAACAATACTTTGCATCCTTCAATCCAATCAAGTTCACACTCAGTATTAACAATCATGGTCAGGTATAGATGTTGGAGCCCAAGTTGAGCAATCTGTACTTCAGAAAATGGAAAATTATCAAAAATTGAAAGAGATCAGTAGCAGGTGCATTTGACTGTTTTAGGGAGATTGATTAGGTGTCAATATGCAGACTTATTTGAAAAAACAAAGAGGCTCAGAAAAGAGATTGAGTTCAAAAAAATAACTATAGGATATTATTAAAACTTTCAGCAGGAGGTATTGAGACACCAAAGGAAGGTGAGAAGTACTGAAAGTCACGTTTTATAAAGAAACAAGGCTTGATGACATTGCAACATAACTGGTTGTGTGAGGAAGAAAGGGGAACACAATTACAAGTAGACATTGTAGGCAGGATATGGTGCAGTAGAGAGAGGTCCTCCAAGTACCAGGAAGGAAGAAAGGAAGGAAGGAAGGAAAGAAGGAAGGAAGGAAGGAAGGAAGGAAGGAAGGAAAGAAGGAAGGAAGGAAGGAAGGGAGGGAGGGAGGGAGGAAGGAAGGAAGGGAGGAAGGGAAGAGGGGGAAGTGAAGGAGGAAAGAGTGGGAGGGAAGGAGGAAGGGAGGGGGGAAAGAAAGAGAGAGAGAAGAAGGAGGGAGGAAGGGAGGAAGGCAGGCAGGCCTGAGAGACCAAAATAGATACTCTTTTATCAACTAAGATGGACCTTACCTTAATATTAAGGAACCAAGTTACCTATGGGTCAAGGGATCAGGGGCTAGGTGGCATGGCAAATTTCTAAATTCCTACAGGCAAACTCCCGAAAATAGGCACTATCTACTCTGAGTTTCAACGCAGACCACTACAACTCTGATTCGACGGAGGACCAGACTTACAAACATTTTTTTCAGACACGCAATTACAGACTCTAAGCAGGTTTCAGTCAGTTTATAGAGGCTGTGCACAAACTGTCTTTGTGTCCTATAGTTCACCTTTTGCCATAAAGATCCAAAACCTAGCTCATTTTAATTCTAAAACCCCACCCTGAAGTGAACATCAGATGTATGTCACATACATGTTTACCCAATCTGCATGCACTTGGCTCCTGTCATAAATATGGATAGCTTTCCCCTAAAACCTGCTGAATATGTAAACCTGCTGGCTCTGTGAGGCATAAAACCCAATCTGTCCTCCCTTCTTCAAAGAGAAAGCACCTTCAACACATGCCCAGAGATTATCTCTTCCTGGTTTGTAAGTTAATATCACCAATAAAGTGCTCCTTTCTATTATTTAGCCATTCTGGTGGTCCTTTATAGGATGGAAGAAAGAAGGAAGGAAGGAAGGAAAGGAGGAAGGAGGGAGGGAACAGAGGGAGGGAGGGACAGAGGAAGAGAGGGACAGAGGGAGGGAAGGAGGGTAGTATAGAAAAAGAAAGTTACCTCTTGAGATGTAATGCAATGAATTTCAAGGTTCATGGGAGAGACTGACGCTGTATGGGCAAAAACCAAGAGTCTGTCTGTAAATGTGTAACCTGTGTGGTTTGGGACACTCAGGAAGTGAACATGTGTTCACTTCCTTTGCTCTGCATTTTGGCTCACTAATCAAATTTCTAATTATTTATTTGATTTCCCATAGAGATGACATCAGGAAAGTATTGGCTGGAAACTGTGAATACTACAGGTTCTAGGAAGTACTATTCCTATTATAAAAAATTCTTTGGCATTCTTGTTTGTACATATGTTCTCTGTAAATATGAGTTCAATGTGTTCAATTAACTCTAGAGCTTGGCAAGACAGAAGTTCTGAGACCAGCTCTGCTCTGTGTCCAATTAGCCAAGGTGATGCTTCTTGTTAGGGTCTGTCTCTGTGCTAGTTAGAATAGCTTTGCAGTCTCCTAGTATGAAACACATCTAATAGCATTGTTCCCTTTACACTGCAATCCTCTGCAGAGAGGACACCATTACTTTTCTCTCTAAGGCAGCAGTCCCCAACATTTTTGGCACCAGGGACCAGTTTCATGGGAGACAATTTTTCTACAGAAGGGGCAGGGTAGGGGGTGGTTTGGGGATGAAGCTGTTCCTCCTCAGATCATCAGGCATTCGAATCTCATAAGGAGCATGCAACCTGGATCCCTTTCATGCACAGTTTAAAACAGGGTTTGTGCTTCTTTGAGAATTTAATGCCTCCGCTGATCTGAAAGGAGGCAGAGCTCAAGCAGTAATGCTTGCTCACCTGCAGCTTACCCCCTGCTGTGTGGCCTGGTTCCTAACAAGCCACAGACCAGTACCAGTTGGCAGCTGGGGTTAGGGACCCCCGCTCTCAGATATAACTTTTCTATTTCATCCTTGAAGGCTCAGTGGAGAAATTGAGACTTCCAATAAACGAATTGATATAATTTGAACATTTTGAAGGTTGTGATAGAAAACATTATCCTGACTCATGCTCACTTTTTGATTGTGAAACTGTACTCATGAATAGATATGACTTTTCAAAGTGAAGGTTCAAGAAAATAACCATAAAAATGTTCTACAGCTTCAGTTCACACAGACCCGTGTGACCCATACTGAACCACAGCATTTTCTTTGTCTTCTAATGTGTAAGACAACTGTGAGAACTAATTAAATGTGTTCCTGCGGATTTGAGTTTCCCCCAAGGAAGGTGCTTGAATAAGGCAAATATTATAAGAAGTAGTCGGTGATTATAGAGGTGTATTTAAATGACCCAGAGGTGTAGAAATTGAAGAAGCAAAATGAGTATACTATAGATTTTTATTTAATGTGCAGGTCACTAATCTATGATTACATCAAAGGCTAAACATTTTTTAAAAAACTTTTCTTTTCCTTTTTTTCCTTTTTCTTCCTTCCATTATTTTACTTTCTCTCTGCTGGAACCTACAAAATACTGTTTTATCATGCCTACGTCTTGATTACATTTTAAAATAAGAATCAGGAATCCCATATGACCTATGAATGTAGAGAAGAGAAGAGAGAAATGAAGGGGTCAGAATGTATGTACATATTTGTGAGATTAAAAAGAAAACAGAACACTGTATCTTAGGAAAACAGGCAATATCTCAAAAACCCAAACCCAAACGTAATCAGATTTCAATTCAATCTAGCATCTTTTCAAATACTTTGCATCTAATAACAGCAGAAATGGGAGTGCATTACATCAAAATGACATATAGTAGAAGCTCACCCAGCTGGCAGACAGAGGATTCTAGTGCTTGGGATGGTGTTATTTAATGCATTTATGACTATTGCTTAAGCATGTTCAGAATTTTATAACAGAAGCATGAATAGTACTTACTGTATCTCAATACAGCCACATCTGCATACAAGGTATATGGAAAATGTATTCCCTCAAACACTTTACCACGAATTACCAGTGTTAATGAATATCCAGACATTATATTGGGAAAACAAATATTGGGAATGAAAGCAAAGGTGCAGTTGTTAGGAAGAAAGCTTTGTCCTCAGATTTATCAGTAAGGAATATTTCAAATGAGTTTTTATAGATTGCCAGTTGATAACCTTATTATGAACTATGCTTTTAACATGGCCCCATTATTCCCAGACGTCAAAGTGATACAACCACCAACCACCCTCTCCTAGGAAATGAGTTTTTGTGGATACTTTCTTCTTCCTCTTTTTTTTTTTTTTTTTTTTTTTTTTAGGAGTTGGGGTCTTGCTCTGACACCCAGACTGGAGTGCAGCAGTGCTATCATAGCACACTGCAACCTCAAACTCCTGGGTTCTAGAGTGCAGTGGTGCTATCATAGCACATTGCAACCTCAAACTCCTGGGTTCTAGTGATCCTCTCACCTCTTCCTCCCAGGTAGCTGGGACTACAAGTGCATGCCAACCTGCTCAGCTACTTTTTCAAAATTTTTTGTAGGCACAGGTCTCACTGTGTTGCCTAAGCTGGTCTCAAACTCTTGCTCTTGAGCGAGTCTCCTGCCGTGGCCCCCCTATTAGCTACAAATGGAGGCACACTCCACCAGCTTGGCTAACTTTTTAAAAATTTCTTTTGTAGAGATGGGGTCTTACTATGTTGCCCAGGCCAGCATAGGCCCTTTCAAAAAAGAGAACAGAGGAAATTGGGACTCAAGTGGGGGATGAATTCAAGAGAAAGCCAGGTGATCATTTACTCAACAGCAAAATGCCCAGATGTTTTCTAACATAGATTATAAATGCAAATGCCACTTGCCTATACAAATGGCTATGGGGGTGCTGTACCCACCCCCTGGAATATGCAGAACGGTTTTCATTTCTCAGTTTTTCTTAGCTTCTGAATTTAGGAGGTTCCCTATTTTGTTATAAGTCTTTGTTTTGTGGCAGCAATTTTCATCTTTTTATAGCATTTTTATGAACCATGGAAAGGCCTCTTGGCACAATATCTGGCAATGTTTCACCTCAGATACTGTCACAAAAGAATTCACAGCAGTAGAGAGCAGAGCTTCATCAAGGAATCCAACCTGTACTTGCCCCAGGTGTGACAGACGTCAGCCCTCAGCTATCCCTACTTACCCTGCGATGAACTTGGTTCTACACAGTCTCCCAAACAAATGATGTGTAAGCCTGTACAGCTATCAGGGAAATCTTTCTCATCAGTGGGTGAGTCTAAGGCTTTAAACCTCTATCTCAGGGCACCCACATGAGAACCAAACTGCTGTATTCAGTCCCCAGATTTCATTGTGACCTCAATCCATCTAATTTTTTCTCTGGTTTCAGTGGCAAATTCAGTTCCCTCCTGAGCCTAGAACCTTGCCGTACATTGTAGATCAGTTGGCTAGATAACTGAACTTCCTGCTCATTCCTTTTCACCTCCTTCTTGTCAGTTTCCAGTGCCCCATATCTGGATCTGAGCCCCATGGTCTCAGATGCTGAATGGGGCCCTGTCTGAACTTCCCCAAATCTCCCCGAAATTCTGATGCTCATCCTTAAGACTACCTCTATACTCTTGATGCTATCTATCCCCTCTTTGAGTCAATCTTGATTTTCATCCCCTACTCCTCAGCCTCACCTCTTCTAACCACACCTACAGAGGTAGGATCAGATGACTCTGCCTGCCCTTGGACTGCTGATTTGAATTACTGGAACTTCTTTATGAGACAGGCAAGTACCCTTAATTTGGCATACCCCAAATATTACTTCCAAGAATATACCCTATTTGCAAGTCCAGGCAGTTTGGAGGAAAACACAGAAACTCATTTTTAGGAGAGGAAGAAAGCTATAGAGAATGAAGTCCAAGACATCCCAAACAAGTGGGAAGCTGAAATAGGGGAAGTAATTCTGATTTCTTCATTTCATCCCATTACCTGGAAAAGTCTGAATAATGTTGGAAAGATAGAAAGAGAGAGAGGGAGGGAGGGGGAGAGAGAGAGAGAGAGTGAGAGGGGAAGGGAGGAAGGAAGGAAGGAAAGAAGGAAGGAAGGAAGGGAAGGAAAGAGGCCAGGCTCAGTGGCTCATACCTGTAATCCTAGCAATTTTAGAGGCCGAGGAGGGTGGATCACCTGAGATCAGGAGTTCAAGACCAGCCCGACCAACATGGTGAAACTCATTCTACTAAAAATACAAAAATTAGCCAGGTGTGGTGGTGGGCAGCTGTAATCCCAGCTACTCAAGAGGCTGAGGCAGGAGAATTGCTTGAACCAGGAGGCAGAGGTTTCAGTGAGCCAAGATGGTGTCACCGTGCTCCAGCCTGGGCAACAGAGCGAGACCCTGTCTCAAAAAAATAAAATAAAATAAAATAAAAGATAAAGAAAGAAAGAGAAAAAAAAAAAAAGAAAAGAAAGAGAAAGAAAGCAAATGACTAAACCAATAAAGTGATGACAGTAAAACCTAGATATGAAGCCCCGTAGACATGGAGGCCTGAATTTTCTTTTCACTATTCCTCATTCCTATTTAGTTGGTTACATATTGGAAGATAGGATTGAAGTTCTTGCTTTTGAGCCTGATGCAGTCTGAATTAAAGTCAACTTGAGTAGCCTCGTAAGTCTAGCAAAAAGTAAGTCAACTTCTATTTTGAGGATACCAAGGATATTGTATTGTTTTTCCTTTTCCAGGTCCTTCCTCTGTAGCCCCAATACTATGCTTTAGTTATACCTAATCATTTCTCATGTGTTTCCTACACATCACCATACTATTTCATATTTCGGTGCTTTTAAAAAATAATGTTCTCTACTCCTGGAATTCCCTTTAGCTCTGTTTCTACACAGGGAGCACCTTTTGGTTTGTGAAAGCTAACATTATAAGTCACCTCCTCTCTGAAGCAATTTCTATGGCACCTGTTCTGTTGCTCTTAATGGGATAAATCATTTCTCCTCAGAATGTTGTACAAATCAGTATTATTTCACTGCTTGGTGGTGCTAGTGTCAGGAAGGGGTTAAATATACAAGTGAATAAGTAAAATCACATTATGATACTACAAATG
Organism: Pan troglodytes; assembly: GCF_028858775.2. Taxonomy (NCBI): domain Eukaryota; kingdom Metazoa; phylum Chordata; class Mammalia; order Primates; family Hominidae; genus Pan; species Pan troglodytes. Next base: position 43,330,707 of record NC_072405.2, read on the forward strand.
GTAATCAATAATCATTATAGATTATGATGATTGTAAACATGAACTACAAATATAGATAAAGCAGTGAATGACGAATCATTTTCAAAAAGCAATATTCAATGAATGTTTTCCTGGCTATAATTTTATATGGTTTTTCCAAAGGCTCTTTCCATGCTTTATGTCCTTAACTTTTTTTTGTGATTGATGTCTTGAATGAGACAGGTGACATGAGTATTTTGATTCACCAAACCCAGCAGGAATGCTAACACAGTTGACAACAAAATGAAAATTCAGAAGTGTTTCAACAACTGGATAGATGGACAAAATTTAGTAGAAGGGGTACTGAGTACTTATACATTGTTGATGGCATTGTATATTTGTGAAACAGATTTTTTTGAAACTTGGAAATGTATGTCAAAAATATAAAATGAATGCATAACCTAAAAACAAAACATTTCACATCTGGAGAGATTAAGAAATAACTTGACGCGTCATGTAAGTCTTATATATATGGATGTTCATGGTATTTGTAAAATGGTAGTAATGGGGATTTGACCCCATGTCAGTAATATATACATATATACACATAAATAATATATGCCTTAATATACATGTTATAAACCATATTATAAAGCATATCATATGTTATAAGATAAATAATATTGTGCAAAACTGTAAAACAAACAGGAAAATGTTAGATTATCTGGACAATGTTATATAAAGACATTTTATATTTGCCCATACAACTGAGAAGTCATCAGGGAGTACAATGGCTCTCAGAGACCTAGTTAAAGCTTGATTTCCACCCTGCAGTCAGAATTTGTGGAACTATTATACAAAACCATCCCCAGAGTTTCTGCTCATTCCCAAGGGCTCAAGCACTCCTGAGCACCTACATTTACAGGTGATGTTTTAGGGTTTTATCACCCCAGGTAAAAATGCTCCATCCTTTTATCTGTTTCCATAAAAATAAGCCCACTCACACAAAGCAATGTGTAAGTTTTCATTGGAGTTACTGAAGATAAGGAGAGTTATACGGAGGACTTACATTGCTATGCTCTTCAATTTCCATCACTTTCCTTGGCTTCCACTCCTCCAACTCCTCCATGCCCTCCTCTGCCAAGTGTTCTCATTTTGTTCTCATCCTTGGTCCTCACCCCTTTGTCTTGGTGTCTGGGTGCCCTTTGATAACCAGGCCAAACCAGGAATCAACTCCTACCTTAAGGACCAACAAATACAGATATATGTGTGCCGGCTGTTGCAGTAATAATTCATTCCCAACAAATTACTTAAATATGTAAAAAGGAAAGGCAGCATAGGAATATATCAAAATATTGATAGCAATTAATTATTGGTGGTGAGTTTAAAAGTGATTTAAATTTTATTATTTATTCTGTAATTTCAAAAATGAACAAGTGTTACTTTTTCATTACAAGGAAAACAAGTTTTTGAAAATTGAATTGTTTGTGTAATGTACTGGTAAACTGTCCAAAAATAGAAACTATATCATAATTTGGGGGACTATTTTAGAGGTAATGGTATAGGATAGCTCTTCTAACTACAGAATTTTATGATTCAAGGGTTTTGTTAAGATAAAATGACATAATGAAAATGACAGTACTTTGAAAGGTACAGATCTCCATAAAAGTATGCTATTATTTTGAGGCTTTGTAGTGCAGTGAGTGATAAGTACAATTGTTGGTACTGAATAGAACATAAACTTCTAGAACAGGATGGAACAGATGTTTAAGGGTAGACGTATGATAAAATGCACAGTGGCTCAAATATCTGAACTCATCACAAACTCATGTTTGATAAAGACATCTTACATCTTATCTCTTCTCCATTATTTTCCTTTCCTTCCCTGCTTTCCTGAGTCACTTTTTTTCTTTCTTTTTTTTTTTTTTTTGAGAAAGGGTCTCAGTCTGTCACTCAGGCTGGAATGCAGTGTTGTGATCACAGCTCACTGCAGCCTCAAACTCCTGGGCTCAAGTAATCCTCTCACCTCAGCCTCCCGATTAGCTGGGACTAGAGGAGTATGGCATGATGCCTGTTAATTTTATTATTGTTATTCATAGTAATAGTAGTAGAGACAAGGTCTAGCTATGTTGCCTAGGCCGGTCTCCAACTCCTGTGCTCAAGTCATCCTCCCGTCTCAGCCTCCCAAATGCCGAGATTACAGGCATAAGTCATCAGCCCCTGATTCTCTCTCTCTATTTAATCCTTGGACCATGGGAAGAAAAGTCGGGGTAATTGCAGCTTCATTTCATCACCATAAACTTAAGAATTTAAATAAGTATTGTCATATAATGTTTTGTTTACACCTATAGCAACAGAAATATTAAATCCTATTGTGACTTCTGGAGTTTCTAACCAAATCTTTTAATTGTGCATACAGTCAATATAAAGCAAACCAATTCATGAATAAAAATTAAGAAAAGCAGAGTTTATAGGTAGAAAGACGAGTACATATTTGGTGTTAGAGAAGTAGTCAGCTGTTTTTCGATTTGCCCAAAAAAGATTAAAATAAAACAAAGCCATTTTTTAATTTTATTTATTTATTTATTTATTTATTTTTTTGCTCATTGGACCTGAATGCATTAGGAAACCTTTTCAATTATAATGAAATCTTGTTTTTATTTTGGTTTTGCTTTGTTTTGTTTTCTACGATTGTCTGAAAAAATTTAAATGGGTGTTAAGATGTAAGAAAGATCAAAGAAAAAAAGCCTTTAAAAATATGAGGTCCCTGTCATCATTTTCAAGGAGTGTCATCCATGAATATAAAACATACTTCCAGCTCCTTGAAACCTTAGCATTAAGATTATTGCACATTTTATTGGCCTTTCCTAGGCTCTGAAACTAGAAATTCATCTGCTTCTAACCTTTCCACCCAAGTCGACTTCATACATAAGTAAAGAGCAAGTTGAAATTACAGGGAGCTGTAAAGAAATGGAAGTTCCCCGCTTTCTTCTTTCAAAACCAATATTAAAATATATGAGGTGCAATTGTCAAACTAAAAAATTGCCAGATGATTCATAAGAAATGAGTGGCCAGCAGGCTAGCCTGACTGCTCCCTTGCATTACCAATTTTTGACGGGTCTTTGGGAAGGAAGATAGTTATTTCCTGTTAAGTCAGAGAGCAATGAAGCTGTGGGCTGCTGGGCAAAGGGGAGGGAGAATGACCAGCTGCTGAACAGAGGCAGAAGATAATGCCACTCAATGTGGCAGGTTCAGATGTTACTTTTTTTAAGTAAACAGCTTGTAAATGAAACTCCAAAGGACTCTACTTCCCCTCCTCCAGTTCTTATCTCTCACACCATCCCCCATTTTATCATCTCCCCAAGGAGAAACAGGCTTACCTGTGAGGCATCCTTTTAACTTGTCAGGGACTTAACTCTAGCTGAGGCAGCCAGAAATTACAGCTAAATGGATTTACACATTGGAGGGTGAGTATCTGCTTCTGTTCACTGAGCCACACCATTGATGCCTAATTTGTTGCTTACATGTCACAGCAGCAGCAATGCTTGTAACCAGCTTGCGCAAGAAGCAGGGGTTCAGAGCAAGCATGTGATCCTGTCCCATCTGATTTGGCCATCAGGGACAGCTTATCCCTGCGAGGTTCTGGACCAGCATCTTCCTGACTTACACAATAGAGTTGTAGTATGTGGTAAACTTGGAAAGAAAGCAAAGGGGACGTGAACTTCTGTTCCTACTCTTCAGAAAGCCCAACACCACTACTATGAGCATCATAATGAATAAGTTTTGAGGCTTTCATTGCAGACTGCCTTATATTGGGCAGTGTTCATTGACTTTGTTCATTCATCAAACATTTAATGAGTTTTTGTTTTATGAAGTTCTAGCTACTGCCTTATAAGGCCTTGATTCTTTTGAATATGTAAACTGAACATATTTATATTAATATATGCATATTTGCGTGTGTGCTTGTGTGTATAAATATATATGTATATACACATATAAAGATTACACTTATAAATATATGTATATATATTTATACACACACACACACACACACATACACATATACAGGATCCCTGAGTAAGGGGACAGGGGTTATTCTGCTGGAATTGGATATTGTCAGGGTGAATTGCTGGAAGTTTCCATTCCATGAGAACCAAATAAATATAATGGGAAAAGTAGTGTTAAGGTATATTGTAGTAAATGAACAATGACAGAACTGAAATGGAAAAAGAAGGGACATAGTTTGTAATAGTCCTCTAAACACTAGGGAAGTATATCCTCAACTGATATATTTCATTTAAAATGAAAACAAAGTTGGTGTGCATCTTGTTATAAAGACATTCATTGAATATCAGTACAGGGAGTGGTTTGAGAGAAATATTGTATGGTACTAATCAGAACATTTTGTGACCTGCTCCTTAAGAGAAGACAGACGCAACTGCTGTCTAAATAGACTGAAAAACAGCAGTGCTAAATAACAGAGTGGTAATACCATGAGTGATTTTTTAAAAAGGAAGCACAACAACTAGTCACTGTTTGGGGCTTAATCAATAATACTAATACTGAGAGGCTAAAGCCCTTCTCCATTACAGCATGATGATTGTTGAAGTGAGACATGGGACATAGAACAGCATGGGACATACCCCATGGAATAACACCAACAAACTTCAAAGTCAGCTTTGGGTTCAGCTGACAGTAACAGACCCGACAGCAGGTAGCAGGAGTAAAATTATAGAGTTTAGCAGAATGGAAACCACTGAGCACAGAAGGCTACAGAAGAGAAGGTAACTGATCACAGCAACTTAACTCTCTTGCTGGAAAGGAGAGGTTCTCAACCCTGACTACACTGATTATCACCTAGAGAGCATCTTAAAACCATCCCTACCCTGAAGAACCCAAATTCAATCGGCCTGGCATGAATTCTTGGCATAGGTGATTTAGAATCCTCTTGGATTCTAATGTGAAGCTAGAGCTGAGAACAACTGCTCTAAAGAAAATGAAGGATTGGATAGGCTGGTTCAAGCAGTTAAGCCAGTGGGAACTGGAGCTATAGATTAAGGCTGTGTTGACCCACACTCACCCTCCTGAAGGACTCCTTCTCATTGCTGTGGCTTGAGAATGTAATTTACATATAAAAGATGAAATGATACACATAATTTATCTCTAGCCAGCGTATAGGTTAAAATCAAATCATGCTTTTTCCTATACTCTAAAAGAAATCTTAGGGCACATTTTTTAAAAATAAAAATGACATTGATACATTCTGAGTAAATTGATCAAGAAATTGTCTATTTCTTTCCAATGAAGCTAAAACAATTTTATTGTCAAGAAGGATTTCAAGAGAGTTTTTAAAGGCAAGTGGGAGTCTGTCAGTAGAAAAAGAGAGAACATTCCAGACACAGGGCACAGAGGTCTGACAAAGAAGATTTGAATTATTAAAGGAAATGTTGAATAGTGTGTTTTTAATTTCTTCTTTTTTTTGAAATATGTTCTTCCAGAGTGGTTCTTTTTAATATTTATTTAGAACCTGTGTATCTCTTAAGGAAATGCCTTACCTATAAGATGAAACAGTAAAGCCATGAGCAAGTACAGTAAGTCATAAAACCCCTCCCCATGTTTGAATTGATAATGTGTCTTCCTTCTTGCATCAGTTTAATTTTATCATTATCAAGAACGGAAAATTATTAAGTATCCCTTGCACACACAGGATTATCCTAAGTATAGTCAAAATCTTTAGTTTCTTTTCTGTCATTTTGCCTTTAAAGATATTTAAAAATAACTTGTAAAATAAGATTATAAATTCTTGCACTATCAAGCTGAGGATGAACAATGTTACAATAAAAAAAACTTGGCTATACCAAAAACATTAGCTAGGCATGGTGGCACGTGCCTGTAGTCCCAGCTACTCAGGAGGATGAGGTGGAAGGATTGTTTAGGCCCCGCAGGTTGAGGCTGCAGTGAGTCAAGATTGTGCCACTGCATTCCAGCCTTGGAGACAGGGCAAAACCCTGTGGAAGAAAGAAGGGAAGAAGAAAGAAAGAAAAAAGAAGGAAGGAAGGAAGGAAAGAAGGAAGGAAAGAAAGAAAGAGAGAGAAGGAAGGAAGGCAGGAAGGAAAAAGAGAAAAGAAAACTTGGCAATATCTATGTTGGAAGTCTGGTTGTTTTGTTATGCATTACCATAAATCTATGTGAGGTGTACATGAATTTTAGTGTTATTATTTTGAAAGTAGAAAAACTAAAGAGAAGAAAATCTGAGTGACACTCCTAAAGATGCACACTGGATCAAGAATAAGATATATGCAGGTCACTTGATGACTAATAGATCACAAGAAAATCCATAAGTCGGCCACACAGAGCTATGATCAATCTCCCAATTTGCTGCTTACTAGTTATATGATTTGGCCATGTTGTTCAATGTCAGGATCCCCCTCTATAACGTGGAGACAGTACCTGTTTTATAGTACTGTTGTGAAGTTTCATGAGATGAGTATGGAAAGTGCTTACTATAGTAAGTACTTAATAAATGGATGCTATTATTCAATCTTCATAATTGTATTTTTATTATTGACAGGATCCGATTTATGTTGAAATACACAAGCTCCTGAACCACAACTAATCCAACATCTTTAAAAGGTGGCAATAGAATAAGCATTGCGAGCTTATATTGTTTTTTGTTTTGAATGATTGAATCTATTATAACACGCTGCTGGAGGCAATTCAGTTCCCATATTTTCTTAGCTGGAAGATGGAATATGAGAGACAAAGAGGAAGGTTTTTTTCCCCCTGGGTTACTGTTGCTGTCTCCTACAAACAGAGAGCATGTACTGAAGAGAGGACCAAGAGATGTTAGAGCTAAAATTATTTTTACAGATCTATAGTACAAACACCTTTTTAAAACAATGAGTAAAAACCTGTGGAGACATAAGACCACTCTTGGGGATCTGCTTATCACCAGAAAAGGCCCTGAGATGACAAGTCCAAATCAATCCCACAAGAAGGGCAACTGCCTATATGAAATGCAGAGACCTTGCGAAGCCCTGGCAAGAAACTTCTGGGTCATATTTAAATAAAAAATCCCAAAGAAATTACATCATACATTTCCACATAAGATAAGACATTGGAGAATAACTAAGCTAGATATGCTTAGAGGTTTCAGAATGTATGCTCAATCTCCAATACCAAGGATATAAGAGATGATTATTTTGATTTATTGTAAGAATGAGATTTGAGAGGCATGGGATCAAAAATCAAATGCCATATAATTTGAAAATAAAGAAAAACTTAATGTGTGCTTTATTAATTAGCAGCTTAAAAATTAATCTTCCGAGTCCTATATCATTAGTTCTCCAGGTACTGTGATGTAGGCAGTGCTGTCTTCATCAGACAGGTTCAGTGATTTACCCAAAGTTACACAACTCCAAGTTAGAAATCCAGTACCTATAGAGTGGGTTGATTGCCAGCATGTTGTCCTTTCTAACACAATACTACCATATTACTCCAAAAATCTTTGGAATGTATAGTTATCTGGTCTAAGGAAGAAATAAAAGAAACTGAAGTATGTATAGGGCTTTGAGGTTTTAAGAAATGATTTTCTGTACCACTTTGAACATAAACTGTATAGACACAGTGCAAAGAGAAAACCACAACTGGAAAAGAATCTCAAAAGGTCAACTGGTTTGAGAGGGCAGCCAACAGAAGCCATCTCAATTTTAGTAGGTTCTTGATATATGGGTATGAACACAATCTGAAAAGACTAACCTAATATCTTCTTGACTCAGAGTTGACCCAAACCCAATCCAAACCTGAAAAAGAAGAAAAGCTGAAGCTGGAGGTTTGAAGCCATATCTTGTAACATATTTTAGATGGAAAATATTAGCAAACTATTTTTTAGCCTAATTGCTAAACAATAAACAAGCAAGAATACTTTATAGATACACATTTAAAAAGCAGGATGAGTTTAAATATAATAAAGATCTTTTATCTTGGAAAAATTATCCATATATTAGTTGCTTATGTATACACCCACACTCAAACATGTCAATTTCTTTGTTTCTTTCTTGCTTGCTTGCTTTCTTACCTTTCTTTCTGTCTTGGTGTGTTAAAATTTACCTGAAAAATCAATGTAGGGAAAGATAGACTATTAAGGAATGCCCAACCTTTTCTCATAGGAAAATTGAAAATACAAATTATTACTACATTAGTCACAGTCCTCCAGAGAAACAGAACCAAGAGGTTTATTATAAGAAGTTGGTTCATGCAATCATAGAGGCTGGCAGATTCCAAGGTTTGCAGGGTGAGTATGCAAGCTGGACAGCCAATGGTGTAGTGCCAGTGTGAGTCCAAATGCCTGAGAACCGGGATCATTGATGATAAAGTTCTAGTCCAATGGCTGGTGGGCTCAAGACCCAAGAAAAGATGATTTTTCAGTTTGAGTCCAAAGGCAGAAAAAAGCTAATGTCCCAGTTTGAAAGTCATAATGCAAGATGAATTCTCTAACTCAGAGGAGGGTCAGCCTTTTTGTTCTGTTCAGGCCTTAACTAATTGGATGAGGCCCGCCCACATTAGGAGGGCCATCTGCTTTATTCATTCTGTCTATTTACATGTTAATCTCATCCGAAAAATCCCTCGCAGACATACCCACAATAATGTTTGAACAAATATCTGGGCACTCTGTGTCCCGGTCAAATTGACACATAAAGTTAACCATCATAGGTAGTAAAGGTAAAGAAACCAATATTATAACAAATACATAAGAATTTAGAAAACCAGGCAAATGTGGCTCTTCAATGTCATTTACTTTTGGAAAAACATGCTCATTATAAAAATATTTATATGATGCCCCTTAGTCAGGTGCCTTTGCAAAGGACAAAGGTATTCAAGAAGAGAAATCCAAACCAAAGTTTAGGTTACATGAAAGATCAAGTAGATATATAGTCCAGAGCCTGAATGAAGAATAGAGAAGAAAAGTAGAATAAGCCCTTTACCCATGCTTCGGCTCCAGGCATATCTATGGGAGGTTTCATGTTGCCATAGAGATACGTGTGTGTGTCAAAATTGTCTCTTGAATTCTTTTCTTGATTCTTCCCCACACTGGCAGATGAGACAAACATGAAGTGGAATCCAGGATTTCTCTACCTTTAGGATAATTTTGTCAATCACCATTTTCTTGAGAAAAGTGCTGAATTCTAAAAGACACGAAGAGAATGTGTCTGAATTTGTGTAAAGCATTGTCTGTAATTAGTACTTTTTAAGAGAAGCTGAGCAGGTAAAAATCAAAACAAACAAAAATGTAAGAGAAGTGGTTAGTTAAGTGTGATTTTTAAGAGCTTATTTTTAAGCTGACACAATAAACATAGGGGCTCTCTGACAGTTTTCCCTTATTTTCCATTGCATGCAAACAGATACTGAATATTCTTCACCATTAAATACCTACTATTTATATAATCATATATAGCTACATTTCAAAACACTATCAGATCTCTATTCATATTTGATTCTTATAAAATATCTCTAATGTTTATAAGAATTAGTGCCTCGCCAATTTACAGACAGCAAAACTGAGGCACAATTCAGGATAACTTTCCTTACATCCCAGAAAAAAAGTGGCAGACCTGGGCAGAGATAAGGCTTCCATTTTTTTTTTTTTTTTTTTTTTTTTTTTTTGTGATGGAGTCTCCCTCTATTGCTGAAGCTGGAGTGCAGTGGCACAATCTCGGCTCATTGCAACCTCCACCTCCTGGGTTCAAGTGATTCTCCTGCCTCAGCCTCCCAATTATCTGGGACTACAGGCACATACCACCACACCTTGCTAGTTTTCTTGGAGGCTTCCTTTGATAGCACAATACCATAAATACCTTCCACTCTTTTCTCATAATTACTCCATAGATCATTCAAAAGTTTAATTGTCTTGTAAGGTGAGATGATACATATTTTCCCCTTTCCTATTTTCCAAGGATTAAAAATCTCAATTATATCTGGGTAGGAGGGACTTCTGTTACTACTTTTCATGGATTAAACAACTCAATTATATGTGGGTGGGAGGGACTGCCATTCTGTAGTTGTCTGGCATTCCCTGTCTCCCTGTGCCTGAGATGAAAGCCTGATACATTTGCTTTGCTCTTCTCTTCCATTGTTCAGGCAATGAAGGAAACATTACCCTAATCGTGCTCAATGTGTGCTATCTCTGGGCACAGCTGTTGTGTAGACCTTCCAAGCTCAGCCATTAAGGAGTCTTACCAATGGCAGAGCCCAGTGAGCGCTGCAATGCCAGATACGTGCCCTCTAATAACATCCATTTTTGCTTTTCTAGCTAATTCCAGGAAAGATAGCCTGATGGGCAAGGTTTCGCAGCTCATAACTCTCTGTTTTGTCACTTTCCCTCCTCCTCTATAGGGAAAGCTTGTGAGCCAATTCCCACACAGAGCCCATGGAGCAAAAGATTAGGCAAGGCTTGGAGTCAGCTTCTTTATCAAATGAGCCCATAGAGTGTGAGCAAAGGCAAGCCTCAAAAAGAGATCTGCTTTGGCAGCTGGTTCACCAGTGAAGATGCCTGTAGCAAAAACTAAAAACGGCAGACTTTTCTGGCTGCCTTGGAATACAACAGCTTAATGTCGACTCCTCTTGCTTGGGAAATTAATTGGGACTGATTGCTGGTGGGCTTTGAAGATCACACTACTGACCTGCTATGGAGTTTTCTGGAAGTGGAATAGATAATGAGAATGTCTGATATCAAAAACTTGGTTTACAAGGCACACTCACTTCTATCAACTCCTTTGAAGATAAAAGGCAAAAATATGGGCTTTCAGTCAAATACCTCAATTCAAACCCCAGCTCTAATTTTACCAGTTGTGTTACCCAGAAAAAATTACCAACAGTCTTTAAACTCAAGTTTCTTTATCTATAACTGGGGAGATAACCATGCCTACCTTCCTAAGTCATTGTTTAGATTACAATCTATGTATAATTTAAATGTTAGATATAATTTACTCATTCCATAGAATATTAGAATATATAGCATCACTCATTAAGTGGTGGCTATTACTTCTTGTCACAATAGTCATATAAATTAAGATAATTGTCATCATTTTAGCAATAAGAAAACTCAGGCTCAAATTGCATAGATTTGCCCAAGCTCACAGAGCTTTAAGAAGTAGAGCTGAGACCCAAACACATCACTGAAACACATAAACAATTAATTCTGTCATTCCAGAAACATAGAAGCTGGACAAATAACCAAATATTGAAAGAAGTTTCCAGTGCCTCACCTTGACTTTTTTCTCTAAATTGCATTGGTTTTTCTCCTGGATTGAACGTTCTTGCTATTCAAGAGGTACATTAGAGAATAAGAACGTAATTTATCTTGAGTAATAGCAAGAGAAGGAAAATCTGGAGTTGGGGGGAGGGTACAGGAATCAAATACATGCTGCATTCCCATAAATTATTTTATAGAGCAAGGTTAAGATAAAGGAATAGAGGCATATCTGTTAGTATAAGGAAAAAAGTATAAGGAAGAATGGAACACATCTGCCAATGGAGGTGGATATAGGTATGATATGAAATTAATCAATCTCAATCAGCGGGAGGAAGAAGGCACGTTAGACAGAAAAGGGTTAGAAATATGTAAATAGCTATTTGTATCTGTGCCTTAGGCCTAGTTAGCTTGTAAACAGTCTCTTGGCATTCATTGTCATGCTATAAAACATGCTATAATAAAATTACAAAACTTTTATGCTTTCTGAAGGGTTAGATTCTTTCAGCATATCAAAATGGTTATTTCTGGAGAGGATTGCTGCAGGATCCAGTGGGCCACTGGAACCTGTTTCTTAGATTCTAACCCCCTACATTGTCACCACAGCTGTGCTGCCATACTGCTGCCTTACCCCTTCTATCTAAAGATACAAAGAGCCCTTGTGCCAGGCACTGTTCTAAGTGCTTCACATTCTCACAATAGTCCAAGAAGGTAATGCAAATGTTACCCCATACTAAAATGATGAAAGTGAAGCACAGAGAAGTTAAGCAATTTGCCTAGCATCATGCAGTTAAAGTTGGCATTTCAACACAAGCAGTCTAGCGCTGGTGCATGGATCCAAGACATGAATCCAAGACAATATATTCCATACCAATTCTTTTCAAATTATTTGTGGCAAAAGATTTATTTTGATTTTGTTTTTATTTATAATATATTGTGAGCCAATACTTTTGTAAAATACACTAAAAGTCATTTAACAGAAAAATGAAATTAAAAGATATCCAAAATATCGACTCTAATTTTAAAATTATTATTAAGTTCTGCATGCATAAAATGAGTCTATAAATTGTTATGAAAGTTTCTAAATGCTTTCTCATTGCTTACTCTCACTGTCTTTGTGTCCCACAGTCCAGCAGGGGTCTCTAAACCACACTTTGATTAGCACTGTTCTAGTATTACTAGGCTGGGCACATTTTGTGTCAATGAAACCAGTGGAACTGGCTGCTCTACAACAAGGTCAACTCTGGTGCCACCAACCCCAGGCCTGTGTTTTCTAATTACCCGAGTTAACCACTCATCTAGCCTGACTGAGAATTCTAACAGATAGAGGAACCCTTAAGAACTGAAATCAGGATTTAGTCTGTGCCATTCTGAAAGGAGCTGAATGTTCCAGTGCGTTAATGTATAAAACCAATTTTGCAAAATGTCTTTTATTTAAGAAATCACAATCTTCTTTCCTCCAGTTGTTCTTTTATCTTTTTAAAAATAAATTAATTTTCAGATTGAAACATAACTACATTTTTATGGGATACTTAATGATGGTTTTTGATTTTGTTTATGTTTCTTGAGACAGGGTCTCACTCTGTCACCCAGGCTGGAGTGCAGCGGTGCCATCTTGGCTCACCGCAACCTCTGCCTCCTGGGTTCGAGAGATTCTTGTGCCTCAGCCTCCTGAGTATTTGGGATTACAGGTGTGTGCTGCTGCAGCTGGCTAATTTTTTTTGTATTTTTAGTAGAGATGGGGTTTTGCCATGTTAGCCAGGCTGGTCTTGCAATCCTGACCTCAAGTGATCCACCCATTTCGGCCTCCCAAAGTGCTGGAATTACAGGCGCGAGCAACCGCGCCCAGCTGATGTTTCCATATATACAATATACAGTGAACAAATCAGTGTAATTCATTGCTTTTTTATCTTAGTATGACTTTCCTTTTCCTCTTGTTTTTCTCATGACCTAAAGTGCTTGGCACACTGCCTGAAAAATAGTAGGTATCCAATAGATGTTTATGATTAAAAATTCCCATTTATTTCAACAAATACTACTGGTATTAAATTTCCAGGTATAAATGACACCATGTAGGTACTATACAAGCCTGAAATGACAATATGCTCCCTATCAAGAGGTCAGTCCTAAGGAAAAAAATGTTATAGATGAAGGAGTTGGAAATACACCACTCTGGCATATTGACTATTTAAGTTAAAGGCACTTAAATAAAACAGCGGTTGCAAAAAGATCACCGTGACCTTTGGGCTATTTCTTAAAAACAGAAGATAAAACGACCATGTGAGGATGCAACGTTCTTATCCTCAAGGATGAGAAAGTTGAGGCCAAAGTAATTCTGTACAAAGAATCCTTGTTAAATGAATCTTTACCTTCCTAGTCGTTGATCTACCAATTAAGTACTTGAGTGCAGTATATAAGTAACTCATTCTAACTACCTCTCAAGGTAGTCATTTCCTCATAAGGGCTCCCATGCCATGTAAAACTCATATTGAATTTGTGGGCATTTCGTATGTTAATCTGTGTTATGTCGATTTATTTATCAGACCCAATGGATAGAGGATTGAGTTAAAGTTTTGCTGCTCCTATACGGACAACATCCAAAGTAATGGCTTATTCAAGTGAAGTAGGGGAAATTAAGAAGGAAAGAGTTAAACTCAAAAGTGTTTACAATTTTGCTTTATTAAAATATTCAAATATTTTAATATCTATGCTGTAAACTTAATGTTCTTATTATTATAACTTGGAGGCTTTAAGTAGTGCATGATTGCTCACACAATAAAGACTGTCTTCATAATAAAGTTTTGTATAAATGTCTTTAAATCAAGAGTGCTAAGCTTCATGTCATTCCTAAAAAATACAATTAGTCATTATTTTCCTAACAATTCATAAATACGAGTCATGCATAATGACAGCATGCAGTTTGCCACATATGGAGATCAATAAATCAATTTCAGCATCTATTAAATGCTGAGAACTTTACTGAGTAGTACTGGTTAGGGATGGGGAGGAGGTTTTACAAAAGACTATAAAACTGTGTTCTGCTTAAGTAACATATAGTTTAGTTGGGAACACGTGAAGCAATGAGGCAAGAATCCATCTTCTCTTTGTATAGCAGGGTTCTGCTCCAACTTCCACACCCCCGCAATCACCCACCTACAAGCCTAGTGAAAGCAGACAATGAAAGAATCCCTAGGATTTCACTAAATGTTGCATTATTCAGTCCACTCAGAGCATAGGGGAGAGGCTGCATAATCATCGCCAATATCTTTCCTGTTTCGTACTATCAGACTTTAACACTTATCAGACACTTTAGAGATCTTTAGCCTAACTTCCCTCCTAGAAAAGAGAGCCCTGGGAATTAGCTTCTGGAGGTGATGCATATTGACCCATCTTCACTGTGTTACTTGCTTTCTCCATCCTCCATCCATTGAGTCTAATAAGTAAACTGACATAACACAGATTAACATATGAAATGCACACAAATTCAATATGAGTTTTACGTGGCATGGGAGCCATTATAAGGAAGTGAAGACTATAAGAAGCAGTTAGAATGAGTTACTTATATACTGGGCTTGGGTCCTTAATTGGTAGATCAATGACTAGGAAGACAGTCTTTCACCTGCTAATTTAAGGTGACTGAAAGGGTTTAGGATGCCTAAGGGTCCATGAAACACTCCCCATCCACAATGAATTCAAACCATATAATTCACTTCCATTTAAACAGAGGCTTTAACTTAGTCTATGTGTCAGAGTCATAAGAATCTCATCATTTTCCCCTTAGCCATTTAGACAGTTGAAAAAATTCATGGACTCTTAGAATAATGTGCACATATCAGAACCTTCCCTTCTCTTCAAGGAATGCATTCTTCACAAGGTTTTTTTCTCAAGTATTTCCCTTGGTCTCTTCAGCCTATCTTCCACCACTGGTAACAAATTTCCTATTATTTTCTGTGTAGATACCCTTTCCTTGAAGCCAGATTGAATCCTTCTGTTCCTGATATGATGATGTTCCTGAAGAAGAGCCAGGACAAAAAAAAAAAAAAAAAAAAAAAAAGAAAAGAAAAAAACCTGTAGTACTGTGATGATTGAACATAACAGGAAAGTTATATAAATATTTTATCTCCCAACAGACAAATTTTTCTGTGGCTACACTTTAAGAAGACAAGAGAGAAGTTATTCCTGAAAGAGCTGGTGAAAGAGGAATCATCCAGGGCAGGCTAATCTATGAGGTGTTAATAAATAAGTTCCCAAATATTAGTGAGTCTACACAAAAATGGTTCATTTTCCCTTCTGCAAAGCCAAGTGTAAAATTCTCAGCCAACGGATGACTCAGGGATCTAGGCTCTTTCTGCCCATGGGACCATTATCCCCTAATGCAGACTTTCTCAGAATCCAGAGAAAACTTAAGATCTAATGACCTAAGGGATCTATGAAAGTAAGGAATTAAAGTAACTCATATGCACCCACTAACTATGTACCATCCTTGGAAGGACTGAGGAAATAGTCACACAAATAATTTTCAATGGGCCTTAACTTGCTCACAGAACCTCAGCTGTGAAAGACTGCATTAGGGTCTCCTTGGAGTCCTCCACTAGATGCTCTGCAACCTACCATCCAAGAGGGAAGAATGTTGAGGATTACCTGTGACAAGTGATGGCCCAGTCAGGCAGTGATGTGAAACTCTTTCACTCACCTTCCATTGACCAGAAATTTCATCCCCAATCATAGGAAGACTGGAAAATATAATCTTTTTATGTGTCCAGGAAGAGAGAATAGTTTTTGAGCATCCAGCCAGTCTTTGCCATAGGAGCTATGTATAGGTAACATTGGAAGGCTTTAGCTTACACATCATGTCTTCCTGGTGGATCATCTAACCTATGTAATGCACTTAAAATAATGTCTGGCCAGGCACAGTGGCTCACACCTGTAATCCCAATACTTTGGGTTGTCGAAGCTGGAGGATTACTTGAGCCCAGGAGTTTGAGGCCAGCCTGAGCAACATAGGAAGACCCTGTCCCTACAAAATATAATTTGAAAAGTATCCCATCGTCAGTGTTATGATTGCCATTACCCAGCATGAACATCACTCTGTTAGAGGTGCCCTTCAAAAGACTTTGTTTTGTGGGAAAAGAGAGTAGTTCCTATGGGTACCATCTCGATCTCTTCAATTAATTTATGGTCCTAGGTATTGTTCACTAGTTTTATCTAATTCTCACCTTAGAATACAGAGAGGGCCTGACTCTAGGAGAGGGGGACCATTTCATCAGGGAAGACTCACTGGCAGCTAGAAGCCTTGAGTAGCTGTGAAAACAGAGGTCCCAGTCCAGAGTCCCAACAGTAGATGTCAAGAGCTGGGATACCAGACAGGGAGAGTAAGGCCCTCCAGACCAGGTGCTGCATGCAGGTGCTTGCCATGGGCTTGAGCAGACCAGTGCAGAAGAGAGAAAGCCTCACAGGCAAACTAGAGTATGTGGTGCTTCATAGAATTATTTCCTCTCACAGTTCTCCTAGTGCTTTTTCTACTTCCCAGGACCTTTGGTAAATGTTTTTGTTTAGCCCTTCTCAGTCGATGAAATTTCATTGTTCCTCTAAAATGTGTAATTCCCCAAGGGAAACTTTCTTACAAGCTTTAGTGCACACTGGTTAACTTCCCAACTTCCCCATCTCAAGTGCCAGCCATGTGCTATTAAGTACTGAGCAGGGACCTCCCAGGGCAACACAGGATGACTTTTTACTGCTTACTGCTCTCAACAACCCCATCCCTTCCCCAAGACACAGACCAAAAAACCATATCTGCACCTTTACTTCTCAAGGCTAAAAAAGCTGGAAAGATTAGAGACAGAAAGATCATCCACCTTACTGGATTTATTTTTTCCTCCAAGTTGCACTTATTCTGAAGTCGAGGGTTTAGTTAACACTTAAAGTGTCCCCACTTGACAGGAGAATGAAATGACTGTGAAGAAATGGCTAACAATCTACCTTCCATAGAGAAAAGACACTGGATACACTTTTGGAAAGCAGTCATCCTTCTTGACACTTTTAGGTGTCTTTCTGTCTTGGAGACAAATGTGATGGTCCATTTCCTATGACAGTTGCAATTTCCTCAATGCACTGTTCTTTCCCTTGGCCTCTAATTAAAATTTTACCTATCCTTCAGATCTCAAGGGAGATGCCTCCTCCACCATCTTCCCGCGCACCTCCTGCAACTTTCATGGTCCTTATCCCTTTTCTAAAGTAGACTTGAGCTCCCCTAGTACATTAGGAAGCTTGCAGGAATAAGATTTTTGTCTGGTTCATTTCCATATACTTCACAGTGATTATTTAAAATCTTAATAAATACTTTGAGATGACGGAGGTCCTGTCAGCAAGACCGCCTGAAATGACACTGAACAAATCATATCTAAATGTTGGTTTCTCACAGGATAAAAGGTGAATTTGAACAAGAGTTCTAGGATGCACATGAGATTCAAAAGGAATTTCATGTTCACCTTCATTATGTGAACACAATATTTCCCACAGAGCAAAGTTACAAATTTCTGTAGCAAAATATTGTCTCAAGTCTCAAAATGTATACAGAATTGTTTATTTTGGTCTCCTTGTACATAATTTATCCAAAACATCCTACTAGTTTATTGGTAATAATCCTACTAAATTATTAGTAATAGTTAAGGGTCTTAACTACAGTGGGCACCTATAGGCACAGTTATGAGGGGATGTAGGTACACATGACCTTTCAAGTATATGTTTAATGCCAGGCCTTTTTCTCCACACTTACAAACAGCACAACTAAATTTTACTTATTCTTTCTTGACTAGGCATGGGTACTTGTGCTAAGCCTTTCAGGATCTGCAATGATGAATAAGTCATACCCAAAACTAGCATCTATTTTACTTAAGAAGAATGAGGCACATACAAAAATAATAACAATGCACAACACAATATAACAGCTTTCAAATGAACCATCTAAAAAACGTTAGGAGAGTTCAGAGAACGAAAAGATCACATCTGTTTGAATGAACCAGATAAGGAAACTTATTAGATGGCTTTTGAGAGAGGCCTTGAAATAGAGTCAAATTTAACTGCAACATGATGTGATTAGAAGTAGAGAGTCATTAACAATAGGACCAGTGACAAAGAAGCCAAGCACATAGTGAAAGGATTTTCATCTTTTGTGACACAACAATCTTGTCATCTTGTTTAATTTTCTTGCACCTGTAGTCTTTCCTTAACTTTATTCAGATATTATGTTATTTAATTTACTTAGTCTGAGACAGTGTGAGATATGATATGTGTGTGTGTGTGTGTGTGTGTGTGTGTACGTGTAACTATGTATTAGTTGCATTGCAATGCCTTTTATGGTTTTATTCTAAGACTGACCCTATCTAAGAATTATTGGCGTTAAGAATAAGTGATGAGTTTTCAACTTCTTGGCTGGTTTTCACAGCTCTAACTTGATATTTTCCTTTGCTTTGAACCATCATTGTTGTCTCTGCTTTTAGCTTCTCTATGACTTTAGCTATTAACATCTATTTGGTTTGCTCCAAAACTTCACTTCCTTTGGATTTTGACTATTAATCTAATGTCCCTAATATACTATCATTCTAAACTGGGAAACCGGGAAGGAAATTATTACATAGTTAAACATCAAACAGAAAATGCTCAACAGAAGATAACTTTGTATACATTGGAAATGACACTTATTTTCTTCAATAATTTTTTTTGCATAAAACAAACATTCTAATTACACAAACAGATGTCACTTTCACATATAACTAACACTTTCCTGTGCTGATTGACCATCTTATATACAAGTTATGAAATGAAAATGAATGAAAAAAATGTTAAATTTTTATGATAAAAATAAAAGTAGACCTGTAATTCATAATTACTTTCTAGTTTATTCCCATTCGCTAATCTCTGGCAGTCTACAAATGAATGCATTAGGAAATAATGCTGTCTTAGTCTGTTTTGTGTTGCTGTAAGACAACACAAAATACCTAAGAATATAAGAATATCTAAGAATATAAGAATACCTAAGACTAGGTAATTTTTAAAGAAAATATGTTTATTTGGATCACAAATCTGCAGGCTGTACAAGAAGCACGGTGCCAGCATCTGCTTCTAGTGAGGGCTTCAGGCTGCTGCCACTCATGGTGGAAAGCAAACGGGAGGAGCTTGTGCAGAGATCCCATGGAAAGAGAAAGCAAGGGAGAGAGGGGAAGTGCCAGGCTCTTTGTAACAACCAGCTTTTATGGGAACCAATAAGAGTGAGAACTCACTCATTACCTTGGGGACAACACCAAAGAATTCATGAAGGGATCTGCCCCCATGACACAAATACCCCTCACTATGTCCCACCTTCAACATTAGGGATCATATTTCAACATGAGGTTTGGAGAGACAAACATCCCAATTAGAGCACATTCGCAACACACTGTTATATGCTTTAGATCCATGCCAGTCTTGCTCTCTGTCACTGCTGTGTTTTTTAGCTGGCCCAAATGAAAGAAAATCAACATTTGATTCATCCCTATTTGGTTTCCTTTGCAACGTGAACTTAAATACTAATGAATCATGATGATGATGGTATATTATAACCACTAAAAAACTTTGAAAACATAACGAGCACCTAAAGAAATTCTTTTTCTCCCCAACTGCTCCATCCACCTAGCCATATAGCCAACTGGCACACCGTCTATTGCCATCCCATTTTCTTCATTGCCTCATCCCCTTGGCCTGTTTCCAGAATCCTCTACCTTGACTTTTTTTGCCAGACATTTAACTTGAGGCCCTCAGAAAGAAACCAATTTAAAGGGAGAACAAGATAAATTCTGCAATTTCATAAAGGTGGTTGTTTTCTGCACTTAGCTAATAAAATTAATTTTCTTTGTGCACCCACATCAGTGTTGTGTGCTTTAGCAGATAAGCTCCTTGGGAGCAGGGACCATGTTTTCATTAATTAGGTACAGGCTTTTTTAAAGCTTTTCATCCTGGACCAAGGTCTCAAGGTCCCTATAGGTGCTCAATAAATATTAAACACCAGCGATTACTGTCTAATGGCATTTATTAAGCGTCCCTTTGCACACACTGCTGTTCAGAGAAAAGTTCAACAAAGTCCTGCCTGCTAGGAGTTTATGCTAAGAAATTAACAGCACTGACACAGCCTTGCACTAAACTGATAAAATTAATGAACCCTTTTACATTGTGTTCAAAGACACAAAGAATCTACGTAGTGGTCTTAAATAAATATTCACACTCTTTATTTTGGTTGGTTTTCACTCAAATTGGCTATCATTTATTGAATCCTGAGTCATCAGTCCTATGGCAAGTTCAGAGAAATGTAGAGTATGCTCTTTACATAAAAGACCTCACAACTTATTCATAGTTACTTAAATTTTAAGTTTTATAAATAAGGTAACTGCTTGCATAATTGCAGCAGAGACACATGAAGAAATGGTTTAAGTGGGGTTAGGACTGGAGTGGTCTTAGGTAAATGTTGAGCAGATTTCTGCAATTATCCTTTATTAAAGTTACATAGATTATTTATTTATTTATTTTTAGTTTTTAAAATTTGTATAAATGTAAAGGATAAAAGTGCAGTTTTGTTACATGGATATATTGTGTACTGGTAAACTCTGGGCTTTTAGTGTAACTATCACTGAAATAATGTACGTTGTACCCAAAATAACTTCTCATCTCTCACCCCCTCCCACCCTTCCACCCTTCTCAGTCTTAAAGGTTTATCATCCCACACTCCATATCCACAAAGCTAAACATATTGCTTAAAAAATACAAATTATACTTCCTATAATCTGTAACTGAGGATGTCAATCAGATACTCACCATCTCACCTCCACTAACTATCTACAACACCATTTTAAGCTGTAACGATTAAATAAGGCAATTACTGATCATTTTCTTTCAAAGATAGAAAGTACAAATTCAAATGATCCAGAATAACATTAGCTCCCAGGTGACTCTGGCACTTTTGGAATGGAAAAACCATCTACACGATACCATAGCCTTTAAATAGGCAAAGTGTCACTAATGATGATTCATGTGCAAAAAAAAAAAAAATTCTTTAAGAAGATGATTCTACAGATTTATATATATGTGTGTGTGTATATGGAAATTGATGGCCCCTTACTTGGATGTTTTCCCAAGGTTTTAATGTGTTGATAGATTACTATACATTACCAAAAGCATTTATTCATCTTCATTCATCCATTCATTCACTCACTCACTCATTAAATTTTTCATTGAACACAGACTGTATGCCATTTAATGTCCTCTATATGATGTATAAATTATTGAACAAAACACACAATCTTTGCCTTCATGGAGCTTACACTGTAATTAGAAAAGGGAGACAGGGGGTGCTGGGAGCTAGGGTTGCAATTTTAGAGAAAATGGTCAGAGAAGGCTTCCTTGACAAAGTGACACTGAAGCATTGATTTGAAGACAGTAAAAGATTAGGCACATGAACATTTGAGACAGCAACCTCCACGATGAAGCAAATGCGCATGATAGGGGAAGCTGCCTGACACACGTAAAGAATTCACTGCAAGGAACCAGGGAGACCAGAGCATAGTGAGTAAACATCTAAGTAGCAGGAGTTAGTAGAGGAGGTTAGCAAAGGGAGTGGTGTGAGAAGGAGGGGAGGGCTATGGAAGGAAAGGCTAGGTACACACATCCTATAGCCTGTGTAGGGCTTTCACTTTTACTCTGAGTGGAAAAGGAGCCTCTTGGAGGGCTTTGATTATTGATGAGATAGATATACACTGACTTAGAGTTTAATACAATCACTCAGGCTATTGTGTCAAAAATAGACTTCAAAAAGACATAGGTAGAAACAGGGAGATGTGTTAGAGGCTACTGAAACTCTGTATATGATAGATGGTATTGACATGGACAAAGGAAAGAGGAGATGGTAAGAAGTATGGTTATAACTTTCTGTATCTATTCTGAAGGCAGAACTGATAGTATACACTGATGAGAGTTCAGGTCATCAAGGTTGTTGCTAAAATTTTGGCCCAAGAAACTAGAAGAATCAACTGCCACTTACTGAAAGAGGAAAGACTGAGACCGAGGCTTTGGTGGAAAGGTCAGGGCCTCCATTTTAGATGTAATCAATTTGAAATGCCTAGTATATACCAAGAAGTTGCCGGGTAGGCAAGAGGAAAATAAGTCTAGAGTTCAGAGAAGCGGTAACAGGCCAAAAATATGAACTTCGGTGCCAGTAGCACGCATATGATTTTTTTTTTTTTTTTTTTTTTTGAGACGGAGTCTCACTCTGTCGCCCAGGCTGGAGTGCAGTGGCGCGATCTCGGCTCACTGCAAGCTCTGCCTCCTGGGTTCATGTCATTCTTCTGCCTCAGCCTCCTGCATAGCTGGAACTACAGGCGCCCGCCACTACGCCTGGCTAATTTTTTGTATTTTTTAGTAGAGAGGAGGTTTCACCGTGTTAGCCAGGATGGTCTCGATCTCCTGACCTAGTGATCCTGCTGCCTCGGCCTCCCAAAGTGCTGGGATTACAGGCATGAGCCACCACGCTCAGCCACACATATGATTTTTAAAGCCATGAATCTTGATGGAATCACCAAAACAGTGAGTGTTCGACCAAAAACAAGTTCAACCTTAACAGGTATATACAATTAAGTGAAAAATTACTTAGGCTTTCTGAGTCTTAGTTTTCTCAACTGGTGGAAAAGAAGCTAGTCAAGATTATTTCTGCGAATTCTAGCATGTTATGGTTTGATCTATATTTTAATAATTGATAATTTACTGTTAATTTATATATATAAAATTATTTTGTTTTGATGGCATGTTTGTCATTTGAGGAGAATTATACAATAATAAGCATTTTTAAGTAGGAAAAAATATGGTTTTAGTCTAAAACAAAGAGAGATTATCATGACATTTCAGATGGAACACCAAAATTACAAAAGGCCTTTGTTGCATCTGGAAGGTTAGAAAAAATCGTTTCTATAACTATAGCCTACATATCACCCTGAATTGCTAAGGTGTCTCTATGGAGTTTCGTCATTATTTGAATCATACAGTCCCTCTGTAGAGAGTCTTCTTAATTAAAAACCATTTTATTTAAGTAACTGGAGAGAGATCCTGGGAATAAAGGCAATAAAATTAAAATTCTTCTTTTATTACTTGTGTGTTTCTATAGGAAAATAAATGTATGTATATCCAGCATTTCCTCATTAACATATGCAGATATTTTAGGCATGATAGCAGCCCATCTCTAAGATGGTAAAAGAAAATATTTGGCATCAACAACCTGCATTTTGGATACTTGCCTTTTTTGAGTCATTATGGATACAATTAATTATTTTCTAGACAAATCTTAGATTTCCTTGCTGGTAATCATTGTGTCTTATTTCTTTTTGTTTCGCTTTCTGAAACCAAGGCTGAAATGGCTTTTAAATGAGAAGTTGTGAAGTTTTATGAGGAAAGGCTTGCACATGTAATGTGAGCTCAGTAACAGCCTGATTGTCAAGCACAAGTACAAGATCCTTTTCCATTTCCCAAGCTAAACATAGATAGAATTTTCTTTCAAACCGATATTGCTTTAGTAGGAACAGACTAAAGACAACGGTAAAATCAATAACATCCTTTGAAAAGTGGTAGTATATTGAATTAGTCCATTCTGTGTTGCTATAAAGGAATATCTAAGAAAAGAGATTTATTTTGGCTTATGGCTATACAGACTGTGCAAGGAGCATAGTGCCAGCATCTGCTTCTGGTGAGGCCTCAGGAAGCTTATAATCACAGCAAAGGCAAAGGGGAAGCAGGTGTGTCACATGGTGAGAGAGAGAAAGAGGGAGAAGGAGGTGCCAGTCTTTTTAACAATGTGAACTCATTATAGCAGGGAGGGTACCAAGCCACTCATGAAATCACCAAATCTGTTCTGGTGATTTCATCAAGACTCATGGTTTTAAATATCATATGTGTGCTACTGGCACCGAACTTTATATTTTTGGCCTGTTATCTCTTCCCTGAACTCTAGACTTGTTTTTCCTCTTGCCTACCAGGCAACTTCTTCTTGATATATAATAGGCACGTCAAATTGATACATCTAAAATGGAGACGATGACCTTTCCGCCAAAGCCTTGGTCTTAGTCTTTCCTCTTTCATAAGTGGCAATTGATTCTTCTAGTTTCCTGGGCCAAAAAATTTAGCATCATCCTTGATGATTTGAACTCTCTCATCAGTGAATGCTATCAGCTCTACCTTCAGAGTAGATTACAGAAAGTCATTCATGAAGAATCTGTCCCCATGACCCACACACATGCTTCTAGGCCCCACCTCCAACACTGGAGATTACAGTTCCACGTGAAATTTGGAGGAGACAAATATCCAAACTATATCATGTATGTTAGAATGAGCACAATACTTGGAGGAAAAAATGGGAGCTAAATTCTGAGTTGGTCTCTTACAATCTATGTACCTAAGCAAATTATTTAATCTTTGTCAGTATCACTCTCTCTATCTGAAACCTCAAAGGGCCATTGGTAAGTTTAGATAAAGCAATATATAAAAATGCTGTCTATAGAAGAGGTAATCGGTGTGTTACTTCCTCAATTTATAAAATATCTTATTCAAGTTTTAACTTTCTTAAGATCAGGATATCTTAAAATCTATATTAAAATCATTGATAACCCACCAATAAAATGTATACATTTTGGTAAAATTGTTGTTGCTTATATTTATAAACTTAGACAAGAGTAGAAATTATCTACTTACCTTATTACCACTGTATCTTAGTATTTGAATAACAATACATTGAGTTTTACATGGATTTCTAAGTTTAGTTTAAATGAAAGTCATTACATATTCAGAAGAACAGAGGAACAGATCTTAATGGTATATATGCATAATACTGAATGTATTTGACAGGACTTAAAAAGAGAAGATACTCACAGGGAAGGAAAGTTATGTATCTTCCTCACTGAGACACATGCAAAATGATTTCCTGACATATGCCAGGAAAATCAATTAGAACCTGTAGAAATCACCAAATATATTGAAGTACGTCATAGAATTTTCAAAGTCCAGAGGGGTTATATGGACAGGTCATGATTTGTGAAAAATTATCACTCAACTGCTGAATGTCTATCTGCCGAACACTTTCCAACAGACTTTCAAGAGGGTCTGTTTACATTCCATAGATATTTAATTTAATTAACTAACTAATTTGACACTAAGTCTTAAAAGTGTCCTGTAAGGACTAATGGTTGCCTGGAGGTCAAGGAATATGATTAAGCAATGCAAACTATCTTAGTGATATTTCACTTCTTTGCAGTGATTAAAAATTTAACTCTGAATATAAAGAGATCTTGGACAAAAAAATGTGTTGTGTCCTTCTGATAAAGTATAATTGCATTGATAAATGCCCACTATTTTTGTTGGCTGACTAAAAAAAAATCAATATTTATTTTCTTCCCTACCCTCCCAAAAATTTATCAAAAATAACATTCATAAATGATTTCTACAAGGAATTGTGAAAGTTTATCAGACGAGTTAGGGCATTCTTGTCATATTCAACTAAAACAGAGTCAAGAATGCAGGGGTAAAAAAGCACTCAAGGCACACAACATTGCTCTAAGAATATAATTTTCTGCAAACCTGGCTGCTGAAGCTGCCTGTTGTAACTTGAAACCAGTTTTACTTAATAGTTACTGAAACAACCTTCTGCAACTCTAAGACTAGTTTTACCCACCACCAGACAGAGCTTTCCAGCTCCCCAGAACATTACTTGTGCCAATGAATTTTCTGAAAAATCAATAAATAACATTTAATCCTTTTATAAAACCTTCAACCTTCTATTTATTTATTTATTTTTAGACAGAGTCTTGCTCTGTAGCCCAGGCTGGAGTGCAATGGTGTGATCCCGGGTCACTGCAATCTCTGCCTCCTGGGTTCCAGCTATTCTCTTGCCTTAGCCTCCCAAGTAGCTCCGACTACAGGCGCCCACCACCATGCCCAGCTAATTTTTTTTTTTCCTAGTAGAGACGGGGTTTCAACACGTTGGTCAGGCTGGTCTCGAACTCCTGACCTCAGATGATACACCCCCCTCGGCCTCCCAAAGTGCTGGGATTACCACCACGCCTGGCCCCACTTTATTCTTTAGACATACTAAAGACCACCCAGTCTGTGTGTATGCCCCAAATCACAATTCTTGTATCCCCAAAACTATTAAACTTAGAGATTCATCTTTACATATTTTATTTGTATGATAAATAAGAGAGTGATCATAAAAATTTGGATTTAAGTAATATTTTTCTTCCTAAAATAGTCAGGTACTCCCAATGCCTATTATCATTGTATTTAATTTAGAAATTATTTCTATGATGTAAGAATATATCATATTATTTTACAGGTGGGAAAGTAAACACAGAGAAGCTTCATAGCTTTATTCTTATATTGGCTCTCTGTTACATAACAAATTGTCCCAAATGGGCCAGCTTAAAACAACAAGCATTTATCATCTCACAGGACTTTTGATGGTCAGGAAAGTGGGAGTGGCTTAACTAGCTGATTCTGGTTCAGAGCTGCTGATGACATTTGTAGCCAAGCTGTTGGCCAGGGCTGCAGTCTCTGAAGGCTTGACTGGGACTGTACAGTTCACTTCCAAGCTCACGCAAACGACGACATGGCTGTTGGAAAGGGCGTCAGCTCCTTTCCATATTGGCCTCTCTGTAGACTTGCTTCCCCCAGGGCAAACGATGAGAGACAGAGAGAGAGAAACCAAAACAAAAGCTGAGGTAATGTCTTTTATAACCCCAGAAGCGACATACCATTGCTCTTTCCATGTTTCATGGGCCACACAGACCAAAGCTGGTAGAATGTGGGAGGGGCTTTAAACATAGGTCACTACCAAGAGGCAGGATCCCTTGGGATCACCTTGGAGAATGGTTACTATGGTTACTGCCCCACAACTGGGAGCACAACCAGAGCTAGTGCTGCCAATCCTACTCTAAGATTCAGGATGAAAAAGAAAATTGAGAAACTAAATGATTGCTTTTCTTCTGCACTGTCCATGAATAGGGAGCAATCATTCAAGATTTTATATGTCTTCTTAGGGTTTAGACCCCTTTATGAGATGTAAAAAACCTCTTCAGATTGCTAAGAGTCATCAAAGGAAAGACTGACCTAAGTTGCTTTGCATAAGAGAGTACTGTGAGTTTGAGACATGAAAGATAGCAGATGAAGTGAAAAGGAGAAGGTTCTCTAGGGAGAGAGAAGCTGATAGAAATAGTAGCATGCTGGCACTAAGGTGAGGGTATGATCATTGTCAGTTCTATGTGCCCCATAGGGAAGGATGATTAGTAGATTTTAGGCCTGTGAAGCTTACACGCCTTAGAGATGCTTAGGAAAAATGAAAAAGTAGACGTGGTGCACAGCAAGAGCCAAGATGTGCTGTGAAGATAAACCAGAAAAAGGACGTAGTTAGGATCAAATGACAAAGGTGAAGCAGGTTTGTCATAAGCTGATTTCACTGCCATGATCACAGCAATGCACACATATATGTATCCTTCCATTTAGATATTTTAAAGAGGGTATTCTAGAAGGCGAAAAGGTTAGGAATTATCTGGCTTACTTGTTCTTCTACATTTCTTTTGTTTTGGTGGCAAAAATGTTTCTAATAACCAGATAACATCCAGTAGGTATTTTCTGGAAAAATGATATGATAATTAAAATCATGTAGGTGTCTATGTACACACAAGTTAGAGGGAGGTCAAGTAATGCTTCCCACAACATGCTAAGCTGAAAGCATACTTACAGAGTACTTTTCGGCTAGGAGTATGGAACAGAAGAAGGCAAAGGGGGAGCACTAGAAGTGTTTGCAAAGAGGATGCTAGATGAATTGGAGAAAGTCCATTTCTAGCTTGTGATGTTATTAGCTCCAAACCATATAACACATAATTTTTCTACAGAAAAATTTTGGTGGCCAGTTTTCTAATGGAAAAGAAGCTGTCAGAATAATATGAATATCTAAAACTTGGAGTAAAAGATCCCAGTAGCACCAGCTACTGAAAATAGCAGTGTATTTATAGGAATCTTAATGGCATGGAGTTTCAAGCTAGAAGGCAATTCTGATTTCCAAGCCATTTTGGTTCCCTTGAGAACTCCTCTCTGGCCCCTGCACCTCCTGGCATTATATTTTTGTCTCAATTTATTCAGAATCAATTTCCAAAGGATCCTTCTTCTATATCTCAAATTGTTTTAGTAGCTCACAATGAAAACAGAAGAACCTCTGTGCCTTAACTAATGAATAATAGCTATTAGGTTTGGCTAGAATCTTTGAGTTTCATCAGTGGTATCAAATCATTCAGATTCTGAGTATCTAGATCAGAGAATCCTTGCCTGGTTTTAGCAGACTATTATGGGTTATTAAAAAGGTGCACTGGGTCGATGCAGTGCCTGAAAGATGTGCATTCTCTCAGGTATTTTATATACCACCCACCCCTCCCCCATTGGAAATATCTTTCTATCAAGGACTGAAAACCTTCCCACAAACAAGAGATGTCCTCCTTATCTAGCAAGTCTCCATATGGATACAAATTTCTAAAACCAATGGGATTGAAAAGATAAGCCTAGTCAAGGTGACCAACTATATGTGTAAGTGAGTTCTCTCTCTTAAAATTCCATTCAAAAGACAGAATAAATAAAAACGTATGAATAAACTTATGGTGAACATGGAAAAATGAAAGAAGACTATCCCTAGACTGAACAGTGATTTCTGAAAGATATAAATAGATTATATTCAATGAACCCCAACAGAACAGAGGAACTTACATATGCAACTGAATGGAAGATTCTCCAACATAAATAAGGTGAGTTTTCTTAGCGGAAATTTATAATAAGAACTCAGTCAATGGAATCAAATTCAAAGAATGGGCCACAGGTTAGCAGGCTGGTGTATTAATTAGCTTTTGCTGTGACAACAACACACTCAATATCTTGTTGGCTTGCAACAAAGAACATTAATTTCCTACTCTTGTGTCTGAAAATCAGCTACCGAAGCTTCACTTCAAAAGTGATTTGGGTTCAGATCCTCTCCAAACGTGTTTTTATCCCAGGATGCAGGTTAAAAAAGCATCTCCTACCAGGGATGCTTTGTTTTCATGGTCAAAGGCTGCAGCACATACAGTGAGTATGTCTCCGCTGCCTAGGCTTGGAACTGGGATACAATATATTTGTCAAAGCAAGTCACATAATCAAGCCCCCAGATCAATGTGACAGGACATATACTCCAATCCACAGACAGTGTAATTATTTGAATAACAAAATCTACCACAGTCCTTCTTTTTAGTCATAAATATCCACATAATTCAAAATACAAATTACATTCACCCTTTCTTCAATGAAGAAACCCTAAAGCTTTATTCCAATGTGGTATCTTGCTTGAAATCCAGGACCTCAGGGTAATCGCTTTATCTGGTCTAGATATAGGTCCTCTTGATCCAGAGACCTCTGACCTAAAATGACAAGTTATCTGCTCTCAAAACATTCAGCATACAATGTGGGACCAGAAACAGGATAACTACAGAAAACACTCGTATCCAGAAAAGGTGAGTGTGGAAGACACAACAATTCTGAAACCCAGCTGGATGAACTGCAAGGCACCTTCCCTGAGATGGTAGAGAACTCAGCTCATTAAACACAAGTTTTACTTCCTGGGAGTAACTCCACAGTCCATCCTGTTCCATTGGCTCTTGACTCTACCTTAGAGAATTTCTTCCTGTTTCACTTTCTCTTTGGACACATCTGAAAAGGGCAATCGAAAGTATTCCCTTTAGGGTGGCTGAGAAGCACTTTTACCATTTTCTGCCTGTCTAAATTTGGGTGCCTCTGGGTCATTTTACAACTCAGAGAACAGTACCTTTTAGCCCAGCTTAGAAATGCACTTGTCAAAAATGTAGTGTTTTTTGTTTTTGTTTGATCTATTTTTATCTATGTCATTCCATCAGCTCCATATGCCAATGTCTCCATCCACAATTTGTTGCAAGATATAACTCTGAGTTCCTAACTCTGAGCTTCTTGGACTTCAGTAGAAACATGCCCTTTCCTGTTACGTCTATTATAAGGGTCATTCTGACCAGTTAAAAGGCTAATCTGGGGTCAGATTAATCAACTGGTGGATTTTAAAAAGGTATCATGGTTGTAGCCTCGTTAGGGCCTCAGTGCCTTTGCCCCAAGTTCCAGTCTTGATCTCAATCTCACCAGGGTTTCCTCACTCAAAGCTGCTCTCCATTTTATCTTTGACTGTTTGTCAAGGAGACACAGATGCATCCTTCAATGCTGAAGTTGCCAGCATTTATGGATTATTTCTCTTTTCTTTCATTCCTGATTTCTTGTTTTGTTTTTCCTTGAACTAATATCTTTTTCTTATATAACCTTCTCAAACATAACCAATAGCTATTAACTCAGCTACCAACATTCTCTCTTTCTACTGCATTAACCAAGGACATGAATTTATCAGATATTTTGACTACCTCCAAGATATTGCAGGACACAGTTTAGTCAACTGTTTTGCCCTTACAATAGCATGGATTGTCTTTGTCTAGTTCTCTATAACAGTTTCTTGCAATTCACTGTCCTTCCCTAAAGGCAATAGTATATATTTTAGTTGATGTTTTTAAGAGTTGCTTTTGTTTTTTATAATGACATTACTCTGTTTCTGGTACCAAATTCTGTACTAGTTAACTACTGCAGTAACAAGCAATCCTTAGATCTCAATGATTCATGATGTCAAACATTTATGTCATGCTTACAGATCTGTAGTGGCTCTGTTCTAGGTTTTGGGAGGGATTCAGGTCTATTATACATTTCTATTTTCCAGGATTCAGACTACAGAAGCCATAGTTGCATGGAGCATGTTCTGAAGCTTGAATTCAGGAGTAAATGAGGATAAGCAAATGACACAGTACATTTAAATGGCCTCTCTGTAAATGTAGCACATGATTCTGCAATGGCTAAGGTAAGACATGTGGCCAACCCCAGTATTAGTGGGGCAGGAAGTATAATCCTCCCACAGATAGAGGTAAAGCAGAAGTGAGTATGTGCTAAATAATAATGCAATTTGCCATGTCTTGGCAGTAATTAATAACTGCTGTGGAAAAATTGTGTCAAGTATGCATTTTCATATCAGCAGGCACCAGTATTTGCCCTCAGGGTAAAACTGCAAGTCAAGTTTACTTCTCACAAAATAATTAGGAATTCTGACATTGGAGACATCCAAAGAGGGAGCTAGTGCTAGAAAAGTAGGGCAATGTCCTACATAAATTGTTTTTGCCAAAAGGGACAAGAAATTCCTATACCCAGAAGACAAGCTCCATGCGTAACACAAAATAGGATTCATTAATTTAAGTTAAGGGGGTCTTGGTCCTTATGAAGGCAGAAGATTTGTTTCATTTGGCAAAAAAAAAAAAAAGTGTTTAAACTTTAAAAAAAATCAAAGTAATGTAAACATGATACACTGTCCAGTTCTCCATAGTAGTCAACACCTATATTGCTTTAAAACTCCATCAGCTTCAGACATTTGCTTTACCTACGTGGCTTCTAAAGGCAATGTATTACAGTTTATCATGTTCTGGGAAGACAGCCTGCCTGGCCACAAATTCCCTTACCGTGTCCTCCACTATGCCACAAGCCAAGGCCACATAATTGGAATCCTTATTAACTGCAAGGGAAACAATGGTTTTCTCCAAAGCTTAGGAAATACTCTCTAGCTACAAAAAGTGGCCAAATTATAAAACCTCACTTGCAAAAAGGTTGAGAGAAAAAAAATTACAGAAATGACTCTTAGGAACCAACACACAACAATTAGTTGGTAAGTAAACAGAATAAACACAGAAACCTAAAATAAATAGAAACTAAACACAGTTTTAACTTTTAGATATGAGATAATGTAATGGGAAGGAAAATGAGAGAGAGAAAGAGTGAGAAAGAGGGAGGCAGGGAGGAAAACAAAGAGAAGAGAAGGAGAAAAAAGGATGGAAATATGAAAGCAGAGTGATCAAAGGTATTGGAAATGAAATTACGGAAATGATGGTTACAATAATAAATAAAAGGATGATACAGCAGAATGTTTACAGACTATATACATTTAAATATGTAAATTAAACATAGTATATAGAAAGATCATGACAAATTATTCTTTCAGATTACCAAGTTATGAGTAAAGGAGACACAAATTCTGAAATTTAAAACAGTGAGTTAGGGAGTACTTGTGTGGGACAGTTAATAACCCACTCAACAGGGAAGACAGTTGAAAATATTTGGCAAACTCTATAACCAAGGTGCCAGAAAATCATTACTAATACCAGGCCAATCAGAACAGATGCCATCTTGTACACCATACTGATAAGTAGCTGATAATCAACATGGCTTTAGAAGAAATCTCAGAATAGAAAACAGAAAGAACAAAGTGAGAACTGTCTTCAAAGTGCTTGATAGGTAACATTTTACTTTAGTTAACCAGGAAGGAATAAACTGGCTTCAGAATTCTAAACCATAAGATGCTTGCTTACAATAAATCAATGCTGTCAAAATTCTGATACATAATAATAATAATGATCATTACTTCTCCTTTTAATTATATTCTTTACAATTATTTTCTCTTAACTCTATACTCAGGAAATGCCGTTGGTAATGTCAGTGTTCAACTAGAAAGGAATTTTCCTCCCCTGTGACTAGGCTTCTAGCTTTCTAGATTCTTCTGTACCAATTCAAATCCTAATGCAGACTCACTTCACTACACTCTCTCAATTGTCTATATCCAAGCATCAAAGAAGAATTAATTAGGGAAATATGAGAACTGTATTATAGTCAGTCCTATGATTTTTATAAGAAAGCCCTCAGTGTTGCCTAATACTGAATTCTCTTCTGTGTTACCCCTCAGGTAGATAGTGCTGGACTTCCTGCCTGGCTTTTGATTTTGCTGTTGCTTCTAAGCACTGCCTTATATTACTCTATAGGCTGGCAGTCACATCCTTTTTCCCAAGCTTACCATGTCAAGCTTTCGGGATGTCACAATAGTTGAAGAATCCTAAGTTGAAACTTGTGGCAGAGGGAAATTTGCTATTTCTTTGAGATCAGAAATTAAGACAGTTTCTCCCTAAGACACATTGTGACAAGTAACTCATAGTAGAGGATTAATTAACTAATGTTGAAAATATACCATTAAATCAATTTTATCCCATCATAACCGTAGAAAAGTTTTTTTTTTGGACTTCGTATCTTTTTATTAGATTGGTGCAAAAGCAATTGCAGTGTTGCCATTACTTTTTGTTGTTGCTGTCGTTGAGATGGAGTTTCGCTTTTGTTGCCCAGGCTGGAGTGCAGTGGTGCGATCTCGGTTCACTACAACCTCTGCCTCCTGGGTTCAAGCAATTCTCCTGCCTCAGCTTCTGGAGTAGCTGGAATTACAGGTGCCAGCCACCACACCCGGCTAATTTTTTGTATTTTTAGTAAAGACAGGGTTTCACTATGTTGGCCAGGCTGATCTCGAACTTCTGACCTCAAGTGATCCACCCGCCTTGGCCTCCTAAAGTGCTGGGATTACAGGCGTGAGCCATTGCGCCTGGCACTATTACTTTTAATAGCAAAATTGGCAATTACTTTTGCACCAACCTAATACAATTTTGCTTTCAGAGTAGATGAGCTAACCATATGATTTAGTAGAAGGAAACTTCTCTTTCAAACAGGAAAGAACTAAATTTGAACGCAGCTTTCTTAATTTATTAGTTGTATAACTTGGAAAGTGTGCTATACTTATGCCTAAGAATTTCAATTTCCTTCATATATACAATGAGCATAACTCCTTCTAACTAGAACGCTTGTTGGATTGCTGGAAGACAGAGAATTATGAAAAATGCCTGGTACTCAGAAAATTATGTATATATTTACTATCTTTATTATTGTTTTACTCTCAAAGGGGTCTAGATTTTCCATAAAATTAGCAACATTTAGAGGAAGATTTCTACAGAAGGGAACATTCTTCCTGTTTTGGCAGCCTG
Source organism: Pan troglodytes (assembly GCF_028858775.2). Classification (NCBI taxonomy): domain Eukaryota; kingdom Metazoa; phylum Chordata; class Mammalia; order Primates; family Hominidae; genus Pan; species Pan troglodytes. The sequence goes on from NC_072405.2 coordinate 43,364,952, forward strand.
GTCCACAGGAAGATTTGTGAGCTGAGTGATGAGCCAATTTGTTGCCTAGATGAATTATATTCAAATAACCTCACCACATCTCTCCAGAGAACTGTTTATAAGGTTACGAGCTCATCAAGCTCTTGCCCTGTGTAACAGAAGCTGATTGGGTTTTAATGGTAACATGTTGAAGGAAAAACTAGGCTTCCAGAGACCTCACAAAGCTGATTGGAGTTCTGCCTTCCTTTGCCCTCTGCTTCTTTGTACTTTTGACAACTCAAGGTGATGGGGAAAGTTTCTGGGCAGCTAATCCTTTTGGGGTTATGATCAAGTCAAGGAAAGAGAGAAATTTCTTTGGTGGCAAGTTTCTCTCTTTTCCAGGAATTAGCATGCTCACTTTCCCCATAGAGCCATCTCAAATGTTTACCAAAAAAAAATTTTTTTTTTTTTGAGGCAGGGTCTTGCTCTGTCTCCCAGGCTGGAGTGCATTGGTGAGATCATAGCTCACTATAGCCTTGGACTCCTGGGCTCAAGGAATCTTCCTGCCTCAGCCTCCTTAATATGCTGGGATTACAGATATAAGCTACCACACCTGCCTTCTATTTACAGAAATGTTACAGATGAGGATGAGACCAAACTATCTCTTCTATGTAGTTTCTGCTAACTCTAACATTAAAATTTGGATTGGATGCCTATCAGAGTAGTTGCTTACTGTATTGGTAAATAAATGCTAATTAATAAAATATCACCTGGAAAAAAATGGGTGGCATATATCATGTTTCATAAATACTTTCTTCTTTGCTTCTTCATAAAATGGTGGGAAGCAATTACTTCTGTTTTGTCTTTTGGAAAAAAGATATATATTTTATATTGCGTATTTTTCTCTGTCCCTTTGTGCAACCTCCATGTAAAGCACCTCTTCTTGGACTTGACTTTCCAGTGTGCCTTCTTCCTGTAAGTGACACAGGAGCAGCAAGGACTGCAGGAGCACACAACCTGGCCCACAAGATCTGTTTCATGCAGCCTTGGGTTTCCAGAGGATTCATTTCTAATCTCACCTATTTTCTGTAAGCTCTTTAATCAGCCTTTAATCCTCTCTCCTTCCTTTGCCGGAGGTAATTAAATCGTATGTGTGAATGGGCAGTCTCCAAGAGGTCTGCAGGATGGGACCCTTGAGATGCCTGGGCTCCTGGGGTGGGGATGATCAGAGAGTCCAGTGCAAAAGCTGGTAAAGACTGGTTCACTCATACCAACAGGAGTGCAGAGTTACCATCATCTTTTCAAGAAGACAGAATTTCCCCCTCAAGGAAGAGGGTCTTTCTGACAGAGCATTCGATTCTGGGAAAGACACAGAAAGCAGGAAATGACTTCTGACTAGGCTACAGACCTCTGAAATTATGCTGAGTGATAAAAGGGATACTGATGCTGTTGCAGCCAGACCGCCGTCATAGGCCTTGCCACAATCAGAGGTGTTAATGACACCAGCCTCTGCAAAAGGATGGGCAGGGCTTTGGTTCCTCTGTAAAGCCTTCCATGGAACAACCATCCACCCACTCTCTTATTCTTTAGACTTCTTGTATAACAGTTGTGCTTCCCCTAGCAATTAATCATGGGTTTCCTGATAGCATTTCTTAGTTTATTTTCCTGCAGTATTATTTAGTTATTGACATGTATCTGCAAATGTTTTAACCTCTCATTTCTTAGTAACAAGATCATAAAATTATTTATTTCCTTCTTCATACTGTTTTGTGAGTCAATTATATGTAATTTTCAAGGACCTCTATAGGAGGAATGTTTCTCAACTAGAAAATCTCATGACTTCAAATATAGCATTGACAGGGCATCAGTTAGATTCCCCTGACAATTCACAAATCAGATGAACTTTGCTAAAGTAGGGTTATTATTATTATTTTTTACAAAGCACCTACCCTATGACTGTCTTAGGCAACAGGGATGTCCAAGAGAATGCTCCTGTTCACAAGGATTTGATTCTCTAGTAGAGCAGAACCATCCAACAGAACTTTCTGATGATGAAAATGTTCTATACTTTGCATTGTCCAATAAGATAATCACTAGATACACGGGGTTATTGAGCACTTGAAATGTGGCCAGTGTGACTGAGAAACAAAAAGCCTCATTTTATTTAATTTTGATAAATGTGCATTTAAATATCCCTTGTGTATTGGCACCTAAAGCCCATCATTAATTCTCCTCTAGCCCTCAAAAATAATAGTTGCAAAATGCAGTTTAATCTGCAAATAAAAATGAGGTAAGTCTCTACTCATTTTTTCCACTGATTGTTTACAGTACAACAGAAAAGCAAATCATGACGAGAATGAGGCCTGAACTCTGGGATTGTGGAGCTTGCTAGAAAAGGGGAGCCCTGACTAGAAACAGCTAATGAACCAGCACAGGAACTGCACAGAGTGAGAGAGCTGTGAAGATGAAAGAACATAGATTGAGTTGTTCAGTGATGTGGAGCGCCTGTCTAGAAAATAATTTATCCTTTGATAGTTCACTCTGGGGAATAGGCAAGAATGGATCTTACTTTGCAAAAAGAAGTGCTTTTTTATAATGGATCCCCATGTAGAAATGGATAAACTAGCTAGTAGCTTTTAACTAGATTGCAGATAAATGGAAATGATTATAGAAAGCCAAGCAAATTAGGCAGTAACTATGCCATCCCCACCAACTCCCCACAGACACCTTTGGAAATACATTACCGTCTGAGACAGCTCTGCTCATTTATTTCCACCTTATTTGTATTCCTCTCCTTCCAGGATATGTCACACAGGATGCTTATATTTAAAAAGCGGGACAAGACAGTCTAGAGAACTTTTCAGCTCCTGCTGTTAACACACTAACACGAAACAGGCACTCTGGTGGACTCCCTGCAAGTAGGCTGGGAGCAGCTGATGCTGAGGCTTGTCACAGCACTCAGAGAAGTTCCTGTGAGCCGGAATTGTTGAAGCTAAGTAAATTACTCTCCTGCTTGGGTGCTCCCCTTGCCTTACCTTTGTGCCTCTCTAGGGCTTGGGTTTTGCCCAGCTTGTGGCTGATGAACCAGAACCTAACTCTGTATGCTGAGCGATTGCAAAAATGAAGGCATTCATGGTGATGATGATTTAAATGGTAACCCTTGGAGACTCGGATTTGGAATCAGCATCATGAAACTGTCTATATTATTGAATGTGAAAAACACAAGTCAAACACAGCAATGAATTAAGTAGTACAAAAACCTACAGTTGTTTCCTGCATTAACGTGTAATGTTGAAGCTTCCCTAAGCACATCAAGAGAAGTACATTGCGGAAACTACTCGGGCTTCTGTTCTCAAAAGGCAGGCAGACTACTCCGTGCTAAACCCTCTAAATGTATTGTAACATAATTAGAGTTGTTCAGAGTTCTAGGGAACAGCCTGTCAATTCTTCCTGGATTTCCTTTTTAATTTGCCTCGGGAGCATAGAAGACACTTCAGAGCCTATTTAAATAGAGACAATCTTGCACAGGTAGAAATGTAAATATCCCTGTAAGGCTGAGTGATGATGCTAAAATAAGCTGTTGGAGATATTTGCCAACTGGTTTAAGCTACACATTTGAGGAAGCGTGTCCTCTAGGGAGATCATTTTGAATCTTGCATTTGCCTAATAATTCTTCCCCATTCCTAAATATGGGGAATATATTTTAAAAACTGAGGATTTTGTTATTTTAAAATTTTTATAATTTTGGATCTTATGACTGAGCAATTCCAAATATTTATTAAATGTATGTGTGCGTGTGTGTGTATTCACCAAACAGCATGTCTAAGAATGTTTCAGCAGCACCATTTGGAAACAGCCCACATAACCTACCTGCAGTAGAATAGATAAGTAAATTGTGGTATAAGGGAATACTATAAGGAATAGTGATATAAAGGAATACTATACAACAACAAAAAGAAACAATTATGACTACCAGCAAGATGGATAAGTACCACCAACGTAATGTTGACGACGGAAACAGATACAAAATAGTACATTGATACATATTCATGATTACACATATATTGTTCAAAACCAGGCAATTTTGAAGCTGCAAGTCAAGATAGTAGTTAATAATAGATAAGGAAACAAGGAACCGTTCAAGGTTCTGGGGTGCTGGAAGTATTTTCTCTCTTCATCCAGATATACATGGGTGTGTTTAGTTCAGAAAAATTAATTGGACTGTACACTTACGGCTTATATGCTATCTTGTTAGATATTGCACTCAGTGGAAATATACTAAAACAAAATAAAGTTGTTTCACATTTTAATTTTTACCTAAAGAAAAAAATTTAAAAAGCTCATTTTACATTCTCATTGTTTTACTAACAGTCAAACAATATAAAACAAGCTTATTTTGTATAATATTTTAATTCATTTTGTTAATATAAAACACAACATTGAACAAACTATAAAAAAGTTTAATGATTTTTCATAAATTATAAATTTGTATCCAAGTAACCAAAACCTAGATTCAAAAATAAAATAAATAAATATGTTCCTAAATAAATATATGGACAACCATAGAGAAATACCCTATTCTTATTTAAACATGACTCTACTGATAATCTATGAATGAATAGGTGCTTTTTAAAAATATTCATTGGTTCACAATATTTGGATAATTTACTTCTGTGTCTACATGAGAAGTTAGTCGAAATTAAAAAAAGAAAATATAAATTTAGTTTTGCTCTTTGTAATTTGATACATGTCAATAACCATTTTAATAACATTTTAAACAATACATTTGGTTTAAAAACTTTCAAGAGAAAAATTTGCTACCGTGTTGACTCTCTGACTGGTCTTCTTTCCTTAGAGCTCTTTGTCCTATAACAAATCCCCCTGCCTCTATCATCCACCGGATATATGACTTAGCACATCACAAAGTCTTGGAATGCTTTGATTTCATGAAGCAAAATGATGCCTTCGGCCTCTTATTTTGGTCAATATTATAAGGCTTCTATCTCTCTTTTTATTCCCATTAATTAATTCATTCAATAATTTATTCTTAGTACAGTGATAACACAAGGAATTATATAACATTATAGTTTCTCCCAAAGAGTTTACATGAGTTAAAAGAAAAATACGCAAGTGACTTAAATATTAACTTACAAAAGAGTTCACAAGCAGTAGATGAAGAAGTTATATAGAGAAGAGAGAAAAATCACAAGTTCCAAAGACAGGATTCCCAACTTTTTTACTTTAGCAACTAAAACATGGCTGAGGCAAAAAGAGCAAGATTTGCCACAAACTGAACTCTTCTTCAGTATTCTGTAGAGATATTTTACATAATTTGATAATGTTCACTTGTGTTTGGAACTAGCAATTATTTTAAAATAAGGTCCTTAACCCAAGCAATGTATAAAGCCAAAGCAAAATAAAACACGCAAGCAAAAACGAGTATTTTATGAAAATTAAAAATGAAGCCAACTTCAATTGTTCATTGCATAACTGAGCCTGAATTGTATTTTCTTTGTATATTTTTGCACTGAACTTCTTGATTCAGTTATTATGCATTTGGCTACAGGAGAAATCAACTTTAACTATTTGAAAGAAAATAAATTTTCTGGGAGAATCTAAATGGTTCAGAGAAACTTCTCAAGCCTAAGTAAGTACTGGTCTGGACAATCAACAAAAAAAGACAGCTACATGATCTTAGAAAGTAGAAAGTATAATCATAGTCCTTTAGCAAGTACACCCTGATCAGGACACTTCCATTGCCTTGATAGTACACAGCCACTGAAGTTGGGTATTCTGCCATTGAAGGACACTTGTGCCATCATTATGGTATACTGATAGTAGCGCAGCCATTAAGGTTTGCATCATTTGCTTAAAATTTAAAGTCCTAGATAAAAGTATCTTATCAGCATCAAATAACCAACTCTTGGTTGCTGGAGTGAAAAGAGAGGCCAGCACTGCCTGCCACAGAAAAAAAAAAAAAAAGCATTCTTTACTGGGAAAGGCAAGTGAATGAAAGCCAAATAGAAAAAAAATCTACATCTGTTTAATGGCAAAATGATCCTGTCTACAATTGCTTGTCTCATTATTTTTCTCTGTTACAGGTCTGTGTTCAACTTGACAGTAGAAACAGCAGCTTATTGTTGTATCTCCCAGTGTCTATGAGAATGTTTGAGTTTGAACATGTAATAGAAGCCTGATGAATAGTGGCTAAGTGGATGAATACATTAAAACAATTAGTGAATCAGTTCAAATCAGAGCCAACCAGAACCAACACTTGTGTAATATTTAAAACTCTCAGAATATTCTTATACTTGAATCTGGACCAAATCAGCATTTGGTTTGGCCTTAAAAATCAATTTTAAAAAAGACTAATATCTCAAAGCAAATGATCAAAAAACATAAATGTAAAGTTTATAAAAGAAGAAATAAAAATATATCGATATACATATGAAAATCTATTAACATTGCTGGTTGCTTAGTTATTAAAATGCAAAATAAAGTAAATATAAGACACTATCAGAGTCCATGGAATCTAGTTCAAATCTGGGCACAAAATGTTTATATAATAACCATTCCATGTATTGAATATTCTCTTTATTGAATAAAAGAATGACACAATTCCAATCTCAGCCATAAAAATGGCAGTAATTGAATAAATTATAAAAGGTAATATTTCAAGTATGTGGTGGGAGGGGAAATAGAAAACAATTTGGCAAAATATGGTAAAAATCTTTAAGAAGCTAAAGTAATTCACCTGACTAGTTTATATATGAAATTGGTGCTTAAAAAACCCAAAGATGTGCATAGCTATTTACATATAAGAATATTCATTTCTGTGCTCTTGATAATAGTAATAAGCTGAAAGATAATTTAAATGTTGAAATGATGAAATTAATTAAATACACTCATGGGGTGGAATATTATGCAACCATTAAAACACGTTATCAAATAATATTTTTCACACTATAATGGTTAATGGAATAATATTTACAATATAACGTTCAGCAGATACAATTCTGGATATAAAATAGTTTCTTATATAACATATACACAGATACATACTTAAAAATTACTAGAAAAAATATATCTAATGTTAAGCAGTGACAATTTATTAATAAGAATATTAAAGTCAGCTATTATCCCCCACTTTCTTATATTCTGTGTTCTATATTTTCAACAATGTGTACATATTACAAATTAATAATATATTTTACTTTATTCTGTTCTTTCTTTTAAATACTTTATCTCAATAAACTGACTCCATTGTTTTTTCTTTCACATTTTCCCCATCACACCCTTTGTTCCTGACGAACTGACATGTGTTTCTTTTCTGTCCTTTATTTATTTTTTTATATTTGTTTATTTATTTATTTTTGAGATGGGGTCTTACTCTGTCACCCAGGCTGGAGTGCAGTAGCATAATTTGGGCTCACTGCAACTTCCAGCTCCCGAGCCCAAGCAGTCCTCCTACCTCAGCCTCCTGAATAGCTGAGACCACAGGTGCATGCCACCACACCCAGCTAATTTTTCTATTTTTGGTAGAGAGAGGGTTTCACTATGTTGCCTAGGCTGGTCTTGAACTCCTGAGCGAAAGCGATCTGCCCACCTTGGCCTCCCAAAGTGCTGAGATTACAGGCGTAAGCCACTGCGCCTGGCTTATTCTGTCCTTTTAAAAAGAAGGATTTAGGAGGTTCTAGTCTGACATTCTTTAAGACACAAAACAAGATTTCCTTGTCTCTATAACAGTTCTATTCCTGATCACCAGTTTCCATAACTGAGCTATGCCTTGCATCCTCAGCAACTGACTTCTCCAATAACAACTGCTTGTCCCCTGTGGTCTCCATTTATCTGTCACCAGTTTCTGAGTTGCCATGCCCAGGACCTTACAAACACACTTCTGTAATGCTGATCATGTCATGCACCCACATCTGCTCAGAGTCAGCACACAAACTATCCAGAAACCATATTCCTCTTGCTGGAACAGCTGTTCCAACTCAGACTGTCTCTCAGCACATCTCCAACAGCAAATGCTAAAGAAAGCTCTAGATTCCCCACCCTCCCAGGGTGCTCCATCTCACTACAATGGACAAAGCTCAAGATGGAGATTGCTTGAGATTTGAAAAAGCTCTAAAAAGCCACCATTTTTATTATTAAATTTGAACTTGGGTAAATAGAATTTCTTCTTTGTGGGCACTGAGAATTTTCTGTAACAATGTGCTCCAGAGCCTTTTAAGAGGCAGCGTAACAACTCAGGACTCAGAATTCAGACTCCCTAGGTTTAAATCACATCTTTGCCACTTGCTATTTGAATAATGTCTGGAGTAATTAACTTAATCATCCAGTGTTTCCACCATTTGTAACATGGGCATAATTAATACTTCATAAGATTATTGTAAGGATAAAAGGTATTATTAAAAGTGCTTAGAAAAGTGCAAACATTCTAGTGAGTGCCACATAAGTTGTAGCTCTTCTACAGGTAGAATTTCACAGCCCTGTTTTGTTACTACACTTCCAAAGCTTTAAATAATTACCTTCTGAGAAGCAAAGGAGTAAAAGTGCTCTGAATTATATCAGGTATCAGAAAAGGGCAGACTAGGAAGGTATCATTTGCAGAGGATCTAGAGCTCTTTGGCCAATATGGGTTGTAGACAGTCTTCAGAAAGACAAGAATAAAGGGAACTATTGTGGCTGTCCAAAATAGTAAATGAGGGTATTTTCCTGTTTTATGATCTAATCCTAATTATAATAAAACAAGTCTCTTCAATACTCTTACCCCTCTAAGCCAGGCTGGGGGTGTTGAGGGAGTAGAGGGAAGCTATATCTCAAAATGGTGAAATCCCATCATATAAAATGGTAAATCATGTCTGTTTTCTTTCAGTTTAAGTATTGCTTCTCTAAACCGTGAGGCAATTACTGAGACTCATTCATAGCTCTCCTAATTTTTTATTTTTCCATTGCTTGTTCTGTAGACTATGAGAAACACACTTCTCAATTTCTGGATTTCATTAAATTTGTCATCTTTTCATTCAGTTTCTTTTACTCATCACCTGCCACAATATCACTGATATTCAATGGTAATTTAAACAAATGTCAAATAATTTCCTGTGCAAATTTCACCTGATAATATTAAATCAATAACAATTCTTTTTCTTTTAGTTTCAGCCTACAGCACACTACTAGTTATGGCCTACTAGAGAGGAAAAAGTAAAATAAAGACTTTGATCTCTTAACAACTAAAACATCTAGTTATTCTAACATTTGTATAAATTATGTTAGCTTGCTTTTTTTAAACTAAAAATACTATATAATAGGGGAGAAAATCTTTGAATTTGTAAAGCAGTGGGGCTCACATACCGGTATTTGTAGGTCCTGAGAGTTAGCTCTATTAAAATCAAACCATTCAGAAGACAAACTGGAAAAAAATGCTACTGTACCCCATATTTTCTGTTTCTTTTCGTAAAAAATTAAATTAGTCAGGAAATTAGAATGAATCTGCACATTCAGTCTCACAATCCTCTCCAGTCATTCTTTCAAACAGTTCCTTTAAAGGAAAGCATTTTGTTGATTGATTGGTTGATTGAATTTATTACATTATTTTTACTTTAGACTCAGGGAGTACATGTACTTGTACATTGTACATTGTTATATTACATCATGGCTTAGATTGGATTCCCATCACCCAAATATTGAACATTGTACTCAATAGTCAATTTCTCAACCCTCCTACTTTTTGGAGTCCCCAGTGTCGATTATCTCCATCTTCATGTGTATGAGCACCAATTGTTTAGCTCCCACTTATGAGTGAAAACATGGGATAAGAAAAGCATTTTTTTAAATATGAGAATTTGTGGTAGACAAAAGATGGCCTCATCTACTTTTTCAGCAGTCTCATAGAGAGAGACCAGACTTACTACTCTCCCTTTGAATGTGGGCTGCCTTGGTGACTTGCCCAACCAAAAAAAGGCAATTCCAAGCCCTCTGAAGTTAGGCCTAAAGAAGCCTTGCAGTTTCTGCCCAGGCCTGTAGGAATACTCTCTCTTGACTTGTGAGCTACCACGCAAGAAGTCTAACCCTTAGCCACCATGCTAAAGAAACCACATGGAAAGACACAACAGTTACACACAGAGAGAGAGAAAGAGAGAGAAAGAAGAGAGAAAGAGAGAGACATGCCTGTCCAGTAATCAGTTCCTCTGGCCTCCAGCCGTGGTCAATCAACTGGAGGTCTCAGAGATGAGGCTGCAACACACACGCTACACAAATTTCAAATTGGCAAGAAAAATAAATGGCTGTTGCTCTATCAACCCACTAAGCTTTGGAACTGCTTATTCTATACTAACGGATAACCAGAGCATAATTAATATGTGTGCATCCTGTTGGCCAAGAAACATGGGCACACTTGGGGCGTAGAATGCACTCTAGTACCAATGACCTGAGGAGTATAAAGGACAGTAATTTTGCAGCCCAAAAGTGATGAAGACATTCCAGGTTAGGTCAAACACTCATTTATAAGGAAATTCTTTCTTTGGAGCGGACTCCAAAGTAACAAGGGTTTGGATTGTATTTTGTCCAGCCTCGTGCTAGATATATACTTCAAGAGATAATCTACAGTTATTCTACCACAGGCTGGCGATGCAGCTGATAGCAATGCTAGTCTCTAAAGTGCTGCTAAAGGTTTAGTATCAACAGTCTTCAACTACTCATTGAGTTATAGGATTTTCTTTTTTCTTTTTCTTTTTCTTTTTTTTTTTTTTTTTTTTTGAGACAGGGTCTCATTCCGTCATCCAGGCTGAAGTGCAGTAGCACGATCTTGGTTCACTGCAACCTCTGCCTTCCAGGTTCAAGCGATTCTCCTGCCTCAGCCTCCCAAGTAGCTGGGATTACAGGCACCCGCCACCACGCCCAGCTAATTTTTTTGTATTTTTAGTAGATATGGGGTTGGCCAGGCTGGTCTCACACTCCTGACCTCAAGTGATCTGCCCACTCTGCCTCCCAAAGTGCTAGGATTACAAGTGTGAGCCACTGCGTGTGGCGCTTTTTTAATAAGACTTTCTTTATATTTATTTTATTGTTTACAAAAAGCAAATATTCTAAACCTCAATGACTGATAAGACATATCAAATCCTTTTTTTCTATAATCTTTACTATGTAGTAAAAAGTTTTGTTTTATTTCTCCCTACACATTTTTTAAATTACCATATTGGCTTTTGCTTTGAATATATTTTTTCAACACTTTATTCACAGTTCTTGGCTGATGTAACAAAAATCCCAGCAGCTAGGAGTATGTACTTGCCAACAAATGATTTTAAAAATATTTTTCTTATAAAAGTTGCCAGTGATTCATTTTATTGGGAGTAAATCAATAATACTTCCTTTTCCCTCATTTAGAAATTTGATATTCAAGAATATGGGAAAATGCTAAGTGAAATGGAAAAAAAAATTGTTTTAATACTGTCTAGAATATACTATATGATCTTATCTGAAATGCAGACATACATAGAAACACCCAGAGGAAATTTTTTCAACATCATCTTTTAACATTTTGGGTAGTAAGATTAATTACAACATTTAATTTTCTTTCAACATACATATTAAAAGCAAAAGTTTCAACAAATTAAATTTAACAGCTTATTTGAGCAAAAGAGTCACAAATTGGGCAGCCCTCAGAACTCTGTTTCAGAGGTTCAGAGAACTCCAGGTGACAAAGTGGGCTGGCAGTGATTTTATAGACAAAAAATGGTAGTGAGGTACAGAGAAAGCATGACTGGTTACAATTCAGTGATTGCCTTATTTGGACATGATCTGATCAGTTCCCAGTCTGTGATTGGCTGAAACTCAGTTACTGTGATTGACTGACACCAAGCTATGTGTTACAAAATACATTTTTAGGGCCAGGCACAGTGGCACACGCCCCTAATCCCAGCATTTTGGGAGGCCAAGGAAGGCAGATCACCTGAGGTCAGGAGTTTGAGACCTGCCTGACCAACATGGTAAAACCCCATCTCTACTAAAAATACAAAAATTAGCCAGGCGTGGTGGCGGGAACCTGTAATCCCAGCTACTAGGGAGGCTGAGACACAAGAATCACTTGAACCCAGGAGGCAGAGGTTGCAGTGAGCCGAGTTCGTACCACTGCACTCCAGCCTGGGTGACAGAGTGAGACTCCACCCCCAACCTCCCCAAAAAAAAGAAAAAAGAAAAAAAAAGAATTTTCAGTCTGTTTACCTACTAAGTTAAGTTGTAGTTCATTATGTAGGTACTGAGATATCCTTAGACCAAATTTAGTATAACACATATAATTTTTTAATTGCTACAACTTTTATTTCTTTCACAGTTTGAAAAAGATGTACTTTTTCTTTCCATTTTATATGGCATGCATAAAACAATGAGTAACGTTCATATAATGCCTTAGAGCAAGCTTCCCCACAGGTCCCAAGCGACCTAGGATGGCTCTAAATGTGGACCAAAACAAATTTGTAAACTTTCTTAAAACATTATGAGACTGTTTGCAATTTTTTTTAAGCTCATCAGCTATAGTTAGTGTTAATTTTTTTTTTTTTTTCAGAGTCTCCCTCTGTCACCCAGGCTGGAGTGGCATGCAGTGGCGCAATCTCAGCTCACTGCAACATTCACCTCCTGGGTTCAAGCTATTCTCCTGCCTCAGCCTCCAGAGTAGCTAAGACTACAGGTGCACACCACCATGCCTGGCTAATTTTTGTATTTTTAGTAGAGACAGGGTTTACCATATTGGCCAGGCTGGTCTCGAACTCCTGACCTCGTGATCTGCCCACCTCGGCCTCCCAAAGTGCTGGGATTAGAGGCTTGAGCCACCACACCCAGCCTAGTGTTAATGTATTTTATGTGTGGCCCAAGACAATTCTTTCAACGTGGCCCAGGGAAGCCAAAAGATTGGACACCCCTGCCTTAGAGTTTATAGAGCACTTTCACATAATTTTGCTCACCTAATCTTCACAAAAATCTTATGAGATAAAGTACTAGTGTCCCCATTCTTTGTTTTTTTAATTGACATAAAAATTGTGTAGATTTATGGTATGCAACATAATTTTTGATATATGTGTACATTGCAGAAAAACTAAATCAAGTTAATTAACATACCCATTCCCTCACAACTATCTTTGGATTTGTTTTTCTCTTACACTCACTTCAGCTTTCTGGCATAAATTTTAGATTAGCATTCCATCTTACAAAGAAAGGAAGCAGCACTCAGAAACACCCTGATAAAGTCCCACAGTTTGAAAGTGGCAGACAACAAAAATGACTGCAGCCCTAACTCCAGAATCACAGATGTTTAACTTTCCACTGCACTACCTCTCTCTCTGCAGCTCCAGACTGAGTTCTCTGCAGCTGCCTTTCTTTCTCACTTTCAGGACATCTCAGGCTGTTCCCCTCTGAGGCAATAAGTTTTTCCAAACTAGTTGTACTTGACATCATATGCTTTCAATGTTCACTTCTGGTTGCACTGCTGTCCTTCTGCAATGATCTGCACTCAGGCCCAAATTGGCAGTGGCCAAGTCTAGGTCCAGCTCTATCTCAAGTGGTTAAATCCACAATACAGAAGACTGGCTCCGCTGCCTGAAAAGATTACTCATACTTCCAGAATTTGAGTTTTACCACATGTCAGATGAGAAGTATGGACATAGTCACCATTATTTTTGTGAAAGCTTTATGGGCACTTTACCAGAAAACTCTAAATTATTGAGTAACACCTTGTTAATTCTATATTAAGGGAGCTATGGAAAAAAAAGGACCTTAAGTATATATTATCTGATATTTTATTTAAGAGCAATAAGACATTTAAGTCAACTAGGGAGAAATAGCTACCTCAAATTCATGCTGTTTTGAATAAAACTATATCAATTTAACAAGATTTCACTGCACAAAGAAATACTATTATTACATTGCTGCACACATTATGAGAGGTGCATGAAATCATAATGGTGCTGGCCAAATTTTCATCTCCGTATTAATCAAGCGTTCTGTGGCAATTGCCATCATCATTTGATAAGTTTTTGGTTGTTGTTTGTTTTTCAAGTTAGGGCTCCCTTAACTTTATGTTTCCATTTTCTATACAAGCTACTAGCCCGATGACCCTTAAACCAGTCCAAACCAGATACACACTGAATACCACAGCCCATAAGGCAGATTGCAAACATCTACTGAGATTTACAGCAATTACTGTGGGAAGCCCATGTCAATGAATCCTCCCACTGATGGGATACTCTGGAGCTCTGAAACCCTTGCTGATGATTCAGAGACAGCATGGTGGAATCTCCCAGTCCTATGTGCTCCATGGCTTCAACTGTGAATGACTTCAGGTATTTGCCTCAGTCCAAAGTATTATAGGCAGCCATTGATTTTTCTTGACCAGAAGGAACAAGCAAATATAAATCCTATGGTCTCAACAGTCTCAGTGGCTCAAGTCTGTCATCCCAGCACTTTGGGAGGACGAGGCTGGAGGACAGATTGAGGCCAGGGTGTCAAGACCAGCCTGGGCCACCTAGTGAGACCCCATCTCTACAAAAAATAATTTTAAAAAAATAGCCAGGCATCATGGGGCATGCCCTTAGTTCCAGCTACCCAGGAGGGTGAGCCCAGGAATTCAAGGCTGAGGTGAGTTGTGACTGCGCCACTGCCCTCCAGCCTGGGCGACAGAGGAAGAACCTGCCTCTAAATAATAAATAAGTAAATAAATTCTACAGACTGGATTCATGGAAATGTCCCTCTGGCCTGCCTTCTGGTGGAGATGTGGGCAGTCATAAACAGGGCTTGAAAGGCGGCTACAAGAGCAACCATAATGAGCAAAAGCCCTGGAATATTTACAGCCGAATAAGCCTTTTCCAGGTGAGGATGAGCTGAGCAAACATACATTTAAAACTCTACGTATCAACATGCATATCTCCTTTACTAAGAATCCATATGCCACAGAAGTTGGCAATATTTATATCCTTTTCTTCTGCCTTCGACCTACTGTGGTCTCGATTTGGTTGGTTTGGATGGCAATCATGCACATACGAGGGTCTGGGTTACTTTCACTATCGTATCCAAGAGCCATAATATTTGTTTCTCCGTTTACTTTTGCTAGTAAAACATCTCCAATTACTACAGGGATTTACTTTATTTTGTCCCACTTTTTGTTTCTTTATTTATTCCCTCTATCTGGCCTGTTAGAATTGGCAGCTGCTTTGCCCATTCCCAGGAGAAAATCCTGCAAAGCTAATGATGCTGGTAGGGGTTCCATTCATTGCAAAGAAATGTCAAACAAGGTACTTAAGAAGTGGAATTGGCTAGAGAATGGGGCTGTACATTATTATTTAGAGGGGAGGGAGAAGGTAGTTCAGTCACTTCTATGCATTTAAATGTCATTCTTGTCTGTTTCATGGAGTTTTATGTCAAGTTGACTATAACTGAGATTTGGCTAGTATAAGTTAATCCAGCTACTTCTGCTGCTAATTTTTTTACTTGTTTCCGGAAGTATTGTGAAAATCTGAGTAGTCTGATTAAAAAATCAATGTGTTTTTATGCCTTACACACATGCACACACATACACACACACCATGTAGCCTCTTATGCCACTAATTCTGTGATTTATATGAAAATCAAATTGCGGGTACTGTCTCACCAAGCTTACTCCACAGGTCTTTATCCAGAGGACATGCACTCTTCTCCCATATTATCTTACACACAATTAGCCTCTGCCTTTTCTGTTTTCTTTTATTCCTCCTTGCTGTCTCCTTTTCTGTATAGAAAATCTCGACCATTATACATACTGTCTCATTTTGCAGGTGAAGATAATGAATCCAGTTGTTACTCGTTACGAGCTGAATTTTGTCCTCCAAAAATGCATATGTTGAAGCCCTAAACACTACTCCCCCTTGTAACCCTGTTGGAAGATAGGGACTTTTGGAAGATAATTAAGATTATATGATGTCATATGGTTGGGGTACTAATCTGATAGTACTGATGCCAGAAGAAGAGAAAGAGACACGAGATCTCTCTGTCTCTCCATGCATGCAGAGGAAAGGCCATGTGAGAATACAGGGAGAAGGTGGGCATCTGCAAGCCAGGAAG
Organism: Pan troglodytes; assembly: GCF_028858775.2. Lineage (NCBI taxonomy): Eukaryota > Metazoa > Chordata > Mammalia > Primates > Hominidae > Pan > Pan troglodytes. The sequence continues at coordinate 43,380,996 of NC_072405.2, forward strand.
AGAGGTCTCATCAGAAACCACTCCTTCTGGCCCCTTGACCGTGGACCTTAAGCCTCCAAAACTATGAGAAAATAAAAGTCTGGCATTTATGGCCAGGCGTTGTTGCTCACATCTGTAATCCCAGAGCTTTGGAAAACCAACGAAGGAGAATCATTTGAGATCAGGAGTTTGAGACCAATGCAATCAACATAGTGAAACCCTGCCTCAACAACAGCAAAAATAATAATAATTCTCTTGTTTAGGCCACTTAGTTTATGGTATTCTGTTATGGTAGCCCAAGGAGACTAATATAGTGCTCAGTAGAATGTGTGTTCTAAATTGTCTTCTCTCTTTCTGGGGATGAATATATTTCATACAGATTGTACTTTCTCATTATGCCCTTTCAGAATCATTTTCAAATGTTTTTATATTTTTTAAACTTTATTTTCAAAACACTAGACTTACAGAAAAATGGCAAAAATTAGACCCAGAATTCTCATATTTTCTTTATCCAGCCTCCCCTGATGTTAACATCAAACAAAACCATAGTAAAATTATGGAAACCAGAAAATTAACGTTGATATTGATTAATAGCTTAAATAATCTATAGGCTTTTTATTCTAGTGTCACGAATTTTGCAAATAATATTCAGTTGGCAATCTTGTATCCAATGCAAGATCTCATATTATATGCAAATGTTAGGTGTCCTTTTTCTCCATTTTCTGACAGTTCCCTACGTTATTTCTGTCTCAAGTACTGGACACTTTTGAAGAATACTGGTCAGCTATTTTGTACAGTGTTTGTCAATTTCAGTTTGTCTGATTCTCAGGATTAGATGGAAGTTTTGCATTTTCGGCAAGAATCCCACAGAAGTGATGTGGTGCCACTCTCAGTGCATCACAGTAGGGAACACATGGTATTATATGTCTTAGTATTGGTAACGTTAATTGTAATCACTTTGTTAAGGTGATGGCTGGTAAGTATCTCCACTTTATAGGTTACTATTTTCCCTGTGAAACAAATAAGGGCCTTGTGAGAAGATTCTTTACGATTACAAAAAAGTTTGTGTAAAAGTCTACTACTTTTAGCATTGATCAGCAAATCTGTTTACAAGTATTATTAATGTAGTGTTTGCTTAGTGATAATTTTCCACTCCCATTATCCCTTCTACATTAAAATTCTAATTGCAATTCTGTAAAAGTGAACTGTTTCTTCTTTCCATTTATTTATTTATATCAGTATAGTTCTGTGGATATTTATTTTACCCTCTGGGTTATACTTTATTAGATTCATTATTTATTTTAATGCTCAACTTGTGACAGACTTGGCAATTAAGAGCTCCTTCAGTGGGTGCCTGTGTTCGTTGTTCATTCAGCATGCTTCCTTTATGTGTTGCTATAAGATATTCCAGGATCACCTTGTATTTCTCCTGCCTCAGTCCTGTAACCAATCACTTCTCCAAGGAGCCTTACTTCCTTTTATTGAAGAATGGCATTTAGAAACCAAGATCTGGGCACTAAATGTGTTCATTGCTACTAGGGATGTCCTTGCTTTTGGTCCTCTCTTTAGGCAGAGATAAGGAAATGTAAGCTTAGTTACATACACACAGATATAGCCTTGTCCATTTTCTTACATGTAGCTTCTTTTTCCGACACTCAGAAATCTGAGTCTCAGTCCATAACTACAGTAAAATATCATAAACTGGGTAGCTTGTAAACAACATATTTCCCTGTTCTAGAGACTGAAAAATCCAAGGTCAAGGTGCTGGCAGATTTGGTGTCTGGTGAGGGCCCACTTTCTCATAGACGGTGGCTTTTCACTATGTCCTTACATGGTAGAAGAGACAAGGCAGCCCTCTGGGGCCTCTTGTATTAATATAAGGATACTAGTTCCATTCATGAGGGAGGGGCCTAATCACCTCCCAAAAGGTCCCATCTCTTAATACCTTCTCCTTCAGGGTTGGAAGTTCAACATATGAATTTTGGGGAGATACAAACATTTAGACCATAGTGTCTGGCTGTCATTACTATATATTTACTTATTTTCTTAATCCTTATTAGGATTAAAATTATATATACATAATTTTATATAATTATATATAATTTTAATTACATATTATATATAATTTTATTATGTATTTTATATAATTTTAATTATATATTTTATATATATAATTTTTAATATATATTATATATAATTTTTAATATTATATATAAAAATTATTTGAGAATTAATAGCCAAACCTTTATAAAAACCAAAATTGTTAACTAGAATGCCATATCAGTGTATTGCACTTTGTATTGTTGTTTTTACAAGATGTAATCAAAGCCATGGATTTCTAAAGTCGTTTAGGTCAATTTTTTTTTTTTCACACTTCCTTCAGTGTGATTATTTTATCTGAGTTACTCAAGCATAGTGAGGTCAAGGTTATTTGTTAGAGTTTGAATTCAACTTAGAATTCCTGCAAGATACTGGTTGATTTTAATTATTTACTTATTTGGCAAGCATGTAAAACTTTACCAAAGCTAAACACAAAGGTTTCTTTAAATAAGTGTTATCCCCTCCTCCTCCCTTCTACCTGGTTATGATTCCTCCATTCTTTCCCACCCGCTACTGTTAGGTAACCTATCACATTAGGTGCTGGTTTATCCTTCCCCCCATTTCCAAGTATCTATACAAATGAGCAGAAACTTGCGTATTGTCTCAGATCACTTTCTTTCTTATATAAAGAGCAGTTGACTCTAGATAAACTTTTGTACCTAATTTGCAAGTATTTTGATGAGAAAAGAGTATACTCCCCCCACCCATGTAACTGACTATAGCTAATTAAGCTGGAAACTTATTACATGGACTTTGGGGCCAAAAGTACATCAGTTTGAACCTAGGCTCAATCAGGTATCAATTGTGTGATCTAGAGAAAAGTAATATTTCTAAATCTTAGGTTCTTTATCTATAAAAATGGAAATAATGTTAATATCTTTATCATAAGTTTTCTTAAGGAGTACATGAGCATTACATGGAAAGCCTTGAACATAGTACTTGACATTTGGTTAAGTGGTCAAAAAATCTTGGAAGTACTAGTAATATGGAGTGTATTAGAACAGTAACTATGACTTTGTAATTAGCTAATTGACTATAGCTAATTCTTTTTCTGTCCTAGTTTACCTCTTAAAATCATGAGGACCACTCAGTAACTTTTATTGCTCATAGATAATTTTCTCCCAGAGAATTAAATAAAAGATGAAACTGATAGTACTATTAATTTAAAAGAAAGTCCTAAACTCTGCCTCACTGAAATTGCAATTAACTGTACATTATACATACACCTTGTTTTATTGAACTTCTCTTTATTGTGTGTTGTTTTTTTGTTTGGTTTGGTTTGGTTTGGTTTTACAAATTGAAGGTTGGTTGCAACCCTCCATCCAGCAAGTCTATTGCTGTCCTTTTTCCGGCAGCACGTGCTCAGTTAATTTCTCTGTGTCACATTTTGGTAATTCCTGAAATATGTTAAATTTTACTATTATTATTATGTCTGTTATAGTAATCTGTGAAATGTGATCTTTTATATTATTATTGTAATTGTTTTAGGATGCTACAAACTATGCCCATGTAAGACGGCTAACTTAATTAATAAACGTTGTGTGCATTCTGACTGCTCTGCTGACAGGCCATTTCCCTCTCTCTGCCTCTTTTCAGGCCTCTCCATTCCCTGAAACACGGCAATATTGAAATTAGGCCAATTAATAACTACACAATGACCTCTAAGTGTTCAAGAGAAAGGAAGATCCGCATATCTCGCACTTAAAATCAAAAGCTAGAAATGATTAAATTTAGTGAGGAAGGCATGTCAAAACCCAAGATAGCCCAGAAGATAATCCTCTTGTACCAAACAATTAGCGATATTGTGAATGCAAAGAAATAGTTTTTGAAGAAAATTAACATTGCTATCCATTTAACACGTAAGAAAAAGAAACCACCTTAATCGCTGATATGGAGAAAGTTTTAATGGTCTAAATCGAAGATCAAACCAGCCACAACATTCCCTTAATCCAAAGCCTAATCCAGAGCAAGGCTCTAACTCTCTTCATTTCCATGAAGGCTGAGAAAAGTAAGAAAGCTGCAGGAAAAAAAGTTTGAAGCTAGCAGAGGATTCATAAACCTGCTTCACGAGGTTTAAGGGAAGAGGCCATTTCCATAATGCAAAGTGCAATGTGAAGCAGCAAGTGCTGATGGAGAAACTTCAGTAAGTTATCCGAAAGATCAAACTAAGATATTTGATAGGTGTCTGTTAGGTGTGCTTGGTCCAGAGCTGAGTTCAAGTCCTGAATCTCCTTGTTAATTTTCTGTCTCATTGATCTGTCTAATATTGGCAGTGGGGAGTTGAACAATGAGAACACATGGACACAGGGAGGGGAACATCACATACTGGGGCCTGTCAGGGGGTGGGGGGCTAGGGGAGGGATAGCATTAGGAGAAATACCTAATATAGATGATGGGTTGATGGGTGCAGCAAACCACCATGGCACGTGTATACCTATGTAACAAACCTGCACATTCTGCACATGTATCCCAGAACTTAAAGTATAATAAAAAATAAATAAAAAGATATCTGATAAAGGTGGCTACACTAAATAACATTTTCAATGTTGTTGAAAGAATCTTATTTTGGAAGATGCCATCTAAGATTTTCATAGCAAAAGGGACAAGATTAATGCCTAGTTTCAAAGCTTCAAAGGACAGGCTGACACTCTTGTTAGGGGCTAATGCAGCTGGTGACCTTAAGATGAAACCAGTGCTAATTTACCATTCTGGAAATCCTAAGGCCCTCAAGAATTATGCTAAATTTACCCTGTCTGTGCTCTATAAATGGAATAACAAAGCTTGAATGACAGCACATCTGTTTATAGCATGGTTTACTAAATATTTCAAGCCCAGTGTTGAGATTTACTGCTCAGAAAGAAAGATTCTTTTCAAAATATTATTGCACATTAACAATGCACCTGGTCATCCAAGAGCTCTGCTGGAGATGTACAAATAGATGCAGCATATGGATCAAGGAGCAACTTTCAAGTCTTATTATTTGAGAAATACATTTTGTAAGGCTATAGCTGCCATAAATAGTGAGTCCTCTGATGTAGTTTGGCAAAGTCTTTGAAAAATCTTCTGGAAAGGATTCACCATTCTAGATGCCATTAAGAGCATTCATGGTTCATGGGAGGAGGTCAAAATATCAACATTAACAGAATTTGAAAGAAATTGATTCCAAGACTCATGGATGAATTTGACTAATTCGAGACTTCAGTGGGGGAAGCAACTGCAGATGTGGTGGAACTAGCAAGAGAACTAGAATTAAAAGTGGAGCCTGAAGATGTGATGAAATTTCTGTAATCTCATGAAAAAATTCACAAAGGTGTAATTGTTTCTTATGAAAGAGCAAAGAAAGTGGTTTGAGGTGGAATCTACTTCTGGTGAAGGTGTTGTAAACATTGTTGAAATGACAACAAAGGATTTAGAGTGTTACATCAATTTAGTTGATAAAGCAGTGGTAGTGTTTGAGAGGATTGACTCTAATTTTGAAAGAAGTTCTATGGGTAAAATGCTATCAAACAACATCACAGGCTACAGAGAAATCTTTCATAAAAGAAAGGGTGAATGAACACATCAAACTTCATTGTTGTCTTATTTTAAGAGATTTCCATAGCCACCCTGAATTAGTCTGTTTTCATGCTGCTGATAAAGACATACCCAAGACTGAGTAATTTATACAGAAACAGAGGCTTAATGGACTCACACTTTCACATAGCTGGGGAGGCCTCACAACATGGCGGAAGGCAAAAGACATGTCTTACAAGGTGGCAGTCAGGAAAGAATAATTTTGCCAAGCAAAAGCAGAAGCCTCTTATAAAACCATCAGATCTCATGAGACTTATTCACTACCAGGAGAACAGTATGGGGAAAACCACCCCAATGATTCAGTTATCTCCCACTGGGTCTCTCCCACAACACATGGGAATTATGGGAGCTACAATTCAAGATGGTATTTGGGTGGGGACACAGCCAAACCATATCGCACCCCAAATTTTAATTAATTGATTTCAGCAACCACTATCCTCATCAGTCAGTAGCCATCAACATTGAGACAAGACCTTCACCAGCAAAAAGATTATGACTCACTGAAGGCTTGGATTTTTGTTAGCACTTTTTAGCAATAAGATATTTTTAAATTAACATCTGTACTTTTTTTTATATATAATGCTATTGCATACTAATTGACTACATTATAGTATAAACAAAACTTTTATATGCACTGGGAAACCAAACATTTAGTGTGACTTGCTTTATTGTGATATTGTGGTTGTCTGTAAATGACCACTGATATCTCTGAGGTATGCCTGTATTTAAAAGTTCAAATATTCTGTTTGTACTAATCTTAATCTCTTTCACTTTTACTACAAGATTCATAGTCTCCTCTGCATCTACTTCATACATGATTTGTGACAGTGAATTTGTAAAAGACTACATCTTTATGGCTAATCTAACTTTTGTATCAGACAAGTTAATGGTAAAAAAAATGTAGTTTGTTAATTGGTTGCAAGTATGCTGCTGGAGTAATTTTAATAGGTTCTAATATTTAATTATGAATTTAAAGTGGGTGGATTTTGTTCAAACTAATCAGAATTGGTTTCACAAACCCTGTCCTGGCAAAAGTTCAATGTATTAACATTTATTAAATGCCTAATATAGGTAAGACTTATGTTAGATGCTGGAAGGAAAACAATGAGACAGAGAAATCCCTTTATTCAAGGATCATAATCTAGTCAGCTCCCAGAAGTTATTTGAGTTGGTGGAAAGCCATATGAAAACTGAGCTTCACAGCTGGAATCTTTGATCTAGCCAGGTCCTAAAAGCCAATGTCCTAACTGTGAAGCTATTGGAGGGCTTTGAGCAGATGAATTGGATGCCTGGTTCGTAGTTTAGAAGGATCTCTCTGTGCTGAGAATAGGCTAGAAGGGCATGTGGGTGAAAGCAAGAAAATCAAGTAAAAAAAAAAAACAGGCAATGGATAATGGATTCTTGGACGAGAAAGGAAGCAATGAAGTGTTTCAGTGGTGGTTTTCTTGAAGTATTTTGATTGTAGAAACTACAGAAAACATGGTATGGGGTGTGGAAAAAAGAAAGGAGTTAAGGGTAAACCCAACATTTAGACCTCGGTTTTCCAGAAAATCAAGCTTGAATTATTTATTACCTCTTAAGGGTCCCAATATGAAGGTCATACTCTTCCTTATGAGAAAGCTTTACTCCATTTCCTAAGGTGAATAACAGAATTAATATAAAATTAAAACATAGAGAAATGCATGATGTTTCAAAGGGATGGAAGCCCATCACCTGCACTGCTTTAGGCATAACCTTGCTAGGAGATGGAGGAATTTGTATTCTTACTCACTTGCATAGAATAGAGGCATCCAGAGCTACAGGGACATTTTCTGATCTTCAGCAATGGGAGAAAAAGCTGAGGCTAGTCCAGTCTTGTAAAGTCCAACAAAAACCTGAATCAGTGTGGTTCACCTCCACATGCTGTAATCTAACCCACATCCTGTGTCTTCTGCAGGGTCAGAAATATGTTTTATTCTATACCACTTTAGGAATTTATTTTTTTGGACTACATAGCTTGGGATTTATTGGCAGCTTAGGAGCACACTATGCTTGAAATTGCAAGGCGTTTACTAGAAATTGAGCTTGGGTCCACTGTTGTTAAGGTTAGAGCATGTTCCTTAATTACAGAGCAGGACAGGACATTTTGCTGCCCAGATAATCCTCTAGGAGTTTAGAAAAATCAGATGTTTCTTTGCTATCAGACATATAATGTTCTGTCTTATTTCTGGATGTGAAGTTTTTCTGTACTCTTTCAATTTATGAAGGCCATGGTGGATTTATTTATTGTTAGGATTTGTCTATTTTTTTTTCTTCTGAAACATTGTGTTTTTCTTTTCCCTCTGTGATGTGTTAGGTTGCCTACATCTATCTAGTTTCTTAGAAAAATATTAAGACTGACTTGAGGAAATAAATTTATGTTGGGCAGACCCCTCCTGCTCTGCCATATGCATTTTAAATAACCCAGAGGAATTATCTGTATTAATAAAAATGAATTATTAATAGTGTCTTATAATTTAATAGTTGAAGGCTGATTTCTTAAGTGTATTTTTAGAAAAAGGTTCCATTTAGAAGTATAATGGGCACATTTAGATATACTAATCTTGGTTTCAAATCCTACTTTTGGGGAAAGCAGCTCCAGTTGAAAATCACACTGCAAAAGCCAAGGAGGAAGCAATAGATTCAAAGGAGAAGTGGTCTAGGGATCTAATGAGACACTTGGGCTTTATTACCAGAAGCAGAGAGCAACCCTAACTCTTATTCAGGGGAGTTCGGGCAACACACACAGCTGTTGTAAACCCAATGAGCTTGTCAGGGTCTGGTGCCTCTTTACACATGGGCTCCATTTGTTCATTAAAGCTGGCAAGTAATGGGAGGTAAGCAGTGCTCCCATGAGGATTGGGGGATGGATTCACTAGAGGCCGTGTCCACTACTGCTTCCCAGGCATGATTTAGCCAGCTCAATACAGTCGAATACAGTGGGGTCAGGCAAGAACCCTGGAAAGAGCATGAGAGTTAGGATTTGGAAATATAAACTAAATGGTATGACAAGTGGCAAGCACATCAGGCTTCTGAGAATCAATTTTCTTATCTAGAAAAAGCTAATAAGGGGATTCGAATAGGTAAATTTTGAAGCAGCATGCAAATTTGAAATTTTTAAAATATTGTTTTCCTTCAGGAGGCCACCAATATTTTTAATGACTTTTTAGAATTTTTTTTCAACTTTTATTTTAGATACAGGGGGTATCTGTGCAGGTTTATTATATGGGTATCTTGCACCCAAGTAGTGAGCATAGTACCCAATAGGTAGTTTTTCCCTCCATGCCCCCATCCCTCATTCCCTTCAAGTAGTCCTCAGTGTCTATTTTTCCTATGTTTATGTCCACGTGTGCTCAGTTTTTAGCTTCCACTTGTAAGCGAAAACATGTGGTATTTGGTTTTCTGTTCTTGCATTAATTTGCTTAGGACGATGGCCTCCAGCTCTGTCCATGTTACTGCAAAGGACATGATTTCATTCATTTTTCTGGATGCATAGTATTTCATGGTGTATATGTACCACATTTCCTTTAGCCAATCCAGCATTGATGGCCATGTAGGTTGATTCCATGTCTTTGCTATTATGAATAGCATGGCCGTGAACATATAAATGCACGTAAATTTACGTTATACATTTTCCATATAATGATCTATTTTCCTTTGCGTATATATCCAGCATTGTGGTTCCTGGGTCAAATCGTAGCTCTGTTTTAAGTTCTTTGAGATATCTCCAAACTGCTTTCCACAGTGGCTGTACTAATTTATACATTCCCATCAACAGTAGATAAATGTTCCCTTTTCTCCACAGCCTCACCAGCATCTGTTTTTTGGTGTGAGATGGTATCTCATTGTGGCTTTGATTTGCATTTCTCTGATGATTGTGATGGTGAGCATTTTTTTCGTATATTTGTTGGCTGCTTATATGTCTTCTTTTGATAAGTAACTGTTCATGTCCTTTGCCCATTTCTTTATGGGGTTATTTGGTTTTTGCCTGTTGATTTGTTTAAGTTCCTTGTAGATTCTGGATATTAGACCTTTTTCAGATGCATAGTTTAAAAATATTTTCTCCAATTCTGTAGGCTGTTAAATGGCTTTTTTGATAGTAAAAAAAAAAAGTGGTTATTCATAGACCAATGATAATACACACAAATGTGGCCACGTTCTTCCTTCAGTGTCAAATGAGGAAGATATTGGAATGTGTTTGAATGTGTTCAGGACCAATATCAGTCCTTGAGCTACCTACCACACTTGACCTAGGTTGTGGTTAATGGCTGCGAGGGATCCAGCTCTCCTGTACTTACAGCAAAAGGTTGCTTAAATCTGATGGATTTATATTTGACCCAGGAGCAAATGATTTTTAACTCTAGGCTCTAATAATTTAAAACAAGCTCTGAATTGAAAATTACTTGGGATAACACAAAAGTGGGTAGCTAGAATATATCTGTGAATCTTCTTCTGGGAAGAAGAAAATAATGAGAAAAAAAAAGTTTACCTCAAATCACATCATTTAAGAACAGAAATCCCAGATATAGGAGCCCTTTTGATCCTAAAAGATGTCTTTTGTAATTTTATTCCTGAGACTTTGTGGGGTTTGTAATAGTTTCATAATCATTTGGGACCCCTACTGTCAACTAATCCCAGTTATCACTGGGGTTCACCTATTGATGCTAAGAAAGCCAAGGTGCTATGTATGTTATTGAACACCTAATCACACAGTAGGCATTGCCCTGGTTCTTCCACATAATTACTCCAGTGACAACTATGTGCCAGGCACTGTGTGCTGTAATAACAACAGCAAACGCACATGTGGTACTTTCTATGTGCAAGTATAATAACTCCTTTACATATTATATACATATACATACACATTTTAACCCTCACAACAGCCCTGTAAGGAAGATACCATTATTATCACCCCTTACAAATGAGAAAACTAAGACACAAAATAACTTTTCCAAGGTCACACAACTAATGAGTGATTGTGCTAAGTTTTAAAACTAGTAGCTAGTACTGTAGTCCCTGCCTTTTACTATGCAAAGAACACAAGCATTAGTTTCTTCAATCCTTATAGCGTGTCATTTAGCAGGAATTATTGTTCTTGTTTTAATAGAAAGAAACAGAGAAAGAGAGAGGTTAAGTAATTTGACTGAGGCTACGAATATAGTCAGTGGTTTAGCAATGTCTATAAGGTGCATGATTTTTTTTTTTTTACTATGGCATTAAAAAAAATCATATGTGTTTGCTTTTGAATTTTTTTGCTCCCTGAAGCTTGATGGCTATAATTTGAGAGTATATGTTCCTAGACAGAATTTCAAAGAGGGGGATAAATGAAAGTTATAAAGTTCTAAGCCTAAAAGACATGGCCAAAAACAGAAAAATCTGGCCAAAAACAAAAAAAGGTCATCATAATACTTAAACTCATAGCCCAAAGCCAGGCACAGTGGCTCACACCTGTAAACCCAATGCATTGGGAGGCCAAGGCAGGAGGATCACTTGAGACCAGGACTTTGATATCAGCCTGGACAACATATTGAGACTCCTTCTCTACAAAAAAATTTTAAAATTAGCCAGGAAGCTAAAATGGAAGAATAGCTTCAGCCTGGGTGTTACAGATTGCAATGAGCTATGATCTCACTACTGTACTCCAGCCTGGGCAACAGAGGGAGACCCTACCTCTAAAATCAAAAATAAAATAACAGGTCAGGTCCAAAAGTTAAAACTTTGAATATGAACTCGGCTCCATCACTTATGAGTATGGAATCTGTTCTGCATTCCTTCCACTATCTGAATTCTACAGATACATGAGTACTGGGCAGGTTAGCAATTCTGGAACCCAGAATATGGAGACCCAATTACAGGAATCAGAGGATAACTTGTCTGAAGTCCTTTTGAGAAGACCTGGCCTTTTGGGATCAGTAAAAAAGAAAGAGTAGATAAGAGTTAACGTCTGCTTGATGCTCAACTGAGTCACCTCAGTTTCTCACTAGGGCTTCCTAAAACCATTCCTGACTTTGAGCACATTTGAATTGGGGGGGTCACAGTGAGTGACACTTGGTGTGAGAATTTCAGGGCCCAATTTTGAGAAGAGGGAGAGAGGACAGAACACTAGTTACATATCAGGTCCTGCCATAACAAAGAGGAAAAGTGGTGAGGTTGGTTTTTAAGTGGTGATTAGTTAACACTTATCTTTATGGGTCATTTATCTGTTTACTAATACTTTTACTTTCCCAGATAGAAAACTGGGGCTGGTGAAGAACTACCTGCCTTTCTCTCTGGAAACAAGTAATCACCAAAATTGGCATTGCCTTGTAAATTCCTTCTCATGTTAATTCATCATACTGAGACCCACCAAACAGTTGGCTATTCATACATTGTCTCCCAGAGATGTATTTTTCTATCCCTATAACCAGATTAGGGAAGGTCTAGGTTAATAATAGAGTATTGCATTACATATACACAATGGAATACTATGTAGTCATAAAAAAGGATGAGTTCATGTCCTTTGCAGGGACATGGATGAAGCTGGAAACCATCATTCTCAGCAAACTATCCAAGAAAAGAAAACCAAACACCTCATGTTCTCACTCATAAGAGGGAGTTGAACAATGAGAACACATGGACATAGGGAAGGGAACATCACACACTGGGGCCTGTCAGAGGGTGGGGGCTAGGGGAGGGACAACATTAGGAGAAATACCTAATGTAGGTGTTGAGTTGATGGGTGCAGCAAACCACCATGGCACGTATATACCTATGTAACAAAACTGCATGTGCTGCACATGTACCCCAGAACATAAAGTATATTAATTTAAAAAAAAAAGAAAAAAAGACAAATAAAAATGGATTAAAGACAAAAAACAGAATACTGCATTAATCAAGGGCTCTGCTCATAGTAATATCACGATGATCATTTATTCTTTAGTTTAATTAGGATCTTCAACTTGCTGAGAGTTTCATGTAAACATTGGTGAAAGATAGGTCAGCACCACTAGAAAAGAAAAAGCTAAATTATCTTATCATTATGAAATGTGAAAATATATCTCAATGACCAGCAAGTAACAACTGTAGTTGAACAAATAAATCTACATTTACACAAATTGGTAGTGTTGAAAGGCAAATACAGAGAATGGGCTTGTCGCGACTCAAGGTGACTAACTTGCTTACCAACGTCAAGGCAGAGAATGATTAGTTTTCTCCTTTCCTAACTTCCCTAACCTGACTAAGGCCTGATTGTCAAAAGTGATATGTCCAAGACGTGCCACAGCGAAGAAAAAAACTAACTCCACCACCACCCCCCCGACCCCCTGGTGCCCCCGTCGCCTTACTTCTACTCTTCTCTGAAGTTTGAGAGTTACCCATTCCAAATATTTAGCAGGAAACAGAAATGATACACTGGCCGTCTTGGGGCACTGAGGCACATCCAGACACAGAGGTACACCGCAACCATCTCTCAACTTGCATAACATGACGATCAAAATGCTCACAAATAAAGTGACTCAGGCTGCTCTAGAGTGTTTACTGGGAACAGAGACCCACTCGACATGAGAGCAACTTGAATGAACATAATAGAAGTCACAAAGTAATTAAATTCTTCCACATCACATGTGAGTATAATGTGTTAATAAAAAAGTAATCGCACCTCCATTGTTTCTGCAGTTTCAGCTTAATTACATGGCAGTTAGAACTCTCTCTCTCTCCTTATTCATACTCAGCAAGGACTCCCTTTACCATCTGCTGATAGTTAATTAATATACATTAAACGCCCTGCTCTATTATTAAATGTAATTTAACAACTTCCTCTGTACTTTAAATTCAGGGCAACGTGAATGGGAGACATAATGAAGGAAAACAGAGTCTATTCTCCTTATTAAAATATTACATACACATTTATCCACACATTACTTCATTTAATCCAATTTTGTTAAGATATTTTTCACCTCTTAAACATGGCATGACTATTGGAAGCTTCGAGAGTTCACAGTTTACTGCGAGCCAAGAAAAAAATTTTCTTGCTTAGCAGAATAATCTGATTTGAAAATAGTCCCCTTTTTAACCCTTTTTCAAAAGCCTGGGAATTTGAAGAATCAGTAGGTGATTAGAAAGAAAACAGTGTGTGTTTTTTTCTTATTTAACATTTTCAATAAATGTTTAACACTAAAATGTTATAATGTATGGATGTCAGAGGTGAAAGAGAATAATAATAGGTTTAGAGAAAAGAGTTGTCCTTGTTACGGAAATTCAGATGATGTCAAAGTTTCCAGCTTAACTTTACTTAACTTTCCAAACCAGACTACTAAACCTGCAAGTGTCTGAATTTGTGAGTGCAAACACAGACTCAGATCAGCATTGTCATGCTCCAGGTTATTTAGCTGGTTACCGCATGGCAAAAACAAGAACCCAAGCCAATGATCTAAGAACAGAGGAGATAGGAAAATGGTTCCCTGCCCCAGGTGCAGACAGCAAGGAAGTAGAGCATTGTCTAAAGAGAAATTAAAAACAATTATAAAACCAATTAAAAGTCAGTCTGCTTTTTATTAGCACCAGGCAGTGGCAATTTCCATGATAAAATGCTTCTTCCCAAGGGACAGACTGGGCCTCCCAAGTCCCCCTTACTTCCCATTGATATGGTACTGCCTAGAGCTCCTGACTCAACCATTCAATCCCAGTTTACAACACCATGCCATCTAATTTCACCTCACTTTCTAAAAAATGATTTATAGTAGAAATGTTTCAAATAAGGCATCTTCGTGTAGGTAAAAATCTATTTTCAGTGTATCTGAGTTAACCCAAAAAATGCAGATACCAGATTCTGCTTTGAGGAATCCTGGCATGAGTCTACTCTCTGAAAATATAGCTCTTAAAGAACCTCTATCTCTACTAAGTTATTAAGAGGTAGGAAGGAAGAAGTGTCTCAGAAATCCATTGCTCTGAACTCTGCATTCCTAAAAATTCAAAAACTTTCTTTCACAGTGGCAACATAAAACATCCATTTTTGAACTTAATACATGCTGAAATGTGAGTTCTGGGCATTTCTCCTGGATCCCAGGTCTTCACTCTCTAAAATCGGCAGACTTTGGTGTTTAAAAATGAAGTAGGCCAGGCACAGTGGCTCACACCTGTGAGCCTTGGCTTTGGGAGGCCAAGGTGAGGGGATCGCTTGTGCCCAAGAGTTCCAGACCAGCCTGGGCAACACAGCATGACTCTGTTGCTACAAAAAATAAAATAGTCAGGCATGGTACAAAAATAGTCCCAGCTACTCAGGAGGCTGAGGCAGGAGGATCACTTGAGCCTGGGAGGTGAAGGCTGTAGTGAGCTATGATTGCACCACTGTACCCTAGCTGGGACAACAGAGTGAGACCCTGTCTCAAAAAACAAAAACAAACAGACAAAAAATGAGGTCGTGAGGGAATCTAAGAAAACACTTAAAACGTCTTCCAAAGTTTCCTGTGTGAACTAGGCCTTTTCTATAAGGGACCTAAGTTTTCTCAGAAAGGGGAATTAACAAAATGTAATGAAGAAGACCAGAGAATAATTTCTAGTCATGGAATTATAGAATGGGATTGCTGGATGAACCTAGATATGCTTTCCTGTGGTTCCGTCATATCAAAATGAGGAAATTGAGAATTATGGGTGGTTAAGTCTTTTTGTTTGTTTGTTGCCTTCTCCTTTATACTTTTCCTTCTTTTTTAAAAAATTTTACTTTAAATTCTGGGATACATGAGTGGAATGTGCAGGTTTGTTACATAGATATACATGTGTCATGGTGGCATACTTTTCCCTCTTTATGCAGCACATAGGAGAGTGGGTGTAATCTTAGGAGCAATAGGAGTATGCAGAGTCAATGGAAAGTTCATTCTCATATTTAACAGTTGATAAGCTGTGGATCTGAAGCACGACTCAGGTCTTGCAACTCCAGTGCCCTCTCAATGACAGTATGTTAGACTATTACATTCCTGAGTTAAGTATTTGCTGTGTTCTCCTCTCTGTCCAAAACACCCCAATTAACCATCCTTTCCCCACCCACTTCCACTTGCTGAGACTGCTTCAAACACGGGTAGATATATATTTAGTGCTTAGTATGTGCTGGGCACTTTGCTAATTTAGGGGGATATAGTATTGAACATGATTTGTAATGTGGTAGGGAAGAAAGACATTAAACTAGAAATTACAATTCAAGTACAGTGTGTGATGTGACGTGGGTGTGAAATACAGGTGCTCTGAGAACACGTAGACCATAAGATCTAGTTAGCTCTCAGGTCAAAGAATGTCTGGCCAAGAAAAAGATATTTAAGCTGAGCCCTAAAGGATCAGTAGAAGTTAGTCAAGATAAGAGAGTTCAGAAAAGAAGAAACACTTACATGAAAGCCCTGCAGCCAAATTATGTGATCTGTTCAAAGAAGGACAAGGAAGAACAATTGGATGCTGTTGCTGGAATGCACAAAAGAGGGAGTGATGGCCTAGATGGGTTTGGTGACTGTGAGAATAAAAAGCGTTCATCTGTGGAAGAAACAATGATATGTGGGCATTGCTATCGTGCAGTGGGTAATGCAGTGGACAAGGAAAACCCTTGGGGTTGTCTGGGTCATGGAAGTCTAGTTCTGTATGTCTTCGTCCCAGCCATTCTCCTTGACGCATGCTATGTTCCCTACAACGCCTATGTTAAGGTTTGTTGTTTTCATGTTGAGTTCACAAGGTACTCAGGCTAGTATTCTTATTTATTTACTTATTTCTTTATTCATTTTTTGAGACAAAGTCTCACTCTGTCACCCAGACTGGAGTGTAGTGGTACGATCTCTGCTCACTGCAACCTCTGCCTCCCTGGTTCAAGCGATTCTCCTGCCCCTGCCTCCCGAGTAACTGGGATTATAGGAATCCTGCAACCACGCCCAGCTAATTTTTGTATTTTTAGTGCAGACGGGGTTTCACCACGTTGGCCAGGCTGGTCTCGAACTCCTGGCCTCAAGTGATCCACCGCATTGGCCTCTCAAAGTTCTGGGATTACAGGCATGAGCTACTGCACTCGGCATAGTATTCTTCTTTATACCCCTAGTACTTTGCTCAGTGCCCTTCCTGTAAATAACTCTAAGGTAATGTTTATTAAAATGAAATTATTTTTATCAGAATTCCTGTTCTATCAGGTGTTACAGAAAAAGTTAATTGGGATTAAATTATTCATTTAAAGTCACACGCCAAAACAGAAATATTCCTCATTTTCACTTCTGAGATTCTCTCCAAGGTTCAAACAGATCTATCTGTCTACTTCAGGGAAGGTTAAAGGTTCAACTTCATTCTCTCAGGGACTATCTTTCCAGAAACCCTCATCTCCCTTCTCCCCAGCAAAATCAAAATCCCTTTAGGATAAGTAATTTAAAAGTTATGAATGCCTGAAGTCTGTTGCCTCTGCAAAGATGGGAAGGAGAAAATGTTCTCCTCATCACTGTGGTTAAAGCAAACTGTCAATCATTGCTGACAAAAGAGCCAGGGAAAGCTATCGTTGAGATCAGCCTCTTCCTCCACTATTGCTGACTGCTTCATAGGAAATGATCAATGAACTTTATGTCCTTTACAGCCAACTCATTTTCAAAAGACATGCAAGTGCAGAGCCAAGGTATCACTATCATTTCGGAGTTTGTGGTTTTTTTGTTTGTTTGCTTGCTTTTAATTCAATTATTTCTTAGAGAGAGAAAAAAAAAGAAAAGGTCTGGAGAAATATAAAGGGAAAGAAACACCCAGTGGAAATATTTAACTGTAATTTCTGATACTAGATAACATCTCTGGGCTGCCTTCTTCTGTGCTTGATTTTACAAGTGTGAAATTGAATGCATTCACTCTGCCATCCTCAGAGGCCATCAGCAGTTTCACCCTGCTGGCTGCACAGTGCCACGTGTCCAGAACAGAAAGGACAAGACACTGGTATGGTCCACCCCACGATGCTCTCACTGTGATGATGCAATGGTTTTCTTTTTTCTTTTCTTTTTTTTTTTGTTTTTCAGGCTGGGTATAGCTATTTTTTTTTTTACCATTTGTTTTTCTACCTGCACCTGTCTGACATCTAAAGAATAAAAACCCTGCTAACTTCTAAAGTTAACATTCTTTCTTGCTTTAGTAGTATTTCTTATCCCTTTTACAGTAGCAATCAAACTTTTTTGAATACAACCCAGAGTAGGAAACACACTTTACATTCTAACCCTATAAATAAGCAATATATTTCCTGTACTTACACATATATAACTCTGACAAATAGTTCACAAAACAATACTTTACCATATAGTGAGATACTTTCAATTTTCTTTTCTATTCCTTTTCCTTTTTTTGTTCTCTTTCTCTTTTGTCTTTGCTTCTTTCTTTCCATTCTTTTTTTGATTTTATTGTGTGGCAGGACCAACTAATAGGTAACTCTTGTCAGTTTGAGAAACACTGCCTTATGCCACATTAGCAAATATTATTCACAATGTGAATAATATTTACATTAGCAAATATTATTCCTGGATATCCATTTTATAGCTGAAACTGATTATCTATTCAATAAAGAAAATGAACCATGGCCTCATTTTGGGCTGTTGCCTAATGACTGATAGAATACAATTCTGTGGCCAAGAGACTAACACAGTTTTTTAGACCAGCCAAGAGTATGGGGCATAAAACAGGCAAAAGTGTTTATACAAAATGCTAGTTAGGTCACACTTGGACTAGTGTGTATAATTCTAGTTAAACTACTTCAAGAAAAAGATAATGAAACTGGAGTGATTCCTGGGAAGACAAAATGACTGGGTGAAGTCAGCTTAGCTACCAGTCAAAGGAGAAGTGTGGGAAGAGAGGCTTCCCAGGAAAGACTTCGGTTCCCAACCCACCTGCCCTATGGCATCATCACATTTTGTCTCTGCGTCCAACAGGGAGTCTGGGGTTCTTTTAATTGGACTTTTTTAGATTAATATCAAAGTGTTTGTTTGGAAATCAGTGAGTTTTCTTTATTTTTGGATTGAAACAGCATGAAAGCATCTATGTCTTCCACTAGGTGTTTCTTTGAGCCTCAAGAAATGGCTTCTCAATATTTGTCTAGAGAATGGTGTCCTCAGCGTGTTGTGATAGTGTTATGAGTGAAACTGCCTCACGGAGAGGTTCATTTCATACTTTATTAATTAAACACCATTAGATATCTTGGGATGAAGGCAAAGACAGATCTATTCTTTAGACACGCAACTTTCCAGCCAAAAGCAATTTTAGAAATCCTGCAATCCTCCCTCATCATAACCCTTTCATCTTGTATGACTTGATCAAGGGTACAGAAGAAATTAAGTCAATATTAGTACACAAGTTTAATTTTCCTGATTCCTAAATCAGTTGGTTTTAAAATTTTTTAACGTTGTGTTCATTTCTTATTAAACCACTACATCTTATCCCTTAAATGTGATCAGAGAATTATTTAAGGGGAATACTGCTTTAATTTAAGCTGTAGCTGGGGAGGGGAAACAAATCACTCCCCCTACCGAGAGTTTGTTTCCACTTCTTTGTCTTTTCCTATTTTTTAAATCCAATCTCTACAACCAAACACAAGTAAATGCAACACCCTGAGTGTCAGCAAGTCCCCATGACCACTGTCATGCACAGGCCGGCTGGGGTAAAGGAGGAAAAGATTATATCTGAGATCTCTTTGTCACCTACCATCAACAGAATAATTCTGGGCCTGAGCAAATATTTGTGTCAAGGTAATTGTCTGGAGAATTTATTAATTGCACTAGTTAATGAATAATTATCAGATAATACCCAGATGTTCTCTTCTTTTTTTCCCCCACTGGTACACATAATATAGCAACAAATTTTCCATTTAATACTCCAATAGATTTACCTTATCTTGTGTTTCACTGGGAATTTATTTAACCAAGACTTCACTGATATGAGCAGTTGTTTAAATTGAAAAATTGCAATGCTTTCCCCAACGACCTTGATACAAGTCTTATCTGTGTGTGGAAGTGACAAAAACATATCTTTTTGTTGAGACAGTGCTGGGATTAGCTAAGTGACATAAAGGTGTTATTTTATATCTAGGGCTAGAAATAAAGAAAAGTCTTTGTCCTTTCTTTGGGTTCACCTGGTTATTCTCACAAACCTGATGTGAGCCAATGACTCCGTTACCCCCTGGGGAACTGTCTCAGCAGCCTGAAGGGGGAGGTCATTGCATTTACGTAGAAAAGGGTGTGGATTCTTGACATTTAGATTTACTAAGGGATGGGAGGATGGGATCTGGAGAATGTCTATCTAGCCTTCGTAAGTATTAATTATTTGTTGAATCAGTTAAACATTTTTATAGGGACATCTCCAATGTACTAATAGACTCTAATAGTCTAAGAGACTCTTTCATGATGGCCATAGTTAAGCATCAAAATAATGAAGGTATATATTCAGAAGAGCTACTCCTGCTCAAATATACAGCCATTTTAAGCACTGAGATTATTATATGAAATAAATACACTTTAGACCCAAACATAGCACAGAGAAGGATATTTGTTCTTAAGCATGAAACAATTGTTTGAGTTTAAGGAAATACCTGGCATGACATGGTGCATTGAGCTTTCTTTTCATTTTCCTTTATAATTTTCTTTATTACATGTAAAGGTAGAAATGGTAGGGAACCATAGCATAGAAGGAAGGAAGAACAACTGTGTATGTGTGTGTGTATGTGTGTGTGTGTGTGTGTGCATGTGTGTGAGAGGAGAAAGGGTGAGAGATCAGAGAGAGTGAGTGATGGTATAGCTAGATATTAGGGGTATAAATGGCCAGATTACTAGACCACAGGATGTCTAAAGTTAGATGAGAAATGTTCCTCAGAGAATCACAGCTGGTTTACAGGAGTGACACTTGCTGATATATGCACCAGAAGCTTACCATTTCCAGATAAATCATTTCACGGCAATGATTCCCTAGGTGAGATAGTAAGAGCAGATTACTAGTATTAAATAAAAAGAAGAACCAGGAAAAGATCATATGATATATTTTAGGGTCTTACACAGTCTCTCAGTTTTGTAAAGATATGAAATAAAAATAAAAAAATAAAAAATGTTTCATCTGTCTGACTGAGGAAGAGGTGGGACCAAACACAGTTTGCTGTATTCTCATGCACAGTTCCTGGGCTGGCAATAACAAATTCATCATTATGAGGCACTTTAAGATATCTTAAATCTGTATGCAACCATACACACACACACACACACACACACACACACACACACACACACACACACAGAGTATTGTTTTGTAGCACTCCTTTTCGGCAGGCAAATCATCCCCCAGGGGTTTGGCTCACTTATTTATTTCTACATACATAAATGAAATTTGTCTTTGCAAAAGAGAATGTAGTCACTGGCCTTTACAGGGAGTGAGAAGCAACACTGCAACCCTCACTTCCTAATCATGCACTCCTCAGCCAGCCCTCAGCCACAAGACATTGGTAAAACATTAGCTGTCAGGGAATAAAATTTTTAAAAGTCAGGAAAGAGAACAACACTAGCTAACAATACCCAGCCCCTTGTCATGAAGCTAAGGAATCCAAGAAGCTAAGGCTCCTTGTGGTGGCAGAATAAAATGCTTCTGAGCTTCTGAACCCTACCTTTGCTAAATTTTCTTCAATTTGCCTGATAGGATTCAATGCATAGCCTGTCAGCATAACATTGTCTTTCTGATATCTGGAGACAAGTTTAAGCTCCTTTGAAGGGATCAGTATTGAAGTGGTAAGTCTTGACTCAGACTTACAGAATGAGGGCAAGAATGTTCCACACATTTCCCCAGGGTTCAGGACTCAAGCAGATGCAGATATGACACTCTCAACTCTGGAGAAGCTCACAATCCTCATAACAGGGCAAACATTTTAGAGTGAAACAACCACATTAATCAAACATGTACCGTTTGTTCTACTTGTACTATCTTTAGTTCATGTAAGATTTTCTGTAGTTAATACGCTACCCATTTTGCAAATGGCTAAACTGAGGCTTAGAGAGGTTAATTTATTTTCTCAGGGTCACCTAGCTTGTGGTTAATGACAGAGTCAGAATTGGGTCACTGGTCTAATTGATGCTCAACATTTGCCACAACTTCACCAAGACTCTCAAGGGTCAAGCTTGAGAGAGGAGAGCTCTTTTCATCCAAAATCACTTGGAAATAGTTTTCATCTGATACTCGTGTCCTGACTCAATATGAGAAAGTCTGCTGAGTGTTATGGGGGTATAAAAAACCACCCATACAAACACAGTATTATGGAGGAGAGAAAAACAGACACAAGTACAAAGACATTGTAATGAGTACGTAGTAAATACATACATGCACAGAGAGGGACAATAAAGAAACAGGAAAGAAATAGATTAACTCTGCTTTGGATGATTAAAGACACTCATGAAGAAGGTGGAAGTTAGTTATGCTTTCAGGGACAACTGCACAGATACAGGAAATGAAAACATTTCAGCTTAAATGGAATAGTGAGATAAGCTCTGAGTGAAAGTGTAGGGCAAGGTCTGGGAGGTTCATGATTTAGCAGGATTCAAGAGCACCTAGGTGTTAAAGTAGACTTCAAAACACAAGTTAGGAATTTTAAGCACATATAAAGCGGATATGTGAAGTTTTCTAAAGATGAAAGTGTAATTGTTTTGCAAATTATGAAGGTTACTCTGGTCCCAGCATGCAGAAAATGGAACTTAATGGAGTTTAGGCTCTGGGGGAAGTATGTAGAGTCTAATAGAAATAATAATAATAATATCTGGAAAAAAAAATCTCTGGCTGAAACCGCTGAAATTTGAAAAGAGAGTCTAAGAGTCTTACTAATGTGCCTGACCCTACATACTAATAAATAGTGACCCCCAGATAGCACCAAGTCAATTAGCATTGCCTTCTGGGAACCCACTCCCTGCACTAAAAACGACTATACTTGTTTTCTGAGGAGTGAATTGAATGCATCTCCTCTAGAAAGTAAACAATAAACACTGTTTTCACCAACCAAGCTTTGGATAAGCTTTAAGGGCAGTGAATTTAAGGCCATGGACGTCCTGACAAGTATCTGGAGAGCAGTTAAGTGTGGAGCCTTATCTCTTACCTACTAGCTGAGGTAAGCTTTGGGCTCATATCCTCTCACGAAAGTTGAGAATCTGGAAAAGACACATCTATGCACTTAAGCCTACTCTTTCTCTGAGATTGCCTAAATACACCTGGCAAAAAGGCCAAGATTCTTTTGACAAAACAGCTTTCATTTGCTACAGTCAAGTATCAACAAATTGTACATTGCCTTCAAATCTTATAAGTACTATTATTTAGATCTGAAAATATTTAAAGCAGACAAACCTAAACTCTATATACCATTATCTTTGTCAGTAATGCTCCCAAGAACTCAGAAGTAGATTTACTGTGAAGCTAATGAGGTTTAAGTTTCAGCATCCCTGATTTCTGGGCTCCTTCTGAGATTCTAGGAAGGATTCTAGAAACTTGTGAAGTATGGTATGTGTTGGCTTTTTGAGTTGTAATTTGTTATTTTTTCCCATCTATATAAACATTCGCATTTAAAACTGATTTTTAATTCTGTTTTATAAAGCAGATCTCCCCAAATTCTATAAGTAGCCTCTGCATAGCTTTCTACCTTGGGCCATATAACTTTATTATTCCTCAAGATACATTGGTTGAAAACCCCATATAAAACCTAACTTACTAAATAAATTAACTCACTAAATATGATTATTGATTTTCAGTCACTTAAATATCAGGCATTGTATACAGTCATTAAATTGGGTCTGCAATAGTTGTTTTGCAGCCACTGATGTTGTTAGTTGACAAAGGAGCCTGTTGTCTATTAAGATCAATCCTTGTTCCTTACAAAAATCTATGTAATATGTATAAAAGAGAAGTCATTGGCCAGGAGTAGCAGCTCATGCCTGTAATCCCAGCACTTTGGGAGGCTGAGGCAGGTGGATCACGAGGTCAGGAGTTCGAGACCAGCCTGACCAACATGGTGAAACCTCGTCTCTACTAAAAATATAAAAATTAGCTGGACGTGGTAGCATGCACCTGTAATCCCAGCTACTCAGGAGGCTGAGACAGGAGAATTGCTTCAACATGGTAGGCAGAGGTTGCAGGGAGCCAAGATAGCACCATTGCACTCCAGCCTGGGTGACAGAGTGAGACTCCATCTCAAAACAAAAAAAAAAAAAAAGAGAGAAGTCTTCATCTTTCAGCTCTCTATGGCAAATGGCACATATGCATTTTATACAAGAATGATTTCAAGGTATTAAGGAATAAGTTAAAGAATAAAAGTGCAGAACAGATCTTCATTTTTTAAAATTTTATTTTTAATTTCTGTGGGTAAATCGTAGGTATATATATTTATGGGTTACCTGCAATGCACAATAATCTCCATTTTGAAATGCTAAAAATTGAAATTGTCCAAAATAACTTCTTTTGTATTATCATGGCTTTCTGTGAACAATAATAACTCAGTAACTAGGGATTATCTTGGCTCCAAAAGTTTACCTGGCAACTAATCCATGTCCACAGAGTCAAAATAAGTGGAAACGTCAAAACACAGCTGTTAAAATAAATTTGGCCTTAGGATGCCTACATACTTTGAGTCCTTATGTAACAAACTACAACCTAACTTAGTATTTAAAATAACTGAAAGCCTAATGTAAGAGTACACTTTTGCAATAAATATCTGAGTCAGCCAATTACAATAGCCGTGTTTTAGTTAATCACAGGCACCAATTGATCAGACCATGTTCAAATGAGGCAAACACCAAGCTGTAGCCCATCCAGCTGCTCCTGTATCTCACTTTTGTTTTCTGTCCATAAATATTGCTTGTCCACATTGTAGAGCAGAGCTCTCTGAACCTCTGTTGGTTCAATTCGTGAATCATTCCTTGCTCAATTACACACTGTTAAATTCCATTTATTTAAAGTTTGTATTTTAACAAAGTCATAACCTTGTATTTTTGTGGCTGATTTTTACCCATGGTGATAAGTAGTATCATTAATTGGGGTCAACAGCAACACAACTATATGTGGAGCTTATTTTCCTTGTGTAGAATATCCATCTTAGAATAAACAACATAATGATCAATATGAGAATTGGTAAATATTTTATATGGAATGTTTAGTGAGCTAATAGCTGCTAATTAGGGAAAATAAAGAATTGCCCTCTTTATTAAAAAACTTATAAATTCCACAATGGAGTCTGTCAAAGCAGATCATGTACACAGAGTTGATAAAGGTAAATAAATTGGCACAGACAATGTCAGTCAACCATGAAGAGTGCTATTCGGACAGGTCTAAAGGCAGGAAATCAACCCCATCTTATAAGTTTGTAAAATTTCCCTCCAATTATGCAAATCGATGAGTATCGTCCGCACTTAGACAGAAAGGGTCTTTGGCTTTACAAAGTTCAGGGCAGTTGACCTGCTTTATGAAGCTAGATGAAGCCAGCTCCTCAGTGTCCACTGGGGTCTGTACTTTTACATCTCTTCCATTGCAGATGTGTGGCCAACCAAGCTCATCAGCTTTTCCCACATATCATTATTAAACCTGAGGCTTTGTGTTTTTGAAATATATAATAGAATTTAAGTAGAATAAAAATCCTAAAGGAATGCTTAGTGCATTGCAGTGTTGATATATTTGGTTTTATTTTTGTTACCCGCTAATCTTGTTAAACTTTTCTGTCTGTCTAGAGTGAGTCACCTGTTCACTGATGTACTCCAAGGATAAAACTGATTTTAGAGCACCAGTAGTCAGCTGCTAACGAGTGGGAGGAGAAGTCCTCAAAGACCAGAAGGAAATTTTTATTTTAATAATATTCACTGCATTTTTTTCTAATTATAAAAGTAGGAACTCTTCCTTTGAAAACTGATATAATTTTTTTTTACTGTAATTGTCCATATTCCTACTTTATGTTACTTGAGATTCTGAATCAATAGATCTGAGGTGGGACCAAGACATTTGTGATTTTGATAAATTCTCCAGGTGATTCTGAGGTACACCAATTTTGAGAACCGATTTTGAGTTTTGTATGCTTTCTGTTATATTAACAAATTTTAACAAAATATTTTATAAGTATATTATTAATTCATTAAAAACTCTTTGAAAGCATGATTTTCAATGGTCTCAGTTTCCCATCATAGGAATAGATCATAAAGCTTTTTATATTTTTTATTTATTATGTATATTTTAATATGTAAGTTTATTTTAATTTTACTATTACAAACTATGTAGCACTAAACATTTCACTATATAAACCTTTCTGCACTTCTGATAAATTTCTTCTTAGATTTCTAAAAGTAATATTACCAAATCAAGAAAAAAATGCATTCTTTGTCTTTAAAGCATGTTGCTAAATTATTTCCTGGAAAAGTTTTAATAGTTTATACTAGCAGTTATAACATTGCTCTTCTGACCCCACTCCACGAGTTTTAAATGTTATAATTATTTTTGTGATTGCAAATTTGACAGCTGAATGCTGTTATCTCCTTGTATTCTCAATTTGCATGTATTTGCGTAAAAAGGTTACCTTTTTTTTTTTTTCTGTTTATGGTCTCGTGATATTTTTTTTCTTAGTGAACTGTCTGCTTATATTCTTTTTCAAGGCAGAGTTAAAGGTCTAGATAACCACAGGTGGCCAAGAGATTTATTTTACTTTATTTTATTTATGTATTTGTGTATTTATGTATTTATTTATTTATAGTGACAGAGTCTTGCTCACTCTATCACCCAGGCTTGAGTGCAGTGGCAGGATCATAACTCAATAAAGCCTCCAACTCCTGGAGTCAAGTCATCCTCCTGCCTCAGCCTCCCAGAGTGTTAGACACAGGAGAGTATTTCAGATGCTGAATTTTGGGATTCAAAGTGCTCAACCTGTAAGTGTGATTAAATGCAACCACCAACCTTAATCAGTGGCAGCAGCCACACAGCTGAATGAACATAGAAGGAAGCACACATCCATGTCAACTGGTTTCACTTCAAATTCACAGACTCTTTGTTCTGCCCAGCCATTCCACTATATTTCTAATCCAACAATTCACCCCTTTCCTAGGACCAATTATAACTTCCCTCTTTCTACAAGCATTTAAAACATACTCATCAGTTCAGCTCATTAAGAGGTGGAGCATATTTCCCTACATTTTGACTTTGGATTTGCCACTGTGACTTGCTTTGCCAATAGAATGGAACAAAAGTGACAATATCAGTTCCAAGTTTAGGTCTCAAGTGAGGCTGGGCATGGTGGGTCATGTCTGTAATCCCAGCACTTTGGGAGACCAAGGTGGGAGGATCGCTTCAGCCCAGGAGTTTAAGACCAGCTTGGGCAACATGGTAAAATCCCATCTCTACAAAAATACAAAAAAAATTAGCCAGGCATAGTGGTGTGCACCTGTGGTCCCAGTTACTCAAGAGGCTGAGGTGGGAGGATTACTTAAGCTTAAGAGGTAGAGGTTTCCGTGAGCCGTGATTGCACAACTGTACTCCAGCCTGCGTGACAGAGTGAGACTGTCTCGAAAATAAAAAATGAAACAAAAAGGTCCCAAGTGGCTTTAAGTTCCTTCACTGGCCTTCATGTGTTTCAGCCATTCCACAAGCCTGGGCCTCAGAATAGGAGACATGTGGATTAGACCTGAGCTTAATCCCTGGAGACAAGCTGACCCAGCTGCTGGGCTTGAGAAAGAGCTGCACAGCTTCTCTAACCCAGCTTAGATGTGCTGACCCCTATTGCACCTGCAGGGTTACACAATGATCACGGCTATGCGTCACTAAAATGGACTGGTATTTGCTGTCAGCCTTGTTGCATCCATAGCTTCCTGCTGCCTTATGATTAAGCTGTGTTACCTAAGGTCAGCCCCTCTATTGTACACATTAGATTCCAATTCAAAACCACTTAATCTTCCTAACAACTGTTGCCCCTCTCTCTATTGAAATATCAAGTTTTCCTTCTCTTCTGAATCAATTCTATCATAAAAAAACATAATGAAATATCTAACTTCTTTTAAAATCCTTCCTGACTCAATACTTCTAGTAACAAACCAATTTATCTCTTTCTTTTTAAAGCAAATTTCTACATTTTCTCCTATTCTCTTCCAAATTTCTCTTGAACCAACTCTAATTAGGCTTTTATTTCTACCATTCCACCAAAACAGCCTTGCCAAGGCTAACAAAAACCTCCACGATGTGAAAAAAATAAAGGTCAATTTTCAATCATCAGCTTATGTAAATGACTAGGAGCTTTTGGGACAGCCGTTCACTCTTGGTTCTTTGAAACCATTTATTGACTTGGCTCTCAGGACATGAACAGTAGGAGAATAGGCCACCCCAAAATATGCCACTTTGGACTATAGGTTATTTTGAGCTGAAGATAATTATCAAGCAGAAGACAAAAAACTCTTTACCCACCCTATCTTTACCAGGAATGATGGGAAGATGTTTTTTTCTTTTCTTTTTCGGAGAGAGTTTTGCTCTTGTTGCCTAGGCTGGAGTGCAATGGCGCGATCTTGGCTCTTTGCAACTTCTGCCTCCCAGGTTCCTGGGTTCAAGTGATTCTCCTGCCTCAGCCTCCAGAGAAGCTGGGATTACAGGCATTCACCACCACACCCGGCTAATTTTGTATTTTTAGTAGTGATGGTGTTTCTCCATATTGGTCAGGCTGGTCTCGAGCTCCTGACCTCAGGTGATCCACCCGCCTTGGCCTCCCAAAGTGTTGGGATTTCAGGTGTGAGCCACTGAGCCTGGCCGAAAGGATTCTGAATCAACAAAGACAACTCCAGAAGAAAGTACATAACATACCTTACCAACTAGCCTTCCTTTACCAATAATTTCACCATATATTTGTCTTTCCAAATTTGCCACCTCTAGAAGCTCAAAGTCCTCTTCCTCTTACTTATCACTTTGGCATAAAATTATTATTATTATTATTATTTTGCTAAGATGTCGTATAAGCTTAAGTTCTAACCCCTCCTTTGAATTACTCATCATAGAGTGCTTCCATATAGATGAGTGATGCCCATGTTAATAAAAATCTGTTTTCTTCTCTTGTTAATTTGTCTTTTGTCAGTCTAACTGTCAGGGTCCCAGCCAAGAACCTAAGATAGATAGAGAAAAATATTTTTTCCCTCCACTACAATTCTTATTCTTTTGGTTTTCCTCCAATCCTCACTGGTTCCTCCTCCCTATCTCATTTACTAGGCCCTTCTGTTCATCACAACCCCGTATACTGGGGATGCTCTAGTGCTCAGATTTTAGATTGCATCTCTCTTCGTCTTTACCTTTGTATTAAGTGATCTCATTTGGTCTCTTGGCTTAAATACCATAAACATGTTATTGAACCCCAAATTATTTCTCCAGTCCAGGTATGTCATTCAAACATAGAATTTATATTTACAGCTTCCTAAGGGAACTTAGAATATGGAAAAAGCATCTGAGATTTATGGTTTGGATTCTTACGTATGCCAACTCACATACAGGCTCCTCCTTGCCAATCATTATAAAAACAATTCTTAAAATAAGGATAAATATTAGAAGAGAAATACTTTTATATTTTACTTTTTAAAAGTACTCTATGGTAGACAGTTAAATGGAAAATAAAAATACTGAGAGTAAAGTAGAAGAGAAAATAAAATGTATCCTGTAAAAGCTAAAAATAGAAAAGTTGGCTGGGTGCAGTGGCTCACGCCTATAATCCCAGCATTTGGAAGGCCAAGGTGAGTGGATCACGAGGTCAGGAGTTCAAGACCAGCCTGGCCAAGATGGTGAAAACCCATCTCTACTAAAAACACAAAAATCACCTGGGCGCTGTGGCAGGCGCCTGTAATTCCAGCTACTTGGGAGGCTGAGGCAGGAGAATCACTTGAACTCGGGCGGCAGAGGTTGCAGTGAGCCGAGATCACGCCACTGCACTCCAGCCTGGGCAACTGAGTGAGACTCTGTCAAAAAAAAAAAAAAGAAAGAAAGAAAGAAAGAAAAGTTAAAACTCTAAGAGAAGGTTAAAAGTTAAAAATAAAAAGATAAAAAAGATGAGATTTATAATAAAAGGTAAAGAGCAAGAAGCCAATGAGATAAAAGGTTAAACACATTAAAAAATAAAAAAATTAGGATAAAAGGCTAAAACCTATAAGACAAAAATTTAAATATGTAAAAGAAAAATGGATTAAAGATTAAAAATAGAATAAGGTACTTTAAATGTAAAGTTGAAAAATGTTAAACTGAATAAGTCAAAAGCATTAGGAGAGAAACGTTTTTAAATAAAAATAAAAATGAAATGCCTGAATATTAGAGAAACAGATAGGCTTAAAAATATGGGAAAATCCTCCAGCAGTTGACTGGGAGCAAAAATTGCTTGTAGCACATTTCTTAGGTCTCTTTAAGTACCTGTGGCATTCCTCTTCCTCCTGTGCAACTTGTCCTTTGAAGCAGAACTTTCCTTCCTGAGCCTCACATCTAGAAAGCCTCTCAGGGAGGTATCTTTTATCGAAGCTCTGGGTTACATTTTTATATACTAACAGTGGAGCTGAGCTTCGGGTTGACATAAGCAACACCAATTTCAGCCTCTAGAATACTCTTGGAGAAAAGAAAAGAAAATATGTGATATAGAGACTCAATACCTATCACATACATTTATCTATTGAGTGTATTTGTAAAGCACTTTTTCATATATTATCTCCCTTTGACTTTTATTCATAAGTTTGGCAGAAATAGTTTGCACCTTCAAGAGGAAACACGTTTTTAGAGCTTAGAAGCTTACAGAGCTGACAAGTGTGGAGTTAGATCATATACTATGAAGAAAGAGTGGTAAATATGAGCCTATTCCTTCTGAAGCTAAAGAAGAGAAAACCACATGTAAAAAATCATAAAATAGGAGGCAGAACTCAGAATGGAGAAGAGGAAGCCTTTTAGAATTTTTGCAATGAAGCTCATGAACTCAGTAGTGCTGGAGGACCTCTGTGAATTGCCTTAGCAAGAAGGAAATCTCTAGAAGGGCCTCTGTGCCATTTCAGTATAACCCCTCTCCTGTTTTCTACTTGCCCTGCTGTATGCAATCTATCCCACAGCCATTTGTGCAGCCACCTAGTGACCTTGCCACTGCAGGAAAGAAATGAGAGATTTTGAGGACAGCTGCATTCCCTGGATTTTCATGGCCTTGGCATAAAATATTTAGTACAGGTGCTTTCTGAGCAGTGAACTCGGGGGGAAGGTTTGCAGAGTGCTGTGAGCCACAAAATCACCTTTCTGCCCACAAAGGGTGGCCCCAGCCTCACAGGCCATGGCATTCCATAAATACTAAGGCCAGAAAAAGGAGGATCATTGCTTCTTGTGCTATCATTAGAGAATTCCCCCTTCTTCCAGGCTTTCCCAGACTTTGCTATAAAAAGAAGCGAATGGGCTTTCTGCTGATCTTTAAAAGGTGCATTTTATAACCAAGGATTAACATAGATTTGGACACCCCTTTGGGTTTGAGAGAACATCATTCATTGACAAATCAAGGTGTTTGATGTTTGCAAGGGTCTGGAAGGATAGGCGAGGACAATCATTGATTCTCCAGCCTCTGCATCCTGCAATTTTGGATCTTGTTAATATGCTGACTTGATTTTCATTGCTCTTGAGTTTTTGAAAGAGAGAAGCAAGAAGGCATGAAAAAGAAAAGTTAAGGGAAACAACATAAAGATAGCAAGACATTATAGGTAATAGAGGAAGATATATAAGGTATTTTTTATAAAGAGAGAGTCAAACTGTCTAAGAATAACAAGAAAGCCATGAATGTTATAGAGGAATCCAGAAAGCCTCTCCTTTAGCTTCTGTGGTGCATTCATGTTTATTCTCTGCTCTGAACTTCCATTCCTTTTCTGTCTCTTTTATTTTTCTTTCATTTTAAAAAGCTAACCTCATAGCTTCTTTCTAGCATCTTCATCCCCAGTAGCAAAAGCATGACCATCTATCTGTTCATTTGTCTTTTATTTAACAAATATGACTGTGTGACTGTTCTGTGCCAGGCACTATCCTAGGCACAGAGAATGCTAATGACAATAAATTGATATCTGCTGTTTGCAATAATCGAAGTTATAGAAAATGAGCCAAGAACCTTCCAAAAGAAATACTGGTCCAGGCTTTCTTCACTACGATAACATCTGCAGTCATCAATTGGCTGCAGAGTCACTACGGATGCCATCTTCCTTCCCTTTGCAGAAGAAAATAGTTCTCATTGATCAATTCTGTCAATTTCTTTTTTTTTTTAACGTTTAAGTTCAGGGGCACATATGCAGTAATGTTACTTAGGTAAACTTGTGTCATGGGGGCTTGTTGTACAGATTATTTCATCACCCAGGTATTAAGCCTAGTACCCATTAGTTATTTTTCCTGATCTTCTCCGTCCTCCCAGCCTTCATCCCCCAGTAGACCCCAGTGTGTGTAGTTCCCCTCTATGCATCCATCATTTAGCTCCCACTTATAAGTGACAATGTGCAATATTTGGTTTTCTGTTCCAGTGTTAGTTTGCTAAAGATAGAGGCCTCCAGCTCCATCCATGTTCCTGCAAAGGACATGATATCATTTTTGTTTATGGCTGTATAGTATTCAATGGTGAAGATGTCAAAAGCAATTGTAACAAAAGCAAACATTGACAAATGGATCTAATTAAACTAAAGAACTTCTGCACAGGAAAAAAAAGCTATCCACCAAGTAAACAGACAACCCACAGAATGGGAGAAAATTTTTGCAAACTATGCATCCAACAAAGGTCTAATATCCAGCATCTATAAAGAATTTTGACAATGTCTTATTTCCCTAAATTTTGCCCTGTTGGCAGGAACATTATAACAGGTATCCTTCCTGTATCCAATGTCAAAATATAGATGACCTCTATATTTAAAGGGGAAGACAATATACTATATTTAAAGGAGAAGACAATAAATAGGAAGGAGTGACAATATCAGGCAGGTCAGAATCAAATAAAATAAATCAAATACACACATCAAATAAAATAATGTAACCAAAAATAATTTTTTGAAAAATCTTTACTTTTTAAATGAAACTCATTCTTCTAGTGAACCCCATTAAAGAAGCTTGGGATTAAGATCAGAAGGCATTACATTATAAGGTTTTGACACCAGGAACTGTGTCAGGGATGTCTGAGTCTGGACTAAGCTGCAGATGCTAACAAGGAACCCAAAGGAGATGCTAACGAGGGAACTGAGGTGGGATCATCATGTCTCAGAAATCAGCAGAAACATCCTGGAATCCAGAGACCAGGAAAGATGAGAAATACCCCAGAAATGCCAGAGAAAACTGTGTAGGGGGCAGAAAACTAGTGGCTAGTCTCCCCACAGCTTCCCCTGCGCTCAGTTTTCATCCTGGGAAGAGATGTGGAGAGAAATCATCCTGATAGAAAATTTGAATTTCAAGTTACCTATCAGGAGCTTTAGTTACTATCATTTGACAAGATTCTTTATTTCTCCTCAAGAACAGGATGAGATGACATAAAGTATAGAGGAAGTCACAATTTGAGGGGACATAAGAGTCATTGTGTTCCAAATGACTCTGTGGTACAGGCATGGATCTACTTGGGCTAAAACTAGAACTTTTTTAGGGAAGAGAGACACAAATATAGCTTGGGTGTCTGTTGATCTGTTGGCAGAATGCCAGAGGAGAAGACAGACCAATGAGTCCTCTCAACTTTAGAATGAACCTGACCTTATTTGTTTAAAAGTGCTCGGAACCATGCCTTCTACGTGAGAACCTGGGCTCATACTGGTGAACACGAGTGTCTTAGTCCATCTATTGCTGTTATAAAAGGATACTGCAGACTGGGTAATTTATGATGAACAGGAATTTATTTGCTCACAGTTCTGGAGGCTGGGAAGTCCAAGATCGAGGGGCTGGCATCTGGTAAGGGCCTTCTTGCTGCATCATCTCATGGTGGAAGACAGAAGGGGAGGAGAGCATGAGAGAAGGAGAGGAAGGGGACTGAACTCATCCTTTTATCAGAAACCCACTCCCCCTGATAACGACAATCCATTTAATGAGGACAGAGCCTTAATGACCTAATCACTTCTCATTAAGCCCTGCATCCCAACTCTGTTGCATTGGGGATTAAGTTTCCAAAACATGAACTTTATGGCACATATTCAAACCTTAGCAATGTATAAAGAAAGCCAATGTTAAAAGGGCATAAGTATTTTTTTTCTAGGATAACTGAGAAAAGACTACTTGATCAAACACTTTCATATGTCACATATACTTTTGTCACCTGAGACCAATTTCAGAAAGCACAAATAAAAGTAAAGAACTAATCAAGTAAATAAATTAGCTCTAATGAGTACAACACATTGTTTACACCATGTTTTGAAGCAAAGATAACTGACATATCACCTAGGAATTGAAAAAGGAAAGAAAAGGCTCATAATACTGTTTCTTTCTCACCAGTTTTATTATTATTTTTTAATGTAATGACATTGGAAACACAGTCTGGCCTAATCAGATCTTTGCTGTTCTTTCACGTTCTTTACTCAGGCATTGCAAGGACAGAATCTGAAGGTTCAATTGAAGGGAGGGTCTCAGCATGGAATATTTGTGTCTTAGTTGGATGCAAAATCTCCCCTAATTCCCAACATTGTTCAATAATAAATATTTAACAGGAAGCCAAGCAGAGATGGAAGGTATTCAACTCAGAGGAAGATGTAGCACAACAGGCCTGTAGTTAAGCCAAATTACTACATTTTGCAATTGAAAGTAACAGAGTTATAAAGGAACTGATGGAAAAATTGAACCACCTTGTAAAGAGCATTGACTCAGAAAAATATTAATCCATCTGCAGGCTTAAATTATATTCATTTAAATATGTATAAAGTGCATTTTCATTTAAACAGGAATTTTTATTTAAACATGTATTAACATTTTATTTAAACATATCTCACATTTATACATAGGTAAACCTGTAAAACATTAAGGGGGGAAATTTGTAAGTCCAGGTAATGGGGATTAGACAAAGGTGATCTTTAAAACAAGGGCTGTGGCTGTCATACCCTGACACAGGTAAAAGGCTCTGAAATGATTGTCTTGTCTGGTCTATTCTGTAAATCAGATGGAATAAACCCTTCATTAGGCACTAACATGTTATTGGTGAGCCGTCTATTCTTTTTCAAAATCTTTTCCAATGCTGGTATTATGATTTCCTCAATCTCACCACCATTGCTCATTCAAAAATTTGAGAAGATAAAGATACGAGATTTCACAGAGATTCCAGAGGCTCTAGTTATTATTAAGAAAAAGAGAAGCCAGGCGCAGTGGCTCACGCCTGTAATCCCAGCACTTTGGGAGGCTGAGGCGGATCACTTGAGGTCAGCAACTTGAGACCAGCCTGGCCAACATGGTGAAACCCCCTCTCTACTAAAAATACAAAATTAGCCAGGTGTGGTGGCAGGCACCTGTAATCCCAGCTACTCGGGAGGCTGAGGCAGGAGAATCGCTTGAACCCGGGAGGCAGAGGTTGCAGTGAGCTGAGATCATGCCACTGCACTCCAGCCTGGGTGACAGAGCGAGACTCCATCTCAAAAACAAAAACAAAAACAAAAAAAGAGAGAGACAGAGAAACATGCAAAAATAATAATAAATAATTAAAGGAGGAATCTTCAGAAGTAGATTGCAAACCAATCTCTTTTAAATACATTAATGCAGCTTCTGTCTTTAAGGCAGTCCTGTCTTAAATCCCTTAAAGAGCAAGGATAGCCTTGTGTCTGTTTTGTATGTGGGATTCTGCCCATTGAGTTCCCTGAAGCAAGGAAATAATAAATAAATACCAATTATGAACCCACTATGAAGATTTTAAATAATCCAAGCTATTCCTTTCCCTTCTAGCTTTCTTTCTTTCATCCTTTTGCCCTTGTTCTCTATACCTTCTCCATAAAAGGAGATTAAGTCTGATCCATTGGGGCCATTATTTTTTCTGAAGACAAAAGAAAAATATAGCAGCATCCAGCCTCTTTCCCAACCTGTTTCCCACCTCCTTTCTGTTCATATCCCATGAGGGACCTAATTGTCTAACATGGGTCAGATATGAATATACTAAAGGAAGATTTATGGGAGGTTGCCTCTTTCCACTTAAAATTCTTCAGCTACACACATCTTCTGGCAGAGTCTTGCGAAATAGAAAAGCTTCAGTTGATTTAAATTAGAATCCCTCTCTTTTCTTCCTGTAAAAAAGAGAAAAAACATCACTGAATTCAAGTGGCGTTTTGCTAATAGTGATCATGTCATTCAGTGAATACTTAAACGTTTGTAGGCTACTGAAAGTATTTTTTTTAGTTTTAAACACTGATTCATTGAGTAGTATGTTTACACATTTTATATACATTAAAAGTTTTAATACATTTTGAAGCATCCAAATAATATAAAGGAAAATTAACATTTACAGTAATAACAAGGGTTCACATTTATTTAAAGAATACTACACGTCAGACACTTCTGAGTTTACCTAATTCATGTAATACTGCACACTACAGTCCTGTAAGATGAGTCATCTTATCCCCATTTAACACAGGAAGAAGCTGAGACAGGTTGACTTACTCACACAAGGATCCATGAACTGGAAGTGGCAAAATCAACATTTGAACTCTGGCAAGCTGTCTCTGAAATCTGTGTTCTTAATGAAATGAGGAAAGGAAGAAATGAAGACATCTTTGAAAGAGAAAAGAAGAAATGTATGCAGCAGGTGGGGCAGTCATTGAAAGATTAAGAGATACACAAATGCCCACTGGAGAAGAGATGGCAGGAGATAAACATCATCTGGGACACAGGTGTGTCCCTCAAATCTCTTCCAGAGATGGAGAAGGGAGTAAAGTGGGTAGTTTCCTGTGATGAAGATGAGCTTAGGAAGACAACGGCTGATTCAGATTGAGAGTCGATCCACAGACAGCCTAGCAGAGCAATCCAAGAGTAAATCCAAGGCTATGGATTTAGAAGATTCTAGAGAGAAAAAGAATATGATGCCAGAGGATGTTCAAAATGCACCAATAAGTGAGAGAAAGGGCCTTTTCCACAGGATACCTTAACAGGAGAAGTTGGGGAAAGGTGTTGTTAAGTGGAAAAGCCCATTTCAGCTGTGTTCACAACTGACCATGGTAAAGATGCAGCCTTAACTAGTCCCAGAGCACTCACAATAGGAAGCTTCACTACCATCTATTCTCAACAGCAGCCAGAGTCATCTTTGTAAAATGTAAATCAGGACATGTATATCTCTGTTCCAACTCCTGAAGGAACAAAACTCAAACTTTCTCCAGAGCCCACACGCCCTTCCACTCTGGCCCTCATTCACTGTGCTCCAACCACACTGGCCTCCCTGGTGCTCTGCCAGTCTACTAAGTGAACCATCTGCCTCAGGGCCTTCTCACCTTCTCACTTGAATTCCACTTGCCTGGAATTCAATTTCCTGAAATATCAGCAACACTCACTCTCTTTCTTCTTTATGGTCTTTGTTCCAGTAGCCCCTTATATTGAGGCCTCTTTCACAAGGCACTTTCTGCCTGTACTGCCTGCTCTATGTTGTTCAGAACCCATATCACCACCTGGAATATTATCTTTTTATGTAACTTCAACTTTTATTTTAGATTCAGGGGGTATATGTGCAGGTTTGTTACATGGGTATATCACTTGATATTGAGGCTTGGGGTATGATTGATCCTGTCACCACAAGGCAGTGAGCATAGTACCCAATAGTTTTCAACTCTGGACCCTCCTCTCTCGCTCCTCCTTCTGGTAGTTCCCAGTGTCTATTGTTCCCAACTTTATGTGGAAGAATACCCAATGTTTAGCTCCCACTAATAAGTGAAAACATGCAGTATTTGGTTTTTTGGTTTCTGCACTAATTTGCTTAGGATAATGGCCTCCAGCTGCATCTATATTCCTGCAAAGGACATAATTTTGTTCTTTTTTACGACTGCATAGTATACCATCTGGAATATTATATATTTATTTATTTTCACTATCTCTTCCCACTGGAATGCAAGCTTCAGAGTGACAGACACTTCGTGCCTGTCATTGCTGTATGTCAAGCATTTAGCATAAAACCAGGCTCACAGTAGTCATTCCATAAGAGTTACTGAATCAGCAAATGCATTAGGCACTACTGAGACTTTTGAATAATGGGAAATGGGACTAAAAGGTAGAAAAAAGCCTTATTGTAATAGTCTTAGAAACCTGACTAACTGCCCTGAGGCTGAACTCAGCCCTCAGCCATGTTATTTTTTACCTGCACAGCAATATTTCACCAATACAAATGAACATTTAAATATTGAGAGTTCACATAAAAATCCAGAAAACTGTTTTCAAAAAAACGGAAAAGATCTGGCAGCCACTGGACCCATATCCCCCTGTTTCAGCAATCATCTGACCCTGCTAAGACCAGGCCAACCTCCTCCACCTGGCACACACCCGCTATGCTCTCCTCAACATCAAGGCCAAGTGTCTATTGTCGCTTATGATTGCTATTGCACTGTTGTGTAGACTAAGGCAGTAGAACATTTCTCTGTAGCCGTATCCCTATCAATGGCAGGAAAAGACTAACAGAACAACATGATTCAAGAAAAATGGGAGTAAGTAAATTTCTTTGTAGAAGTGAAGACATTTCTCTATGTTTAAAATGCCAATATTGGACCTCCTGTTTTATATATAAGACCTGTCTAGCCCCTGTAATCACTTGTGTATGCTCTACACAAACTGAGCAAGACAAGAGAAAATGGTAAGCCAGGCTGGCAGGCTTCTTGTTGACTGGACTTCAGTAGCCTTAGGGTAAGAAACATTGACTGAATTCCTATTTCTCCTTGTTTACTTTTGCACTCACTTCTTACTTGTTATTTTTTCCCTTCATTTCTAGAAAAGTCTCCTTGAAAAGAACTCTGCATCTCAGTTTAACAGCAGGAAATCTGTAACTTAGTATTAAACACTATGTACTCCGAACATTGCTAAGTGTTATATATATATTAGTTTGCTCAGTCTTCTCAACACAGTTAAACAATAATAATTATTATGGTTCCATTTAATAGATAGAGAAATTGAGGCACAGATAGAAAAAAAGCTTATAAAAACCATCAGAGTTATGAAATGGCAGAGGCAGAATTGAAACCCAGGCCTCTCTGGCTCTAAAATCTGTTCTCATAATCATCTCACTGAAGCGCCTTCACTGTAACATTACAGCAGAGTCTCACCACCTCTACATTATTGACATTTGGACAGGAGGTGGGGAGGTGGTTGAGTGGAGTAGAGACATCCTATGCATTGTAGGATATTCAGCAGCTTCCTTGGCCTCTATCCACTACATGCCAGTAGCACTCTACCCCCACCCATTTTTGACAACCAAAAATTTCTCCAGATATAACTAAATGTTCCATCAAGGGCAAAGTGGCCCTTGGATGAGAACCACTGAACTAAGAGAAAATGAAGGCTTGTTTGTTCCTTCTTGGCCAATCAAAGTAGAAGACTCAGAGGACCAAAAGGAAAGCAACATTTTGAACTTAAATTTTTTTGTATATAAAGTTTTTTTAAAGAAATAAATCTAGGTACAGTATAGAAATGAGTTATATAGACAAAGAATGAACCTTGAGAAAAGCAGAAGAGATGGGAAGTAGTGATTGTCCTTCCATTCTCATCATGAATTTACTCCTGTCCAGCAATCATGATGTAATTTAAAGCAAAGGCACTGACAGTACCAATCTTGGTTGATTTCAGTGTGCGGCATAGGCAAAGATGACTTGGAAAGTTAGGAGAAGCAAAAAAGCTAGAAATACTAAAGTAGCCTAACAATGTACTAAGCATCTCATTGGTTTTTTAAAACATAGGTACTAATTTTAAAACTGGTTGGTTTTATTTTTTGATAGAATTAAATCAGACATTTAAAATTTTAACTGTATTGGTGGGGAGTGATGGCTCATGACTGTAATCCCAGCACTTTGGGAGGCTGGGGTGGGGAGATTGCTTGATCCTAGGAGTTTGAGACCACATTGGGCAACATAGTGAGAACTTGTCTCTATTTTTTTAAAAATCTGAATTGTTTGTAACACAAAGAAAGGATCAGTGCTTGAGGTGATGGATACCCCCTTTGCACTGATGTGATTATTGTGCATTGAATGCCTGTATCAAAATATCTCAAGTGCCCCATAAATATATACATCTATTATGTGCCTACAAAAATTTAAAATTAAAACAAAGTAAAATAAAATGTTCACTTTACACAATAAACTTGTGTTTCTGACATCAAAACACAAACAAAATAGTACAAGAGTGAAACGATGATCTATGCTGCCCAGCTGCACTTCCGTACTGTTCTCTACTCTCACTAAGAGTGAGTGCACCATGTTTTGGAAAGGTTTGGTTCAGCGATATCTCATGGCAATAAGTTGTTATTTTAGTATGTGCAATGATGGCTTCCGGATTTAATATTAGTTAGAAAATTTAGATTCAATAGTATATTTATATTTCATAAAATAAATGTTGGTTGAAAGACCTAAAGGACATTTCTAGCTATAAAATAAGAATAAAACAGTAGAAAAGAGTGAGATATAGCTAATGCTCGTTTTCTGTATGTGTCTTTGAGTACGCCCTCCCTTTACTGAGGAAAGAATAATAGTACATCTGTGGTTTAGCGAAATAATCTTTTTTTGAGAACTGTTTGACAGGTAGCCTGTGTGCACAACAGTCCTAATGAGAGGGCACAGCGGCTTAGAGAAGACCTTTGCTTACAAGTAGGAGGGGCATCTCAAACTGGCTTCATCATAAAGGAAATTTATGAGAAAAATTCTCAAGGGTCATGCAAAATCCAAGGCTGTTATTAATAACCGGGACTCAGGAAGACAGGAGCAGAGCAGCCTGAGGATCTTGACAGCAGGAGTTCAACACCTTCCCTGGAGTTGTACTGTTCACACAGTTCAGCCCTCTGTTCCCAGTTCTGAGAATCTTGTTGGCCCTTCCTAAGTCAGGTTCTAATACTTGGTGAAATCAGCTGTGTCCAAGAGGTCCGAATCCCTTGGTAGAAAGATAGCTATGGGGGCTCATACAGTGCTGGGAGAGAGGGTAGTTCTCAGTGATTAAAGTGTAAGAGACAGTCCAATAGATATCTGGAAATATTATTTTGAGATAGAGGAAAACATAAGTGCAATGTGGGGAGAAATAGGAATTCAAAAATCGCAAGAGTACAACACAGTGTTAAAGATTATAGTCTCT
This sequence comes from Pan troglodytes, assembly GCF_028858775.2. Lineage (NCBI taxonomy): Eukaryota > Metazoa > Chordata > Mammalia > Primates > Hominidae > Pan > Pan troglodytes. The sequence continues at coordinate 43,421,865 of NC_072405.2, forward strand.
GAAACAAGTTTACCTGGGTTCAAATTCTAGCTCTGTCATACATGAAGTGTGTGACCTCAAGCAAGTCACTTAATCTCTCTGTGCTCAGTTTCTCCATGTGAAAAAGGAAGCCAATAGCAATACTTCACTTACATAGTTGCTGTGAGGAATAAATAAGTGAATATGTTTAAAGTATTTAGATGGCATCTGGTTCATAGCAACTGCTAGATAAGTCCTTGCTAGTATTAAAAGGTTGAAGATGTGACCCAGATGTGGCTGGCTGCCTGCGGGGAGCCTTGGCTCTTGACACTGGCCCAACTGTAGGGCAAGGGTCATACTAAGTTCAAATTTCGGAAGTCCCTCCCAAGATTCAAAATTCCACAATGTATTAGCAAGATAAATAAACAGATGGTAGGTAGATGATAGATAGATAGATAAGATAGATACATAAATAGGTACATACATACACAGATGTTAAGCTTACCTAGGAAGGCAAAGAAAGGTTTACATATATAAAGGACTACATACATACATATATAAAGGATTACATTTATATCAATAAAATGTAATAAAATCCTTACTAGGCACCTTTGATATTTCCTCAAACTCCTCTTTTGCTGTGGGTTTCTCCTATTTTCCCATGCAGGCTTTGAAGACTCTTCTAATGTCTCTAGCAATTCAACCTGACTAAGTGTGCACTTTACTGAGGGGGTTTAAAAAAAGCTCTGCATGGAGGTAAACTGACACACCACTCCACGGGGCTGTCTAAGTCTCCATAGATAAATTAAACAGGCCTAGTCTTGTGCTGGTGCAGAAAGAGGAAAAGGAGCAGGGAATGGGAAGAGGAGGGATTTTGTTGCTAAGAAAATCTAGACTTTTTTCTCAGATTATTTCATTTTATAGATATGTAAACCCTAACTGAAGAAACCTAGTGGGGATATTTGGAGGACGACTGGGCTTAGAGTGAGGGTGGAAGAGAGGCAACAAGGGGTGTGATTGAGCTCTCAACCTTGGCTTCTCTGTTCTACTCAGTTCTTTTCAGCAGCCAAGCAGTTTTCTAAAGTTATTTGATCCCTTTCAATTCCAATCTTTTCATCTGTAAAATGAGGATAAAAATAACATATACCTCGTAGCTTTATTTTGAGCATCAAATAATGTAAAACATGTGCAGTGCTTAGAACAATGCTTGTACATCACAAGAACAAGCTATTATTTATAATGATGATTCATTATGATATGGTTATGATTATGTTAGCTGGAATTAAAGAGTGTTTTCATAACACAGAAGATGCTGGGGTCAAGGGGTAGAGCTGGAGGGTGGGGAATCTGGTAGAAAAGCCTGTTGAAATTCTAAACTGATTCACCAAATGAACATTTTTATTCCAAATTTAGTTATGAAATTGGATACCTGTATACAGGTTTTTCTTAGGATTGCAACAAAATGTAATAAAGTAATTTTTCAACCAAGGGATGAGTAGATGAAAGAGAAGTAAAAGGAATATGTCATAATCCAATAAAATATGGTTTGAAGAATAGTCCCATCCTTCTACCCATTCATGCCCAGTGGCCTCAGGGTGTTTTGACTTCTGACCTCAAACTCTGCTCACAAAACCATTTGTGGACCCAGTGCAGGGTGGGTCATTGGTTCGAAACATATGATGCATCCCAAGTACAGCTATCAGTCTTGCATTCGTCACTATCATGACCCACTGCCTAGTTCAGTGCATAATGCATGTTGAGAGGCTTGGGAGTATTTATTTCCTAAAATATTAGATACTAGAGCAAGTATTTAATCCTCTTAACCTTTTAAAGCATGTATTATTATCCACATGTACTGACAATAGAACTGAAGTTCAGAGAGAGGTGTACTTTTCCAAGATCACACAACTGAGAGTAAAAACAGGGTTTAAGCTCTGACCTTTCTTTCATCTTAATATTTTGCAACATTTGTTTGGAAGAAAACAAACAAAAGGAAAACCCTCCTACTGCTTCTCATTGCAGTAAGAAGTGATTAGATTGACATTTCAATTCCTGCAAAGATCTCACACCCTCCACCTTTCAAACTTCCTTTCCTACTTGTTTCTTATGCTTGTTGTATCTCTGACCAAGTCAGAAACTCTTGCTGATTCACTGAAATTGCTACACGTTTTATTCTTGCTCTTGGCTCCACTGACTAGAGTATCTCTTCCATCACCACACATCTCCTCTATTAAGCCTTTTCTGACCTCCAAACTAGGAGGGAATTTGCCCCCTTCTTAATCACTATAGCATATTCTTTGTGCCTATATTAAAGCATTTTTAATTTGTTAATTAAAAATTAACAATTGATGTGACTGCTGTATTATCCTTGAGAACTTAAGAGGAGGCAATCACACCTTAGACATCTCTATGATGGCTAAAATAAATAGTTTCTGCAGCTTCTAATTGTCTTGAATGAAGGTATAGAAAAGAACTATTAACTGAGAGAATGAGCATAGGAGACCATTTCAGAGGTGGTCAGGTAGAAGAGTGAAATCTACTTTCAAGTAATCAGCCAGTTATAGCATTACTTGGGTTCTAATACTTTTACAGGGCCTGATAATGTCCTTCAGGTATGATATGTGATTTGAGCCAGCATGTAGGTGGGATATAGAAGTCTAGGAACCCAAGACTGGAAACAAGAATGGCTCCTTTCACTAACCTAATAAACCACTAGAAATTTTTGGCTTTTCATCATCAAAACTTTGGGTTCTGCTTTTCTAAAACAGAAAGGTGTTACTATAAGGGTTTCATTGACCTGAAAGTTGAGACTGACATCTGACCACTATGCGCTCCTCGTGTAGTGACCCACCAGCCAAAGAAGCAGTTTATGTATTGGCTGGGTAATTAATCTTGAGTATCAGGGGAAACAGGGGTACTATCACACAATGGGGCAAAAAGGAGCATGACTGAGACCCAAGGGATTTTCTGGGGAACCTCTTAGTGCCTCCATATCTCAGAGTAAATGTTAGTGAGCAACTATGATAACACAACACAAGCAAAAACATTAAAAGCACAGACTCCCAGAACTAGACCCATAACCATCTGGGGTGCTGGCTAAGAACAAAGGGAAAATGAAATGAACAGTGGACAAAGAAAGTCACCAATTGCAGTCACAGCCTCATAACCAGTTGCAAAAAATGAGAACTAGAATGATTATGCACAATTTTATTCCTTTAATGTGTATTATTTTTATACATATGCAATATTTTTTTCCATTCTCCAACTCACTTTCTATCTGATGTAAGTTGTGTTAATAGCAGTTAACTGCATAACTCAGTATTTAAATTGAAGGATAACAAGACAGTTATGACCTCACTAGAAGAGTGAAAAATATCACACACTGGGGATAAAGCAACATGAACAACTTAGTGTCTCCACTTTGTGGGAAGGTGAGGATGGTTTTGGTTTTAGTTAGAAGGCTGCATCTTATATTGTTCTGGTCTATATCAGAAGCTAAATAATATGGGTTAAAAGGGTGGTGTAGATGCTAAGTTGACAATAGAGTGGGCTGTAATAGACTGTTAGAATCCAGTCTTTCACTAGATCTTCCATGCAATGGCCATGTGAATATATTTCACAAACCTGCAACTACAAGGAAATGAGCAAGAGCCTCTGTTGTGTGCTCTGAAATCCGTTGCCAAATTTGCACTGAGACCATACTTCCCGTGAGCTGCTTCCAGCCAATCAAGGAGTGTGGTGGGAATATAAGGCAGACATCCTTCTGGGAGACCTGAGTTTCTTCCAAAGACTAAATCTGGCTTGAAGACTTTCTGACACCTTGGCAAACCATTAGATTGCAAGGTTATCTGTCTTATCTAGCCTTCTCTCCTTCTGATCCTAGCTTTGACCAGAAGAGGATCATGGTCTGACGGTTCTCTCAGCCTTCCCTAGAACCCTCTCTATTTTTCTCTCACAGTCATTTCCCCTAATAAAAACTATTTTTAACTCCAACATGGAGTCTACTTCTTAGAGGACCTGGACTAATGCATCCCCATTCTGAGATCTCCTCTGTAATGCAGTGTGGAAGCTAGGAGCTACATTTTCAAGATACTTCTTTCCTGTATGGTTCTGGGTTAAAGTTTATTACAAAATTACTTGCATGGTGTCTAGAAGGCAGGATGAGGGAGAGGGCATTATATTTTCAAGCTATTGTGAGCAAAAATAGTGGCTTCATGGACATCAATGAGCTTTTTCTTTATTGCAGTAAATTGGGGAAATGATGGGATCCTTCCCAAAGACTTAAAATTTGCAGTGGTTTACCTGAATACTTTTGAAAATCAGCCAATTTAGTGTTTCAAGGATTGGAGAGGATGTTTACAAACATTTATCATATCTTTGCTTTACAAGAAAACAACTTCTTAACTAATCAAGAACCCAGATCATACGAGGTAGAGGGGAAAGTTGTTTTAAAAAGTAGGTTCATGTACTTAAAGAACTGACCTCTATGTTATTTAGAAGAAAATAGTTATGTTCAGAACATCAAATAAAGTTTAAAAATAAAGGGATAAAATTTGTAATCTGAATTGACCTTATTGTAGAATTTCAGTGAACATTATATACAGACAAGTTCTGATAAAACAATCTTATCTAGATTTATTTGTCTAGGGGCAGAAGTACAGGATCACCAAGCCCTCCAAATTACCCTCCATGTGTACACCTGCCTCCTTTTAATGACTTACCAAATAAGCATACATAGCCATGCTTTAAGACAAGATTCTTTGTTTCTTACTTTGAGATAAATCATCTTATTCCATACCAAAGAAAAATACAATACTATTCCATTACTAATTTCAGAAAAAGGCAGTATCTCAGAAAATAACAATAATTCTCACTAGGCTGAAAATCTAAAGAAGCCAAAAGTCACCCTTGGAAACCTTCATTGCTGGTAAATGGATTGTATTTATGTTTCATGCTTCATCTTTTCCCCCTCAACTGAAACATAAAGAAATTTCACCAAACAACCTGGCCTATTTGTCTAACAGCACCCCAATGGTTATATATCATTCTTTGGACCTTGACCTCAGAAAAATCTTTTCTTTTTTTTTTTTTTTAACTTTTCCCTTCAAGGTTAGTAAGCAACACAAAGAATGGTTTAAAATAGGATCTAACAGCATGGTGAGTCATATCATAGACAGTCTTGGGCATCTACTACTTTTAAAGAACAAAGTAAGAACTCGGAAGCCAAGGAAATTAGAAAATGCCACATTCTCACCCTCCAGTGCGGTAAACCAAAAGCTTTATCCTTTCCCTGGGGGTGTTACAGAGATTAGTGCCACCACCAAAAGCTGCAAGGTGCAAGAGTATGTGACTTCAGGCTCATTTAACTCACCTGTTTGCCTGGTACAGGATCCATTCTGCTTAGAGAGTGAAGGTAGATTGTTGTAAATTTCATCAGGTGGTGGGGCCTATTGTGGCTATAGTTCTACAAGTGGGACCTACTGGCACAAATCAACACAGCTTCTGTTACTTGATACACAGATATTGGCTGAACACACGCTTTGTTTTCAGTCCACATCAACAAACATAATCCAAGGCAATTTGCTTTCGGGAAGCAGAGACAGCAATTTATCTTTACTTTGTAAGCTCAGAGATTTGAGAGCTCCCCAGTTCACTGTCTGGAAAATGTTAAAAACTGGATATTGGGATGGGCATGTTGGCCCTTACCTGTAATCCCAACACTTTGGAAGACCAAGGTAAGAGGATCACTTGAGGTCAGGAAGTTTAAAAAGTAAAGGGATAAATAAAGTTTAAAAATAAAGGGATAAAATTTGTAATATGAGTTGACCTTATTACAGACTTTCAGAGGACATCACATATAGACAAGTTCTGATGAAACAATTTTACCCAGATTTATTTATCTAGAGGCGGCAGCACAAGATCTTCATCATGATGAAAGACCATGTTACCCAGACCAGCCTGGATAACATAGCAAGATCCCACCTGTACAAAAATTAATTTTAAAATTAACTGGGCATGGTGGCACACACCTGTAGTCCCAGCTACTTGGGAGGCTGAGGTAGGAGGATTACTTGGAGTTCTATGCTACAGTAAGCTATGATCACACCACTGCACTACAGCCTGGGTGACAGAGTGAAACCCCATCTCAAAACAAAACAAAACAAAACAAAAAAACAAAAACAAAAAAAAAACCAAAAAACTGGATATCTCATAGGAGACCACATTAGTTCATTACATAAAGAATAATTATCCCAATTCATCCCGGTTATTTATTATTGTTACCGTATATTCCTATATAACACACATTCATGCCAGAAGATGAGACAGGAACCCCCAAAAGCCCAGGCCTGCTGCATTGCTGAAATTCTAGTGGCCCAGTGACAGGAGGTATGTTAAAACTCCCTTCTACAGTGGAAAACAAGTCTCTGCAGCTGTACCATCCATCTAACACACAGAGGGACACAATACAAAGCTGAGAAAATTCGATAAATCAGGAATTCACCAAAATCCAGCAGATACATTTGGATGCCTGTTAACTTATACTAATCAATAGGAAACTGAAGCCATCCAACAAAGTCAGGACCACCAAAGACCCAGCGGTTGTGAAAATTATGTTGTGGTTCATCCCATCTAATAAAGAACTCTATCCAAAGAAATCCCTGACAGAGATCAAAGGGACCATGAAATCAGTGACAGAAAAGAAAACTTTAATTTTTAATTTAGACTTTAAGAGCAGCTACAAATGTAGGACTGTTACACCTGTATTTTATTTTAATCAATTTTTTTTAATGATACCCCCTTTTCCCATTTTTATGTAATACAGAGCATATTAATGAAGGCTCATATTTTGGTCTTTGTGGCTAAATATACCTGAAATTACACCACATGGTGATGATGTGTTAACAGATAAACAGGCACACTGGAAATGTAAAGAGTTTATTTGAGCAGACAGCCATTCATGAATCAGGCAGCTACAGACGACAGGCATTTCAGGACTCCATCAAAAAGGGCACAAGGGGAAGCCTTTATAGGGTGAATACAGATGCAAGGCAAAGACACTATTGGATGGGTTAATGTGTCTTTTATAAAAGACACATTATAAAAGAACAGTAGTCTTTTATAAATCATTCCAGTGGAAAGATCTTGATTGGAGGTTAGTTGGCAGTTTCTGGTTAAGTTTAAGTTTCTTTTACAGTTTACCCTGTGTTGGGTTTCAGTTTGTTTACATAGGAACCCAGGGAACTGAAGTGTCCTCAGTCTAATGGTTTCCCAATTCATTATTTTAACATATGATCGTTGATAGGACGTAGTCCTTTCTATAAGGGAACTAAGCCATATAATCTCAATATAATCTCAGTTTGCCACCCCATCCCTACCAATTTCATTCTTCATCCTTTCTACCCTGCTTGAAAGTAGGATAAACTCTACAGGCTGCCTGAACCCTCTTGCCTCTGATTAGGTTCAACCAATCACGGGCAACCACAGGATATCCTAGGACAGATTTATGCCTCTGATCTTTTCCTGTCTGGCCAGCAATTAGCAGAAGCTGCATTTCTCAGCCCAGGGCCCACATTTCCTTCCCCCAGCATCCCTATTCTGCAGCCATAACTCTCCCCCAGTTTTCATAACCACTCCCATTACATCCTCCTTCAGGTTGGGAGATAACTACTTTATCAATGCCAACTATTTTATCAATGCCTGAGGATTTCCATTAACCCTGCCAACATCTTTGCAAACAGTTCCTTCCTTAAATTATCTTCAATTATACCTTGAATGTGCCATTTATTTCCTGCTGTGATTTTGACTAGGACAAATTTCATCCTTTATCCATCCTGGAATTCTGTATTTCTTTTTAGTTCATGCTTTCTCTTATCTCTAGGGTTTGCTTAGTCTTTTTCTCTTGCCTGGAAGATTCTCCTCCAAAGCATATCATTAAGTACACCGTATTATGTATCTTCCCTAACTTAAGTTCTATATGCACAGTGAGTATATTTATCTTACCTGTCCTCATGTCCCCAACACCTCTCACATATTTTGGCATAAAATAGGCACTCAATCAATTGCTGGAATAAATGATGCCATACTCCCAGCTGCTCCATCCAGAAAATGTTACCTTACAACATTTTTTTTCATAAAAGGGTTTTGTACAGGGAAAGTGTTTACAATTTATTTACATAATCTGTCCTGGTTTCATTTAGCATATTCTCAATTCAACTGAATGTCATCCTATTTGTTCCTGAGGTGAATGTTTCTCTGCTTCCAAGACCGCCTGAAGTTTTCAGGACAAAAGGGAGATTGTGATGATGGATGGTGGACAGCTCAGAATCTGAAGAATCTGGGTTCCCAAATGAGAGATTTCAAACGTCGCAGATTGACTTCTGGTCTCAGCTCCCACATGTAAAGTGTTTAGGAGTTCATGCCTATTTTTATAACTATTAAAAACTGAATAGTCTTGTAACTATTAAAAATGATCAAGCCCATTTTTATAACTATTAAAAACTGAAAAAACTAAAAAGCAATGACTTTTCTTGGACCCATTAGAGAGCTGAGTTTGATGGAAAAAGTTATAGCCCCAAATCTGGAGAAAGAGTCACATTAAGGTGTTCACAGTAGTGATATGCTTACCTAGAGAAGAGGTTGCTGGAGCCCATTACTGGCAGGGACAATTAAAGTAAGAAATTCCTGAGGCCTGCAGTTTTAAGGGATCCCTCAGACTTGTGTGTTTTACCACATGGTGCAGATTTACGAAAGATTATCTTGACATGTGAAGGCAAAGTAATCATTTTGAAATTCTGTACACCCAAGAGTGTTCTCCATAACTACTCTCCAGGGATAAAGGCTTTCCTAAGCCCCTATTCTATGTGGGGAAAAGTACTGTTTTCATAGCAGGTGCTCCAGTTTTCCTGTATCACCTAAGGGGAAAATGAAGCTATAACAAAGAAGTATTCGTGAAGGTCACAGCCTGAAAACCCATGCCCACTGAAAAACCAAAATTAAATCATAAGATTATAGAACTCTTTCTCCCCCTTTCTTGCCACCACACCTATTCATGGTAAAAAATTCTCAGCAACCTGGAATAAAGGGGAACTTTCTCAACTCGATAAAGAACATCCACCAAAAAACCAAACAACTAGCATCATACTTAACGGTAAGGTACCAGATATCTCCCCAACTAAAATCAGTAGCAAGGGAATGATGTCCTCTCTTATCACTCCTATTCAACATAGTACTAGAAGGCTTAGTTACTTTCATCAAACAAGAAAAGGTACATAGATTGACAAGGAAAAAATAAAACTGTCATTGTTCTCAGGTGACAGGATTATCTACTTTGAAAATTTCTAAGAATTGACAAGAATACTCCTGGAACTAATAAGTAAGTAAAGTAAGGTTGCAGGATACCATGTTAATATATTGAAGTCAATTGCTTTTCTATGTATCATCAATAAACAATTAGAATTTGAAATGAAAGAAAAATACCATTTATAAAGCACTCAAAAATTAAATACATAAGTACACATCTAACAAATTATGGAGATTTTGCATATAAAAATCTCCACAACTCTGATTATTTTATAAATCAGAGAGTATTTGAATAAATGGAGAGATATTTTGTGTTGATGCATTGGAAGATTCAATGTTATTAGGACATCAGTTCTTCCCAACTTTATCTACAGATTTAACAAAATTCTAATCAAAATTCCTGGATGATATTTTGTAGATATTGACATAAATTGGTTTTAAAGGTTATACAGAAAGACAAAATATCTAGAATAGCCAATTCAATACTAATAAAGAAAAACAAATTTGGGAAACTCACACTATCCTGATTTCAATGCCTACTATAAAGTTACAGTAATCATCACAGCGTGGTATTTATGAAAGAATAGACAAATAGATCAATGGAACAGAATACAGACTCACAAAAAGGTAGTCAAGTAAAGTTGGATGATATAGCAAAAGAAATATGGTTGAGAAAGGGCAGTCTTTTCAACAAACAGTGCTAGAACTATAGAATGCACATATGCCAAAGTCACAAAAATTAACTCAAAGTGGATCACAGACATTAACAAAATGTAAAATGCAGTACTATGTAACCTGTGGAAGAAAATGTAGGAGAAAAATCTAGATGGCCATGCGGTTGATGTTGACTTTTTAGGCACAACACCAAAAGCAAGATCCAAGAAAAAAGTAAGTTGGACTTTATTAAAATTAAGAGTTTCTGCTGTGTAAAAAGACACTGCTAAAAGAACATAGGCACAGCCACAGCCTGGGAGAAAATGATTGCAAAATGTATATCTGACAAAGGACTTGTTTTCAAAATATACAAAAAACTCTTAAAACTCAACAATAAGAAAACAAACAACCCAATTTAAAAATGGGCAAAAGTCCTGAGAAGACACATTACCAAAGAAAATACACAGATGGCAACTAAACATTTGAAAAGATGCTCATCTTCATTTTTTGTTAGAGAATTGCAAATTAAAGCAACAATGAGATGGCACTAACACCCATTAGAATGACAACAACAACAACAACAACAAAACAGAAAGTAAAATGAACAATACCCATTGCTGAGAAGGGTGTGGAGTAATAGTAACTGTCATCACATTCATTACTGGTGTAATGTAAAATTATACAGTCACTTTGGAAGACAATTTGATAATTTTTAAAAAAGGTAAACATAATCTTACTATAAGATCCAGCTATCATGCTCCAAAATATTTGCCCACACTAAAACCTGCACTCAAATGTGTATAGCAGCTTTATTCATAATCACCAAACACAGGAAGCAACCAAAATGTGCTCCAATATATGAATAGATAAGCAAGATGTAATACATTTAAACAATTGAATGTTTTTCAGCATTAAAAGGAAACAAGCTATCGAACCACAAGAAGACATGGATGCATCTTAAGTGCATATTACTAAGTGAATGAAGCCATTCTGAAAAGGCTGTATGTTGTATAATTCCAATGAGATGAGATTCAGAAAAGAGCAAACCCATAAAAAGAGACAATAATAATAATAATAAAAGACCAGTGGTTCCAGGGGTTTGGTGAAAGAAGAGAGAAGGTTGAGTAGGGGAAGCAAAGAGATTCTTTAGAGTAGCGGAACTATCCTGTGTGATACTGTAATAGCTAATACATGACACTATGCATTTGGCAAAACTTACAGAACTGTACAGCACTTAATGTATACAAATTAAATAAGCATCATTGAGGAGGACTGGAGAAGCCCAGGATAGAATACAGACTGTGACCCAAAAAACCAACTAACTGTATTACAAATGTATGAAACAACCTCGCTGTACAGGATGGGAAGAAACTGCTGACCTAAATAACCTGGAAATTAGTGAAATCTGTAAAACTAAAGGCAAAATTACCTATATACAAGAATTGTATTCTAGTTGATCAAATTGTCCCATATAAATACTGATTAATAATTCTTTTTTTTTTTTTTTTTTGGAAACAGAGTCTTGCTCTGTCACCAAGGCTGGAGAGTGCAGTGGTGTGATCTAGGCTCACTGTAACCTCCGCCTCCCAGGTTCAAGTGATTTTCCTACCTCAGCCTCCTGAGTAGCTGGGATTACAGGCGTGTGCCACCACACCTGGCTAATTTTTGTATTTTTAGTAGAGATGGGGTTTCTCCGTGTTGGCCAGGCTGATCTCTAACTCCTGACCTCAGGTGATCCACCCGCCTCAGCCTCCCAAAGTGCTGGGATTACAGGCATGAGCCACCGCCCGGCCAAATACTAATGGCTAATGATTAATGATTCTAATGCTTCTACATGTATGCTATATTTGAACAATTAAATAAATGGATGATGAGCCAGGTTTCTTGCCGTTTGATTTAGAAGTTACAGATAAGTGAGGGAAGCAGACTAGAAGGATTCATGTGGTAATGGGTTAGAATTGGAAACAGCATGCACTCATGTTTAACTTAAATAAAGATACAGGTGGTTGCATGTAGCAATATGTGTAGACATGTATCCATATATGGAAAATGTATGTCCATACACATCTATCCTCTTGCTCTGTCAGCTGAGGGGGCCTCAGAGCAAGAACACACCTGCAGCAAGGTGTGCTTGTAGCACCCAGACATTGGTTCCTAATCCTTTTCTTCAATAAAAAGAGTGAGGTCAACCTTAACAAAGGACTGAATCTAGACCTAGGTTTGGAAATACACAAGATGAGCCTGGAGCATCTTGGAGTGCCCAGAAGTGAGGAATTGCAAAAAGAAAACAACAACAAAAAGAACAGTGAAAGGGGACAAGTCAAAGTGGCACAGTAGCCAACAGAAAGTGCTTCCAATGGCCAAAGCTGGAACAATTTGAACAAAAAAATAAAGTAGTATTGTATTATCACCCAAGGTATAAAATAAATAAATGTGAGTGCATACTGATATAAATGAATGATAGGATAAATAGATGAGGCAGAAGACTTTCAAATAATTTATGTAGACACCCTGCCCTCAAAGAGGTGGGTTATAATTCCCTTTCCCTAATTGTGGGCTGTACATAGTGACTTCCTTCCAAAGAGTAGAGTATGGAAAGAGGGGAGATAACAGTAACTTTAAGGTGGAAAAAAGCTGACAAACCTTATTATCTCAGCCAGTTGACCAAGGTTAGCATCAACAGTGATAAGTCATATTGTTTGTATGAACCCTTGGTAGGATGTGATGGCAATGGCATTTTAATCTCTGTAGTCTTCCTCTCAAGAACTCACACCCCACTCCAATCATGACAAAAGCATCAGGCAAATCCTATTTAAGGGTTCTTCCATAAATTACCTGTCCAATCTATCAAAACTATGAAGGTGCTAGAAAACAAGAGGTGTCTGAGGAACTCTTGCAGCCAAGAGGAACCTAAGGAGACATGATGACTAAATGGAACACAGTATTCTGGATGAAATCCTGGCATAGAAAGGACTTAGGAAAAGACTAAAGAAATGTGAATAGGCTGGGAACAGTGGCTCATGCCTGTAATCCCAGCACTCTGGAAGGCTGACGCGGGCGGATCACCTGATGTCGGGAGTTCGAGACCAGCCTGACCAACATGGAGAAACACCGTCTCAACTAAAAATACAAAATTAGCCAGGCATGGTGGTGCACGCCTGTAATCCCAGCTACTCAGGAGGCTGAGGGGCAGGAAAATCGCTTAAACCCGGGAGGCGGAGGTGGCAGTGAGGCCAGATAGTGCCATTGCACTCCAGCCTGGGCAACAAGAGCAAAACTCTGTCTAAAAAAAAGAAAAAAACAAAACAAAACATGAATAATGCATAGACTTTAGTTAGTTAATACAATATAAGCAAATGATTAATTTTATCAAAAAATGTCATAATAAATGGCACTTTCAAGTCTTTATTTATACTAATCTCCCAAGCTGAAATGCTATGACCTCCTCCTTCAGGATTTCTGAGGTGCATTCATTCTTCAAACTTAAGCTGGAAACCCACCTTTTTCACCAGTCGTAGCCCTACCACTCTAAACTCCAGTGATCTCTCACTCTGAGGACTCAGTGTTATAATAGATGTAACACCACTTAGTCACTACTTACATGTTATAACTTTCCTCCCTATTCTATTAGTGTCTATATTGTGGCTTCCTGAAATGGTCTCAAGGAAAGTGGCTGTGTCTTTGTAAACTTACTTTTATATGGCAATCATTTTTTAATACAATTCAAGGTTGTGACAATTAAATTTTGTTGATTAATTCACAAAAACCATAAATAGTATGTCCCAAGATCCCTTTTCAGGCTCAAGGGTATGTATATCACTAGGTATCATTTTCCTGTGCATGTGACCTATTGGTTTTGAGATTTACAAGACTGGAAAAAAAATTAACTGATCTTTTCTTTCAAAGGACTCCAGAGAACTCTAATAACAATTATAACAGTTTAACTCTTCAGTCCCTTAACAAATCAAATTTTTCCAGAAGCTTCAGTCTTAACCCCTGATATTCTCCCACATTGACGATGTGCTCCAAACAGAAGAAATAACTCTGTTTATTGGCGAGAGGGAGAGAAGATGAGTGAAGATTTCCCTGCTCTTCTCTACCTCTGTGGATTCTGAAGTGAACTTCACTCTGTCCAAACCACTTCCTCAATAAAGCCACTCCTAATCTTTTTTCTCCTTCACCTAGTAAAACTTAGATACAACCCCTCACCATTCTTTGATAGTATTTTGAAGTTTGTATCACATTATTTTGAAGTGACTATTGTAATACTCATTATGTTGATGTAATTATGTTTACCAACCTATTTCCTCAACTATATTGTGAGACTGTCAGTAACAAGAAATGTATATTCTTCATCTTTATAGCCCCTGTAACCCACACAGTAGTTTACATGTAATACGTCTTCAGATGAAGACTTTCTTATTGAGTAAATGAATTAATAATAACAAATGTAGCATGTCTAGAAAAGAATGTATTTAAGCATATATGAATCCCAGGGACCTAGAGATTCATAGAAAGTTGGCATTATTGATATAATTCCTACAACATTCCAGAAAATGCAACTTTTCCTAAGAAATGCTTTGTGGAAACACTCACCAACCTCAGTGAAGAAACTGTAGCTTTAAAGCACATGGTTTAAGGATGCTAAGCTGCAGATATGACCCTTCTTTGTTACTGTACCTTGTATATTACTTATTACTTTATACTTTATGTGAGTACTTTATATTCTATAATTGACCTGTACTGGCTATCATAAACCTGTCCTGTTCTCCACACAAATCTTGAAAGAAGCATCAATGTAAAGCAGAAATTACCTTTTTCAGTTCCAAGGTCCCTTTGAAATTTCTCTGTATATTTTATAAGAATTTGAACCAGCTGAGAAAATGGCCCTATCTCCTATAAGCTTCCAACCCTACCAAATAAAACTTGCATGCACTTTGATTAAGTGGTTGATGCCAGGACTAGACTGACACATAAGCAGATAATTGCTTTCAAGATGTGACTTAATATCACAGAAGGGTAAAGCTGGAAGTAATTTCCCATCACCCATTTGGCACACATTCAGAGAGCATGCCAGTTGTGTGCAGATGTGATGCTGGGCTCTGGGACCTGATAGCACAAGCCCAATAGTTCCACAGCATACAAGGGAGGACAGAGGTCCAAATGGGTAAGCTGATTCTCCCCAGTCACCAAGCTAGTGATTGACAGAGGAAAGACTAGAAGCTGGGTCTGCAAGCTTTCTCATTCATTGTACTTTCTCAATGAGAAGTGCCTGGCGAAGTTCTCTAAAAGGAAACGCCTACTCTTTCCAGAGAGCCCTTGGGACTAAAATTCAGCCATTCACTCCTTGGGTTAAGCTCTTCTCTCTCAAATTCTCCTATGAGAAGTAAGAAACTAAAATTAAAACTTGTAATTCCTTCGAATAAATTATTTCTTAAGTGTGGAAAAATAGTGCAACATAGAGATACTGAGCATACGACAGAGAAATAGATAATTAAAAGTCAGAATAAAGTGCAGGAAGGAAAGAAAATCTAGACGAAGCACTGAGGCACAGATGCCAACTGTTTCATGGCTTTGCCTCAGGTCAACCCGACCTTTTTCACAATATAGTAATTAGCTTGCTAGAGTCTGAGCCCCTAGTTTCTCTGTGGGAAGATTTCTCTATGGTTTATTAAACTTCATTCTCCTGTCTATGAGTAGGTGGATTTAGTGAGAAATAACCTATGACATAAAGTTTGCTGATGATTAACAGAGTTACTTCAGGAGTGTAGACTCTGGAGCCCAAAGAACAAAATGTTACAAGTATTGATTGCAATGTTTTCCCTTGTTTTGGGTCAGAAACATCCACAGGAAGAAACAACATTTAAGAAAGTCATCTTTTTAAAATAACCAAGACCAGAAGAAATTATAGCAAAAGCACAAGCTTTCTGATAAAAGACAGCTAAAAAGTGGATTAGACTAGTGCCTGGATTTTTTGTTTTGTTTTGTTTTGTTTTTACCTATTAATTGATTAGGAAAACTAGGTAGACCCTGAGTGAAAGTAGAAAAGAACCATTCTGGACAAGCTAAAGTTATGTCTTAATAGAGCAGTGCTAAGACAGGTGGTTAGGTATGTGAATGCATGCCACTTAGAAAAGAATATGAAGGAGAAGGGACCAAGAAGGCAGATACATTGCCCCTGATAAAGAAGTCATTTTTCTCTCACCTTTACATAAATATCAGCCACTAAAAATCTAGGAGCACAAATAATGAAAACGAACCCTATTTGCTCTGTTTGTGGAAGGTCTCATGAGTACTTCAGTGTGCCCTGGTTGCTGCCGATGGCCCTCTGCTTGAAGCATTCAGCATTGGAATGTAGTGTCAGAAAAGGCAACTTCTGTGCAAGAACTATGACAAATTAAGCCTCTGTGGGCCTCATCTGCCACATTCACTTGGAGTCCCCATTTCAGTGCTGGACAAAAGCCTCCTCAGAGTCCAGATATATTTGGAAGCTCAGTTTTGAAAGGGACAACAAGAAAGGTGGATTGAATACTGTCTTAGTCTATTTTCTGTTTCTACAACTGAATATCTAAGACAGGGTAATGTATAAGGAAAAGAAATTTATTTATCCCAGTTCTGGAGTCTGGGAAGTCCAAGGTAGTGGTGGGAGCATCTTGTAAGGAACTTCTTGCCAGTGGGGACAATCTGCAGAGTCCCAGGGTGGCACAGGACATCACATAATGAAGAGGCTGAGTGTGCTAGCTTAGATCTCTCTTCCTTCTCTTATAAAACCACTAATGCCCCACCCTTACGATCTCATCTAATCCTGCTTACATCTCAAATGTCCCACCTCTCAAATACCATAGTCAGATTTCCCACCCTCTTAATACTGTTATTACAATGGAAATTAGGTTACAATGTGAGATTTGGAGAGGATAAACATTCAAACCATAGCAGATACTCTTTGGCGCCAATTTATTTAGAAATGCAAACTTGTCTTCTAGGGAAGAATTTCTTGTCAAAGGGTAGAGAAGATCTATTCTTTGAATTGGAGTCTACGTATTTGCTGGGAGTTTTCATGAGAAGTATAACATTACACAACCCTAAATTACAAACAAACTGGAAGATGTTTGGTAATCTGTTGATGCTAAACCTATACATTTTTTCTTTTGCTTGTTTCTTTCTTTGGCTTTTAATTATGGAGGAATTTAACAAAAACATGTAGACAAAAGTACACATGGGTCTGTTCATGTATCCATCACTGAGATGCAGAATCATAATTGTTTGCCAACTTTGTTTCATCTCTTTTTTCCTACTTCTTTCCCTACTTCCAAGGGATTATTTTAAAGCAAACTTTAGACATAATATCATTTCGTCATAATAAACTTGTCTTTGCATAACCTATATTTTTTCCTTTTTTCTCTTTCTTTCTCTTTCTTCTTTCTTCTCTTTTTTCTTTCTTCTTCTTTTCTTTCTTTTTTTTTTTTCTGAGAGTGTCTCATTCTGTTGCTCAGGCTGGAGTGCAGTGGCATGATTATAGTTCAATGAAACCTCGATCTCCTAGGATCAAACGATTCTCTCACCTCAGCCTCCTGAGGAGATGGGATTGCTGGCGTGTGTCACTGTACCCAGCTATTTTCAGATTTTTTTTTTGTAGAGACAGGCTCTCACTAGGTTGCCCAGGCTGGTCAAACTCCTGGTCAAAAGCAATCCTCCCATCTCAGACTCTCAAAGTGCTGAGATTACAGGCATGAGCCATCACACCCAGCAAGCATAGCCTATATTTCTTAAGATATGTTTAACTAGTATAGGGTAAGTTGGTTGGCTCTTCTGGCGATCAGGTGCTACATTCTTAGACAGAACGCCCTCTTCTCTATGCCCAGAATTATTTCTTCTGTTGACAGTGATATGCCTAAGGGCTTATGATTTGGAAGTTCAGGAAGAAACAAGAAGAGATGGGATGACGACATGGGGCCTGTTTTCTGCGTGGCCCCTTAGACTGTAGAGTCTCTTTGGTTTGAGCTAGGGCAGACAGTGGATGGAACAATTTTCACGTAAGACTCACACTCAGTGTAGCACAGGCAATATTGCCTAGAGGAGTTATTTGGGGAAACATTGAAAACACTGATCAAAATAAATACAGTCAGTCCTCTGTATCCATGAGCTCTGCATTCATGGATTCAACCAGCCACAGATAAAAAAAATTCGAGGAGAAAAAAACAAAAATAATAACAATACAACAATAAAAAATACAATTGAAAAACAGTATAGCATAATGACTATTTACATAGCATTTACATTGTACTAGGTATTATAAAAAATCTAGAGATTATTTAAAGTAAAATGGAGGATATTCATAGGTTGTATGCAAATACTAGGCAATTTTATATCAGAAACCTGAGCATCCAAAGATTTTGGTTTCTGGGAGAATTTCTGGAACAGATTCTCCACGGATCTGAGGGATGACTGCACTGCTTTGGAACTGCTATGTGACATTAAGCTTGGTGGAAAGTCACTTTTCTGACTTCTGCATGGAACTCAACAATATTCTGACAGTCTGAGATTCATATAGTATCTGGAAATAACTTTATTGGTAGAGTCTTAAGAATTTATACAAAGGAAGCCGGGCGCAGTGGCTCATACCTATAACCCCAGCACGTTGGGAGGCTGAGGCAGGCAGATCACGAGGTCAGGAGTTGGAGATCAGCCTGGCCAACATGGTGAAAACCCATCTCTACTAAAAATACAAAAATTATCTGAGTGTGGTAGTGTGTGCCTGTAATCCCAGCTACTCAGGGGGCTGAGGCTGGAGTATCATTTGAACCTGGGAGGCAGAGTTTGCAGTGAGCCAAGATTGCACCACTGCACTCTAGCCTTGGCAACAGAGTGAGACTCCATCTCAAAAAAAAAAAAAAAAAGAATTTATACAATGGGCATTTTCAGCTCTGACAAAAGCATATCCAGGCAGTCATTTACAGATTCTTTTATTTATTCAAAAATGCATTATCTCCTACTTTGTGCCAGGTACGTTTTATGTTAGAAGGGTCATAGCAGAGATCAAGCTAAAAGGTTTTTTGCTTCCATTTTAGAAAAAAAAAGACAATATGCTTTAAATATATAATATGATGCCAGGTAGATAAATGCTATAAAACTGAGAGCAAACCAAATTAAAAAGAGAATAACTTCAGGCTGAGGATGGTCTTTAACACAAGGTGATCATGGAAGGCCTCTATGAGGAGGCTTTTTTTTTCTTTTTGACAGAGTCTTGCTCTGTCGCCCAGGCTGGAGCACAGTGGGTGACCTCGGCTCACTGCAAACTCCACCTCCTACGTTCAAGGGATTCTTCTCCCTCAGCCTCCCGAGTAGCTGGGACTACAGCCCCGTGACATCACGCCTGGCTAGTTTTTATATTTTTTTTTTGGTAGAGACAGGGTTTCACCATGTTGGCCAGGCTGGTCTCGAACTCCTGACCTCATGATCCGCCCCCCTCAGCCTCCCAAAGTGCTGGGATTACAGGCATGAGCCACTGTGCCCGGCCGAGGAGACAATTTCTAAAAAGAAACCTGAATGAAATGTGGGGGCAGGGCATACACAGGTGTGAGCAAAGAATATCAGGACTGAAGGAACAGCAAATACAAACTCCCTGAGATTTAGTTAGCTAAGCATATCCAAGGCAAATGCAACCATTGCATAGTGATCAGTGGGTGGAATGGTAAGAGACAAGACCACAGAGGCAGGCTGGGTCCATCTTGTAGCACTCAGGGGGCCACAATAACAAATTTGTTTGTTTGTTTTCATGCTGTGCAGGGTGTCTAGGTGTATAATGACAAAGGTGCCATTCATTTTATAGTTCACACAGCTGAGCAATACATAATCTACATGGGCATGGGCTGTGGGCCTGAGACTAAAGGTTTGAACAATATCTGTTCAGATTTTAAAAAGAAGGCTCTGTTTTCTACGTAGTCAAGTGATTGCAGAGCAATACAATGAAGGCAGAGAGGTGGTAGAGGAAGCCACTAGAAGATGGCAGGAGATGATAGGCCTAAGTCTAACCAGGAGATAGTGAAATGTGGTTGGGTTGAAGCTACACTATCATGTGGAGCCAATAGGACATAGGACTTGCTGATGAATTAGCTGGACATCAAGTGTGAGTGAAAAGACTTTGGTATGGGGTTCTGGGCAACTGGGCATACAGCGGTGCCCTTTACTGAGGTGGAGAAGAGTAGGTTTGAGAGCGATGGAGACACCTTTAGTTGCTACCAAACCACCTGTCCTTCTTGCTTTCTTTCTTCTGCATCATCAATTTCTCCCTCTCTAATGATTATTCCTATAGGTAAACAAAGGTACAACAATATTGCCCCTGTCATATCTACTGCTGTCATGGCTTCTGTCTGGACCTCTCTGGCTCTGCAGAGTCTGGCCCCTGTAGGTTGCATTTCTCATGCCGAGGTTTCTGATAGATCTGGAAAATAAGAGAAAATTGGGGGAGGTTGGAGGAAAAGAGCAATGAAAATATAAAATATTCCTTTCAGGCTCTCTGCCTCTGGTGGCATCTCTGGCAGAACCGAGACTGAGCCCTTTGGCAAGCCGACTCCATTTAGTTCAGGAAAAGGAGACGAGTCTCAAGAAGGGACTAAGATGGAGTGACCAGTAGAAAAGGAGGAAACAGCCCGGCTTCGTGGCTCACGCCTGTAATCCCAGAACTTTTGGAGGCTGAGGTGGACGGATCACCTGAGGTCAGGAGTTCAAGACCAGCCTGGCCAACATAGTGAAACCCTGTCTCTACTAAAAATACAAAAATTACGTGGTGATACATGCCTATAATCCCAGCTACTTGGGAGGCTGAGGCAGGAGAATCGCTTGAACCTGGGAGGCGGAGTTTGCAGCGAGCCCAGATTGTGCCACTGCACCCCTGCCTGGGCAACAGAGCCAGACTGTGTCCAAAAAAAAAAAAAAAAGGAAAGAAAAAGAAGAAAGAGAAAGAAAGAAGAAGAAAGAAAGGAAGGAAGGAAGGAAGGAAGGAAAAGGAGGGAGGAATCCGAGGAAAGTACATTGTTTCATAAAGCAAGTGAGAAAAGCCTTTCAACAAGAGAGAATAATCAACTGTGCCAAATGCTGCTAAGTCAAGTTTGATAATGACTAAGAATTATCTACTATAATGCACAGTTAATCCCATGAGATGAGCAGCCTGGTTGGATTGGTACAGATGAAAGCCTGCAGGAAAGACTGGGCAGAATACAAGGAGAAGAAGCAGAAACAAATATTAGTAAATGTTAAGAAAACAGGGAAATGTGGCATAGCTTAAGTAGAATGTAGCATTTAAGACAGAGGTTTCCTAAAGATGGGAGATATATCAGTCAGAGTCTAACCATTAAAACAGAAATCTCTCCCAGCACCTAAAACCAAGGTAATTTAACCAGGTAATGGAAGAACTGAGACACCAACTGAAGCAGATGAAGGAGCCCAGAGATTAGTACCTGCAGGCCACATCTTCTTTCTGGCTAAAGAGACAAAGAGAAGATGTTATTAGAGCTCAAAGTTTGGGGTCATTTGCAGAAGCTGAAACTACAACAGTCATGGCTACTTGGGGCTGGAGCCCAGAAACTTCAGCTTCTACCAAAGATGGGCCACCATTCACCACTCTTCCTGCTGAGCTCAGCATCACCTTGGGTCACCTTAATGACCCAAGGCTCAGTGATTTCAACAATGTCTATACATAGGAATCATCTCAGGAGCCTTTAAAAAATGTCAGGCCGGGTGCGGTGGCTCATGCCTGTAATCCCAGCACTTTGGGAGGCCGAGGCAGGCAGATCACGAGGTCAGGAGTTGGAAACCAGCCTGGCCAACATGGTGAAACCCTGTCTCTACTAAAAATACAAAAAAAAATAGCTGGACATGTTGGCGGGCACCTGTATCCTCAGTTACTCGGGACACTGAGACAGGAGAATCACTCGGACCCGGGAGGCGGAGGTTGCAGTGAGCCAAGATTGTGCCGCAGCACTCCAGCCTGGCTACAGAGTGAGACTCTATCTCGAAAAAAACCCAAAAAACAAACAAACAAAAAAAGTGCTCAGACTATACCCCAACTGATTAAATCAGAATCTCTGAAGTGAAGAAAAAAGCATTGGATTTTTTTTAAAGATTCCCCCAAAATTCTAATGTACAGCCAGGTTTGATAACCTCTGCTTGAAATTCTACATTGTAAAAGAGTACTGAATGCTTCCTTGCGCAAAACTGCCTCCAGTTCCTAAATCCAGACCTAAGATATGCATTACAGTAACAAATGGTAGAAACCTTTGAATTAATTTTCTTAATGAAATAGGCTGCCTGAAAGCTCCATCCCTTTAATGCTGTTTTGAGGTTATGAGAGCAAAAGATGAAAAGCCCAGAAGCAACATTCTCTGAGTTTCTTCTCACAGTAAACAGAATAATTAAGCGGTGTGGTTACCCACATGGCACTGAGAGACATATCTTCCAGGATGCTGTAAGTCTTAACTCACAGTAGGAGAGAGAGGGAGCGTATGCTAGGTGCACAGGGTAAGAAATTAACACATCTGATCTCTTTTCAACCCCCTAAAATACCTTTCAGAGAGCTCATCTTTGCCCTTCTCTAATTTGGAATATATCATGTGCCTTATAATTAGGGATTCTTTCTTGGTGCCCGAAACATTTGTCACTTTTAGGGAATTGCAATCTTGAGTCTGTGGATCAGAAATAAGCTCCTGGTCTTTTATTGAGAATCCTGCATTTCGAGTAAGTAATTTCCCGAAGCAGCTGGGATTTACTCAGTGTTCTTAGTTATAATTAAATGATAAATCTTCACATGGAAGGCATCCAGCATTGAATATGTCAGTTCCATCGAAGTGGAATAGAGCACAAGATACATTTACCTAGGAAAATGATTCCACTTTGGAAAACTCTATTCTCTTGTCAGAAGTCAGATGACAAGCAGTTGCCTATGAACAGTCAATAACAAAAGGCTCTTTAGTGGCTTATGATACATCTTTTACACCCTATGTCTATGCAGTTTTCTGGAAATAATGAGTGGTTCCCTCCTTGCCTAACATTTCCTTATTGGCATCAGCATCCCCCAGGTCTGAATAGGCTTGGCCTTCAGCATTGATTTAGGGATGGCTACCCCATAATGCTCAGCTGGAGTGCAGTGTGCTCCGATGCACACAGATCATTCTCCCTTTCATGACTGTCGCTTAAGCTCTTCACCAAACAAGCATTTTTTAAATACCTGTGATGGCCTGGGCTTGTACTAGGCAAGGCAGGAGGTACAGCCTCCCATCTTGACATCTGTGATGCTTTTGGTTCACTCGTCCAGTAAGGCATTGAGAGTTCATTAAGATGGGGAAGGAGAGGAGTTAGAGTTTATGATTCCAATGGTCCTTTCTGAACTGAAAATTATATGGCTCCATGTATATGTGTGTGTGTGGGTGTGTGTGTATGTTTATATTTGGTCCTGTTTAATTCACTTTTGTGTCCCATGTGTCCTAGCAAAAGGCACTGTAGCTACTAAGATTCAATAAGTCTTGGCAGAAAATGCATTCCATGAATGAGATAATTATGATTATTGGAAATGCATAGCTTAAAATAAAAAATGGTAGCTGACATATTATTGCTTACTATGTACAGAACACCATTATAAATAATTCAATCCTCATAATAACTAAAAGTGGTAACGGTTATTGTTTTTATTTTTCAAATAATAAATTGAAGATACATAGAAATCAAGCAACCCACCCAAGCACACACAGCTGAGTGAGCAGAACTAGGGCGCATAGTTAGGCTTTCTAGGTCCATTGTTACACCAAAAAAAAAAAAAAAAAAAAAAAAAAAAGCTACTGTCTAGACAGACAGAGTTACCTAGAGTTTGAATTCTCCTAGGTTTTTCTGAATTAAGGCAACACAGGGGCCTGGAAAGAGCTTTATCTTTGGGATCCAACATGCCCAGATTCAACACTTAATAGCTATGTGACCTTGGGCAAGTTCATGGATCTTTCTGAGCCTAAACTTTTGGATCAAAATTGTAATTAGACCTATCTTGTAAGTGCATAAATAATTCTGGAGCCAGACTGCATCACTGAGCAAGATACTTATCCTCTATGTTACTCAGTTTCCTTGTTTGTAAAGTATCATACACCATATAAAACTTAATTACCTCAAAGGTTGTAGATGAAAAATGTATCAATATAAATGAAATTCTTTGAATAATACCTGATGTACAATAAGTGCTACATCAGTGTTATTTATTACTTTGCTACAGATGCCACTATTTTATTAGGTTTTGCCAGAGAATAATTGTTTCTATTGCCACCTGTGGTCAATTCTTCCACTCTGCAATACATTCCACCCTCTATTGCCTACTCAAGGGTCTTTTCCAAGATTTCCTTCTTCTTTGTCCTATATTAGTGTATTTTTCAGTTTTTGCACTGCTAATAAGACATACCCAAGACTGGGAAATTTACAAAAGAAAGGCATTTATTGGACTTACAGTTCCACATGGCTAGAGAGGCCTCACAGTCATGGCAGAAGATGAAAGGCACATCTCACATGGTGGCAGACAAGAGAGGACAGCTTGGGTAGGGAAACTCCCCATTATAATACCATCAGATCTCCTGAGATTTATTTGCTATCACAAGAACAGCATGGGAAAGACCTGCCACCATGATTCAACTACCTCCCACTGAGTCCCTCCCACAACACATGGGAATTCAAGATGAAATTTGGGTGGGGACACAGCCAAACCATATCATTCCACCCCGACCCCTCCCAAATTTCATGTCCTCACATTTCAAAACCAGTCATGCCTTTCCAACAGTACCCCAAAATCTTAACTCATTTCAGCATTAACTCAAAAGTCCACAGTTTCAAAGTCTCATCTGAGACAAGGCAAGTATCCTCTGCTTATGAGCCTATAAAATCAAAAGCAAGTTAGTTACTTCCTAGATACAAAGAAAGTACAGGCATTGGGTAATACAGCCATTTCAAGTGGGAGAAATTGGCCACAACAAAAGGGCTACAAGCCCCATCCAAGTCTGAAATCCAACAGGGCAGTCAAATCTCAAAGATCCAAAATGATCGCCTTTGACTTCATGTCTCACATCCAGGTTATGCTGATGTAAGAGGTGGGCTCCCATGGCCTTAGGCAGCTCTGCCCCTGTGGCTTTGCATGGTACAGCCTCCCTCCTTGCTGCTTTCACAGGCTGGTGTTGAGTGTCTGCAGCTTTTACAGGCACACAGTACAAGCTTATATGATTTGACTACATCATATAAAGAAAATTATACAATATTTGTCTTTTCATGACAGGTTTTTTCCACATAGCATAATGATCTCAATGTATATTCATGTTATAGCATATGTCAGTATTATATATTTTGATGGTCTGTTATTAGGTGTGTAAATGTTTATAATTGTTATATTTTCTTGCTGTATTGAGCATTTTATGAATATATAATGTTGTTTGTCTCTTGCAACTTTCCTTGATTAAGACCTATTTTGTTTGATATTAATATACTCCTTTGGTTATTATTTGCATGGAATATCCTTTCCCATCCTTTTGAGAGGTGAAACCAGCTGGACTTCCTGGGTCGAATGGGGACTTGGAGAACTTTTCTGTCTAGCTAAAGGATTGTAAACACACTAATCAGCGCTCTGTGTCTAGCTAAAAGTTTGTAAATGCACCAATCAGCATTCTGTGTCTAGCTAAAGGTTTCTAAATGCACCAGTCAGCACTCTGTAAAAATGCACCATGATCAGCACTCTGTGTTTAGCTAAAGGTTTGTAAATGCACCAATCAGTGCTCTGTAAAAATGAACCAATCTGCACTCTGTAAAATGGATCAATCAGCGCTCTGTAAAATGGACCAATCAGCAGGATGTGGGTGGAGCCAAATAAGAGAATAAAAGCTGGTCACCTGAGCACATAGCGGCAACCCGCTCGGGTCTCCTTGCATGCTGTGGAAGATTTGTTCTTTCGCTGTAACACTCACTGCGAGGGTCTGAAGTCAGCGAGACCACAAACCCACCAGGAGGAACAAACAACTCCATACGCACCACCTTTAAGAGCTGTAACACTCACCACGAAGGTCTGCAGCTTCACTCCTGAAGTCAGCGAGACCAGGAACCCACCAGAAGGAAGAAACTCCCAACACATCTGAACATCTGAAGGAACAAACTCCGAACACACCATCTTTAAGAACTGTAACACTCACCGCGAGGGTCTGCAGCTTCATTCTTGAAGTCAGCGAGACCAAGAACCCACTGGAAGGAACCAATTCTGGACACACTTTCACTTTCAACCTATTAGTGTTTTTGGCTTTAAAGTGGATCACTTATAGACAGCATATAGTTGGATTGTGGGGCTTCCTTGCTTCCTTCCTTCCTTCCTGTCTCTCTTTCTTTCTCTCTCTCTCTTTCAAAAACGTGTTGCTCTCCCACCCAGGCTAAAGGTGCAGTGATACGATCGATCAAGGCTCACTGCAGCATCAATCTCCAAGGCTCAAGTGATCCTCCCACCTCAGCCTCCTGAGTAGCTGAGACTACAGGCGCGTGCCTGGCTAATTTTCGTATTTTTTGTAAAGATGAGGTTTCACTGTGTCCAGATTGGTGGTCCCAAAGGGAGTTCAAGTGATCTGCCCACCTTGGGGATCATGGTTTTTTAAAATCCATTCTGTCAATTTTTGTCTTTTGATTGGAGAGTTTCATTTACATTTAAAGTAAAAATAAGGAGGAACTTCATTCTGACATTTTGTTATTTATTTTCTGTATGCCTTATATTATTTTGGTTCCTTATTTTCTGCATTACTGCCTTCTTTTGTATTAAGCTGACTTTTTTCAATGACTTCTTGTTTCTTTTGTGTATATTCTATAACTATTTTCTTTGCGGTTACCATGGTGGTTATGTTTAAGGACCCAGTTTAACAACTGATTTTTTTCTTTCTTTTATTGTCAGTTTCAGCTACAGAATTTTGGAGGGATTCTTTTTGCTTTTCTATCTCTTTGTTAATATTTTTACTTCGTTCATGTATTGGGTTTTTTAAAATTTTCTCTGTCTTCCTTTAGTTCTTTGAGCATCTTTAAGACAGTTGTTTTAAAGTATTTAAAAAATCTGCCATCAGGTTGTTCTCAGAGATGGTTTGTGTTGTTTTATTTTTTCCTTGGAATGAAACATACTTTCTTGGTATTTTTTCCAACTTTTATTTTAGGTACAGGGGACACATGTGCAAGTTTGTTACATGGGTATATTTTATGTCCCAGGGATTTGGTGTACAGACTATTTTTTCACCCAGGTAATAAGCATAGTATCTGAGGTAGTGTTTCAGTCCTCACCCGCCTCCATCCTCCACCCTCAAGTAGGCTCTGATGTCTATTGTTCCCTTCTTTGTGTCCATTTGTACTCACTGTTTAATTCCCACTCATAGATGAGAACATGCGGTATTTGGTTTTCTGTTCCTTTATTAATTCATTTAGGATAATGGCCTCTGGCTCCATCCATGTTGCTACAAAGGACATGATTTCATTTGTGTGTGTGGGTGGGTGCATAGTATTCTGTGGTGTGTATGTGCCATATTTTCTTTATTCAATCCAGCATTAATGGACACCTAGGTTGCTTCCATGCCTTTGCTATTGTGAATAGCGCTGTGGTGAACATACACATGTATATGTCTCTATGGTGGAACAATTTCTACACTTTTGGGTGTATACCCAGTAATGGGATTGCTGGATTGAATGATAGTTCTGTTTAAAGTTACTTGAGAAGTCTCCACACTGCTTTCCGCAGTGGGTGAACTAATTTACATTCCCAACAGCAGTGTATAAGCATTCTCTTTTCTCAGCAACCTCACCAGCATCTGTTATTTTCTGACTTTTTAATAATAGCCATTCTGACTGATGTGAGGTGATATCTCATTGTGGTTTTGATTTGCATTTCTCTAATAATTAGTGATGATGAGCATTTTTTCATAGGCTTGTAGGCCACGTGTATGTCTTTTTTTTAAGAAGTGTCAAAGTGTCTGTTCATGTCTTTTGCCCATTTTTTAATGGGGTTATTTGTTTTTTCATTGTTAAATTCAGTTCCTTATGGAGTCTGAATATTAAACCTTTGTTTGATACATAGTTTGCAAATATTTTCTCCCATTCTGTAGGCTTTCTGTCTACTCTATTGATAATTTCTTTTGCTTTACAAACATCTTTGGTTTAATTTGATCTCACTTGCCAATTTTTGTTTTTGCTGTAATTGCTTACTTTTACGTTTTTTTGTACGCCTAGTAATTTTTTCTTGAAAACTAACCATTTGAATCTAATCATGCTGTAACTCTGCAAATCAGATTTTCTTCCTTCCCAGGGTTTTCTGGGATTTTTTGTTTGTTTGTTTTAGTTTGTTTTGCCTTTTTTCTTCTTGTTGTAGGCTGTCTCCATGCTGAGAATCATGCTAAGTTGTATACTTACGTCTTCCAAGGGGTTTTCCGAGCCTGTGCCTTTCACTGGGCAGTGTAGTGACTTTTTAATTTACTCTATATATGTTCTTGCTTTGGAATGTTGTAGTCTTTAATGTCTGGGTCCTAAAAGGAGAAAAAGAGAAAAATAAAGAGGGAATTTTTAAAAAGCATCAGCCCTTTAAACCTCCTATAAGTTGTTTTTGTTAGAGATGGGAGGAGCTTGCAACAATGAGGGGCAAAGTAACAATGGTTGGTCACATCCATGTCTACACTCTGGGATTAGAAACAGCCATTGGCAGTGGAAACATGGATCTCAAATATGTGGAGAACAAGGTTCTTACTTCCCACCATGGCTCCTGAAAGCTGTGTTCAATCTGCTCCATGAATGTGTACACAACTGCCTGCCACAGGGCTGGAGGGTGGTGATGGGTGGTTGCTGATTAGCTGAGAACTGAAATTGACCACAGCTAACTGCAATTTACCATCCCAGCTTTTCCCTGGAAGTTGTAAACCTTCAATAAACTCCAGTTACAACAGATAGATTTTTCCAGGGCAGTAGTTGTCTCTATTTTTTTTCCTGAAAGTCAGAATTATTGATGTAAAATTTACAAACATAAAAATTTTACCCATTGTATAATTCTACGAATTTTGACAAATATATACTTGAGTGATGAATATCAATTCAAGGTATAAGAATAGTCCTGTCATCAGGACTATCGTGTTTCCCCCTATGCTGTTTTAAGTCAATCCCCTTGCAGACTCCTAGTTTCAGAAAACAACTAATTTTTTTCTGTCCCTTTAATTTTGCATTTTTCAGAATATTTTATAACTTAAAAAACACAGTATGTGACTTTTGTGTCTGACTTCTTCCAATTATAGTAATGCATGTAAGATTTCTGAGTAATAATCTATTTTGATATTATATTACATAAATGTACTATACATTGCTTATCCATTCACAAGTTGTTAGATAATTGGGTTGTTTCCAGTTTGACAATTATGAATAACAATTGTTTAAACATTTATGTACAGGATTTTGTGTACACATAGGTTTTCATTTCTCTTGAGACTACGATTAGGATGCATAACGAATTAAGTATTTGATTAACTTTCTAGGAAACTGCCAAATAGTTTTACACAGTCCCTATTCCATTTTGCAAACCCAAAAAGTACATGTGAGAGTTCCAGTTGCTCCATTCCCTTGTAGCATTTGAAATTGTCAAGTTTCTTTAAAGCCATTCTAAGAGAAAATAAGTGGTATCACATTTTAGTTTAAATATGTATTTTCATAGTAATTAATAATGTTGGGTATCTTTCTTATGCTTATTTTTCTTTTGTATATCTTCTTTATTGAAATGTCTATTTTAATCATTTGTGCATTTATTATTGGGTTATTAGTTTATTATAAGATTTGAGTGTATAGTTTCATATTTGGGAAAACAGCCTTATGGTGGATAAGAATTTTGCAAAATATTTTCTTTAAGTCTATGACTTGTGGTTTCATTTTTTATATCTTTTGAAAAGAAAAAAATTATTCTGAGTCTAATTTATTGCTTTTTTTTCCTGTTATGATCCAAGCTGTTCCTATTTCATTTAAGATTCTTTTCTAAACCAAGGTAACAGAATTTTCTCCTGTGTTTTCTTCTAAAAATTTTATAGTATTTTGGAACAGACCTCCAAGAATCGTCACTTTGCATAAGGATGTTCAATCATTTCAGCACTAATGTTGCCATATGAAATTACATAACAATGGGAGTGATATCTCATGATACTTGGAGGTCTTTACCGCACTCAAGATGTGAAGATTATACAGGGTTTAATGATTGGGAGATTTTCATAAAATTATGCCTCCCACTTTGCCAAACTCAGTGATAATATGGGTTTGGATCAATTTCTGGATCTATTGTTTTATTAATCTATGTCTCTGTTTTTACCAATACCACATCAACTGAAACTTACCAGAAAGCCTTGATATCATGTAGTGTATAAGTCCTCTAAGTTTTTTCTTTAAAAAAAAAAGGTTATTTCAACTATTTTAGTTCCTTTGTTTTCCCGGAAACATTCTAGAATCAGTTTGTCACTGTATACAAAACATCTGGTGAGATTAAGTCTATAGATGAATCTAGGGAGAGTTGACATTATAATAGTATTGAATCTTCTAATCAATTAACATAGTACATCTCTCCATTTATCTAGGCCTCATCTAACTCCTCTTAGCAATGTTTTGTAGATTTGGCATACAAATCTTGCACATATTTTATTAGATTTGCACCTTAGTTTTAGGGATATTATGGTATTTTATTGTTTGTATTTTAATTTTTATTTTTTGGGTACAGATGGTTTTTGGTTACATGGATAATTTATTTAATGTTGATTTCTGAGATTCTGGTGCACCTGTCACCTGAGCAGTGTACACTATAACCAATATATAGTTTTCATTTCTCACCCCCATCTCAACATTTTCCCTGAGTCCCCAAAGTTTTTTATGTCATTCTTATGCATATGAGTTCTCATAGCTTAGCTCCCACTCACAAGTGAGAACGTACAACATTTGGTTTTCCATTCCTGAGTTACTTCACTTAGAATAATGGCCTCCAACTCCTTCCAAGTTGCTGCAAAAGACACTATTTCATTCTTTTTTATGGCCGAGTAGTATTTCATGGTGTACATATACCACATTTTCTTTATGCACTTGTTGGTTAATGGGCACTAAAGTTGGTTCCATATCTTTGCAATTGCAAATTGTGCTGCAATGACATGTATGTTTATGTGTCTTGTACATATAATGACTTATTTTCCTTTGGGTAGACACACAGTAGTGGGATTGCTGGAACCAATGGTACTTCTACTTTTAGTTTTTTAAGGAATCTCCATGCTGCTTTCCATAGTGGTTGTACTAGTTTACCTTACCACCAGCAGTGTAAAAGTGTTCCCTTTTCATCATATTCACACAAACATCTATTATTTTTTGACTTTTTAATTATGGCCATTCTTGCAGGAGTTAGGTGGTACTTCGTTGTGGTTTTAATTTGTATTTCTCTGATAATTAGTGATGTTGAGCATTTTTTCCTATGTTTCTTGGCTGTTTGTATATCTTCTTTTGAGAATGTCTATTCGTATCCTTTGTCTGCTTTTTGATGGGATTACTTTTTTCGTGCTGATTTGTTTGCATTCCTTGTAGATTGTAGATATTTTTCAGATGCATAGTTTTACAAATATTTTCTCATACCCAGTAGGTTGTCTGTTTACTCTGCTGATTATTTCTTTTGCTGTGCAGAAGCTTTTTAATTTAATTAGGTCCCATTTATTTGTTTTTGTTGCATTTGCTTTTAAGGTCTTAGTCATGAATTCTTTGCAAAAGCCAGTGTCACACACTTGGTGTGTGGGCAAGTTTACTGTCTCATATAGGGTTAGAATGGCAGGGATCTCTTGAAGCTTCTCTCATTCTCTCATAACATACACTTTATTTATTATTTTCTTCACTATTTTATTTACTGCGTTGATGATTCTAGCTTCAGTCCAATGGGGGAGGTACCAGTTGTAGCTGAGGCAGGTGGGTAGATGTAATACTCAGTGGTGGGCAGAGGTCCCAGCCTTGACGAAGGTAGATGGAGGCACTTTCAATTTGATGTACTGAGGTTTTATCAGGGTGAAGAGTGGGAGCTTCCTCAGATCCCCTTCCAGGCCAGGAGGAAAGCTATTCACCTCACAGCCTCATGCCTTTCCCAGTGTTCCAGCTATTCAGATCAGACAGGCACCTCTTTTCATCTGCGGAAATGCCATGTTTCAAGTAGAGAGGAATTGTGACTCTGCCTCTAGTGCAGGCCTGAATCTGGGGAGTGCTCCTCCTGTGGGGCTGCAGTCTCTGTGAATTATTCCAGGAAGGCTGTCCATAAGTGCACCCAAGCTGCATTCCCATGGGACAAGTCCCAGCTGTGTTTGCAGTGGTCTACCAGCAGGGACAAGGACCCCTTCTCCAAGGCCGTTCACAATCACAGAGACTGTTGGGGTAGAGAAGCAGACTTTCCATACTGTGCTCAACACAGCAATTGTGCTCTGCTGTAGAAAACTTCCCACAAGCAGAAAGATCTGGGGCGTTAGGCCTGCTGCTCAGATTCTTTTGTACGATGAGGTGTTCCCTTGATGTGGTGCTCTCCCCTTTCGTATAGGAATGGGGCTTACTATGAGCTGGACTGTAGTGATTGTGATTGCTCTTCTGAGTGTAGCCACCCAGTGGGGCTATATGACTCCAGGCTGAGAAATGTCTGCAAAAGATCCAGTGATGTGACCTGTCTTCAGGTCTCCCAGAGGTGGATACCAGCAGATGCTCTAATGGAGGTGGCAGGGAAATGACATAGACTCTGTGAGATTCCTTGGGTGTAGATAGGCTTAGTGTGCTGGCTTTCTCGAATGCTATGCTATTAGTAAACTTGTCAGGTGGACAGACTCAGGACCTTTGGTTAGCCGAGGTGTTGCAAGTAGTAGTGTTAGCTGAGATCCCGCAGCTGTTTTCTCCTTCCTGGGTACAGTGTTATTCTGCCAAGAGGTGTTGTAATGGTCTGAGTTTCTTGACCTTTAGCCGGAAGATGGTGCTTGCAAGAGAGCACCAGCTGTGTAGTAGCAGTGCGATTTGAGCTTGCCCTGTGTTGTCCAGGGGAAGTATTCTACTTTCTCAAGTGATGGATGGGGCCATAAGCTCCCAAAAGTTTATTACTATTTTGTTTAGAGTTTCTCTCCTGTCTTATGGAATAGGCTGCAGCCTTCTACTTCTTTTGAAGGGTCTGTGAATTCTTTTAGTTTTCCTGGTAAGTTCCTGTCATGTTTCTTGGAAAACAAATTCACAGTGTGAATCTCTACCCACAATTCTGTCCTTCCAAGTGGGAAAGACACACTACACTGCCTCTTATCTGCCATCTTGAAAAACAGTTGAAAAAAATAAAAATAAAAAAAGATTAGTTGTATTTTAAATGGTACTTTTTAAATTTCCAAATTTTTATTTCTAATATATAAAATGCAAATGATTATTATTGTGTGTTAACCTTGTATCCTACAACTTTGCAATACTCCAAATAGTTTAAGTTTTGGTGCATTATATGACGTTTTCTGTATCAACAATTATATTATTTGTAAATAGACAGGGATGTTTGATTTCGTTTTGTTTTGTTATTGAGACAAAATCTGGCTCTGTTGCCCAGGCTGGAGTGCAGTGGCACAATCTCGGCCCTCTGCCAACTTCTGCCAGCCAGGTTCAAGTGATTCTCATGCCTCAGCCTCCTGAGTAGTTGGGACTAAAGGTGCCTGCCACCATGTCTAGGTAATTTTTTTGTAGTTTTAGTAGAGACGGGGTTTTGCCATGTTGGCCAGGCTGTTCTCAAACTCCTGACCTCAGGCCTCCCAAAGTGCTGGGATTACAGGTGTGAGCCATCATGCCTGGCCAAATAGAAAGTTTTTTATTTCTTCTTTTACAACCTGTTGTTGTACCTGGCCCTACAAAGCCAGTACTGTTTTTGTGTACCATTATCCCAGGATCCAGAGTCACCACTGCCTGGTATCTGATTCCCCAGAGCCCAAGTTGCCACTGTGACCTGTTAGTTCCAGGTCTTGAATTGTAGCTGTGCCTTGTTCCCCAGGTACAAAGCCTCCAAAGCACTCCTTCTTCCCCAGTGCCATGGCAAAGCACCCTGCTCCCAGTGGTCTGAATCACAACTACACCCCAGTCTTCAGGGCTGTAGC
Organism: Pan troglodytes; assembly: GCF_028858775.2. Lineage (NCBI taxonomy): Eukaryota > Metazoa > Chordata > Mammalia > Primates > Hominidae > Pan > Pan troglodytes. Next base: position 43,455,935 of record NC_072405.2, read on the forward strand.
TGTTGGAATGTCCCTCGGAGAAACTGACACTAGCTTTATGAAAGAACTGCATCTAATCATGTCTTGGAAAGTTAACACGCACCTTAGGTACTACAGTAGTTGTATAATCCAGAGCCCAGGAACTTGGCTCCACAGCTGCTTTCAGAACCTGTTCCCTAGACCCCAGTTCTGCCATGGCTATTTGTGGGCTGACACCAAGAAAGATCTTCTTATCTAAAACTCCTACTATTGGGAAGACAAGAACAAGAAGATCCCTAAAGCCTTTTCTCCAGTAATAAGTCCAGCCACTGTCACTGCCACCAATTCCTGAAGCCTAGATCACTGAGGCACCACAGCCATTGTTGATGTTGATCAAAATGGAATAAACTACACAGAGACTACACATTGTCCTATATGGAACAAGGGTCAACACACCCTATCCAATCAGCATGCTCAGGCACATCTTCAGGTGAAAGTATTCCCCTACCAAAGCCACTCTGTAAAGTTCAAAAGAGATGAATGGACCCAGATGCACAGATACTAATGCAGGGACACAAGGAAAATGAAAAAGCAAAGAAATATGACACCAGCAAAGGAACACAAGCATTTTCTAGTAACTGTCCACAAAGAAATACAAATTTATGAATTGTCTGAAAAGGAATTCAAAATAATGATCTGAAGGAAAGTCAGTCAGATGCAAGATAATACAAACAGATAAGTTAACAAAATCAGGACAACAATTTGCAATCTGAATGAGAAATTCAACAAAGTGATATTATTTACACACACACACACAAAAACCCACCAGAAATCTTAGAGCCAAAGAATTTAACCAATAAAGTAAAAAAAAAAAAAAACAATAGAGAGCTTCAACACCAGACTAGATCAAGCAGAAGAAAGAATCTGTCTCTTGAAGATAGGTATTTTGAAATGACTCAGTCAGAGGGAAAAAATGAAAAACAGTGAAGACAGCCTATACAACTTATGGGACACCATTAAGCAAATAGTCACATTATATGATTTCACACAGGAGAAGAGAAATAGAAAGGCAGAAAACTTATTTAATGAAATAATTGATAAAAACTTCCCAAGTTTTGGGAGATATTTGAACATTCATTCCTGATTTCACACAGTTGTAGAGACAAGAAAGGCACAGAAAACTTATTTAATGAAATAATTGTTATAAAATTCTCAAGTCTTAGGAGAGATTTAAACATTCATAGCCAAGAAGCTTGAAGCCCCCAAAAAGATACAACCCAAAGACATTTTCACCAAGGATGGTTGTAATCAGTTTCAAACATTAAAGAAAAGGAAAGGATTGTTAAAGCAGCAAGAGAAAAGTCTCAGGGAAGTCTCATTAGACTATCAGCAGATTTCTCAGCGGGAACTTTACAGGCCATTGGAGAGTGATATTACATATTCAAAGTGCTGAAATTAAAAAAAAAATCAGCCAAGGATAGTACATCCAGCAAACTGTTCTTCAGATATAAAGAAAAAACAATGTCCCAGACAAGCAAAAGCTAAAGAAATTTATCTCTGCCAGATCTTCCCTACAAGAATGTGTAAGGGAGTTCTTCAAGCAGAAAAGAAAGAATGATAGTTACTACCATGATTACATATAAAAGTATAAAACTCACTGGTAGAAGTAAATACATAGTCAAATTCACAATATTTCAATATGGTAATGGTGGTGTGTAAATCATACATATCTCTACTATGAAGGTTAAAAGTTAAAGCTGTCAAAAATTACTAAAGCCAAGGCCGAGTGCAGTGGCTCATGCCTGTAATCCCAGAATTTTAGAAGGCTGAGGCAGGTGGGTCACTTGAGGGTAGGAGTCCGAGACCAGCCTGACCAACATGGTAAAACCCCATCTCTACTAAAAATATAAAAATTAGCTGGGCATGGTGGCACATGCCTGTAATCCCAGCTACTCAGGAGGGTGAGGCATGAGAATCATTTGGGCCTGGGAAGAGGAGGATGCAGTGAGCCGAGATCACATCTCTGCACTCCAGCTTGGGCAACAGAGTGAGACTCTGTCTCAAAAATAAAATACATAAAAAATTAAAAAATAAAAATAATAAAAATCACTAAAGCCCCAAAATAAGTTAAGAAATACACAATATTAAAGAATGTAAATTGTCTCATCAAATACATAAATTTGGGGTGGGCAGTAAAAGTCTAGAGTTTTGCATATGACAGAAGTTATCAGCTTAAAATAATTGATTATGAGACGTTTTATGTGAGCCTCATGGTAACTACAAAACAAAAACTATAGGAGATATATAAACAATGAAGTGGTAGGAATCAACACTTAACACTAGATAAAATTACCAAATGGCAAAGTAAACAAGAAAGGAAAAAAGAAACAAAAGATCTACAAAACAATGAGAAAGCAATTGAAAATGGCAGGACTAAGTCCATACCTATTAATAACAACCTTGAATATAAATGGATTCAATTTTCCAATCAAAAGACAGAGTAGCTGAGTGGATTTACAAACAAGATCCAAGTATATGCTGCCAACAAGAGACTTAAGCTTACCGGCACATATGCTGGAAGTAAAAGGATAGAAAATATCCCATGCAAATGGTAACCACAAGAGAGCAGAAGTGGCTAATTTATATCTGATAATGTAGATTTTAAGTCAAAACTTCCAGCAAAGACAAAGGAGGTAATTATTTAATGATAAAAAATCAATTCAACAATTTTAAATATAGTAGCACCCAACATTGGAGCACCAAAATACACAAAGCAAACATTAGTGGGCATAAAGGAACAAATAGATAACAATAGAATAATACTAGGGGACTTCAATACCCCACTTTGAACAAAGAATAGATCAATAAAACAGAAAAATGATAAGGAACTATTGGACATGAATTGCATTTTTGACTAAATAGGCCAAACAGATGTGTAATATTTTCATCCAATGGCAGCTGAGTACACATTTTTCTTTAATGGACAGGAAGCATTCTCCAGAATCAACCATATGTTAGGCCACAATAGAAGTCTTAACAAATTTAAGGAGACTGAAATCATATCTAGCATTATTTCAAACCACAGTGGCATGAAACTAGAGATCTATAACAGGAGAAATAATGGAAATTTTACAAATACGTGGAAATTAGCAACATTCTTCTAAACAACCAAATGGATCAAAGAAGAAATCAAAAAGTAAACTTACAAATATCTTGATACATCATGAGACACACAACAGCAATAAATGCCTACATTAAAAATTAAAGAAACACCAAATCAATAGTCTGACATTACACTTCAAGGAACCAGAAAAAGAACAAACTAAACCCAAAATTAGCAGAAAAAAGGTAAAAAAAAAAAAAAGTCAAAACAGAAATAGAATAAAATGGAGAACAGAAAAAAATAAATAACATTGAGTTCTTTTCTGAAAAAAACTAATGAAAATTGACAAACAGCTAGTCTAAGAAAAAAAAGAGAAAACTCAAATAAATAAAAAATAAAAGAATCATAAGGCATTATTTTGAACAAATACATACTAACAAATTGGATAACCTAGAGTGAATGGATAAATTCCTAGAGAAATACAACATACCAAGATTGACTGAGGAAGAAATAGGAAGCCTGAAAAGACAAATAACAAACAAAAAGATTGAAGAAGTATTCAAAAACTTGCTGACAAAGAAAAGCTCAGGACAAGATGGTTTCCCAGCTGAATTCCACCAAACATTCAAATAAGAATAATACCAATTCTTCTTAAACTCTTTCTAAATATAAGCTATAAGGAATACTTCCAGATGCATTTTATGAGGCCAGCATCACCTTCATACATAAGACAGACAAGGATAATACAAGGAAAGCAAACTACAGGCCATTTTCTCTGAATATTGATGCAAAAATTCTCAAGAAAAGTTTACCAAACCAAATTTAAAAACACATCAAAAAGATTATATATCATGGCAAAAAGGATTTAACCCTGACATGAAAGCCAGGGTTAACATATGCACATTAATCAATGTGACACATCACATTAACAAAATGAAAGATAAAAACAACATGATTATCTTAGTGGATGCAGAAAAAGCATTAGTCAAAATCTAATATCGTTTTCATTACAAAAACTCTCAACAGTTTAGATATAGAACAAAAGTTTTTCAACATAATAAAGACCATTTATGGAAAAACTCAGCATAATCAACAAGAAACAACTGAAAGTTTTTCCATTAAGATCCAGTACAAGACAAGGATGCCTCCCCTCATTGCTTCTATTCAACATAGTACTGGAAGTACTATCCAGAGCAATCAGACAAGAAAAAAAAGGCATTCAAATCAGAATGCAATGATTAAACCATCTCTGTTTGCAAATGACATGATCCTGTATGTGAAAAATCCTGGGGATTTTGAAGAAAACCTGTTAGAATTAATAAATGAATTTAGTAAATTTGCAGGATACAAAATCAACATGGAAAAATCAGCTGCACTTTTCCACACTAATAACAGCCTACTTGAAAAGGAAATTATTTCTTTTTGCCATTTCCAAAGTTCTTTATTTCTTTTCTAGCTCAACAATTTTGTCTATGATGTTTTTCTTCTACCTGAAAATCTTCCTTTAATATATCTTACAGTACACATCTCTTGGCAATAAGTTGTCTCAGATTTTTTTCTGACAAAGTTTTTATTTACTCTCATTATATAATGAGGTTCTTTCTCTGGACATTCTTTTCTTTCTCAACATCATCTGCTGCTGCTGTGACCCTCACTCCCTGAAATAAATAGCAAATTTAGTCTACTAAGAGAAAAGAAAATTAATTACAACTATATTTGACTCTTCACTTTTCTTCAAAAATGCCAGGCATATTCTCACCTCATGGCCTTTCCACTGGACATTACCTCTGACTGAAACTCTTCCCCCAGATATCTATACAGCATATTCCTTCAACTCCTCCAAAAATTAACTCAAATATCGTCTTTTCAAAACAATATCACGCCCACCTCCAGAAAGCACTCTTTTTCCTTCTTGCACTGTTTAATATTCCCTCCTGAGATTTATCACCTTTTATCATAGTATATTATTTACTTATTTACTTATATTTACCTGTTTCCTTCCACGAAAATAGGAAATAATAATTTTTGTCTCTTTTTTTCACTGCTGCACTTAGAATAGTGTCTGGCAAATAGCAGACAATCACTAAATATTTATTGAATGAAATGCTAATTTGTGGTTGACTTCATGAATTAGATTAAGTAACATATGTAAAACACCTGACATTTAATATGACCTCAGTAAACACTTCTTGTGTGTACAAGAAGCAGTGGTAGACACATATTATAAATATATTATAATAAACAGGTATATATTTTAAGTTTTTAAGTTTAAATTTCTCTATTATAAGTGGAAATAATAAGTAAGTACATATTTTTTAATTACATCCTCATATGAGGAGGTCCAGGTAGTAAAAAACAATGCACATTTTAACATTGTTTTGTGTGGGGGGGTTTAAGTATGAATAGAGTTTTACTCTATAGACATAAAATCATACTAATAGTAATTGTCTATGAACGTGAAACTTGGATCTAAGGCAAGCCCATTTTCAGAGTAGGAGTGGAGATCAGTCTTCTAATTAAAACTGCAGAAAGGAATGGCCATGAATCCATGTGAACTGTAAATATATTTGCCACCAATTTCCTACATTCCTACAAATGAAGTAAAAAGAGATTTCTGAATGTGTTCCTGATAATAATTGATAATTAGACTCTGCTCACTTAGACTAAGGTGTTTTTTTTTCGTGAGAATGAAAAGTATGTAAAATGTATAGTTATCTTGGAAGATTCAGAAAAAAGAATAACATTCCATCAGAGTGGCATAAAAAGATAAAGAAAAAGTAGTTGTCTATGAAGGGGACCCTAGGGCACCAATGAGGTTTAGGATGATATAGAGACTTATTTTTCACTGAACACACTTTGTACCTGTTGATTTTTAAAATCATAGGCATTTATAGTATATAAAAAGCATATAAAATGCAGTAATTTCATTTATGGATGTATTCATCTGAGTTCTTCAGAGAAACAGAACAAAAAACTTTTTTATATAGAAAAACCTTTATTTTAAGGAATTGGGGGCTGCAGAGTCCAAATCTGCATTGTGGACTAACAGGCTGGAAACCCAGAAGACCTGATGGTAAAGATGTACTCTGAAGACAGCAATGATGGAAAATTCTCTGTTGCTCAGAAGGCCAATCTTTGGTCCAACTCAGACCTTCACTTGATTGGATGAGGTCTACCCACATTATGAAGGGCAATCTGCTTCCTCAAATTTCACCAATTTAAATGTAAATTTCACCAAAAATTACTAGATTAAGAAAGCACAGATTAATCTCCAATATATTAAGCTGAAAGAAAGATGCCTTTCATAAGAGAGCACAGAAGGTATGATTTCACTTATATAAAGTTCCAGAACAGAAAAATCTAATCTATGGTGGAGAAAAATCAGATAAGTGGTTGCACCTGTTTAAGTATTGATAAGGAAGCAGCATGGAGAAACATTCCAGAGTAATGGAAATGTTCTATATCTGGAAAGGTATTTGGTTTCCAGAGTTATATGCAGTTGTCACACCAATTGAATGGTATGCTAAAAGTTGCGCATTTCATTATGCAAAAATTTTACCTGAAAAACTAAAAATAAATATTGAGCACTAGTTAATGATATACATGCTTAAGTATTTATAGGTTGTTAATGTTTCAGCATGCATATCATTAACTAGAATTTAATATTTGTTTACTGTATACAACCTACTTTAAGATGCATTAATTCATTTAGGTGGATTTGTGGATAAACAATGGGACAGATAGATGAATAGTTATGTGAGAAAGTAAATATGGTAAAGTTAACTATGGCACCTATGTGGTGGTTATATGGGCATTCATTGAACACATTTGTATTTCTCTATGTTTGAAATGTTTTAAAATAAAATATTAAGACAAAAAGAAAATGTAAATTAAAAAATTACTTTTACAAGTATCTCCCTCTATGCATTCAGCATAATTGGCCCTCCTTGGGTAAAATTAGAAATCCATTTTCCTAATTATTTTACATTCAAATATAAAATATCTACAAGGAAAAACTGCAACAAAATTTCATTTACCTTTTTCAATTCCATTTCTTGCTAGAGAGCAGATGCAAACCACAGCAAAGACTACAGCACTATTTATGAAAAAATCCACATGATTATTCACTTTAACAGGGCACGAAAGTGAGAATCTGAAAGAAGGGTTCAAAAGGCTCTAATCTTGCTGCCTAAAATGTATTCTTGTTGTTTTTGCAAACTATTAGAACTCTAGACCTACAGCCATGACATTTTATATTGAAATGTTACTAACAAAACATCATTTGCATCACTAGAATTCTCCAGTTGAGAGCTCTGAGTTCTTCAGGTAAAAAGGGAGTGATATCAGTCAACACTTTAGTCTGATTCCAGATTGCAAAATGAAGGATGGACTTGTATCACTTATCTGATTCCAATTTGTACAAACTAGTCAGTGATTAGGCAAAGTAAATCTTGGAAAGAAGAAATTTCTTCTAACTTACCAATGGCAATTTCAGGTATGAAATAAAACATTACCTATGTCACATAACTTACATTATGTCAATAACTCTGCACTAATGATGGTGAACTTCACTATAGGCACTCTATTATAATTTTAAAAAGGCTCAATTGGAAGTCTTCTGGATCCTCTTCCCACTTTTACTTCTCTGTGACCCCACTTCCACTGTCCTTAGGGTAATATCCACACAGTAATCCATTCAGACAGAGTTTGATAATGTTGAAAAAGTAGTTTCCAGTAATAATGCATCAATGCCTTTTCATTCACATAGCACTTTGCCATTTTAATATGTTTTGGAAATATCCAGCTCACTAAGACTTGATAAGATGATGCTGCCTACAGCACTAGCTTTCAAACCGTTGTTCAAATGCAGCTGCATGAAAGTCACTTAGGTTGCTTATTTCAAAAGTAGGTTTATTGGACCTACCCCTCACCTACTCAAACAGAATTTTGTAAGAGGGCATCCAGAATCTTCTTTCTTTCTGTCTATGTAGGTATCTAGATATCTATATCTATCTATCTATCTATCTATCTATCTATCTATCTATCTATCTATCTATCTAATCTGTCTATATATGTGTATATCTACCAATCTATCACTTTGTAATGATGCTTTCAATCAATTAAGCTTAAAAATTACATTTTTCTTACTAGTTCTGCCAATTCTCATGCCAATTCTTGGCATGAGAATCTTGTTGACAATTGTCACCTGAGGTTCAGCTGGTTGAGACAACCAACGATCCACAATATGTGAGGAACATTTGAACATTGGAACCGAAAAGAGACAAAAGGATTAATTCAAAATACATTAGTATCCATAATAGGATGGCTTTATTAGCATATGTGTATATAGAAAAGAGAAAAAGGGAGGAGTGTAATTTGAGGTACAGTAATACCTACATGATTCTGGTTGTAAGGCCTAATTCTTTCTTCCTAGAAATTAGTAACAATACTTACCAAATGAGGCTAAGGCTATAACTTTGTTTGGCCAGGATCTTTAGTTTCTTTCTTTGTCATCTGGATCACTCTCTTTTTCTATCTCTGATTTTCAGTGGAATAGTGGCTTTATAATATCAGCTATGACAAACTAACACAGGAACAGAAAACCAAACACCAAGTGGGAGTTGAACAATGAAAACACATGGAAACAGGGAGGGAATATCACATACCAGGGCCTGTTGGGGGATGGGGGGCAAGGGGAGGGAGAGCATTAGGACAAATACCTAATGCATGCAGGGCTTAAAACTTAGATGACGGGTTGATAGGTGCAACAAACCACTATGGCACGTGTATACTACCTATGTAACAAACCTGTATGTTCTGCACATGTATCCCAGAACTTAAAGTAAAATTTTTAAAAAATCAGCTATGAGATTACAATGTTGAGAGACAACTCTCTATAAGTCTCTTTTATTCTGCATGCCTTGCAACAGAGGCACCAACTGCTTTTGTTCTGAGCTATATTTTCAAGAATATTTCTATAACAAACATCCTTGGAAGATAGAGATAATGTCTTCCTCCAGGCCAAAGAGCAGATTTTCTTAGTACTTAGTGTAAAGGATTCAGGTTTTCTGTGTTCCAGGTTTTATCTTCTGTGATGCAATCCATTACATGCACAGGTGTCACCTGGCCTTCTTCGTTTCACCCGGTGAGAATTGAGGATTAGGGTTCTAGTGCAAGAAAAGACTGGTTCTTTAGCTACTGCTAGTGCTGTGAGTAATTCACTGTCCTTTGTCTCTAACCCAGATGTCATGTGTCTTTGGCAGAATTCATGAATCTGTGGCAAGGTAATTGCTTACTTGCTTAAAAGTAGGATAAAATCTCAGATTTTTCAGTTTTTGACAGGCAATTGCATAACATTTTCAATTTATCTCTACTTTCTAAAAGTTCAGATGAAGTAGTAAGCCCTTGGCAACTTTATTTTATAATTATAATTATCTAGTTCGTAATATATAAAATTCCAAGAAGCTGTTGCTGTTTCAAAGAAACAAACACTCTAGGCTAGGCATGGTGACTCACACCTGTAATCCCAGCACTTTGGGAGACCAAGGCAGGAAGACCACTTAAAGCTAGGAGCTCAAGATCAGACTTGGCCAAAAAGTGAGACCCCCATCTCTACAAAAAAATAAAATAAAATAAATTAGCCAGTTGCAGTGACATGTAACTGTAGTTCCAGCTACTCAAAAGGCTGAGGCAGAGGATTCCTTGAGCCCAGGAGTCCAAGGTTGCTGTGAACTATGATCATGCCACTGCATGCCAGCCTGGCTGACAGAGCAAAACCCTGTCTCTACAAAAAAAGAAAGAAAAAAACATCTGAAAATCTCTTCTACAGGTAATTACAATCCCAAACATGGCATCTCTCCTTTAGCCAGGTCTACACTGTCAGTACATTATCTCTCCTGAAAGTTCTGATATGTGTTCTTCTGGAGGGAAAAGCTGGCATTTTATCACTGTTAGGAATTCATTTTATCCCTATTGGCCTCTGCATGTGTAGCAACTTCCACGTTGAAGCTAAACTGAAATATCTTCTTCCATTAATTTTATGAGTGACTTTCTGAATGTCTAAGAAGTTTGACCATAGCTGCCTATGCAACTAGAAAGGAAGTAGGAAGATAGCAATTTCTTACCAGTTTCATTTCTAGGTTTAGGTATAGACTTCCAAACACATTTTTTATTTTATTCTCTATTTTATGTAAACATATAGTCTTATCAACTTGAATAATTTTAAAGTTGAAAAAGATCTTAGAAGCCACCTATGTGCAACCTCCCACATTAAGCAGGTATGTGCTCTACTAACTATAAGCAGCCATTGTTTAGTAATCTACAGTGATGGGAGCTTATGGAATTCACATAACATGCTTATTGTGATTGAGTTAATTTAATAATTTAGCAGCACTTGTTTATACTAAGCATAAATCAGTTATCATAATCATCTCCAGTTGTTAGTCCTATGCCTATCCTCAAGAGCCACCACTGAATTAATTTACTCCCTCTCAAATGTCATAAGCTATCTACCCCCAAACTAAACTTAACAAATCACAAAGATTTTTTAATGACATGGCTTCAAAATCTTTGGGTATCTAGCAAAATCCATACTCAAATGCACTTCATATGTGCTCAGCCCACAATAGCCTACTAGCAAAACTTAATACTGTATTAGCCTTTTTATGCAGATGTATCACATTGTTGATTTTTATTGTGTTCACAGTTAACTAGAAACATCAGATACTTTACACATGAATTTCTAACAGCCAGGTTCATCACATTTTAAATTCATGCAATTGATTTTTTTATCTAAATGCACTGTGCTAAGTTAGTTTGGTGGGTTTTAATCCATTTTTTCCGTCCTCTTAAAATTCTTTTTGAATGTTATTGCTATAATCAAACTATTGGTACCTTTTCCAAGTTTTCTCATTTAAAAATCTGAAACAAATGTCTTTTAAACCTTTACTCAAGTTATTGATTAAGACATCAGATAGAACAGAGCCAGAAATAAAAAAAGCCTTTGATCTTAAACTTTAAACTTCTTTCATGGTTGACATGATTTTAACCTCTATATTTTTATGTGTCAATATTTAAAATGCTTCAAATTTATCTTATTTTTGTCAGTTAGGATTCATTTATTTATCTTATTCCCAATGTTGCAATGACTTGAGATAATTTAATAAGTATCTTGCTGAAATTTAAGAAACTACTCGATTAAATATATTATAAAGTTTATAAGTATAGGAGGGCATGGTGGCTCACACCTGTAATCCCAGCACTTTGGGAGGCCAAGGTCGAAGTATCATTTGAGCTCAGGAGTTCAACACCAGGCTGGGCAACATGGTGAGACCCAGTCTCTACCAAAAAAAAAAAAAAAAAAAAAAAAAAAAAAAAAAAAAAACCTATAAAAGTTAGCCAGGTGTGGTGGTGTGCACCTGTAGTCCTATTTACTCAGGAGGCTGAGGAAGGAGGCTCCTTTGACCCTAGTTCAAGGCAACAGTGAGCTATGTTTATGCCATTGCACTCCAGCCTGGACAAAACTTTGAAAACACTGAAAATATAGATAATGCCAGTTAACCCTATTATAAAGGTGGCTGTGTAAATTAGAAGTGGTCCACATAGCCTGCATAATAACATACAGATGAACAAAGAAGTGCAAATAAAATTCACATAAAACACATAGCTTCAACATTATTACAAGTTAGAGAACACAAGTTTTAAATCACCTGTACATAGACAAATCAACATTAAATGCCAACAGAGATACCATTAGACTTCTCGCTGTCACTTCAAGACATTGGATGTGGGGAACGGTGCTGAGTCTAAAGAGACTGCATGGAAAAGTGGAACACAGAAAAAGAAACGTATATACAGCAAACACAAATTCACCACACGAAGAAAAATCCAACACTGAACACAGGTCAGAAACCTGTTGGTTGAAAGTATGAGCTATAGTTAAAAGATTTGAAAATATATGTGTCTGAGATGGCAGTCATGGGAAAACATTATATCTAGGGGGAGAAGAAGGTAAGTAGGAAGGAGGAGACATCCTTTTAAGCTGTAGTAGTGAAGCCAAATCAAGAATTAAGAGGAAAAAAATAAGGCTCTTGAAAAAATGAAAGAAACAAGAAACATAAATTCTTTTCCCTCATCATCACCACCGACATAAAAGTTATTCATTAAAAAAGTAACTTTATGAAACTAACAGAACAAAAAGTGGTTTTGAAATACAAACACAATTTATCAAAAGGATAGAGTAAAATTAGCCTATTTCCATATAATGATACTATGTAAGAAAAACAGAAAATGATAAACAATGTATCCGATAAAAATCTCCCTCAAAAAACAATCTTGAAGTAGAAAAAAATTATAGCACAACACTCAAACTAAATAAAATATCCTACAAAAGATCATTTCAAGATCATGCTTATATAATTAATTCAAAATTTAAAAACAAAAATAGATAAAACAGCAAAAAAGGAAATGAACTGACTGCAGTTACTAAAAGTTAAAGAAAAAGACATACATGAAAATGAAGGTGAAAGACAATTAATCAAGAATAGAGTTAAATGAAAATTGATAGGAAGAATTAAATAGGGACGGGTTAACAAAAGTAATGAAAAAAAAAGAGGAGATAAAGGACAAAAAAAGAGTCAGAAAGAAAGGGATTAAAATGGTATACAGGCAAAGAAGATCTAACATAACAGTAACTGGAGTCCCTGAAGAATATTATTAAACAATGTAACAAAGACTGTACACTTAATTGTAATCCAGAGTTCTACTTTTGGCCACAATGAATAAACAAGGCTCAAACTAGCAATCCTGCCTCAACAACACTGAAGAAAATATAAACAAGAATTGTTTTCCAACATTGGAGATCAGGTAGTGAAGGACTGTGACCTATGAGGAAAGAGAATGAGGTGAGCCTTATAATTATTCCCATTTGGGGTAGCAGAGTCCTGTGGGCTAAAGTGAGTTGAGGAGGCAGAGATTAGAGCTTGCCTAATTCCTTGGCTGATGACCAATTATGAAAACACACACAAGACCACTAAGTGTACCTAGCTTAAAAGCATTAGATGGAAATCTTAAGAGCAAAACTGAGATATCAACTTCTTCATTTTTGGGGGAGATAACTTTTCAGTTTGAGTCCATGCAAATTACCTACTGGAATAAAAAGGCAACACTCCCCAAAAGAACATAACAGAATTACTATATTATATTATCTACAATATTTACTTAACAATGACAAATTATGAGACATGTGAAAAAAATAAAAATAAAAAGTAAGTATGACCTATTCAGAGGAGAAAGAGCAGTCAATGAAAACATTCTGAACAAGAGCCACTGTGGGATATAGTAGATCAAAACTTCAAAGCTTATATTACAAATATATTCAAAGAATTAAAAGATAAATATTCAAAGAATTAGAGGAAAAATGGTAAAAGTGAGTCAACAAATAAGGACCATCAGTAGATGAAATGCCATTATATAACTGAAAATCCTATAACATAAAGAAAGTAATAACTCGCTAGATAGGGAAGAACAGTTAATTGATAGACTACTTGATTTTGAGACATATTAAAGCAAGAGTAATAGAGTGAATTTTAGCCTAAGGAAAAAATATTTAGATTAGTGAAACAGAAAAGAGAGTCCAGAAATAGATCCACACATTTACGAGCAATTGATTTTTAGCAAAGGCACCAAGGTAACTCCATAGGAGAAAGGATTAACTTTTCAGCCAGTAGTGCTTGAACAACTGGACATCCATCCGTAAAAAAGTTCAATGAACTTCACATCATAGACAAAATTAATTCAAAATAATGTATAGATCTATTGTAAAAATTCAAACTATAAAAATTTTAGACGATAACATAGGAGACCATCTTTTTGACCATGGGTTAGGTAAGCTCACATTCTCTAGACACAACCTACTAAACAAGAAGGATAAAATAAAAAATCGATAAAGTGAATTTTATCAAATTTTAAAATGTCTGCCTTTCGAAAGTTACTCTAGGAAAATTGACAGGCTATCACAGTTGAGGATAAAAATATTCACAATATACATCACAAGATTATATATATATATATTCACTATTATATATATATATCTGATAAAGAAGTTGTTTTCAGAAAATATTATTTTAAAACTTTTATAGATTAGTAATATTAAGACAAACAGGTTTTCCCAAAACTGGCAACAGATTTAAACAGTATCTTTGCTAAAGAAGCTATATGAATAGTCGATAGTCACATAAAAAGGTGTTCGACATCATTTCTCATCAAGGAAATTCAAATGAAAATAACAATTAGCTACTACTGCACAACTAGTACAATGGCTGAAGTAAAAAACACACAAACAAAAAAATGAATATACAGTGTTGCAAGGAAGTAGAGCACACAAAACACTCATATGCTATTGTTGGTAATATAAAATGGTTCAAGAGCTTTGCAAAGCAGTTTGGCAGTTTCTCATAAAATTAAATGCACATGGCCGGGCACTGTGGCTCACGCCTGTAATCCCAGCCCTTTGGGAGGCCGAGGCGAGCGGATCAAGAGGTCATGAGATTGAGACCATCCTGGCTAACACGGTGAAACCCCGTCCCTACTAAAAATACAAAAAATTAGCCGAGAGTGGTGGCAGGCGCCTGTAGTCCCAGCTACTCGGGAGGCTGAGGCAGGAGAACGGCGTGAACCCGGGAGGCAGAGCTTGCAGTGAGCCGAGATCGCGCCACTGCACTCCAGGCTGGGAGACAGCGAGACTCCATCTCAAAACAAAACAAAACATTAAATGCACATTTACCCCATGATCCAACAATTCCTCTCTTATTTGTCCAAGAGAAACAAAAACATGTACACCAAAAAACTTGTTCACAAATGTTTACAGAAGGCTTGTTCCCAACAGCTAATATGTAAAACAACACGAGTATCTATCAAAGGCTAAATTCTTAAATTTGTGGTATATACATACAATGGAATACTACATGTCAATAAAAAGGTATAAACTACGAACACATAAAACAGTATGGATAAATTCCAAAATCATGCTGAGAAAGAGAAGCAAGATAAAACAGAAACTAGGCACACTACATGAACCCTGTATGATATCACACACAATATGTTTATATTGTATGATTAACTTATATGAAATTCCAGAAAAGTCTAACCTGTAGTGATAGAAATCAAATCAGTGATTCCTTGGGGCTATCACATGGGTGGTAAGATAGATGCTTGGGGAAAGGGATTAACTGAAATGGAGTGGAAGGGCATTTCCTTGAGGCATAAGAAAGTCCTATATCTTGATGTGGTAGTCTTTACGTGGGTAACAAAACATATACATTTATCAAAAGTCATCAAACTCTCATTTTAAACAGTTGAATCTTAATGTATGTAAATTACTCCTAAATAGAATTGAGTTAGGAAAAAAAAAACTGTAATCAAAGAAAAGTTTCTTGAACTAAAAGACTTACATCTACATACTAAAAGGTTCACTGGGTTCCTGGAATAATTGAGTTGGAATTTCCTGAATTTTGTGACATACCCTTGTAAAGCTATTATAATTTAGAGAAAAAGAAAAAGAATTCTCCAGTCTTGCTCACTGAAAGACCAAAGTAAGAAAATAACAATGGGATCAGATCTGTCAAAATCAACAAACAAGTGAATTTTGTAGCAGCATTTTTATTTTATTTTATTTTATTTATTTATTTCGAGACAGAGTTTCCTTCTTGTTGCCCAGGCTAGAGTGCAATGGCATAATCTCGGCTCACCACAACCTCCGCCTCCTAGGTTCAAGTGATTCTCCTGCCTCAGTCTCCCGAGTGGCTGAGATTACAGGCATGCACCACCGCGGTAGGCTAATTTTGTATTTTTGGTAGAGATGGGGTTTCTCCATGTTGGTCAGGTTGGTCTCAAACTCCCAACCTCAGGTAATCCGCCCACCTCAGCCTCCCAAACTGCTGGGATTACAGGTGTGAGCCACCGTGCCTGGCTTGTAGCAGCATTTTTAAGGAACTCATGGAAAGAATGATCCAAAGATATTTTACTCAACTAAGCTTCTGTTCAAATGTCAATAAACTCACATAATGAGTTTATACCTGAAAGGACTCAGCCTGTTCACAATTGTCTTTCTAGAGGAAACTATGAGAGAATGATCTTTATCCAACCAAACGATACTGTGAAATTTGGGGTGAAAGGACTGACAGTGAGCATTTAATATATATAATTATAAATGTAACATGAAAACAAGGATGATGAAAATGATGGAAAATATTGTATAGATATGATTTCACAAAGAATAAAGAATTCAACTTAAAAAATCAAAAAAGGAGTGAAAATTTAAAAATAAGTTAATTGATTGTTGGAGTGGAGATTAAGGGATAATCATTTTACGCTGACAAACCAACCATAGACACGCACGACATAATGACATTTCAGTCAACAACATATCTCATATATAACAGTGGTCCTATAAGATTATATTACTGTATTTTTAAAGTATCTTTTCTATGTTTAGATTCACAAATACTTTCCATTGTGTTCCAATCACCTACAGTATTCAGTACACTCACATGTTGCACAGGTTTTCGACCCAGGAGCAATAAGCTATACCATATAGCCTAGGTGTGTAGCAGGCCACACCATGTAGGCTTGTGTGAGTCCACTCTATGATGTTCATGCAACAACTTGGTTGCCTGACAACACATTTATCAGACTGTATCCCCGTTATTAAACTATCCATGACTGTAACAAATGTAAGAAAAAGGGGAATTAAAGGTGCTGTAAAAGGTAAAAATAAAAAGATAATCACTAGAACAAATAAGACATCACATTTTCAATATACTAAAGGAAATTGTTTTAAAGTGCAAAGAAATTTATATAACACCCATTTTAACTTCCCAGAAATAGTCAGTTAACTAGAATTATTTCCAGTGTCTCCCTCTCTCTTCCAACCCTTTTTCTTTCTCTTTCTCTCATGCATTCTCTCTCTTTCTTCATGTGCATTATTACTATAAACTTGAATTGTTGAATTGTATTTTCATTTAATATTTTGTCATGAGCATTGTCCATGACATCAAATGTTCACTAAAACATGACTTTTAATAGATTCTTGTATATTCCATATAATGGATGAATTGATATATTTGTTCTAAAATCTTACTGGCTCATTGTGTTTTATAATCAAAAGTGTATTCATTTATTTATTCACTTAAAATGCCTTTATAAGATGCCGCATGTTGTACATGATACATCTATGAGCAGGACAGAATTATCCTCTGCCCGTCTAGGAAGAAATTTAAACAAATAATAATGTGAACTGCACCTGGGAACAGGAGATTAAGACCATTCAATTATACTTCCTGAAGGTCTCTATTTTAAGATTGTTTCTAAAAGTACCATTTCTCCTTGACATTTTTCCTTCTCCATAATTGGGAATACATGTACATTCACCTTTTCATTCTACAAAATTTTAAGTTTATATAAAACATGTTAAACCTATTTTTTTCTTTAACTATCAATAGCATTGATGGTAATGGTATCTTAACTCTTAAAATACAACATTAGCTGTTCTTGTTTCCTCTTCTGTTCTCCCTCCATTATTAGTTTTGTTGTTATGAACTGGAACTTTGGATTCATATTTTATGAATAATCATGTATTATTCACCAAATATCATCTTTAAAGAATTGTTTTAAACATTTGCCATATTCTATGAACATTGTAATGTCTATTAATTCTATATGCATCTGCTATTGTTCATAACCTCAGTCATTTTATACCACAACTTGTTCATTTTTGAGTTTCTTACATCAACTCCTTTTTTGGTTGGCTGGAGTATTTTAAAATATTTTTTCTAGGAAAGCAATATCTTTGTTGATATTTAAATATATTGTTTGTATAACATTTTAAATGGTGATTACTGTAATTTAATCCAAAAAGAAGTCAGTATGTTTTGACAAAATGTATTCTTGAAAAATGAAATAATTATTAATAATCGGTTTAAATTTCTTTGATATGCAAATGTACATAATAGGTAAATCTACAGAGACAGAAATTACATTATGCACTGCTTGGGGCTGCAGGACTGAGTTGATGAGGGGTGATGCCAAGGGATATGGTGTGGAGTTTCTTTGGGAAATAATGAAAATATTGCAAAATGCATTGTGGTGATGGCTGCACAAATCTATAAAAACACCAAAAGCCATTGAACAGTTCACTTTAAATGAGTGAATTGTATGGTTTGTGAATTATATCTCGATAAAGCTGTAAAAAAGAATCAGCTTATTATTTTTACTGTTCAATAGTCAATTTGCTGAAATTTATCTTCCTGAAACCAGAGACATCATTTTGCTCATTTATCTCCAAGCTTTTGGCATCTCTTCTCTTCACCAGGGTTTCAGACTCAAAGTATAAACTAGATACAAATCACAGCATCAATACACATTTCACTCTGACTTGGCTTGATATAATAATACAGATTTAAAAATCATTCCCAATGTTTACTCTTATTTCTCCTTTGCTTTTATCTGTGTCTCTGCTGTCTCATGTTATGCTCTCCTTACACTTTCAACTGATTAGCCAAATAAGCTGTAAAGAATGGATCTGACCTGGCCAACTAATTCATGTTTTTGTGTAACGACCCATCCTGTGACCCTAGGAAACATCACATTCCACAAAACTCCATCACAATGGCCAAACCGTTATGCCAAATGCCAAAAGTTCTAACAGTGAAATTTAGGGCAACAGAAGAAATTGGAAAAGACATTTGGAAATGCAAAGAGATTTTCGAGGATCCTGAAATCAGGGCACAGGTGCGGCTGCCAGCCCTGCCTCCTGTTCATGCTGGCTCTTGAATGCCCCTGGTTTCTACTTCCACTGTCTGCATTAAACTTCTGGGGACCATTAAGGCTGATATTTCTCCAAGGAGCTCCTCTTCCCTAACTTGGGTGGCTAAATGGCACCTTTATATTTAGTTTGGTTTTTATCCTCTCCTTCATGGTCCTCTCCCCTACAAATTATAGATGGAAGATGTTTAAGACCAGTGCTATGAAGAAATTAATAAGTTCAAATACAGTATCTGAGGGGGATTGGTTCCAGAACCTCCTGCAGATACCCAAATCCAGGCATGCTCAAGTCCTGATATACAATGGTGTAGCATTTGCAATCTACTCACATTCTCTTTATACTTTAAATCATTTCTAGATTAAATACCTAGTAGAATGTAAATGAAACCATCCTCATAGGGTTAACAAGAACTAAATGCTGGGTTCTGGGCAGAACTACAGTAATAATTAAGCATTAATCAGGCTGCACTCTGGCCCACTTCCTTGTAACTGAAAGTCAGGTAGCACTAGATACTGACCATTTGCACCCCCATTGCTCCTGTAGATAGGATTTCGATGTTAGAATCCTAAGGCTTTTGTTTAAGAATTGATTTGCATCCTTGTTTTTCCTATAAGTGGAAACATTGACATAGGAATCACAAGGCATTTTGTTTAAGAACTGCTTAAGAAGTTCTTTAGATCCTAAATTCCAGTGGAAAGGCTGATGCCAACCAATTTAAAGACTTCCACAGAGAAACCCAATCAGCAGGAGAGTGCAGTTTCCTCATCTCCCCATCCCGTGACTTTACCTTGCACTCCTATCAGTCAGTGATCCCCATACCTCGGCCTACTGCAAACTACTTAAAATCCCTAGACCCAAACTTTTTGGGGAAGTAGATTTGAGGTTTCCTCCCATCTCCTCGTTAGGCTGCTGTATAATAACCAAACTCTACCTCTGCTGCCATCCCCAGTGTCTCAATATATTGGCTTGCTGTACATCATGCAAGCGAGCCTATTACATGCATGCTATGTAAACAGTTGTTATACTGTATTGGTTTTTATTTTCATTTTTTATTGTATTGTTATTTTTGTTGTTCTTTTTCTTGAATATTTTTGATCCATGGTTGGTTGAATCTGCAGATTTGAAACCCACAGATACAGAGGACCCACTGTAATTCCTTTTTTTTTTTTTTTTTTTTTTTTTTTTTTTTTTTTTTTGATGGGGTCTGGCTCTGTCACCCGGGCTGGAGTGCAGTGGTGCAATCTCAGATCACTGCAATCTCCGCCTACCGGGTTCAAGCAATTCTCCTGCCTCAACCTTTTGAGTAGCTGGGATTACAGGTGCTGACCCCCATGCCCAGTTAATTTTTGTATTTTTAGTAGAGACAGGGTTTCACCATGTTGATCAGGCTGTCTGGAACTCCTGATCTCAAGTGATCTGCCCACCTTGGCCTCCCAAAGTGCTGGCATTACAAGCGTGAGCCACCGCAGCTGGCTTCCTTTTTCATTTATGTTACATTATTGAAACTTTTAATAAATTTTGGCATTTTTTTCTTCTCTTTGTCTAAAAGAATGATAAAAAGGCTTAAAATTTCAGACAAGACATTACAAGACATTTATGAAGCCTTAGGGGAAAAAATAAGAAAAATACAAATGGAAAAAGCATGCTTTTTGAGAAGGTTACCAGTATTCTTCTGGATACTTTTTTTAATAACTAGAAGAAGGACGACAAAAAACCATATGAAGATATTGTTACATTAAATCGGCACCACTTTCTAGTTTCTGGAAGTTTGTGGAAATGAAGTGAATATGGATGACACCTTACAGTGAGCATCAGCCAAGAAGGGAAGTCTTGCCTCCTTGGGAGCTGAAAAAATGAAAGTGGACTCTAAGGCTTTGAAAGAGCCTTCCAATGACCTGCCATTCACTACCACCCACTCTGTCCAGATCCAGTAATTATGGTAATTACTGTCATTGGTAATTATCAAATCATTCTTTGGGTGAAAATGGTACGATCATGCCTGGTAATCTGCTGCTGTTTAACCAAACTGCAAATGTAATCTTCAGCTAGCTTTGGTCTATCTTGGTACTCCTTTGCTTCAACATAGGCCCCATTCTCCCTCTAATGTCCTGTGGAAATGAATGCCTATCAGTTTTTCCTGGGTTTTGATGTTGTTTACTGTGGTTTTTCAATTTAAATAGTGCACCTTTTTGCTCCATTTATCTTCTTTGTTATTTTTCAGGTGGATCATCAGAAACTTCCCTAAGAGTTTTACTCCTAACTCAAACTGTAGAATCTAGAACTATATATCCTCTCCTAGTGCCCAGTATTCTAATGGGGTCCTCTTGCAGCACTGCTGTGATAATATATTCTCATGTCATACTTACCATCTCAGGAAATGACTGCACCCCTGACTCACATCAATCTCATGGTCCACCATGCCTGCCCTCTGGTCTTTCTTTCTCTCACTTGCATGTAACTCCTTCTGTCAATTGACAAAGTTAGGTTTGACTTTATAAGAAGAACCTTTTCTTTGTTTCCCTTGCCCTTTTGCAGCTTTCCAGGGAGGCACAAGTGTCAGCTGTCAAGGCGGTTTTTAATTATTGACTCATCAGGCTTGGTCTTCCCAGGGGAAAGGGAAACTGCTATTTCGCATTTGTGCTACGGAGGGCAATGACTAAGATATGATAAATAAATAACAGTGCATGATGGATATCTGATCCTCTGCAAGCCACAAGAGAACACTTCTGTCAAAGCAGCCATGCTTCTGTCTCCCTTTAACAACGCATCATCCTTTAGCAGCCACAGCTGCCACTGTGGAACAATGAGCATGTGCTCAGAGCACCCATTTTTTCTATGCTTAGAAAAAGAGGGTGGCAACCTTCATAAATCCTACATTGTAGGGCTTGTCTATTTCATCCTTCCTCTGCCCTGCTTTAAAGGAAGAAGAATGGAAATGAGATTTCCTCCCTGAAGACTAGATGCATGACCTTGCTACATCATTGTAGGACTCTTAGCAATCCACTGTCTTTCCGTTCTTCAGTTTCCTTATCTATAAAATTGAGATATCACTTCACTCTGCCTATACTACATCATTACTCTGAGACCCTGTGGAAATAATATGTATAAAAATATAAAAAGAAGGGGGCCAGGGGCTGAAAACTTTCTATTGGGTATATGTCCACTATCTGGGTGATGGGATCAATAGAGGCCTGAACCTCCGCATCACACAGTATACCCTTGTAACAAACTTGCACATGCACCCACTGAATTTATAATAAAAATGGAAATTTAAACAATTAAATATATGTAATAATATACATTTTATTTGAATTATTAGCTGTTTTCTTCTCTTTCCCTATTTCACTTTTTTTAAGCTCCGTGAAAGCTGAGGCTTTCTTTTGCTCACTGCGTGCCTGACACATGGTGAGCACTCATTCAATATTTGAGGAATAAATGCTTTAGGCAATGAAGAAATGAGTTATGTATCTACCATGCAGCTACTGTGGCTGCTATTGGGTCATAGGAAAGTGCGTAAAATAGGCATAACCTCTGCCTTTGTGAGATTTATAATTTCACTGGAAACATAGAATGCTTCTAATAAAGACATCAACTTTCCCTTAAATTAGACAGGACTGGAAGAAACAGGGATGAAGAAAAAAAATAAGTGAAAATTTGAAGCTGTCAAGTTTATCTTTAGGATCCAGCTTTTTTCTTGTTGGTCTATATCTCCCTTCTGTTGACTTTCTTCTGCTCTACTCTCCTCATTCCGTTTGCCCCCTTACGGCCAATTCTGGTTTTCTCCTATTTGCAAATTCTCCTTATGAAAATATATAGGTGATTTTTATAACATTAATGCATCTCCCTTTGGGATTTTCTATGTAGATGGTTATGTCATCTGAAAATAAAGAAAAATTTTTTTTCATTTTTAGTACATATGCCTTTTTTTCCCCCAGCTTGTCGTATTGCATTGGCTAAATAGCCAGTATAAAAGCTTTCTTCGATTCCTAGTTTTGCTAAGAGTTTTTCCTGCAATAGTGCTGCATTGTGCCAACTTTTATTCTACATCTAATGAGATGCCCATATTATTTTTCTTTTCTGTTAATATGTCAAATTACATTGATTGTCTTTTCATTGCTAAACCAGCTTTGCTTTTCAAAAATATGTCCCACGACCCATAATATGTCCTCATCTTTTATATATATATTGCTGGATTTAACTTGCAATTTTTTAAATTTTGGCGACTATGTTCATGAGGGATATTTGTGTGCAGTATATTTATTTTGGAAATATCTTTGTCCATCTTTGATATTAGTATTTTGATGATCCAATAAAACAACTTGGTGTTTTCTACTCTACTTTCTCAGTATTTATGTAAGATTGGTAGTTTAACATTCTTAAATATGTAGTAAAAGTCACCACTAAAGCAACCTGGACCTGGAATTTTCTTTATGGGAAGATTTTTGATAAATAATTGAATTATTTTAATGAACATATGAGTCTTTATATTTTGTTAATCTTTTTTCAGTTTTTGATAAGTTTTTAATTTCATGGAATTTAGTCATTTTGTCTGAGTTGCCAAATTTAGGGGCGTATAATTGTTCATAACATTCCCTTAGTATATTTCAATATCTGTGCATCTATGCTGTCATGACAATAAAGGACAAAATTCTGTTATTTTCCCTATTATTTATTTATTATTTGTTTATTGTGACAGGGTCTCACCCTGTCACCTAAGGTGGGGGCAGTGGTGCAATCATGGCTCACTGCAGACGACCTCCTGGCTTCAGGCTATCCTCCCATCTTAGCCTCCCAAGCAGCTGGGACTACAGGTGTGCACCACCACGTCTGGCTAATTTTTTATTTTTTTGTAGAGATGAGGGTCTCACTACATTGCCCAGGATGGTCTTGAATGCCTGGCCTCACCCATCTTCCTATCTCAGCCTCCCAAAGTGCTTGAATTACAGGTGTCAGCCACTGTACTGGCAGTTTTTTGTTTTTTACTTCATGGATATCTACTCCAATCTTTATTACTTCCTTATTTTTGATAACTTTGGTTTTACTTTGCTCTTCTTCTAAGTTCATCAAGTATACGTATGGATCTTTGATATTAGACATTTTTAGTTTTCAAATATAATAAACATTTAATGCTATAAAGTTTCCTGTAGATTGTATTCATTTTTATTTTTATATTTTCATTATAATTTGGTAAAATTAATTTAAATATCCCTTGTAATTTATTCTTTGGTCTATTGAGGACTTACAGATATCTTATTGTTACTAATTTGTCATTTAATTTCATTGTGATTAGAAGATATAGTCTGCAAAATTTCACTCCGTTAGCATATTGAAATATTCAAACATTTTTGCCATATTGAAACTTCTTTTATAGCCTAGAACATGGTCTATTTTGGTAAGCATACTAAGTACACTCAAGTAGAATATGTATTCTGGTATAACGTTCTATAAATAATAATTAGTTAAAAGAAGTGCCTAGTGTTGTTCAGGGCACTTACGGCCTTACTGATTCTGTGTCCAGTTCTATCAGTTACTGAGAGATGAATGTTAAAATTTCCAATGAAATACATGGATTTTTCTGTTTCTTTTATCAGTTGAATCAATAATCACAGAACTATTTTGAAACTCTGTTATTAGCCGTATACGTATTTCTGATTAGTATAGATTCCTGAAGGACTGAACATTTCATCATTATGAAGTGTCCTTTTTTTTAATCTCTTGTAATAGTCTTTGTCTTAAGTCTATCTTATATTAAGATAGCCACTCCAGCTTTCTTATGGTTATTGCTAACATAGCATATATCTTCCATTCTTTATTTTAAACTCTCATTTTCTTCACATTTAAGTGTGTTGTGTGCTGCTGGTGTATTAGAATTGAGTCATGGTTCTTTTTCAACTCTAATAACATCATCCTTTAATTACAATGTTTAGTCCATCTCCACGCAGCGTAATTACTGATAACAATTGAGATATAGCTACAAGTTTCTATTTGTTTTCTGTTTCCAATTTTTTTATTCCCCATTCCTATTTCTTGCCTTTTTGTTAATTCAATATATTTTAGAATTCTACTTTAATTTATCTAATGACTTTTAATCTATCCTTTTTTCTATTGCTTTTAGTGAGCTTGATGTACAGATTAAAATCCAAATCATTAACTTTTCAAACTACTTAGAGTTACAATTATCCAACTTTGTATAAAAGAATCTTGCAATTGTGCTTTTGTTCTTTTTAATGTAATTTTTCATGATTTACCTCAACATACATTACAAACTCCCAAATAAAACTTATAAATTTTGCTTTAAGAAGCCATTTAAATTATACAAAAATAATATAGAGAAATATGTCTTATAAAATTGTATATAAATTTTTATATAATCATACAGGAAATAAGATAAAAATTAAGCTCATATTTATATGCATATTTATCATTGCAATATCCCTCATTTCTTTCTGAAGATTCAAATTTCCATCTAGAATTATTTCCCTCAGTCTAAATAATTGCTTTTACATTTCTTTTAGTACACATCAGTTTAGAAACAAGTCTTTTCATTTTTTATTTATCTAAAAATATCTTTTTTTGGCCTTCATTCTTGACTTATACTTTCAAGATATAGAACTCAGAATCGGCAGGCCTGGGTTTTCCCCTTTCAACAGTTTATGTATCATGTTTGCCTAGTTTCCAGGTTCCCTTGTTCTGATCAGAAGTCAATATTATTCATTTAATATAATGTGCCATTTTTTTTTTCTGCTTTCTAGATTTTTTGTTTTTCTTTTGTCCTCAGCAGTTTTACTATGATATACCTAGGTGTGGTTCCTTTGTATTTATTCTGTGTGGAGCTATTTGTGCTTCTTAAATCTGTAAGATTATACCTTTCAATTATTTGTGGATTTTTCAGACATTACTTCTTCAAATGTATTCTTTGCCTGTTCTCTTTCTTCTCTCCTTTTAGAATTACTACATTTTAAAGTTATTCCATTTTTTAAATTACATTTTTTTAAGTCATTTGGTATTGCCAAACATAATTCTGTCTTCAATGTTTTTTTTTTATTTCTCTTCTTCACAATGAATATTATGTTAATCAGTTTTAAAGTTTTTTGGTTATTTCTTCCCTCATCTCTAGTCTTCTGTTGAAGTCATTCAATAAAATATTCTTTATTTTAAACATTTTAGTTTTCAGTTTTAAGATATTCATTTGACACTTGTTTATAATATTTATTTTTCTATGGATATTTTATTATCCGTTCCTTCATTACAAGCATATATTTCTTTCATACTTTAATACAGTTAAAATAGCTGCTCTAAAACACTTGTACGCTAATTCCAATACAAGGATACCAACACCTCTAGGTAGTTTTCAATCGATTGTTTCTCCTCTTGATTATGGTTCAACTACACTAGTTTCTTAATATGTCTAAATTTCTAAAAAAAATTTATTGATACATAATATTCGCACATATTTAATGGGTACATATGATATTTTGATACATGCATAAAATGTGTAGGAATCAAGTCAAGGTATTTAGGAATCCGTAACCTCAATGATTTATCATTTCTTTGTGTTTGGAACATTTCAGTTCTTCTCTTCCAGCTGTTTTGAAATATAAACTATATTTTTGCTAACTCTACTGTGCTTTAGAACACTAGAACTTATTCCTTCTCTCTAACTGCATGTTTGTACCATCTACCCCTCAGCATGCACACACACACACACACACACACACACACACACACCCTTCCCAGACTCTAATAACTATCATTCTATTCTCTATCTCCATGAGATAAACTTTTTTAGCTTGCACATATGAGTGAGAACATTCAATATTTGTCTTTCTGTGCCTGGCTTATTTTATTCAATGATCTCCAGTTCAATCCATGTTGCTGCAAATGATATTTCATTCTTTTTTACGGCCAAAGACTATTACTTTTTATTGCATACTTCACTTTGTTGACAACATATTGTAGAGTCTGAATTCAGTTAATCTCCTCTGAACAGCAGTGGTTTATTCTAGCAGCGACTGAAATTACTGACTGATCACTTGGTTTTGGCATCTTGCTCTGTATTTGGGGTGGGGGAACCTATTTCAGCTTTGTCTTCCATGTTAGCCACATGCTTAGTCCTAGGATGTAGTGATTACTTTTAGGGTATGATCCTCCTGGGCTTCCGTTAAGAAAACTAAAAACTAAAGTGTCCTTAACAAATCAAATCTTCTGACTTGATAGGATCCCAACATCAAATTCTGTCTCACATGTAGAGGTCCTTAACTGAAATCTCTTTTTAGACCTCCAGTTTTTTGCTTATTGGTGGGCGGTTTGGAGCCTCACACATACATTCACAGTTTGTGGGTCAAATACTTGAGGAGAATTTAGACACAAATTTGGGTACTCATCTCCTAATCAATTTACCTTTTCCAGAATCCTCACCCCTAATTTTCAGTTGCTCTGATAGCTTTAAACTCAGTTTTCTCACTCCTCAAGGTGACAGTCCTGAAGTTCTTAGCTTAGGTTCTAATTGTCCTGCACCAACCCTACTGCAGAATGAGCAGTAACAATGTGAACACAGAGATCACCTACTGTGTTTCTCTTTCTTTCTCTTTCTTTCTTTTTTTCTCTTTCTTTCTTTCTTCCTTCTTTCTTTCTTTCTCTTTCTTTCTTCTTTCTTTCGCTTTTTCTTTCCTCTTTCTTTCTCTCTTTCACTCTTTCTTTCTTTCCTTCCTTCTTCTTTTTTTTTTTTTTTTTTTTCTCAGAGTCTTGCTGTGTCGTCCAGGCTGGGGTGCAGTGGAGCAATCTTGGCTCATTGCAACCTCCGCCTCACGGATTCAAGCTATTCTCCTGCCTCAGCCTCCCAAGTAGCTAGGATTACAGACATGTACCACCATGTCCAGTGACTTTTTGTATTTTTAGTAGGGTGGTTTCCCCATGTTGACCAGGCTGGTCTTGAGCTCCTGACCTCGTTATCCACCTGCCTCAGCCTTCCAAAGTGCTGGGATTACAGGCGTGAGCCACTGCGCCCGGCCGTGTTTGTCTTCTTTCAAGGGCTGAATCTTCTCAAATTCTGCTGGCTTTTGGTCATTCCTCAGTGTGATCAAATAATTGTATGTAACTGTGTAAGCACACGTGTGTGTGTGCGTGTATTTGTGTGTGTGTGTATATATAGATATATATAGATATATATACACGTGTGTATATAGTTACATATAGTTTTTAATTGTTACAAACTGCTCCACACTTTCTGAAACTGGAATTGGGTGAGAGATTTTTGTTTGGTTGTTTCGTTTTGTTTGAGTTCTCCCTCTACCTACCTGACCTATCCTATCACTAGGTTTTTCTTCATCTCTTAAGAAAACATTTCAGCTTTGTCATTTTAACTAATCATTTGCAGCTATCTTTGCAAGTTTAAAACTGGACCTTTTCTGTGTCAATGAAGAGAAATAGGTTAAGATAATAAATTGAGCAAATATGTATCAAAAGTGTGATTGAATAGGACTTCGTATCTCTCTGTTCTCACAGACTGAGCATAAAATAAACATGTTTATGAAGCAGGAACAATTATATCCTCTGGTTTTAGGACTATAAAGGGATTTTTACATCTATTAATTAAATATTATCGACACAAATATTAAAACATTCATGGGAAAATAGACAATATCTTCCCTTGTGCATTTTTTTCATATTTTTCTCCCTTCTGTAAATTAGTTTATTCAACAAAGTTTTGCTGAACATATATATTTAGGTAATGGAGATTAAGCGTTTTTTTAAAAAATTCTGTCAGAGGTCATAATGTAGCAGAAGAGAAAGATCATTCTTTTTCTGGTTGTATTTTGCCTTATAACATCTATTTAATTTTTGTCTTGTCTAATAAAGTGTTTCAGAATTGTTTGGGGGCTAGCTGGATTAATTTACAAATAGCCTATGTAATGCTTGTAGAGCAAAAGTACATGCTTCAGCCCAATTAGTACTCTTAACACAAGACTTTTAAAACAAATAAGTAAAAGAAAAAAAACCCACCACCTTGTTAGAGGCATTAGAATAAAGGAACGGTTGAAAGTCAAGCTAATCATCCCCTAATTTTCTACTCTTGTACCAGGGGTAGAATAATCTCATGGTATGAACATTCTGCTCTTGCGAAGTCTGCATCTTAGAGAAGATATGATGCTTGATAAAACTCCTGAATTTTACATGGTTCGGCCACGGGCAGAGTTGGGTTTTCAGGGAAGCTTCTGTGTAGGGTGGAATTAATAATGCTCACACAAGCTCCAGTGAATAACGATGGCTTCACTGCTCTATATGCCCTTTAGAAGTCTCCACACACATGTATTCATCAAGGGCCTATCTGTTAAAACAGGGTCAGCTTATTCCTCCCCTCTAAGACACCTAAAAAAACAGACTCCCTGGTTTCTATCCTCTGAAGTGGAGATTAATTTCACTAAGGATTAAATAAGTTTAATATATCAAATTATTTTTTTCAGATTAATCTAGTTAGCTGGTAGAAATTTGTTTTCAGAACAATACATATGGATTGTTCTCTTCTTCCTATTTGTATGGAAAAACCCCTTTTAAATACTGAAAATTATTATTAGAAGTCACTCCAGTTTTATCTGTTTTATCTCCGGACACTAAGTTTATTCAAAGATTACTTCTCAAACCTCAAAGTCAAAAAGCCAGCCCTTTAAAGTTTTACTTGGTATTTCTTAGACATGATGTCATTTTTTTTACCAGATCTTAATGAAGTTGTGAACTGCTTATAAAAATCTTGGGCCTTTATTGGGGTTCACCCCAAAGCCTCATCAAATTTTAACATCTAACAAATGCTCAATAAAAAGTCATTGTTTAATCCCAGAATAGAAAACTACTATCAAATATTATTGCCAACAAAATGATAAGCATTCACCAATAGCATTTTTCTCTATCTCTCTTTTTTTTCTTTTGGAGACAGAGTCGCTCTGTTGCCCAGGCTGGAGTGCAATGGCACGATCTCAGCTCACTGCAATCTCCGCCTCCCACGTTGAAGCCATTCTCCTGCCTCAGCCTCCAGAGTAGCTGAGCTTACAGGTGCACACCACCATGCCCAGCTAATTTTTGTATTTTTAGTATAGACAGGATTTCACCATGTTGGCCAGGCTGTCTCGAACTCCTTGCCTCAAGTTATCTCCCCACCTTGGCCTCCCAATGTGCTGGCATTACATGCCTGAGCCACTACGCCTAGCTTCTATATCTCTTTCTAAAAGGGCGCAGCCCCTTGCTGGGAGTTTTTGTAAAGGTGAAGTGCTAGGTTCATGATGGAGATATGCTTCCTTCTTTAAGACAAATTTGAGAAAGAAACTTATCAGATTTTAGTAAAAGGATAAACCAACCAATTTGAGGTAGGAGGTGAAAGACTAATGATAACTCAATATGAATCCTAAAATTATATGTCGAGGAAAAAATAAGACATTTAAGGAGAAACGAGGCTACTGCACCTGGAAAGGGGCCCAGATGCTCCCTCTCAACTCAATCTTTGAACACTGACTCCGTGTATTTACTAAGCATCCCTTTAGAAGGGAAAACAAACAAGGCTGGCAGTTCTTTTCTTGATTCTAGTTCATCCATCAGGAGTGGACCTTCCCTGGGCTCTGGCTCACGACTGGGATTTCTATCCCAACAGAAGTGAACACCCCTCTAAACAGCATTTCACGTAATCTAGCTCATTAAGCACTCAAGGCAATCAGAAGGTTAAATTACACAGAACAAACACCAGTGACTTGTGTACATGTAGTAGGAGGAAGAGGTGTCCCTGCAGGGCAGAGAGTGTCAGGGCTGGTAATTTTATGAATTGTATCGTTAACAAAATATATTTTATTCTATTTGATGCTGACTTTGGGAAGTTCCTGTGTGATGATTACATTTTTAAGCAGACAATTTTTTTATGACTTTACCCAAGGCTAAAGAGAAATCTAATACAAAATTCAAAAAGACTTAGCTGAAATGCCCATTAAAATTTTAGTTGTGTCCTTTTAGGAGTTTTTAAGACCTAAAAATTCAAAGCTGCCCAAAACAGAAAAAGAGGTAACTTTAACTATTGCATAACTCAGAGTGGGAAGCTTACAAACAAAAGTATGATGGTTCTATATTTTTAATTTAAAAATTTTAGAAACTCTTATTTTCCTGGTTCTTAATATTTAAAGAAAGTTTGTGTATAGAGACAACTATCTTATTATTGACAACTGGAATTTTTTTCAAGTTAATGAAAGACAAGTTATTATCTTTTTTGATATCTTACAAACCTAGAAGAGTGCTTTGCCATAAGTTAATTAATTATGAAGTTTTAAATCTACATAATTACAGCTTTGTTGACATCAGTACCTTCTATTTTTCAGAATAGTGCAGAAAGGTGTATACTAAACAACATTTGGAAAAAGAAAAACCTGGCATCATTCTGAGAAAGTATTTTCTCTAACTGAGCATGCAGTTAATTCTATGGATAAACTGAAAGGAACAAGATGGATATTGGACAGCTTCCCTGCTTTTCTAGAATCAAATGCAAAACTATTGTTTTAATTCAAATCAATTATCAAACTGTGCCACATTATTCTTCTTATTTTTAATCCAACATTTAAGGAGCACCTTCTGTGAGCAAGATCATTCTCTGGACATAAGGTATATTCAAAGATAACTAAGATAGTCTCTCTCTCTCTCTCTCTCTCTCTCTCTCTCTCTCTGTCTCTCTCTCTCTCAGAGAGCTTGTAATGTGTACAGGAAATAAATTACATTTGTTGGCAAAAACCTATAATATCCCATGGAATAAAATGTGACACAGGCAAATTGCAAAACTCACAGAGTTCCTGGTAGAAAGACAAGTGTTAATGTTAAAGCTAAGAGTATGAGCTCTAGATTGAAAATGGCTGCATTCAAATACTAACTCTGCCAACATGTTGTTTGAATTTGGGGAAACTATTTAACTTCTCTTGCTTTAATTTCCTTACCTGTAAAATTTGGGAAGAACAGTTTTACCTCAATGGACTGGTGTGAGGATTAAAGGAGATGGTAAATGTAAAACTCTTCATCTAGAGCCTGGCATGTTCTAAATCTTCAATAAATCATGTCTATTTTAATTATTAAACACCTAAAATTGTCTCATTACTCACACTTCAGATCCATCTTCCATTAGTTAGAAAAATTAACAGGTGACTATAATGTATATTCATTCTAAATGTGTGAATAGAAGAAGTAAAAAATCTCTTCATGAATGGAATTTAGTGAGAGGGAGACAGAAAATAGATTAGATGGATCTCCAAGGTGGAAACAGCACATATAATTGCTCTAAGTATGTTTAAAATATTGAAGAAAACCAGCAAGAAGGTAAGTATGGCTGCAGCAGAATTGGCAATGAGAGGTAGTAAGAGATGAGATTTGAGAGGCAATGGATGAGGCTGATAGAATATGACTTTCTAGGCTCTTGAAAGGTCTTCAATTTTCCTTTGAATAGAATGGGAAGCCATTACAGGGTTTGCAGCCAAGAATTGATAAGATCAGACTTACGTTGCAACAGGGCCATTCTGGTTGCATGTCAGAATCAATCCAGATTTGGCAAAGATAGAAATAGAAAGACAAATCATGACAAAATGGTGATCATTCAGGGAAGAGAAAATGATGGCTTGGGCAGAGATTCTTAATATATTTTGTAGCAGAAGCAACAGGCTTTGCTAAAAGATTCCTTGTCAGATTTCCCCAAGCAACTGAATGCACACAGTTGCCACTAACTGAGATGGAGAAGACCGTGAGTGGAGCATGTTTAGGGGAGGGTCTCATACATTTGGTTTTGGGGCAGGTGTAAATTTGAAATGTCTGTTTCTGCGTGGAGATTCTGGATATAAAAAGAGTTGGGAGGTTTAAATATATGGGTCTGGAATTCACAGAAGAGGACCAATCTTGACATAGAAATTTGGGAGACATCAACATATAGATGCTATTTAAAGCCAGGTGACTGGATAAGATCACTAAACAATAAGAGTAGATACAAAAGATTATAGTTCCAAAAACTGAGTCATAAACCACCTAGAAGGAAAGGAGATGAGGAATAACCAGATGAGGAAATGGATAAGAAAAGAAGAGAGGGGGAAACCCCAGAAGTCAAGCAAAGGCTATATTTCCAAGAGGAAGGAGTGATGAGTCATGTCAAATATCGTATCAAGGAAGACAGCTAAATATCATATCAAGGAAGACTATCGTATCAAGGAAGACAGTTAATAATTAATCATTAGATCTAGCAACATGGAGGACTTCCGTAAATTTGATAAGAACAATTTCAGTTAAGTGTTACAGGCAAAAGCCCTATTGGAGTGGATCCAAGGGGAAATGGGAGGAGCCTAATTGAAGGCAGAGTATAAACTTCCTTCTACAGGTTTTCTTGTAAAGGGGAACAGAGAATTGATAGCTGAAAGGGATATTAAGAGAATGATAGCTTGTTTGTGTATACGAGTAGAAATAGTGCATTAAAAAGAAAATTATTAATGATGTACAGTGAGGGTAAACTACTTTAGTAATGTCCTGGGGTAGATGGGGTGAATTCTTTTTTTTTCTTTTCTCTTCGTTGTTTTTTTTTTATTTTTATTTTTTTTGGTGGAGTCTCACTCTGTCACCCAAGCTGGAGTGCAGTGGTGCAATCTTGGCTCACTGCAACCTCTGCCTCCCGGCTTCAAGTGATTCTCCTACCTCAGCCTCCTGAGTAGCTGGGATTACAGGTGCCTGCCACCATGCCTGGCTAATTTTTGTATTTTTAATAGAAGGGGCTTCACCATATTTGTCAGGCTGTTCTCAAACTCCTGACCTCAGGTGATCCACCAGCCTCGGCCTCCCAAAGTGCCAGGATTACAAGCATGAGCCACTGCACCTGGTTGATGGAATGAACTCTAATCCTGGGAGCACATAGGATGGTAAATGAGGTGGAAAGACACTGTCAAAGTTTTATTCTGATTATCTCTATTTTCTCAAAGAATTAGGAAATAAACCATAAACGAAGAGTGTTTAAAAAGAGGAGAAGTTTTGAAACATTTTCTAGGAGGGGGCTTCTTTCACCTAATCCTATAAGCAATGATAATGGGCTGTCTAGTATGCAGGGACTGTCTGTCAAGCAAGCTTGTGATCTGGATGTTTCAAGTTCACTTTTTCTCTTTTTGCTGAGATGGTTCAAAAAGTCAGTTTTGCCACTGTACTGTGTACTGAGAACTAAGATCATGTCTTTTTATCCCTGGTACATATCTCAATGTCTAGCACACAATGGTCATTTATTCAATGTTTACAAAATTAGTAAATATTTTACAGCCATATTATATTGTTATATATTGCTGATTTTGTAAGTATATAGATGTTACAGGTATGTGTGTCATGTTAGTCCCTGAACCCCTCCCAGTACTAATTATCCAGCTATGTACAGAACACTTGGTCTTTCTCTTGAAATTAAAAAAGAAGTATGCTGCCTTTAAGGGAATCTTTTAACAGTCCAGAATCTGTGGATTTTCAGATTTAGAAATAGTCTTTTCACCAATCTGTACCCTATGCCTGAGATTCCAGCTGTTTCTAGTGCACTATTAGCATGAAGAATTCCGACATGGAAGAAAGACCATATTGTTTGAAGCCAGAGTGACCGTAATTAGAAATTACTGTCCTATTTTGTAAGTTATTTTACCACTCACATGGCCTGTGCCTACCTACGGGGTTGCATATTAAATGAGATATTGTGGACCAGATCAAGGTTAGTACATAGTGAGCATTCAATAAATTATAACTAAATGACACAGTACTTGGATATAATATTTCTATTTTTTAATTATTTATTTATTTTTTTATTTCTTTTTGAGATGGAGTCTTGCTCTTGTCACCCAGGCTGGAGTGCAATGGCATGATCTTGGCTCACTGTAACCTCTGCCTTGTGGGTTCAAGCGGTTCTTCTGCCTCAGCCTCCTGAGTAGCTGGGATCACAGGCACCCACCACCTCGCCAGGGCTAATTTTTTGTATTTTTAGTAGAGACGGGGTTTCACTATGTTGACGAGGCCGGTCTCGAACTCCTGACCTCAGGTGATCCACCCACCTCGGCCTCCCAAAGTGCTGGGATTCCAGGCGTGAGCCACCGCACCCAGAAATATTTTTATTTTTAAGACAAGTTGTCATTGAAAATTATCCAGTTGGAGAGCACAAGTTATCTTTGACTATATTTTGATTAAGAAAAAGTCATATGAGTGGAAGCCCATTGTTATATAAATGTAAGACTCCTAGGTATCCAATGACCTAGGGGAAAATATTGTAATCAAACTTATTTTCATAGCCTGAAGAAGGCCAATCATATTCAACAGGTGACATTTGGACAAAGAGGCAAACTAAAGAACGTCAATGAGAGAATGGATCTTCCCCACTGAAAAACCACAGAGACTTCTGCAAGTGTTTGGATCAGAAAGAACATCATCATTTCAGTGAACAAGACAACTTTACACTAGTTGGGCCAGTATTTTACTGATTGGCAAGAGTACAAGAAACAACAGTAGAGGAAGTCCTCTAGTGGAGACATGAAAGAGAATAGAATTACTTTATTCTCTTACCAAACGCATTTGAGCAGACGAGCCTCCTTGGTTTCATGAACAATTCTGCCAAACTGTCAAGTGGAGACTCAAGTCAGTTTTAATTTGAAAATTGAGGCCAGGTGCTGTGGCTCACGCTTTTAATCCAAGCACTTTGGGAGGCCAAGGTGGGCGGATCACTTGAGGTTGGGAGTTCAAGACCAGCCTGGTCAACATGGCAAAACCCCGTCTCTACTAAAAATACAAAAACTAGCCAGGCGTGATGGCAGACGCGTGTAATCCTAGCTACTCAGGAGGCTGAGGTAGGAGAATCGCTTGAACCCGGGAGGTGGAGGTTGCAGTGAGCTGAGATTGTACCACTGCACTCCAGCCTGGGGGATAAAGTGAGACTCTGACTCCAAAAGAAAAAAAAATTGAATAAAGAAGTAACCTTATTTGATATTAGCCAGTGAATTAGGTCATAACAATTACACGAATGTTTCTAATTCACTCATTATCAAGTGACATCTTCATAGAGTCATGTCAACAGAGAAATAGAATGGCCCACTGTTTCTCTCTTGTCTGGTTTCTCTCTGTGTCAGATGTTTCTCTGAAGCTCTTTATCTCAGTCAGCCAACTAGGACCAAGCTACTGAAACCAAGTTCTCTTTTATTTTCAGTTAACATTTCTACCCTGCTTGGTTTTGCAGCACACTTAACAGATAGGAAAAAAAAAAAAAAAAAGCAACTGAATACTTTTATTCCCTCCTTGGAGAAGTTGCCAGCATGGCTTGCCTTCCTAGAAAAGCCATAAGCTTTTAGTAGTAGGCACTATCTTATGCTTCATGTTTGCTTCTCCATAACAACCAGTGCAGTGAGCAGATGTATGACTGATGGGTTAGTGACTTGTGGAAATACTTTTCATGGTAGGTAGTGAACCCAAGAGCAAAAAAAACTCTCTGTCACAGATGAAATTTCCAATACCCCTGCAGTGCTAATCACGATTTTCCTGTTGCTTTACTTATTTGACATCGATTTCACATCAGCCTCCACTATGCACTACTCTACTGTTGATGTTTCATTGCCTTTACATTGGCTCTCTTTTGCCCACTACCAAAAATCTCTGGAGACCTTTTTTTTTTTCTGTTGCTTTTTGGTGGAAAATGTCAAGTCTGTAAAAATTTAAAGTTTATGCAAAGACCAAAAAAAAGGCAGTTGGCAGAAAAACTTTACTTGACATCTTGACATGTCTTTTTCCTCCACCACTAACACCACCACTTTTGAGCCTTTTCATCTTGCTTTTGTTATTCTGTTCTATGACAGCAATTATATTTAGTACCATGGACTATCTCCATTCTTAAAAGCAAAGAAATTTTAATTATGCTAAAGGCTAAGTATCATTTAATTACACTTTTTAAAGAATGCTAAAGGCACTAAGAATATATAACTGCCAGGTGAACTTAGTGAAGTAGCGAGATTAGGCAGTACAGTTCCAATTCAATGAGCAGCAGCCTGGATTTAAAGAATATAAATGAATAGAAGAGAAAATGTGATTAAAATGTCAGTCCTGCCAATGGTCAATTACCTTCCTCCAAAAATACACTAATAGACTTCCTCAAGCAGTTTATTGTGTCTCTTATCTGCACCATCACCTTTCTTTGTGGGTTGGTGAGGTCTCCAATATGGTTTCCCAAATAGTTTCTTACTACTGAAGCAGAGGTAAGCCTTCAGAAATTATATTATTATTATTTGACAACCAAGAGCTTGCATTTTCTGTTCTGGTTTATCTTCCTAAAAGGAAATGCCGCCTTAGGATTTTCAGCCATAGTATTCTCTGCCTCCAACTCACAAGAGACCAAAAAAAAAAAAAAAAAAAATGATATGGGTAATTGGGCAAACAGGATAGAAATGACTCAAAAGTATTGAAATTATAATTGGGTAAGGTAAAAAGTGGAGAGATTAAATCTAAGATCCAAAGAGCAGATGCTCATCACAACATCCCTCACTATGAAGAAGCTCCTCCAATATTAGGCTCCCCAGAATCACCCATCACCCACATCTACTCTGTTCCAATTCAACCTCTCCAGGTTACTGTTTTTAAGACTTCGATTTTATTATCTATTCAGTTTGATCATTCAAATATATATATGTATAGTCTGTATAAAATGTATATTTATATAATAAATATATGTATATATAACATATTTATACATTATAAAATATTTAAAATGTATTATATATTTTATAATATATAAATAAAGCATAATATATTTATATATAATATATTAATAATTATATATTATATATTATAAATAAGTTATATATTAATATATTATATATGAATATATATTTATAATATGAATGAAAATATATAATACATATTTTATAGACATGTAAATATATATTATATGTTTATATATGTTTACTTAGTACCTCCTCTGAGCCAGTTATCATGTTACAGAAAAGGGATAGGGAAATAAAATAGCATATGGTGCTTTTTCGAAAAGAACCACACAGTCTCTCACAAAAGCTTCCACCAAGTGCAATGGAGCATAGAAGAAAGACTAACCAACAATATCTGGGGACACCAGGAAAAGCATCACCGGTGCATAGAGCTAGAGCTTTGACATAAAAAGTAAGTGGTAGGGAAGACAACCCATTAGAGAGGACAGCAGGGACAAGAGCACAGTGGCTTAAAAAACAATGCTACATCCAAGGAAATGCATTTGTTGAAATGGCAGTCATGCAGGATGCATTGAGGGAAAACAGAGATTACAACAAATGAAGCTAAAAATTGTGAACTGGGCACAGACTATGATAAAAGATTACATCACTAAAGGGAAGCTCCCAGAGAAGAATTTTTTGAAGAAAATAATGTGATCATTTATCCTTATGGGCAGTTAAAACTTGAGTCAAGGAAACCAACTAGAAAGTCATCAATATGTCCAAAAAGAGATAACATAGCCTGTGCGAAGGCAATGGCCATGGAGATGGAGAAGAGGAAAAAGACTGAAGATACACTAGTAGTTAAAATTTACAGAATTGAGTTATACTGGAAGACAAGCAAGGAGACTGGAGAAGCTCCTTGTTTTCTGGCTCAGGCTTCTGGAGGGCTTATAGTGCCCTTAATAAAACTGAGAATACAGGAGGAAAAGTAAGTTGAGCAAATAAGACACTGTTGAGATTTAAGCATGTTTGAGTTATTTGTGGAATCTCTCAGGCATCGATGCCTAGCAGGCTCTTAAATATATATGCCTGTAATTCAGGAAAGAGTTCCAGGATGGAAACTTGAATGTCAGACTCCACAGCACACAGGTGTTAATGGAAGCTATGTCTTTATACGAGAAAGCTTTCAAGGTCCCTGCCAACCCGCTTCAACCTACAATTCTAGCATCATCTATGACTATTTTTCTAATCAATTTCTTTCCTACAGACAGCATATTCTTTTCACCAAATCAACACAAATGTCATGCATTTTTATCCTCATGCCCTTGTTCATACTGTGACTCCCTCCTCTTCCTTCATTTTGACTCTCAACATGCTATTTTTCTTTAAAGTAAATCTACGTTCCTTTCAGTTTGGGACCCTTTCATGGCTAGGTCAATCACACCAATACTTATTGCTACTTCTTTTAAATCTCTATAGGATAACTGTCAATCTCGACCATTAACTGCTTATCTCTTAGTATTAATTTATAATTTTATACTAATTTATGTTAATGTAAAATTTTAGCTTACATGTTTATAATATTTGTGTAAGTAATTTACTGTTTGCAATTTTCTTGTATTTAAAGGTAATGAATTGTACCTTACAAGATTGCATATAATATACTATGCCACATACAAAATAGGTATGTAACAAATATTTGCTGCCAGTTTTGTAATAGACATATTGCAATACTTACAATATTAATAATGCTGACAAGGCCTCTTTTAAAAAATGTAAGGTTCAAATGAAATAATTTGTTAAAAACATATTATAATTATAAAGCATTTTATAAATTTAAGAAATGTTACAATATCAAGTAAATGATAAGTGTATGAGAACTATCATACCCACTATATACAATGAGTGATTATAAGAAATTTTAGGTGATCTGATGTAACATTACAGACCAGACCTTGGATAATACTGCTTCAGAGGCTTAGACTGTTGGCCTTTAAGAGCAGGACCCCTATTTTAAGAAGTGACAGAAACATTTGTGTTATGAACTAAAAAAGCAAAAAGAAGAAAAACAATTTTAGAATTATAGTCATTCTGAAGAATGTCATGTCAATTCTTTTCTTCTTGTACTTCCTTAGAATTATGTTTTAAAAAATGATGTCCACTTGTAAACATTCTTTAGAAAGCAAAAATGACCATGGAAATCCACTTTGAAAAAGAAGAAGAAAATTGGAAGCTTACACTACCTGAACTCTAAACTTAATTGCAAAATGTTAGTAATGAAGACAGTGGCACTATGACCAAAAAAAATTAGACCAATGGAACTGAATAGACCATCCAAAACTAGGCTCATACTCATAGGGTAAACTGTTTTGTGATTAAGGTACCAAAACAATTTGTTATGAAGGATCAACGAATGTTGCTGCAAAGATTAGATACCATTTCTAAGAAATGAATTTTAATCTTTACCTCAGAGTTTATACAAAATTTAACTTAAAATTGATAATAGTCTTAAATGTAAAAACCAAAAATCTGAAAATTTTTAAAATTTTTTATTTCAATAGCTTTTGAGGTACAAGTGTCTTTTGTTACAGGGATGAATTGTAGA
Organism: Pan troglodytes; assembly: GCF_028858775.2. Classification (NCBI taxonomy): domain Eukaryota; kingdom Metazoa; phylum Chordata; class Mammalia; order Primates; family Hominidae; genus Pan; species Pan troglodytes. Next base: position 43,496,110 of record NC_072405.2, read on the forward strand.
GTGGTGAATTCTGAGATTTGAGCGCACTCATAACCCAAGTAGTGTACATTGTACCTAATGTGTAGTTTTTTATCCTTGGCCTCCCTCTCACCGTCCTCCTTCTGAGGCTCTAAAGTCCATTATATCACTCTCTACGCCTTTGTGTACTCACAGCTTAGCCCCCACTTATAAACAAGAACACATGGTTTTTGGTTTTCCACTCCTGTGTTACTGCACTTAGAGTAATGACCTCCATCTCCACCTAAGTTGCTGCAAAAGACATTCTTTCATCCCTTTTAATGGCTGAGTAGTATTCCATGATGTATATATATCACAAAATTTCTAAAAGAAAATAGAGAAGAAAATCTTAGTGACCTTGAGTTTGGCAACAAATTTTTAAATGGGACACAAAAAACATGAGCAATAAATGCAAAAATAAAAAATTCAGACTACATCAACATTTTTTTAAAACGTGCTCTTCAGAAGGCAATGCTATCAAATGACAAATCACAAACCTAAAGAAAATATCTGCCAAACATATGCTTGACAAAGGTCTTGATTCTAAAACAGATAAAGAATACTTACAGTTCAATATTTAGAAGACAAACAATTTTATTTAAAAACAAGCAAAACATTGAATAGATGCTTCACGAAGATATATGGATATCAAATAAGTCTAGGAAAAGATGTTCAATATCATTAGTAATTAAGAAAATACAAATTTTAATCACAATGAAATATTTCTTCACACCCACTAGAATGGCCAAAATTAAATAAAAATAAACTTACAAATTGTTGTTGAGAATGTCAATTGGATCTCACTTTCTTTGCTGATGAGAGTGTAAAATGGCACAGCCCCTTTGGAAAAAATGTTTTGCAGTTTCTTCAAAAATTAAGTATAGATATAATATACAACCTAAATATCTCACTCTTATGTATTAACCCAAAAGAAATGAATAACTCTACATCCAACGAAAGATTTGTACACACGTCTACAGAAGTTTTAGTTGTAATAGGAAAAGACTGAAAACCATCAGTATGTCCATCAGTATGTGAACGAATAAACAATTTATGATACACCCAGACAATGTAACACTATACAGCAATAAAAAGGAACAAAATATTGACTTGCACAACAAGAGGAATTTATCTGAAAATGATTGGGCTGAGTAAGAGAAACCAGAGAACAAAGAGCTCATAGTGTATGTTTCCCTTTACGTAAGATTCTAGAAAAAGAAAACTAATCTATGGGGACAGAAAGCAGATCAGTTGTTGCCCCGGATCAGGGGAATGAGGGTAGGAGTAGGAAGAGAAAGAAAGGGATGACAAGAGGCATAAGAAAATTTTAGAGGTTTATAGATATGTCCATCTTCTTGATTGCAATGTGTATACATATGTCAAAACTCATCATATGGTACACTTTAAGTACAGGCAATTTATCAAATGTCAATTATACCTCAATAAAACTATAAAAATATATGAAAGACTAAATGTCCACCTGAAACATAAAACACAATGCCAATTGGTATACGTTCTTGAGAAAGGAAAAATCACCAGCTGAACTTCTATGTCCACCAAACCACCCACTTTGCTTTATATTTCTTTTATTGAGCCTCACAAAGTCTCACATTCATGAACCATATTGTGTAGGATCAGTGGAGGAGGAGGAAACTTAATAATGTATCTAGAGACCAGTCCGTGCATGAATCCATCTCTTCAGCATCAAACATTGCTCAACACAAGATAGCCCTGTGTTTGGGTGAGGACTCTATGTCAGTAAAGCAGAAAGCTTTTCTGTCATTATTGATGATGTTATTTCATTGACAAATTCCTCGTGCTTGGGACCAGGCTTTTACTGCCATGTATTAGAAATCACCCTTCACCAGAGGACTTCTATGAGACACTTTTACCACCCTCTTTACAAAGTGAATCTTGAACACTTTTCTGTCATTTACAAGTTCATTTTATGGTATGTGCATGTTTCTAGGTGCATCAATAGATTATAGGGATGTATCATATAGACCACAGTAAGAGTTATGACTATAAATTACAAAGACAATCTGAGTTGTGTAAGTAATAAACAATATCAGATGACTTCAGCTGAAAATAGAATATGCTATACATATACACCCAAGAGTAAAGAAACTAAGTCTTCTATGGAAGAAAAAGGAGCTTACCAAATGGGAGTGAGCACTGGCCTCTTGCCTTCACCAGATATTCTCAGCCTCATACACTAACAGCGTCACTTGAAGCCTTAGCTGTGAGTCATTCATGACCATGAGAGTTGGGTATGTATCAGGACATACCATCTACCAACAAGACACAGTACCTGCAATTTCTCTTTCCACCATTAAAGTTGGTGTCAACTTTGAGAACTTGTATAGTCATTGAGTTGTTGAGGCCTAAGGTTTGATTTTTGGATTATCTAATTATATTTCAATTCACTTCAGTGAATATTCACTGAACTCTGCTCTATACCTTAAATCAAGGGACTACATGGATAAATACTGACCAAAATTTTACAAGCTCAGGAATATAGAAATCTAAAAAACACATAGACCTTCATGAATTTATATGTAAAATGGGAGAATAACTACCAGCCTTCTTACTAATGCGGTCACACACCTAGTTATTGTTTGGTTCCAGGGCCAATTTCTGTTACTGCCCAAAATACTCTTGCTATCACACCAGAGACCATTTTGGATTTCCTTGGGCACTTGTCCACAATTTATGTGTTTTCCAAACATTTGAACATTGTGGGTTGACTGCTTGGTGACCCATCTTGGGGTCATCCCTTTCATTAATTGTTAGCCCTGCCTATTCCTGCCTTATTTATCTTCCCTATCAGCTTGCCTTAAATGTTCCGTGAATATTTTACACCCAGTTATCTATAGGCTATGACACTCTGGTCAATATTAGCTCCAAGTATCATATGGACCACTTTGATATTCAAATATTTTCCCTAACTTACTATAAATTCAAGTAGGACATCCAAAGAAAGGGTAAATATCAAGGACCAAGACGTTGAATGCCAGACAGAGGTTTAAAAAAAAAGACTATAATTTTACTCAAATGTAAAATTAGAAAGAAATGGTTTGGTCATTCTAGGAGGAGAGTCACTAGGAAAAAATAGTTTTTCTAGAATTGTAGAATAGAAATTTGCTCACTGACATACGGAAAGAAGAAAAATTGTACATAGGAAGATTTTTAAAATACGAAAGGAAGGAGTTAATCTATGGGAGCCAGTCCTACAGAAAGAGAAGAGGTTATAAACAGGTGCATAGGAGAAAACTGCAAAGATGAGGGATACAATTTTATGGAATGCTAGGATAGGCAAAGAGGGGGACAGGAAGACCTCTGATAAATTTTGAAATGTTGAAGAAAGTAGAAAAACTCAAATCAGAAGTTTTCCATTTTAATCCTGCCCAGAATAATAGGTGTGGTTAGGACCTTCAGATGATATACGTAGGGACAGGGATGTGAGGATGTTAATAAAGTGGAGTAATGTAGAATGGCTGCTGTGTGGGAGACTTTCCTGCATCCCCCATAGATACAGAAATAGATAAATCAAAGGATTGCTGAGCAGCAGGGAAGTTCTGAGTTTACCTAGCATGAAATGGCAGTGGGCCCAATTATCTTAGCTTTGTGACTTTCTTCAGCTCCTGCTGATAGTCCAGCAAGAAGAGCAGTGACAGGGCTTGACAGGGTTATCCAGGGTTAGGGATCTATAAAGTAGGCTTGGCAGAAGGTTGGGAGTGGCAGTGGCAGATTCTAGGATGCTGATGAGGCATCACTGCCTTGTCTGAGCAGGAGTCCCAAACTTTGCAGGAAGGCAAGTGATCGAGACACAGTTGGTGGACTATAGAAAGGGGAGAGTTTCAGGGATTAGAGGCTGTGAAGACAGTAAAAGCACGTGGGCAAGAATAAGATATTAGAAGAAGGACCTGGTAAAAGTTAATTTTTTTTAAGAAAAAGAAAAAAAGCATCACAGAGATTCCAAACGGAATGATAATGAGGTCTTTCGGGCATCTTCACCATTATGTGGCTGAAAAGGAAGGAATGTAAAGGTGAAGATAATGGCAAAAACAAAATACAAAGCAAAATTGTAAGAAAAGTGCTGTATTCATTGAGGAAAACAGGAATGCTGGATGTAGAGATAAATGTGGTGAACAAGGTCACTAAAGGATGCTAAAGCAAATGGCATGAACTTCAAAGCTAAACAAGTTATGGAGTGAAACACACTCTGGAAGTAGCTACAGCATGAGAGAGGTGGGTTTTTTTGGTTGTTGGTTTGTTTGTTTGTTTGACGGAGTCTAGCTCTGTTGCCAGGCTGGAGTGCAGTGGCAAAATTTTGGCTCACTGCAACCTCTGCCTCACGAGTTCAAGCAATTCTCCTGCCTCAGCCTCCTGGGTAGCTGGGATTACAGGCACACACCACCACACCCAGCTAATTTTTGTATTTTTAATAGAGACTGGCTTTCACCATGTTGGCCAGGCTGGTCTCGAGCTCCTGACCTCGTGATCCGCCCACCTCAGCCTCCCAAAGTGCTGGGATTACAGGCATGAGTCACCGCGTCCAGCCGAGGGAGGTTTTTTAAAAAGTCTGATTTCATCGACTCATCTCAAGAGTTGTTAAGGAGAGGTAATATAGAAGCCTTTATTGGTAAATAATTCAGGAAAAGTAATGTCACTGGGGAAATCCAATTTTCAATTAAAGTGAGGAGAGGGAAACAGCATTAATAGAATATTTTCAAATCATAAGGAAATTTTCTTGCTTAAAATTTCCATATAAGACAATTAAAGCAGTAGCAGAAGAGAGAGAAAATATGGGAAGCTCATAAAGCAGGAAAAGATTAACCTGAAAAAAGTGGGAATGAAGAAGTCAGGAAAGAAAGGATTTGCTTCTAACATGGTAAGTGTTGACAATTGGCATCAAGGAAAGAAACCAACAGCACCTTAGAAAATGTATGCTAGAGACGTTTAAGAATTAGATAGCTTAGCTCTACTCATCTTTGCTAAATTCCTACATTTTGGCACTACTATGTACAGATAAGAATTTAATATTAAAAAAGGTTAAAATTAGAGTGAGAAAGAAATTTAGAATTCAATTCAGTCAGTAAGAAAACTGAGTCTAATGAAGTTAAATAACGTCCTATCTTACTGGATTTGGGAATAGAATTTATGTCTTTTAACCATACTGCCCCTAATTAACTGTCAATCAAAAGACTCATATTTTAGCCTAAGTTCTATTATTGACTAGCTTTCTTCTCTTTATTCTTTATCGCTTTGCTTATTTTCTTCTGTTATCTTTTTTTTTTTTTTGTAGGTATAAGTCACACAAGAAGGCAGAGAGCTTGAATCTCCCTGTGTCTCTTGGTAGTAGGGTTGGCAGTAGGGTGGGTGGTAAGGTAAACTTAAGCTGGGACTGTGTGCTAGTAATATTGCATTAGACTCATTTCTTTTCTCAAGTAGAATCACGGGGTGAACCTTTGAATTTGAATTCAGGATACTCACATTTCCACTGGCAATTTTAATCAAAATGTTATTTTATTAAAATTGCAAACAGCTATGCAGTTTTCTTTGTAGCCTGTTTTTTTTTCATGCATTTCTCAAATTCTGTCCCTATGGAATTGTCTATAAAACATTAACAGACTTTGCTGCTGACAAAATATTTGAACTTGATCAAATCAGTCCCTGTTTTTGGTCATAAGTCATTTGTATGTGAAATGAGGATATCATGCTACACTTATTCCTCAAGTCATGAAAGAAGATATGAGTTTGCTATGAAATTCATCTTTCCTAGTCTCTCCTTTTCCCACAAAACTTCAAAGTGTCAGGATTTCCCCAACCTCTATGGGTTCAGAAGTCTATTTAGTTCTGAAATGTGTGGCAGATGAAATCGAGATTGCAATTTATACCAAATAAAAGTTACTCATTCTCACAAAGTCCACTGTAAGCCTGAATGAATCTCAGCGTACCCTCTTCCACGTGAAACCTCAGCATTACAGGCTGCTCTGATCTCATGGTGTGTCCACATCAGCAGACTCTGTCAAGATCTTTAGGTGGACCAGAGTCAAGCACTGAAAATAAAATGCTTCACACACACACACAAAATGACATGCAGTATTACTGCTCATGTTATGTAGGCTAAACAAGTCCTATAGCCCTGCAGAATTTCAGGGGATGAGATAAGTGGAACCCTTCTATGTCCGCTGAAGCAAAAACTTGTTAATAATAAATAGATGAAATACTGCAGATGGAAACGTGGCATATAAATTCCATTTTTTCCCACTTTAAGTGGAAAATCGTTACTGGCTATTAATAACCAGTAATAATTCAATTAGCTAGGCATTATTGTATTAACACAATATTACAATGTTTGCAATAACAGACAGTTGCTCTTGTTTTGGCTTAAATTTTAGCTAAGGGGAATCTGTTGCTTTTTAAATGGTTATAAACAAAGAATATTTAAGAGTCATGAAGTTTAATCAGAGTATCCATGGATTTAATTCTCTTTATATAATTTCAAATTCTGGTTTTATTCTTTGTGGAGTTGAGTTTTTCTGTTGCTTTGTTTTGTTTAGTTTTTTTTCTTTTTTTTCTGATCTGGAAGCATATGTAGAGTCTAAAAGTCATTTATCCAATATGGAACTCTGTTGTATTAAATTATATATTATAAAACAGTAAAATATAATTCTTACCCAGCCTGTTGCTCCATGCTATATTTAAGAAAAGACTTCTAGCAGTGTTATTTCAAAAAGAGAATTAGGAAAAGACTGCAAAAATAAAATTCACATGCAAAAAACTTGGATTTCTCATCCATCTATGTGACAAAATTACCCCAAATTTACTCAAAATTAGTAAGTCTGAGATAGTTGTTTGGGTCTATGCTTTAGGATGTTCCTGAAGACGCATCTTACTACTGATGTTTTCTGTTTTCTTTATGTGAACTTTATCTGTGGATAGAAGGAGATTTTCACTAGTAGCCTGCCAAGGCATCATGGGAATTTTTCCAGCATGGCTTCATGCTATGGTTAGCAGACAAAATAATCAATCTATACGTTCTCTCTAGGCCTATTCACGTTTTTCTCATATAGTATGTTCCCACAACAATTACTAAGTGAACAAGCAGAATTCATGATTTTGGACCTTTGGCCACAGTTGACTGGACCAAATGCAGGGAACATGTGACCTCAAAGGAAGAGAGAGTATCTGCCTTAAAAATCCTCAGGGCTTACTGAGCTTTGACACAGATATACCCAGGAAACTAGCTGCACTTCCCTCTCTAAGGTCCATAGAATAGTGCTTTAACTTTAGAAAAATGTAATTTTTTTGTGTTTGCTTTGCTTAAGGTATTTTCTATGACTTTATATCCCTTTATGACCAAATATCCCTGATCGAGACCTTAGGAACATACCTGTATGATCATAATTACAATACAAAGTAACAGTTTTGAGCACTTACTATGTTTCAGACACCATTTTCAGTTCTCTCTCTCTCTCTTTTTATCTATATATATAGTGCTTGGAAGTATTTATATACATATATATGTATACATTTTTTCAGTTGTCACAATTGCTCAAGATATTATCCCCAATTTACAAATAAATAAACCAAGGCACATAAAGGATAAATCACCTGCCAAAAATCACATAGCTAGTAAGTGGCACAGCCAGCATTCAAACCTATGAAGTCTAGCACTAGAGCAAGTGCTCTTGAAAGTGGACCATGGTAGGTCCGAGGAATTTCAAAGCCAAAAACACCCAGAGACGGAAGTCTGAGAAAGCATTGGGAATATGAGGGAGCATCAGGAATATGAGGGACTAGAGTACAGAGATCAGAATCTTGCACTAATTGCCTGAGAAGTTTGCTGAAATCCTTACTTAGAGCAATGTTGTGGAGAGGAATATGAAAGGTAAGTATAGTGGAGGAGAAAGGAGTGCTTTTGCTTTTGCCTTTTGGCCCCTTAAGTGAGAGTTTATAAAGTAAGACAACAGCTTATGTGCATTAATCATTTGCTGAGTGACTAGGTTCAGCAAGTTTCTATTTTCCCTGGGAGATAATAGATTTAGATGTTTTAAACTATAATTTTTTCCTACTGTTAATAAACTCTGAGTGCCATAGTGACTGGCAAAGATTAAATAATAAATAAATTGATGAGTTATTATAATTTTATAATCAGCTGTATCCAACAATTGAATTAGTCTCTAGCACTTCATTACCAGAAATGGCACAGATTAAGCTTTCTGCTACCTGAACAGATTTCTATAAAGATACACCACAAGTCATGCTTCTAATTTCCTCCCCTTTGACAAGAGGCGTTGGAGATATAGTGAAGTGTGGCTGATTTTTATCCACCGTGCTAAACAAGGCACCTTTTGTTATCTCCATCATACTCTGTTCCTTTGTGGGAAACACTTAGCATGACTCACAGTACCTGCTGGTGTCTATTACCTTGGGCTATGTAAGAGGTAAAATAAAAATGACTGGATTTAAAGGGCCAAAAGTAATAAGGACGTAGAAAGAAAATCACCTGGAGTAAATGGTTACACGAGGACATGGCAAATGTCTAGTAGCTACATGTTGAGGGTTGGCAGTGCTTCTGGGTCCCGATTTTTCATAAGGGTAAAACAAAATGTCCTACATTCTAGGCAGCAGGAAACAAATCAGCAACCCTGCAGGGAGAAATGATTGCAATTGCTCTGGCACTTAGGTCTAGAAGTGATAGGTGGATGAGTCAAAATCATTGCAGGTTGTTGAGAGTACCTTACTATTAACAGGTGAACATAAAGTCTGGTATCCAGCTTGGGATAAAGGGGATAATGTTAAAGAATATGTCTATACAACTTCTTCACAGATGAGGGCTACAAAGAAATAGGATTCATTTTTCCTTTTACCAGTGAAGTCAAAATGCTTTTTAAAAAAATTAGACACTGGAATTATGAACAAGCTACTTGTGCAACAACGTGTCACTTTCGTTGTACCTTAGAGGTCTAGCTCCAAGATCCATATATTTTGTACTCTAAATCTGGGGATTTTCTAAGTGCTGTGGCCCCTGTTGTGAAGCTTTAACTACTCAGTAATGGTCCCTATTCATCAACTTGGCTTTTTTTCCTGGCAATTTTAGAGGGTTGTCTGTCAATTTCACAGTGAGGGGAGCAGGTATATTATACCGAGCAATTTTATAATCTACAATTTTCTTATCTATTAGGTTCTTTTGTCATCGACCTACATTCAGTGAATTTAAGGATGACTTGGAAAGATAAAACTTATATACAAATTTCTGGGATTGTTCTGGTAGTTCCGGGTGGGGTCTAGAAATCTAATTTTTGAGCAAATTTGACTCAAATCTAATTTCTGAGCAACTTTGACTCAGTTGATCCCTATGTAGCTGTTCCAAAGACCACACTTTGGGAAATGTTCTCCTAGAGTCACTAGGTTTGCAGGTCCCATTACTTAGGAATAACCCTGACCTGGGTTCTGCTTAATTACCATTTTGGACTTAGGTTCAAAGAGCTGCAGAACAAAGGGTGGAGACAAAGCCCAGGAGAGTCCGCCACAGGCCCTTAATACATTCATCTCCATGCCTGGACTGGCTGTCCCTACACTGGGAAGCAAGGCTCATTTCCATGAGTAGAGAGAAAGTTAAGAATAAGTTTCTAGGAAAGTGAAGTTTCCTAACCTCTTAGATATGTCCATTCTAATGGTCAGAATATCACTCATTTCCTATGAGCTATTGAATATTATTAAGAAAGATAAGGTGATTAATATCCTGATTGGGATCTGCAATCTCAAAAGAGTAGGTTTAATCGCTCTCTGTTATGGTTTAGAAATCCTAGAGTGTCATTGATTGATGCCATTCTTTAAGGCTGTTAGGCATACCAAAACAATTTGTATATTTTTGTTATTATTCCTATCAAGTCCCCTACAATCCCACTTTTAAGGAGCGCATGATATAAGTCCCAAGAAGAACCTTGTGATAGTTCAATCAATTTCCAAGCAACTGTATATAATGTGGCTGAATTTGCTTCCTACCAGCCATACTCTATTTGCGATCAAAATTTGCACCTTGGTGCACAAGAAAAAAATAGACATACTGCAAAAAATCAAATACAAAATTTGTCTTTTATGTTTCTTGGTAAAATGGATGATGGGAACTATAACATTATGTGCAACATTTCACTTAATGTATCTGTTTTCCAAAACGGTTTAATAAAACCCTCAATCTACTAAACAAAGCCCCCCCAATATAGTATTTAGGGGAGCCAAACCATGTATGAAACTCACAACTACCCCAGCAAAGTGAGGAAGTTTCCTTTTAAAAACTGTGCCTTGTGTTTAGTTAAGCTTGCAATCCATGACTGCTTCTGTGAATTAAGAGAGATTTTTCTCTCTTCATTAACCATTAGCTCCTATATGTTTCTTTCCTTTGGAATCTAAAATAAATCAAGTCAGGAAATATTTTTAGCTTTTGAGTTGATTAACTGTTTTGCCAACATTTATAGAAGGTATTTGTTAGGACCTAGGGGAGCAATTTCTTAAAATAAGTACTTACAAGTTGCCTGCTATTTGCCTAAAGTGATCCTTCACCCTAAAGCGTAGTGAGATGACTGAATGTCAGTGCTATTTCTTTGATGGCCAACAATGATCCTTTCTCTAAGGGCAGTAGCCTCATTTATTTTAGATGACATTTCACAGTAATATATCATGTCTGACACTTAACCCTTTTAAAACTCAGTAGAAATAGAGGCTCCTGTTGTGTTAACGTCTATAGGAGAACCAAATGTGCTCAGGGAGGCAATTGCTCCTTGTTAAGGAAAGTCTTAGCCTTCACGGAGCCTGGTTTTTAATGTTTTTCAAAAGCTCACTGGTCAGAGTGGATAAGCCTGTCAGTAAATTGCCCATATTAAAATTTAATTGTATTATTTTTGTAGAATTCTGGGCTACTTCATGCAGTTGACTTTCTCTAACACCATATGTAGAATATTAGAAACGAAAGTCAAAAAAGACAACAACAAAATCCTGAAATATGAAAGCATAATGGGTATTTAGAGATGAAGGCGTTTCATTTCTTCATTTTACAAATGAAGAAAATGGATTCCAGAGGGAAGTATCACTGCTCTCTAAATATACATTTTTTAATGACTCTGTTTTTCCTACCTTTATTTGGCCTTTCAGCTCTTTTTTTCCACTTAAGGATCCTCTATATACTCCAAAGCATTAATTCACAGACTGCAGGTCCATAGCACTTTGTTCAGACAATACACGTCTATAGAAGAGTTTCACGATTGTGTTAAATGATTGGTTGCATGCTCATCTCTCTAATGGTAGGCAGAAGCAGTCCCTTAATTATCTTTCTATTTTCAGTTCTAACTACAATTGGAAGATAGAAGTTACGAAACTCTGAGTGACTTCATCAATGACATATAAGTAGCCAAGAGAACCACAGAATTTTTTTTTCAACTCTCTCCAGCTAGCACTATTTAGACTTCACTCTGTTGATTCAGAGATGGTAGAAGAATTGGCATTGTCTCTTACTCTTCTCTTTTTGTCAAGATACATCTGGAAAAGGTACAAAGTGTCGAAAAGAGCCAGACACATTCTTTTTTTTTTTTTTTAATGACACTGCATCTCATCTTTATGTAAAAGATAAAGGGCATTGGGATTTAAACAGCATAGGAGTAATGTGCTGGTCACTGCCTGCTTGAGAAATTACTCAGGTTATCTGAATCTCCTTTCCTAAAAGGGTTATTGTAAAACTTAAATGAGATTATATTTGTACAGCATGGGCTAGTAGGCGTTTTGTAAAGGTACTTCTCCCCTATCTTCTCCTATAATTTGACACTTTATAATTTCCAGGTTTTTAACACACATTATCTTATTTGGGTCTTAGTACAGCCCTGTGAGATAAGCAAGAGAGGTATTATCCTCTAATTATAGACAAAGAAAATGACATGCTTAAGATATGGTTCTGAGAAAATAAAATCGGACATTTTGTGCTTCTATTAACACGATACCCATCCAGTGGCAAGAATCGAAGCTAGCCATTCCCATGTCTAAAGTATAGGATAAACACAAGCTCCCTCTTCCATGGATACCAGAACTTCCCTTGCAAATTCCAAGGGAATCTAAGACGAACTGTGGAGGAGCTCTCAGAGGTAACCACTATCCAGCTGGACAAGGACTAGTTTGAGTCAGGCTATCGATGTGGAAGAATTATAATGAAATGCAACAGATTAACATAAATCAAACAAGGAGGTTATTGTTACTACTTTATAAGTGAAATATACAAGCAGATCTTTGTACATACCACTGAGAAACCCCAGGTCACAAATGGCCAATATTTTCTCTGAGTAGGTCAATCCATTCATTTATAGTCCCAGTCTTAACCAATGGTCTCAAACACGTGTGGATAGCTGATATCTCCAAGAAGTCCTATCATCCCTCATGTAACAGAGAAGTTAGAAGTCAGATTGCTGAGGTGCAATGTTACTGCTATTCTTTTAAGCAAGTGTGGTGGTAGAGGAGAATTTATATTCTTCTTTAAACAAGACGCAAAGCCAGTAAGTGACCACAGGTCTTTAATTGAGCTGTTGTGGAAAAGGAATGTGAATAAATATGTGCTAAGCTAAAGCTGAGACAGGGTAGTGACCACAGTTGCATGATCCAGTTGTTATGCCTTAATATGGTGCTCACATAGAAGTGGTAGGCTCCTGTGAGTGGATGTGGGTGAAGCCCTTTGTCCACAGCTGTCACTGTGTGCAGCCCAGTTTTCAGACATTCTCATTTCACCTAGGTGTGATCAGTAAACAAATGAAGGTGATTTTCAGGTTGACCAATAACAGTAGCACTCTGTCAGTGAAGCGAGGGTATTTTACGATGTTTCTGACCTCCCATTCTATCTGAGGATGTGCTAACTCTGACTACCTGGGCACTGCCAATAGGAAAAGGGGCCTGGTAGAATTTCTGTTCACCTTTAAAGACATACATACGATTTCTCTTTTAATTTCTAGTTATCATTTCTCCTCCTTAACTTTATCATGCTTTGGACAATATCCTACGATTCTCCTTTCCAAGCCCTGAAATAAAATGCAATTGAAATTGAAGAATATATTTAGACTTAGAGTTGGAAAGACATGATAACATTCAAAAGGGTCCTGGAAGCCCTAAAGTCTTCTCAAGTGCTAAGTTTCATAGGAGCCAGCTTTTAACCATTTTTCTTTCATTGTCACTCCTCCTACACCTGAACATTTTGGACATCTAGGATCAAGAAGGAAGCGTGGGTAGGACAGCATTAGACTATGGGGGGCTTCTGGTCTTGGGAAGCAAGACATCCGATATTTAAAAACTGATCGTGAAAATAAATCAATTTAGATGCACGAAAACCTCAGGTCATTTTTTAAAAAATAAACATAATAGTTTTAGATTTACAGAAAAATTATAAAGATAGGGTAGTGAGTTCCCATGTACCCCACACCCAGTTTTCCCTATTTTTAACAGCTTACATTAGTAGGTTATATTTGGCACAATTAATAAACTGATGTATATTATTAAACAAATATTAATAGAAATTATACTAAATCAATAATTGATATTAATCTAAATGAATATTCTCAAGCCTGTACTTCATTCACATTTCCTCAGTTTTTTTCTAGTATCTTTTTTCTGATCCAGTATTCCTTCTAGGACAACACACTGCATATAGTAGTTGTGTCTCCTGAGGCTTCTTTTGGCTGGCACATATTTTTAGATTTGTTGTTGTTTTTGATTGTCTTAACCACTTTGGGGAGCATTGGCCAGGTATTTTGTAGAATGTCTTTCAGTTGGAATTTATCTCACATTTTTCTGATGGAGTTATGGGCTTGGGAGAAGACCAAAGACGTACATTGACATTTCGATCACATCATATCAAGGGTAATACTATCAACATGACTTATTGTTATTGACTGCAACCTCGATCACCTGACTGTGGTAGTGTTTGTCATGTTTTCTATTGTAAAACAATTCTTTGTCATCCCTTCCATACTAAAATCTTTGGAAGGAAGTCACTGCGTTCAGCCCATACTTACAGAATGAGGAGTTTTGCTCCTTTTCCTTCAGAGCAAAATATATGTATGGACTATGTGAAATTTTGTGTGGGAGGTTTGTCCATTCTGCCCCTTAATTTATTTATTTGCTCATTTCTGTATAACAGTATGAAATTTCATGAATATTTATGAGATATTGGAATATGATACATGCTGTTATTTATTTTGTTGTCCTAATTTTTTCAGCTTTAGACATGTCTCATAGTTTAAAAGAAAGTTTTCCATAAATGTTATTTTAAAAATAGGTATTTTATTTCTATATTTTTTTTATTATACTTTAAGTACAGTCATTAAAAAATTATGAGTTCATGTCCTTTGTAGGGACATGGATGAAGCTGGAAACCACCATTCTCAGCAAACTATTGCAAGGACAAAAATAGGTATTTTAAAAATAAATATTTATTGAACATCTACTATGCATAAAAAGTATGCTAGGACTGAAGAAATATTAATTGAATGAAGTATTGATATCACCGTCAAGGAACTTGTAACTCTGGGAGAGAAGGAATCTCAAATAAATAACCTTCATGCAAGCAAGATACAGGCAACCCCAAACCCAAATTCCAGATCCACAAATTAATAGCCTTGTGACACTGGGCAAGTCACTCCATCTTTCTCAGATTAAAAATATTCTGAAAAAAAAATTGCTTCATAGAGTTATTTAGAAAATCAAATTAATATAATTTAAAGTGAAAAAAGGGTAGTAGATCACTGGTTAAGAATCTAGCCTTGGAACAGCTTTGGTTCATACCCTGCCTTTCCCAATACTAGGTCCATGACCAGCAGAGCTAATTTGGATTTGTTTACTAACCTCTCAGACCTTAGATTTCATTGCCTATGAAACAGGAAAATAGAAAAAGCAGAGGATGGGGCAGGCTTGTGGGGTTATCAAGAGCTCTGATTTGTTTCCTCCAAGTTTATTATTTGTCTTAAAAGGCAGGGGATTATCCAGTGAGAATTTGTAACTGGAGCTATAGGTAGAGGAAGCACAGGCCTATGCGTGATATTCCAAGTCACCATTAGAGGGAAGGCAAAGGTCTGATGAGTAGGAGGGAACTCAAAAGGAACTATCTTTGTAAGGCTCTGTAGCAACTGCCAATGGTCTGGTGACTGCTTGAGCCCACCACAGGGCAGCTTCCACTTGTTGCATGAAAACTTGCACTGAGACTCCAGACAGGTTGTAGGAAACTCTGTTCTTTGTCTGTTTTTATAATTTCAACTTTTATTTTACATTCAAGGGGTACATGTGCAGGTTTGTTACATGGGTGTACCACATGAGGCTGAGGTTTGGGATATGAAGGATCCCAGCACACAGAACGTGAACATAATATCCAATAGTTAGTTTTTCATCCCTTGCCCCCCTCCCTCTGCCCTCTAGTAGCCCTCAGTGTCTATTGCTCCCATCTTTATGTCCATGAGGACCCACTTCCACTTATAAGTGAGAATACTGCTTATAAGCAGTATTTCGTTTTGTTTTTCCTGCTTTAATTTGCTTAGGATAATAGCCTTTCACTGCATCCATGTTGCTGCAAAGAACATTAGTCCATTCTTTTTTTTATAGCTGCAGCTCCATGGTATACATGTACCACATTTTGTTTATCCAATCCATGTGTGTAAGCACTGGGATTGATTCCATGTCTTTGCTAAGTTAAACAGTGCTTCAATAAACATACGAGTGAATGTGTCTTTTTGGTAGAATGATCTACTTTATTTCAGATACATACCCAGTAATGGGATTGCTGGGTTGAATGGTAGTTCTATTTTAAGTTCTTTGAGAAGTCTCCACACTGCTTTCCACAACGACTGAACTAATTTAAATTCCCACCAACAGTGTATAAGTTTTCCCTTTTCTCCTAAGCCTAGCCAGCATCTGTTGTTGTTGTTTTTTTTTATTTTCACTTAATAATAGCCATTTTGACTGATGTGAGATGGTGTGTCATTGTGGCTTTGATTTGCATGTCTCTGATGATTAGTGATGCTGAACATTTTTTCGTATGTTTGTTGGCCACTGGCATGTCTTCTTTTGAGAAATATCTGTTCATGTCATTTGCCCACTTTTTAATGGGGTTGTTTTTTCTTTGTTGAATTAAGTTTTTATGGATTCTAGATATTAGTCCTTTGCTGAATGCATAGTTTGCAAATATTTTCTTCCATTATAGCTCACTGCAGCTGACCTCCTGGGCTCAAGCAATCCTCCTGCCTCAGCCTCCAGAATAGCTGGGACCACATGTGCATGCCACCACACTTGGCCAACTTACTGTTGATTTAAATGTTGGTCTCTCCATTGGAATCTAAGCTTCTTCAGGGCAGGGTCCATATCATCATAGCCCTAGATCCTAGCATTGTGCCGATACTGAGTAAATATTCATTTAGAAAAGAATGATGAGGCTGGGCATGATGGCTTATGCCTGTAATCCCAGCACTTTGGGAGGCCAAGGCTGGAGAATTGTTGGAGCCCAGGAGTTCGAGACAAGCCTGGGCAATATAGTGAAACCCCAACTCTACAAAAACATTTAAGAATTAGCCACATGTGATGGCATGTACCTGTAGTCACAGCTGTTCTGGAGCTGAGGCAGTAGGATCACTTGAGCCTAGGAGGTAGGCTGCAGTGAGCTACTATTGCACCACTGCACTTCAACCTGGGCAACACAGTGGGACCCTGTCTCCCCTGCCCCAAAAAATGATGAATTCTGAAGATTTCATTATATAAATTATTAGGAAGCTTAGGTAGAGGATATAACAAAAGGAAACTGAACTTCATAATCTCACTACAAACCCTCATTTCTGAGAGGTTGAGTGTGTGTCTGTGGCAATCGTGATATGAGGAATGACAAGACATGCTAATTTCATTTTTTATTGTTTTATAAGCCTGCTTTTTCTTTTAATTTCTCTTTTTCTCCCACAGGAATAAATGAAGTCCCAATGAGAAAAGCAAAGTCTATTTTTTTCAGAGCTTGCTATGCCAAAGGAGTCAACCACCATCACTTGTGTTTAAGCAGCGACTCAAAGCAGACGAAGCAGTGGTGAAGCTTCATGATGGGTGAGGGTAGGTAGGCTTCAGATGTGCACTGATTGGAGGCTATTGGCATGGGAGAGCTGTGGGTGGGCTTATCAGAAACAGGGCATCCTATTTCATTGGTTAAGGGTGCATATTTAGCTTTCTCTGGTTGGCCCTAGGTTGGAAGTAGAGACAAGAAGTAGGAAAACTGTCAGTTATTAATCAAGCCCTGGCCATCGTGGGTCAATTGTTACAGAAGTTACTGTGCAGCTTCCTGGATTGTTACTAGAGAGAGCAATCTGGCTTCCTGTAAATCTGACTTACAGCTTGCTGGCTTGTTGGGCCGTTGACTGAAGATAAGGAGGTTTCACTTCCTGATCAGGTTGCTTCAGGTCATTTTTTTACAGGACCTGGTCGTTACCCATTTCTGCGTTCAGTCTCTCTCTCTTCTTGTCAACTTTTTATCTCCTTTTCTCCAAATCTTTTTCTCATTTTTTCTAAATCTTCTCTTTATATTTATGTATTTTCTTAGGGCCCAGTAAAAATTAGGGAAGGGGAATGTGAAATGTGGTGAAGATTCAACTTATAAGGCAACAGGTTTTGTTCATTCACATCAAGCTCTGAAAATCTCTCATCTTAAAGGATGGAGAATTTGGTCAATTTAGTGATCCTAAATGTGCAATAAAGTTTGTTTTTATGAACAATTATTAAATGCCATGGTGTTATTTGGCTATGTTCAAACACAACATTAAATCATTTTCTGTACAAGTCTCCCAGAAAATAGAAAACTTAAAGTCTGCAAACATGATTCAGTATTTTCTGGATGTGAGATTGAACTGAGCACACTTCAGTTTCTCTTCTCTGGACTTGCCAACACATGGAACTATTTTGAGATGAGGCAGCAGAAAAAAATTCATGTAGCCTCCAATATGTACTTCTAAAATATTTTATCTTTTTCATTTTAGGGACTCGTAATGGAGCTTAAATGTGGCCATTTGGCCTAACAGTGTTTCCTATTTGAAGATGCATTCAGATCCAAAAATTAGTCTTTAAAAAAAAAAAATGGGTGTTGGCGGCTGCAGTGGCTCACGCCTATGTAATCCAGCACTTTGGTAGGTCGAGATGGGTGGATCATTTGAGGTCAGGAGTTTGAGACCAGCTTGGCCAAAATGGTGAAATCCCATCTCTACTAAAAATACAAAAATTAGCCAGGCATGATGGTGCAACCTGTAGTCCCAGCTACTTGGGGGTACTGAGGCAGGAGAATCACTTAAACCCACAAAGCAGAGGTTGCAGTGAGCCGAGATCATGCCACTGCACTCCAGCCTGGGCAACAGAGTGAGACCCTGTTAAAAAAATAAAAGTGGGTGTTTTCTGTCTTTTTGGAAAATTGCCAACTGGAGCAGTAAACCAAAGTGAGCTAGTGAACATCAAGAGAGAGAAACTTGTTTAGATTAAGAGGTAGAGCTAATTTTTTATAGTATCCCTGATCTTGTGTAAAGAAGATCTATAATCAAAGAAAATATTTTATATTTATTGTAGGTTTGCTAAATTTGTGGATCATACTTTATTATAATACATGAAATTTATTATTTTTGCACTTATTTTTATTTTCTTGAGACAAGGTCTCGCTCTTTCACTCAGGCTGGAGTGCAGTGGTGTGACCACAACTTACTGCAGCCTTGACCTCACAAGTTCAGGTGATCCTCTCACCATAGCCTCCTGAGTAGCTGGGACTACAGGTGTGACCCACCATGCCTGGCTAATTTTCTCACATATTTTGTAGAGATGGAGGTCTCACTATATTGCCCAGGTTAGTCTTGAATTCCTGGACTCAAGTGATCCTTGGCTTTCCAAAGTGCTGGGATTGTAGGCATGAGCTATCATGCCCAGCCGAAATTTATTTTTAATGGCATTCTTCCTCTCTTCTGGAATTTTTAAAGCCAATTAGGCATTGACATTGTTAGCTGTGAACACCTGCAGCATCTTCTCTGATCTGCTCTTTACCCAGCATAACACAGGATTTTTCCAAGGGAAGCGAGTATTGCCTTGGGTCTGTAAATCCGAGGAGGAGGGAGATAAGTTAGGCACCAGATCACAACAGTCTCCTACTGAACAAATGTACTTGAGAATAGCATTTTGGAAGGTGATCCAGCTGTGCAAGCTGAATCATTTTTCACAGCAATTTTACTAATGCTTCTCACCCCGAATTTTAAAAGCCTGATGAGTCACACTGAATGGCCAACTGCTTACATTTTCAAGCAGAACAGAAAAGCATTTACATACATAGGCCCAATACATTACTAGATCAACCAAATTAACTCCTACTTGTATAACCCTTCAAACGCCACACAGACAAAATAAATGGTCATTTAACCAGCAGGATCACTGGCAAATGTAACATTAAAATGTTGATTATTCTATTCCATCTCATTTTGTGCCTATGTTGTTCTTTCATGAAAGTAGCTAACCAACACCCATAAATCTGAAGGAGAGCAAAGGACGAAGTTAGGTTTCCTAATATGCTAAAATAATATCCGTATGAGATGAGACATTTTCCTGGCACAGCTTACAAAGAAAACACGCTTCCTTTAACTTAAACGAGGAAGGGAGTGGACTAAATACTCTGTGGATGGTGCATTGAGTCTAGAAAATCTTCAGCCTTATGAGAACCAGGTTTGTATGAGGCAACTTAAAGTCCTTTATAAAGAAATAGCAATATTACTGTGTTTGAAAGGAGGAAGCAGCTTGTTCCTGTGGCCATTCCATAGCATTAGGATCATCACTCATCAGTTATGGTACATGGTACTTTTAGTCTTCAGAACATTTGGTGCATTTTATCAAATTTTCCACACATCACTAGAAGGCACAGTGGCCTATAACATCCTGTTTGTCACACAGTACTTTTGAAAGTGTCTAGGGATTCTATTTATTGGATCTTCAATGATAGGAACAGAACATCTATATTTATCATCATCTCTAAAAGAACAGGGTCAGTTATTTGCCCAAGACTTGAAAGTATTTTTTATAATAATCTCCAATGAAAAGATGTGATCATTTTCCATATTCTACTTCTTATGGGCATGTAATACTTCATCACTGTGTCCTTTGCTCTGTACCCAAATCATGTTATGTGCTGTGTCATCAAACACCTAGTATGGCGTCTGACCACCCATACTCCATGTTTACGAATAATGATATCACATAAACAGAACAATGGAAATGAAATGCTAGGTAATATTATTGCAGAATCTGATAATCCGAGAGTTAAAGGCATCTTGAGGAATCACACATTCTAATGACATACCCCTTATACCGATGCTTGAACATCTCCAGCAATAGGTAACTCACTACCCTAAGTAGCATGAGGAGATGTCAAGTTCTGAAGCTGTTTGGGAACAAGGATATGAACATGCATGAAAAGGTGAGAGACAAGTCTTGACCGTTTCAAGGTTGAGAAGTAAAACTGAAATTGCCATATAAAATATGAATCTTTGTAGACCTATAGACTTAGCAAGTGGGTATACTAGGGAAACAAAATAGGCACAACAATAGGAAGAGTCACAGAAGTTTGGTTGGTTTTATATTCACTTGTGTTTGGGGTCTTTTATGGTTTGTTTATTTTATTTTGGCTTGGCTTGTATGTTGAAAAAAGCACCCATCACTAAGAATTTATAAAAAATGCATTGGGGATTTAAAATTTTTATACCTGAATGGCTCAAGACCACCTATTTCCAAGCTAATGAAAAATACTGCTTGACCAATGACAACTCTGGAAAGCTTAGTATAAAATACAAAACCTGACAAACATCTCTAATGAAGCCACCTAAACAGCCTTGACAATCTCAACAACAAATCATTTCATAAACCAAAATTATAAAACACATAAGGAAATAATCTATTCTAAGTGAAAGAGAGAGCTATTAAAAATTGTTTTAAAACTCTAAGATCTTTGTGTCTTTCTGGAAGAGGGAGCAGTATAAATTGTTTAATCTGAAAAGTCAAGCATACATGTTAAAAACTTAAGGGTTACTAAACCAACAGAAATAAAAATATTTACTAAATTATTACAGAGAGAATATATAACACTAAATCAGTGACAGTAAGTAAGAAAAAGAAGAAAATGCTAAAGGATAGAGAAAAAGGGAAACATGGAGCACCAAAAAGCAGGTTAAAAAAAAAAGCATAAATAAGATGGAAGACATAAATCCAAACATATTAAGAATCAGTATAGAAGATAACATTTCTGAGAAGATGAAGTGTTTTCTCTCTATTTTTACCACTATTTATAACTAAGAACTGTGGATGTTATATATAAAATAAATAAAAGAAAATTCTGAAAGACGGAGAGAAGAAGAAAATGTGCTGGAGTCCTCAGCACATAAGGAACAGCACGGTAGTGACTTCCCTGAGTCGTCTTTTTTGCTGCTTATATCCTTCACTTAGAAATGAGGTAGCTAGCAACCAAGAAACACTAACAAGTGCAGAGAAAAAGAGCCCAAAAGAGCCTGCGCTGCCTTTAATCAAAGGACCAGGAAAGCAAGAACCTACAAAGACAGACAACTTTCAAAAGATAATAACTCAACTCCAGTTGTAACCAGAACCGATTTCAGCTACTCACCACTCAAAAGCCAAACATGAGAAGCAAGGGTTGGTAGGAGGAAACTCAGGTTTAATAGGAAAGTTAGCAAACCAAGAAGGTGGTGAGCTAGTGTTCTAAAGAACCATCTCAAATTTTAAAATTTATCATAGGTTTTTTAAAGGGAAACTTGGTTTGGGAGACATGCAGGAGTGGTGCAGGGTGCTGGGGCTGTGTGACTTTGTTCTGTTGGCTATCTTGGATAATTACCTGTCTGGAAGTCTGGTTGGCATTATCTTGACTCCTACCCCATGGTGATGGACTAATCGTGACTCTCCCTAAGCAAGTGGATTCAGCAGTCAGGGCTCCGTGCGTGATTTGTTTCAAGATTAGCCTCTAGAATTTCTTAAGCAAGAACATAATTAGATAAGCATGCATTGCCAAACGGGAGTATCTGGAGAGGGAAAGAACAAAGGAGTGAAAGGGGAGGAAAGGAAGAAAAAGAAAGTAGGTGATTAAAATATATTTTTAAAACTGAGGTCCCCAGTTACACAGTCAAACATCACAGAAAACAGTATAACCAAACTCCCATTCATATTAGCAAAGGTTGAGAGGGGAACCTAGACTTCCACCCTCATGATGCTTTAGGAAGGTGTTCCAACACCCCTGTCAGTAATGCAAGAGATAGTCAAGAGGGAGCTGGGACTTTCAACTCTGTGGACCAGTACCAAGACCTCCACCCATGAAGTATCAGAAGAGACTACGTGGAAAACCTGGATTTCAATACTCACCCAAAACTAACAAGGAGCCCCAGTCCCTTTCTTTCCACCGGGGTGGCATCAAAGGAGGCCTACTGGAGAGTCAGGAGTTCCCTTATTGCCCACAAGGAGGCTCCCCTACCCACAAATGTCAATGGATGATGCCTGAGGACCCTGGACTACTACCTCCTCCTAGCAATAATGAGGCAGTGCCTTCCCTGCCCTGCCAAAGCAGTATTGGACAAAGCCAGCTGCAACAGAAGGTTAAAATAAGAAAAGGAGCCTTGTAACACAATATGAAAATATCCAAGTTTAAATGGAAAATCACGAATCGTACCGGAAAATCACGAATCATACCAAAAAATCACAAGAAACTCAAAGGAGAAAAAAAAGGCAATTAATATATAACACCAAGATATCAAAAAATAGTAGAATTATCTAACAAGGATTTTAAAGCAGATATCATAAAAATGCTTCAATAAGCAATGAAAAAAATGATGGAAACAACTGAAAAAAAATGAGAGCCTCAGCAAAGAAATCAAAAGACTAAACAAAGTAATAGAAGATACATTTTTAAAAGAAGCGAAAGTTAAATTTTAGAACTGAAAATACAGTAACCAAAATAAAAATGACTGGGTTCAATAGGAGAATGGAGAGAACAGAGGGAAAAATCAGTGACCTGAAGACAGATCACTAGAAATTATCCAATCTGAACCAGAGAGAGGAAATAAACTAAAAAAAGTAAATAAGCAAACAATCTGAAAGACATGTTGGACTATAACAAAAGAGTCTTCCTACGTTTGTTTTATATATAATGCCCAATGCATCTAGTTGTACTTAGTGGGAGGCATCGGGAAAAGTGTATCTACACCATTTTCCTACAAGAGGAAGTTCTCTAGATTTCCTTGAGTCTTTTCATCTCCTGGAATAAAGTGTATATAACCAAGAGAAATTAACAGATACAGAGCAGCTTAGTATTCTCCCAGTCTGTTTACTAAATTTGAATTTCTTTTCTCCTATGTTTCTGATGCCTCACAAAGAGTAAATTGGAGGCCAGGCACGTGGCTCATGCCTGTAATCCCAGCACTTTGGGTGGCCAAGGCGAGCAGATCACCTGATGTCAGGAGTTGGAGACCAGCCTGGACAACCATAGCCAACATGGCAAAACCCCGTCTCTACTATAAATACAAAAATTAGCTCGCCATGGTGGCAGGCGCCTGTAATCCCAGGTACTTGGGAGGCCGAGGCAGGAGAATCGCTCGAACCCGGGAGGCGGAGGTTGCAGTGAGCCAAGATCGTGCCACTGCACTCCAGCTTGGGTAACAGAGCAAGACTCTGTCTCAAACAACAACAATAAAAACAAGAGTAAATTGGAGAGTGTTCTAGGCAATGAAAGGCAAAAGAAAAAGTAGAATACATCATAAACTGACATCAAGATGTAGTGAATGGCCCCACAACATCCTGAAACTCCCTTCCAGAGACCATTTTTAGTTTGGCTTTCTTCAGCTTTTCAAGACATTGCTTCTATCTACCATCTGTTGAGGCAGAAGGGGGTCATACTTCCAGGACTTGGCAGTGTCAGTGGTCTCTGCTGGTGCAGAAGCCTCTGGTCACTAGCTAACTACTCATTCCATTTGAATTCAGAAATCTTAAAACAATAACATTCTCTTGTTTACCCAGTCTTCAAAACACGGGGCACAAAGTAAGAAATTAAATGAAAAAGTGTGCTTTAATGAAGCAAGCACATACTAAGAACAGAATTCCAGAGTTCCAGTCCTAATTCTGTTATGCCTTGACTTCTTACATGTAGAAGCTATTGTTTTTCCTTAAGAAATCATTTTTTTTCCTCCTGTGGAACATAAAAATCTTTGAGGTTGACAAAACCTTAGAGATTCAGTAGTGTAACTCCTCAGCACAACCTAATATACCCCAATTTCTAGCTCCCAAACTCAATGAGTTACTGCACTTCATTGCTGTTACACATAATACCTGCCTGTTTTAGCTCCCTGGAATTTAAATTAGAATAAATGCTAATTAATCAGTTTATATGTGTGTATGTATATAGTATTTGTAAACATAATCTATATGCACTTTTTAAAAACGCAAGTATAAAATAGTTGTACAAGTGCTTTGATTTCTCAAAACCGCTATACATACCTATGGAAATTGTAATGTTACATAAGATGAAGCTGAGTAGTTACAGTTACAGTTTTTTACCTCAATGTATACTCCTACCTCTGCTAAAGGCAGAGAGTTAACTAGGGATTGCTTCAGGAAAATGAGGCAGAACATTTTCTTTTTTCAGAGGCTGCTGCTCACCTTTCCAGCAAAGAATAAGACTAGACAAGAGGGAAAAGCATGGAAGGGATTTGTTTTTAAGTGATCCAAACTCCAACTGTCAGCCTCAAAAGCAAAAATAATATGCAAGACACAAATAAAAACGAATGATGACTTATCGGGACATTATTAGAAAGGGCACTGAGAATTTTAACTATACCACTTATAAATTTTTCCTCCTTCTTTCCAGAATCAAGGCATAATCTATGGCCAACCAAACACGTGTATCCAGCAAGAATTCAGATAGATTTTGTGTTTCTGAGATTTTTGTAAAAATTTTTCTACTTTGACCAAAAGTAATTTAAATAAACATAAATTCACTCCAATGACACATCCCACTTTCCTAGCATCTTAGTTGCCTCGTGAGCCCATTTGACACCTCTCTCTCTCTCTCTCTTACTCTCTCTCTAGACTAACATACTTCACAGTATATTTTCACAGTATATTGTGTGGATTCCATTAAACGTTAAATACATGGCTCAGATTCCATGTTAAGTTAAATTTGAGAAATTTTGGGTGAAATAAAGCTACAGGTCCATCTTTCTTCTGAGCTTTTAACAAAATTTAAAAGCTGCATCTCCTCTTCCTCCCCACCCCAACACATACACACTTGAGCAAGGAACACCTTCAGGTGTCAAGAATGATACTAGTGTTCCTTAAAACTTGACTGGGGAAACCAAAGCCCTAGGCACAAAAGTTAAGCTTCAATATCTAGCCACATTCATGAAAACTTTGCATGAAAATATATATATATTTCATTTCTCCTTTCATATTGGAAAAATGTTCCACAGGGTGTGAGTGTGATATTGTCTGCCACCTCTGGCGCACAGCTTGGTGCTCATAACTTTCAGAAGCAAGCACCACCTATCCATTTTTCTCTTTATCTGCCTCAAAGCTTGTACCCTACAACATCTAACCTAGCTTTTGCATAGCTTAGAGTAGATGTGAGAAACCTCATCCTCAATATTCTTCTCCTTATTTTTGTTTTTTCAAAAATATCATGTAGCTCTTGATAGTTATAGATAACAAAGTCATGCTCATTGTAGAAAATTAATCAAAACCTAATATGTAAATTAAAATCATGTAACTTGATGTCATATAAAATTATCATAAAGTTTATATTAAGTAATAAATGCTTAATAATAATCAAGAAAATCATGAAAGAGAAGAACATGAATAAAAGTGATCTAGGATTTGCATTAACAGATATCAGAATAACTAAAATTCCACTATGATATAATCAATGTGATAGTGCATAAGAATGGACATATAGATTATTGAAACCAAATAGAAAATCCCAAAATAGATCCAAGAAAAAGCAATAATTTAATATATAACAAGAAAATATTTGGATTCAGTGGGAAAAGATAATTTATTTAATAAAGGATGCACGGAAAATAGCTGTGCATTAAGAGAAAACTAAAATTATATCCCTTTATCACACCATACACAAAAATTAATTACAAATGCATTATACACTTAATTTTTTTATTGAAACAATTGAAACCCTTAACAGAAAATCTAGGAGATTGCATCTTTAGAATCTAAGGAAGGGGAGAGAATTTTAACAAAGATAAGAAACCTATATAAAATTTATATATTTATATAATCAAATAAATATATAAATAAATATTTGAATACATAAATATGTAATTTTTATGTGCCAAAGTCTAAAATAAAAAATTAATAGGCAAATGATTGGCTTTGGAAAAATAATGTAGATGACAAACTATTATAAATGCTTATATTTGTAAGGACACAGGGATTCTTAAATGATACAGGAAAAATACAAACAACTCTATAAATAACCAAAAAAATAGCAAAAACAATTCACTGAATAGAAAATTCTAGTGA
Source organism: Pan troglodytes (assembly GCF_028858775.2). NCBI lineage: Eukaryota > Metazoa > Chordata > Mammalia > Primates > Hominidae > Pan > Pan troglodytes. The sequence goes on from NC_072405.2 coordinate 43,522,702, forward strand.
CAAAATTAATAGTAATTATGGAATTTATCTCAAAGTAACCATAAAGTATAACTTTATACCACTGAAATTAGCAAACATTTTTAAAAGCATTGTTTTTATTGTTGGCAGAGATATGCAATGGAAATGTAAATCGTTATCATCTTTGTAGAATATGGGAAGAAATCTGGCAAGAGCAATTAAAATTAAAAATTCTTAAAACTAAAAATTAAAAACATGAAGTTTCTACTTTTAATAGTATTTCCTATTGAAAAAATCTTCAGTGCATGTGAATGTATGTACATAGATGATTACTGCAGAATTATTTATAATGGCAAAATAATGGAAATGAGTTTACTTCCACTAGGAATTATGAAGCTTAAAAAGCATTTTTCCCACACTAACAATAAGAAAAATATGGATAAACTAAATAAATCATAACTTCTCTTGAACTCATCAGGATAGTTTGAATAACCTAAGATGGGCAGGCCCCTCCCAGGAGAGATGAGACAAGTAGGCTGACTTTTGTGGCAGAGCACTGGATAAGGATCACCCTACAAGCAGGTGAAAAGACAACTAAAATTGTAATAGATTGCTGAAGACAGTGTCATAGGATAACACAACAGTATAGAACAAACAAAGGCCATGGACACAAGAGGTGACTGTGTTCATTTGCAGGCTCTTTTCCACGGAATGTCATCAGGTGGTCAAAAGACATATTCGTGTAAGGACAGGGGAGCAGAGGGATCCCACACACATATTATCTGCTTATTAGTGCAGATGGGCTGGAGGGGATGCAGTGCTCCTGTGGAAAAGGCTCAGAGCCTCACTGCCCTCAATCCCCTAGATATTATCTCATTTGAAACTAAATCTTTAAGGTTCCTTAGAGGGGTAACAAATGCTACTACCTTCAGGGCACATGCAAAAACCCATGATGGCTGGTGAGAGGATAAAAGGAAAAACAAAAGAAAGTAACACTTTGATGCTGGTGGAGAAGTCAAAAACAAAATCAAAAACAGTGTCTTAAACCCTATATCAATGCCATTCGAGGTTACTTACCACCAAGTGATGTACCAGCAAATCTCTACAGGAGATTTTTCTACAAATACAAAGAAAACCTTGGCTGCCATGGAGAGAAGAGACAGGAAGGCTGAGAGAGCCTTACCCTCAATGCTCAGACACACAGGGCCTGACTCAGACTGAGGCTGGACCAAAGTCACCACCACCACTCTGGCAAAGTACTGAATAAGAAGAACAATAGTTACTATGGGAAAGAGGAAAGAGCTTGGAGATCCACATTCTCTGTGTACATGTAGACAGGGACAAGTGGAACACAGCCACTAAGAAAAGCCCCCTGGGCCAGGTGCAGTGGCTCAGGGCTATAATCCCAGCACTTTGGGAAGCTGAAAAGGGCAGATTGCATGAGGCCAGAAGTTTGAGAACAGCCTGGGCAACATGGGGAAACCTTGTCTCTAGAAAAAATACAAAATGAACCAGGCATGGTGGTGCACACTAGTGGTCCCAGCTACTCCTACTCGCGAGACTGATGTGGGAGAATTTCTTGAGCCCAGGAGGTGGAAGTTGCAGTGAGCCAAGATAGCGCCATTGCACTGAAGCCTGGTCAACAGAATGAGCCGTGCCTTAAAACAATAATAATAATAATAACAATAATAATAAACGAAAACCCCTCTTGTACCATAGCACCCTCCCTAAGCACAAGGCAACAGGTGATTAACACTGGAGGATTGTTGTTGTTGTTGTTGGGGGTGGGTAACAGCTTTATTCAGCTGGTAACAGTTCATACAACATATAATTCACCAATTTAAAGTTCACCATCCAATGATTGTAATCCATTCACAGAACTGCATTAACCATCATCACAACCAATTTTAGAATCTTTTTATCTACCCCCACCAAAAACCTGTGTATCATTTAGATATTACCTCCAATCCTCTTACTTCTCTTTGCCTCTCCCACCCATCTCTTGACAATCATTAATTTATTTTCTGTCTCTACAGATTTGCACATACTGGACATTTCATATAAATAGAATTATACAGTATGTGGCCTTTTATGACTGATTTATTTCACTTAGCATATGGTTTTTGAGGTTCATACATATTGCAGCATGTATAAATATTACATTACCATTTAGAGCCAAATAATATACACATTTTGCTTATTTATTCATTTGTTAGTAGACATGAGAGTTGTTTCCACTGTTAGGCTATTATGAATAAGATGCTATGAATATTCATGTAAAACCCTTTGTGTGGACATATGTTTTCTTTTGTTGGGGGGTATACTTAGGATTGAAATTGCTAGATCAAATGGTAACTTGATGATTCACTTTTTGAAGAACTACCACATAATTTTCCAAAGTGGCTACATTATTGTTATTCTCACCACCAGTGTATGAGCATTCAGATTTACCCACAACCTTGACAACACTTGGTTATCTGTATTTTTTATTACAGCCATCATAGTGGATGAGAAATGGCTATTCATTGTGTTTTTCATTTGCATTTCTCTAATGACTAATGATATTGACATTGTTTCATACATTTATTGTCCAGTTGTATATCTTTAATGGGAAAATGTCTATATAGATACTATCCCCATTTTAAATTGGTCTGTCTTTTCATTATTGAGTTGTAAGAGTATTTTATATATTATTTATACAAGACCCACGTTAGATATATAATTTGCATATGCCTTCTCCCATTCTATGAGTCATTTTTTCATTTTACTAATGGTATCCTCTGAGGCTCAGTTTTTATTATGATGAAGACCAATGTATATATTTTTTCTTTTGGTGATTGTGCTTTTGATATCATATCTATGAAACCAATGTCCAATGTCATGTTATATCCAAGATGATGTTTATGAACTATCCAATGTCATGAAGATTTTTTTGTATATTTTCTTCTGCATGTTATAGTTTTAGCTCTTAGATTTAGCTCTTTGATTCATTTAATTCTTGTGTGTGGTGTGAGGAACAGCTCCAATGCCCCTTGCCCTTTTTTTAGCATTTGAATATCCAGCTTTCCCAGCTCCATTTTTTGAAAAAGTTTTCTCCTCATTAACTTATTTACCACCATTTTTTAAAAAATCAATTGACCATAAATGGATAGTTTTATTTCTGAGCTCTCAATTTTATTCCCTCAATCATAGTTTATAGTTTACTCATATACCAGTATCACACTGTCTAGAGCTAAATGATAGCACAGTCTAAAGCTACATGATAGCTTTCTAGTAAGTTATAAAATGTAGAAGTTTGAGTCCTGAAAATTTGTTTTTTGTTTTTTGATTTTCTTTTCAAAATCGTCTTGGCTATTCTGAGTCCTTTCATTTCCTACAGGTTTTAGAATCAACCTGTCAATTTCTACAAAGAAGCCATCTGGAATTCTTTTTTTTTTTTTTTTTTTTTTGAGACAGAGTTTCTCTCTTGTTGCCCAGGCTGGGGTGCAATGGCGCGATCTCTACTCACCGCAACCTCTGCCTCCCAGCTTCAAGAGATTTTCCTGCCTCAGCCTCCTGAGTAGCTGGGATTACAGGCATGTGCCACCACACTTGGCTAATTTTGTATTTTTAGTAGAGACGGGGTTTCTCCATGTTGGTCAGGCTGGTCTCGAACTCCCGACCTCAGTTGATCCAGCCACCTTGAGCTCCCAAAGTGCTGGGATTACAGGCATGAGTCACCGCGCTAATTGCCATCTGGAATTCTAAAAGATATTGTGTTAAATCTCTAGATCACTTTGGGGATTCTTGTTGTCTTAACAATACTGTCTCCCCATCCAAGAGCATGTAATTTATTTAGTTATTTAGATATTATTTCATTTCTTTCAACAAAGTTTTGTACTTCAAAGTATATGTTTTACACTAATTTTGTAAAATTTATTCCTGAGTATTTTTATTCTTTTTATGCTATTATAAATATAATTATTTCACTCTTTATTTTCATTATGTTCATTGCATGTGTGTAGATACAGAACTGGATTTTGTATATTAATCTTGTGTCTTGCAACATTTCTGAGCTCGTTTATTAATTCTAAAAGATTTGTGGTGGATTTCTCAGAATATTCTATATACAAGACTTGCTGTCTGTAAATAGAGATAGCTTTGTATTTCTTTCCAATCTGAATGTCTTTTATTGGTGTTTATTATGTGTTGCCCTGTGTGAAATCTCCATTACAATGTTAAACATATGTGATGAGAATAGACATCTTTGTCTTGTTTCTGATGTTGGGGTAAAACATTTAGTCTTTTATCATTAACTATAAGGCTAGCTGTGAGTTTTTCACGGATGCCTTTTATCAGGTTAAGGAATAGTGTGTTGAGTGTTTTTATAATAAAAGGCCACTGAATTTTAGCAAATGCTTCTCTGAATTATTGAGATTAGAATGTGGGTTTTGTTTTTTATTCTATTGCTATGGTATATTACATTTATCAATTTTCAAATATTAAATCAACCTTGCATTTCTTGGATAAATCTCAGTCATTGTGTATAATTTTTATATGTTGCTTGATTCAATTTGCTACTACATTGTTGAGAGTCTTTGCATCTACGTCCGTAAAAGGTATTGGTCTGTACTTTTCTTTCACATCTTGACCCGGTTTTAGTATCAGGGAATGGATTAAAAGTATCCTTCCTTTTCTATTTTTTGTTAACAGTTAGTGAAGAAATTCTGTTAATTCTTCTTTAAATGATTGATACAATTCTAGAAAATTTTTCAGCCATTTGATGGACTAAAGATAGTCATAACATACACAAACCCAAATTCAGAAGCTTAACTCGTGAGTATTTTTACAATGACATAGAGGTTTGCCTATTACCAGGTGTAAATATTATTGAACTGAATCTCTACTGTTCTCTACTGTTTAACCAAAACTACAAGCTGAAAAAAAAAAAAAAACCCACAAAAATACAACCCATTGTCAAGAGAAAAAGCAAACAAAAGAACCATATCCAGAGATACCCGGAGATTGCAACTATCAGACAGTGACTTCCAAAAAAACTATAAAAAATATGTAAAGGATAATTCTTTTTTTTTTTTTTTTTTTTTTTTTTTTTGAGACAGAGTCTTGCTCTGTCGCCCAGGCTGGAGGGCAGTGGCATGATCTTGGCTCACTGCAAGCTCCGCCTTCTGGGTTCACGCATTCTCCTGCCTCAGCCACCCGAGTAGCTGGGACTACAGGCGACCGCCACCACGCCCGGCTAATTTTTTGTATTTTTAGTAGAGACGGGTTTCACCATGTTAGCCAGGATGGTCTCGATCTCCTGACTTCATGATCCGCCCGCCTCGGCCTCCCAAAGTGCTGGGATTACGGTGTGAGCCACCGCGCCTGGCCTAGGATAATTCTTAATAACATGAAACATACCTATGTAGAGGGTGAATTTCAGATGAGAGAGGAAAATTGTAAGAAAGTGTAAGATGAAAACGCTGTAAATCAAAAAGAAAAAGAATAGTGGTAAAAGAGATAATGAATGCCATTGATGAACACAGTCAAGTGAATTATAATTGGATTTGAAAATGGGCCAATATAAATTTTCGAAACTAAAACACAAAAAGAATAATTATTTGAGTTTCAGAGCCAGGACAGAGTCTCTAAGAACAGTTAATTAATGACAAAAATTCTAATATCTATGTAATTGGAGACCTCAAAAGTAATGTTGAAGAAGTAATGTTTTAAAATACAAGAGCCAAGCATTTTTTTTTTTTAATTAATGATAGTTACTAAAACTCAGGCCCAAGAAGACAGGAAAACTCCAAACACGTGAATGCATTTTTAAAGAAGAAAACAAAACACGTAGAATTATTTTATTAAACTACTGAAACTTAAGTGTTTTTGAAAGCTAAATATTTTTTAAAAGATGTAATACATACAGAAGAAGAAAGGCAAGAATTGCAGTATACTTCTCACCAGAAACTGTGAAAACCAGGAAACGTTGAATTGACATTCTTAAAGTATTACTTAAAAAAATTAACTCTCAATCAATAATTAAATACCCTGTAAAAATATTTTTAAAAGGCTTTTTTACAAACACGTGATGAGAGAGTGCATGACCAGAAGACATATGACATAAGAAATAATAGTTGAAGTACTTCAACCAGTAGAATATCATATTAGACAGACATGTTAATCTACAAAAAACAGTTTTCCAAAAACGGCAATATCAGAGATAAATATATAATACTTAAATTGTTTTTAAAATTGTCTTAAATATTATGGATTTAAAAAGGTAATAATAATGCATGTTGGGAGTTATGATATACATAAAAATAAAATGTGTGATAATATCACATTCAATTTAAGAGGAAAATTGGAAGTATATTGTTGTAATGTTCTTACACATCATGTGAAATATTACATTATTTGAAGGTAGGATATGTGCAAAGTTAGAGGGTCTCCAAGATCACCTTCAGGTTCAATAATTTGCTGGAACTCACAGAATTTACAAAAACAATTATATTCCAGTTACAGTTTATTAGAGTAAAAGAATACTGATTCATAGCAGCTAATGAAAGAGGCATACCAGGGACGGTCCAGGACTCAACAAGCATGAGATACCAGTTGTCTTTTCCTTATATAGTTGTGCAGACAGTGCCTATTTCTCCCAGCAGTGATGTGTGGCAATATATACAGTATTGCCAACTGAAGGAGTTCATCCAAACACTCAATGTCTAGTGTTTTTATCGGGAGTTGATTTCAGAGATATGACTGATCAACCATGTAGCTGACCTTAGTTTCCAGTTTCTCCAGAGGTTAAACTGATAACTGTCTGGCCCAAGGCCCCCACCATAGATCACATGGTTAGAACAGGCTATCTAGAATGAACCAAGGACCTCATGTAAATAAAGACATTCTTATTAAGCAGAACGTTCCAAGGATTTAGAGGTAACCTTCCAGAATCCAGGGGGAAAGGGCAAAACCTTTATTTGGGCAAGATTAATCTTTTCTGCACAATGTAATAAATTGAAGAAGTATAATGCAAATGCTAGAATAGCACTAAAAATATTTTTGAAGGACTATTAATAAGGTAAGGGTAGAAAGTCAAATTATAAAATACATACAAGCCAAAATCAGACAAAAAAATTAAAATGGAAGAATGAACACATGGAACAAATAGAGAACAACTAGCAAGATGGTAGATTTAAATCCAACCTCATCAATGATTGTTTTAAGCATAAATGGTCTAAATTCCACAACAAAAAGAAAGAGATTATCATGTTAGTTAAGAAAAGAAGACCTAACTATATACTGTTCACAAGAAATCTGCTTTAAATAGAAAAACATGTGTGTTAGTCTGCTTTCTGTTGCTTATAACAGAATGCCTGAACCTGGATAATTTATACAGAAAAACAATTTATTTCTCACAGTTGTGGAGGCTGAGCAGCTCAAGGTCAAGGGGCCACATCTGGTGAGAGCCTTCTTGCTGATGAGGACTCTCTGTAGAGTCCTGAGGCAGCACATGGCATTACATGGTGAGGGGCTAAGTGTGTTAGGACATTAGCTCAGGTCATTCTTCCTCTTATAAAGTAACTAGTTCCCTTCCCATAACAGCTCTTTAAACCATTAATCCATTAAGCCATAAATGTATTCATCCACTCATGAAGGCAGAGCCCTCATGATTCAATCACCTCCTAAAGGCCCCACTTCTCAATACTGCCACACTGGGAATTAAATTTCAATATGAGTTTTAGAGGGAACAAATACTCAAGCCATAGAAACATGGATAGGTTAAAATTTAATGGATGGCTATGTATACATATATACTAGGCAAACACTACTCGAAAGCTAGAGAGTCTATATGAAATGCAGTCAAAGTAGACTTTAGAACAAGGAATATTTACTGGTATAAGTGGGTTAATTCACTAGCAATATCTAAGAATATTCTTAATATTATAATGGTCAAGTGTCAGTTGATAAATCGGGTCAATTCACCATGAATACCTAATAATTCTAAGTGTGTATTCATCAATATCAAGCTTTTCTAAATAGACGCAGCAAAGATAAATAGAACTGAAAGGATACATAGAAAAATCCACAGATATATTTGGAAATTTTGGCATTCCTCTCTGGAGTCAATAGAACAAAAAAAATCAGTTTAGTAAACAGAAGAGTTGAACAACATAATTAACAAGCTTGACCTAATGTACATGAATGAAAAACTCCACCAAACAATACAATTTATATTGCTTTCAAGCACCAATTGAACATTCATCAGAGACGTCATAATTAATAGTGGAAAACTAAATATTGTTATCTCCAAGATTGTGAAAAGATAAGGATATTCACATATACCAATCCTATTCAACATCAGTGGATGGCCTAACCAGTGAAATGAGAAAAAATAAATAAAAATTATGCAGTTCAAAAAAAGAGAGAAATAAAACTGCTTCTATTCACAGAAGGCATAAATCTTTATATAGAAAATAGTTAAATACACTTTCTTTTCTTTGAGACAGGGTCTTGCCCTGTTGCCTGAGCTGGAGTACAGTGGTACAATCATGGCTCATTGCTGCCTCAAACTCCTGGGCTCGAGCAATTCTCTGTCTCAGACTCCTGAGCAGCTGAGACTACAGGCATGCACCACCACATCTGGCTAATTGTTTTAATTTTTTGTAAAGATGGGTTCTCACTACTTTGCCCAGGCTAAAAAACTATTTAAAAAAAAAAAAAAACTTCTACAACTAGTAAATGAGTTTAGCAGGGCTTCTGGACATAAGATCACCACACAAAAATTATTTTTATTTTTATAAACTAATAATAAATGACAAAAAATAAATACTAATAAGAATTCTATCACAACACCAAAAGCACTAAATCTAAATCTTACAAAACATGGGCATAATTTGTATTCTGAAAGCTACATAACTTTAATAAGACAAATCCCTAGGATGGCCAGTCAAAAGATTTAATTGGCTATGAGGGGGAAAAATGGTATCCAGCATGAGACTTCACTGAAGAAATATTGAAAGCTAGAACATGGTAAAACAAGGTAAAACATACAGAAACATTGGTAGAAAAAGAAGTGTTTCATTCTCTCTATCATGCCAGATGAATTGGGAAAAAAATAAAATGAAGAAGATATAAAGCCCAAAATAACATAAATAATAAGTTGGATATAGTGGATACTAATTGAATTCTGTCATGAAAACAGAGAATATTCATAAAACCTTCACAAAATGGACCATATATTAGGCTATAAAGAAAACTGTGATACAAGATTGAGAATAGAGGAAAAACTATCTATATTATCTGAGTACATTGCAATAAAATTAGGTATTCCTAAGAGAGCCAGAAAACAGGAAACCCTATCAGTTCTTCCTTTAAAATTTTTTGTGTTAAAGAGGAAAATAAAGAGGACATTTTAGAACATCCAAAAATAACATTACACATTAGATCATATAGGATATGACTCAAATAGTTCTTTAAAAAAATCATGGTCTTAAATTTAAAATCACAAATATTAGTTGTCAAAATTGGGAGGGAAAAAATTGGTAGAATTAATAAATCAACCCAGGAGTCATTTTGGGGATTGGGAGACAGATAAAACAATCTCAAAGACATTGTGTATAAAAAGCCAATTTCTGGAGGTTATGTATTATATGATTTCATTTATATAGCATTACACAAAATGTGGTATATACATTCAACAGAATATTATTTAGATATAAAAAGGAATAATGTTCTGATAAATGCTACAACATGGAGGAACCTTGAAAACATTATGCTAAGTGAAATAAACCAGCCAAAAAAAGGATACATATTGTATGTTTCCACTTCTATGAGGACCTGGAATTGGAAAATTCATAGAGACAGAGAAAGATCAGAGATTGCTATGGGCTGGGGGAACAAAAAATTGGGAGAGTCAGTGCCTAATGAGTAATTTCTGTTTGGGTGATAAAAAAGTTTTGGAAATTAATAGTGATGGTGGAGGCACAACATTGTGAATATAATTCATGCCACTGAATTGTACACTTAAAAACAGTTAAAACAACAAAGTTTATGAGATCTATGTTACAATGATCTTGTAGTATCAAAAACCATTGAATTGTACACCTTAAATAGATGAACCGTGTGGTAGGTAAATTACATCTTAATAAAGCTGTCAAAAAATCAAAATGCTAAAATTTTATAGATGGGAACAGTTTAATGATATCCAAGGGATACTAATGGGGAGGGTGACTATAAAAAAAAGTAGAACAAGAGAGTCCTGTGCTAGAACAATTCTGTGTCTTGACTGTGATAATGATTTATGGAATAAAATTGTCCTGAGCAACACACACACACACACACACATACACACACTAGTGCATATAAAACTATGAAAATCTGAATAATCTTTAGCTCAGCTACTATATTGAAATAATGTCAGTTTTCTGGTTTTCATACTTTACTACAGTTATTTTTTGTAATGTTACCATTGGAGAAAGCTGGGTGAAGGATACACAGGACTGTACTATTTTTGCTATTTCCTGTGAGTCTGTAATTATTGGAGAAGGTATTAGAAATGATAAGGTATTCTTTACTGAAAGCAGCAAAAAATAAAGAAATTAAAATATACAAAATAAGCAGTGATATAACAGAAATATAAACATAGATTCAGAAAAATCTCAAATTTGAGAGTGGTTTTTCTCAATCTTAAGGAAGTGATTCTTTTGGAAGAGATTGGTCATTGGATCTGGAGTATAACTGACTCACCTTTCAAATCTTTGCATTTTCTCTCCACCAGAAGCTGGTAGCTTCTTGTACAACACCATCATTTCTCATCTGCACTTTGCAATAGCCTTCCAATTCATCTCTCTGATTCCATCTTATGCTTCCCAATCATTCTTCACACAATAGCCAGAGTAACTTTTTAAAAATGTCAATCCTATCAGGTCACTGAAAGGGTCCCTTTCCTATATTAAAATATAAAAAGTAATTCTCTTTGTTTTTTTTCTATTATTCTGTAATTTTTTTCAAGTAATTTCCTTTTTAAATTTCATTTTGATGTAAGTTATGGGAGTCTATTTTTCTCCCCAACAGTTGACTATTTATGCTAAATTTAGTTATTAAATAAGACTTTCTCAAAGTATTTATCTGTGATGCTAGTTCTATTATACAATAAATCCAACATACCATTATCTATTTCTGAATTATTTACTGTGTTAAATTGGCCTCTCTGTTAATTTGTGGTTCATTGTTACATTATTTTATTGTTGTTTTACTTTTATTATAATTTATAGTGTATTGCAATACTTGATAATATAAATCCTCCTTTAAATACTTTAATATCTAAAATTTTTAATATTCATTTTTGAATATGGAACACAAATTTTTGCAGGACTCTCACCCATTTTATCTTTACAGAAGAATTATTTATTCATGCTTGCACATTCCAAAACAAGACCTTTTGGGATTTTCAACGTATTTGCATTTAAACATATAAAATAAGTTGCCATGATTAAAATATTCAATCATCTTATTGTGGAATTAAATGAGCCTACTGGATTAACTTCCAATCATTTCAATATCTACCCTGCTGATACTTCCAGTACAGTGGGTCTCAGTTTCTTGATGTTTTCTCCTCCAATGACCTTATCTTCCTCCCTACCTCAGTCATTTACTCTCATAGGCATAATCCCAGGTCTCATGTACCAATAATTACATTTCTTCTATATCCTCAATTTCCAGCACTGCCTCCTAACTTTTCAGTTCACTGACTTTAGTACTCCAACTCCAGTGGTCCTTAGATCTTTAATTCTGTCATCTTTTCTCTTTCCTCCTACCATCTTTCATTGTCACTGTTTTCCTTACACAGCTTGGATACTATGTTCCCATTATATTAATGATTATTCTCCTGTATAGATAAACTCAACTCAGTTGCTCCTCTGTATATTCTTTTTATTCACCTGAAAAACCTTAGCCCTAATAATTTCAATTCTCTTCCTCCTTATACCAGCACCCACGAAGCAGAATATGTTTGTAAGAAAATCATTATCTTCACTTTAAATTGATGGCCACCATCTTCCAAGGGCCCACAGTACCACATGGGAATCCTATTACATTTCCCCAGCCTATTCAATCTCCAAATCATCTAGTAACTATTTCATACACTCTTACAGTCTGCAATACATCTTCCCCATTCTCACTTTCAACTGATAATTTTGCTTTCTTTTTCAGTAAGAAAATAGAAACAATTAAAAAACAACTTTTGCATGCTCCTATCAGTATAACTTCCAACCCACCTGCATTTTTGCCCATAAGATCTGCCTTCCATTCTGTTGCTAGAGTTAAATGGTTTATGTGACATTCTAAGACCAGCTTTTCTAACTATAAACTGAATTTCTTTCCTTTTGCCTACCCAAGGACATTTGGCCTGGCAATTGTTCCCTCTTTCTCCGGCATCATGAAATTTTTCACCTCAAGGTTCATTCCAATCATCATGTAAACTTTTCTCCCATATTAAAAAAAAATTCGGTTGACATCTGTGTTCGTTCATTTTCATGTTGCTGTAAGGACATACTTGTGACTGGGTAATTTATAAAGAAAAAAGCTTTAATTGGCTCTCAGTTCCACAGGACTGGGGAGGCCTCAAGAAACTTAGAATCATGGCAGAAGGGGAAGCAAACATGGCCTTCTTCACATGGTGGCAGCAAGGAGAAGTGCTGAGCAAAAGGGGAAAAGCCCCTTATAAAACCACCAGGTCTCCTGGACACTCACTCACTATCACAAGAACAGCATGGAGGTAACTGCCCTCATGATTCAGTTACCTTCCATCAGGTACTTTCAATGACATGTGGGGATTATGGGAACTACAATTCAAGATGAGATTTGGGTGGGGAGACAGCCAAACCATATAAGCCTCAGATCCTCTTTCCCCAAACACTTCATTCATCTGGTCTTCTGCATGACAAATTTCTTAAAAGAGCTGTCCGTATGCATGATTGTCAATTTTCCTCTCATCTGTATTATTTGGAACTACTCAAATTATGCTTTAACCCCCGTACTCCACCAACACAAAATCTTATCAAGGTTACCAATGATCTCCATATTGTTAAATTTAATAATCAATTTTAATCTTACACAATCTATCACTGGCATGTGAATCAAGGATTACATCCTCCACTTTGATTCAATTTTTCAAGTTGGCTTTCTGGACAACACAGTTTTCTCTCCTTTGCTGTTTTCTCCTCATTTTTCTTCCAACTTCCTAATGTAGGGCTCTCTCAAGCTTCCATCCTTCATATCTATATTTCTATCTCCAAATCTTGGTAATCTGTTTCAGTTCTAAAGCTTTTTATAAGATTGTATCATATGAAATTGCTATTACTTTCAGTCCAAAATCATCAAGTATTGTTGATTGTATGTCATCTGATCTATGTCCTGTCTACATGGTGCCAACTCGCAGCTCAGAAGCATCCTCTAAATCACAACGTATATGGTCAAACGGTAGATAACTCAACCTCAGCCATCTATGACTGAACTGCTCATTTCCACCAAACCACTCATTCTGCAGCTTAGCCCAAGTAAATTCCTGGCAATTCCATCCTTTCCACTGCCCAAACCAAAAACCTATGAGTTATCTCTGACTGGTCTCTTTCTCTTGCTCCTCATATCCAGGCTGCCAAAAGAGCCTATTGGTTCTAACTTCAAACTACGCCCAGAATCTGATCAACTTCTCACCTACTCCACAGCCGTCACCTTGGGGTAGGTCTCCAGCATCTCTGTCTTGTGCAGTTCCCTCCTATATCTCCCTGCTTCCACCTTACCCTCTACAGTTTATTCTCAACACATCGGCCAGGGTCATCTCTTCAGTAGATAAATTCGATTATTTCACTACCTTTCTCCAACCCACTGATGGCTCCTTTTCTCACTCAGAATCAAAACCTAATTCAATGCATTGGCCTTGAGGATGTTCCTAATCTAGCTTCCTGTGACTTCATCTTACACTATTCCCCCTCCCTCATGAAGCTTCAGGCTCGCTCTCCCTTCTTCCTGGAGTATTCTTCCTCTGGTTAACCAAGTGGAAAACTCCAGCACCTACTTTAAATCCCTTCTCAAATGTCACCTTATCAGTGAGACCTATGTAAGCAACCAACCTTCCCCTCCAACTCCACCAAGGCACTGCCAATCTCTGCAATCCTGCTGAATTTTTTCATTATTTAACCCTGATAATTACCTTCTGGTACGCTATACATCTTTCTTATATTTATGGTTCATTTCTTATTTACCTCTGCAAAAAGGAAAGCTCCAAGATTTTCTGCTTTATTGATTCTATTCTGAATACCTAGAATAGTATCTGGCATGTAGTAGGTAATATTAATGCAATATTTTTATAAATGCAAATATATTTATATTTATTCTTTCATTTAAAATATTACCCAAATATTAGAAAAAATCCATGCAGTCTTGCTTTCTGTATTGCTTGAACAGAACTACCTTTTATAGAAAATTGTTGCAGTTTTGTTTCTCCAATTGATAGCAGTCAGGATATACATATCTTAAACTATGGACAATCCTAACATATCCGTCACTTTTCATTCACTCTTCCTTGTTTTTTGCTTTAAACTTCACAATGGTAGTCCAAAATCTGAGCCACGAAGTGTGTTGACATCCAAATTTAAACTGAAATATCACCCTATTAACAGGCTTTAAAACCTCTATGACAATTCACAATATAAAGTTTCTTTAATAAATGCAGGTTCCCTAAACTCAGTTTTGACAGAGATAAAATTTCTTTACCTGATTTTTCCCCCTCTCCTTAAACTTTTTAGCTGACACACTAAGTTGATGCAAGTCATGTGATGCACTGGAATATGAATCTGCCATCCATCTTGCTACATCCCAATTCAATGTGCCAGCTGAATTCATTTTCAAAAGCCCTGCAGCTCCACAGAAATGCAGCTTTTTAAAGTCACATAAAAATAATAAAAGATTGCAGGTTGGATGTTAACTTTCTAAAACACCGCAAGCAATAAAAGGCGCTCCTCAACAGGAAGTGCTCCCTACCCATCCCTCGAAATAGCACACATCACTCTACAATGATATTCAGAATATGGTGTCCTTATCCTGGGCCTCTTCCACTGTTTCTACGGTAACCAAAAAATATTTATTGTAAAGTGATCTCAGATAGTCAGCAATGACACACACAGGTCTCAAGGCTGGCATAGAATGTACCATTCAAGTATGACCAGTAACTCTTTTTCTCTTCTATTTTGAGTACCAACATTCTCTCTAGACCCCCAAAATCAGAAATATGTAACTGACAGATATATTTTTATGTGTAATAGAAATAAATTGTAAACTCCAATATTGCATATTAAGTGTGTATCTACTGGCTCTAGATTTTGATATCAAAGGTCAGCATCTCTTTGCAGAAAAAAACAGTGTTTATAATTTTTTTTTTTTTTTTTTTGATGTGACGGAAACTATTTTGTGGCCATTTGGCTATGCTGTGGTACTCGGATATTTTGTCAAGCGCTGCTGTTGATGTTGCAGTGAAGGTATTTTTTAGATGAGATTAACACTTAAATCAGTAGATGTGGAGTAAACAGATTACCCTCTAAATTGTGAGTGAGCCTTATCCAATTAGTTGAAGAACTTAAAAGAAAAAAAAATGCTGCTCTCCAGAAATAGAGAATTCTGCCCACAGTCTGCCTTTGGACTTGAACTGCAATGTGAGCTCTTCTCTGGGTCTCTAGCCTGCTGGACTACCCTGTCAATTTTGGATTTACCAGACTTGCCAGTGTCTATCATGGCATGAGCCAATCCTGAACCCAATCAATCTCTCTCTCTCTCTCTCTCTATCCCTCTCTTGGACATATATATCCTGTTGGTACTGTTTCTTTGGACAACCCTGACTAATGCATGTGATATCACTAATAAAAAAAATTCAAATTAATGTGAAGAAAAATTAAATTGTACTGTTATTTTTTATTTCCTTCTTTTCTCAAAAGCAAGTAAATTTGGTACCAATGAACCAGAAAGCTTATTTATTTGGTTATTTTTCATAATCAGTACTTCCAGGAAAGAAAATATTTCTTAATTTTGAACTTATAAAAGAACAGGATATGACACATTTCATGTTATTGTATTTCATAAATTTAAAAGGTTCCTTTTGCTAGTATAGATGATTAAGTATCCTTTTCAGAATGGCTATAGAGAGGACCACCCTTGGTTGACATTAGAAAATTGTTTTTTTAATCAAAATGTTTGAAATGTTAGGCTTAAGGTTTATTCTCATAGAGTTTTTTTTAATAAGAGAAGTAGCAAAAACAGTCTTATTTCAGAGTATGTTTAATCTGTTTGATCCTTAGGGATGAGGGAGAAGTGAATTATTTATTTGGTTTGGATGCATTTTATTTCTTACCATGGGGGAATAAAATTTGGCCATCTCCTGCTTTGGTTTCATTAAAACTATAAGAAAAATTATGCATAAAATGCTTCTAAATTTCTTTTTAAGCCATAGTTTAACATAAATCTGCAAACCATCACTGTAGCATGGTGGTTGTGAGCGTATCTGAGTTTGTATTCTAATTCTTCCATGTACTAGCCTTGGAATGTGGGGTGGGTTTTAATCTTTGGGCCTCTGTTTCCTGTCCATAAACAGTGAAAATAATTGTACTTTTCCACATGTTATTGTGCTCCTTAAATGAATTTAATGTGTATAAAATTCTTAGAATGTAAGAAACAATCCATTTGATGTACCAGTACTATTAGAGAGATTTTCATTTGTATTTCTGGTTGTATATACAATGAAACTAGTTTAGATTAAGAGACACACTGAGTTTATTGTAACAAATAGAAAGTGGCTACCACTTATCTGATTTCAAAAGTTTTGTTATTACATTAATTTGAACATTTTGACTAATTGAAATATGATCTCTGTGGATCCACCCAGTAGACCTCAGATTTTTTATTATGATGGGAAGTAATCAGTTCTGCTAGATTGTCCATCTGAGAAATTTTCTGAAACACATGTCCTTGGACTTTAGTCCCCTTTCCTGTCTTTCTTTCTTTTTTTTTTTATTTAGATGGAGTTTTGCTCTTGTTGCCCAGTCTGGAGTGCAATGGCACGATCTTAGCTCACTGCAACCTCTGCCTCCTGGATTCAAGTGATTCTCCTGTCTCAGCCTCTCCAGTAGCTGGGACTACAGGTGCATGCCACCATGCCTGGCTAATTTTTGTATTTTTAGTAGAGACAGGGTTTCATAATATTGGTCAGGCTAGTCTTGAACTCCTGACCTGAGGTGATCTGCCTGCCTTAGCCTCCCAAAGTGCTGGGATTACAGGCATGAACCACCATGCCCGGCCCTTTCCTGCCTTTTTAGCACCAACTTGTAAGCAAGTAATTTATCTCCTCTGCAAATTCATGTTGTAAAAATTTTCCACATAATCCTTGCCTAATTTTCTTTGTTCTTCCATCTTCCATTCCTTCTCCTTTGGCATATTTCTGATGGGTTTTATTCTTTCCTTGCTTTTAGATTACATCTTTTTTTTTTAACTAATACTTTGGCATCATAATTTCCTCTTGTAGAATAATGGCCATTGACTGTTTTACTCTAATTTTGCTTTGGCTTCTCTTTAATTTTTCATTCTGTTGTGCTATTTTCTTGTTCTTTATTTAACCAGTTAAAGAAGACAAAAGTAAAATCCACATTCAAATACTGTAATATGAATGCATAAAGCATAAAACATCCATTAAACAATTTCCTCCTAAATAAACTAATTGAATCTCAGTATTTCAGTCTATATTTTCCCTACTGTCTCTTCAATGCATAAAATTAATAATGCATAAAACTTGTGTCCTCCCCCAACCACAAGGAAAAAATAAATCTTTACCTTCCCCCCTCTCCCCAATTTCATTTTTAGGTAAGGTAGTTACCATATGGACATGTTAAAAATCACATCTAAAATTATATGCAGGCAGATGTTCTGAAAATACTGTTTTTGGAGAAATTTTTTTTTTCTGAAAATCTGGAACATCAGACATGTTCCATCTTTATTTAATGGAACAGTCTAAACCTTGCTAAAATTATAACTTTCATGATTGATCACATCGTTGATCAAACCAAAGCTATTCTGGCATTAACATCTGTTAATCAGCCAGATGTTCTCTGTGGTCTCACTGACTGAAGAAAACTCTTTCCCTGCTGGTTAGGGACAAATAGAGAAGTGTTTGGGGTTTGGTTTTGGTTTGGGGTTTTTTTTGCAAGGAACTCTTCTCATTGCTGAAGAAAGAGGAGCAAAATAAATTATAAAAAGCAAAAACATATGATGAGTTTCTTTAGATTTTTGCACTGGTCTATGGGAGTTGAACATATACAATCTGTGTCTTCTTTGGGTTAATAAATCTGAGCCATTTGTGACATCAATTACAGTATTATATTAAAAGAGCATATTTGGAGTTTCAGTGACACAACAAAATAAAAACTACTTGTAAACCACAGCTCTTCACCTATTTTATAACTCAGTTTCTTACCAATCCTTGGCTTGTCCAAGTAAAATGTCAATATGTAAATTTACCTACCAGCAGTAATGGCAAATTCTCAGTGAGTGATTCATAATTAAAATATCTTTAGTGACATCCAGGCAGAATTGTTTTTTTAAATGCTCCAACAAACTTAACCTTACACCCTTGATATAAAAGAGAAAAAGTGCTGCGGAGAGAAAGGAAGGAAAGAAGGAAGGAAGGAAGGAAGGAAGATAGTATTTGATTTATTTATTCCTAAGGATGTCTCAAATCAACATTGGGCACCAAGTTATCTTTAGGAAGTATGAAGAAAACTTAATTTTTTTCAATCTTGCTTCAAATCACATTCCGTGCCTAATATTTACATATGTCATGCTTTAAATAAACCTAAAAGAGCATTAGAGTTATAAGCTAGAAAGCATTTTAGCCTTAGAAGTCTAAAGGGAAAAAGATAATGGGCTATGTCAAAGATTGGCCTTGGGGTTATGGAAAACTGAGGCGATATTTGCACATTTTAGGCCCTGACTTCTTGTAGCAGCAGTTAGCAGACCAGCCTCAAATCAACCTCCTCCCTCCTTTCTTTGCCCACTACTTGCATCTGAATCCCTGACCAGGTAAGCCTGCCAGGGCAAGGGAAAAGCAGGACTGCTCATGCCTCCCTGAAGACACTGCTGTTAATATCACAACAGTCCTGCTTTATGCGATCACAGTGTTCTTTTCCTTGCATTCTCTCATTTTCATCCTCACAACAAACCTGTAAGGTAAGCATTATAACACTGACTTCATAGCCAGGGGAACTAAGGCTCAGGGTAGCCAAGTGACCACCCCAGGAATACACATTTGGTGAAGGAGCTGTATTCTAACCTGGGTCTTCAAATCTCAGGTTAGAGCAGTTCTTTCCCTATTCTCTAGAGTAAAGGAGGTGGTTCACAGAAACAGTGAAAGGTCAGAAAGGATCAGGGCTGAAGAAGCTGACATTTCTTCCTCTGTATCACAAACTCTCTTTTGGAATAATATAACATGGACTCACACCCCCACACTCTGTTATGCTCACAAATCCAAGATGCTGGGTGCCTAATCTGGGAGGAGGGGCAAGAGGGTGGATGTCTCCAAAGACAGTAGGCTGGCCATGTGACTATTGTTTGTCTCTTGTATCCATGGAGAATGAAGGAACAGTGATGAATTTTTGCTTGCAAACAACCGTTGAAAAAAAAAAAAAACAAAGAGCCAAAACAATTTATATTTGTGAGTGATCTTTGCCAGGTGGGACAATTACTGGCCTTTTCTAAAGCCACTTGCAGTGTTTAACTGCATGCATCTGTGTTTCACCTTAGAAAATCACAATGAGAATTAATAACAGATTTCTTCACAGTAGGAGGGCTGGAGAGACTTTGATTTTGGAGCAGGGACCTGGCAGGCTGTTACCAGTTCTGAGCTTCTCGTGCATTGTTCTAGTGACGCAATATTTCAGGGTTACAAAAAGCTGGCTTTGAAGGTGAAGTACCCAGGGAGAAATTTGTTCCTTTCCTAGGTAAGTAAGCGTCCAGCTGCAGCCAAACCCAACTGGGCACATTTTTCCTTTATCTTTTCACAAGCTGACCCTAGACTCAGATGGTAATAAGGGAGAAAGGCACTCCATGAGGTCATCTGACTCAAGTTTAATAGTTGTTTATTGTTGTTGTTGTTTTGCCTTTTCTTTAAGTATCCTAATGTATGGTCCCTGGTAAGCTATGTAGTCTTGTGATTATTAAGTGTCTTTGCCTGGAATATTAAGAGTTTTTGTTTAAATAGCATCTCCACAACTTATTAACCATATGTCTTTCATCTGTTAATGAGGATAATGATAACTCACTTTTAGGATGATAGTGAAGATTACAAGAGTAATATTTGTAAAGCACCTAGCACATTGTCTAGCACATAACAAGTGCTTAATAAATCATAACTCCACAGATAGCATAGGAATGTATGTATAACACAAAGAAAGTTGAATAAACCTCACACACTTAAAAAAGAAAGAAGAAAAAAATCCTCCTAAAAAAAGAATATCACAACTCTAATTCTTTTTGTAAAGTCCCCCTGAAAAACTGCAATCATGTTAGAAATAATAAATATAGCTATAATGTTACATTCCTAGTCCTATTTATTTCTCTTCAGTCTGATCAGCCCCCATCGCTGACGGTGATGTCAGCTCTCTTAATTGAACTTATTAATGCTATTGGCTTGAAGGAATAAGGTAGCAACAAATCAGGACATAGCAGGCAAAGGTCTCTTCATGCCTTCCTTACAATTTTAAGAACTTGAATGTCTTGTATACTCAATGGACAATTCAGGACAATGTCAGGTTGATTTCCCAAAGGATAGAATTTAATGGTATAATCATTGCATATACGGAATACAGAGTCACATGAAAACGAGAGCAAAGCTAGAATGCATTCCTTGTTTGAAGTTAATTAAAGTTGTAGTGAAACAGCACATAAAACGCTGTCTGCAACCAACCAATTCTTCAATCGCAAAGATGTTGATTTATCTTGCTTCTAGTGCGTATATTTTTCAAGCGTATTTTTCTCCTCGAATTAAGAGAAAAAGGCCGGGCTCAGTGGCTCACGCCTGTAATTCCAGCACTTTGGAAAGCCGAGGGGGCTGATCACAAGGTCAGTAGTTTGAGACCAGTCTGGCCAGTATAGTGAAACCCCATCTCTACTAAAAATACAAAAATTAGCTGGGCGTGGTGGCGGGCGCCTGAGGTCCCAGCTACTCTGGAGGCTGAGGCAGGAGAATTGCTTGAACCTGGGAGGCGGAGGTTGCAGTGAGCCGAGATCAAGCCACTGCACTCCAGCCTGAACAACAAGAGCAAAACTCTGACAAAAAACAAACAAACCAAAAGAAAAACCCAGAAAACAGTTCTGCTACTCAAATAAACAAGACTGATTTTTTTTTTGTTTGAAAACTTACCACGGAGACTTAAAATTGGAAGTTTCAAGTACTTCCTGCTGGTCTTTTACATGGCATTCACTTCAGGCTGCAGATAAAAGGAACAAAACTTTTTTTTCCTGTTTTATTTTCCCTCTCAATTTCAGTAAATTTTTTGCCATTAAATACTCCCTGCATCGAGAACAGAGTCTGACTGGCAATAATTCTATGACTGTTTAGTGAATAAATACATAACGTTCTATTTTTGCTTTCTAAATGGCTTATGCCCAGCTATGTTCTTTTTGTATGATCAGTAATACTCAAGCAACAATTGGATGATCCAAACTGATATGTGAATATATATGATAGATATTTGTATGATATATAACTCTTTCATATATGACATGTATATATGTAACATACATATAAGATATACATACATATATGTGTATATGTGTACCTGGAAGGATAAAGTCCAAATTCTCTAAGAGTAAAGTCAATACTGTAAGGGTAAAGTCAAAATTCTCTAACACAGCCTTCAAGGTTCTATGACAATTGTCTTCTCCATATTTTTGGTACTCCCAAACAATTAGCTTTTTACTCAAGCTATTCACTTTTATTTCTCCATCACTTTATTTTTTCTATTTATAAGTTTATAATTATAAAGAATTATGATTTTTTTATCTGCTGTAAAAATTCTACTTATATTTCAAGCCCCAGAGTTATAGATGCCCTCTACAGTACGTTCTGTAATTCCTAGGTCAAAATTGATTCTTCTATCCATTGTACATATAACACTCTGGCCATATGGTTAACCTTAGTTCTGAACATGCTTGTCTTCCCATTATTTTGAGAGATTCTTAAGCCAAGTAGCAATGTCTTTTTCCAGTGTTTATTCTCTAGTTCTTTAGACCAGGCTTTATCCTTAAAAGAAGGACTCAATAAACATTCAGGAAATGATTGAGGAAATGAATGAATGTACAAAAGCAATGTCAAAGATGATTTCCATATGAAACATGTTGCTAGGCACTGGTGTTTATGAAAATGGCTCATGGTATAATCTGTGCTTTCAAAACAGAGTCTCATGGTTTCTCTCTGTATATTCCAACTCATCAAAGATTTGTTGCTGTTTTTTGTACAGTTGTTCATTTATTTCAACTCTTTGAAGAGGTTGGAGTTCAAAGCTGCCTTTTACCTTTTTTCATATTTTATGATATATTTTAGGCTGTTCTTGAATTAAAATGCATAAACCACTTACCCTAGAAAATGCATAAGAGATCAAAGTAAAATACCTCTGGAGAGTTCAATTAAGAATTAGGAAAGGGTCGTCATTTTACCATATAATTGTTTCTATTGTATCTTTCAAAGCCAAAAGAATCTTTCTATGCTTTTCCAGACAATCATTGTCCACTCCTTCTTATAAACTCATATAGCATGGTGTATCACTCATTTGCTAATTAATCTCTGTCTCATATATATTCCGTATTACCATCTACTACTACTATGCATTCTTCTTTCATTTAATTTCAATATTACAGATACCTTATTGCCTCAGTAGAGTTTAAACTCTTTGAGTACAAAATCTCCTTCAGAAATTAGTGGTCTGCTTCATGTATTATTCAAATATTCAAATAATAATTCATTTTTGCTTTGTTTTAAACTTTAGAACATACAGTGAAATATTCATATTTGTTTTATTTGGGGGAGGGGTGTCATTTCTTTTGCTTAGTTTGGCTAATTTTGCTCTCTGTTACATGTTCGGCCTTTGCTGTTTTTTGTTTTTTGTTTTTTACTTTTGCAATGGTGATCAAGGCACTTAAGTCCAGCAAGCTACACTTGATGTATTTTGATTGAACAGGAATTGTTTGGTGGGACGATACTAAGGGAAATCATCTTGTGATTCATATTATTTTGCTCAGGATTTGAATGATTAAGCATACATGGTTCTAGAATTGGTTCTGAGAAATAACAAGAAAGACAAGAAAAGATTCATGCTGCATTAATAATAATGGAGTTTAAATGTCAAGTCTGATTTTTAACTCACAATTTTTGCTACTCCGTGCCCTGGTGTAGTCTGCTATTATTTTACCCATTTTGCTGTTTGTGTTTACTATACATACTGGAAGGAAGAAAGTTGCTTCCTTCATGCCTGTCTATTTGTCTCAGGTTTTTAGATTCATATCTGATTTCAATGAAGAAGAACTGAAAGTAAATGAGGGGCTTCCATGGGATCCTTGAGGCTGTTTAACTATGAATAAATAAATGATGGTGAGAACCATGGTTAAATAGTGTCAGTAAGCCTGTAGCAACCTGGGGTGGGACAGCATGTTAAGGAGAAGCAAAAGTAGTCTCTCTGCTTCTCACCATCAACCTTGACTGTAGGCTGTGTGGAATACCAAAATGACCCATAGCCTTTCCTTCTCCACTCACGTTGAATTTGGGCTGGGCCGGGGGAGGAGGAAGTAGGCAGGTAATTAGGAGGAGCAGGTAGAATTAAAACTATCCATAAGAAAATTAGAACACAAATATTGTTAATTATCTCTCTTTCTCTTCTCACCTGCCACCAAAAAAAAAAAAAAAAAAAAAAAAAAAATCACAAGAGACTCCAGTTACATTTGGAATGAAAAGTTAAGGAAAGATTGGTAGTCAATGTGTTTTTCTGAATTTTCTGCAAAGCAGCTCCATTCCAATGTCAACACTGCCATAATGCCTCGTCAAGCATCCACTAAAGAAACCATCTATCCAACTGTATCACCCTGCCTAAGACGTGGTGGGTGGACAGTTTTCTGCTGTGGAATGTCAGTGTGCAACCTGCTCATCAAGCCCTCTGAAATCCCTAAGCCAGAAAGACTGCTACAGAATAGAACTCTTTATTTGAATGCTGAAAGCTCAGTACCTTTAAGGAGGCCCAAACTTCCTTCCCTGCAAACACCTGACAGATAGAAAAAAGAGAAGGCTACTGATAGGGTTTCCCAAGGGTGAAAATCTTTGTTAATATTTGTTAGCAACATGAAACTGGGAATCCCCAGACAGCATTTCTGTTCATTTAGCCTGCAAAATCCTCTCATTGTCCTTGTGCATATAATGGAGTTAATTCCCAGAGTCTGCGCTAAACTAACACACGATGACAACTTCCTCAGCTGGACCTGGGGAGCTTGCAGTGTGAGGTTCAAGAGACGATGATCACCTGTCCCACTGTTTTCTAGCAGTGATGAACAATACAAACAAACTTTTTGAAATCTGCCTTGAAGCCAGTTTGCATTGGTCCGTCCTCTGCCGCTTGTTACCGATAGGTGGAGCTGCTGCCAAGCAGATCAATGCATATACATGTACAGCGCCTACAGAACTATGCTCAACAGATAGCCGCTGAGACATGCATGCACTCTGGCATATCCTGACAGCTATCAGAGAAACCAGCCTTAATTCTGTCACCAAAAGTGATATTTATTCACTACGTAGGGGATTCATCCACAAATTAAGAGTATGTATTTGCCCAAGATCCAAATCTTGACCGTCACTTAAATAAACCTAGACATTTCTTTAATCATTTTTGAGTTCTTTTCCTTAAATGAACTTAACTATAATTGACTTCATTAAAATATTTTACAAATATTCATTACAGTACAATTTCCTCAGCAAGTCCTACTGTTAGAGCATTGTTGTGGTCTGTTTTAACAGATGACAAACAAAACTTCATTTATTTTCCCTGCTTACCTGGCATATTTCTTCTGGGCTTTGAGAACAATACTATTTAATGATGCCATGGACCCTAGGCAAGAACAGAAGCTCTGACTTCAGTATTCTGTCCAACAGAGGGAAGGAAAAAAATCAAAACCAGATCAAAGCACGTACACACACACGTACATACATTGACACATACATGTATATGAATGTATCTATCTTTCCTACAAAAATGTGTCCATGTGTTTTACTATATATCTTTTCATATCTTGACAGGAGAAATGTAGTCATTTTATTGAAATTGTGTGCATAAAGATAAAGCCAGCTTGAAAGAACAGCAAGGAGTTGAACATTACTCCAATTCATCTGAATTGAGTTGTTGATCAGCTAAAAAGAAGCTGTGAGGAAAGAAATGCTAAATAAAGCCAACTGTCCTGCCTTACCTATAGCTGTCTATTTCTCTTCTCCAATTATGGGACTTATTAGCCAGTGAGTGATATTGGAGCTCAGTTTCCTGGAATTATGATTCCATGGGGAAAATAACATGGACCTGTACAAACTTCCAAGCCTGCAAGACATCTCTGAATTGTTTCTGCCATACAAAAATGACCCAAAGCCTTCCAAAATTGGTACTGAATATTTTTGCTTATAATTCTGGCAAGACATAAATTTCCAATGACACCCAATGTAACTTTCCCTGAAATCATTCACTTCCTCAAGAAGCTACTGAACTATCTAAGTTTAGGTAGATAAACTAAACTTAACTATCCAAAAGCCAGCCATATACTTTCTCCATAATTTAATGGGGTTAGGCAAATGTTAGCTTCACAAGCATGGAAGGCCTGGGCAGAACAATGGTAAGCAAAGTGCCGGGCAGATATCAACAGCAATGGCCCACATGAAAGTTATTAGAACTCAGTTGGCCTCAACTCTAGTTTCATCACCAGTGGAGCTTGTTTATTCCCGCCAAGCTCAGCCTTTCTAAAACAGAGTCATCTCCTCAGAAACGTAACATAGGAAAAGGCAGACTTCCTGAAACTAGATATTTTAAAATATTAATCATGGAACCTTGGTTAATGGACTACCTTAAGAATGCCCAGAAACCTACGATGGTTCCCAGCTTAGGTTTTAGATTCAGTGAACACTGAACTGAGTTTGCCAACCCTGTTGCAAGGTTCCATGATTAATATTTTAAAATATCTAGTTTCAGGAAGTCTGCCTTTTCCTATGTTAGGTAAATAATGCATTTTCACATAAGAGAAATGTGATAGTATCGGGGAAACTGCTCCAAACCCATGACCTCCATCCCAATGGAAAATTATTGAACCATAAATTCAATATTGTGAAAATCAATTCCAAAACCTCCTACAGCTGAATGTTTATTCAGTTCAGTCCTGTCTCCATGTATGCTACTCTATGTTTCTCCAAATAATGTCTTTTAAACTAACTCATAGTTTTCTTTTAAAAAAAAAAAAAGATTATTTTCCATTTCTAAAGACAAGGAATATTTGAAACCCAATTAAATTTTTTTTCTCTTGATAATGCAGACATTTTCTAAAAGTCACCTTTCAGTCAATGCAGGGTCTACCTTAGATAGCCATTGACGAATTCTATTTCTGATCTCCAGTTCTCTCTGTTTGTTTCCCTACTCCTTATTCTCCACATTAGATTTAAAGGAAAATAAAACACAAAGATGCTTGGGCTCACTCCGAGATATTCTTGTTCACTTGCTGTGCAGGCAAGAGATTTTAGAATCAGAGATCCAGTGAAAGAATATAGTTTATTGAATTTTCTCTGAACAATACATTGTCAAAGCATCATTTAAGAAAACCTATGACACATTCATTGGTCTCATGAATTTTTATTAAGTTCTTAGTCAGTGGGGCAAATTAAATTTTAAGGTAGTGGTTATAAAGGCTATAATTCTTCAAAGTGATTCATCTCAATCACAGAAGAATATTCTTAATAGCACTCATCACCTTCTAAAAGTATTTAATTGTGTCATGTTTATTTTCTCTCCCCTCCAACTGAATGAAATTTTACAAAGAACATTGGAATAGTGCTTGATACATCATAGGGATTCAATAAGAAATTATGATAAATAAATACATTAAACACTATACCAAACATTGTGGCATTACATATGGATGCCATATAGAAAGTTAATTAATCCTCATTCACTGGTGGTGGGAATGCAAAGTGGTACAGACAGTTTTGAAACTAGTTTACCAGTTTCCTATGAAATAAAACAAACACTGTATTACTCAGCAGTGAAACTCAGCTATCTCACTTCTGGGTATTGGGCCAGTGAATTGAAAACTTATGTCCACAAAAGAGCCTGTACGTAAGCTTTATTCATAATTACCCCAAACTGGAAACAACCGAATATCTTCCAGTAGGTAGACAGATAAGCAAACTCTCATACATCCATGCAATGGAATATTACTCAGCAATAAAAAGGAATGAGCTATTGATGAAACATGAATTCATTTTTCTAACAAAGGAAATTTAGATCCAAAAAACTGTACATGGTGTAGTTCACTTAAGTAACAGTCTTGAGGAAGCAAAACCATGGAAGCAGAAAACAAATGAGCATTTGTTAGAGAGATTTGAGGAGGGTAGAGGCTGACCACATGTAAGCACATAGGGAATTTATAGGGTGATAGAACAATTCTGTATGTACTGCAGAGGCATATAAATGACTCTATGCACCCATCAAAACCCATAGAACTATACCCCATAAAAACTGAAAGTCACTACATGCAAATTAAAACAAATGTATAAATAAAAACAGTAGGGCAATCCTAGATGGAATGCAGACTCTGATAAATGAAATTAACTATATTAGGATTAGGTGAGAAAACCTCACTGAAAGGAGTGGGACAAAAAAATGAGCTGGCTTAAGTAACTTTGGTAAACAGTGTATTGACTGGAAAATACAGGACTTAAAGACAAGAAAAAAGATCTGTACGCAAGCACTACACTGTAGTGGGAATGTGTGTCTTTCAGGAGTACAGCCTAACAATTCTGAAATTACATGTGTTTAGAGTTTAACAAATAAGTAAATGAATTGTAAGTAATGGGGGAGCCAAATTTCGCACTGTCAGCAAAAGAAGCTATAAATAATCAAATGGAAGGTGGATTAGAGTAAGAGATGTAGTATAAATTCATTTTATTTATTTATTTAGATAGAGATAGATAGATGTTTGTATACATGGGGTAGTATTCATACAGATATATTTCACAGTTCTGTGTGCTGAGATGGCTTAAAAGCAGTGACAGTGCAGTAGCAGCAAGTACCACTAACATCATATCTTGATTTCTAAATATAAGTTGAACTATCTCTTTTCACAGATGATATAATTCTGCATCTAGAAAACCCCATAGACTCCATCAAAAGGCTTCTAGAACTGATAAATGATTTCAGTAAAGTTTTGGGATACAAAATCAATGTACAAAATTAGTAGCATTTCTGTACAACAATAACATCCAAGCTCAGAGCCGAATCAAAATGGCAATCCCATTTATAATAGCCACAAAAAGAATAAAATACCTAGGAATAGAGCTCACCAAGGAGACGAAAGATCTCTACAATAGGAATTACAAAACACTCTTGAAAGAATTCAGAGATGACACAAACAAACAAAAAAAATTCCATGTTCATGGATAGGAAGAATCAATATTGTTAAAATGGCCATACTGCCCAAAGCAATTTATAGATTCAATGTCATTACTATCAAACTACCAAAGTCATTTTTTACATACCTACAAAAAACTATTCTAAAATTTATATGGAACCAAAAAAGAGCCTGAATTGCTAAAACAATCCTAAGCAAAAAGAACAAACCCAGAGGCATCATACTACCCAAACTTCAAATTATCCTATAAGGCTACAGTAACCAAAACAGCATGGTACCGCTATAAAAACAGACACATAGACCAATGGAACAAAATAGAGAACCCAGAAATAAAGCCACATGCCTACAAATCATCTTATCTTCAAAGAAGTCAATAATAACTAACAATGAGGAAAGGATTCCCTATTCAATCAATGGTGCTGGGATAACTGGCTAGCCATATGCAGAAGATTGAAAGGTGGACCCCTTTCTTTCACCATATACAATAATTAACTGGAGATGGATTAGAGACTTAAATGAAAGACCTAAATCAATAAGAATCCTAGAAGAAAACCTAGGAAATAATCATTCTGGATGTTAGCCTTGACAAAGAATATATGACTCTGTAAGTCATCAAAAGCAATTGCAAGAAAAACAAAAATTGATGAATGTGACCAATGAAAGACCTTCTGCACAGCAAAAGAAACTATCATCAAAATAAACAGACAACCTATAGATGTGGGAAAATATTTACAAACTATGCATCCAACAAAGGTCTAATATCCAGAATCTAAAAGGACCTTAAACAAATAGCAAGCATTAAACAAATTACCTCATTAAAAATGGGCAAAGGACATGAACAGGCACTTCTCAAAAGAAGACATATATGCAGACAACAAATTCATGAAAAATTGCTCATCATCATGAATCATTAGAGAAATACAAATCAAAACCACCATGAGATAACTATCTTACACTAGTCAGAATGGCTACTATTAAAAAGTCAAAAAGCAACAAATGCTAGCAAATCTGTGTAGAAAAGGGGACACTTATATACTCTTAGTGGGAATATAAATTAATCACTGTGGAAAGCTGTGTGGAGAATTCTCAAAGAACTTAAAACAGAACTACATTTGATGCAGCAATCCCAATATTGGGTATCCATCCAAAGAAAATAAATCATTCTACCAAAAAGACACATGGACACATACTTTCATGATAGCACTATACACAATAGCAAACATATGGAATTAACCAAGATGCCTATCAGTAGACTAGATAAGAAAATGTGGTATATATACACCATAGAATATTATGCAGCCATAAAAATGAATAAAATCCTGTCCTTTGCAGCAACATGGATGGAGCTGAAGGCAGTTATCACTGGCCTCATTGTAGAACTAATGCAGAAACAGAAAGCCAAATATCACATGTTCTCACTTATAAGTGGGAGCTAAACACTGAATACACATGAACACAAAGATGGGAAAAATAGACACTGGGGACTGCTTGAGGTGGGAGGGTGGGAAGGGAACATGGGTTGGAAGGCTACATATGGGGCACTATGCTCAATATCTGGGTAACAGGATTAGTTTTACATCAAGCATCAGTGACACGCAGTCGACTCATGTAACAAATGTTTACATGTATCCCCAAACCTAAAATAAAAGTAGGAAGGAACAACTGTGCCATTATGCTCCTCCCTTCCCTCATCCTTTAATAAACATCATCTGAACCTCTAAATGCCATTCTCCAATAATAGGAACCAAGGATCCTTGTAGAAATAGCTGACTCGGGCCGGGCGTGGTGGCTCATACCTGTAATCCCAGCACTTTGGGAGGCGGAGGCGGGCGGATCACGAGGTCAGGAGATGGAGACCACAGTGAAACCCCGGCTCTACTAAAAATACAAAAAATTAGCCAGGTGCAGTGGCGGACGCCTGTAGTCCCAGCTACTCAGGAGGCTGAGGCAGGAGAATGGCGTGAACCCGGGAGGCGGAGCTTTCAGTGAGCTGAGATCGCACCACTGCACTCCAGCCTGGGCAACAGAGCGAGACTCCGTCTCAAAAAAAAATAAAATAAAATAAAATAAAAATTAAAAAAAGGAGGAGAAATAGCTGACTTTAGGGTAGGTTCCAGGAAAATATGAGATAATTCTGGAGCATCTTCAAGTGCCAGAAATTTTTTAAGTGCTTTAAAAACTGGGTGCATATCAAAAAGACATAAGAGCTCCCAAAGGGCAATACTGGAACAAAATAAATAAAAGAAATATTGAATTATAACCCTAATAATAAAATAAAGATTCATGACATTGTGGTATAAATAAATAGAAAACGTGGCAAATATTTTAATGGAAAAATCTTTAGGATTACAATGATAAACATAGGATGAATGAAGGAAATAAAAAAACCATTATTAGACCATCATAGAAATAATTACTTCTTGCAAGATCCACAGATAGATGTTAAAATTAATGAGCAAAATATTAAGGAGAAACTGAAAGTTTGAATAGCCTCAAAGTAATCTCTCCCACAACACTTATTAATTAATTGCCATCGTGATTCTTAACATATGTCCACAAATTCTTTGGTACACCTTTCTGCAGGAAGCACACCTTAATTTCTCTTCTCTGTAATGTAGGCTGGACTTAGTGACGAATTTCTAATGAATAAAATATGAAAAGGAAAAAATAATAACTTAGTAGAGAAACCTGGTAGACACTAACTTAACAAGTGTTTAATGTTGGCATCATCAATAATAAGCCATGATGACATCATGTACCTTCTAGTATGATGTGTTAGTCTGTTTACACACTGCTATAAAGAACTTCCTGAGACTGGGTAATTTATAAAGGAAACAGGTTTAATTGAGTCACAGTTCCACATGGCTAAGGAAGCCTCGGGAAACTTACAGTCATGGTGGAAGGTGGAGGAGAAATAAGCACCTTCTTCACATGGAAGCAGGAGAGGAAAGCAAGCCGAAGAATTGCCAGACACTTGTAAAACCATCAGATCTTGTAAGAACTTACTCACTATCACGAGAACAGCATTGAGGGAAACTGCCCCCATGATCCAATTACCTCCACCTGGTCTCTCCCTTGACAGGTGGGGATTATGGAGAGATTATAGGGATTATAATTCAAGAGGACATTTGGGTGGTGACATGGAGCCTAACTATATCAGATGTTATGATGGGGGCATTTCATCTTTCCATTAGTTTCCCAAAAAATTCAGAACCTTCATCTAATCATGAGAAAACCTAAGATAAATTCAAACTGAGGGACATTGTACAGAATATTTTTCCAGTACTCCTCAAAGTGTCAAAATCATACACACACATACACATAAAAAACTGTCAGATATTGCAGGAGACTAAGGTGGCATGATGACTAAATGTAAAGTGGTATTCTGTATTGAATTCTGGAGCAGAAAAAGGTCATATTTGAAAAACTAAAGAAAACCAAATAAACTCTGTAGTGTAGTTGTACTGATGATAATTTCTTAATTTGGATAACTATACCATAGTGATATAAGATATTAACCTTAGGGGAAGCTGGATAAAAGATATACAGGAATTCCATATACTATCTTTGTAATACTTCCGTAAATCTAAAATCATTTCAAAATAAAAACTTTTAAAAGAAAAGCAAATAATACATGCCAAATGAATAGTAAGAACAAAAACTGACCACGGATACTGCTGTGAAGCTGGACATTATCAAGGGACCAGGTTAGAAATTGAATGCTGAAGGGTGGTTGAGATTTGGAGACCTAGAAGGTAACAGAAAGGTGCAACATGAAGAGTTACAGCAACAGAAGTGCATGAAGTGGGTTAAGAGAGCAGTGAGTGAACCAGTCACTGAGTCAGGCTGGAAACTAAGTGAGGGGCAGAGTTAGGGCTCTGTCATGGCATTGCAATGTAGGCATGTGATTTAATTACTTGCAATATTTCTTTTTCTAAATGAAAATATCTTTACCCTTATTCCTTTGAGTTCCTTACTACAATTCAGACGTTATGTCTTCAAATTGTGTGACTAATAAAGATACAGGATTTGTTTTGATCAAATCTGAGGCTTTTGTTCCTCACTATCAATGACCATTACTGACCCAAATGGTTGGTAAAACATGTATTTAAGTCAGTGTCTTAGAGGGAAATTAGGTGGAGAAGTTTAAGTCAATGGGTTAGAAGAAGTGATGTGAGCTTCCCTGGATCAGTATCTTTGTTTTGCAGTTGTGGTGGTTGTTTATAGTTTTAGTCAAAGACCCAAGCAAGCACTCCAGAGCCCATGCCCTCTGTTATTATTTCTCCTCACAAGAAGGTACCTACCCAAAGGTCTCTCCTCTCTTGTCATCTTTGTGCATGGCCTCAGTGAAGCCATCTTTACTGAAAACATTCCTGGTTGTTTCTATATGATTTAACATTTATGCTAGTTAAGGAGACTGGTTGGAATGACTGTGGCATTGTACATTTTCACATCCCCTTTTATTCCCATCTAGAAAGCTTCCTATGGCACTCAAGAGCCCTCTGTGGTGTTCTTTACTGTGCAACATCTTTTCCACATCGATGTTTTATGGGAGAAACACAAAGCTAGTCCTCTAGGGGCCTAGCACGCTACTTAGTTGAAGTTAGACTAATGATAGGAACTGCACACGAAGCATGGAGGCTAATTCCCTTCACTATCTTTATTTCATTGGCAATCATTAAATGCTCCTGGCAAAGTGTTTCCAAGTATCAATCCCTCCATCCAAAAGCAAACACACATTAAGCCTCCTCATTGCTGTCAGTCCTACACACACACACACACACACACACACACACACAGATACACTTCACCTTCATTATTGGAGAATCAAGCCCAGAAACGATTGTCTGCTTTTGGAGAGGAAAATTATTTCTTTCCTACAGGTAATGAAATGTGTAAAAATGTGCCCATGAAACCTCTATCTCCTAGGAATTCACGGCTGCTCAAGCCAGACTTTCTGCTGGTAACAAATTACTGATTAGGGGGTCTGGGGGGTATTTTAAACAGCTTGAGGTGGGCCAAAAAGGTATTTTAATCACACTCCAAGCTAACCTCTGGACAGTAGGTGGCAAAGTAATCCTGGAAATTATTTATTTTGTCCCCTAGTCCCAACAACAGGATCCAACATGAGTAATTTTAATAAACCTACTTTTGTTCTTAAAATTAATTATGGACCAGTCCAGAGAGCACCGAAGATTAGCTCCTGCCTGACAAGAGTGTCTTACTGTAGATGTTGGCAGAAAAACATTTCCTAAAATATGGACCTAATTAAACTGAAAATATGGAATGTTAAAGTTCGGACCTTAGACTCATAGTGTGATTTGATCCAGCCAAAAAAAAAACAAAAAACAAAAACAAAAAACTAAACAGCCTTTTAATCCATGCAGAAATTAACATTGTGTAAGAATGTGAGTTTGGTGCCAATGAGGGATTCCAGCCAGAAACCCAGAGACCAAGAGAAAGCCCAGGTAATTGTAACCAATAACTCTTACCATCTCCTCCCAGCTCCTGCCTGGAACCATAGCCCTGTCCCAGAGCCGCTCCATTCTTTATATAGAGTAGCATGAAGCCCCATTCAGACTTTTGCATTACTATGAAAATTCAAACAAAGGCTTGCTTATGGAAGTGGTTTTTGTCCTATGAATGCCTCATATTTTGAAGGGAAAAGAATTATGTTTAATCCCAATTTTTTCTTGTTTTGCTGTGCTGGTCAATTTGCCTGCAGGAATTCTCTTAGATCTCCCCATGCTCCCAAATCCTTTCCCCCGATGCACACATGCATGCATGTACAAACACACACACACACACACACACACACATGAAAATCACTGGAACTGAGTCCCTAAGAAAACGGAGACACAAGACTCTTTTTTATGCACAGTGCCAAGCAGGAGCAAAAACTGCCTGCTCCTATTAATAAATTCTGTTTTATTTCAACAAGAAAGCCCTGCTCTTTCTCCATCTCTGCTTTGCACACACTCACATATATCTACTCACAGAAATATTCTTACTTTCAGCACATGATCAATAGGAGGGTACACTCCTGAGGAAACTTGTTGAGTGGGCTTCATGAATCTAGCAGGCAATAGAAACTCTGGCAAAATTTTCCAGGAAGAATAAGCAGGGTAATCACCATGAAACCTGATTTTAGTCACCTGGAGAGAAAGTGAGTGAGCAATGGCCACTACGGGTGGGACTCACACAGTCACTTCACCAGCTAAACCTGCCACAGGGTGTCCTGATGTGATAGCTTGACATTAGATAAATAGATAACCAGGATGAAAAAATCACTGGGGAACATAATTGCACCTGACAGAGAGGGATAGTGCAACATTTCTGGATCCTCCAAACTCTTTTTGTAAGAAATCACTCTTTGTCATCAAAAAGCCTCATCGTTAAAGTCTGGTAATGTTAAGGGGTTTTATTAGCTCTGAAGAAAAAAGAAACAGAACAGTCAAACAAAAAAATGTTTACTAGGAAAACAATACTGTGGGTTCTTTCACACTTCAGATGAAGAACTCAAAAATCAATTTACAAAGAAAATCTTGCTATTCCTGTTAATTAGGAACTCTGCAGATGAAAAATTTCCTACTTTGACTTCAATTTCTGCCGTAAATTTGAGAAGCAGCTCAGCTGATGTTCTCGAAAGCTCCACCTGTTAAGGATATATCATGCCAAAGTTTTTTTAATAAAATGATCTTTTCCTTTTTTATGCATACAACTTTCAATTTCTCTTCTTCTATGCTTCAGCAAATACAAGCAATATGCTGCGTTCAAGCAGAATTTTTCACCTAGCTCATCCTAGACATCATGGCCAAGTCCAACCTGAATAATTTTGTATACTACTTAATGAAAATGTTTTCTTTGTTTAAAAGAAAAAGGTTTATCAAGCTGTGAAATGTGATCATTCTATCTCAGGTCATTACAATTGCCCTTTAAATAATCAGTAGTCATCCTCTTCTAACGTTTTGTTCTTTCTTGGGCTGTAGCTGAAGGAATAAAAAACATCAGAGTAATGGGTGCTCTTCCTCTCCAGGAAGCAATCAGTTTTAAAGCTTTCTTTCTCATCCTTTCATCCTTCCCACTTTGTTTCCTTTACTTGGGTGACTTTCTCTTCACTACCACCCACATGTTTAAAGAATGGTATTTGTCCTAAATAAAAAAATGATTTCCAGAATCTGATAGATATTACCTCTTTTTTTTTCTTTTTGAGATGGAGTCTCACTTTGTCACCCAGGCTAGAGTGCAGTAGCGTGATCTCAGCTAACTACAACCTCTGCCTACTGGGTTCAGGTGAATCTCCTGCCTCAGCCTCCCCTGTAGCTGGGATTATAGTGCCCACCATCACGCCCGGCTAATTTTTGTATTTTTAGTAGAGATGGGGTTTCACCATGTTGGCCAGGCTGGTCTCCAACTCCTGACCTATAGTGATCTACCCATCTCGACCTCCCAAAGTGTTGGGATTACAGGTGATTATGGGCTGAAATAACATGCCCAGTGGACATTACCTCTTAAAACCAAGAGAAGAGATATGAACTGTACTTACACTCTGCAATACATCAATACGGTTTGGCTCTGTGTCCCTACCGAAGTCTCATCTCAAATTGTAATCCCCACATGTGGAGGGAGTGACCTGGTGGGAGGCGACTGGAACATGTGGGTGGTTCCCCCATGCTGTTCTCATGATAGTGAGTGTGTTCTTATGAGTCTTATGATTTTATAAGTATTTGGCATTTCCTCCTGCTCTTTCTCTTTCCTGCTGCCTTGTGAAGAAGGTACTTGCTCCTCCTTCGCTTTCTGCCATAATTGAAAGTTTCCTGAGGCCTCCCCAGCCATGTAAAACTGTGAATCAATTCAACCTCTTTCCTTTATAAATTACCCAGTTTCGAGTAGTATCTTTATAGCAGTATGAGAATGAACTAATACATAAGTTATTTTATTTTTCCTCATAATAAGTGTGTGCCAGGCATCATTGATCTCCAGTGACTTAAGAAAACTGGGGTGCACAGAGTTTATATAACTTATGCACAACTGAGCTGAGAGATGGGATATCAATTCAAGCTTCTGTTACTGCCAAGCCTATCTTCCCTCTGCTACACTGTGTTACTTCCACAGGTCAAAAATGGGTGACGAAGAACTACCAAGTAAAATCTAGGAAAACGGAAACTGGGGATATTTTTGTTTGCTTTCTTTTTAAATGAAATATTAAATCATGAAAAATGGCGTTTGCATTGTTTACACTTCAGTATTAATATTGGTGTTACAAGTTTTTTGAATGAACACTAGTGGAAATCAGTTATTATAAAATAATTTTTAGAAACTAATAAATGTGTATTTTTAATTCCAAGAAGAATAGAAAGAAATTTACCCCTCTTTAAGCATCATCTGGATCTTTAATTTTAAAATGCCAACATAAGAAAAATGGCAGTGCTAAAAGCCAGAAATTTACCAAACGAAACATGAATCTGGCCCTTTAATTACCTATGCTGAATAGAATTTCAAAAAGCACACTATGAATGATGAAAAATCTTTTCCTGTTAGGAAAAGAAGCCTGTCATCTATTGGTAACAAGAGCAAGAAACATTTTTGAAGTCTTAACTCTATCTTTGTGTGTGGCATCTACAAATATACATAGATCAAAAGGCAAAGAATCATTTACCACCTACACGCATAAGTATAATCTCAGAATTTTACTTTTTAAAATTCAACTTATCTTAGCATCTTCCTCTTAAAATATAATCTCAGTATCTTACCCTTAAAATCTAACTCATGCCACTCAATTATTTATAGTGTGAATTAAACTTGTGTCTACAAAGGAGGAAATTTAGAAATCTTTTGCAATAACACCTATACAGTAATTAATACATAACATCTAACTAAATTCTCATTTATTTATTTTTTATTATAATATTTTTATTGGTAAGTATCAGAGTACTGTTACAAAGACCAGCTGAATATTATACCAATGCTGTCAATAAGTTATATAAAAGGTAGAAAATATATAATTATATATTGCATATATATGGTTTCAAGGCATATTATATACTTGTTTGTGTTTATGTAGTGCTTCTTCACCAGGGGTTGGCCAACTACCCTTAGGGCCAAATACTGCCCACTGCCTGTTTTTGTAAATAAAGTTTTATTGGAACAAAGCCACATTCTTTTGTTTATGTATTATTTATGGCTGCTTTCATACACACACAATGGTGGAGTCAAATAATTGCAATGACACCTTCTGGCCTCAAAGCCTAAAATATTTATTATCTGGTCCTTTACAGAAAATGCTTGCCAACATCAGATCTATATATAACACAATACTATCAGTTTTTGTAGGACTGGGTTTCATTAAGGATCTTTCCTGGATTTATTGCAGCAACAAATTCTGAAATTATTTCTGTAAATTAATGGGAGGATAAATTCATATAGTTGAATAAACTCTGTGATGATATTTCTGTTCAATATAACACAACTGAGAAATTAGTACATACCAATATATCTCTATATGAGTATATATATATATAGATTAGACAGATAAATAGATAGATAATAGATGATAGAAAGATAGATAAATAGATGATAGATAGATAGATAGATAGTAGATAGATAGATAGATAGATTAGAAATATGGTTTTGCTCTCTTTCGCAGGCCTGAGGGCAGTGGCATGATCATAGTTCACTGCAACCTCGAACTCGTGGGCTCAAGTGTTCTTCCCACCTCAGCCTCCCCAGTAGCTGGGACTTACAGGTGCCTAATACTACACCCAACTAATTTTTTTAGTTTTTATAAAAATGAGACTGTGTTGTACAAGCTGGTCTCAAACGTGCCTCAAGCAATTGTCCCACCTCAGCCTTCCAAAGTGCTAAGATTTCAGGGTTGAGCCACTATGCTCAGCCTACATACCTATATATAAATCCTATATACCTGTTTCCAGCTCTGAGGGAAGTCATGATTATCTTTTATACAGGGAGACCTAAGACTCAGAATATTAGTTTCATCATCTGGACCACCAATATGTAAAGTAAATGGATGCTACCTTAACGATGTGCCAATAATTTGAACTGAAGATTCCTGTCAGAGCTTAGTCTAGAATACCTTGTCTTCAACTCATGTGAAAAAAAAAAACCTCAAAATAATTACAATCTGCTACAAAGAGTGCTAATCATTATTCCTTCAGGATTTCTCTGGTTTATGTTGCATCAATTTGCACAGAAAGAGAAGAAAAAATCTAGGTAGTGTTTATTTCTCTTCCCATCAATTTATCAGGAGCCAGAGAACACCTTTAGAGCATCAGAAACACTAGTCCAATCCTACAAAAAATTGCTTTAGACTGGGGGTTTTGTACACTCAATGACATTTGGAGTCTGCTTCTCTTGTACCTCTTTCTGTCATCAGCTCAACCTGGTTTTCTAGTTACTGATCTCAGGTGATCGTTTCTTGGTTCCAGCTCTGGTTTCTCTCTTATACAGCTGTCGTCATCTTCTCTATATTTCATTATCTCAGTGTTCAACTCATTTTGTTTTTACTTCACTACAGGGACTGAAAAAGATTAATTCTCTCTGCTTCTCCAGAAAGGCAGCTCACCACCAGCTCCTGCTTATCATAACCCTTTTGCCTGTATCACATCAGACATAGTAAAATACTTTCGCTGAATTAAAATTTAACATTACATCCTTATTTTTCCTTAGGATCACTATAAGAAATGTCCTCATGAAGGAAGTTTTGAATCTTCTTGAAAAGTTCCTTTGAAGGAATCATTCATTATTAATCAGGAACCATA
Organism: Pan troglodytes; assembly: GCF_028858775.2. NCBI lineage: Eukaryota > Metazoa > Chordata > Mammalia > Primates > Hominidae > Pan > Pan troglodytes. Next base: position 43,562,151 of record NC_072405.2, read on the forward strand.
ATAAAATAATTTGTGTTAGGTTGTGCTTGCAGAATTTAGTGCCAAAAACTGTTTGTCTTTTCAAAATAGCTTATGGGCATCCTTTTTTCAGATCATGAGTAAATAGAATCTTTCTTATTTATTTGATTGTTTTTGCTTTAATATCTGGGGACTCAAGTCTAAATACACATTTAAGTGTAACTACTGCTGAGGCCAAATTTCTATGAGAATTTTTACTCCCATTTTCTATGAAATCACAGATCTCTCTTTGGGACACAAAATAAATATGAAAACAACCAAATAATGTCTATTTTATTGTGATATTTTGCTGGTATTTTTGTCCTTATGATTTATGGATAAATTGGACATAGTGTTGACATACCACATGCCCTCAATAAATAATCACTATCTGTATAGATATATGATTACCACTCTATACACATTTGGAAAAAGAGAGCCCATTTATGAAAATTCATGGAGAAACAATCAAGTGCTTCAAGATTCATGTATTTTTACAGAGACTTACTGACATGGTATATTGCTATGTTAGTGTAGTAAAGACATAAAGTGAGAAAGTAGTCTACCTGTTAACAGTGATCGCGGCATAATGTAGGAATCTAGATCTTGGGAAAGACAAAACACACAATGAATAATACTTGCTTAAAGGAAATCACAATCTTTTTTTGTTGCTTAACACAACTCATTATTATTTCTCAAGGTTCTGGTAGTTGGCTGGGCCCACCTAGCTGGTTTTGCTTGGGACCTCTCCCAACTTGTAGTGAGAAGGTTTTCCCTTTTTTGTGTGATGCCTGGGCTAAGATGTCTGCAACAGTTGAGGATTATTGATTGGGTTTGTCTCTTGCTCCCACTCTCTCTGTGCAGCCTTTCCATGTGAGCTACTTCACAGCAAGGCAGTCTCAGAGTAGTTGAACTTTTCACATGGCAAATGACTTTCTTTAAGCAAAAACAACAAAAACCTAAAAGCATTTTAAGAGATTTTTTAAAAATAGTTGTAATAGTTAATGAGCACTTATTCCCATGTTAGATACTATGAATATATCTTACTCCATTCTCATAATAACCCCACAAAATGGGTACCTCTTTTCCTATTTTAATGATAAGGAAACCAAGACTCAGAATTATTATGTGATTGTACAAGTCCGCCTCACTCTAAAATGTGCAATCTAGGGTTTTTCCCTAAAACCCACATATTTTCTTCTATCAGAGCCACCTCTTATAAAACCATAAAATGTTGAATGGCAATACAATAGATAAATAAAATTCAATACATAATACAAGCGATTTTATAAATCCCATGTGATCAACAGCTAAATTGAAATGTAGACAATCACTCTAGGAATAGAGTAGAGGGAAAATTCCCTATGAACTGGTATTTCTGAAGAGCCTTCTTAGAAGAGGGTAAGTGATCTAAGTGCTATAAAATTTTGTGCACAAAAACTGAAGATAATTTGTCAAAGCATACATTTTAATATTTATTAAAGAAACTTTTGCTTACTTCAAACTTTAAAAAAGAAACTTTTGCTTACTTCAAAATTATGTAACTATATTTGCCCTTCCTTTATATAGATATTAAAATCCCAGATCTGTAAAAGACAGAGTAGATACAATTTTCTTTAAGTGGCTTGGGTAATAACTCTTGGTCATCAAGATATTTTTGCTGATTTCCTCTTTACTGTGTTAGATTATATGACCATTATGATATAATCCTAAAAGAGAGTATAATCAGCTGATTAAAGCAGGAAGAAGAGACTATTTCATTAGAAGAGGCAGTTGTCCTTTCCTTTATGGAGAGAATAATGATCATAATGCTAAATTGACTGAGTATTTTCTCTGCTGGTTGCAGACAGAGAGATGGGCCTTGTGCAACCCTAAAATACACTTCCAACTTTGTCTTATTCCTGCTGTATGTGTTATCACTGAGTTTAGAGCTGTATTCTTATGTTGCTTTTTACTGCAAACACATCCCTGGTGAGAGTTCCAATAAAGTAGAGGGCATGCAGTAGATTCATCTTTATGCTGGCAATTTAACCCAAATCCAGCAAGGTGAGACCATGACAAGTTAGGCAGTAGAGCCCTGCAATAGGTTTGCAAGCTGGTATTTCATACAACCATCTATTGTTTCTAAAGCTAGAGCTAACATCCTTTGCCAGAGCCTTGAAGAATAAAGTTGCCTTGGTAAAATGTGCATAAAAATATTCAAACATTTTTTTTCTTATTATGCTTTCTACCAGTAGGATTACAATTTTCTTAATATTTCTTTGGCACCAACCAGAGTCTTTTGGCTTGGTATATAAAGTAATTCAATGATTCTGGCAAGCACCTAGACTCTTAAGTTCCTGGGGGCAGGGATGTAGTCACGACAGCAAAATCCTTCCAGGTTTCTAAGGTGGTGCTTGCCTACATTGTGGTTGCTTCATAAATAATACATTTTGAATGACTTCCTTCTGTACACTTCACTCTCTACTAATATCGAACTTGTGCATCTGGCTTCACACCCAGCCACTAATCTGTCCCTTGCTTATATTCTTTCCTCCATTATTCTTCACTCCTCCTAGTTCTCCCTTCAAGGTTCAGCTGAGGTGTTTTCTTCTCCAGGAAACTTTCCTAAATTTCCCTTCCATTCGATGCACACTTCTATCATGTCACTGAAATAGTCTTTTGGAGGCATCTGTATATTATATCTGACTCCATGAGGTCGTTGAAATTAAATATTATTTCTTTTTTATCTTTGAATCTCAGCCCCTTGCCCAGTGCCCGACTGGTAGTTTAAGCTCACTAGCATACGTTGAACTGATCTGAAGAGTGGGAATGGAGACAGAAACATCAAGGGGGTTGAACGTTCCAGGAGCCACTAGTGTCTTTTGCATCCCTTAGGAAAGGCTCCTTGTATGGAAATTTTGTTCAAATTATCTTCATATTGCATCACAGAAGAATACTATTACTGTATTTTTTAACTTTCTAAAGTTCAAAATTGTTATAGAAAACACAATTGGAGGGTTCTAATAAATAATTGAATCTGTCTCACTTTCCTTAGGAGTCATAAGGAAACAGATACAAGTCATACAATCAGAGGGGTCCCATGGGCCTCAGGGCTGAAATGGGAGTTTCTTATTATCACCAGAAAAGCACCAAATCTGAGATTCCTGATCCTATCTCAGAGGAGATCTCACAAAGTCTGCTAGCTAACTCAGGTGGTGGTCACAGGCCCCACAGGAGACAGTGAACTTGCTCACACACTTAGCACATTTGTACAACAACCAGCATCTGAGAAAGCCATTGCACACAGATTCTGTATAACAAACGAGCTCATACAGAGTCGTCACCACTGAAAGCACCCAGAGCTGAAGCTAGGTGACAATAAACAATTAACTTTAAAGTTACAACCTCAAGGGAAAAAAAACAAGAAATTTTAAAACTCAATTTCATACAAACTAATTAGAAAACATAGTCTACCCAAATGAAAAGGAACTGGAAAACCAATATTGGTAATATGAAAACACAGGGCTCTCTAACACCCCCCAAAGATCACACAAACTCTCCAACAGTGGGTCCAAACCAAGATGAAATCTTTGAAATACCAGATAAATAATTTAAAAGTTTGATTATTAAATTATTCAAGGAGAAACAAAAGAAAGGTGAAAATCAACATAAAGATATTCTAAAAGCAATTCAGGATATGAATGAAAAAGTTTCTAAAGAGATAGTTATTTTAAAGAAAAACCAATCCAAACTTCTGGAAATGAAAGACACATTTAGAAAACTACAAAATGCAGTGCAAAGTTTTAACAATAAAGTAGACCAAGTGAAAGAAAGAATTTCAGAGATCAAAGACCAAAGTTTTATATTAACCTTATTAGAAATAAAATAAAGAAAAATAATTAAAAGAAATGAATAAATTATCCAAGAAATACAGGATTATGTAAAATGGCCAAACCTAAGAATTATAGGTGTTCTTGAGGGAGAAGGAAAAACGTGTTTGGAAAACCTATTTGAGGGAATAATTGGGGAATACTTCACTGGCCTTGGTAGAGATTTAGACATCCAAATACAAGAAGCACAAAGAACTCCTGGAGACTCATTGCAGAAAGGACATCACCAAGACCTATGGTCATTAGACCAACTAAAGTCAACCTAAAGGAAAAAATTTCTAAAAGCAGTGAGACAAAAACATCAGGTAACCTATAAATGAAAACCTATCAGACTAACAGTAGACTTCTCAGGAGAAAACTTCCAAACCAGAAGGAATTGGGGTTTTGTTTTTTTTTTTCTTTTTTTTTTTTTCATTATACTTTAAGTTTTAGGGTACATGTGCACATTGTGCAGGTTAGTTACATATGTATACATGTGCCATGCTGGTGCGCTGCACCCACTAACTCGTCATCTAGCATTAGGTATATCTCCCAGTGCTATCCCTCCCCCCTCCCCCCACACCACGACAGTCCCCAGAGTGTGATATTCCCCTTCCTGTGTCCATGTGATCTCATTGTTCAATTCCCACCTATGAGTGAGAATATGCGGTGTTTGATTTTTTTGTTCTTGCGATAGTTTACTGAGAATGATGATTTCCAATTTCATCCATGTCCCTACAAAGGACATGAACTCATCATTTTTTATGGCTGCATAGTATTCCATGGTGTATATGTGCCACATTTTTTAATCCAGTCTATCATTGTTGGACATTTGGGTTGGTTCCAAGTCTTTGCTATTGTGAATAATGCTGCAATAAACATACGTGTGCATGTGTCTTTATAGCAGCAAGATTTATAGTCCTTTGGGTACATACCCAGTAATGGGATGGCTGGGTCAAATGGTATTTCTAGTTCTAGATCCCTGAGGAATCGCCACACTGACTTCCACAATGGTTGAACTAGTTTACAGTCCCACCAACAGTGTAAAAGTGTTCCTATTTCTCCACATCCTCTCCAGCACCTGTAGTTTCCTGACTTTTTAATGATTGCCATTCTAACTGGTGTGAGATGGTATCTCATTGTGGTTTTGATTTGCATTTCTCTGATGGCCAGTGATGATGAGCATTTTTTCATGTGTTTTTTGGCTGCATAAATGTCTTCTTTTGAGAAGTGTCTGTTCATGTCCTTTGCCCACTTTTTGATGGGGTTGTTTGTTTTTTTCTTGTAAATTTGTTTGAGTTCATTGTAGATTCTGGATACTAGCCCTTTGTCAGATGAGTAGGTTGTGAAATTTTTCTCCCATTTTGTAGGTTGCCTGTTCACTCTGATGGTAGTTTCTTTTGCTGTGCAGAAGCTCTTTAGTTTAATTAGATCCCATTTGTCAATTTTGTCTTTTGTTGCCATTGCTTTTGGTGTTTTGGACATGAAGTCCTTGCCCATGCCTATGTCCTGAATGGTAATGCCTAGGTTTTCTTCTAGGGTTTTTATGGTTTTAGGTCTAACATTTAAGTCTTTAATCCATCTTGAATTGATTTTTGTATAAGGTGTAAGGAAGGGATCCAGTTTCAGCTTTTTACATATGGCTCGCCAGTTTTCCCAGGACCATTTATTAAATAGGGAATCCTTTCCCCATTGCTTGTTTTTCTCAGGTTTGTCAAAGATCAGATAGTTGTAGATATGCGGCATTATTTCTGAGGGCTCTGTTCTGTTCCATTGATCTATATCTCTGTTTTGGTACCAGTACCATGCTGTTTTGGTTACTGTAGCCTTGTAGTACAGTTTGAAGTCAGGTAGTGTGATGCCTCCAGCTTTGTTCTTTCGGCTTAGGATTGCCTTGGCAATGCAGGCTCTTTTTTGGTTCCATATGAACTTTAAAGTAGTTTTTTCCAATTCTGTGAAGAAAGTCATTGGTAGCTTGATGGGGACGGCATTGAATCTGTAAATTACCTTGGGCAGTATGGCCATTCTCACGATATTGATTCTTCCTACCCATGAGCATGGAATGTTCTTCCATTTGTTTGTATCCTCTTTTATTTCCTTGAGCAGCAGTTTGTAGTTCTCCTTGAAGAGGTCCTTCACATCCCTTGTAAGTTGGATTCCTAGGTATTTTATTCTCTTTGAAGCAATTGTGAATGGGAGTTCACTCATGATTTGGCTCTCTGTTTGTCTGTTATTGGTGTATAAGAATGCTTGTGATTTTTGTACATTGATTTTGTATCCTGAGACTTTGCTGAAGTTGCTTATCAGCTTAAGGAGATTTTGGGTTGAGACGATGGGGTTTTCTAGATATACAATCATGTCGTCTGCAAACAGGGACAATTTGACTTCCTCTTTTCCTAATTGAATACCCTTTATTTCCTTCTCCTGCCTAATTGCCCTGGCCAGAACTTCCAACACTATGTTGAATAGGAGTGGTGAGAGAGGGCATCCCTGTTTTGTGCCAGTTTTCAAAGGGAATGCTTCCAGTTTTTGCCCATTCAGTATGATATTGGCTGTGGGTTTGTCATAGATAGCTCTTATTATTTTGAAATACGTCCCATCAATACCTAATTTATTGAGAGTTTTTAGCATGAAGGGTTGTTGAATTTTGTCAAATGCTTTTTCTGCATCTATTGAGATAATCATGTGGTTTTTGTCTTTGGCTCTGTTTATATGCTGGATTACATTTATTGATTTGCCTATATTGAACCAGCCTTGCATCCCAGGGATGAAGCCCACTTGATCATGGTGGATAAGCTTTTTGATGTGTTGCTGGATTCGGTTTGCCAGTATTTTATTGAGGATTTTTGCATCAATGTTCATCAAGGATATTGGTCTAAAATTCTCTTTTTTGGTTGTGTCTCTGCCCGGCTTTGGTATCAGAATGATGCTGGCCTCATAAAATGAGTTAGGGAGGATTCCCTCTTTTTCTATTGATTGGAATAGTTTCAGAAGGAATGGTACCAGCTCCTCCTTGTACCTCTGATAGAATTCGGCTGTGAATCCATCTGGTCCTGGACTCTTTTTGGTTGGTAAACTATTGATTATTGCCACAATTTCAGCTCCTGTTATTGGTCTATTCAGAGATTCAACTTCTTCCTGGTTTAGTCTTGGGAGAGTGTATGTGTCAAGGAATTTATCCATTTCTTCTAGATTTTCTAGTTTATTTGCGTAGAGGTGTTTGTAGTATTCTCTGATGGTAGTTTGTATTTCTGTGGGATCGGTGGTGATATCCCCTTTATCATTTTTTATTGCGTCTATTTGATTCTTCTCTCTTTTTTTCTTTATTAGTCTTGCTAACGGTCTATCAATTTTGTTGATCCTTTCAAAAAACCAGCTCCTGGATTTATTAATTTTTTGAAGGGTTTTTTGTGTCTCTATTTCCTTCAGTTCTGCTCTGATTTTAGTTATTTCTTGCCTTCTGCTAGCTTTTGAATGTGTTTGCTCTTGCTTTTCTAGTTCTTTTAATTGTAATGTTAGGGTGTCAATTTTGGATCTTTCCTGCTTTCTCTTGTGGGCATTTAGTGCTATAAATTTACCTCTACACACTGCTCTGAATGCGTCCCAGAGATTCTGGTATGTTGTGTCTTTGTTCTTGTTGGTTTCAAAGAACATCTTTATTTCTGCCTTCATTTCGTTATGTGTCCAGTAGTCACTCAGGAGCAGGTTGTTCAGTTTCCATGTAGTTGAGCAGTTTTGAGTGAGATTCTTAATCCTGAGTTCTAGTTTGATTGCACTGTGGTCTGAGAGATAGTTCGTTATAATTTCTGTTCTTTTACATTTGCTGAGGAGAGCTTTACTTCCAAGTATGTGGTCAATTTTGGAATAGGTGTGGTGTGGTGCTGAAAAAAGTGTATATTCTGTTGATTTGGGGTGGAGAGTTCTGTAGATGTCTATTAGGTCCGCTTGGTGCAGAGCTGAGTTCAATTCCTGGGTATCCTTGTTGACTTTCTGTCTCATTGATCTGTCTAATGTTGACAGTAGGGTGTTAAACTCGCCCATTATTAATGTGTGGGAGTCTAAGTCTCTTTGTAGGTCACTCAGGACTTTCTTTATGAATCTGGGTGCTCCTGTATTGGGTGCATATATATTTAGGATAGTTAGCTCTTCTTGTTGAATTGATCCCTTTACCATTATGTAATGGCCTTCTTTGTCTCTTTTGATCTTTGTTGGTTTAAAGTCTGTTTTATCAGAGACTAGGATTGTAACCCCTGCCTTTTTTTTTTTCCATTTGCTTGGTAGATCTTCCTCCATCCTTTTATTTTGAGCCTATGTGTGTCTCTGCACGTGAGATGGGTTTCCTGAATACAGCACACTGATGGGTCTTGACTCTTTATCCAATTTGCCAGTCTGTGTCTTTTAATTGGAGCATTTAATCCATTTACCTTTAAAGTTAATATTGTTATGTGTGAATTTGATCCTGTCATTATGATGTTACCTGGTGATTTTGCTCGTTAGTTGATGCAGTTTCTTCCTACTCTCGATGGTCTTTACATTTTGGCATGATTTTGCAGCAGCTGGTACCGGTTGTTCTTTCCATGTTTAGCGCTTCCTTCAGGAGCTCTTTTAGGGCAGGCCTGGTGGTGACAAAATCTCTCAGCATTTGCTTGTCTGTAAAGGATTTTATTTCTCCTTCACTTATGAAGCTTAGTTTGGCTGGATATGAAATTCTGGGTTGAAAATTCTTTTCTTTAAGAATGTTGGATATTGGCCCCCACTCTCTTTTGGCTTGTAGGGTTTCTGCCAAGAGATCCGCTGTTAGTCTGATGGGCTTCCCTTTGAGGGTAACCCGACCTTTCTCTCTGGATGCCCTTAACATTTTTTCCTTCATTTCAACTTTGGTGAATCTGACAATTATGTGTCTTGGAGTTGCTCTTCTCGAGGAGTATCTTTGTGGCGTTCTCTGTATTTCCTGAATCTCAATGTTGGCCTGCCTTGCTAGATTGGGGAAGTTCTCCTGGATAATATCCTGCAGAGTGTTTTCCAACTTGGTTCCATTCTCCCCATCACTTTCAGGTACACCAATCAGACATAGATTTGGTCTTTTCACATAGTCCCATATTTCTTGAAGGCTTTGCTCATTTCTTTTTACTCTTTTTTCTCTAAACTTCCCTTCTCACTTCATTTCATTCATTTCATCTTCCATTGCTGATACCCTTTCTTCCAGTTGATCGCATCGGCTCCTGAGGCTTCTGCATTCTTCACGTAGTTCTCGAGCCTTGGTTTTCAGCTCCATCAGCTCCTTTAAGCACTTCTCTGTATTGGTTATTCTAGTTATACATTCTTCTAAATTTTTTTCAAAGTTTTCAACTGCTTTGCCTTTGGTTTGAATGTCCTCCCGTAGCTCAGAGTAATTTGATCGTCTGAAGCCTTCTTCTCTCAGCTCGTCAAAGTCATTCTCCATCCAGCTTTGTTCCGTTGCTGGTGAGGAACTGCGTTCCTTTGGAGGAGGAGAGGCGCCCTGCGTTTTAGAGTTTCCAGTTTTTCTGTTCTGTTTTTTCCCCATCTTTGTGGTTTTATCTACTTTTGGTCTTTGATGATGGTGATGTACAGATGGGTTTTTGGTGTGGATGTCCTTTCTGTTTGTTAGTTTTCCTTCTAACAGAGAGGACCCTCAGCTGCAGGTCTGTTGGAATACCCTGCCGTGTGAGGTGTCAGTGTGCCCCTGCTGGGGGGTTCCTCCCAGTTAGGCTGCTCGGGGGTCAGGGGTCAGGGACCCACTTGAGGAGGCAGTCTGCCCATTCTCAGATCTCCAGCTGCATGCTGGGAGAACCACTGCTCTCTTCAAAGCTGTCAGACACGGACATTTAAGTCTGCAGAGGTTACTGCTGTCTTTTTGTTTGTCTGTGCCCTGCCCCCAGAGGTGGAGCCTACAGAGGCAGGCAGGCCTCCTTGAGCTGTGGTGGGCTCCACCCAGTTCGAGCTTCCTGGCTGCTTTGTTTACCTAAGCAAGCCTGGGCAATGGCGGGCGCCCCTCCCCCAGCCTCGCTGCCGCCTTGCAGTTTGATCTCAGACTGCTGTGCTAGCAATCAGTGAGACTCCGTGGGCGTAGGACCCTCTGAGCCAGGTGCGGGATATAATCTTGTGGTGTGCCGTTTTTTAAGCCGGTCCGAAAAGCGCAATATTCGGGTGGGAGTGACCTGATTTTCCAGGTGCATCCATCACCCCTTTCTTTGACTCGGAAAGGGAACTCCCTGACCCCTTGCGCTTCCCAAGTGAGGCAATGCCTCGCCCTGCTTCGGCTCACGCACGGTGCACGCACCCACTGACCTGCGCCCACTGTCTGGCACTCCCTAGGGAGATGAACCCGGTACCTCAGATGGAAATGCAGAAATCACCCGTCTTCTGCGTCGCTCACCCTGGGAGCTGTAGACCGGAGCTGTTCCTATTCGGCCATCTTGGCTCCTCCCCGGAATTGGGGTCTTTTCTTTAGTGTCTTTAAACAGAGTAATTGTCAGCCAATAATTTTATATTCAGAAAAACTAAGTTTCTATATATAAAATTTAGAAAGGAGAAATAAAATATTTCTCAGACAAGCAAATCCTGGGAGAACTTGTCAATGCTAGACTAGCTTTAAAAGAAATGCTAAAAAGAGTTCTAAATATTAAAACAGGCTGGGCGCGGTGGCTCATGCCTGTAATTCCAGCACTTTGGGAGGCAGAGGCGGGCAGATCATGAGGTCAGGAGATTGAGACCATCCTGGCTAATACAGTGAAACCCTGCCTCTACTAAAAATACAAAAAATTAGCCAGGCATGGTGGTGGGCACCTGTAGTCCCAGCTACTTGGGAGGCTGAGGCAGAAGAATGGCGTGAACCCGGGAGGCAGAGCTTGCAGTGAGCCGAGATTGTGCCACTGCACTCCAGCCCGGGCAACAGAGCGAGACTCCGTCTCAAAAAAAAAAAAAAAAAAAAAAATTGAAACAAAAGGTTGATACACACCAGATTGGAAACTCCTGAAAGCATAAAATGCATAGGGCTTGTAAAACAATAACACAATGAAGAAAATAAATTCACTAGGTAATAATGAACTGAATGATTGAAACAGTACCCCACATCTCAATATTAAAGTTAAATGTAGATTGGTCTAAATTCTCTACTTAAAAGATACAAATTGGCAGCTTGAATTTAAAAAGTCACAAACCAAATATCTACTGTCTTCAGGAGACACACTTAACACATATTCTTATAGACTCAAAGTAAAGCAGTTGAAAAAGATATTTCCTGCAAATGGAAACCAAAAGCAAGCAGGACTAGCTGTTCTTACATCCTATAAAAAAGACTTTAAGTCAACAACAGTAAAATAGACAAAGAAGGTCGTTACATAATGATAAAAGGATCAACACACACATAACAATCCTAAATATGTATGTACCTTATTTCAGAGCTCCTAGGTTCATAAATCATTTAATAATAAGAAGAAAAGAGATATATAGCAACGTTCCAACTGAGAACACTAGACAGATCATCAAGGCAGACCATCAACATAGAAACATCGGATGAAAACTGTGCTTTACTAAAAGTGGATGTAACAGATACTTACAGACCATTCACCCCAAGAACTGAAGAATATATATTATTTTCATCAGCATATGGAACATTTGTCAATTTAGACCATATGACAGGCCACTAAACAAGTCTCAGAAATTGAAATTATATCAAGTTTCTTCTCAGACCACAGCGGAATAAAACTAGAAACAAATTCCAAAAAGAGCCCTCAAAACTATACAAATACTTGGAAACTAAAGAATTGGCTCCTGAATAATTTATGGGTTAACAATAAAATTAGGATGGAAATTTAAAACTTTTTCAAAATGAATGATAACAGTTACACAAGTTCTCAAAACCTCTGGAATACAGCAAAAGCAGTACTAAGAAGAAATTTTATAGTGTTAAATGCCTACCACATAAAGTCTGAAAGTTTACAAATTGACTACCTAATGTTACACCTCAAAGAACTAGAGAAACAAGAACAGACCAAACCACAAACTAGCAGAAGAAAAGAAATAACAAAGATCAGAGCAGAACTAAATGCAACTGTAACAAAAAAGAAAAAAAAAAAAGAAAAGAAAAAGTCAATGAAACAAAAAGCAAAAAGCTGGTTCTTTAAATATATAAATAAATAAAATTGACATACCACTACCTAGATTAACCAAGAAAAGAGAGAAGTTTCAAATAAACTGAATTAGAGAAATAATGGAGACATTATAGCTGATACCACAGAAATACAAAAGATCATTTAAGACTGCTATGAACAACTCTATGTACACAAACTAGGAATTCCAGAGGAAATGGATAAACTCCTGGAAACATATCACTCCCTAGCTTGAATCAGGAAGAAATAGAAATCCTGAACAGAACAATAACAAGCAGTAAGATTGAACTGATAATAAGATAAATCTGCCAACAACAACAAAAAAGCCCAGAGATAGATGGATTTACACCCCAATTCTACCAGATATTCAAAGGAGGATTGGTACCAATTCTACCGAAACTATTACAAAAGATTATGAAGAAGGGACTCCTCCCTAATTCCTTCTACAAAGCATTACACCCTGATACCAAAGTGAGGAAAGAACATAGACAAAAAAGAAAACTACAAATCAGTATCTCTGATTAATATAGATGAAAAATCCTCAACAAAATACTAGCAACTGGAATCCAACAGTACATCAAAAAATAATTTAGTGTGATCAACTGGATTTTACACCAGCGATGCAGGGATGGTTCAATGTAAGGAAGTCAATAAATGTAATTCATCACATATACAGAATGAAAGACAAAAACCATATGATCATCTCAATGGATGCAGAAAAGACATTTGATAAAATCCAGGATCTCTTTGTGATAAAGTTACTCAATAAGCTAGGCATAGAACAAACATACACAACTCAAAATAATACAAGCCATATATGAAAAACCCACAGCCAACCTTATAATGACCAAGGAAAAGTTCAAAACATTCCCCCTAAGAATTTGAAAAAGACAAGGATGCCCACTTTCACTAGTCCAACATAGTACTGGAAGTCCTAGTCAGAGCAATCAGGAAAAAGAAAGAAATAAGAGGCATCCAAATTGGAAAAGAGGAAGACAAACTAACTCCATTTGCTGATGATATGATCTTAAACCTAGGAAATGCTAAAGGTTCCTCCAAAAGACTCCTAGATCTGATAAATGAATTCAGTAAACTATCAGATTATAAAATCAGTGTATACAAATCAGTAGCACTGCTATAAACCAACAATAATCATGCTGAGAATCAAATCAAGAACTCAATCCCTTTTACAATAGCTACACTAAAAATTCTTAGGAATATACTTAATCAAGGAGGGGAAAGAGCTCTACAAGGAGAACTACAAAACAGTGCTGAAATAAATCATAAGTGACACAAACAAATGGAAGTACATCCCACGTTCATGGATTGGAATAATCAATATTGTGAAAATGGCCATACTGCCCAAAGCACTCTACAGATTCAGTGCAATTCCCATCAAAATACCAATATCATTTTTCATAGATTTAAAAAAAGTCTAAAATTCATATGGAACCAAAAAAGAGCCAGAATTGCCAAAGCAATCCTAAGCAAAGGAACAAATCTGGAGGCATCATATTACCTGACTTCAAATTATAATACTAGGATATAGTAACCAAAAGAGCATGGCGCTGGCATAAAAGTAGACACATATTCCAATGCAACAGAATAGAGAGCCCAGAAATAAACCCAAACACTTACAACCAATTGATCTTTGACAAAGCTTGCAAAAACATAAACTGGGGGAAAAAATGCCCTATTCAGTAAACAGTGCTGGGAAAATCGGATAGTCACACACAGAACAATGAAACTGAATACCTATTTCTCACTATATACAAAAATTAACTCAAGATGTATTAAAGACTTAAATCTGAGACCTGAAAATGTAAAAAATATAGAAGAAACTCTTCTGGCATTGGCTTAGGCAAAAAAAAATTATCACTAAGACTCCAAAAGTAAAACAAAACTAAAAATGAATAAATGGAACCTAATTAAATTAAAAATCTCTGCAAAACAAAAGAAATAATCATCAGACTAATCAAACAACCTACAGAAGGAGAGAAAATATTTGCAAATTATGCATTTGACAAAAGACTAATATCCAGAATCTGCAAATAAACAAAATCAGCCAGAAAAAAAGACAAATAACTCCATTAAAAAGTGGGCAAAGGACATGAACATACATTTCTCAAAAGAAGATATACAAGTGTCCAAGAAACATGAAAAAAAACTCCATATCTAATCATCAGGGAAATGCAAATTAATACCACAATGAGATACCACTTTACTCCACCCAGAATGACCATTATTAAAATGCCAAAAAAATAGATACTTGTGTGGATGTTATGAAAAATGAATGCATATACACTGTTGGTGGGAATGTAAATTAGTACAACCTCCATGAAAAACAATATGAGGATTTCTCAAAGAACTAAAAGTAGATCTACCATTAGATCCAACAACCCCACTGCTGGGTACCTACCCAAAGAAAAATAAATCACTAGATCAAAAAGACACTTGCACACATGAACACATATGTTTATTGTAATGTAATTCACAATTGCAAAGATATGGAACCAACTTAAGTGTCTGTGTATCAGCCAATGAGTGGATAAAGAAAATATGGTGTATATACACTATGAAATACTGCTTGGACATTTAAAAATGAATTAATATCTTTCACAGCAACTTGGATGGAACCGGAGGCCATTATTCTATGTGAAGTAACTTGAGAATCAAAAACCAGATACTACATGTTCTCGCTAATAAGCAGGAGCTAAGCTTATGGGGACACAAAGGCATACAGAGTGGTATAATGGACATTGCAGACTCAGAATAGGGGAGGATGGAAGGGGTGTGAGGGATGAAAAACTACCTATTGGGTACACTAGGTGATGAGTGCATCAAATCCTAGTCTTCACCACAATACACTTCATCCATATAACCAAAAACCACTGGTACCCCAAAAGCTATTGACATTCAATTGCTTAAAAAAATTCAAAAACGAAAATAAATTTTAAAAGAAGGAAGCAACAAATACAGGAAAGCTGAAAGATGGTAGGATACAAAACTGAAGGGTGTGTTGTCCTGGCCCAGGAGAAAAGAGAACAAGCCAAAAAGGTTAAGCGTAAGCAACAGAATCCAGGTTGATTTCCTAGTAGAACTGACAGTATTTGAGACTTGTTTGAGCATGCCAGACTTCAAATGGCCACAGGCTGAATGGGTAGTGATGCTGGCTGCCTTGCAGTGCTTTCCAGAGATAGGCAGCACATCCAGGCCTGCTCCATGGCAGGTCAGAAATGAGGAAGCCCAAAATGCCGGCTGCTCCTGTGAATAATACAAACACTGATCAGCAGATCACAAATTTATTTAAGGCCAGCAGGAAACGAAGTAGGTGTGAAGACCCGACTAATACTGTCTGATCAGCTCAGAAGGCAGGAAGGCAATGGGATGCAGTAGATAGTTCTCCAAAATGAGTGAACCGTTATTTGCATCTCATCGGGGAATAGGAGATGTTGCCCACATGAAAGGACAGGCAGGCATCTGTTTCACCATCATGCTGTGAAGCCCCTAGGAGCTTAGACCCAGCCTCACTGCTCTAATGATATTAGAATGAGATCTTCTGCAATGTGTGGCTTCTGCAAATGATGGTACGGATGTTTCCCGTTGAGCTTAAAGAAAAACAGTCAAAGAATTGCATCATCTTCCTTAGTTTCATCATCGGTAAATAGGATTCATGATCTTGGACTAAGGGGCTTTGGAGTTCTTCTGGTCAAATCCTGTTCATGAGAGCAAGGTATGTGGCTTGCTTGCCCTGAGCAATTGAGAGATGCTCCTGAACAGAGGAGAACAATGAATTGTGGTTCCCAACTGCATAGTGAATGTTTCCTATTAGCTCACTATCCTTCCAAGTAAATCAACTTAACTCTCCATTACAATAGATGGCAATAGTGCATTACTTGTCAGCAACATGCTGCAATAATAAGGCTCTTTCAGACAGCCTCTCAAATACAGATAGTGATGTCTGTGAGGCAATAGAATGGCTTTCAAAATGAATATGAGCAGTAGCTTCCTAATAAGGCCAGATCCAGTATTTCAACAAGAAGGTCCCTGAATTTTCTTGCATGGCAAGAAATTTATTGAAAAGAGCATGATGAGAAGTCAATATTTAATTGAAAACTCTGTAAGAAATTGAGCCCCTATTAATTCAATGAAATATAGCCTCCAAAATTTTTGAAGCTTACAGAAACTACAAATTGTCTGGTGGGCTCTGGAACCAGCGAGAATGCCTCAATTCAAAGCCTGTCTCTGCAGATTACCAGCAGTGGCATTGTAGGTGGGTTATTTAACCAACCACCTCTCAAATCTTCATACGTGTAATGGAAGCAATATTAGTGCTTTCTATATGGGATTGTAGGTTACATGAAACAATGTCTGTAACATTCTTATAACAATGTCTGAACACAAGCATCTAATATATATTATTTGTTATTATCTTATGCCCAATATTTTAAGTTTCTAACATTGAAAGGCCACATGCTTCATTTAATTTAGGGGACCCATGGGAATGTCTGCTCCTTATCTGTGCCCTTCCCCTCATGCCAACATAGATTTGAATTCTCAGAAAATATTCCAGGGGGATTTAATGTTGAGCTTCCCAAAGAAAGAAATAAAGAGACCAAAGTCAGCCTGTCCCCACCGGGGTTGGCATATGACAAAGATCTGAAGTGGCTCTGAGGCATCATGGAGAACAGTTGAAAATCACATTTTCAGCTCGAAATGCATCAAAGCTATTTGCTGGCCTGAACTACCCTAGGAAGAATTCCCATTCAGTTCAATCCGTGCAAAATCATGCTTGGCCCTGGCAGGACGGGGACTAAGTTACCACCCCATATGGCACCAAGTTTGTGATAATCCCTCTATGAGAAAGTAATAATGACAGTGACAAACCCTCTTCACTCAAAAATCTACTCAGTAAGGGACATCTGTCACCATTATCATCACTGAGACAAATTCTGATATTACTCTGTGCTGTGGAAAACCTGACAAATCTCCTCACTCCATAGCTAATAAGGAGGATATCTTGCCTAAGCTGTAAACATTAAAGAAGTCCACCAATATTAACAAACACCCCTGCCCCGATCTCTGTTGGTGTGTTGCTAAACACAGAGAAAGAACTGATACATCCACTTAAAGGTATTTTTCTTGTGTTTAATTCCACTTCATTAGTCAGAATTTCTCCTGTACCTTAGTGTAATCTAGATTCAGTGACACTCATTTTTCGTTTGGATGGTTGATTAACGTGTCCCTTCCACCAAAAAGGATTCTGCAACCTTCAAGAGGAAGTTCCAACTGTGAGAACTATGACCAGCCCAGCCTTTCCTCATTCAGTGTTGACATTGAGCCCCTCCTGTCACACACATCCCATGAGTTTTAAATAATTTAGCTTCTTGGTGATCAGGGGTATACAGTGCTCCTGGGACTATGGTTTGTAAAACATATACAGTTGCTTTCAGCTCTCTCGTGGAATTAAGGCCATGTCAAAGTGCAGGCTATTTCTACACAGAAAGAAGCAGGTTAATGGCAGAAGGGGGCAGGTTACCAAACCCTTCAGAATTTGACAAAAGTCAAAACAACATGGAGCCTTTTTTCTCATGATTTCTTAGCAGGTCTCAAAATTCTGATAAGCTGGGAGGAAACAAAATTTCCATGGCTGATTACTCCAAAGAAATGAGCAACTCCAAGTCAACTAAAATGTCTTCAGTCAAGGCAAACACACTTCACAATGTAAATGGTAAGTGCCAACCCCCTGCCTCTAGTTGGTAGAACTTGGTGACCATCACTACTTTGACACTCATATGGTTTTCCTCATATCCTTATCATTCTTGCAAGAAATATTGGACCAATGGTAAATGGTTCTGAATCATAAACCAGCCAAAAAAATTTCAAATTAGATCTTTCTGTTTGCCACTAAAGCCATTAACATGCACAAACCCAATTTCATAATGATCTGCCTGATACATCAATAATATATTATATATTACATATGTCCTAAATAAGTCTAAAGGTAAATGTTTTAAAGGCCTGAAAATAATAACTGAGACTTAGATGAATGGATAGTGTTGGTTGACTAGTAAGAGACCGAGTTCCATACTCTGTTCTGTCTGCTTGTGCTCAGCTGAGCACTTCCACCCATCCCTCAAATTACCTGTCCTCTGTAAGCCTGCATTTCTCATTTCTAAAATGAGAATAATATTTTCATCTCATAGAATTTTCATGATTAAATGAGCTGATCCGCAGATGACACTGATCCCAATGCCTACAATGCAATAAGCCCTTAGTGAGAATTATCCATGATGATGTTGATGATTACTATTTTACTTTGCATTTTATTACGTTTTTCAATCTATGTAAAAACACTGGATTTTCTTTCCCATTTCACTTCTCTTTTTCCTCATCTCTAAAAGAAGAGGAGTGTTTGAGAGATGAGACAATAGTGGCAAGAGCAACTTTCCATTGCCTCAAAAATGCTCCACTCGATAATTTAATGTTAAGTGAAAGAAACCAGGCTCACAAAGACAAACATCACATGTTCTCACTTATTTGTGGGACCTAAAAATCAAAACAACTGAACTCATGGAGATAGAGAGTAGAACGATGGTTACCAGAGACTGGGAAGGGTAGTGGGGGGCTGGGGTAAGGGAGGTAAGGATGGTTAATGAATACAAAACGTAGTTAGAAAGAATTAATAAGACCTACTATTTGATAGCACAACAGGGTGACCATAGTCAATAATAACTTAATTGTACATTTTAAAATAGCTAAAAGCGTGCAATTCAATTGTTTGTAATGCAAAAGATAAATGCTTGCAGGATGGATACCCAATTCTCTATGATGTGACTAATACCTGTATTAGTCTGTTCTGATGATGCTAATAAAGACAAACCCAAGACTGGGTAATTTATAAAGGAAAGAGGCTTAATTGACTCACAGTTCAGCATAACTGGGGAGGCCTCAGGAAACTTGCAATCATGGCAGAAGGGGAAGAAAACACGTCCTTCTTCACATGGCAGCAGGAAGGAGAAGTGAGTGCTCAGCGAAGGAGGAAGCCCCTTATAAAACCATCAGTTCTTGTGAGAACTAACTCACTATCATGAGAACAGCATGGGAGAAATCACTCCCATGATTTGATTATCTCCACCTGAAAATAACTGAATCACGGTGGGCACCCCCATGACTCAATTATCTTCAGGTGGAAATAATCAAATGTGGGGTTGGGGGATGATTTCTCCCTTGGTCCTGCCCTTGATACATGGGGATTATTACAATTCAAGGTGAGATTTGGGTGGGGACACAGAGCCAAACCATATCAATACCTGTTTCAAAACATCTCAGGAACCACATAAATATACACACCTACTATATACCCACAAAAAATTTAAAATTAAAAAATGCTTAAAAAAAGCTCCACTCTAGGGGGAATGAATATCCAGTGCAAGAGATGAGAGTTCCCATAGAAG
This sequence comes from Pan troglodytes, assembly GCF_028858775.2. Classification (NCBI taxonomy): domain Eukaryota; kingdom Metazoa; phylum Chordata; class Mammalia; order Primates; family Hominidae; genus Pan; species Pan troglodytes. The sequence goes on from NC_072405.2 coordinate 43,581,588, forward strand.
GTGAAAAATAGAGAGATGAGGTGAGAACCTTGTGGAAAGGAGTAGAAAAGGAGAAGGGCAGTCTCAACTGGGGGCAGAAGGAAGAGGAGTCAGGTGCACAGAGCTACCTTACTGTGAGCCTGTGGGAGCTGAACTTGTCACTGATTGAATGGAGACCCAAGGGAAATGATAAAAGATGACATTTACAGCATTTCCTGGACACAGAGTCTATTCCTAATTGGCTTCCAAGAAGAGCAGATTCTTTGGGCAATGAAACAATACAGTCCTTTTTGGATATTAAGGACAGAAAGGAAGAGTTACATAAGCTATCTTAGCTGATTATCATCATCACTCTCTGAGCTAGGTAACATTATTATCCACATTTAATAGATTAGATGGTGGTTGGTTCCTCACCTTTTTGGGGTCACACTCATTTTTGAGACTTGAATGAAAGGGCTGGTCTCTTCCCAAGCAAAGTTCTCATACATGTAAAGTGTTGCATACAATTTCTGGGAGTTGCCCATTTTATGAGGCCCATTCATAAAATTATTTTAAGATTAATGCAAAGAACCAACATTTCTCCCCAAAGTACAGAGTGAGCTCCCTTTGTACATGGGCTGGGTCTTGCTTGTTCATTGTGCTGCCCCTACTGTCAGATAGATGTGTGAGAGGTGGTTTTTGGTAGAAACATAAAGAAATAAACTAATATCTCCTCTGGCCATGTGTTTTACAAACATTATCTTAGCTGATCTTTTCAAGACCTTATAAAAAAGAGATTATGAGCTCCATTTTACAGATGAAGAAATAGATATAGAAGGATTATGTGTCTTTTCCAAGGTCACAGAGGTTTTAAATTATAAACTCAGAATTTGAACCCAGGTCTATGTTCTCACTCCTTTAGTGTCTTAGTCAGTGCGGGTTGCCATAACAAAACACGACAGACTGGGTGGCTAAAACTACAGGGATGTATTTCCCATAGTTCTAGAGACCAAAAATTCAAGATCAAAGTGCTGACTGATTCAGTCCCTGGTGAGGGCTCTCTTCCTGGCTTGCAGAGAGCCACCTTTTTGCAGTGTCCTCACATGCTGCAGAGAGAGAGCTAACTCTGGTGTCTCTTTCTCTTTTTATAAGAACACCAGCCTTATTGGATCAGGACTCTTCCCTAATGACCTCATTTAACCTTTATCACTCCCTCACAGGCCCTATCTCTACAAATACAGTCACACGGGGGTTGAGGCTTCAACATATGATTTTTGGGGTGACTCAAATCTTCAGTCCATAACATGCACCATTCTGCATTTAGAGGAAGGTAGTGAGATAGAAATAACTGGGTCTCTCGTTGCAGCATCATATCCAAGTTTGTACGTTTTTTATGTTGTTCAACTGCTGAGAGGCATTTTGTCTGGGTAATTTTTGCAAGCTCAAATGGCTGATTTCCCATAGAAAGAAACCCCATGCTAAGTTAGTGACATTTTCTGGAACTGCAAGAGTGATTTCCTTGCATTCTGCTAACATGGCTTCTATAGAATGGATCTCCTCACATACCACTAATCTTATGTCAATATCAATATCCCACAGGAGTTACAATATCTAGGTCTGATAGGACAAGTGAAGTCTTGCATTTCTATTCCCACTGGAATGACTAGCTTTCACAGGCTAGTGGTTCAGAGTCTATGCTCATAGAACTTTAAAGTAACTTTTGATTGGAATAAGAGCAAGCTAAATCAGAAGCAGTAGGTCGAAGAAGCTGGACGCAAACCTATCGTTTTATATTTACCCTTCCAACGTAATTCACCTAACTAGGTTTCAGTTGCCTAAGGAAAAGAAGACATTGTTTTCCTTTCCTCTTTTTACTTAATGTCCCCTGACATGTAATCTCAGCCATCATTAACATTCAAGAGTTTCCCTTCCTAAGTTCCACGGGCCACTTTTATCAGAACCATGGTGCCTCCTTCAGTGAATTCCCAGATGGTCATCAGCCCAACTCCTTTTCCCATGGTTATTTTACTCTTCAGTGGTCAAGGGGACCCCCAAATAATCTCTATTTTGACCAACTTTTTAAAAACATAGAACATGTAAATGTACTTCTATCTTTATTATTTATTTTGCTCACATATTTTTATTATTTATCTCCTGGAAGAGGTACAAATTGATGAAGTAGTTTAGGATTTACATGATTTTGAATTAATGAGGTATGAGGTGCTGTGTCTAATGTAAGATGGCTTATTTCACCATAAGGTTTTGTTAATAATGTAATCATGAAAGTTAATATTTATTTTTGTCCTTATTATATGTCAATATTTTGCTAAGTACTTAAAACATGACTTATAACTTTAAATCTTTATAACAGCTGGATAAAGTAGATGGTATTGTTAGTTCCATTATGCAGATGAGGAAATCAAGGTTAAAAGAGCTTTCAGGACTTGCCTAGTGACAGAGAGCAAGAGGTGGTAAAATCAGGATTTGGACCTAGGTGGGTCCTAACTCCAGAGTCTATACTTGTAACCACCATGTTCAGGTGTTACACTGATCTAACGTCTTCTTTGTCATGCCTGTCTTCTTCCTTTTCTTTTTTTTTTTTTTTGGAGACAGAGTCCCGCCCTGTTGCCCAGGCTGAGTGCAATGGCACAATCTCAGCTCACTGCAATCTCTGCCTCTCAGGTTCAAGCGATTCTCCTGCCTCAGCCTCCTGAGTAGCTGGGATTACAGGTGTGCACCACCATGCCCGGCTAATTTTTGTATTTTTAGTAGAGACAGAGTTTCACCATGCTGGTCAGGCTGGTCTCCAACTCCTGACCTCATGATCCGCCTGCCTCAGCCTCCCAAAGTGCTGAGATTACAGGCGTGAGCCACCCTGCTGGGCCTCTTCCATTTTTAAAAAATTATTTCTTTACATTGTAGAAGAGCTGGTGGTTTTGATTAAGGCATTCATTTATTGAATAGATATTTACTATGGCTCATGAGTGTGTAAAAGCAATCTCAACTGGATGAGAAGTAAAAAGAAAGTGGGTACATGAATAATTATTTTATGAACGTTCCCAGGTTCTTTCTTTCTCCACAACTTATGTGTTTAAGTATAATTTCTCTATCCCACCTTCTCCTATAGAGGCTCTATAGCTTTTTGTACTTAACAATCTCTATTTTAAACTATGCAGTGCTGTGTAAAATAGTGTATAAGATGTTTTAAAGACCACCTTGGGTAACTTTCCTGTAATGTTTGAATCTGAAATATTTCCCCCTAAACCCACAATTTCCCATACAGTCAAGCTGCTAAATTGCCTCTCTGAGAGGCAGAAATTACTGTTAATTTGATTTCCTTTGTTTTCTTAAGCAACTATAAAATATTACTGATTTCTTTTTAATCCTACCACTTTTGCTACATCTCCCTCCTCATTTCAAACATGCTAGACAATTTTCCACAATAAGTACTTGCAGAAACATTAACTTGTAAAGAATAGGAAAAAGTTATGTGCTCCAAAATTTAAATCTGAATCCTTACCCTCTTTAAGAGTTTTCTAGCCAGGTTTAAGACAAGACAGCAATAACGAACAAAAATCAAAACAGCCAGGAGTCAGTAGCTTGTCTTTTTTTGTGTGCTTATGTGTCTATTACTTGTAAAGCATCTATTATAAGATTTTCTTTAAAGTTTCCCTTAAGAACCAAAGGCTGATGTTTTTTGAAAACTTTCTGCGCACTAATAAGTCAATATGAGTAAGAGCAGATCTTGTATTATGAAAATTTGTCATAGAAGTGACACTTATTTGGGAAAAGATGGATTTGAACTCTTGCTTTCCATATGTCAGAGTTACTTAAAATTAGAAGTGAACAAGTAGTTAATGATTAGAGCTTCTTCCCCTGAACCTGGATCATGACACAATTAAGTCAAGGGAATATCAAATAGGGATAATTTCTCTCTTCCAGAACAAGTAAAGTATTATAAGGAATTATGCCACTTCTTTAAATAACTGAGTCCAATGATTGAAGAGCTTGAGTTTGATTATATCCTTATGACCAGAATTCCAGCTTTGTACCTACTGAAAATGCAACACCTGCTAATATTTTCTGCTTTGGCCGGAAGTTTTTCTCCGGGATTTTGTCTGTTTTTCAATGTCTGTTCTGGTTTTTAAAATATTCTACTTATACATGCCCAGAGTTAGTTTATGATTTAGGCATATGTTGACATAGCTTTGTTTTGTTTGGGATACTTTAGGTCCACAAAGCTAAAGCATTCATCCCAGTTTATGTGAGATATATATTATTGAATGAAGGCTTGCACACTTTTGTGAATGAACAAAAAGGCTACTTTAGAAATTTCTGATATAAACACACATGCACATTCACATAAAGCTCACATGCTCCCAACACAACCTAAACTTGAAATACAAACAAAATTCAGTGTAATAGAAAACTTTGGCCTTATTCGTATTAAATGAGATTGAATTGCTTAAATTATAAAGGGCTAAAATATGCTTTTCAAATGAAGTGGTTTTTTTAATCTAAGATGTTTTCACTGGGTTTTACATACATGAAAATATTTTCATATTGAGATAAATCACAGTACTTGACTAAATAATGAATTGAATATTGTGGGCATGATAGTTTATAAAGAATTTTAGACTTTAGATAATACTCAGGTGGATGGTTACAATTATGAAAAATAGCCGGGGAAATTCATCTGTCCTTACGTTGTATAAAGCTTTCTTTATAATTCTGTGGGTATGTTTGAAGAGAACCATGAATGACTTGTGGTTAATAGAGAATACTTTAGATTAAAGCTCACATTCTAAGGCAGTCACAGACCTCATGGTTACCATTTCAGCATAATCTTTATGAGCACTGTAGAAACTTTCCACCCCATGAACTTCTGCCATTTCCATTATACAAATTCTAACCCTGACCCTTTTGTCGTTCCTATTGCCCCAGATGTGTTAACTCCCAGCTGCTGAGCATGGGGAGAAAAGTCAAGAAAATTTGTTTTCTTTTCACTTCTGTTTATTTATTTGTTTTGGAGACAGGGTCTCACTCTGCCACCCAGGGTGCAGTGCATTGATGCAATTATAGCTCACTGCAGCCTCGATTTCCCAGGCTCAAGTAACCCTCTTTTCTCAGCCTCCAAGTAGCTGGGAGTAGAAGAACATACCACCAGGCTGAGTTAATTTTTTAAATTTTTTGTAGAGATAAGGTTTCACTATGTTGCCCAGACTGGTCTCAATTTCCTGGGCTCAAGCAATCCTCCCGCCTTTGCCTCTCAAAGTTCTGGGATTACAGGTGTGAGCCACCCCACTTGGCCTAGGACATTTGTTTTCTGTTGTCTCCTAAATTATCTATCCAAACTCAACTAGACTACCTAGATAACTTTTATCATTTTCTAACTCCTTCTTTAATATCCCTTAGCAGATGATTCCAAATTTCTTTTGTGGAGTTCACTGCTACCTCCAGATCTCTAACTTTCAAGGAGTGATTTTTATCTTCACCATGTAGAGAAATTCCAGTTCATCTAGCATTAATTCCTAATCTCATTTACCCTTCATCTGAAAACAAATGTTTCTCATGATCTTAGCATTCCCCTGTGTGTTACCCTATTCTCTTTTCCTTTCTGTCTTGGAGGATGTGTATTATTGGCACTGCAGTCTTTTGCATCTCGCAAAAACTTTCTTCTTTTTCTTGCAGCTTTATTGAGGCATAGTTGACAAATTAAAAGTGGATATATTTATCATGTATGACATGGTGTTCTTCTGATGTGTGTGTATACACACACACACATATATACAGAGAGAGAGAGAGAGAGAAATGTTTAGCACAATCAAGCTAATTAACATACCTATTGCTTCACATAGTTATTTTTGTGTGCGTATGTTTGGTGAGAACATGTAAGACCCACTCTCTTAGCAAATATCAAGTATAGAATACAGTCTTATTAACTATAGTCACTATGCTGTACTTTAAATGAACATATTCATCCTGCCTAACTGAAACTTTATACCCTTTGACCAACATCTCTCCATCACCCCCAGCTCTCAGTCCCTGGCAGACCACTATTCTACTCTCTACTTCCATGAGTTTGACTATATTAGATCCCACATATAGATGGGATTATGCATTGTTTGTCTTTCTGTGCCTAGCTTATTTCATTTAGCATAATTCTTTCCAGGTTTATCCATGTTGCTGCAAACAACTTGATTTCCTTCTTTTTTAAAGGCTGGGTAATATTCCATTGTGTATGTATGTGTGTGTGTGTGTGTGTGTGTGACATATTCATTACTCATTTATTCATCAATGGGCATTTAGATTGATCCCATGTCTTGGCTATTGTGAATAATGCTGCAATTAACATGGGCATATGGATATCTCTTCAAGGTATTGATCACATTTTCTTCACATATATACTCAGAAATGGGATTGCTGAATCATATGGTAGTTCTATTTTCATTTTTTGAGGAACCTACATAATGTTTTCCATAATGGCTGTACTAATTTACATTCCCACTAACAGTGTAGAGGGGCTTCCTTTTCTTGACATTCTTTCAACACTTATCTTTTGTCTTTCTGATAATAGCCATTGTAAAAGAAATGAAGTTATATCTCCTTGTGGTTCAATTTGCATTTTCCTGATGGCTGGTGGTGCTGAATATCTTTTCATCTACCAATTGGCATTTGTATGTTTTCTTTGAAGAAATACCTATTCAGATCCTTTACCCATTTTTTCAATCAGAAATATATTTTCTTGCTATTGAGTTGTTTTAGTTACCAATATATTTTGAATATGAATCCCTTATCAGATTATGGTTTGCAAATGTTTCCACCCATTCCGTAGGTTGTCTCTTTACTTTTGTTTCCTTTGATATGCAGAAGTATTTAGTGTGATGCAATCCCCTTTGTATATTTTTGCTTTCATTGCCTGCGGTTTTGGGGTCATATCAAAAGAAATCATAGCCCAGACCAATGTCAAGAATATTTTTTTCTATATTTTCTTCTAGCATTTTTACAGTTTCAGGCCTTACTTTTAAGTCTGTAATACATTTTAAGTTTATTTTAGTATATAATATATGATAGCGATTCAGTTTCATTCTTCTGCATATGAATACCCAGTTTTTCCAACAGCATTTATTGGAGAGACTGCTTTTCCCCATTGCGTATTCTTGGCACCCTTATCAAAGATCAATTGACTATTAATGCATGGATTTATTTCTGGACTCCGTTATTCTTTTCCATTAGCCTGTGTGCCTGCTTTTATGCTAGTACCATGTTGTCATGATTACTAGCTTTGGAGTATATTTTGAAAACAATTAGTGTGATAACTTATGCTTTATTATTTTTGCTCAAGATTGCTTTGGTTATTAAGAGCCTTTCATGGTTCTATATAAATGTTAGAATTGTTTTTTTTATTTTTGTGGAAAATGCCATTGGAACTTTTAGTAGGGTTTATACTGAATCTATAAATTGCTTTGGGTAGTATGGACATTTTCACAATATTAATTATTCCAATCAATTAACCTGGAATATCTCTCCATTTATTTGCATCATATACAATTTCTTTTATAGGTGTGTTACAATTTTTAGTATTTAGATCTTTCACTTCTTTGGTTAAACATATTCCTAAGAATTTTATTGTTTTTGATGCTATTGTAAATAATATTGTTATCTTAATTTGGGGGGTAGTTTTTTGTTATTTTATAGAAAGATGACAATCTTCTTATGTTAATTTTGTATACTGCAATTTTACTGAATTCATTTATTAGTTCTAACAGCTTTTTGGTGGAGTCTTTAGGGTTTTCTATATATAAGATCATGTCCTTTGCAAACAGAGACAATTTTACTACTTCCTTTTCAGTTTGGTGCCTTCTATTTCTTTCTCTTGATTAATTGCTCTAGTTAGGACTTCAGTACTATGCTGAGTGAGTGGTGAGAGTAGCATCTTTGTCATGTTCCTAATCTTAGAGGAAAAGCCATTGTCTACGATATTACCTGTGGGCTTGTCTTATATGGCCTTTATTATGTTAAGGTTCATTCAGTCTCTATCCATTTGACTGAATTTTGTTAAATGCTTTATCTGCGTCTGTAGAGATGATTATATAATTTTTTTCTTCATTTTGTTCATATAATATATCACATTTATTGGTTCGTGTGTGTTGAACTATCCTTGCATCCCAGGAATAAATTCCACTTGAACATAATGTACTTTTAATGTGCTGTTAAATTTAGTTTGCTAGTATTTTCTCGAGGGTTTTTTTTATCAATGTTCTTCAGGGATATTGGTGTGTAATTTTCTTTTTCCTTACGTAGTCGTCAAATGTCTTTCGTATCAGAGTAATTCTGGCTTAATAAAATGAATTTTGAAGTATTACCCGCCCCCCATTCAACGATTGGTGTTAATTCTTCAAATATTTGGTAGAACACATCAGTGAAGCCATGAAGTCCCTGGCTTTTCGTTGATGAAAGACATCTTATTTAGTCTCCTTACCTGTTTTTGGTCTATTCAGATTTTCTTTTCCTCTATGATTCAGTCATGGTAGGTTACGTATTTTTAGGAATTTATCCATTTTTTCTAGTTTATCTAATTTGTTGGTGTATAATTATGAACTTACTTCTTAATATTTCTTCTTAATATTTTTTCCTGGCTTTTCATTCCCTTTTTCCCTTCTGTTTTTTCACTTTGTTCAATTTTCACTTTAAGAAATAATAATTTTTTAAAAGCTAACAAAAATCATCCTAGCATATAATAGTAAGAATTTAAATCAGGAATCTGCCCTCTTCCTGCAGGAAACATTAGAAATAAATAATGAGGTGGGTGTAGGTGCTTTCAAAAAGGCACAAACATTTCATTTAAAGTGGAACAAGAAAACAGAGAGCTGCTGGGCATGGGGCAGAGCTGTAAGGGCACTGGCCAGAGCAGCAGTGAGCAGTAGGAAAACACTAAGGGATCTCAGTGTGGGAGATCCCAGGAAGCACCAACAAAAATGTATTTCCTGATGACAGAGGACAATCCTAAGGTACAAAAACCAGAATGGGAGCTACTGAGAACAGAACTGAGATTATCCAGAAACCTCAGTGAACAGAGATGCCAAGAAAAGTGACAAGAGGGGCTGGGGAGCACAGCTGATGTGAAAAAGTGTTTTGTGAAATATCCGTGAAATAAGTTTCATGGAAATAGCCACCATGAGACCAGAACTGGTGGCAGAAACCGTCCTGGGCCAAGTTAATTTTGGAAAAAGGAGGAGGCCTGTTGAGAAGCCATGTGGAGAAACACACAGAAGTGTCATACTTTCAGTGAATAGTCTATTTCTCTGGCAGCAGAAGATAGAATCCTTGAAGCTGTAAGTCCTTTTCCATGCCCCATACGTCACCCATCCCACCTACCATGGAAAACTCCTGCAAATAGCTGCAAATATATTTAACTTTGAATCATAAAAGAACAGTGGCACTGAGTCCACACAAAAGTACCATTAAAATGTGTACAAAAGCAATAAAACTTTCCAACAGGAGGAAAGAAGCAGAAAAATATTGCCAAGTTGTTGCTGAAGATTTCGCCAAAGATTGCACCATTAAAATGAGTTATGAAGCAATCACTGTGAGAAAGAAGACCACAAAGCAGAAAAATAAGAGCTCAGAGGGAAAATGGTGGCACAATACAGAAATGTGAAACATGAGCTGACCAAACTCAGGAAAAGAGAAGGAAGGTGAAAGGATTGCAGAAATTAAGATTATTGGAAAGAGTACTAGGAGAATAGATGCTGTGGCTACCAGTAGCCACATGAAGAACAAAGTTGATAGAAATGAGAAATAAATAACTAAAATATAAATAAAGGAAATATAAATAAAGGACTAGAAAGATATAGAGGAAAGAGAAAGGAGTAATCAGTAATCAATATATTCATACTTGGATTTCTTTTTTCTTTCTTTTTTTTTTTTTCAGCTTGGGTCTTGCTATGTTGCTCAGGCTGGAGCACAGTGATTATTCACAGATGCCATCATAGAACACTACATCCTTGAACTCCTGGACTCAAGCAACCTTCATGCCTGAGCCTCCTGAGTAGCTGGGGCTACAGGTGTGCACCACCACACATGGCTCATATTTGGATTTCTTAAAAGCCCACAACAAAGACAGATATTTTAAAACATAATTCAAGAATTTTTTTTCTGAAAATAGAGAAACTTTGAGCCTACATTTTGTCCCAGGGGAAGCTGACTGGAGCAGTCAACTTCATGATGCATTCTAGTAAAGTTGTTGGATGTTAAATATAATGGAAGACTCTCCAGATATGGGATAAAAAAATTAAGTCACTTCTATGAAAACAAAATTCCATATGATGTCTGATAACATCAGACTCCTGCCTCTACCACAATATCCAGTGCCAGAAGACAGTGAAGCAGCACCTAAGAAATACTATAGGTAAAAAGAATCTGAGTCAAGGATTTTCTATCTAGCCAAGCTATCCTTTAGGCATATAACATAAAAATCCATTTATTAAAACTACAGAGAAATAGTTTAAAATGGTAAAATGCAGAGAAAACTTATTCTCTACTTGAAGAAGGGGTTATCAGAATTCTGCCCAACTAAGAAATATCTGGGGAAAGTTTGGCAAAAAACAAAAAAATGATGGTGAGCAATGGATATATCTTGCTACACCTAAAATTAAAAAAAAAAAAAAAGTGGGGATAAGGGCATCAGAAGAATATGGAAATACAAGGTGGCTTGATGACACGGAAATAAAACAACTAACAAAATGAAGAGTGGGAGAAGACATAGGAGGCTACATGTAAAGTAAATATGCTTATCGATATGGTTTGGCTGTGTCCCCACCCAAATTTCACCTTGAATTGTAATAATCCTCATGTGTCAAGGGCAGGGCCAGGTGAAGATAATTGAATCATGGAGGTGATTTTCCCCATACTGTTCTTGTGGTAGCGAATAAGCTTCATGAGATTGTTTGATAAACGAGAGTTCCCCTGCACCAACCCTCTTGCCTGCCACCATGTAAGACGTGACTTTGCTCCTCACTGGCCTTCAGCCATGATTGTGAGGCCTCCCTAGCCATGTGGAACTGTAAGTCAATTAAAACTCTTTCCTTTATAAATTACCCAGTCTTGGATATGTCTTTATTAGCAGCATGAGAGCAGACTAATATACTTATGTCTCCTCTTAAGTAGCTAGAAGCCAAAAGAGCAGTTAAAGCTAGCAAATCAAATCACATAGAAATATAAGCATATTTAAGAATGCAATGATAACCCCTAAGGAAAAATACCATTGAGTACATTTAAGAGGGAGGTATGCTGGGTTGACAGGGAAATGGATAAAGAATGTAAGAAGATATAAATTAATTTTTGAATGCTCATTGTGGGAAACTAATAGACACAAGTATGATTATTGTGGAAATCACCAGAAAATGTAAACTTAAAAATATCAGGCATAAACAATTCTTCTAAAGTAAATAGTAAACATAGTGGATGGTATATATTCGTATTTCCTTATATTTGCATAAAGAAAAGCCAGGAAAGGTATACAAAAAATTGATATACATGGTTTCCTGTTGGAAGCCAACAGGCAAAAACCAGAGGAAATAGGGCTTGCCTTAAAGTATAACATTCCACTTTTATCTTTTTTTTCAAAATGAAAATATTGCCCATAAAAATTTACTTTTATTGTTTAAAATTTTTAAAAACAAAATTTTAATTTTTAAAACTAAAATAATTTCCATTCCAGTTACAAAAAATTTACCAGAGAACTGTCCTTTTATCTTGTATCTTCACATTACCATGCTACTTCTGTTCCACATACACTTAGACTTCTTAAAAGAGTAATAAATATTATTTTAATAAAAGCATGAGTAAATTACATCAGATTTCGTCACTTCTTCACCGTCTTCTACTTATCACAGAAATATTTGCAATTGATTTCCCAAGGTCATCAGTGATCTCATGTGGAAAAAGCTATAAAAAGTATCATCATTAATATATCCACTTTTACTTAACAGCCATGTGTAATGCTGCAGCTAAAGAAAGTATTGGTAAATTGACTAAATTTGGACAATATTAGGGAAGCTTGACACATTTTGTTCTGCATAACAACATTTTGGTCAAAGACTGGTCACATATACGATGATGGGTCCATAAAATTATAATGGACCTGAAAAATTCCTATCACTTAGTGACGTCATAGCCATCAAAGCACAACGCATTACCTTTCCTATGTTTAGATATGTCTAGAAACACAAATGCTTACCATTGTGTCCCCAGCCCCTAGAGTGTTCATTTAATACAGTAACATGTTGAACAGATTTGTAGCCTAGGAGCAATAGCCTAATCCATGTAGCCTGGGTGTGCAGTAGACCATACCATCTAGATTAGTAGAAGTACACTCTGTGATGTTCATACAACGACACATTTCTCAGAACATACCCCTGTCGTTAACTGATGCATGACTGTATTAAAGGAAGCCACAAATAAATCTTTTTTAGTGAGTAGTATTTGCCTCCTAATTTTTTTGTTTCTTATGTTTAAATTTTTGGTAGCCTGTTAAAGTAATGTTGAATTAAATGATTTTGATTTTTGAAATGGTATTTTAACAACAAAATTACTTTTTTATTCTATTATTTTTAAAAGGCTTATGTATGTAATTAGGTGTGTGTTTATCCAAGGCTTCATAAAGTATCCATGCTTCAATTCAAGTGTGGCAATTTACACATTACAATTCAGCCACCCCAATTAAATACCGCATAGTGTCCATTCATGGAAGCTGCTTAAACCTCCATCCAAGGTTCTCTTCTTACGTCCTCGCCATTCAAAAATCCACCAGTTTTTAAAATGTTTATTGATGAATCAAGTAAAGTTCATTGGCATTTACTAGCTTCCTCTGGTTAAAGCCAACTTCATTTCCCAGGCTGTGTGATAAAAAAGAATATGAAATTGTATTTTGTTTGAGGTGATAAGTGAGCACTAATTTTCATGACAGAATTGAAACTTTGTGTGTTTCAAAAATAAAAAAGTACATATATAACCTGGAAAATGGCCTTTGTTTTCCTTTCACTGCCAGATCTTATTTCATTATGTTAATTCCAGAGCACAGGCAAAAGAAAACTGACTTAAATTGAACAGTAATCTATAGTAAAATTGACTAATCCAGTTACACTTATTCCAGACTCTGCTAAATGCAAAAAGTAGTACCTTAAATTGAAAATAACAAAAGAACAAAGTGTATTTCTAAAGTACTAATACATTGGGAAGCCAAGGTCTTCTTGCATGAAGTGTGCGTGTAGCACAAGGGATGTGCCTGCAAATGGAAATTTTGTAGCCTATTCTTATAACAACTTGTATGAAATGCTATCAGAATTCAGAAGAGTAATCTTTAACTCAGGCACATCAAAGAATCATTTTTATCTGGCAAAACCATCGACAAACAAAGAACAGCAAGTAAATAGCAATTAAGAATTTCATTAGAAAAAGGCATGAGAAAGCACAAACATCCACTGTGCTGTGTTGAACTTCAGGTTTCTGTTATCAGATACCGCACATCCATATATTCCTGACTCTTACCCTACAGTAGCTTCTGGCATGACAGGTTGTCTTCCTAGGTATTGTACTAAATATCAATGAGAAAAACATTCTCAAAAGTACTATCACCTATCTAAGGAGGAAGGAAATACAAATACAGATGTGTGTGTATATATATATATATATATATATATATATATATACACACACACATTCACACACACATATCTGTTCATACATACATTTTTATGTATCTGCTTATATTGGTAAGGTTGCCTAGATCAGAATAAAGTAAAATGAAAAACATTTTAACCTAAAATTATTTGAATATATCTTGTTTTATAAATCAGATTTTTAAATCATATACATATATAATTATAAAACAAAATTAAATTTTTAAAAATGTTCCTAGAAATAAAAAAAGAATTAAATAAATAGTGATAATTGTATAATTCAATTTTTAACATAATCCCCAGACAGTAAATATTTCAAGGGACTTTAATACCTATTAAGTAGGCTGCACATCCATAGCAGAATAGATCCTAAGGGGAACAAAAAACTGTAAAACAAAAAACTGTAGCTGAGCTCACTAATCATACCATTGTTGGTAATGTATTATTATTATGAGGCTGTTGTGTGTATAGTGTGAAATAAAGCAAATGAGGAATTGCATTGGTGTTACTTAGAACTAAGATTTGGGGCATGAAATAAAATAAATACTGACGTAAGATCTATGATGTTAAGTAATATCTTTGTAGTCCTGATTTCTAATGGGAAGTGTCAGTATAAATTCATAATTCATTTTATTTTTTAAAAATGTATATCGTCTGGCTCTGTCAGAAAGGCCTAACGATCGAGAAAGGCCCAATGACAATGAGTGACCAAGTAGTAGAAAACTTCCCCAGTGCCCAGTTTAGTCTTGACATGCCATCATGAACAGAAAAAGAACCAGGGTTCCTTGAGAAAGTAGTTGTTACCAGTCTAGAAAATATCTTGGACGATTTCCAAAATAATCAAAGAAAGGGTATCTAGGAAAGTGGGTGGGGTCATAAGGAAACAAGACGAGCATTTCTATACCAGAAAATAAGGAAACACTCTGAGATGACTACCCTGTGTCAAAAGAACCTGGGTGCTGGCTGGGCTAGATGGCTCACGCCTGTAATCCTAGCACTTTGGGAGGCCGAGGCAGGTGGATTACTTGAGGTCAGGAGTTCAAGACCAGCCTGGTCAATATGGCAAAACCCCATCTCTACTAAAAATACAAAAATTAGCCAGGTGTGGTGGCATGCACCTGGAGAATCACTTGAATCCAGGAGGTGGAGGTTGCAGTGATCTGAGATCACACAGCTGCACTCCAGCCTGGGGAACAGAGCGAGCCTCTGTCTAAAAAAAAAAAAAAAAAAAAAAAAAAGAACTTGGGCATCAACTTGAACAGGTACTCGGTTACTCAGTTCAGATACTCAAAATAGATTGAAAATGAGACAATGTGAGCACAAATAAGGACAAGAACTGTGTGCACTGAAAAATATTAAACTATTTAAATCTAGGAGTTCATGATACACACACACAAAATCAGTCATCACCTTTGGAATATATTAAGACTAACTCATTATTTTGAAATAATAATTTCATTTTATTTCATTATTATTCAAATTTCAAATATTTCATTATTTTGAAATAATAACTCATTTATCTTGAAATAAAAGAAAATAACCAAGCATTTAACCTCTAAGAACTATACCTTGGAGCAACCAGATATTTCATGAAGGCAAGTTTCTCTTTACAGAAGTATTCACACTAACAATGGAAAAAAAGAATGATAGAATTAGTCTATTACCCTTCTGTAACCTCTAATGAATTAATGCATCTGCTCAGTGATTTTCAGTCACAACTACTATCACAATGAGAAAAAGGAAACTGGAAATTATATGTGTCCTATTGGAAGAACATACCACTACCTACAAAATCATCTGGCAAGAAAAAAATTAAACTCAAATATGATAATTACCAATATGCATGAAACACAGAAACCAACAAAACATGTTAAACAACATTATGGAGAGGAACTCCACTATACAGTCTGACAAATTCTATAGAAAAAAAAGACTAGATTCTATAACAATAACCAAAAAATGCAAGAAAAAAGGAGAATGGTAGGTAAATCTATAGAAGACACTTAAGAGACTTACTAATCAGCACAATTCCAGTTCATGGACCTTCTTTGGACCCCAATTCAATAAACAAAGAGTGAAAATAATATAGGCTATGGGAAAAATGAGTGATGTGTCAGATGCTGACTGTGCCTCCTGAAAATTCCTTAGCCTATACCAGAGGTCAGAGGCAAACAGTTCTTGGGCCTGACAGTGTCTCCTGAGTCTTTCTGTCTGAGGGCATTTTCTGGCCCTAGGAACAGAGTAGAAGACCCAGTGAGGTAGCTCTCAACCTCACTGCAACCTGTGAGGTGCAGCAATCAGAGGAGATTTCCAGTTTCCTTGAACTTCTAATATGTGTTCTATACAATGTCTCCAGTGATCTCCAGTGGAATTCAGTCCCACTTCTGCACAACAGAACGTCTTCCTTTGCACACCTCTTTGTTGACTTTCATTTCTCCACTGGCTCACTTTCTTCCACTCTTAAGTGCTTCTTTGTATCACCTCCCAAGGTAAGGTATAATGACATTCAAACCTTCATTGTAGATAGAGTCTGCTTTTATGGGGATACAGGGGTAAAACACTGGGAATTTTATAATAATGAACTTGCATTTTCTGGAGTGTGATCATGATGTTGATGTTATGTTTGAAAAGGGGCTCCTTTGAGAAATGATTTCTAAAACATTTACAGATAAAATTTAAGATATGTGAAATTTATTTCAATGAAATTTATTACAGGGTTGCTAAAAAAGTAGGTGGAGTTATAGAGGTGCAAGATTAGCACTAATTTGACAATTGGTGAAATTATGTGGTAAGTACATGGATGTTCATTATACTATTATCTCTACTTTTATGTATGTTAATATTGTCAGTAAGAAAAATGTTTTACAAAATGAAGTCCACAATGGTAGTACCTCTGGAAGGATGCCAAGATATTAGTAATACTGGTTGCTTCATACTATGGGAACTAGAAGGTCAAAAGACATGGTGGAAGGGAAATTTGTACTGTACAATTTTTTAAAATCTTTTCAACTTTAACTAAGAGAAAGTGTTACATTTTTAAAAAATAGAAAAGTATTTATGTAATAATGATAATAAATTTACAGGGTTTGGAAGGGAACATGAAAAGCAGTAGAACTGATCATGTCAGTTTCCTGCTTAGAATTCTGTACATACAGCCTGTTGTTCTAAGGATAAAGATCAAAACCTTTAAAACATTCTAAAAGTCCCTTCAGGATCTGGTTCACATTCACCTCTCAAGTCTTGCTTCTTTATAACTTGGCTCAATATGCTCCAAACACAGTGTGTTTGTTGTGTTGTGTTATGTTGTGTATTATTTTGTTTTGTGGTCAAGCTCTTCCTCCTCAAAGCCTTTGCACAAGCAATTCCCTCTTCCTTAGGGAGTTAGAATTCCCATTCCTTAGGAAGGTTTTTCTAATCTCATACTAAGTCCTCATTTTATATACAATCACAGTACCCAATTTTAGTGATTATCATAACTGTGAATTCATTATTTTTATATAATAATATGCATAGCAGCTATAATCTTAGCCCACAAACACAGTTGTATCAGAAACATATCTTTCTACATGGGAGGCTGAGGCAGGAGGATTGCTTAAGCCCAGGAGTTTGAGACCAGCTTGGGCAATGTAATGAGATCCTGGCTCCAAAAAATGGAAAAAAATAGTAGCCAGGAATAGTGGTGTGCACCTGTTCTCCCAGCTACTTAGGAGGCTAAGATGGGAGAATTGCTTGAGCCCTGCCGTTTGAGGCTACAGTGAGCTATGACTGAGCCAGTTTACTCCAACCTGGGCAACAGAACAAGATTCTATTTCTAAAAGAAAAAAAAGAGAAAGAGAGAGAGAGAGAGAGAAACATAGCTTTACATAATATCCCTTTCTATTTTGCTAGAACTTTATCTTAATAAGAATAGCTACTCTGTCTATGCTGTTCACTTTGGAAGTTCCAACATGTGATAGTTACTCACTCCATATTTATTAGATAGAAAATAATGGATGTATCACGGGATACTTAGGGTGTTGCTTCACCAGCCAGAAACCTCTGTGGACAGCAGTACCTCTGCTTGAGTTTTTTTCACGCCCACTGGGCTTGTTCTAACCACTCAGTCTGGCAGGCAGTGCTTGGCTGTCACTACTGGCTCTGATCCCACACCTGTCAAGGGCAAGCTAAGTATGGAGTGGTGAGGGGTGTGTGAATGAGCGAGCGTGGGTTTCAGCCACTGTGCACAGCCAGGCACGTGAGCTGCTGCAGTGGGGCAGGCAGCTCCATGCACTGCATAGACACCAGCTCCGTCCAAGGCTGTGGCTGGATCAGATGTACCACAAGCGGCTTCCTCAGTGAGCACCTGCATCTAGACAACGGGAATGCAGTGGTGCCAGGAAGCATGGAGACACCAGGAACCACAGAGCCCCAAAGAGGGTGTCACAGCCCTGGATCCGGAAGCCTCTAGGTCTGGGATTCCTGAAGGGCCACAGCTCTTCTGTCCTTCTTGTCGCCTGCAACATGATAACAGGATACGGATGTGTTTTGACCCTGTTTGTGTTACAGCCCTTTCAGTCCCACCATTTGGTGGGTCCTGCGTTCTTGTCCCATATCCAGAAAGAATGAGGTATGTGGACAACTGGAGGATGAGCAAAGCAGAGAAGAGCTTCATTGAGCAACAGAACAGCTCTCAGGAGACTCAAAGTGGGTAGCTCCTTTCCACAGGCAGGTCGTCCCAGTGAGTGTCCAGCTCTCAGTGGAGAGGAGACATATAGTGGGTAGCTCTTTTCCACAGGCAGGTCACCTGGAAGAGTGTGTGAGTCTGGCTGAGTCTATGGTTTTTATGGGCTCAGAAGTCAGGAAGTGTGTGCTGATTGGTCCATGGCCAGCCATGGGTGGGCCTGGAAAAAGCACCATGAGTTCTCATTCTACTTGGCAACTCAACCTAAAACTGGCAGCCCAGCCCCCAGGCTTCAGGCTCTCCCTGGCTTGAACTTGGGGCTTCACCAGGGACCCAACCCTTCCCACCTGTCTGCCTCTTGCCAACATCAACATGCTGTCCATGGCGTCTAGGTTTTCGTGTTGAGGGAAGCCTACAGCTCTGTCTGGAGCCATGCTCAGCCCATGACCCCACCTCCTTCCCTGAGCTCATCAGTGCCCAAAGTTTTGGAGGGGGCCAAAGCAGTGGCAGGGGCTGGCATGTCAGTACCACCCCAAGCATGCACATGGCTGGCTGGGTTGTGACAACACCAGGGCTTAGCTTCAACTTTGCTCCAAAATTGGATTGGACACCAGGAGCAGAGAGAGGCCAGCGAGTAGAAGCAGGCACTTTCAAGCCTGTGAGTGGAGGGGGGCTTCCTAGGCCCCCAAGAATACAGGGATCTGGAACTGTGGCTGGGAGGCTGCAGCTGTGCCCAGCAGTGCGGGGCTCCTGCCCAATCGACTTGGTAGGGGGCAGGGTTCCCACCTGTTCCCGCCCCCTGCCAGCTCCTGGGAGTGTTCAGGCCCAGCTGTGCCTCCCCTGTGGTAGCTGGTGTCCTTGCAGCAGCTGCTGCAGATGGGCCATAGCTGTCATTGGATGGATGGATGGATGGATGGATGGATGGATGGATGGATGGACAGATTGATGGAACTATTGAATAATAAACAAGTAAATGAATGGATGAACAGAATCCTTCAAATTCTGATAATCACTTTTGTTGCCCAGTGATTTGATTTAATGTAAGCCAGATCTTTGTATTTGATGTTTATAAACCAAATGAAAGCCTTAGTTTTACTGTATTCATAAGAAGAAAGGAGGAATACTCAAACTGAAGCAGATTACTCTAACCGAAGCCACCCATTTCCAAGTATATTAATAAAAGTCACTGACACTCCTGCTGAACATCTCTCAGCACAGTAGGCACTGTGGAAGAGATTCTGTCTCCTCCATGACAATGACAATAGAGGAATGCTCAGGTTTCTTAATATGAGTGCCAGTAAGTAATAACATGTGTCTAAGTGGCTTATAAATATCAAGGGTATTTAAAATCTAAGTTAGTCTGTACTTTAAATCAGGATAAAGTTAAAATAAATGTTGTAAAAAAAACAAAAAATAAATGTTGAAGTCATTCTTGGACAAGAAAATTTGTCACAAAAGGCAAAATGCAGACTATGGAATATACAGAAGACGGCCATGCCAATTGTGGTTTTTCAGCAGACTTCATTCAGCAAATTAGTTCTTCTGGCTCGTTATATAACATGTCTTCAGGATCAGCTAGCCTCTGGAAATATTCCCTTCTCTGGGTCAAAGAGGAGATCTTCATTTAATTCCCCTCCTGCTTCATGTTGTTAGTGCATTAATTCTGTACTCATTCAACACCACATCATATTCCCAGGAACTCAGGCAATCCAGGTAGCTTATTTGAACTGACCTGGCTTTCAGAGGAAATATGTGTTCATACAAGGGAAAGATTGTAGGCACATAGATTTCCTCTGAAATCTTGTACCTGGAAGGAGGCAATTTTAGAACAAATAAAAATAGGTAGGTATAGGCTTCAGATCCGTATTTTTTGTGTGTGATCATAGACACCCACATTGCATATGTGCATCATTTCTTTTTTAAATTGTCATGCAAGATCAGGCCCATTTCACCAGGCAGGGTTAATTAAGAGAAGAAAAGTGACATGCTTCCCACCCTCATTATTCCACAATAAAGCATGCTGGGCATAGACAATTAAGTGGGTTGGCATTCCTGAAGAGGGTCTCCCTCTTCTATTGCCTTCTTCTTTTTTTTTTTTTTTTTTTTTTTTTTTTTTTTGAGATGGACTCTGGCTCTGTCGCCCGGGCTGGAGTGCAGTGGCACAATCTTGGCTTACTGCAAGCTCCGCCTCCTGGGTTCATGCCATTCTCCTGCCTCAGCCTCCTGAGTAACTGGGACTACAGGCACCCACCACCACGCCCAGCTAAATTTTTGTATTTTTAGTAGAGACAGGGTTTCACTGTGTTAGCCAGGATGGTCTCGATCTCCTGACCTTGTGATCCGCCCACCTCTGCCTCCCAAAGTGCTAGGATTACAGGTGTGAGCCACCGTGCCCAGCCTATTGCCTTCTTCTTTACAGAGCAAGCAACATTATTTCTGAGAAGACACACAAACATCTTGAACTCCGGGCAGAATAGATTTGAGTGCCAGCGGTTTGTAGGGATTGCTTAGAAATGTATGCTGCCCAGAATCTTGGACTCCTGTGAAGTTGCAGTGCTCCTGAAAGGATTCCATGAACGTCATAGGAAGCTGACCTTGGATGCAGCCTCTCTGGCTTGGAAATAAACTGTCCATTCCTGCCTGCCCAAACTAGATCCTTGTCCAGACCACCTGAAGGAAGCCTCCAGGGTTATTTTTAAATAATCTGGCTTCTTGGGTCACACGAGGCAACACTAATACACCTGTTCAAATTCACTCTAAATTACCAGGAACGTCAAGCACATAAACTCAAAAGTGGGCCTGCCCACACTACCAGTTAAATGAAAAATGTAAGTTGATTGGAAAATATATAATCAGACTCTTTCCAGGCTTTTCCTACCTGTGGATTCAGTTAAAGAAATAGGTAACTGAAAATTCTCTAGTTTTTCTCAGGTTTATATAACTCAAGGCCATCTTTTCTCAGTTTAAAAATATATAGCTGGGCACAGTGACTCACGCCTGTAATCCTGGTGCTTTGGGAGGCCAAGGAGGGAAGATCTCTTGAGGCAGTAAGTTCAAGACCAACCCAGGCAACATAGCAAGACCCTGTCTCTCAAAAAAAATTAAATCAGCCAGTCATCGTGGCGTGTGTCTGTAGTCCTACCTACTTGGGAGACTGAGGTAGGAGGATTGCTTCAGCCCAGGAGTTCGAGGCTACAGTGGGCTGTGATCATAGCACTGTACTCTAGCCTGGATACAGGATGAGATCCTGTCTTTAAAAAATAGTTTTAAAACAATTTTTTAAATATGCTTATTTGTCTGGCCATGAAATAACCATCACTTCTATATGGAAAAAAAAGGAGCCATGTGCTCAAAAATAAAGGAAGATCTTCAAATAAAGCACACCAACATAGAATAATAAAGAGAAACCTGTTATGTGCTGTTAGCAGGAGGATCAGTCAGAAAATAAGACTGTCCTACCTTCAGATAGTTAGAAGTATTATATAATAAAAATACAGACAGGTCAGGTGAAAGGTGGAGCATGGAAAAAGGCATGCATTGTATGAAACAAGATAAATGTTTCACCATTAATTCAAAGTAGGCGATATAATGACTTGCAGCTTAGGGTCAGCAAGGTAAATTGGTGCTTTACACTGGGAGCTTGTCACTATTTCTCCTGTTGGTATTGCAAAAGAGGCAGCTCTTGATCATGTAGGAGTTTCAGATAAAAATTTTATCCCTTTACAGAGGCAAAAGTGTCACAAAAATTATAGAAGCATGAGCATTTTGATCATTGTCTGTGATACTATTTACACTGGAGGGAAAAGCCTTTTACCTTCCAGACAAAGTCTTTGTGAAAAGTTCTTGATGGTACAAGATATATGCTCATGAAAGCTATTTCTTTTAATATGGATTTAATATAATTTTTTTGCAGTATAGCAGGTGCAAATTGATTTCCATTTACCAGCTGTATTTTGTTTTAAAAAAGAAAAAACCTTTCTGATGAGACTGAATATGTTAATTCCCTTCTTAGCTAGTTGCAATGATTCACAGAATCATTCCTTCTCATTTTCTTATGGCACTAAAACATATACCTGACTCAGCTACCAAAATCAGTTGATTCATCAAGCTGAACTCCACTTTAAGGGACTATAAATGATGAAAGAAGTTGTCCATCATTTTACAATGTATCTTCAAAGTATCTAACTCCAGAACCTGTGTTTATGGTTTCACTAATGTTTTGATGTCTATAGTCATCCACTTTTACTTATTTATTCAAATAAGAATCTTATTCTTATTCATCAAATGTAGGCTTTTAAAAATTATATAACCTTCAAGTTACCAAATGTTCAGTTCTTCAAGTTTCTGCTAAGATTAAACCATACTTGCTTGGGTTACAGTGTATCAAATTATGTGTGGTTTAACTCCTTGCCTTTTGCTTAGTTGTTCAGGAAGCAACAGTGGCGTGAGATTGGTGTTTGAAAATTAAGAGTTGCACAGTGTCTGTTGTTAATTGAATTCTATTCACCTCCATTATATAATAGAGTCAGCATAGTTGTTACCATATTTTAGAGTCTTCAAAATTATACCACTCACATATACAAGATATATTTTCTGTGGCTATAACCTGTAACCAAAGCATTAACAGGAAGCTGCTAACTGAATTAAAACAAGGCCCAGTCACTCCCACATCACTACGAATAATAGCTGGAGAATATCCCTACAATAGCCAAAAGGCACATCTTTTTAGCAGTGATGTCACCGTTCAGCTCAGTTCAAGTCTCTACCACATGTGGATCTTTTATCATTTTGACAAGTTTTTCACCAGCATTTGTGACTGTTCACCAGAGAGTCATGCACACTCTTGAATTACAGTATTTTGTCAGAGCTTTGCCCTCATGTCTTATTTAGATCATAATAATGAGATCATGAAGGGAAATATGCCAAACATATCAGTTGGCAAAATGCAGAAAGTCAGGGCTAAACGATGGTTTGGTTCATTGTGGACATTTTTATACCTCTTGTTATGCTGAGGTCCTAACTCAATGCATTTCTCCAGTAAGGCAAAACTTGTCTCTTTCCCCTGTGTCTAAAAGGTGTGGGAAGTCTAGATTTAGTTTAGGAGTCTAGATTTAGTTTTCTCTTTCTCTTGTGTGTGTGTATATATGTATATTTCATATATATGGAAAGTTCTTGATGGTATAATATAGATGCTCATGAAAGCTATTTCTTTTAATATACTTACACATAATGAATTTCAGATAGCCAAAGTCAGAAGACTTTTTGTTGAATTGTTTACTTTTGTAACTGAGAACCTTGGAATGCTTTGCATCATTTAATTACATGCGGGTAATTAAATGACTACACTCAGGGAGGAAAAAATGCCACCAAGCAGATGTCATATACTCAAGGAATGTCATATTTGCTCTACAGATAAAACAACTGTATTCATTTAAAGTAGAAGATGTATGTTTAGCACTACCTTTCCCATGCTTTTTTTCAAACACTACATTCTTTATGCGCAACGTGCTTTCCTATTTCATTCGTAAAAGCTTCTTTGAAGTTGTCAATAAATAATCACCTTTTCCCTTACGATGGCATGGTAACTGAAGATCTGAAATGAACAGGTATCTTTCACAATCACCACCCAACCATCTTTCTGTCTCTTAGTTTGTGATTTGCAGTTCACACTTCTCAAAAAACAGAAGCCTCTTACACAAATACTCATAATATAAAACCTTTGAATATAAAACCTTTGAATTATTTTTAACAGGTGGCTTTGCTCTGACTTGTTTCTCAGTACTTGAAGTTCTGTCTTGTTTATATTTATTTTTGAGAGTATGCCTTATTTGTGTCATGGTTATCATAACTCTTAGATGATAGCAACACTGCTTACCTTGCACTAAAATTTTTTTCTTTAATTGGTTAAATTTTAAAAGGTGATTTTCTATATTACAGCAATAGCAATGTTGATATGTAGGGATGGCTGGGCCAAGTTAAATGGTGCAATGCACAATTTTACTTAATCTTTGACAAGATACTTGAGCAATTACCAATCTAACTGCTTTAAGTTGTGAGGTGATAAACACATTCACTTAACACTTACAAAGGATCACACAAGTAGTTCATTGTTGAAATAAAAAGTTAAGCATATCATTGTATTATAGAGTTCTTTGGTATAAACCAAATTATATTTTACTTTAATGAGTATCCATTGATGCAGGCATATTTTTATATAAGTGATAAGTTATCTTAAGACTGTAGAAAAGGAATCCCCACTTCTTCTTAGAAATTTAGGGAGAAAGTTGAAAAACATTCTGCCCTAACATGTTATCCCAAAAGACTTCACATATATTTTTGATTAGCCATTATAATAAGTCCTTAAAAAGTAAATAGTTTAACTGTGATTGATGAGCTTTGGGCATCTTCAAAACCATTTTATATATACTTTATATGGTAGTGTCGAATACTAGGATTTTTGGATGACTCAGACGACAATAAAGAAAGGAAATCTCTGAATTAAAGGATTTGCCGATATGTTTTCATGTTCCAAAATATTCCAGGTAGAAGATTACCCTGTTGACGAGCCCTGTTTATGTAGAGGAAACATCCTAAAATGAAGAATGGAAATGTATTATGTTATGATAATGCATTAGATTTACTCCTCAAGGTCTTCCTCATCTTTAATTCTATGAATTCAAAACAACCACTGCCTACAGAATGAGGTCCAGAAATCAGAACTCAAACAGACACAAAACACACCACAATGTCACAGTAGCAGGTAAGATTATTTAGCTATTCCTATTATTTCACTGTAATAATTGAGTAATCTTGTCTGTGAGTTTCATAGGGATTGGTATTACAAAGCAGCCAATTCTATTCAGTCAAACCAGTGAGAATAAATTCTTGCACACACCAAGCTAAAAGACAAGCGTTTGATTAGCAGTGACAAAAATAATATACAGATTTTCCTTGTAGCCATGCCTTAAATTGAATGCCAACTTCTTTCTGTCTAATTTAGTGAAATCATTGTTGTCACATGTCACTTAGTAAGGAGTTAATAGAAATGTTTATAAATAATATGGTTTTTACAAATCTAAAGCAGATTTTAGTTTCTGTGTCCTCAATTCATTTGTTCTAAAGTTGACTTAATATTCAGAAATTTCTCTGTTACCATGTATTTCCTTATGATCATGATCATTATCAAAATTATCATCATCACATTTTTACAGATAATACAACCATCTCATGATCACACAGGAAAAGAGAGGACATGTCTGCAAAAGAGTAACTCCCTTTACAGCAATGGAATCAGGACACTTATCACTAAAAGAATGACCATTTATCCAATGACTAAGATAATTTACCCAATAAAACAGCTTCAAACTTTATTTTATTTTACTTTTAAGGAGCAATTAATTAATGTTATTTACATAAAAAGAAATAAAATACTATTTTACAAATGAGTTCTAGTCAAAGCTCAAATTATGCATCAGACATATTATTTATTATTTTGCATAGGGTGATCACTTCCTCAGTCCAGGATTCTTTGTCAGCGAACTTTTGTGATAGGATGTGTCCTGTGAATATTCATACTTTTTAAATAGCTAAATAATTGGCTACATCAAAGCCTGAAGTACCCCTTTGCCCTCTTAGGAAAGATGATAGTTGCTTCTTAGGCCTTGTTAGGAATATACTAGTTGTATTAAATATTTTTAAAAATCAGAAAGGTTTTGCCTCGATGCACTGAGCCATGGGAAAACCATTTAGAAAAAGTGATCATTTAAAAGAAAAAATGTGTCTATTATTCAAATTCATAAATTCATAGGTTTTGGGAGCCAGAATCTAATAATTTTGTAATATTATTTGATATACAGTAATATCACTAATCTTTGAGAACCTGGAACATTGTACATATTATTAAAATATAAACTTGAATTATTTTCACTGGATAAGATGCAAGAAGCCATTGTAGAATCTGAAACCAGAAAGCAAAATTGTAATTGAGACCTGCAAAGATCTACCCCACAAAGAGTAGCACAGAGGAGAGCAGGGAGAGACTGTGGGAAAAATTATGAACTAATTTGGGAGCAAAATCATGCAAGCAAAACTAGTTGGGTCATCTATGAAAACAAGAATTCAAGAGACATCCATAAATAATTCTGCATCTTTTATTTAATATCTAAAAGGAAATTTTTATTCAAAGTAAAAAATACGGAAATTTAAAGACGTGTAAAATTAAAACTTTTATGTAGGATAATGATTAAGAATATGATCTCTGAAGTCAAAGAAATAACTTACTATTATTTAAACCACTAGTGGGTTTTTAACTTTCAGTACTAAATTTAAATTTGTAGAAATTCAATTTAGTCCTTTTCATTTTATTTTTTGAGACAGGGCCTCTATCACCCAGGCTGGATTACAGTGGCGTGATCACAGCTTACTGGGCTCAGATGATCTTACCCCCTCAACCTTCCTCAGAAGGCCAGGACCACAGGCATGCACCACCATGCTCAGCTAATTTTTGCATTTTTTTGTCAAATGGGGTTTCGCCACGTTGTCCAGGCTTGTCTCAAAATCCTGAGCTCAAGCAATTTGCCTACCTCAGCCTCCCAAAGTGCTGGGACTACAGGTGGGAGCCACCACCAAGCCTCTTTTCTTTATTGGTGTCTTCAATTTTTTTAGCAATATTTTGTAATTTTGAGTGCACAAATCTTTCACCTCCTTAGTTAACATTATTCCTAGGTATTTTATTCCTTCTGAAGCTATTCTAAATTGTTTTATTAATTTCTCTTTTTACTTTTCATTTTTAGTGTATAGAAACATCACTGATTTTTGTGCGTTGGTTTTTTATCTTGCAAATTTGCTGAATTTGTCTGTTAGTTCTAAGAGATTTTTGGGGGTCTTTAGGATTTTCCACGTATTAGATCACGTTATCTGTGAAAACTGATAATTTACTTCTTCCTTTCCAATTTGGCTACATTTTTAATTTTTCATGCCTAATTGCTTAGAAATTCTAATACTATGTTGAATTGAAGTAATGAAAAATAGCACCCTTATCTTGTTTGTGATTTGGTGGGAAAAGCTTTCAGTTTTTCACCATTCATTGCATGTGATGTTAGCTGTGTTTCATTATAATGAGGTGGTTCCTTCTATTACTAGTTTGCTGAGTGTTTTTACCACAAAAGGATGTTAAATTTTGTCAAATGACTTTTCTGCATCAATTGAGATGATCACCTTTTGCCCCTTTATTCTGTTTATCACATTTTGTATATGATGAACTATCCTTGCATAACAGGAATAAATTCCACTTAGTAAAGGTACATGATCTATTTAATATACCATTGAATTCAGGTTGCTAGTATTTTGTTGAGGATTCTTGCATCAATATTCTTAAGATATATTGGTCTGTAGTTTTCTTGTAGGAGCTTTGGCTTTGGTATCAGGTTAATGATGGTCTCAGGTACTGAGTTAGGAAGTATTTCCTCCTCTTTACTTTGTTTGGTGGTGTTGGAGAAGGATTAGTCCTAATTCTTTAAATATTTCATAAAATGTACCAGTGAAGATACGTAGTCCTGGGCTTTTCTTTGTTGGGAAGTTTTAGATTTCTGAGTCAATCTTCTTACTAGTTACAGGTCTATTCAGATTTTCTATTTCTATGTAATTGAGTCACAGTAACTTGTGTTTCTAAGAATTTGTCCATTTCATCTAGGTTATTTAATTTGTTAGCATACAATTGTTCATAGTATTCTCTTGTAATTTTTTTAAATTTCTGTAACATCGGTAATAATGTTTTCACTTTTATTTCTATTTTTAGTTGAGTCTTCCCTTTTTTTCCTTAGTCAATACAGCTAAAGGTTTGTCAATTTTGTTGATCTTTCGAAATAACCAGCTCTTGGTTTTACTGATATTTTCTACATTGTTTGTCTATTGTTTATGTTGTTTAGCTATCATTATTAGCGATACAACTATAAATTTCCCTTTCGGCAGTGTTTTTGCTTCATCTCTGAAGTTTTGGTACATTGTGTTTTTATTTATCTCAAGATATTTTCCAATTTTACTTGTGACTTTTTTCCTTGATTTATTGTTTAGGAGTGAGTTGTTCAATTTCCACATATTCGTAATGTTTTAGTTTTACTTCCACCATTAATTTTTAGTTTTATTCTATTGTAATTTAAAATGATACTTTGTATGATTTCAATATTTTTACATTTACTAAACTTGTTTTGTGGCTTAGCATATCACTTTCCCTGGAGAATATTCCATGCTCACTTGAGAAAAATGTGCACTCTGCTGTTGCTGGGTGGAGTGTTCTGTATGTCTTTTACATCCAGTTGGTCTATAGTGTTGTATAAGGCGTCTTTTTTTTTTAATTCATCTTCTATCTGGTTGTCCCTTTGTTATGGGACCTTTGGGGTGTCGCTTACCTGGCCAGAAAACTCTGTGGCCATTGGCACGTTTGCCTGAGTCTTGCTCAGGCCCGCTGGGTTCATTCCACCCACTCAGCCTGGCAGGCTGCGCTCAATTCAGGCCACTGGCCTGAATCCAACGCCTGCCAAGGGAGACTGCGTGGAGTGGTGAGGGGTTTGTGAGTGAGCCTGGGGTTCGGCCACTGCGCAGTCAGACATGCCAGTTGCTGCAGCGGGGTAGGAAGCTCTAGGTCGTACCCGGGCGCAGGCTCTCTATAAGGCTGCCGCTGGACCAGGCGCACTGCAAGCACTTCCACAGCTGGCACCAGGGAGCACAGTGGCCCCCAGAAGCTTGGAGACGCCAGGAACCGCAGGGCCCCAAAGAGTGGGTCATAGCCCTGGCTCGGGGAGCTCCCAGGTCTGGGCTCCCTAAAGGGCCACAGCTCTTCTTTCCTTCCCTTCGCCTGCAACTTGGCGAGCAAGGAGCGTGTCTCAGCCTTATTTGTGTTACAGCTTTTAGCCTTGCCATTCGTCCCGTCCTGAGTTCTAATCCTGTGACCAGGAAGAACGAGGTATGCAGATAAGTGGAGGATGAGCAAGACGAAGAGGAGCTTTATTAAGCAATGTAACAGCTCAGAGGACACCAGCATTGGGTAGCTCCTTCCTGCAGCCAGGGTGTCCCCACCAGTGTTCAACTGCTAGTAGGCAGGGTAGCTCCTCTCTTCAGGCAGGTCGTCTCAACAAATGTTAGTTTCTCAGCAAAGAAGGTAGCTCCTCTCTCTGCAAAGAGGCGCTACCGGCCCGGCGCAGTGGCTCACGCCTGTAATCCCAGCAGTTTGGGAGGCCGAGGTGGGCGGATCACAAGGTCAGGAGATCAAGACCACCCTGGCTAACACAGTGAAATGCCATCTCTACTAAAAACACAAAAAATTAGCCGGGCAAGGTGGTGGACGCCTGTAGTCCCAGGAGGCTGAGGCAGGAGAATGGCATGAACCTGGGAGGTGGAGCTTGCAGTGAGCCTAGATCATGCCACTGTACTCCAGCCTGGACCACTGAGCGAGACTCTGTCTAAAAAAAAAAAAAAAGGTGCTACCTTCTTTGCTGAGAGCTGGACACTATCAGTTTTGCAAGTGACATCTTAAAGTCTCTTACAATTATTCTAGAGCTGTTTCTTCCTTCAATTCTGTCAATGTGGCTTCATGTATTTTGGAGCTCTGATGTTCGGTACATATATGTTTATAATTGCTATATATTCTTGGTGAGATCATCCTTTTATCAATATATAATTCATTCAGTCCTACAACAATATTAGACATAATGTCTATTTTGTCTACATCGGTATAACAACGTCCGCTCTCTTTTAGTTACTATTTGCATGAAATATCTTTTTCTATTTTAGCACTTTCAAGTTATCTGTGCCCTTAGATCTAAAGCGAGTCTCTGTATACCACATAATGTTATATTCTATTTTTCTATCCATTCTGCCAATCTATGTCTTTTGGCTGAGAATTTTAGTTCATTTACATTTACAGTAATTACTGACGGGGACTTATTTTTGCCATTGTGTTATTTGTTTTTTGTATACTTTATAACTGTATTGTCCCAACTTTATTTCCAATGAGTTCTTTTTTAATTAGTAGTTTCTACTTCTCAACTGGCACTCGATTTTCTCTTTATTGAGTCAATTTACCATATTTTCATTTAAACTTGTAAACATGCTTACCTTACTTCTTTGATTAAGTTTGTAAACTACTTTAAATTCCAACCTCTGAGCTCAATCAGGGTAAGTTTCTATTGACTGTCTTTTTTCTGAGTATAGGTCACACATTCCTGTTTCTTTGCATGTTTCATAATTTTTGGCTAAGAATTTGATGTTTAAAATAACATATTTTAGCAACATCCCCGGGTTTTCTTTGACTTTTTTTTTTTTACTGTGTTTTGTTTTTAATATCTTGCCTTGAATTAAACTGTGAAATCTGTCCACCACAGGATGTTTCTGTTCAGTCTTTTTTTCAGTCTGGTTCCCTAGAGTTTGCCCTTATGTCTGCATAGCTATTAGTCAATGATCTGGGAAAAGATTATACTCAAATACCTTGAAGCCCCTAAGTCCTTCACTGGATACAAATAGATCTGTTTGTGGTTTAGGTTGCACATTCAAATTTGGTGGCAGTTTGCCTGTCTCCCTTGAGTTTTACTTTTTACTGGGTTCTTGCAAGTCTTTTTCTGCTCCTGTATGTAGATTCCTAGTCATCCAGTTATATGTAGAAAACTTATCTCAACACTTTTATGGTTCTCACCATTCCGTGATCTCCCATTAATTTCTGGCTGGTTGTCTGGTTGCCATGATGGTGACCTCAATCTCAGAATATTGAAGTTCCAGGAGTTTTCCTACTGAGTTTACCACAGGAAGCTGATAAAGCTACAAGACTTCACACCCGCCCCAAATTAACTTTGCCACTCTGGTGGCTTTGGTGCCAGAATTTTTGTTCATTATTTTGCTGGTAAAGCTACAAGTCTCACTAATCAAGCTGGGGAGGAGGAATAGAAGCATCTCTAGACAAAAAGTTCACAGGCTCCCACTGTGTTTGCCTCTAAGCTTCTCATTTGGTCTTCTTGCATTTCCACACTTTTTCTCATTTTCAGAGCCTGCAATTCCTTTTTTTATCTAGTTTTATACTTTTGTTTAGGATTCATAGACATTCCATGCTTCCATAGACAGAGGTTTGTCTTCTATATCAGTTGTTGAATACTCTGAAACACCTGTTGGATTTTACAGCCCACCAAAGTAAATAGATAAAACAATATTTCTATGGACTAAATTCTGTTTTGTTTTTATTTCTATTTTTAGGAATTCTGTCATGCACCTTCTGATTCTATCTGTTTTGGGGCAACTCTATCAACTACAAACACTTATGAAATAACTCCTGTCTACCAATTTTGTCCTGAATTATAGATACATGGGAAAGAATACGACATGCTGTGTTATAGAATACCCTAATACAGAATATCCTGTAAACTTCCTGAAGGAAAAGATCCATTTAGTACTTTGTGTCTATTTAGCTTCTTGTTTCTTGTCCTGTTATTCATTATTTCAATTTTAAAATATTGTGCAAAGGCTTATTTAAATTTTATAAACAAATATTGCAATATCTGAAGTTCTCAGTAATGTCATTCTTCAGCTTGTTGATTCTGTTGATGCTTATTGTGGGTTAGTTGCTAGTATTTGTCACACTTAATTATAAACTCATGTTTGTCTGGGTTTTATGTGTAAAATCCCAGAGTTCAAGCAACAGCACTCCAAAGAGGATATCGTTTTCCTACTGCTCTATATCCTGGGACACTGCACATCTAGCATGAGGTAATTTCAATTCTTGGATTTTTCTGTAACCAAGTAGGTAATATCATTTTGACCTCCAAATCTATATACAGGAAGGTTACTTTCAAAATAGAAACTGTTTTTTAAAACCTAGATATCAGGATAAGAAAGACGAATCTTCTGATATTGTCCCTCTGTTGATAAGTGGACATTGCTGGTCCCCAATTTCAGTCATGTTGTATTACTTTAAGGGTCCCCAGTTTCTATGCAGATCTGAAGTCCAATTCCTTTCCTTCTGAAGACCCAACATTTGCCTCAGGTCCCCAGAGCTAGCAATCAAGTGCAAGTCTGTAGGTTTAAAACTTTGTTAAATTCCTCAGGACAACCAGTTTCAAAGTAAACTTATCATTCTGGTGTCCACACCTTTATTTTTGGCTTCAGCATTTTTCTCTCAATTTGAAGTTGCTGTGGTGCAGTATTTCTCTCAAAAGTTCACAAGCATTGGAGATATAATTGCCGTGATAATAATATTAAAAAGCTGCAGCCTATAAGAGATGATCGGGTTGTGAGGTCTCTACCCTCATGAACAGATTAATGCCTTTATCTCAGGAGTGGGTTAGTGATGGCGGCAATGGGTTCCTGGTAAAAGATAAATTAGGCCTCCATTTCCTCTTCCTCTTACATGCTCACTTGCCCTTCTGCCTTGGGATGACACTTGCCAGATGATAGCTCCATGTTCTTGGCTTTTCAGCCTCCAGAACTGTGAGCCAAATAAACTTGTGTTCTTTATAAATTACCCAGTCTGTGGTGTTCTGTTATAGCAGCAGAAAACAGACTAAGACAGATGGGAACTTGACTATGCACTAAAAACAAGTTGGTAATATTTTATCTAGCATTTATATATATTTTTTCTTTATGTGCTATAAAATGAAGTGTTCATATTGAATTTAGTAATTTTTTAGAGTTCAGTTCTGGAGTTTTCTAAGTAAAAAAGTATACATGTATAAATAACGTTTGTTCACTGGTCTCTCTGATAAGCATAATTTTTAAAACAGTGTTTTGTCATGGCTGAATCATCTAGAATATTGTCAAATAATTAGAGTGATCGCATTCTAGCTTATTCACAGTTTTAATGAGAACGACGTGCGTTTTGCATTATAACTTTGGCTCTGGGTTTGGAATAGTTGTCAATCATGAGAATGTACTACTTTTATAGCTTAGTAATTTTTAGTCACAAATAAATGCAAAATGTAGTGACTGTCTTCTTTTTAAATTTTCTTTTTTTGAGACAATGTCATCCAGGCTGGAGTGCAGTGGTGCAATCATTTCTCCCTACAGCCTTGATCTCCCAGGCTCAAGCAATCCTCCTACTTCAGCCTACCAACTATGCGCAACTACAGGCACATGCCACCATGCCTGGCTATATATATACACACACACACATATATATATATATTTAGTAGACACAGGGTGTTGCTATTTTGCCCATGCTAGTCTTGAACACCTGAGCTCAAGAAACACCTCCACCTTGGTCTCTGCAACTGCCCTTTTAGCACTTATTGAGAGTACTGCAAGGTTTCAGCTATTCAAGAGCTATAATGTTTCTGTTAAGTAAGTGACACTTGTAATTACCTCTAGGGGAGAAGACCACTACACTAGGAGTAGCATTCCCAGGATGACAACACACTCCATGGTTTGGGGTCACCAAGGAAGATACGATTCACGTAGACCCTGAGTAGAACAAGGCTTTACTCCCATAGAGAAGAAACAGAGCAAGATTAGCTTCAGGGTGAGCGTTAGTCACCCATGGCCTGCAGCTGATGCAGGGTGATTGTCTACATGTATCCATCTCCTATTGCAGGCAAAGAATCCTGATCTCTCACTCTGGGATCTGAAATACAGAAAGCTGGAGTGTGTCTGAGGGCCATATAATGCACTTTTTTTTTTCATATAAGATCTTGTTCTATTGCTCACGTTGGGGTGCAGTGGTATGATCCTAGCTCACTGCACCCTCATACTCCAGGCCTCGAGTGATCTTTCAGCTTCAGCCTCCCAAGCACCTGAAATTATAGGTGCATATCATCATGCCTGGCTAATTTTTTAAAAATTTTTTCTGTAGAAATAGGGTCTTCCTATTTTGCCCAGTATGATCTCAAACTCCTGGCCTCAAGCTATTCTCTTGTCTCGGCCTCCCAAAGTGCTGGGATTACGGGAATGAGCCACTGTCCTGGCCAAATGCACATCTTTAAGCAGAACAAGGAAACATACATCAAGTCTGTAACAAGGAAAGATACTCCCAAACAAAGCAGTATGCTCAGCACTGGTTGCAAGGGCTGGCTCTCTCTTTGTAAGGAAATGTTCCAAGTCCAAGTCTACTCTTGGGTAGCCATGTAGGGGTCAAAATACTGCACACACAAAACTGCCATTCCCAACAGTTTTCTAGTCTTAAACTCTTTTAATGAAATTAAAGGAGTTTTCTGAAAATTCCAACTTGGTCACAATATAGACATTTTATACATTGTTATGGATGGAATGTTTGTGTCTTTCCCATAACCAAATTCACATGTTGAAATTCTAGCCCCCAGAGTGATAGTATTAGGGGGTGGGGTCTTTGGGAGGTTAACTAGATAAAATGAGTTCATGAGGGTGGATCCCTCATAAGTGGAATAAGTGTCCTTATAAAAATCCCGAGACAATTTGCTTCTCTTTCTACCATGTGAGGATGCAACAAGAAGGTGCCGTGTATAAATGAGGAAATGGGCCCCCACCAGACCCTGAATCTGCTGGTGCCTTGATCTTGGATTTCCCAGCCTCCAGAACTGTGAGAAATGAATTGCTGTTGTTTACAAGTGATCCGGTCTGTGGTATTTTGTTAGAGTAACCTGAATGAAATAAGAAACACACACACACACACACACACACACACACGTATATACATATACATACACATATACAATGCATTTGTTTTCATTGACAGCTTTGTAGCTATATTCATACAGGATTTATTTGGTATGTGTATTGTACATTTACATGTTTGAATTATGCTAATTTTACAACTGGAAATAATTTTTGGTTAAATTTCCATTGTGAAATTTTGAACCTAAAAAGAAATACATGCTCATTTTATCTAGTGGAATAATGTGAAGATGCATAAAATGAAGTTAGTCATCTCTTCCCACTCACAAACTTTTCCTATCTTGTTTCCACATTTTTCTATGCTTATAAAGATATAAAAATATTTTATGTATTTAAATTTTTTTTGGTGCTTCTTTGTTTTTAATAAAATGTGATCACTCCACACTACTCATGACTTAACTTTTTTGCATTAATAATATAACATGGATATTCCTTTAGGTCTATACGTGTGAATTTATCACGTTTTTTAATAGTTACATAATATTTCACCATATAAATGTACTGCAATTTATTCAAATTTTCCTTGAGTAGATGCATATTCATATGAGATTTACAAAGATTTTAGTTTAGTTTTGCTTTTGTTGGCCCCTACAAATAGTAAACAGCTTAGTATATGTAAATTATATACAACAATTTTCAGACTTCTAGAATAAATTTATCAATATGAGATTATAGTACAATATATACTGCCAAAAAAGTTTCCAAGAGAGTTATATTAATTAACACTCCAATCGATAAAATATGATAGTGACCATTTCTTTATATTATCACCATTTCTATATTATATCTAATTAAGGATGAACAATGGTATAACATACAGTTAATTGGCATTTCCCATACTATTAATGAAATTGATCACTTGTTTATTTTCCATTTTTTATGTGTTTATGTGTTTATTATTTTGTGTTTATTTTCCATTTCAATTTCTTTTTTGATAATTCTTTTTACTATAATTTATCAAATTATTTTACTTTTAGTTATCAGTATGTAGAAACATATCATTATTAGAAACATTATCTAGCTTTGATCACATAGTTGCAAAAAATTCCCATTCTATCATATGTTTTTTGATGTTTTAATATCTCAGTGTAGTTTTTTAAAACAATAATTATTTTATGGAAGTATAAATTACATAACAAACAGTAAAAACAATCATAATTTTACAGCTTGATGATTTATCATAAAATGAACATAACCATGAAGACATCACTCAAACAAGAAAAAAATAGGACAGCACCAGCAGCCACAAAATTCTCCTATTTGCTTCCTTTATTCACTGTGCTCTCCCTCATCCCTAATGGTAGGCTCACTTTTAACCCCATGGGTTAGTTTTGCCCATTTCAAAATGTCATATATCTATTAATATTTTGAGCATATTATGATATTCATTTTTTATACAATCAATGTTTGTTTTGGTAAATGTCATCTTTTCATTGCTTTTTAAAAAATTTTCATACATGTCTTTTCACATGGTATCATTGTCCTTCTGCCTGAAGATCTCCCCTTAAGTACTTCAATTAAGTTGGATCCTCCAATGATAGATTCCATCATATTTTGTTTATCTGAAAATGTTTACTTTGGCTTCATTTTGAAAGGTATTTTCATTGCATGTGGAATTTTAATTGGCATTTCTTTCACTCTTTTGATGACAATGTTCCATTGCCATATAACTTCCATCATTTTGTTGAGATGTCAGCAGTTTATCATCATTAATTTATCATTCCTTTGTTTTTACTGCTTTCTTTTAATTTTTCTTTTCCAACTTATTTTGTGAATTTTACTTGAGGTGCCTAGGTTAGTTATTCTTTTGTATTCTGCTTCAGCTTTGTAGCAGTTCTTAAACCTTTGTCTTAATGAGTTCCATTGATTTTATAAAAAAAACAGACATTATTTCTTCAAATATTGTACCAGCTCACTCTCTTTTCTTCTGATATTAAAATTCCAAATTTAGACCTTTCCAAGATGTAATATATCTCTTGTGCTTCTTTCTCTCTTTCTTTTTGTTTATTCATTTCTCAATGCTTCATTTCTGGATATTTCTTCTGGGCTATTACCAATATCACCAATTATCTGTTCATCTATATGTTATAAATTTAACCCATAATTTCAATTATTATATTACTTAGTTTCAGAAAGTAGATCTAGGATTATTTTGATTTTCTAGTTAATTGCTGAAATTTTTTTTGTAATTTATTAAAATATTAATCATTTAAAAACATATCTATCTGTACTTGGTAAAGCATATCAATCTTTTATGTGTGAAAAATTGTTTTAACTGTTTTTACTATAGATTTAATTCACTATGTTTTACATCGATATGTGATTTCACTTGAAGATGCTGATGATAGTATTCCACAGTCTTTAGCCATCCACAGTGAAAGTTGTAAAATCTGTTGTCATCTGTTTCTTTCTAGGTTATATCCATTTTTTAAAAATAGCTGATAAATTTTAACAGGATTTAATCCTTGATTTTCTGTGACATCACTATGATATGTAGCTGTGTGGATTTATTTATGTATTTATTTATTTAATAGTTTTTTTGAGATGGAGTCTTTCTCTGTCACCCAGGCTGGAGTGCAGTGGTGTGACCTCAGCTCACTGCAACCTCCACCTCCTAGGTTCAAGCAATCCTCCCACTTCAGTATCCCAAGTAGCTGGGATTACAAGCATGTACCACCATGCCCAGCTAATTTATAAATTTTTAGTAGAGATGAGGTTTCACCATGTTGGCCAGGATGGTCAACTCCTGACCTTAAGTGATCTGCCTGCCTCGGCCTCCTAAAGTCCTGGGATAACTGTGCCCAGCATGTATTTATTTGTATATATTGTACTTAATAATTGGAGTGTGCTTTTCAGTGAGTAGTTATTTCTGTCTGTAATCTTGAATTTTTTACTTCCATTTATTAAAAACCTACTTCTCCACCATTCTCATGATACTTTAACTCTTACTAAATGTTTATCAGAGTATCTCAATATAGTCTCAAAGTCTCTTAACTTCTTTTACAGGTTTGAAGTTGTACTAGCAATGTTTTTGTATTCTAACGTTTCCCTGGGTTTTATTTTCAGTGTTATATTTCTGTAGTATTAACTAATTTTCTCTCTTCATTTTTGTCAGCATTGAGCTGTGTGTTTATTACTTTTCAGTGACCATATGATCCAATTCTAATATTTCTACTTTTTAAAAATCCACCAATACTTGTTTTATTTCAGTTTGTTTGGTTTAGATTTTTAATTTACTTCTTATAATTATGTAATAAATGTTTCTTCTGTTTATACTTAGAGCATCCCAGATAAATGTATTTTAAGGTCTATGATTTTTTTAATGAAGAGTGGATTGATATTCAAATGTTGATTTTATTTTTCTGCATTTTTAAGCATCATATTATATTCAAGTGTTTAGGATATTATTTAGTATGGTCATTTGAAGGTAGATAATTACTTTTCTGCCTCTCTCTCCCTACCATATCACCATATCATCTCTCTCCTTCTGTGATTACCATTCTTTAGATTGCCTCCCATCTAAACCCAGGGCCCCAAGTCTAAAAATAGGTCTTATAAAAGTCATTGACAACTTCTGAGAAGTAGTATTATTGTGAGAAATCATACTCCTTGAGCCAGTGTATGATTAGTTTCAGTTACCAGTAAGGAAGTTGTGCCCTTGTAGTTCCTGCTTCTCTAAATAGCAGCCATAGATTGACTGCATTTCTTTCAGGCTGTCCTCTTGTGTTGAGTCATTCCATCCCAATCTCTGCTTCAAGCTGTGCAACTGGCTGTGGTATCACATATGAGGTAGAGCTCTTAATTCCCTATTGCACTGCATTATTCAGACCCCCTACCCCGCTGCCTGCTTCAAAAGCCAGATCCCAGAAAGTCCCTGGATTTATCCCAACTCACCATTTAGCAGTTCTGTTCTGTTGATAATCCATGCAGATATTTATCTTGAATTTGAGCCAGGCTGTGTGTGTGTCAAGTTTCCTTTTTTATATGTTATCTGTTGTTCCTACATGTGTAAGTGGATAAAGATTAGTTAATGTATAAAATTACTAGGTCACCCTGGTCAGAAGTCATTTCTTTATTCTCAGAGCCTTAAAGGATACCTTCAAATATCTTACTTATTGTTTCTCTCTCTCTCCTCTCTCTCTCTCTTTAGGTAGATGCACCAGTTCACATATACTCATATACATGCACACACAATACTGTATGTATACAAACATATATGTATCTATAGCTCTATGGGTCAACTGGTGCATCTACCCAGAATGTGCGTATGTGTGTATGTGTGTATGTGTGTAATCTGCTTTCTCTTCTCAGTAGGGAAATATATTGTCAGTTGTTTGAGCGCAAGAGAATCTAAGGAACTTTACCATGATTTTCTGCTTGAATAGTTTCTTACTAAAGCACTAATAATGATCATGACCTTTTAGTGATCTCCACCATCTCTAGACCTAGATTCTTGGTCTCTAGGAAAGCAGGTACTTGAATTGGGATAAAGTCATCCTTATACCTGAGAAGATAAGTGGAATATTTGGTTGAATTAAATTGCAAATGGTACTCTCTTAAATTTTATTTTCAGTAAAATACTACTTAACATGTAAAGCAGATCTTTTCCCCTTCAGCATGCATGACAGTCATTTACTAATGAATGCTTTTAAATCTACTTGCTGAGCCTTAAGATATAACAAATTATAAATTCAATATTTTTGCTGTAAGATGGAGAAAAAGAAGCAGGTATAAGATTTGGGCCAGAAAAGTCAACGCTTTATTTAAAAATTAAAGAAGAGTCTGTTTGTTAAGCTAGCATATTTTCTTTGCACATCTTCAGTTGGAATCATGTAACAGCTACTTAAGTCCTGCTTTAAAGGACTGCTGAAGATGTCATCCTTATTTTAGTTACAGGGATTAATTTACAATATCTTATTCCAGAAGATAAGTCAACAGAAAAGAAGAAAAAAGGAAGGAAACGAAGACAAGCAGAAAATAAAAAATAAATAGAAAGACAACTTTTATGCCTACTTCTTTTATTCCACCTTGCAGACAAATCATATTTTTCTTTGCTTAGTGATTTCTAGATGTCATTTTTACAAGTGGCTTCTTATAAAGTCTGTTAGATTAATTCATAATTATATAGGCAACTTCGTGAATACATACTCCATTTGTAACATTTTGTTCAAGAGGCCGGATAGCTCTTTTTTCTTTTGGTTCTGGTACTCCAGACAGGAAATGTATTTTTTCCTGGTCTCCAACTTTGACATTCAGATATTCCCCAACTGCACCCATCCACTCCTAAGTCCTTAGTCTAAGGTAAGATGGATAGTTATCATGTAAAAATATATGGGCTGACCCTACTCATGTCTGCATTCTGGAAACTCTGCATCAAACTCACTTCCCCCTAACAATTTATTCTGCATGGATTTGACAGTTACAGAGAAATCAAACATCCCCGAATCTCATATTAATGAGAGGATACAGACATTTGAATATGAGTTTCTTTCACGTGTCACATTTTTGACTTTTGATTCTGTTCCTGACTAGAAACTGCAGGGCAATCATCTTCTCAGGCCTCCTTCAGCCTTGTTCTATTTGGAGAGCTGTTTGGCTTATCTGTGTGGTCTAGTGGAGGATACATGGCAGTCATATGACTTTGAACCCTTCAAGAACTACAAATGCACTTTAGTTATCTTTGGCTGTCTCTTCCTTCATTCTCTCTATGCACCAAGAGGCATAGAGCTTACCAGACTAGATAAAGAGAGGTAAATGAATGAATGATATTCAAAGGTGCAATGTGGAAAGAGTAAATAAAGACAAAACTAGGCTGTAAAAACTCGACACAAATACACACCCCATAAAGATATGACAGCATTTCTATTTGACCATAAGAATCCTACTATTTTCTCTCAAAATGGAAGGATATCAGGCTATTGCTGGGTTACTGTAAAGACCTACAAGTGCTGGGATGTGTAATTGTCACATTTCTGATGCTAAATGCCAAGGTAAGGTAACTCAGGGGTTGCATGTCCTGCTGTCATCAGAGGCTACATCTTTTATGAGTTAACACATCTCATATTTTCTCACCACAGTTTATTATTTTTAAAAGTACTAACACATTAATTTTACTGTCAAAGAATTGTGTTCCTTGTTATTATTTTTAAGTTCTTTCATTCGTCTGTGTCAGTAGCTGCAGCTGAACTCCAAGATGCCTGCTCTAGGAAGAATTCCCAGTGTACAAAATGGTCAAGGCACACTTGCAGTGTCAGGATAACCTTTTTAGTTAAAGTCGTATCTTGGTGCCCTGCTGCCCTTTTAAACAAATGTATTGGATTTTTGCACTTTATTGCTGCTTCATAGCCCAATCTCTAAAATAGACTTCTCTAATTTTGTGTGTGAGAGAGAGTTTACTTAACAAACGATTCCATATTGCCTTTAACAGGGAAGGTTGTTAACCTGGATTACTGTACACAGATAGAACATCACATGTGAAGCACTTGCAGCTCCCCAGCTTTTAACATCATTTTTCTCCCGTTTCCAGCAGGTTCATGAATCTTGAGCTGGGCTGTGAGCACACACCGTGGTGAATAAAATTCAGCATGCTCTCTGTAAGCCACATGCACTTCTAAAATGTGCCACTTTTGAACAAGACCATCCTGGGAAAATGACTGGCATGGAGTATTCCCAATGGAAATATCACTTGTGGAATATCTTTTGAATTGCATTGCCAAGTTCACCAATTGAAGTTGCCAGCTGTTGCCCTTTTGTACAAGTGATCTTTTGTTTTCTTTTATTTATTATCATAATTAGATGATTAATAGAGACAGGGGCTTTTATAAGAAACATCTGGAGGTAACAGAGCCAGAAATAAATTGTTAGTTGGGTCTTCAGAGATAGTCATCAGTTTCAAGGAAAGGAAAGCTACAATGTTAGCATTCCAAGTATGGGAAGATTGCCTCTGTTGCTCATGCCCAGGAGAGGAACTGTGTACAACTTTAAAAGACCCCAGCAATATTAAGAAAGATTTTTACAGTACTCATAGCTAAAACTCCCCATTCAGTCCAGAAGGTTAGGTAAATTATGATGTACAAATGCATTGTGGACTTATTTTCAATTCTTCTTCCCCTAAATCTTTTTTCAATGTTCACATGTTCATCTTCTCTCCCTTTCAGGTATAGCTTTTATATTTTTAATTTTTTATTATACTTTAAGTTCTGGGATATATGTGCAGAAGGTGCAGGTTTGTTACATAGGTATACACATGCCATGGTGGTGTGCTGCACGCATCAACCCATCATCTACATTAGGTATTTCTCCTAATGCTATCCTTCCCTTAGCCCCCACCTCCTGACAGGCCGCAGTGTGTGATGTTCCCCTCTCTGTGTTCATGTGTTCTCTCCCACTTATTTTTCAACTCCCACTTATGAGTGAGAACATGCGGTGTTTGGTTTTCTGTTCTTATGTTAGTTTGCTGACAATGATGGTTTCCAGCTTAATCCATGTCCCTGCAAAGGACATGAACTCATCCTTTTTTATGGTTGCGTAGTATTCCTTGGTGTATATGTGCCACATTTTCTTTATCCAGTCTATCATTGATGGGCATTTGGGTTGGTTCCAAGTCTTTGCTATTGTGAATAGTGCCACAATAAACACACATGTTCATGTGTCTTTATAGTATAATGACTTATAATCCTTTGGGCATATACCCAGTAATGCGATTGCTGAGTCAAATGGTATTTGTGGTTCTAGATCCTTGAGGAATCACCACCCTGTCTTCCACAGTGGTTGAACTAATTTACACTCCCACCAACAGTGTAAAAGCATTCCTATTTCTCCACATCCTCTCCAGCATCTGTTGTTTCCTGACTTTT
The DNA here is from genome assembly GCF_028858775.2 of Pan troglodytes. NCBI lineage: Eukaryota > Metazoa > Chordata > Mammalia > Primates > Hominidae > Pan > Pan troglodytes. The sequence goes on from NC_072405.2 coordinate 43,624,364, forward strand.
TAATGATTGCCATTCTAACTGTCAAGTCATTGTGGTTTTGATTTGTATTTCTAATGATCAGTAAATGTGTTCTATTCCCAAAGGACTCAATCTCACTGACTTCTGACCTCTTGCTTTGGTACATATTTTGAATGAAGGACTTTCTGCTTCTAAAAGAATCTAGTCTATGATTTAGCATAATCAAAAAGTTTTCCCATACTTTTTGAATGTTTTTATGTCTAAGGTATTTTTCATCTTTTCTGAGTGTCTGTTTTATCTTCAGTAATCTAGACTCAAAATACAGGCATACCTCAAAGATATTGCAGGTTCAGTTCCAGATGACTGCAATAAAGCAAGTGACACCAATTTTTTTTTTGTTTCCCAGTAAACATAAAGTTATGTTTACACTATATTGTAGTCTATTAAGTATAAAATAGCATTATGTCTAACATACCTTAATTTTAAATTTAAATTTAATTTTAAATTTTATTGCTAAAAATGTTAAGGACCATCCAAGCTGTCACTGAGTCATGATCGTTTTGCTGGTGGAGGGTCTTACCTCAGTGTTGGTGGCAGCTGACTGACTGATCAGGTGGTGGTGGCTGAAGGTTGGGGTGGCTGTGGCAATTTCTTAAAATAAGACAGCAATGAAGTCTTCCACATTGATTGACATGTTTTTATGAAAGATTTCTCCTCAGCTGTTTGATGGCATTTTTCTGACAGTAGAACTTCCCTCAGAATTGTAGTCAGTCCTCTCAAACCCTGCTGGTGCTTTATCAACTAAGTTTATGGGAAATTCTAAATCCTTTGTCATCATTTCAACAATGTTCACATGATCTTCAAGAAGACTAGAGTCCATCTCCAGAAACTACCTTCTTTGCTCTCACATAGGAAGCAACTCCTCATCAGTTCAAGTTTTATCACAAGATTGCAGCAATTCAGGCATGTCTTCAGGTTCTACTTCTAATTCTAGTTCTCTTGCTATTTTCACCACACTGCAGTGACCTCCTCCACAGAAATCTTGAACCCTTCAAATTCACCCATGAGGGTTGGAATAAATTTCTTCCAAACTCCAGTTAATGTTGATATTTTAACCCCCTTCATGAATCATGAATATTCTTAATGATATCTAGAATGGTGAATCCTTTCCAGAGGGTTTTTAATTTGCTTTCCCTAGATCCAATAGAGGAATCATTGTATATGGCAGTCATAGTCTTAGAAAATGTATTTCTTGAATGATAAGACTTAAAAGTTAAAATTAGCCTTGATCTGTGGGCTGAAGATACTGTGTCAACAGTCATTAATTTCCTTGTACATCTCTATCAGAGCTCTCAGATAATCAGTTGTGTTTCCAATTAGCAGTAATATTTTGAAAGGTATCTTCTATCTGAGCAGTAGGTCTCAATAGTGGGCTTAAAATATTTAGCAAACCATGCTGTATGGGGGGCCGAGGCAGGTGGATCACTTGAGGACAGGAGTTAGAGACCAGCCTAGCCAACATAGCAAAACCCCATCTCTACTAAAACTACAGAAAATTAGCTGGGTGTGGTGGTGCGTGCATGTAATCCCAGCTTCTCCAGAGGCTGAGGCATGAGAATCCCTTGAGCCAGGGAAGTGGAACTTGCAGAGTCAAGACTGCACCTCTGCACTCCAGCCTGGGTGACAGAGTGAGACTCTGTCTCAAAAAAAGAAATAAAAATAAACACACACACACACACACACACACACACACAAAACATGCTGTAAACAGATGTGCTGCCATCTAGCTTTTGTTGTTCCATTTATAGAGCACAGGTAGAGAAAAATTAGCGTAATTCTTAAGGGCCCTAAGATTTTTGGATGGTTAATGAACATTGGCTTCCACTTCAAGTCACCAGCTGCATTAGCCCCTAAAAAGAGAGTCAGCCTGTCCTTTGAAACTTTGAAGTCAGGTATGGACTTCTCCTCTCCAGCTATGAATGTCCTAGGTAGCATCTTCTTCTAATAGAAGGCTGTTTCACCTACATTGAAAATCTATTGTATAGTGTAATCACCTTCATCAATGAGCCTTAGCTCATCTTCTGGATAACTTGCTGCACTTTCTACATCAGCACTTGTGGCTTCATCTTGCATTTTTATGTTATGGAGATGGCTTCTTTCATAAAGCCTCATGAATCAACCTCTGCTGTCTTCCAACTTTTCTTCTGCAGCTTCCTCATCTCTCTCAGACTTCATAGAGTTGAAGAGAATTAGTGCTTTACTCTGGATTAGGCTTTAGCTTAAGAGAATGTCATGATTTGTTTGATCTTCTATTTAGACTACTCAAATTTTCTCCATATCAGCAATAAGGCTGTTTTGCTTTTTTGTCATTTATGGGTTCATTGGAGTAGAACTTTTAATTTCCTTCAATAATTTTTCCTTTGCATTGAAAAGTTGGCTAACCGTTTGGCACAAGACGCATAGCTTTTGGCTTATCTTGGCTTCAACATGCATTCATCGCTATCTTAATTGTGTCTAACATTTGATTTTATTAATTTACCTATTTCAATGTTTTTGAGTCACAAGGAATCGGGAGGCCTAAGGAGAAAGAGAGAAAAAGAGACAGAGAGAGAGAGAGAGAAAGGGCAGTGAGAGAAGAAGAGAGGCACAGGGGAATGGCTAGTCAGTGCAGCAGTCAGAAAACACACAGCATTGATAAATCAAGTTTGCTGTCTTATATGACCATGGTTCATGAAGTCCCAAAACAATTACAACAACAGCAAAGATGACTGATCACAGATCATCATAACAGATATAATAATAATAAAAAGATTGAATTATTGGGAGAATTGCTAAAAGGTGACCCAGAGAAATGAAGTGAGCACATGTGCCTGGAAAAAAACGGCACTGATAGATTTTCTCAATGCAGCCTTGCTGTAAACCTTCAATTTGTAAAAAACACAGAATCTTCAAAGTGCCATAAAGTGAAGCCCCATGAAATGAGGTGTGCCTGTCCAATCCCTTCACCATTTCTCATTAGGATTTCTATCACCTCCATAACCTTAATGATGATTTGCAGCTGTAAGGAGGAAGGCCATATCTTAGCAGGCTTGGCTTTTCACCAATTACTTTGCTCTCCTCTGCCTTCCCCATCTCCTAGAACTACAAATTCTTTCCCTTAATCACGTAGAATATTTCTACATTCTTTAATGTCTTTTGAAGTTTTACGCTCTTATACCATGTATGTTGGTAAAACAATGTGTTCCATAATAACATAGAGCTCTTCCTAAGGAATTATAATAAACTGCTTAAAAAAATACTTATTATATGTGGAAGGGCTCATCTATCCATGCTCAATCTGTAAGTCCTCTCCTCCCAGTTTGACTTAAATATTTTCTATTTTTTGGAACTTGCCGGGCTAGAGATGATCAAATGGCAATGGAAGTAGAAGCTTTCTACCTCTTTATCTTTATGGGTAGAGTGTTAGAAAATGGGTGTAGTCAATTCAAACTACAAATAATTGAGAAAAACACTTCATAAAGTCTATTCATTGAATCAATATTACCTGGTGCTATGGTTGGAATGTTTGTCTCTCCCAAAAATTCATATGTTGAAACCTAATCACCAATGTGATGATATTAGGAGGCGAGGCCTTTCAGAGATGATTAGGTCATGGGGACAGAATCATCATGAGTTGAGTATTTTGGGTATTCAAAATTATAACATGGTAGAGTTAAAACTGATGGCTCCTAAAATAGGAGTGATCTTAAAATCATCTAGTCAAACATTCTCATTTTATAGAAGAGAAGATAGGAGATCTTGACTTGGCCGAGGCTATCTAACCAGTCCCTGATAGTGTCAGCGCCTAGCCTCTGCCTGTCTTGAATCTCAGGAAAGTTCTATTACATCCTGCTGTTTCTTGGCCAGAGACAGTGATCCTGGGTAGCAACTACTCAACTTATTTCTCCAAATAGATATACATATTTCTCCATAATGGAATAAAGTACAATTCACACATGTTAAAAAATAGCCAGGATTAGATTAATATAGGGTATATTACCATCTGAAACATAATAGTGATGTGCAATTAATACAGTGTGTATAATACTAAAGATTCAACTTCTGTCAATCCGGTATCTAAACAGTTCTGAGGAGGATGAGGTGGAAAGCCTATCTCTGGAAAACCTGATTGAATGGATGCTACCTCAGCCTTCATCTTGGGTTTAAAATTACACAAACTAGTGTATCATTCATGATGTTCAGCCACTTACTAATGTGATCTTGGGCAAATCACCTTTAAACTCAATCTGACTTTCCTCACTTGCTAAATAGGAATAATAACGCCTACCTTGCAGGGTTTGGTTCTGCTTTAAAATAATAATCTGCATGAGAGACTCAATCCTTGAGCATGGTATACACTAAAAGGTTATTAATTTTCCCCTTCACTCTCATTTGTCATTGCAATTTTACTTGAATTATTAACCTAAAATTAGCTTATCTATTACTTATATCCCATTTCGAAATAAAACTGATTTTATTTTTGCCCCCAGCGGGTCAGTAGAAAGACTTAAATAGTATCTTGGACACATAGTAATTCTTTTTTCCTTTTTTGTTCTAAGAAAATCCTCATTTGTGACAGAACTGCCACATAGTCCTGAAGAATCAGGAAAGTCAGGCGATGAATGACTATTTTCCAGAAGACAGGTAAAGCATATTTGGTAGATTAATTCTCAATTCACCTTCTAAGCAGAAAAGGACAAAACCCTCATTTACCAAGATTCTAAAGAGATTTCCAGGCAAGTCCCTAGCCAGCCCCACATCAGTCTTTGCTTTGAAGCATCCATTCCCCAGAGCTTGGTTTTCTTGACTAGGTCCCAAACCTTTTATTGAGCCGCAAGGCGACCGGAGGAAACAATCGGCTTCTTGCACAGACATTCACGTGTCTGGTGGCACTCAAGAGAGGGCTGGCACATGTGCTTATCAGAGAATCAATCTTTTTTGCCTATTATCTTCCTTTTCCTCGGAAGAAAGTGAGTTAGTGCAATTACCTCATCTAGAACAATTACCTCACCTTAAACTCTTTATTCTTCAGAGAAAGGCGTTTGGGAGCAGGTAGCACATTGGCGGGAGACATGGATTTTTGAAAAGTACTTGATATTGAGCGTGGGTAGTGAGGAACTGCTGGGAAGGTTGCCTTTCAAACCAAGGCTCCCTTTTCTATGGGGGATTACCAGGCAAAACGTGAGCTCTGCTGCCATTTTGAGGACTCGATCCTGGCAGCGATAATGAGGTGGTCCAATTGGGGAGCCTGGGACTCCCCACCAACTTCCTGGGTGTGCTCTGAAATTGAGTGACCTAGGACAAGCTCTCTAAAGTTACTCCTCCAGCAGAGGGAAGAGGCAACCGTGAGGTATTTTCTAAAGCAGTTAAATAAAAATTTGATAATCTATCTAAAACAAGCCACACTTAAAAAAAAAAAAAAAAAAAAAGAGTCTTCTTCCCTTCTTCTTACAAAAGTCCAGCGCGTTTCAAAGTCCTTTTAATTGTCAGGCCCAGAGAGACATTAGAATGAGACCACAATCATGCCCTACTCCTTCCTTTAAACTATATATTCATTTCTTAAAACTACATACGATTACTACAAATAGCTATAAATTAACCTAATAATAACACATCAAACAGTATAACCCACATCCTATGACTTAACTATATATAACTAATCACTAATCGACATTATTTCAATAAACCAGTATAAATTCCTAACAATATTACATCAGTCCACTCCCCATCCCCCTTTTTTTTGCCTTTAAGAAACCACTTATAACTACTACTAATCAAAATATATATTCAAAACAACTTAAATCTATACTCCTGAGTTGCAATCCTCACACTTGGCCCAAATAAACTCTTACTTATATTAATTTCGCCTCACCTTCTTCCTTTTTAAGTCGACACTCCTTTCCCTGATACTTACCAGAAGGCAATTCCTTGGGCTCAGATTAAAACTGACAAAAATAGGAGCCATTCGAAATGAGGGAGCTTCTGAAAAGTTTGGGGATTCCGGAGTGTTCAGGACAACAGAATAGGGAATTCGGAAAAAAAAGAAAGCAAAAATAAAAATCGATTATACAAGCCTTAATGCACCCATGATTGTTATTCCCCACTTCTTTATTTATATGAATGAAGTTAGCATAGTTGCAGCAATGGAGTAACTCCATTATTATTTTTTCCCACTACGCATTTATTTTAAGTATTTCTTTTTCTCAGGATGTTTTCCTGAGTGATGTCTGATCTAATGGGAAAAAGTGGAAGTAGGAGAGGCAGGACTTAGAAGGGCTCAAAGTAGATGAACAAAACGGAGGTCTCCTGGAAGCAGGTGACTGAGTTAGGCAACCGAGATGCCCACATATCTGTGCGGCGTTCGCCCCAAGAGGCCAGCCGGCTCCGCTCAGCTCCCCGCGGCGTGGCCGCATCCCCGCCGCCCGACTCCCAGCCCGCTTCCTCTCTCCGCGAGCGGGGGCTGCAGGCGGGGCCCGAAGCGCCCCGGGGGCACGTGGAGCGGCCTCTGGCTCACCTGCGCCTCCCGGGCCCCAGCCCAGCGCGGCCGCGTCACCGCCCCTCCCGCGGCCCCGCCCCAGCCCGGCTCATTGGCTGCCGCTCGGAGGGGAGGAGAAGGGGCGGCCGCGGGGGTCTCATTAGCGATGCGGACTCTCGCCTCCGCTCCGTAGTTCGGGGCCCGGCAGCGGCGCGAGGGCTGGGAACTGCGCGGCGGGGACTGCGGGCGACTCCGGCATCCGCGCTGGCGGCAGCGGTCGCCGCGCCGTGGGAAGCTATGGGGACGCGCCCTTTCTCGGGGTGCCCATTCAGCGGCGGCTCGGAGCTCCCTGCCCCGCTGCTTTAGGAAGCGATCTTGGAGCAGAGTCACTCTCTGAAGACTCCCGAGACCCATTCGACTCGGGACCCTCATCGCCGACCCTTTCCTGGGCTCCCGGAGCGTGAAGAAGAGCCGCCCTCCGGAACGCGGCGAGGAGCATGGGGAGAGCGGCGGCCACCGCAGGCGGCGGCGGAGGGGCGCGCCGCTGGCTCCCGTGGCTGGGGCTGTGCTTCTGGGCGGCAGGGACTGCGGCTGCCCGAGGTAAGCGCTGGGCGGAGCGGGCAGCTGGGGGCGAGGGCGCAGGGGCGCCAGCCTGACGGAGCGGGACCCGCACCGATGGCGTTGGCTTCCCAACTTGCGCCCGGCACCTCGGCGCTCCAAGCCCAACCGGATGGGAGCCGAGTGGAGGACTCCGAGGGGACCACAGCCTTCCAACCCAAGTTTGCGATCTGCCGCAATCCTACAGGTGGCTGTGACCCGGGCCCCTACCGTTTTCCTTGACCCTCCTTGCCTGCTCCATTTTCCAAGCCCTCCCCAATTGCTGCAGACTGGAGTAGCCCGGTCTTCACTCCAATCTCGCTCTCCCCTCTCCTCTCCACTTCCTCTCAAGCCCAGCTTGGTCATGAGTTAGCGCCCATAGCGATGTCGGAGAGTTCCTGGGGAGAGGGGCCAGGTGATGAGAGTGTCTGTAGGGTGGGCTTGAACAGAGAGGGTGTCTTTTCCCTTAGGGGAGGAACACCCATGCTGAAGTCCCTTCGCTCTGCGCCTAGCTTGGCACCCCTCGGGCGTCCTTAGCCCGAGGTCCCAGCCAGCCCTGGGCTTGGCTTGGCGGAGGCCGCGTGTGTGCGGGAGCTCGGGAGAGCGGCGTGCACCATCCCAGTTTAACCGCGCCTGCAGTGCCCAGCCGGGATGAGCACTTGGCCCGAGGCTGCTCACCAGGCGCCTCCTCTCCCTTCCAGGCGCCTACTCTGGCTTGGAAGCGCGGGCCCCACCGAGCCGCAGGGAAACCTCTGCTTCTTTCCGACTTAGAAGCCTAGACCCCATTTTCTTGGATCCTCTGGACTCCAGCAGAGGGAAATTTCGCAACTGGTTTCAGCTCCACCTTGAGCGAGGACAGGCAGCATCAAGTTAAAGATAAATCCCAAGGAGTTGTTTTGAAGATGATCAGAGGCAGTTTCAGACACAGCTCAAGTACCGGAGGTTTACCTTTGAAAAAAATCGGAAGCTTTGCCTTCCCGCCCTTCTTTCCCTTTTTCCTTCTCTGTGTTCCATCCATCAGGCTTAGAATATGTGATACCGTTAAATGATTTGCCTTACACTTGCCAGGGGAGAGGTGGAGCTGAGCTGACCACTTCACCTGCTCTGTTCGGTCTCCTGAACATGCTCCGACCAGCCTGGAGAGTGAAAGGGTGGAAAGGGTTGAGGACGATCACAAAAGAACCAATGTTATCTCATTTTTATAAAAGCTTATGGCGTGTTAAAAGCAGTCGGGCTGCCTAGAAAGATTTTCTTTTTAAGAGGTTGATAGAGGCTCTCCATTGTATGATCCTATTCTTTGCCCATTTGCATTTCATTTCCTGAAAAGTTTTTTTTTTTTTTTTTTTTTTTAATGGAGCGGGCTTTTTAAGAAGCAGGGGAGGTTTAAAAATGAGCGTCGGTGATTGTACACCCTGGGTTATGATGAACCACAGTTCCTTCTCGTGCTGGAAGAAGCACAAGCTTCAGCCATTTAATTTACTACGTACGGCAAATGCCTCATTGCAAAGTCAGCTCTCAGTTGTTTTTAATACACTCTTATGGGAAAAGTGGGTCTTTTCTAAATGTTAATCTAAATGTCTGAGTTTCCACTTACTATTCGTGTGGAATACCTCACAGTCACTAACTCCAGGTACTCACCCTTGGAATTGGGTTGGTGACGTTGTCTTGAAGCCAGCTCGAAACAAGAGGTGGGGACATGCCAGCAGCCTCTTGGATGGAGTTTTGCTGGCTGCGAAACTAAGGCTAGCACCTCTTGTCTGCAAGCTGTTCTTTAAAGGTCTCCTGGAAAACATGCTGTACATTCTGCAGGCTTATTTACAACAAATGTCTTGCACAGATCATAGTAATATGCAAGACACATGGAGTGGAGCCGTAAATCTGACTGATATTTCCCATGTCATATTTTACATTCTGGGGCATGAGGCCCATTCCCCTTAGCAACTGTCAGAGAGTCCTCAAGAAATGAGCACTAGTCAGGCTGTGAAACAGGTGAAGCCACATGCACCTGGCTTTGCACAGTTGGGCGTAATTGGAGTTTTCAGAATAGAGGGTGTGTTTCAGTGCTTATGAAGTTCTCCCTTCCCAGAAAGGTGTCCATTCATTAAAACCAAGATAAGATGCACTGGTGTGGCATGCTTGCCTGACCACTAGTCTCACCATACTCTCTAGGATTAGCCCTAGGTTGTTCTTACTTATCCAATTAATAGTTTTTGTTCTTTAGGACTTTTCTTGTTGATTTGAAACAAGATACTTTGCTTGCCCTAACCAACGGGGTATAGAATTATGCCATTTGCCTTGCTGTTATGAGAATATTTAACAATTCAGTAGCGTTTTCTTTACCATATTTATCATTTATCTGTTTCCAAAATGATTGCACCAACTTTTTTTTTTCTTTCCTTTCCCTCCATACTTATGTAGAAACCTCTGCAAATCAGAGGGAGATTTCAAATTGGTTTTGAATATACTCTAGGAGGAAGACCCTTGGGACAAGGAAATGTTGTAGAGCCCAGTAGTGGCCCAAGAAGCAATATTCTGTTTCCCTCCTTTGTAAGCAAGACTTAGCTCTTCAGATGAACATCTCTGCCTGTCGGCATATTGTAAGGAAGGCACTCTGGTGCCATGATCACTGTATATTTTTACACTTTCCAACTTAAAAGGAGGTTGTTTAAAAGTTATTCATGACCTGCCAAGTGCTAACTGAATCCACATCATGTTGTCATACTGATTTGTTTTTGTTCTTCAAGAAGAAAAGGGGGACTGCTGTTCATCTGCTTGTTATTTTTGCCTTAGATAGTGTACATAAGATACTGTAGTCATTAAAGGCAGAGAGGAAGATAATCTTAGACAAGCTGAGCTTTCATATAATTTCTTGCTTTAAAACATTTCCTGGACAATGAAATTTTGATTGCAATAACTAGAGTAATGCATTAATGGCAAGAGAAGTACACATTTATTACATAGGCATAATAATAGTCTTGTGATTTACACATACTTAAATCCGTCTATCTGTCTAGCTCATAAAGTTTAAAATCTATAGTCATTTCTTCCTTAATGAATGTTGTGAGGCCACCCTCTTCCTTCCCACTTTTCTTCTTCTGTTCCTTTTCCTCACAAATCTTTCTCTTCCTAGGACTATGAGAAAGAGTCTTTTTCCCCTATTTCCTGCCAGACTTATTTTTTCCTGATTCTTGGGTTGTGCTCTTATTTTGAGCAGCCCAGTGGCATCTTCTTAAGAGATCTTTTAAGCATCTCAGTTTTTAATAAGAGATTAATTGTTCTGACCTAGCCCTATAATGATAGCACTTGTCACCCTTTGCATACTTTTTTTGCTCTCCAGATGACCTATCGGTGGGTCTGTGGTTCTTTAAGTAGTACCTCATAGGGGAGGGAAACATTTGGAGCTGTGGATCCTTTCTGAGCTCTCTCAGGACTGGATGACTGAATCCGTCAGGTAGTTCTACACTGCGCTGTCTTATTGATTAGGAAATCACTTTTCTGTTTATTGTCTCAATGCTTTGTAAATTTGTTTCTATTGTCCTCTTCCTACCAAATGCAGTACCCAACTTTAAGCACTGCCAGTGTTTATCAGGGAATTGGTTTATTGGGAGATACTGCATGTTTGATATCCTTCCCTTCTGCTTTTTTTTTTTTTTTAATATCTAGGCTAGAGACTCAGACATGTATTAAAATCTAATCCCAAAGACAAGTGATTTATTCCATAGCATCCTCTTAAGGAAGGGGGTGGTGGTGGTGTGTGATGCCCTCATAATGGGAAGGCACATGTGTTCACAGGGAGCCCAGATGTGCCCTCCTTCTTGATTACACCTTTGCCATTAATGCTGATTGTCCCTTCGTCCAGGCTGTTACTTGGCCAGCAACATCATTGTCTTCTCTTCCTTCCTCCTCCTTCTGATACCTTCATGAACTAACTGCTCAACAGAATAGATCAATGGAAACGTTCCCTATTTCTATTTCATTCTTAGTCACATATTCTATGTAGAGACACTTATTTTCTCCCTCCTTCTTTCTTTTCCTTTTTTCCTTTCCTTTCCTTTTTCCTTTCTCTCTTTTCTCTTTTCTTTTCTTTTCTTTTTTGAGACAGGTTCTCACTCTGTCATCCAGGCAGGAGTGCAGTGGTGCCATCATAGCTCACTGCAGTGGCGAACTCCTAGGCTCAAGTGATCCTCCCACCCCAGCCTCCTGAGTAGCTGGGACTGTAGACATGCATCATCACACCCGGCTCAGTAATTTTTTGTGTGTGTTTGTTTGTAGAGATTAGCTCTCACTATTTTGCCCGGGTTGGTCTTGAACTCCTGGGCTCAGGTGATCCTTCTGCCTTGGCCTCCCAAAGTGCTAGGATTACAGGTATGAACCACCACATCTGGCCTCACCCCTTTACTTTCTAAATGGCTGCTGCCAGCATAAGACCTATTATCATGTTGTTAGCACTCTTTTTGTATTGTACCTGTTCCTTAAAATAATAAATACATTTCTGCAACTTTGTTTGAATATGAAATAATACTTACATGAAATAATAGTAATACTTATTAGTAATACTTTCATACTTAGTTGAGTATGAAATAATACTCCTAATAATAGTACTTACTTCATGTGTGAGAGTCATAATTCTAAATGCTCTACAAACATTAACTGATGTAATCCTGAAGATAACTCTTTGAGGTAAGTACTGTGATTACCCCCATTGGTAAGATAGGAAAAGAGGGACACAGGATTGAAAGCTTGCCCAAGGCCATGGAGTTAGGACATAGTAGGGCCTAGATTTGTACCTACTCCATCTGACTCCAGGGCCCACAACAAAGACAATTTTCTGAACTATGCAGAAAAGAAAATGACCCTTGTATTTTGATGACAAAAGTACTCAAATGATATCTTTATTACTATCAAGAGGCATAGAGGAATTTAGAGTACCTTAAATAAGTCTATAAATATGTTCAGATAAATCTAAAAGATTTGTGTTGTTTGAAAATAACCACCCTCTCCCCATTCAGCTTACTATACTTTGGGATTGGATTCACACTTAAAATTCTGAGTGCCAGTTTCCAATATGATAGCTTGCTTTTGTTTTCAATTTTGAATTTCGGCAGAAAATATGACTCTGATTGAATACGCCATCCATGGAACGGCAGATCCCACGAGACTATTTGTTGCATGTCTTGTATTTTTAGCCTTGTTTGCCAGGGAAATGTGGAGCATGAGATTTGAGAATAGATTGTTAACACCAGAGGCTGCTGTTTCTGCTGTTTTGGGTACTCCTGCTGCTGCTCTTGTGAGGCAGATGGCTAGATTCATTTATAGAAAATAGATATTCGTTCTATTTTGCATTTCCACTTTGAAAAGAACTTTTCATTGTTTGTGCCACATTGCATCGTATGGCCTTATTGTGTGCATACACACGCTGTGCGTAGATAATTTTCAGAATTAGGTGGATGTTAATGTATTCATTTTGGATTGTGTTATCTGAAATCCACTGCTAATTCCTGTGGTTTTGGAATTTTCTCTTGAAAGGAGTATGTTTTCGCTGTGTAAGTATTTTGTGCTCACCCTACCACCACTCCCCCCACACCACTTCACTGAATTCAGTGATAGAAATATGAGGGTTGTGTTTATGGTGCTAAAGTAGAAACAATAACCAAGTAGTAACATTTTTCAGATGATATCAGGCCACTATAGAGCATAAAATATTTCTGAATATTGTTTCTATCAGGACAAGGATAAAATGAGGTCAGTATTCTTCTTATATGACCAGTCTCACTTTTTTTTTTTCAAACTTCAGAGTAGCTTTTATTTTTTATTTTTAAATTTTAACACTTTTTAAAATTGACGCATAGTACATGTACATAGTTTTGGGGTACAAGTAATAACTTAATACATTAATATAATTAGTAAAGATCAAATCAGTGTACTGGGTTATCTATCACCTTTTGATATTTATCTTTTCTTTATGCTAGAAACATTTGAATTGTTCTCTTTCAGCTATTTTGGAATATGCAATAGATTATTATAAACTATAGTCACCCTACTGATCTATCAGACACTGGGTCTTATTCTATTAAGTGGTATATTTGTACCCATTTATCAACTTCTTTTCTTTTGATAGTTTATTTTATAAATGAGGAGACTGAAAAAGTTGAAAGCTGTCTTCCAAGAGAGGTCAATGTTGGCTTTATTTAATGCAAATATTGACTTTCTGCCCCCAAATTACTGGATTCGTAAGGTGCAAAAGAACCCTCCTTCCCAGAAAGATTGGTACAGGTACCCCCACCACTCCAGCCCACATTGTATTTAAGGGTATTTTTCCACAGGTGGGAAAATATCACTGTAACCACGTGGGATTTGAATAAGAAACTTTACAGATGTTTTGTCGTTACCTAAATTGAATGCTATGGCTTCCCAGTCAGATAAGTCAGAGGGGAAATGACATCACAGACATTTGGGAAGGTAAGTAACTGGTAGGCAGGCATAGGAAGGAGAAGATGCAAGAGGCCACAGTGAAGAAACTGTCTGAACTACTTCAAGGGACTCACCACCACTGGGATGACTATGCTTTGTGTGATACAATTCACAGATGTTGGCAGCTTATTATTTTATTTATTTATTTATTTATTTATTTATTTATTTTTGAGATAGAATCTTGCTCTGTCGCCAGGCTGGAGTGCAGTGGCAGGATCTTGGCTCACTGCAACCTCTGCCTCCCAGGTTCAAGCAATTCTCCTGCCTCAGCCTCCCGAGTAGCTGGGATTACAGGCATGCACCATTATGCCTGGCTAATGTTTGTATTTTTACAGACAGGGTTTCACCATGTTGGTCAGGCTGGTCTCAAACTCCTGACCTCGTGATCTGCCCACCTCAGCCTCCCAAAGTGCTAGGATTACAAGCATGAGCCACCGTGCCTGGCCAGCAACTTATTATTAAAGAGAACGTATTTACTCAATATTGGAGAAGATTTGCCTCTAAATAAATATGTGGTAGTTTAGGGTTGCTTAGAAGTCATTGGTGTCTTCTGTTAGCAACAGTACTTATTTAGTAGTTAACATCTTTATTTGAATTTAGTGTAATAAACCTACCGGGAGAGAAGGGGAAGTCAAATGATCATGGGTTATGGAAGCTAAGCTGGTAATATTTGAAACTCACAAATCAGTGCTTTTCAGATGTTAATGTGCATTTGAATTACTGCAGATCTTGTTAAAATGCACATTCTGATTTAATAAACCTGGGGAGGGGCCTGAGGTTCTGCATTTCTGATAAACTCCCAGATGTCACCATCTATGGGCCATAGATGATAGTAATTCTTGTTTTCCATTTTCAGTATTGTTTTTTCTTTTGCAAGCCAGTATGAAGTGGAATTCCATGTAAGAATATTTTTAAAATGCCAATTGAAGAGTAAGAAAACACAAATGTCAATTTTAACTCAGACAAACAGCCACTTATAAAACAAATAGGCATTCTGAGGGCGCCATCCTGATGCAATATAAAGCATTTATAAAGAAAGATGCTGCTCCAGTTTCACAATATTTTAAAAGTCTTGGATTTCCTTTTGAGCTAATTGGGGTCTTATATCTGCATCTAATTTATTTCTTGTCATAAAGAGGAAATTGACTCACCCAGAATTTTACCAGTTTGCCCAAAGTCAGATTTTTGTTAAATAAGAGGCCTTTCTAACTTTCTGTAGCACTCTTTCACGTTATTCTCTTGGCAGGAGCTACATATGCTTAAGAATGATCCGGAGTTCAGGATAATGAGGGGATGAGGCTATAGTTAAGCAAGAGATAGAATGAGAACAGTTGTTTTTAAAAAAAACAGAGCAGTGAGTCCATATGGGGTAGTGATGTTTCCCAAGCGGTTGGATCCTTATCCCAACATGGTGTGGAGGTTGTGTCAGGCCCCTCTGCCTTTGATGCAAGTTCCATCTCATTCACTTTTACTTACCCAGTACCTGATAGGGCTTGTCCCATAGCACATGTTGAATAATGTGTGTTACTCGAACTTTATTAAGGCATAAATATTTAGAATAAAATTTCAAAAATCTACTCAATACTGTGATAAAACCCTCAGGAAACTTTATTCGCCAGAGGAAGAATAAAATAGTTGTAAGAGGGTTTGACATTTGTTTTAGACAGATACTAAGGCCTACATTCCTAGATAGATTCTTCTAGAAAGATGATTAAGTGACATCTATCATGTGGTCCTATTATGCGTGGCTGTTTAATTCATGTGCATGCAACTTAACATTTTTGGGGGACTCACTTAATTTTGATTGCTTTGTATCTTTGTACCCGCCCTAATATTGAACAGATGATGAAATTAAGGTTGACTTTAGAGATTTTTTGACCAAAGTCGAACAAACCTAAACAGGTAGTGATAAACAGTGCTAGGACTAGAAGCCAAGCCTTCATGGTTTCAGGGCCTTTTCGATGATGTTACCATGTAATTCTATTTTATTAGCACATGGATTGATTATACTGAGGTGGGATGATACAGCACTTCACTCATAGTCCATTTGACAGGGATGTGGATGTATAAGCATCGGAGACAGAAAGAGAAATAAATGGATAAAAATTCATTTCACTGCCTATTGTGCCTTCTTGGTCTGTAGGGTGGTATGTTTCTCATGGTTATAAACAGAAATGGCCCTGTCTGGGACAAAGGGCTGTCACAAATGTGTCAGGAATGATTGGAGGACAGTAACTTTATGAATATATTAAAAATAACATGCTGTAGTATGGAGTAATTTATGTGTAGAATATTCTGAAGAACTTTTGAAAAATCAGGGGATTTAAAGTAGTTTATTAAAGTAAGTAAAATAACAAATTACAGTAGTTTTTCTCAGGTTTTGTTTTTAAAGATGCTATTACAGGCTGGTCACAGTGGCTCATGCCTATAATCCCAGCACTTTGGGAGGCTGAGGTGGGAGGATGGCTTGAGGCCTGGAGTTTGCGACTAGCCTGGACAACATAGCCAGACTCTCTTCTCTACAAATTTTTTTTTTTTTTAAGTTAGCTGGACGTGGTTGTTCGTGCCTGTAGTCCCAGCTACTCGGGAGGCTGAGGTCAGGGGACTGTGTGAGCCCAGGAATTTGAGGTGACAGTGAGCCATAATCACTGCCTTCCATTCCTGGAGACAGAGCAAGACCCTGTCCCTCCAAAAAAATTAATTAATTAAATAAATATGCCATTAGAGACACCAATTTTTTAGAAGTATACTAGTTCCTCAATCTGCGTACTTTTCTAAATACCTCGTCTTTATTATTACTTTTGAGTGTATGTGCTTTATTTTTACTTTCTGTGTCCAGTTGTAAAGCTAAATTCTTCTGATTTGTGTTCGAAAGTAGTTTAGTGGCACAATACAATTAGACTTATAATAACAATTTCCATCAATATGTCATTAAGAAGTGTCTAGCCCGTTTTTTTAAAGAGAGATGGAAAAAAAATACAGAGCACAAAATACAGTTCTTTGCCAGAGAACTATAACTGTGTTGTAAGCCTTTTGAAAGGAACTGGGAAAAGAAAGAATCTATCCTTCCTCTGAATAGACAGCCCTTGTTTCTCTCTCAGTCTTGGGACCAGAAGCTGCAGTGATTACTAGCAGCTTGTATCAGGAGGTTTCCAAAGTTGTTTCTCTTAAAAAAAGCAATCAGGATGTTCACAGGTTTTGTCGGTGTGAGGTGTGTGGGAGGGATATAAGGGTTTGGGGGTTTGCTATAAAGAAATAACAGGTTTGTTATTAATTTTATTTTTCAACTTAGAGCAAAAAATAAAAATATCCATCTGATGTTTTCTAAAGTTTAGCAGCTAACTTGCAATGCACATCAGTCTCCAGGATATCAATGTGAAAAGACAGCTCTAACCTACCACATTCTGCAGCAGAGAAGACCATTGTAGAGTAAATTATTAATAATTGTCAAGGTGATAAGGACTGTAATTCATGGATATCTGTGTGTATTATATATTAGTAGAATGTCATATATCATCATCGTAGCAAACTTACATCATTAAAGTTATATGCCATTAATTTAAATGGCATTAGTAACACTTAAACTTGGGATGTAATCACAATTTTGACTCAAAAGTCAGCTGCTTAATTCTGCTAACCATCACTTCACTCTCCATGGTGTCTCCCATCTAACCCCCTATGCTCGGTCTTTTCTTGTTTCCTTTCTCCTCTTCAAGTCAAAACTTCCTTTCCATTTAAGCAATGTGGGGGGCTGGAAAGTTCACAATTATGTGTACTTGAAACATCACTTTTTTCTCTAGTTCTTTTTATTTGTAGGAGAAGCAGTGACTAAATTGTCATTAAGGCTCCTTCCTGCTCTGAACTTCCGTGATGCCACCCTTTGTTTTCTGTACCGTTTATTCACATTATTTTTTATCATTTCAGGAAGCTTTTCTTGGCATTTTAAATATGCATCAAACCTTCAGTAAAGGGATAATACTCTGGAAATAGAAATTGCAGGACAAGTTAATGGGACTTCATAATGACGTTGGTAATCCTTGGCTTAAGCATTTTCAAGAATGTACCAACTATAAGAGAAATCTATCTTTTTTTGTTTTGATTTCTCTTAAATCAGTGGCTGTAGGTTAATGCATACATGTATAACTAATGCAGAAGTGGCTTGGCAGGAGAAGACCTGGAGGAGTTAGGCACCCGCTGCCATAGCTCACCATTGCTCAGTTGGGTGTATGGGACCCCTCTTGCTAGATTGACTTCTTTCTTTTTTTTTAGTAGATACCAGATATATGAAATTTCATGTTAAACTTGCAGATCTGAAGTCTTATCAAATTGTTTTCACGAAGCATCATGACTCCAGCAAAACTCACAAGATATGGCACTCGGCCCTCCAGTTTGTCTCAAATCAATGACTTGGTCATGTTTTGTTAAGAGATTTAAAGAATCAGGGAGCCAGTTGGTCCTCATTTTCAGTAATTATCTTCGCTTGAGCTGTGGGCATACAACACTTTTTCTAGATTTGTAGAATAGTGTTATGTCATGGCCCTTTATTGAACACTGATTTGATCACTGAGTTTCTGTGGCTCTCTGTTTCCCATTTGCAAAGAAAAACAATCATAAAATTACATTGCTAAAAAGGGCCCTAAAATTTCCAGGCCAAAGTCCAAATTTGTACATGAGAAAAAAAGGTGTTGAGGAGTGAACTTGCTTGCTTGGCTTTTAGAGGTCATTGCTGTCCGTCCCTGCCCATGAATCCAGGTCTTCATTTTCTCAGTGTTGTCCTTGCCTCTTCCCTTTCAGGCTTATAATAACAAAAGTAATCAATAGACGCACAAAGGAATTCAAAAGAATGATACCAGAAGACTAAAGACTATTGATCATTTTACCCTTCTGTTAAAGGATGTTTTCCTTTTATTTAAAATGTTTATATTTTTCTAAAATATCTTTGAAATTACAGAGATTTTTTTTTTCCTTTGGCTTACAGAATGCTGAGGTCATGATATGAGGGATGCAGTTTGGTGTAGCAGAAATAATATTGTAAAAAAGGTTTGCATTATAGATTTGTTTTGTGTTTGGGTGAAAGTTAGGGTGTCTTAAGTCTTAATCTTAAGCTTTTGTTCCAGTTACTTAACATCTGGATCCTTAATAATAAATTTGTTCAGTATGAATCTACTAGGAGATCCTAAATAACTTCTCTCTCTCTCTCTATATATATATGTATAAAATATATAAAATATATATAATATATAAATATATATTGTATATAAAACATATATGTTTATAAATATAAATATATATAATATATATATAAAATATATATATTTATAAATATAAATATATATTATATATAATATATATAAAAAATATAAAAATATATAATATATATTATATATGACATATATAAAATATATAAATATATAAAATATAATATATAAAAATATAATGTATAATATATAATATATAATATTTATATTTTAAAAATATATTTTATATATCATTATATAATAATATAAAATATATAATATATCATATATAAATATATAATATATATTATATATTTTATATTTTTATATAATATATATTATATATAAAAATAATATATAAAATATATATAATATATAAAAGTTATATATAATATATAAAAATATATATTATATATAAAATTATATATAATTATATATAAAATCTATATAAAATATATATATTTTGAAGACAGCTTTCCATGTTGGCAGTAATATGTCCATGATATCCTCAAAAAGCCATAAATCTACATCCAAAAAGAGTGACTGGATATACTTTTAAAAGCTTTGGTGGCCAGGCGTGGTGGCTCACGCCTGTAATCCCAGCACTTCGGGAAGCCAAGGCAGATGGATCACCTGAGGTCAAGAGTTTGAGACCAGAGTGGCTAACATGGCGAAACCCCATCTCTACTGAAAATACAAAAATTAACCAGGTGTGGTGGCAGGTGCCTGTAATCCCGGCTACTCGGGAGGCTGAGGCAGGAGAATCGCTTGAACCTGGGAGGTGGAGGTTGCAGTGAACCGAGATTGCACCACTGCACTCCAGTCTGGGCAACGGAGGGAAACTCTGTCTCAAAATAATAATAATAATAATAATAATAATAATAATAATAATAATAAATAATAATAATAAAATAAATAAATAAAAACTTCGGTTGCTTCTTCTCATGCAGTTCTGAGTTTCTTTTAAAGTGAATTCTGCATCTCTTGTGACCATAATAACGTGCAAAAAGCAATCCCTGTATAGAGCTTATGAAACTCTTGTGCCTCTATTATGATGATTCATGTTGAAGCCACCTTGCTGGAGAAGTGTTGAAAACTCTTGATTCTTGGAGATTAGGTGTCAAAATATTCAAGGTTTGGCTATTTTTAGCAATTTATCAGTGAAGTGTCTTGCTGCTAGAAATAGTGGTCAGGCTTTGAATCTACAAATCCCTTGGCTTCACTGAAAGCCATTTTTTTTTTTTTCAAAATTGCAGAAAGGAAAACGTCTGTAGTATTTTCACCTAGGGTTAGGTGAGAACATCATAGGTGCTTTGAATGTGTGTGGGCATTTACTTTTTTTTTGTTTTTTTAAGTTATTTAAAAGTTTAAACGGTTTTATTGGAACACGTTAGATGAAAAGATGAGCCCCAAATGTTTAATGTAACCCTTGTTTATAGAAACATCCATGTGTGTAATTGAAATTCTGAAGAGAAAGAGTTTCATTCTGAAGTTCTCAGTCAGCTGATGCCAAGGCCTTGATCTCAGAGCACTTAAGTCAGAATCTCAGTGGGAAGGACCCAGGGTTTTGTTTGTTGTTGTTTGCTTGTTTGTTTGTTTGTTTTAAGTTCCTCAGGTTGTTCCCAATTTGGGAACTTAAGACTGAGAGCCATGGATTTATTTATTTATTTCCAAATAATTTCAACTTATATTTTAGATTCAGGGGGTGCATGTGCAGGCTTGTTACCTGAGAATACTGTGTGATGCTGAGGTTTGAGAATGATTGATCCTGTCACCCAGATAGTAAGCATAGTACCCAATAGTTAGTTTGTTTTTCTTTTTTGAGATGGAGTCTCGCTCTGTTACCTAGGCTGGAGTGCAGTGGCACGATCTCGGCTCACCGCAACCTCCGCCTCCCTGGTTCAAGCAAATCTCCTGCCTCAGCCTCCCGAGTAGCTGGGATTACAGGTGCATGCCACCATGTCCGGCTAATTTTTTTCTATTTTTAGTAGAGACGGAGTTTCACCATGTTGACCAGACTGGTCTTGAACTCCTGACCTCAGGCAATCCGCCCGCCTCGGCCTCCCAAAGTGTTGGGATTACAGGCATGAACCACCGCTCCTGGCCCCAGTAGTTGCTTTTTCATCCCTCCTTCCCCCACTCTAGTAGTCCCCAGTGTCTGTTGCCACCATCTTTATGTCCATGTGTACCCAGTGTGTAGGTCCCATTTATAAATGAGAACATGCAGTATTTGGTTTTCTGTTTCTGAATTAATTTCCTTAGGATAATGAGAGCCATGGATTTAATGCATGCATTGATTGTGTATAAACGTAGAAACTGTCCTTTCTTGAGAATTCAAGAAGTTATTTGAAGATTCCTATAATGACAAAAGCATAAGGTATGAAGATGACCGCCAATGGTTCACCTCTTCCTCCCTATTAGGCCTTATCTTTCCACCTTGCATCCTATACTCGTCTGTTCTCATGTTGCTATAAGAACATACCTGGGACTGGGAAATTTATAAAGGAAAGATATTTAATTGACTCACAGTTCAACATGGCTGGGTAGGCCCCAGGAAACTTATAATTATGGCAGAAGGGGAAGAAAACATGTCCTAATTCACATGGTGGCAGCAAGAAGTGCTGAGCAAAAGGGGGAAAAGCCCTTTGTAAAACCATCGGATCTCATGAGAACTTTCGTGAGAACCACCCCCATGATTCAATTATCTCCCACCGGATCCCTCCCACAACACGTGGGGATTATGGGAACTACAATTCAAGGTGAGATTTGGGTGGGGACACAGACAAACCGTATCACATCCTAAACCCTTTGCATGAGTGAAATTGAATGTTGGCACACAACGTTTCACCTTTTGGGAGCTAGCCTTTTCTTGCTAGGGTAAAAGAATTCAGGTATTAATAAAACGAATGTGATTATATGGAAAGATTATACAGTATGGAAGGAACATTTTAAGAACATGAGGTTAGAGATTGTGCCATGTTTCTCTTGTGGACAAGAACATAGGGGCCCATAAATGGAGACTCCTTGTTTTCCTTTAACCTTCATTTAATGTGTCTTAGATATTACATCTCAGGATGTAAATGATAAGAGGCCATATTTATGAAAGGACTAATATTTTTGTACTTATCTTAGTGTCTGAAGGATGTAGGCCTGGTAGTTCCTCATACGGAGTAGGGTGAGGCCCTAGTCACTGTCTACTGGTAACCAAAAGACGTGGGCAGGAACCCCTGGCCCACACACCTTTGCCATTGTAGGAAATATAGCATAGGCATTACATCTAAAGCAAGCTTTCCTAATATTACTACCCTGTTCCTAACTACCAATGGTTCTTTTTTTTTTTTTTTTTTTTTTTTTTTGAGACGGAGTCTCACTGTCGCCCAGGCTGGAGTGCAGTGGCGCGATCCCGACTCACTGCAGGCTCTGCCCCATGGGGTTCACGCCATTCTCCTGCCTCAGCCTCCTGAGTAGCTGGGACTACAGGCGCCAATGGTTCTTTATTTATGAAAAGCCCCTTGTAAAACCTGGTTCAAGTAAAACATTTTGTGATTTATTTAATTGTTGCATATGAATAAATATAGTTTTTAAAAAGTATCAGATGAAAATGTATATCTATGAACTTACCACTATACTTAGAAGTAAAGTTATCAACATCTTTCACTCCTCTACATATTTCTCCTTTAACCCATTTTTCTGGTCCTTCTTAAAAGTAATCACTCTTAAATTTTGTGCTTATTCTGTTGTTTTAAAAAATAGTTTAAACAAATATGTGTGTACTCCTAAACATAGGTTACTTTTGCTTCTTTTTGAGATATATTTAAATTTTATTGTGGTCTACATATTCTTCAGCAGTTTGTTTTTTTACCCAATATTATGTTTCATCTGTATTACTGCATTTACTATCCCTAGTTGATTCACTTCCCTGAAGTACAATATTCAGTTGTGTGGCTATACCATAATTTACTTATTCATTTTGTTGTCAGTAAAATTTGGGTGATTATCAGATTTTTTTCTAGCATGAAAAATGCTACTAGGAACATTCATGTATATGTCTAATGGTATACACTTTCAAGTGTTTTTTTATATATGTGAGAGTAGATTACTTCGACCTTGAAGATGAACATGCTATCTTTTCCAGATACTGCCAATTATTTCAGCAAGATATGAGTTCCCATCATTTTATATTTGTCAGCATTTGATATTTCCAGGCCTAGTGATTTCCAGTCATTTACTGGATATAATATGATTATCTCTGTAGGGAGTTGATTTCCATCTCCTCAATTACTAATAAAGTTAAAAATCTTTTCATATGTTTTATTGCCATTTTTATTTCTTCTGTAAAGCACCTACTCATGGCTTTTTCTCATTTTTTGTTTGTCATCATTGAATTATAGGAGTTTTGAGAGAGTGAGCGAGCTAGTCTGTGTGTGTGTGTGTGTGCGTGTGTGTGTATCTCCTTAATGTGTTATATGTGATTGGAACTTCTTCTCCCACTTTGATGCTTCCTTTCTTCCCCACTTGTTTTAGGTATCTTCTGATGAAGTGGAGTTATTTATGGTATGTTCTCAGGAGCTACAATTTTTAATTTCAATGCAATCAGTGTTTTTAATTATCTTATGTTTAGCTCTTTTGGGTCATGCTTAGGAAATTCTTCTTAAATTTCATTGATAACAGTCTTCCATACTTTCTTCTAAAGTCTTATATTTTGGCTTTTTGTATTTATTCCTTTAATCCACCTGGAGTAGATTTTTTTTTCCCTCTGTAGAGTTTGGAGTAGAGATTTTATTTCCTTTTTTTTTTTTTCTTTTTTTTTGAGACAGAGTCTTGCTCTGTCGCCCAGGCTGGAGTGCAGTGGCACTATCTCAGCTCACTGCAACCTCCACCTCCTGGGTTCAAGCGATTCTCCTGCCTCAGCCTCCCGAGTAGCTGGGACTGCAGGCATGTGTCACCACGCCCAGCTAATTTTTTGTATTTTTTTTAGTAGAGATGGGGTTCCACCATGTTAGCTAGGATGATTTCGATTTCCTGACCTTGTGATCCGCCCGCCTCGGCCTCCCAAAATGCTGGGATTATAGGTGTGAGCCACCGCGTGGCCTCATTTCATTCTTTCATGTGGATAGGCAGTTGTTCCAGAAGTATATAGTGAGGAGCTTCTTCTTTCTCTAATGATCTGCAATGTCACCTTCATCATTTATGAAGGTTGCACGTATACATGGGAATTTTTTAGTCTGGCATTAAATGTTCTTCAAAAGAGTTCCTGCAGATGTTTTTGTTTTTATTTCCTACTGTTCCCTTCACGTACTCTCTACTGAACTAAACTCTGTAATGTGTCTCGAAACTGTCCCACAATTTTCCTTGTCTTAAGAGTTTAATGCTTTCATACACCTCTCACATTCAGCCTTGTGCTATTGTCTTAGGTATATTTATTTCTCTTTTGCTCCCAATTATGTTGTAAGCTTTTGGAAGCAGGAAGGATATTTTGTTCATCTTTGGTAGCATTAAACAATGAATACAGTGTTTTTTACTTAATAGATATTTGGTAAATCATTGAACTAAATTGGGGTTTGGAATTGAAGGTCTTAGAAATTACCTGACCACTCCCATTATATTTGCCCATCCATGATCACTGAGATTTATAGAGATTAAATGCAATGCCCAGTTTCACACGTTTTTGCATCACTGTCTCTTTTTTTCTTGAACTTATTCCAGAGTGTCTTTTAATATCCATTCCATGATCAAATGGCTGAACTATTAAAATGCTGTCCAGAAGTGTAAAGCAATATGAAGATGCTAGAAAAGTTGAAGAGACACATATATGGTAGGTCCAAGACCATTACACTTACTGAGTCCATTACTAAAAATGATGTTCACTTAACATCAAAACACTCAGGATTACCCAAGCACAATATACTGATTTGCACCTCTGCCTTTGTTCATGCCCCTTGTTCAGGAGAACTGCTTTCATGTGCTACTGTCCATAGATCTTCTCTATCCTTACAGATTAATTTCTTCCTGTTGAATGCTGTGTTTCCATACTTTGACATTCCTTCTGCACCATTCAGACCAATTTTAGTTCTTTTTTATGGTATCTCTCACTTTTGATTGTCACCCCTTAAGTCAAAGACAATTTTTTCATCTGTGTCTTCTCAACACCCAGCACAGGGCTATGTTTGGTAAAAATTAGGTATCCAAGATGTACTAAATGAAAAAATCAAAGAAGCAAAAATTTTTGAAATTTCAAATGAGCTTATAAATAAGCTCTGTTATGTACTTATTGTAAGAAGTTTGAAAATAGAGAAAAGTATTAAAGAGAACAGAAATCTCTAAAAATCCCAAAATAACCACCTCAGGAGAGTTCTTAAGTTAGAAGCCACATCTCTCAGGGTACCCCTGTTGATCTGCAGGTCTCTCTGCTGGTTTCTCTTAGTCGCCACCATTTTGGAAGACGAACATCCAGTCACTCAAGTGCTAAACTAACACTCTAGCATTGCTCTTCTTATCATCTCAGAATGTTTGCTTCCTGGTAACTGGCACTAAGTATCTTGTATGTTCTGTTACACATCTTCAATGCTTTGGATAATGTCAAAATATCACATAGTTGTTATTTTTAACAACTGGTCATCCCGAGTAGACGCACCCATCCATCATAGTGACTCAAGGCCACCAGTAGCAAGCTCTTCAGAAAAGTTATGGAGTAGTACTTTGTGTTAAATGAGCTAATTAAGAGACACAAACCAACATCATTTTTTTTTAATCTCTCAGGATGAGGATGTTGTGTGGATAGATTACTATTCTGATATTTAGAACAGAAGTTTGTTTGTTTAAAAATTGTGTTTATTTAATCTCCCAAAACAACTGAGAAGGCTGGTTTTTCTACTCCTGGTTTGCTACCATATAGTAGATTTCTCTCAGCATCAGATCTTGGCTAATATGAGCTCTTCTGACAACTGTAGACACAGAGAAATTGGGATGTGTTTAGTTAGAATATTTACTGTTCTTATGTGTGTTGAGAGTATCTCAGTTGTGGTATAGCCTCACCTCTAAGCAATGACATCATGACATATATTCAAATTATATTCTGCTTTTTTTGTCTTAGATAGAAATAAACAATTACATGGAATTTTCATAGGCAAATTAATTAAGATGAGAGCAATCAGTCTTTGCCTAGTCTCCTTCCCACCTTCTTCTCAAAGTGATTTATTAATAAACTGCATCTGAAGTAATTAAGAGGTAGAAAATAAAAATCTGAAGACCATATTTCATAGCAGACTTCAATTTTATATGAAGGTCTCAATTTATTCATTCCTCCATCACCACCATCTTTCATAGCCAAAGTACTCATCTCTAAATGGAAGGTTTCTAAAATTCCTCATCTATAGAAGTGCCTTCCCCTATGTGTATACACACATACATGGTGTTAGTGTTTTGTAGCCAATGGTCCCCTATGTAGCATGTTGAATGTGTGTTTATATTGCTTCATAAAGCATCTCGATGGCAGGGACTTGTTATTTTCTAAATCTTTGTATACTTGTTTGGGACATTTTAGTCACTGAAGGAATAATAGATGAGTGGATGAATAGGTACCAACTACAATGAATATTTGTGGGTTAACTGAACTCTGACTTCATAACTTTTTTTTATATGCTTTAAATTCAGCGGTACCTGTGTAGAACATGCAGGTTTTTACATAGGTATACATGTGTCATGGTGGTTTGCTGCACCCATTAACCTGTCATCTACATTAGGTATTTCTCCTAATGCTATCCCTCCCTTAGCCCCGAACACCCTGACAGGGGAGTTTTATGTGATAATATGAGTGTCTGCTATGGGCCATTCATTGTGCTAGATGCTTACCATAAAAATGTCTTCATTTGTACAATAACCTTATAAAATGAACATTATTATGTGCTTTACCAAAAAAAAAAAGAAACTAAAACTCAGATATATACTTTTCTAAGTCCATACTTCCAAGAAGTGGAGCAGGAATAATTTGAACACAGGGCAGCCTAACTCCAACACATATGTGCTGTCCTAGTATCATATCAAGGTGCTTCTATCTTCATAATGAAGAGGA
The DNA here is from genome assembly GCF_028858775.2 of Pan troglodytes. Taxonomy (NCBI): domain Eukaryota; kingdom Metazoa; phylum Chordata; class Mammalia; order Primates; family Hominidae; genus Pan; species Pan troglodytes. The sequence continues at coordinate 43,651,212 of NC_072405.2, forward strand.
TGGACATAGAATTGTCCAGGATTCTTTGGATATATTGGATATAATATGCCTTTTAGACCCAGCTGTAGTTTGTTTTCCAAAGTAGCTATTCCCAGCTACTCCTTAGCCACCAGATACGGTAGGGAGTTCCCTGAGCAAATACATACTGAAATCCATCTTTTTGGTTTTGTTGTTGGCTCTCTTGCTCTTTTTTTGTTTTTTTTTTTGTTGTTGTTGTTGTTTTTGTTTTTTTTTGACTGAGTCTCACTCTGTTGCCAGGCTGGAGTACTGTGGCAAGATCTCGGCTCACTGCAACATCCGATTCCCTGGTTCAAGCAATTCTCTTGCCTTAGCCTCCCGAGTAGCTGGATTACAGGCACGCACCACCACGCCCAGCTAATTTTTTTATTTGTAGTAGAGACGGGGTTTCACCATGTTGGTCAGGTGATCACGATCTCCTGACCTCGTGATCCACCTGCCTCGGCCTCCCAAAGTGTTGAGATTACAGGCGTCAGCCAACTCGCCCAGCCTGGCTATCTCTTATATTACCTGTTTATAGATCACAGTTTTTCCTACTGTGTAACTGTCCTTGAGCACAGATTCTGTTTCCCCATTTGGTGCCTAAACAGCACATAAATGATAGAGTCTGGCTCTCTGGGGTACTGGTCTGCCGGCAGGCACCCTACTAGTGTTATGCTGGCTGATGACTGGACCCTAACTCTCAAAGTGCTTGCTGTTTCAGGGCCTGATGCTTTCTGTACATCCAGAGGACTAGGTTTAAAATTGCAATAGTAATACCTTTTCCATGGAGTCAGTGTTATGTATGACATGACCTTGCTTTGGGCAAAGATTATGCATGCATTGATATACAAACGAATAATAGTTGGTGGTATGAATTATACGCCAAATGTTCACCTCAGGTAAAATCAGTAACCTGCATTTCTAACTGAGCTTTTATTGCCAGAGACTCACTAAGACTATTGACACCATTGATCAGTATTACGGCAGGAGAATTAATACGTATTTAACACACCCATTTACCTTGCTAGCCAGATTGCAGATCCTATTTTATTAAGTTCTCAAAGGGAGAAAAGTGACATTGCAGAGAGGAAAATAATAGTAGAAGTGATTAAGTAGCTTTCCTGAGTCATAACAAATTGTGAGCAATGGATCTAAATTTATTCATTTTCAATTCATTCCAAAACAATGTATGGAGTACATTTATTGTATACATATGTGTCTTAATCCGTTCGTGGTACTATAACAAAATGCCTTAGACTTGGTAGTTTATACATAGTAGACATTTCTTGCTCATGGTTTTGGAGGCTGGCAAGTCCAAGATATCGATATGCCTGAGATTTGATGTCTAGGAGGGCTTCTCTCTGCTTCCAAGATGATGCTTTCTTGCTGCATCGTCACATGGAGGAAGGGAGGAACAGTGTTCTTACATGGTGGAAGGGCAAAAAAAGGGACACACTTGCTGCCTCAACCCATTTTATAAGGGGGCAAATCCTGTTTCATCAGGGCAGAGCCCTCATGGCCTAATTACCTCCCAAAACCTCCACCTCTTCATACGGTTGCATTGGGGATTAAATTTCAACATGATTTTTAGAGAGACACAAACATTCAAACCATAGTAATATGTTATTTTTAAAAGAGACAGTAGAGAATAGTGGCAGAGCACACAGTGTGGGGGATCAGACTACTTGAGTTAGGATTCACTTTTTAGTACTTATGAGCTGTGTGTCCTTAGGAAAATAATTGAACCTTTCTGTGTTTCCGTCTCCTCATCTGTAAAATGGGGATAAATAGTAGTACCTACCACATCAGGGTGTTGTGAGGATTAAGCAAATTAATATATGCAAAGTATTTAAAATATTTATAATAGATAATATTTTATCTACATTTATTATTAATACTACTGCTGCTGCTGTATTTGAGACACTGTGCTGGAAACTGAGATCTAGAAATAAAAGCGACTATAGCTGCCATCAAAGATCTTTCAATTTAGCAAGGGAGATGCCAGAATAAACTCTATAAGGAAAAGTGGGAAATGCAGGGAGTGAAACATCTCAGAGTGCTATGGCATCACAGCCAAGAGCCTCCCGAATCTTTGAAGTAGGAGTTTACCCAGAGGAAGTGATCACCGATCTGTGTGGTGAATTTTGAGTAGGAATCATGCAGAGAAGGTTTGAGAGACAGGTGATTCAGGGTAGCACCAAGAAGACCAAAGCCCGTTATCTGGAGAGGTACTCTTCCCCCTGGCTGTTTAGGTCTGTATGGGAAGGTGCATTTAACAGAAAACAAAACCTTATATTCCATGGAAAAAGGAAAAAGATAAATGTCCTTGGGAGCAGTTAAGTGTTGGTTTGTTCTGTGGTGTTGAGCTCTAAACTCCAGTCCTTTCGATAATGTAATTCCTAACAGTGGGGTGGAGAAGGCAGAGAGAAGAAAAGCCAGTGCATTAAAGAAAAGGCTGTGGATTTCTGAAAGGAATGAGAATTCACACACCAAGGAAGAATCTTCAGAGAAGGGAGAGGAGGTGGTTGGCAGTGGCTGGCCGGTGGTTAGGATGGAAGGGGATTGGGGAGTGGACACAGATTTTACCCACATTGCAGTACTTCCCAGGGCAGAAGTGAATGCTGGCTGGACGTGAGCTACCATAATAGTTGTTTGGAAAAGAATTGGTTCCATCAGAAGTAGACGCCATGCAGATTTGAGCTGAGGCTGATGCCTCGTGTTTTATTTTCCAGCCGTGGACTCCAGGGTGCTATATATTATTACTCTAGATGCAGTAACTACTCCCCATCACGTTGGTAGTTCATTTTTACCTTCTCCAAGTGAACACTTTAGGCAGACTGATTTACTTTTTTTCCTCCTCTCTGAAATAGAGGAGTGCTCTTTAGCACTTTTACCCTTTGAAAATATAAAATCACTCAAGGGCTTTCATATTTTCAAAGGGCAGAAGCAACTTTAGCGAGAGAGAAGAGTGCAAAAAGCTGACTGATTTTTTTTTTTTTTAAATGCTGTAATGAAAACATGTAGAAGTCATATCCTGTGGGCCAGTGTATGTGGACGCTGGTAAAAAGGTGGAGGAAGTGGGGAGGGGTGAGAGGGCAGGGAAGGGTACACATTTGGAAAGTGAAACTGTTCCGCTGTGGCTGGAATTTGATTTTTATTTTTTCCTTTTAAAGTCACTGGAGGAGAAATAGTCCTTATCATTTTTCCCCCCAGGTTCATGCTAGGATACAAATAAAAAAGTGTCTCTGAAGATTTTAATTGAGAAAACGACTGCCTCCTTCTTTGGCAATGATTTGCCAAATCTCTAACCGCTGAGAATGAAATCAACGCACCATCAGGAACTTGCCAGTGTTATTCCTGAGTGAATTTTGCCTTCAGAGTGACAGGTATAGTTATGTCTTCTCGAAAGTGCAGAGGGAACGGTTCACCTGTCAGGTGAGAAACAAATAACTTAGCCACCAGCCAGCCCCATTAGCTCAGCCTTGTACCACACCTGCCATACAGCAGACACCTCTGGAGCGGTCCATCATTCCAAAGCACCATATTTTACCCAGTGAGGTGCTTACTACAAGCAGCTATAGAAAAGATCTACTGACTCAGGCTTCATTGGCAATGCTCAATTCCGTGGTGGATGGGCCATTTGCGTCGTACACAAAGTACACACGGCCAAAGTGTTATCTGCAGGAAGGGTTTTATTTATGCTTATTATTATTGTTGTTGTTGTTTGAGATGGAGTCTCGCTCTATCACCCAGGCTGGAGTGCAGTGGCATGATCTGTGCTCATTGAAACCTCTGGGTTCAAGCGATTCTCCAGCCTCAGCCTCCAGAGTATCTGGGACTACAGGCCCATGCCGCCATACCGAGCTAATTGTTTGTATTTTAGTAGAGATGGGGTTTCACCGTGTTGCCCAGGCTGGTCTCAAGCTCCTGAGCTCAGGGAATCCACACACGTCTGCCTCGCAAAGTGCTAGTTATGCCTATTATTAAATATAAACTTGAACAATGGCGTAGGGAGCGTGTAGCAGCTGTGACTCTTAAATGCCATTTGCCAAAAACGTTGTCTTTTTTGGGTATCCCAGTGGTTGCAGCATTAATCTACAGGCTGAGGATTAGCTCCAGACCCTGGTTCCAAGAAGGCACTCAGGACACTGATGACTGTTTCCAGAATGAGCTGGGTTGGGATTTGCAGTATAATCTGATAAAGAACACACTTTGCCATTTCAGTGACTCAGAGGTATCATAATTTCCCTTTCTCTCTATTTTTTTCTTAAGCAGCCTTCACTGCTATGGTCACACCAGAAAGAATATTCTGAGTGGTAGAGTTACATTCTACCCTGAGTTTACTGCAGAGAAGCAATTAATTGTGAAACTATGTGAGTTTTTTAGTGCTGCTTCAGATGGACTTGCGCATCAAAGGGCCGCTTAAAATTCATGCACAGTAGCAACTGTGAAGGAATACCTAAGACTCATAAATAAGGCAAACCTATCTTAATTTATTGCCAGTACCTTCTATACCCATTGAGCTATTCAGAACCCTGCACAATTGATGTTTCTTTCCTCCAGTTATTTCAGTAAAAAATGAACTCTATTTTATGCCACACAAGCATACTAATAAACCAGGGTTTTGCTGCTTATAAAGGCAAACTGTCACCTGTTAAAATATGTAACTGTCATAGAAAGATAAAAAAGGATCATTTAATAATGATGAACAATGTGCATGTGGCATAAATAGAATCCAAAAGGTAAACAGCAGTTTATTATGCTAGAGCCAGCCAGAGCTATTTCTCAATGAGAGACTCTCAGTGCTCATCTTTTGTGCTCTTCCTTTTAAGGGAAATACAACCTGGCTTCGAAATGATTTGTGTGTGTAGGGGGGTGGGGGGCGTGTGTGTATTTCACGGAGGCTCATTACCGATTCAGGATATGGACTGTTGCCCTTATACTGAAAGCAAAAAATGGTTTTCAGGCATATGTTAACTCTGATGATAACAACCTTAAGTGCACTATGTCACTGTTTTCTTGAGTTTTATAACAGGGACCATTTAGAGGTTTCGTTGTGTTAGTAGGTTTGGGAAGGAGGTTGTTTTTAATTAAGCTCCTCAGCTGCTTTTTCCACTGTTTGAAGCCAGATATATATCTCTAGCAAGAATATGTCTGATGCTACTAAATAAAGTCAGTGCTGGCAAAAAATAAAAGTGGGTTATTGTAGTTGTCTGGGTTTCTTGATCTCTTTTTATTGACCTGTGCAAATAATACCTCCGTGGTACAGCACTGAAAATTCTCCAGATTAAGAGGATGATTCTAGGCACTGGGACAATGTTAAATTTGTGTACATGCTCACTAAATTTTAACAGTCATATGGGGTTCCTTGCCTCTGGTGCAATGAGTAAGAGCTTATAATGAAACTTTTTTTATTAGTAGATACTTCAGTTATACTTTATTAAACTTTAGGGAATTAAAATTAAAACAGCTTCTCCAATAAGAGTTCCTTCTCCTCTAGAGTCATTTCTCCCTCTGTTTCCAGTTAGCATGTGTTTACATTGACTAATGTCTTGGCAACTACAGTTATGGTCGGCTGAATAAATATTGACTGTTTCAAAGATTGTGTGAATATTTGCCCAATAGGCAGCCCTGTTTTCTTAAATATTTGGCCTTTCATATTAGGTTCAATTTCAAATGATTTAAAAGCTTACTTAAGTATTGAACACAGCCAAACCAGCTTTAAAAAAACAAACAAACAAGCCTTTCCAGCACAGTTCAATGTAAGACATTGTATTCAGTAGGAAACAGACTTTCACCCAAACCTGAAGAGCAATGATTGTACTGAAAGAATTTAGAAGGGCTTCACTGGAGAGCCAGAGGGAGCTAGTTTCTGGGATTGAGAATTACAATAACTTGGATCCCAGCTCCATTACAACCAAAATGTCCTGTTTCCAGGGAGGTTCTTCTTTTGGAGACTTCATTTCTCAGCAAGATGCTTAAAATAATTAAAATAATTGTGTTGCTTGTTAAAGTGATTTATAGACAGATAAACAATCCCTTCCTAAATTCAAGATGGAATCCTGTGATACTAAATACTAGAGCAAGATTTGCCTACTTTCTCATATCCCATAGTACGATTAATCTTCAGTACCAGAAATCTATTTCTAAAAGCCTCTTGTTATTTTATCACTCCCCAAACAGCAACAGTAGTTCCTTATTGCCATTAAGATAAGGAACAGACTTGGTAATGTGATTTATCCTCAGTCTACCATTCCAGTTTCATCTCTCACCACTGTCCACTCAGTACTTTATACTCCAACCACAAAACATATCATGAACTTTTCGTAGCTCTGCACCTTCACATATTCTTTTTTAAGAGACAAATTTGCTTCACCTCTCTATCAGGCTGACAAACTCCTATTTAACCCTCTAAGCCCATTTTAAAGGTGAAAACCACTGTAAATCCCTCTAATAATTCCTCTGAATAGAATGAATCACTACCCTCTGAGACCAGTTTCTTAAAATATGGCACTTAATTTATTAAATTACAATTAATAAATTGCTTATTTCTGTCCATTTGCGCTAAATTTTGAGAGACTGTGTTTTAGTCATCTGTGTGTAGCACATGATACTTAATAAATTGCTATTTTTCTTAATTCAAAGCAATTTTTTTTAGAGACAGGGTCTTGCTCTGTTACCCAGGCTGGAGTGCAGTCCAGCTCACTGCAGCCTTGAACTCCTGGGTTCATGTGAGCCTCACACCTCAGCCTGCTCAGTAGCTAGGACTACAGGCTCATGCCACTGCACCTGACTAAATAATTTTTGTTTCTAAGTCATAATGGAGTTTTTCTAGCCACCAAATAATGAAGCCACACATCTGTAGCTTTGTATCTGAACAATAAGACTTTAGTATTTAAAAGATGATTTGAATAGTAAGCCTTCATAATAGTAGAGTAGATGACAGAATACAAACTGAATAAATGACCTGACCTTAGGAATTAGAATTAGGTGGCTGATTTTTGCAATTTTTCAAATCCTCCTGGATGATCCTCAAGTGACAACTGACTTGCCTTGTGGCAATAAAGCAAACTTCTAGCCTCTCACTTTCATTTGACAAGTGAGAGTAAATAATATTGTCTACCCCTCCTGTACTGGCTGCAAACTCCAATAGTATAAAATTGTCGCAAGTTTATCAGAAAATAATGCACTCATGATTTTTTGCTATAATTAATACCAGTATTTATTTAATACATTTCTTAGAAAATAAACCACTTTTATGTTTTGGGACTAAGCTTACAAATGGGTCATCCTTTGTTTGGTCCAGGCAAAAAACATAATCAAATAAGGTTTTGTGATTTGTAAGATAAAGTAGCATTTTGGAGAGTGAAAGCATGGGCTCATCTATATCTAGCTATCGCATATAAAGACTAAATTTACAGCAAAAATTGTAGCTTATCAATTCATTAATCTATTTGCTCAGGCACTGCAGATGTTCTACGTGCAAATGAGTAGAGTGGTTAAATTCTTCCACAAGCTTTCAAAGTGGGATTTGCAATACAGTCTATTGGGGTGCAGGAGCAAAACGCCTTTTCATGTGAAATGTTTCAAGTATATAACAGGACATAGAGAATACTTCGTAATGAGTATTCATGTGGCTGCACCAAGCTTTGGCCAACATCTTTTAATCTAGAAAATAGTTGACCGGGTGCAGTGGCTCATGCCTGTCATTCCAGCACTTTGGGAGGCCGAGGTGGGTGGATCACCTGAGGCCAGGAGTTCGAGACCAACCTGACCAACAAGGTGAAACCCCATCTCTACTAAAAATACAAAAATTATAGCCAGGTGTGGTGGCAGGCGCCTGTAATCCCAGCTACTTGGGAGACTGAGACAGGAGAATTGCTTGAACCCCGGAGGCAGAGGTTGCAGTGAGCCGAGATCATGCCACTGCACTCCAGCCTGGGTGATGGAGCAAGACTCTGTCTCAAAAAAAAAAAAAAAGAGTAAAAGGTGTTAAGCTTTTTTTATATATAAAGTACAAATTGCCTCTTGTGCCTACTCAGGCTATTGGCAGGGCCATCCTGTGTACCTGAGATGTGTTAAGAGTAGAGTGGAGTTTGCACAGCCCAGAAGGCTTGCAGAGTACAGCTGAGGGATCTTCTAGTCTTCACTGATCTGCATAAAATGGGCAGATGGTTCATAAATATTCCTGCAAACAAGTAGTACATCGAAAACAGTCATAATAACGCAAACCGCAAATGAAACCAAAGAAAGTGGAAGAGATGTGCTTCTCCAGGTCTCAGTGCATGCTCTCTATCTTCCATATTGTGAGGAAAAACAGTAACAGTCAAAGCAGGTTTAACAAGAAGTTAGACAAATCACTTTAAAGTGACCTTATTTAGACTACAGTTAACAATAAATTCTACTCTTAGGTTATATTAAGACTGTGACCTTATCATAGTCTGATGCTATTACTTAATCATATTCTCTAAATATGGAGCTATAATGATTAGCAAGGTGTGTTATGCTAGGTCTTTTTTTTTTCCCCATAAAGATTCTTCATCTTTAGAGTAGGGATTGACAAGCTTTTTCTGTAAAAAAAGATAGATAGTAAAAATATTAAGCTTTTCAGCTCATGAGTTCTCTATTACCAGCATGTCAATTCTGCTGGGAAAAGCAGCTATAGACAATCCATTAATGAATGAGTGTCACTAGGTTCCAATAAAACTTTATTTATAAAAGCAGGAAGGAAGCAGGCTGGATTTGACCTGCAGGCTATAGTTTGCTGACCCTTGCATTAGAGACACATATAGAAATGCTTATAAAAATAATATGATGGCTGGGCGCAGTGGCTCAGGCCTGTAATCCCAGCACTTTGGGAGGCCGATGTGGGCGGATCACCAGGTCAAGAGATCGAGACCGTCCTAGCTAACATGGTGAAACCTCTTCTCTACTAAAAATACAAAAAATTAGCCGGGCATGGTGGCAGGCGCCTGTAGTCCCAGCTACTCCAGAGGCTGAGGCAGGAGAATGGCGTGAACCCAGGAGGCAGAGCTTGCAGTGAGCCAAGATCACGCCACTGCATTCCAGCCTGAGTGACAGAGCGAGACTCGTCTCAAAATAATAATAATAATAATAATATATCTGGGATTAGCATCAAAATGTGTTAGAAATGTTAGGGAGAGAGGGTAGAGATATAAATGAGAACAGATGGGCTATGTATTGATAATTGTTGAAGTAAGGTGATGGGTACCTGATAGTATATTACATATTTCTGACTGTATATGTTTAACTTTTCAATAGTAAAAATAAGCCTCCGGAACATTAGGGCAAACCTCTTATTTTTTTCTTCAAAATCTTTAAAATCATCTTTCAATTTAGTAAGTTGACCACCTTTCACTAAATTTGATGATAAATGTTTGGGAGCTTATTCGAGGTTTCTTTAAAACAAAAGATAATTATCCACATACCACTGGAAGAAAAGTGTGTTTCTCTTTGCTTTGTAAAGGTGCCTGAAATAATATGTAGCCAACATTATAGCATTCAATTGAAATGTATTCCTTTGCTGACAAATACTGTTGGACCATATATAGTAAATACTGTTGAACCATATATAGTAAATACTGTTGAAGATTTGAAGGAACAAGTATTAGAACAAACTAGTCATGGGAGGTTTGCCAAATGGTTAGGTAAAAGTGCAGATGTTCCAACATCTCAGAGCTTATATGGTTTGTTAGATTATATTTCAGTTGTGAAGTACATAAAGGTCTATTCCAGTAACTATTGTATGGGAAACCACCCCAAATTTAGTGGCATAAGGCATCCATTTTATTATGCTCTTGGATCCCACTGGTCAGGAATTCAGCAGAGTGCAATGGGGATGGCTTGTCTCCACTCCACGAACTCCGGGGCCTCAGTAGGGAAGAATTGAATGCCTGGAAGTGACCAGAATGGTTGGGGCTGGAATCAAATGGAAGTTTCTTCACTCATATATCTAATACCTTGGTGAAGGCTGGGCTCAGCTGGGATGGTTAATGGAGCACCTACACATGGCCTTTTTGTATAGTTTAGCTTCTCATGGCGTGGCAGCTGGGAGGAAGCATCCCAAAATGGAGCCTCTGGAGAATGCCTGTTCCAAGACAAGTAGACAGAAGACAGAATTTTAAGATGCAGTCTTGGAAGTCACTTCTGCCATGCTATATAGATGGAAGCTATCATGAGGTGACCAGATTGAAAGGCTGGAGACATAGAACTCACCTCTAGTTGGAAATAATGTCAACATTTTTGGGACCATATATCACTGCCACAGGGACTGATTTTTTTTTTTTTTTTTTTTTGATGAGCCATTAAGGGAAAGTTAACCCAGAGATATATACCCACTGTAAGCAATAAATAAATTTTGCAAGTGTAATCACTGATTGAGTAGTCATTTTGATGGCGGAAAAAGAATTTTTCCAGGGTAAGTTTAATAAGAAACCACCCTACATGAAGTTTATTTATTTCTCCTTCATATATGATTGAGCTCTTTAGACATTAAAAATCTTCAACCACACAGGCACAAAGAATAGCATGTTGTATTGATATAGCTAATTTCATAGAAGAACAAGACTTTTAAATTAGTCTAGAATCTTGACAATATTTTGTGCTGAGTTGGGAAGTGACCATGAATATTTGTTGTTGTTGTTATTGTTTTGAGATGGAGTCTCACTCTGTCACCCAGGCTGGAGTGCAATGGTGCGATCTCAGCTCACTGCAACCTCCGCCTCCCGGATTCAAGTGATTTTCCTGACTCAGGCTCCCAAGTAGCTGGGATTACAGGCACCCACCACCATGCCCAGCTAATTTTTGTATTTGCAGTAGAGACGGGGTTTCACCATGTTGGCTAGGCTGGTCTTGAACTCCTGACCTTGTAATCTGCCTGCCTTGGCCTCCCAAAGTGCTGGGATTACAGGCATGAGCCACTGCGCCCGGCCTGACCATGAATATTTTTTGAACTGCATAGATGTTCTCTGGCTGTCCTAGGCAAAAGAACCTAAAGAACTGTCAAACATCAAAATGAATACGTATTTTTTTTTCAGAAAGGAAAATTGTTCCAGGTTTGCTGACCTTTTCTGTGGTGGCAAGTGAGTATCACTAGATTTCTAACTTGCAAAGATTTTGAAAAAAGAAAGACAAAACTACATCTGATGTTTCTCATCATCATAAAAATGAATGAAAACATAAATGATTCTAAAAAATAAACTTATAGAATGTTGAGAATATTTAAAAGTTAGAGTTTGGAAGTGAGTGCATTAATTTATGATTTTTTTGTTCCAAATACTCTTTGTTTCCTATAAATTCCCATATTCCTTTAGAAAACTTAGAAACATAATATTATAAATGTACTTTAATGTTTTCCAAATAACAAAATTTTCAATGGTTTTCCAACTGTTTTTTAAAAATACAAATTTCAGTATCTTCTGATTCTTTTTTAGAACAACTTAGTGACATCAGTGAAGATGAAAATTTATTAAATGAAACTAACAAAAAAAACCTGAAAAACGTGGATGGAACTGAACAATGATTAAGTTACTTAATAAGTGCACCCAGAAATGTAGTCCTTTTGGTCTCATAGATTCCTTACAATGTCTTTTTCCACTCTAAAAGCCATTACAACCTAGTACTATAGTGATAAACATAATTTAAAAACAGAGCCTTGAATTCCTTTATCACCAAGTAAACCAAAATAGTCAAAAGTACTATTGCATATTAAATCACATTTATCTGGCTAGGGTTATTAATAACTAATGTTTCTGTGATCTCAAAACTTTTGTGCCCTATTTTAATAATGTCACACATTTAAAAAATATTTACTTCATATTTTCTCATTACTTAAAATTTTCTGTTTGGGATATATTTTACAATATAATAATAATAGATGACTTATTTAGAACTTATTAGACTCTGGGCACTGTTCTAAATATATTGCTTATTAACTCTTTTAATGCTCATAACACCCCTATGAAAATGATACTGTTTATCTCTGCCTTAAGGATGAGGAATACAGTCAGAGAAAGAAGTATCTTATGCAGGGTCCCTACATAGATAAGAAGACATGACTGTATGTATTTTCTAAATAAATCTACATTTATTGGGGATCCAATAAAAATTATAACTGAACAAATTATTCAGTGACAAAAGTTTGGCTATCACTAACCTAGAGGATGAACCACGAATTCATGAAACAGTATGTGGGTGGGTAACCATAGTTTACATTAATCTATTGTCTATTACAAAATAACTAGAAGAGAATATTTAAATGTTTCTGGCATAAAGAAAACACATATTTAAGGTGATGGATATCCCAGTTACACTGATTTGATCTTTACAAATTATATGAATGTAGTAAATTATCACATGTAACCTGAAAATTGGTACATTTATTATGTACCAATAAAAATGACAAAACAAAAAAAAAATGATATCTGGACTATTCTCAGCCTAGCCCTAGTCCACAGTCATCCCATTTGCCAAGCGTGCTCTAGTCAGACCCCAGGTGGCCCTGAACACCCATCTTCCTTCCCGTCTCTCTGTCTGGGGTGTGCACTCTCCTCTTATTATATTAGCCTTTCTAGTCTTACCTGTCTTGCTTACTCATTCTTTGAGATCCAGTTCAAATGCTCACTTCTTCATGCTGCCCTCCTTGACTTACATCTGCAGAATTCGCCGCTCCCACGGTCACCATTGCCACTTGCTTTATGATAGTGTCAGTGTTTTCCTGTATTTGTTGATTAGTTTTTATAAGTTTTCTCATTTATCTTTCCCAGTAATACATAAGCTTGCAAAGGCCATTAACCATATTGGGTTCAACTTATTTAAAAAAAATTTCTTCTGTTTGGCACAATGCCAGACATATTCTCTTCCAGTTTCTCCTACTGCTGTGCTGATATTCAGCCTCCCATCGCCGGTTTGGGTATGAGATGCTGTCATCAGTACTTTAGTAGTCTATTTCATTTCATCTGAACAATGACCCAGTGAGGCAGGTCCTTTAGGAGACTATGTTTACAGGGATTAAGCAGTGAGTCCAAGGTCACACAGATGGGTGTGGAGATTCAAACTCAGGTCAGTGACTCTGAAGGGCACGTCCATATCCATTCTGCTACATAAAATCCTGTGTTCAGTACAGCTTTGATGGCATCACCCAGCCACTAAAGTATGAGAGATCTTTAGTGGCACAGAGTAGGGTTTTACTGTTTGGAGTAGGATGGGAGAAGGTATTTATTCTACTGCTTCCTTTTGAATGTATCTCTTGTGTATATCAGAAGATAATTGAGAGGGAAGGACAAGAAATGAAACTGAGGCAACCAGAGAGATGAACTTTTCTTTCCACCAGCCATGAAATTTAGCTCAGTGTCGATCCATAAGAAATTCTCCCAATTTTCCTCCTGTACTGTTTGTGTTTCATTTTTAAACGGTCACCTAGTGGATGCTTGAGTGTGGCCAGGTAAACTCATTATGTGGTAAGCAGTCGATTTCTTGGGCTTTCGATAGAAGATTGCATGTGGTTATAGCTGTTTGTAGAGTTTGGTGCAAGATATTGCTGCACCTACTACACTCATGTAGCTGATTTAATTCAACCAATGTCCATCTACTTTTCAGTGGAATCATTCTCTCCTGATTGTCTCAGGAGACGAGCTTTATGAGAAACCATTTTCTGACTCTGATTATATTGAGTTAATTTTTAACCCTAGTTACCCAGCTTCTGCCTTTTTCTTTTGAATAGTCTTAATAAACAATAATGATAATACAGTAGGCTTTCTTAATTAGTGATTATGACAAATTGATAGACTGTATGTGTCATTATCGTTATAGTCGTGTTTGGTGCAGTTTAGTATATTCTTCAAATTAAAACTAAAATCTTGTGTCCTGTCAGATCTTAAATGATAAAATCTAAGACACAGCATCACTGCCCATTTATATTTTTATGAACCTTTTGGCTTTGTACAAGTGTCTAGCAGATACCTGCATCATGGCTGTTTAAAACAGTGGCACATAACATACAGTAAATTTATAGGCAGTCATTTCTTCCAGTTGCCAACTTATGTCACTGTACTTGTGGCTGCAATAAAAAAAAATCACTATTTATTTCTTTAACTTTTAACATTGAAATGTGCCCCTATGGTATATATATATATTATGGATATATTACTATGTTACTGGGGTAGGTCTCCTGCCATTTCTCATCAGCAGAGCACATCTATTTGGGTGAGCTACATTTTAAAAATGTATACATGTCACAGTAATCATAACTGATATTTTAAGAGAGATTAATGAATTCTGTCCTATGTTTACATTGCAGGAAAATAAGCATCCTTAACAGGAATGCAAAAAATTTGATTTTGGAGATTTTTGTCATTCAACAAATATATATGTATATATAAATTAAAATATATTTAAATATAAATCTAAAAAGTATACCTGTATAAATATAGGTATACCTATATGTATAGGTATACATGTATGTATACATGTGTCTATGTATATGCATATGCATATACATAGACACATGTATACATACATGTATACCTATACATATAGGTATACCTATATTTATATGTATACCTATACATACCTATATTTATATGTATAGGTATACATGTATGTATACATATGTCTATGTATATGCATATGCATATACATAGACATATGTATACATATGTATACCTATACATATAGGTATACCTATATTTATACAGGTACCTATATTTAGGTCTACATATGTATACATATATGTATACAGGTATATATTTTTATATATGTATACATATGTATACCTATATTTATACAGGCATACATATATATTTATATTATACATGTATTATATATTATATTACATGTAACATATATTATGTATACCATATGTATACCTATATTTATACAGGTATACATATATATTTATACATGTATACATTTATACATATATTTACATAGGCACTCTATATAAGTGCCTATAATTTGCTGGCCGTTGCTATAGGCAGGGGATAAGACAGACAAAGTTTTTCCCCTCATGGAGCTTCCATTTGAATAGATATGTTTGAAATAAATTGCAGCCCTGAGGTTAGCTTTTGAGAAGCCTTCATGTCACAGCTGTAGATAAGAATATCATGGCAAACACAGTATGGATGGGAGCTCTTTTTAGCTGCACGTGCTGTAGAGCCTTGGTTAGGTGTAACATATGGTCATTCTACCCACCACTAAAATAAAACTCCGGGAGAACACAGCAGCTGTGGAATGGGATTGATGCTAGGCTGTTTTTGAAACTGTGGGATTTTCATGAAAAGAAAAAAAAAAAAAACATGAGGTTGAATTGCTGAGTGTTTATGGAGCCCCAAACAAAACTGAAAAATGATGTTTAAAAAGTAACTATTACTTGAAGTATATTTTCAGTTGACTAGCTGGAGAATGTAATGATTTCTTCCTTTTTAAAAATTTTCCGTTTTAAATGACCGTCCTTGGTTGGGTTCCCTGGGATATGGGCTCTGAGTGCAGACCAGCTTGCGGGAAGTTCACTGGTCACGCCCTGGGCATCAGCTCTGAGAGGAAGAGAAGACTCAGGGCTAGTAGAGGGAGAACTCCAAGGTCAATGTCCTTGCAGCAGAGGCCACAGTGGATTCCACGGGGAGCTCTGGAACTACAGTGGCTCTTTAGAATGTTCCAAACTCAGGCAAGTGCCCGGGACTTGAACACTGCTCTGCCCTGCTTTCATCCTCAATGTCACCTAACATGGCCTGCCCCTGGGGAGAGGGTGACTTAGAGTGAGCCAACCCTTTACAGCCCAGGACTGCTTTCTACATTGTGCACCAGCTGCCCCAGTGCTCCTTAGTGGACTCAGGGGTGCTGTAGGACTCAGTAGGAGCTACTAGCTCAAGACAGTTCGCCACTTCTACATAAGATTGCAGTTTTCCTTCCAAAACCAGCTTTTCAGTAGTCTCTGTGATTACAAAGCAAGTAACATGTGAAACTCAATGTAAAATAGAAAACAAGGGTGGTGATGTCCAGTCTTCCAGAGTTTGAAAAGTTGTGTAGTGCCTAGTGGGACTTGAATACTTATTAAGCTGTTTGAGCTACTTATTAAACAGTACGTTAGGTATCACTTTTAATTTAAGGAATGCCAGGAGAGGCTCCAAAGACTGATATAATTTGAGGAACTCTGGTCTAAGCAATTGCTCTAAGCCAATTTTGGGTGAGGAGGGCTCATGAATGGGGAGGACAACTGAAAGTTGTCAGCCACCAATACTCCCAGTAGGCAGGAGAATGAGTGCTTTTGTCCTAAAGACGGAATCTGGACTTAACTGACAGCATTCATTCATTTGGCTAAATATGGAGTGTCTCAATAATCTTTTCAGATACAAGTTTTTGGAGTCCCCAGACAAAACACCAAATAAAACAGCACTTCCTGTATTAATCAACTAGAGTCAATTAAAACGATTATAAGAGTTTAGTAATGCATGTATCTTATCATTCTGTTGCTACACAACATGTTAACACACACATAAATAACTGTGAAGAAATAGATAGGTGTTTCAAGATGGAGTCAGTCGGTATAATTTAAGTACTGAAGGTCCTTGCCCCAACTTTTCATTTTGAACTGCCACAGCGGATATTATTAGGATGAAAAAGCTTACAGCAAGGCCTCTTTCAGACTTAAGGAATCAAAACTTCCCTCTGTGTAAGTCAATCTGAATTGTGGTGGGAAACACAGTGTTAAAGAGTTTTCTTTATGTTTAGAAAGCTCCCCAAAAGGTGGATTTCAGAAGTATTTTTCCCCAAGGAAATTAGGGAAAATTAATAGCTGAAACTCAGGAAAAAGATACTCATTTTAATTTCAGTGTTTTAGTCTCATATCATAACCACTCTAGGATGGTAATATTTGAAAATTCTTGCCACTTGACTGATGGGTGTTTTTTGGCTTGCATAAAATCGGTTGCTTTTCCAGTAAGCTTGGGTCAGAAAACTCTTAAGTGTCCACAAAGCCTGGAAAAGTTTGTTAACTATAAATTTAACATCCTCCTTCATAAATTTTATTTATAACCCTGGGAGAAATACAGGCTTAACAACCCAAAGCATTTCATTTTCTCATAGGCTTGCCAGTATCATTTTTATGCCTTTTATGGAGTTTTTATATTAATGTCAATTTATCGTGGTTTTTTTTTTTTTTTAAACTTTCTCAGGAATGAGGATTCATTTGTCTACCTCAACTGACTGAGCATAATTATGGTCTGAATGGAGCTCATTTTAACCTTTAAGAATCTCAAATCTTGTCTTTGTAAAGTTCAAAAGAGCTTGCTGGTACCAGGTGGCATTTAGAGAGTAAAATCTTTTCTTAGTCATCAGAATATATAAGTTCCTCCTACTATGGTGTAAAGGCGAGTTTTTAAAGACACCACAGTGCAAAAGGACTGCCAGGGTGAAAAGCCGAGAGTGAAATGGTTTCTTCAGATGATTTAGCAAATCTCTAGAGAAGGATTTGTCTTAAGAACTCATTGCTTAAGTTCAGCATAGCGGCACTCGTGTTCTAAGAAACTAAACTGCCTCAAAAGGGAGAGAAAATAATTGTCTAGCCAGATTGTATTTGTAACCTGTTTATCCAGCAGATATTGGATGAAGTTCAGCACCTCTGGTGTGTGGCCTGTGAGTGTGGTTGTGAGTGTGCACGTGTCCAGCCTAGAAGACAACGGCCTGTGGATTGATGACAAGCGTTTATATCAGCCTGAAGAGAACCTCCAAATCTCATTGCTGTGTGATATGCCACGTTTTGTCCTTTGGTGGCAGACTTGGATAACAACATCAATTCATCATTTTATTTGTCTCCTAACACAGGTGGGCTGACCTGCAGCTTTATGATGTAAAAGTTTGTGTTTGTATTTGAAATATTGAAAATGTATTTGAATCATAGGCAACCACAACCCAAGAACATTTTTGTTGGCAAAATGATTTAATATATGCATAAAATATTTAAAACTTTTATCAATTCTAAAAAATACATTTTTCTTTGGGAGGCCAAGGCAGGTGGATCACCTGAGGTTGGGAGTTTGAGACCAGCCTGGCCAACATGGTGAAACCCCGTCTCTCCTAAAAATACAAAAAATTGGCCTGTAATCCCAGCTACTTGGGAGGCTGAGGCAGGAGAATTGCTTGAACCTGGGAGGTGGAGGTTGTAGTGAGCCAAGATCGCACCACTGCACTCTGGCCTGGGTGACAGAGCAAGACAACGTCTCAAAAAAACAAAACAAAACAACAACAACAACAAAATATATATAATATATATTTATTAAAACATAATGAAATAAGAAGACAAAGCTGCACTCTTCCCCTTTCACTTGCTCCCTCCTTTTGTGCTACCTATTTTGACCACATTTCACTCCCACCTATTTCCTATCTTTCCTACTACCCTTCCTCCCAAAGACCTTGGGTAGAAGAAATCTAATATTTTGAATCAAAATTTCATAACAGATGTCACCATCTGTTATAAATAAATTAATGTGTCCTAATGTCAGGCAAAGAGTGTTGAAAAAATTCCATAAATATAAATCAGTATCATTGTGACAAGTCAATGTGGCAAAATGTGTCTTTCATACAGAAGAACATGACCTGGTTTTCTTTTCTCTGGGATAATATCATTGAAATCTTTTATTCATTTTCTTAGTTATTTTTGTTTTGTTTGTGCACATTTCAGCTCCATGAAGTTATGCTTATTTTAATTGTTTTCATTATTTGTGGAAGCCCGGCTGTATTTTGACAAGCATGGCTTGCCATCTGGCATACGTAGAATCTAATCTTGTCTTCACCATTTACTCTCTGTGTGACCTGGAGGAAATCACTGTGGCAGTTTCCTCATCTGTAAAATGGGCATAGTCAAGTTTATCTCCTGGGGCTTGAAGTAACATATGTAAAGTGCCATTGATTTGCCTTTAACTGCAGTTTTGTTTGTGTGCCTTAACTTTTATACACCTATATTGTAAGTAGTTTTTATTTATAATTACATGTTTTTTTTCTCATCACACCAAGACCTTTTGGAAACAAAATAGTTTAACATTTCTAAGGGATTAGGGATGTATGGCCAGATAAATGGGATATGTCCATGTACTGAGTCCGTTGTTTGGAAGATGGGGTGGGTAGAGATAGAAGATTTCCTTGTGGTTTAATATAGGATCAATTTTTTGTTAGTGATTCATGGAAATTGAAGATACAACGTGTTTTTTTATTGGCAGGTTGTGAAGATTTCAGTGTACATCTATTTAATCACCCTTCTTAATAAATTTTTGAAATCCTCAGAATAAATTGTCAGTACAGAGGTTTACACTGATTTGTCCCATAATAACATGATAACAGCAGTAAGCTTGCCCTCTGAGTGTTAAATTGAATATTGACATATAATAGATCAAAGTTTAGATATGTGGAAGTTGTTTTTTTTCTCCCCCCTAACATCAGAATTGCTTCTGGGTCAGCAAGAGTTGACTGGAAGTTAATTGGTTGAATTAGCACAGCTAATAAATAACCCATCAGAGTGTCAGACACAGATGCGTAGACAACGGATGTCAAGGAGTCCCATGTGACCGGTGCCAGCACTTTCCAACATAGGCTGAGCATTTGTCAGTGTACTTCAGGCACTTTCGAGTCATCAGCATGGCTGTACATATTTTGAGATAGTTGCATGTAGCTACCTTAAGCTGATATCATTAAAGTTTTGATTTGTCCATCTCTTTTCACTTGCTTTGATTCCACATTCACTAAGCAATTTTCTGAGTTATGATATAATCTCCCATGTAGGTCTGTATACAAGAAGAAATCAGGGGAATTTTTGCATGATATAGTGTGGCAGACCAGGTCTCACTAGCCTCCATAGCAACTGTTTCAGTACTGACTGAGTGGTTAGGTGAAATATTAAAAGCCAGTGCCCTTATACAGAGGCTGTAATGTAACAAATGCCCACAGAGTTTTGCCTAGTCCAATCCTGAACCTTAAGGCATGATTGAACAAGTTTACTTGGAGTCTGAAGGAACTCCCCAAACCTTTATGATTTAGCAGGAGACAAAATAAGGGTTATCACCCTAGCACCTGGACCCATTTGGATTAAGTACACTTACTGAGGCTCCAGAAGAAGGTCTTCAGGACTCAGAACTTACAGATTAAAAGAAGTTAATCACTAATGTCTTTAGATGAATGCACACTTACACATAGACATATAGCTTAGAAGTTATATAAGCTCTGGAAAACTTTGTAATTTTGAGTTGGTCTGGCGATAATTTCCAGGCCTTCCCCCTGTAACCGGTTACAGAAATAAAAACTCTTTTCCTCTCCAGTTCATCTGCATCTCATTATTGGGACATGAGAAATAGCAGCCCAACCTCCAGTTTGATCTGGGAACAACTGTGCTTGGGACGGTTATTTATTGCTCTAAATCAATAAATTAGCATTGAAACTATTGCTGTGTCTCCTGGCAGGAATATATCCTTAGGGCAGTTTCTTAAAGGCTAGTACATGGATTATGCATTTTTGGAGCATTTTCTCAATCGTGGAGAGTTTTTGATTACATTTCTTTGATAATTCTTTTTCTGTGTCCTCTCTGTTTTCTGCTTGGTGCTCCTATAATGCATATTGAATGTCCTGTACCTGCCTTCATTGTCATTTAGCTTTTCTTTTTTAATCTTCATCTCTTTATTCTTACCCCTGAGTCTTGGGTGACTTTTCTCAAGCTTTTACTTTACTGATTTGATTTTTTCCAGAATCCTGACTGCCGCTCACGGCCTTCATTGTTGTCTCCCATTATGTGAGCTGGGCTTTCTATTTTTCCTGCTCTTGACTGTTTCTTTTCATGACCTTCTACTCTCATGTCAGAGATTCAGTGTGCTATTGAGTTCTGCTAAAAGAATAAATTTAAAATAAGTACTTCCATCTCTTGTTGTCTTTCTTAGGAAGATGGTCACTTTGCTTCTTCAAAATTTTGCTTATGTATGGGGGAATACCTTTGCTTTTCAAAGAGTAGCAATTACAGTGGGTTCTTTCAGAGATGGTATTGAATGTTCTTCAAATCGTTTAGGCTTTAATGAAGGGAGGAGAGAAAATTTGAGAGTCAGCAGCTTGGGCAGGGGTGGCCAGAAGCAAACTCAGTACCTGAGGCTGCCAGACCTATTTGTTGCCTGTTTCTTTCTATAGTTAGTGTGCAGGGGTTAGTTAGCCTCCCCCTTCCTTTCCTGGTCTGGGGCTTCTGATTTAACAGCCAGCCAGGACTGTGCTCCATCCTTCATTCCTGGTGAAAGCCAGTCTTCATCTAGCACTGAGTTCTGATGTCTGGTACCTGCTCACAGTGCCCTCCAACTCCTGCTGTACCGCCCAGATGCACTGGGAAAGTCACATGTGCTTCCGGCTGCCCTCTGGCCACACTCATCACCAGCCCTGACACTGTTACCTAATGGCCAGTAGTGAGCTGGGATCACTTCCACAACCTTCCCAGGTGCACGCTTTCTTCACATTTAAAATGTCTTCATTAGGGTGGTTTTCCTCAGTCTGACTCCATCTGCTTTATATCTAGCAAAAAAATCCTTGTTCTTTTTGTTGTGAAAAATATAAGCAGATTATTCCTTATTAAAAAAATAGTCGGTCATTTCAGTGGATATTTGAATTGGGGGATGGAAATAAGTGTGTTTGCAGCTGTACATTACCTAGAGAACCAAATTTCATTTTTCTGTTGTTGCTAGGGATGTAAATTTATGTATTATTTATTATTTTTAAAATAAAAATTATATATGTATATAGTATACACATGTTTTGATGTAAGTATACATGGTGAAAGAGTATTGCAGTCAAACAAATTAACATATTCATCTCCTCACATAGTAACCTTGTTTTTCTGGTGATGACAGCACCTGAAATCTACTCTCTTAGTGAATTTCCAGAACCCAGTACAGCATTATTAACTATAGTCATCATGCTGTGCCTTAAATCTCTACACTTATTCATCCTATATTCATCTTACAAAGCTTGGTAACCTTTGATGAACACCTCCTCATTTTCCCACCTCTCTACCCCTGGCTATCAGATACCTTTAAAAAATAATCCACCACTAAATGTTAAGTTTTGTTTAGTATGGTGGGTGCCAGTTATTGTTACCAGTAATGAGTGATTATTTACCCTAAGAAAGAGCCAGGATTTATAGCCTTGAAGAAATCCAATTTCTGCCCTGTCCCAGGCTCCCTGCTATGACTGCCAGCCTAGGAGGCTCTGTCGAACTCCAGCAGAAACTCTCATCCTGCTGAGCTACTCAGAGGAGGCCACGGAGTATGCTGAATTCTAATGATGCTGTGTACACTCAATGCCTGTCTACTCAGTTGTTATGTAAATAGTGTCTGATGCTTACAGAGTTGAGTTAAGGCATCCTTCCTTCGGTGTTTCTGAAAGAAAAAGGTAAATAAAACAAACTCAAAAGGAATATTTGGTACTTCACTCAGTTGTCCACCTGTACCTTGGTGAGTTTGTATTTATAGTGAGGAGAGATGACATTGGGAATAGGAACCAGCTGTTTCTGAGATACAGTGATGAACTTTTACAATATCCAGAGAACGTAAAAATAATATAAATTCCATGTGGGTGGCAAATTGCCCCCAAGTGGACTGACCCTTTGCAATGAAGAGAAAACTTGTCAGCATTGTATTTTTGTTGTAGGTCACCATGGTGATTAATGAACACAGATCCCAAATGTAAAATGTGGTGGAATCATTTTCCATGGCTGGTTAATAACCAGGTCTATTACTCCCATAAACCTCAAGTCACGTTGGTGACTCTTTCCTTCTACCTTTAACCTGACTACCTCCACATATGTATAATGCTCTGAAGATGAACAGATAGGCAATGAACTTGCTTTGCTTCAGAAAGACATTGAGGTAGAGAAAGGCTCAGACTGCAGTTGCTGTTAGCTCTTATGTTGGCAAAAGATCCCCAACTTCCAATTAGCTAGAGCAAATTGGAACCAAAGTAGAAAATTGAATCTGTAGACTTGGCCTTGTATAATCAAGAAAACTTCAGAATTCTGGCTACTCTTATGGTGGAAATAGAACACACTCTCATCAATCATACAGTTAAAGGTCCAAGCATATGAACATTATAAAGAACTACCTTTACTTTCTTTCTTTCTTTTTTTTGAGACAGAGTCTCACTTTGTCACATAGGCTGGAATGCAATGGCATGACCTTGGCTCACTGAGACCTCCGCCTCCTAGGTTCAAACAATTCTCCTGCCTCAGCCTCCCAAATAGCTGGGATTACAGGTGCCCACCACCACACCTCACTAATTTTTGTATTTTTAGTAGAGTTGGGGTTTTACCTTGTTGGTCTGGCTGGTCTTGAACTCCTGAACTCAAGTGATCTGCCTGCCTCGGCCTCCCAAGGGATTGCTGGGATTACAGGCATGTCCTACCTTTTCTTTATTGAGGTGGATCTGTAATTTCTCCACTTACTCTGCAAAATACCTGTGATGAGGGTCTTTTGGAGAAGACAGTAGTGAGATCGTGGTATTTAATCCTTTGATATTTAGTGAGAGAGTCCATTGTGTCTCACGTTATGCATTAGATCCAGAGTTAAGTTTACAAATATTTATTTCTGCATTGGAATTGATTGTGAGATTCTGTGTGGGTATTGTTGTGCTTGTGCATTTGTGTGCGTGTTGTAGTTGTTATTGTTGGTGGGGTCGTTAATAATGAAAGGAAACACATCCTCTCTTTGGTGATTCTCTTAACCCACTGTCAGCTGAAATAGAGTTCATATAGTCTTGGCAATATTTGCAACACTCTGATACCTCTTAAAACAAATTATATCTTTAGATGTATTTACAGTCTAGTTTACTACTGCTGCCTCTTTTCATTTCTATTGCCACCAGTTTAGCCTTAGTTTTCTCTTGCCTGAAAGAGTGTATTTCAGTGGACTTCTCTATCACTGGTTACCTTCCCCATAGATTCATTCCATCTTCAGTTGCCAGATTAATCTTTCTAATGCTCAATTCTAATGATGTCTCTCCCATCCCCAAATTTTCTCAGTCTTTCCCATTGCCTAACAAAAATAGAGTTCTAAAATGATATTTATTTCAAACATATGTGTGCCTGTCTCCCAACTCATTACATCTATCAGCTTGATGCCTTTTCCCCGTTACTCTGGGCACAAAGCCTTCTTTTTCTGTTCCCGTTGCCGGAACTCACTCAGCTCTTCAGCACCTCACCAGGCCTTCGCTGTGCCTCAGATCTCGGTTCTGTGATCACATTTCTCTGTATCCGTCTCCCCGTGGGCAAACTCCTCTCTATACTGAAGCCCTTTTTTCAAATCTTCTAACTCTTTGCCCTGATGAAAATTCACCTCTTTTTACTGACAATGCTACATTTTCTCTTTGCCGTCTCCTGCCCTGGTTCAAGGAAAGAGAGACATTTTGATGGCTGTCTGCATACTAAGTCGGCTATACGAGGGGCACCATTTATCAAAGAGCTATACCTATGTTACTGAGTGGAAGTGGTCTTTGCACCAAATGAGTAATTACAGCTCTTTCTCTTTTAATACTTTTTTTTTTCTTTTTTTTGCCAAACTCCTCTTCTTTTTCTGAGATGGAGTCTCGCTCTGTCGCCCAGGCTGGAGTGCAGTGGCGCTGTCTTGGCTCACTGCAACCTCCGCCTCCCGGGTTCAAGCGATTCTCCTGCCTCAGCCTCTTGAGTAGCTGGGACTGCAGGCATGGACCACCACGCCCAGCCCTCTTCTTTTTGAAAGGTTAGCATTGCTATGCTACCTTCCCTGAAGAGCCTCTTATGGGCTGTGTGATGGATTCCTGCAGAATGTTCCCCTGTGAGCATGCCTTATAGCTGAGGTCTAGGACAGCCCCATTGCACTGTTCTTGCATCTTCGTTAGGATGGGAAATAAATCCTGCCATGCCTTTGATACTTCTAAGCAGATATTCTTCTCTCCATTCCTAGCCTGCTTACTTCATTGGGTTTGGTGAATAGAGTTATGATGTAGCCTAAATCTAGATATCCTTTTTGCTTTTACATTTTCTGTGTATGGGTTACTTTTATATCACCTTTTGAATATCCACATTTAATGACCTATCCCTGCACATGTACTCGGTTATTCTTTTAGGCACTAAAATATCGTATTATTTTCCATCACTTAATAGCCAGCTAAGCCGGATTCAGCTGTAAAGAGCAGTTCTAAATCTCCAAAGGCTCACAGCAATTTGCAGAAGCAGGAATTTGGTCTAACAAATTGTTTTTCTTATGATAAGTAACCTAGTCATAGTTTGTCTCTTTTTAAAATGCCTCACGAAACAGCAGCCACTCTCTGAATACTGCTGTTGATGGCACCATAGCATCGAAGGAGGACAGCATGCTGTCAGCTTGATGGCTGCCAGCCCTTTTGAACAATTTCTCGTCCTCATTTTCCTTTCTTTGTACCTGTTTACTGATAAAATTTGGTTGCAAATTATGTAAATTTAATATGGTAGCCTACATTCCTCTTGTAAGGAACAATAAGCCAAACTTATACTAAACAATCCCATGACCCTTCTTAATACCCTTTTGTAATTACTTCTATAATTGGATTATCAGAAATTATTGACACATGTGAAGTCTCTTCAATAGGGCATAAGGAGTTGTCAGGAAGGGGGTAGGATTTTTATATTTTTGTCCCACATATATGACTTTGCATAAACAACTCTATGATACCAAAATTAATATAGAAAGAGAGTTCACAAAACTTGATTCAGCAGCATAATATCTGAGATATAAATGCTTCCCGTGTTCTTTAAAATGTGTGTTTTCTAAACTGAACTTATTTTGCTTAGCTAACAAGTTATTAAAAGACAAAAAAAAAAAAAAGCAACCCAAAGCAGCATATCCTTCTTTCCTTTCCTTCTTGTTATCCCATCCTGGAATAATAATATTCATCAGCTAACGGAAAGTCAGCTACTTCAAATAGTACTAATGGAACTTGCTAAACATACTGATTAGGGCTTTTTACTTTTTAAAATTTATAGTGAAGTACTTTATAAAGGATTCTTTCTTTTTTGGGGAAGCTCTTTTACTGTATGGAAGCATGCGTATGTTTCTCTTAATAGACTTTCAGCCTTGACTAACACTTTCAATGTTTTATAACTCCCAGGCTGGCTAAAAGTAATAATACCGGTTGAAATGTGATCGACACAAACATTATTTATTTGGTAATTTAATGCTCTTGGGAAACTATTTGGGGTAGTTTTCATTCTGGAAGTTGTCAATGGTAGAGAAAAAGAAAATTAAAGCAAAACTACATCATGTACAAAGGAGAACAATTTTTAATTTGAGAAAATTTGCTCATGTAATCTTCTTTTTTTTAATAGATCATTCTCTGTCAGAATATTTCTGGTCACTTTTGTCCCCAGCATACAAATACAAGGGTTGATTTCTAACTGTTCACGGTCAAGTCTGTGCCTGCAGCATCAATATTTAGCAGGCCACTTCCTCTAATTATATCTGTGATGGAAGGTGAAACATTAAAGAACCCTATTAGTGAGGCACGTCATGTCACATTACAAATTAGCAGAGGTCCTCAAATGTGGATTGGAATCACCTGCGGAGCTTTAAAAATGCTCATACCTGGACAGGCATGGTGGCTCACACCTGTAATCCCAGCACTTTGGGAGGCCAGGGCAGGCGGATCACGAGATCAAGAGATCGAGACCATCTTGGCCAACATGGTGAAAACGCTGTCTCTACTAAAAATACAAAATTACAAAACCCTGTCTCTCCTAAAATTACTAGAAAATACAAAAATTAGCTGGGCATGGTGGCACACACCTGTAGTCCCAGCTACTTGGGAGGCTGAGGCAGGAGAATCTCTTGAACCCAGAAGGTGGAGGTTGCAGTGAGCTGAGATTGTGCCACTACACTCCAACCTGGTGACAGAGTGAGACTCCGAATAAAAAAAAAATGCTCATACCCACGTCCTAACTTCAGAGATTCCTAAATTGTTTTAGAATGGGGCCCAGGCATCAGCATTTCTCTAAAGTTCCCCACATAATTCTAGCACGGCCAAGGTTGAGATCTATTTATATCTAGATTCATTCAATTACCTACAGTCTTCAAAATAAATCTTGAAAGTTTTAACAAGAGTAATTTCTCTAGGAAGTCTTTTTTGGAATGGATTCATTTTAAATTGCAGAAAGATTTAGTGAGAATATCAACAGAAAATCTTGGTCTTGGCCAGTTTTATGAATAAATAAAATAAGATAAAGACTGCATGAGACTATATTAAACTATATTATGCTAGTGTATGCTTTTCTCTGAAAAAATCATACTGAGTTTAAAAATTATGCATATGAAATAATTATGGACTCATAGGGGGCATAAGCAACTTTTATTAACAAATAGCAAGTGTTTATTTCTTTGAAACATAGAGGTTAAAAAGCCATCTTTTAATTAAATGCTTAAAAAATTCACTACTTTTGGTGACAGATTTTATTTGCACAAGAATGACAAAAATTTTACCTTCTTTCACTACTCCTAGCACTGTCCATCTAAATCTCAGACTTAATGCAATGAGTTGGAGATATATTACCTCCTGACAATTTCACAGTTATCGTTATCCATTATCACTGGCATATAAACCACATCTATTTTCTGATTTAGCAGTAGGAAAATCTGGGGAAATTAATTTAAAATATAATGTTCCTTTTCTTTTCTTTTCTTTTTGACGGAGTCTCACTCTGTCGCCCAGGCTGCAGTGCAGTGGCACGATCTCAGCTCACTACAAGCTCCGCCTCCCAGGTTCACGCCATTCTCCTGCCTCAGCCTCCTGGATAGCTGATACTACAGGCGCCCACCACCACACCTGGCTAATTTTTTTTTTTTTTGTATTTTTAGTGGAGATGGGGTTTCACAATGTTAGCCAGGATGGTCTCGATTTCCTGACCTCGTGATCTGCCTGCCTCAACTTCCCAAAGTGCTGGGATTATAGGCGTGAGCCACTGCACCTGGCCTATAATGTTTATTTTCTAGAAGCAAAATATTTCTCTCTCTGAGCTCTATACCATATAGTAAAGTTCTTTTAATCAATTTGCCTCTTTTGACCTGGGGTGCTTTTTTTCCTATTTGATACCTTTATCACTGGTGATTTTAGAATAGACTCATTCTAGTTAGCTTTGAGATAGATACCAACACCTAAATGATACACTCACTACATAGTAACATTCATGTTTTGGTGACTTTTTGAGTTTATGCTGTTATACAATACCACAAATTGTATAATCATAAGACTTTCACCTCTGTGGCCTATCAACTCCAAATTGCAGCTAGACAGGTATGAAACTGCTTGACAGTGCGGTAGTGTCCTTGTTAGACTCATGGATGAGGAAAAGGCCTGCGTATTTTTCCAACCTATTCTTTGCAGGACAAGGCTAACTTATTTTCAGGCAAACACCTTTCCCTGGGTCTCCCTAGGAGAATTATGCCATTCATGCTAGGACATTCTGTAGTATTTGGAAGATAACCGTTGTCCCAAATGTTTGGCTATAGTTTTGTTTAGAAGTAGTAATTGGTTTCAGATGAAGCTTTGCATAAGTTCAATTTCTAGTGTTCTATGAATATGTGAATAATGTTAAATTTTCTTCAAGGTGATGATAGATGAATCCAAGTAAGCTTTCTGGATAGCATTTAATTTGCTATCATATGAGATAAAGGGTAAAAATCAAGCTAATTGATCAATTATATTTATTCAGGGATCTAGAAAAAACAATTTGTTTTTCTTAATCCAGAGCAAAGAATTGTAATCACTGCTATATACAGGTTAAGCTTCTTATTGAAGAGGTCTTTCTGGGTGAGCCCCAGTGAAGGGTGTTCTACCTGTCCCTTGGGGTAAGAAGTCAGCCTTACCCCAAGAGATAGCCAGGGGAATTCACAGATTAATTCCCTTATGCATGAATCTGACAATGAGGCTATCAACATTATAAGCAGTTTTCTATCTAGCTACATTTTGGACTTTGTAGTCCAGTGAGGTGAAAGTCCTGTGATTGTACAGTTAGCAAATTTTATATGACAGTATAATCTTAAAAAATAACATAGAAACAGAAACATTAGAAACGTAAGTCACAATTTGTGAGTATGTCATTTTTTAGGGAAAAATAAAATATAGTAACGATTTATGAGGCCCCAAAGTTTTATATAAAAATGAAAAAGCTGTTTGGCAGTTAGGAATGACTGTAGATTTCTGTCATATCAGTCTTGACAACTGTTAAAAGACATTATCATCACAAATAGGGCTGCATTTCACTCTGTCTGTCAAATACAATCAACATATATGACTTTAAGAAAGTGTGACCATTTTCCCAGAGTGACACCAACAAGATGGTGGAATAGGAATTTTTGTTTAACTTTACTCACCTCACAGAAATCCACCTAGCAACTATCCACAGGCAAGAATACCATCCCAAATATTCAAGAACTTGGGAGTGAGTGCCACACCAGAGAAACTAGCCAACAGTGTCATACTGTAGGAAACACCGCCAACGAGTCTTCTACGCTTGAATTCCTAGCAAGCTTCCCGACATTTGCCAGGTGCTCCTAAGCCAATGATTATGGAGGGAGCATCTGGCCCTGCCTGACCCTAGCAGTGGAGAGGTAATCCAACTAAGTTCTGGCGCTCACATGAAATCTTCCCCAGATTGGGAGAGAAGCAACTGCATGTCAGTGATTACTCATGGACACAATATCTGGTCCTGCCCAAGCCTAGCAGTGAAGAGATGATCCATCTCAGCCCTGATGCTCTCATTATGTCTTCCCCAAACCAGGAGGCAGTTGCAGGTCAGTGATTACCCATGGAAAGAGCATCTGGCCACCACCAAACCTTGGCGTTCTACTCTACCCTAGACCAGTAGCTAAGCCCAAGTCCACACATGTCTATAGGGCATGTCCTCTGGCCTTGTCCACCTTGTGTGGCTGAGCAACAACCACAAAAATCTCACCCAGCATGGGAGCCTGTCATACAGCCCTGCCCAACTACAGGTTCCAAACAACAGAGCCAGGGAAGACAACTTGCAACTCTACCTAATCAGACATGGCTGCAGAGTCCAATCAGCAGCCTCATCTGGTGGCAAAGTTCAGTTAGTGGTTTCACTGATCACAGAGCACAGCCAGAAATACTATTTGATCTCAGAGCACAGGAAGCAGCCCAGCCCAATTATAGAACCTGACACCAAGCAAAGGCTGCCAGCCACCCATCCAGAATCTCAGGCTAGACTAAATGGTAAAGATCTATAACCATCAAAAAACACCTGCAAAGGCTGGAAAATTTGGCCTTCTCCTCAAATGCACAGGCATAAGGACACAAAGGTAATGAAAAATCAGGCAACATGACACCACAAAAAGAAACCAATAAAGCTTGTGTAATAGACCCAGAATAAATGGAGATCTATGAAATGACTGACAAAGACTTTAGAATAATCCTCTAAAAGAAGTTCAGGGAACTACAAGAAAATACAGATAGAGAATTAAGTGAAGTTTAGAAAACAGTTTATAAACAAAATGAAAAGTTTGACAGAGAAATGGAAGAAACAAATAAAAAAATCAAATGAAAGTCATAATGATAAAGGATATGATAACTGAACCCTAAAAGTCAATAGAAAGCTTCAAAGAAGACTGGATATGGTGGCACTTGCCTGAAATCCCAGTACTTTGGGGGGCTGAGGCAGGCTAATCATTTGAGTCCAGGAGTTCAAGACCAGACCAAGCAATATGGAGAAAACCTGCCTCTACCAAAAAAAAAAAAAAAAAAAAAATTGCAAAATTCAGTCAGGAATGATGATGTGTGCCTGTAGTCCCAGATATTCAGAGGCTGAGGTTGGAGGATGGCTTGAGCCCTGGAGGTTGAGGCTGCAGTGAGCTATGATTGCACCTTTGCACTCACTGGGTGACAGAGTGAGACACTCTCTCAAAAAAAATGAATAAATAAATAAATAAATAAATATACTTCAAAGCAGACTTAAGCAGCAGAAAGAATCAGTGAGTTCAAATATAGGACATTTGAAATTATCGAATCAAAGCAGTAAAAATCAAAAATATAAAAGAGTGAAGAAGGCCTATGAAAATTATAGAACACCAGTAAGTGGACTAACCTTTGCATAATACAAATTCCTTAAGGATGAGAGAGCACAAAAGGCTTAGACAGCATATTTAAGAAAATAATGGCTGAAAAATTCCCAAATCTGGAGAAAGATAATCTCATGGAAGCTCAGAGGTTGCCAATCAAATTGAACCCAAAGAGGAGTTTACTATACACATAATAATCAAATTATTAAAAATTAAGATGAAGAATACAGAAAGTAGCTACCGAAAATAAGCATACCACATTCAAGGGAGCCCCAGTACATCTTTCAGCTTATTTCTCAACAGAAATCCCACAGGCCATGAGAGAGTGGGATGGTATACTCAGAATACTGGGGAAAAGAAAGACTATCAACCAAAAATACTTTACCTGGTAAAGCTGTTCTTCATAAATGAGGGACAAATAAAAACGTTCAAGCAAATAAAAACAGACAAACAAAAGCTAAGGGAGTTTATCACCACTAGGCCTGCTTTACAGGAATTACTAAATGGTTTCTTTAAGCTGAAAGAAAAGGCTTTTAATAACAAAAGATATGTGAATGTAAAAAACTCTTTGGTATAAGTAATGCCTGGTCATACTCTGAATTCTCTAATACTGTAACGGTGGTATATAAAACAATTGTATTCCTACTAGGAGGGTTAAAACACAAAAAAATTGAAAACAACTATAGCTAGAATAAATTGTTGAGATAGAAATTGCAAAAACAAATGTAAATTTGGACTTCAATATCATAAAAGTTGTTGGGAGGGTGAAAGTGTAGTTTTTATATGCATCTAAAGGCAAGTTGTTATCAGCTTAAAGTAGCCTTTCATAAGGATGAGATATTTTATGTAAGCCTCATGACCACCACAAAAGTAGAAACCTATAGCAGTTTCACATAATGTAAGAAGAAAGAATTCAAAGCATATCACCACAGAAAACCATCAAACCACAAAGGAAGACAGCAGGAGAGGAAGAAAAAAAGAAGGGACCTAAAAAACAATCAGGAAACAAATTACAAAAAGACAGTAGCAGGTTCTTACCTATCAATAATTACCTTGAATATATGTGGTGTAAATTCTTCAATGAAATGATATAGAGTGGCTGAATGGATTAAAAAAGAAATAAGATCTAACCACATCCTTCCTACAAGAGCCTCACCTTATCAGTAATGATACATGAACTGAAAGAGAAGGGATGGAAAATGGTATTCCATGCAAATGGAAACTAAAAGGGAGCAATGATAACTAACTTACATTAGACAAAATATAGTTTAAGTAAAAAACAATAAAAAGAGACAAAGAAGTTTGTTACATAATGACAAAGGAGTTAATTCATCAAGCAGACATAAAAGTTGTAAATATATGTGCACTAAACATTGTAGCACTGAAATACATATAGAAATTATTAAATGATCTGAAGGGACAGATAGATTGCAATACTGTAATAGCAGGGGAATCTGAACACCACACCTTAAACAATGGACAGATCATCTAGATGGAAAAGAAACACTGGAATTGAAGTGTAATTTAGATCAAATAGACCTAATAAATATGTACAGAACATTCCATCCAACAATGGTAAAATACACATTCTCCTCAAATGCATATGAAACACTCTCCAGATAGATCACACATTAGGCCACAAAACAAATCTTAACAAATTTAAGAGAATGAAAATAATACGTGTGATAACAGGTTAACATCCAAAATATATAATGAACTCAAACAATTCAATAGCAAGAAAACAACTCAAATTATATGTTGGCGAAGTACTTGAACAGTCATTTTTGAAAAGAAGACATATAAATGGCCAATAGGTATATGAACAAATGCTCAGCATTGCAAATCATTAGAAAAATCGAAACCACAATAAAAGAGCCAGGCATGGTGGCATCTGCCTGTAATTTCAGCCACTTGGAAGGCTGAGACAGGAGGATCATTTGAGACCAGCCAGAGCAATATAGTGAGGCTCTGGCTCTGAAACAAAAAATGAAAAATAAAAATAAAAATAAATTATATAATGGGTATCACCTCATACCCGTTAGAATGTCTTTATCAAAATGATGAAAGGCAAGTGGGAGAGGATATGGAGAAAAAGAAACTTCTGTATATTATTGGCAGGAATGTAAATATTATGGAGGTTCCTCAAAAAACTAAAGATAGAAATATTGTATGACTCAGTAATTCCACTTCTGGGTATATATTCAAAGGAACTGAAATCAGTGTCGAAGGGATGTTCATTGCAGCATTATTCACAATAGCTGAGATATGGAAGCAACCTAAGCTTCCATCAGTGGATGAATGGATAAAGAAAAGATGGTGTATATACATAATAAACTACTCTTAGACCTTAAAAAAGGGGAAAATGCTGTCACTTGTGACAACATGGATGAATCTGGAGGACCTTATGCTAAGTGAAATAAGCTAGGAACAGAAAGACAAATACTGTATGATTGTACTTTGAACTCATAGAATTAGAGAGTAGAACAGTGGTTACCAGAGGCTGGGGTAAGGGTAGGGGGTTCGGGAGGGAGGGAATGAGAAGTTGTTAATCAAAGGTTACCAAGTTTCTAATAGACAGGAAGAGTAGGTTTTAATATCTATTGCATAGCAAGGCATCTATAGTCAATAATAATGTATTATCTACTTCAAAGTAACTAAGATAAATGTTTAAATATTAATTTTAAAAAAAGAAGTGTGGAGGCCAGGCGCGGTGGTTCATGCCTGTAATCCCAGCATTTTGGGAGGCCAAGGCGGGCGGATCACCTGAGGTCAGGAGTTGGATACCAGCCTGACCAACGTGGAGAAACCCCATCTCTACTAAAAACACAAAATTAGCCAGGTGTGGTAGTGCGTGCCTGTAATCCCAGCTACTCAGGAGGCTGAGGCAGGAGAATCGCTTGAACCTGGGAGGCAGAGGTTGCAGTGAGCTGAGATCGTGTCATTGCACTCCAGCCTGGGCGACAAATGCGAGACTCCATCTCAAAAAAAATAAATAAATAAAAAATAAAGAGGTGTGACTAGAAAGAGTGTCAGAGAAATTGGAAGGGTAACCAGAAATCAGCTACTTTTGGCTATCCTTGTGGGAGAGGGATTTTAGAATTAAACCTCAGACCAATGCCCAGTAAACCAAGTGGAAACTGAGTTTCTCAGAATTGCCTTGCTGGGAGCAAATTGTGTGATATAGAGTGGCTGAATGGAAAAAACAACAACAAAAACAACAAGATCTAACCACATGGTACCTACAAGAGACTCATATTACTAGTAAGGAAACAAACTGAAAGAGAAGGGATGGAGAAAGTTTTCCCATGCAAATGGGAACTGATAGAGAGCCGGGATAATTAACTTACATCAGACAAAATAGAATTTAAGTAAAAAACAATAAAAAGAGACAAGGAATTTGAAATCACTTATTTATTGTTGTATAAGTCAACGAGCAAACTATTCTAAGTACCATAAAGGATATGTCCATCAGGTTCACATGACATCCTTGGTGTCTGACCATCACTTGCTTAGTAATTCAGCACATCCATGGGCCTCTGGAGCTGATGGTGGGAAAATGGGCCTGATTTTGCAGTAGAAAAAAACTGAGCTGGAAAACTGAAGATTTCATTCTGGACTCAGCTTTCCCTGTATATAATGATTGGCTTTCAGACACTTCAGTAACTTCTTGGGGCTCTGTTTCTTTATGGTGTCGTTGGTTTGGGTGGTGGATTGTGTGCCTTTAAGGACATTCCACTTCTGATACTGCTTGATTCTAAATTCCATTTATTCTGTTCCATTCTTTCATTTCTCTCTTTTGTAGTTGAATTTCAAGTAACCAGTTATAGATGTAGCTCAGAGTGCCACATTTTTTGTAAAGATAAGTTTCAGTTTGAAGTCTAACCAGGTGATTATTTTTGATATAAAACCAATTTATTCTTCATATACTGAAGACAAATGTGTACTTCTTTGGAATGATTGCTGTTAGTTATGAGAAGAGATTGTACAGCCATGGAAAAAATATTCGTTATCCATAAACATTCACCCGCTGATTTTCTTCTAGTTTTCTTCCCCCATTTTGGCAAGCTAATTGAAGTTAGGCTATTTCTAAATAAAGAGATTCACTAATTGCAAGTTGGCCAGTTTCTTGGGAGATTTTGGAAAGTCAAAATAGCTAGAAGGAATTCTAACAACTCTCAAGCCCCAAATCCCTTTGTGGTTGATACAGTTTGATTTTCCCATATTCTTTTCTTGATTTGTCTCATTTCTTCCCTTCACTAGTTTCCCATTTCTGAAGAAGGAAGTAAAATGTCCGAATTGCATTCAGGGCATTTAAAAAGAATTTGTTCTGCATCTCTAATTACCTTTATCTATTATGTGAGGATTTTACTCACTTTGCCAAACTGCATTGCTACAAAGCCCATTAGGGATTTTTAAAACCAGGATTAGAGCATGCTGCATATTCAGAACTTCAGTTATTAATTCATTTCTAGTGGAAAAATTTTGTTCTAATTATTGTAGCATTGCAATGTTGGACATTGGTCAAAGCTTTCAAAAATGGTAAAAAAAGCAACTTGAATTTACAGTTGACCTTTGAAAACCACAGGGCTTAGGAATACTGACCCACAGTGGAGTCAAATATCTTCATGTAATTTTGAATCCCTTGAAACTTAACTACTAATAGCCTACTGTTGATAGAAAGCCTTAACAATAACATAAATGATGTATACATATTTTGTATGTTATTTTGCTATATGCTGTAGTCCCTCCTTTTTTTTTTCCTTTTTTTTTTTTTTGAGACAGAGTCTCACTTCGTTGCCCAGGCTGGTGTGCAGTGGCGCAATCTCGGCTCACTACAACCTCTGCCTCCTGGGTTCAAGCAATTCTCCTGCCTCAGCTCCCTGAGTAGCTGGGATTACAGGCATGTGCCACCACATGCGGCTAATTTTTGATGATGGCCAGGGTGGTCTTGAACTCCTGACCTCAAGTGATCCACCCACCTCGGCCTTCCAAATTGCTGGGATTAGATGTGAGCCACCACGCCTGGCTGCTGTATTCTTACAATACAGTAAGACAGAGAAAGAAAAATATTATTAAGAAAATCATAAGGAAAATAAAATATATTTACTATTCATTAAACAGAAGTGGACCATCATAAAAGTCTTCATCCTTGTTGTCTTCACTTTAACTAGGCTGAGGCGGACGAGGAAGATGAGGGTTTGCTCTCAGAGACAGCAAACTGAAAGAGGTAGTGGAAGTAGAAGGGGAGGCAGGAGAGGCAGGCACATTTGATGTAGCTTTATGGGAATAAATTATAATTTATCTGAATTTTTGCTTTTTTATTTCCTCTAAAAATGTCTCCATAGGCTACTGATACTCCTTCCACCATTTGGTTGTTTCAGTGCTTTTACCATGGAAGGGTTTATAGCATAAGAGAAGTCAAAAGCAGTCCTGAATAATGGGAACCCTTCTTTCAGCTTATCTAATGTCAATTTGTTTTCTGGCACTACTTCTTTTATGTCTTCCTCATCATCTGGTGCTGGTTTGGAAGCACTCATCTCCATCAAGTCATCTTCCATCAACTTCTCTGGTGTGTTATCTACTAGCTCTTGAATTTCTCCAAGGATCATATCTTGAAGCCCTTTCCCCCAACCTTTTCTGCCATGTCCACAATCTCTTTCGTGATTTCCATGATTGACTCTGTGGTAAATCCTGTAAAGTCATGCACAACATCTGGACATAATTTTGTCCAACAGGAATTTATTGTGTCAGGATTTGATGGCGTTCATAGCTTTTTCTATAACGGTTATGGCATCTTCAATATTGTAATTTGTTCACACTTAAATGATGTCCTCTCAATTGGGGCTCTCCCAATAGTGTTGACAATTCTCTCCATAGGGTACCATGTGTAATGATTCTTAAATATCCTAATGATTCCTGATCTAGAGACTGAATTAGAGACATTGTATTTGGGAGTACGTAGGCTACTTAGATACCTTTGTGTTGAATACATGGGGTTCTGGGTGTTCAGGAGCATTGTCCAGTATTAAAAGAACTTTAAAAGACAGTCTCTTACTGGCAGGGTACTTCCTGACTTCGGGGATAAAGCATCAATGAAATAAATCCAAGAGGATTTTTGTTGTCCAGGCCTTCTTGTTATGTAACCCAAAGACTGGCAGCTGGTGTTTCCCTTTTCCTATCAAGGCTCAGGAGTTAGCAGCTTTAAAAATAAGGGCAATCCAAATTTTAAACTCAACTGCATTTGCACAAAACAGCATGGTTAGCGTATGCCTCCTGCCTTAAGTCCTGGTACTTT
Source organism: Pan troglodytes (assembly GCF_028858775.2). Classification (NCBI taxonomy): domain Eukaryota; kingdom Metazoa; phylum Chordata; class Mammalia; order Primates; family Hominidae; genus Pan; species Pan troglodytes. Next base: position 43,688,613 of record NC_072405.2, read on the forward strand.
CTTCTCTTCTTTACTAATAAATGTCCTAGGTGGTACTTTCTCCTCCAGACTAGAGCATTTACATTTGCATTAAAAACCTGTTCAGGTAGATATCCTTTCTCAATAATTTTCTTAATGGCATCTAGATGCTTGTCTGCTGCCTCTTAGTTGGCAGAAGCTATTTCAGCTGTCATCTTGACATTTTTAAAGACAAATCACTTTCTAAAATTATCAAACCATCCTTTGCTGGCATTTAATTCTTTTTGCTCGAAGTATCATATAATGAATTTGCTTTGCTTTCTCTTGAATCTTGAATCTATAGGGATGCTTTTCTTATAACAATTCTGTACCCACATAAAAGCTGCATTTTCAACATGAAATAAAAAGGTGTTTCACAAAAACTGCAGTGTTGTTGCACCTATTGGTGTAGCTGCGGAGATGACCTCACAAATTTTCTTTTCTTCATTTTTTTTTTTTTACAATTATCCTTATGCTGAATTCAGTTATTTTGAAATGGCTAGCAACCACAGCTGCAGACCTCAATCTACGGTATGTATTAAGCAGCTCAACTTTTTCTTGTAATGGCATGACTTTTCTCTGATTCTTGGGAACACTCAGCATCACTAGTGGTGCTTTGAAAGTGTATGTATCCTGTGGTGTTATTCGAAGTTTATGACATTGTACTAAACACAATGAAAAATACGCAAGAACCATGGGAGGTCACTTTGTACTGTGATCCCAATTTACTGGAGAGATGAACTGCTCACACAAAGATGATTAGTTTCACATGATATTTTAAGTGTATGCTTGCAACACTTGAGCTCACTACAATAGCAACAGGAGGTGGCTATAAAGTTATTACAGTAATACAGTGTGGACTACAGTTAAATTTATGCAGTTATGATTTAATACTGTACCTTTTAAGTTTGTTTACATTTCTCTCAACTGAAAATGGCTCCATGTGTTATCTGTAAGTGTTTGTGTGCATAAATTTTGATAAATGTTAACTTTTTACAATAGATTTTATGGTAGTAATTGCTAAAATGGATTAGTATCTCTATATACTTTGTGCATTAATGACATCTTTTTCTTAGTTTGTACAATATTTCTTAATTTTTAAAATACATAGTTCATCTGCAAGTTTTTTTCAAATTGTTGCAAATCTTCAAAAAAATTTTCCAACATATTTTTTGAAAAACATCTGCATATAAGTGGACTCACACAGCTCAGGCCTGTGTTGTTCAAGGGCCAACCATGTTTTATTTTATTTTTGCTTTTTAAAAAATGTTTCCCCAGCTTTATTGAGATAATTGGCTCATAAAATAGTATATATTTCAGGAGCACAAAGTGATTTGCCATACATACACATTGTGAAGTGGTAACTGTCCTACAATCAAGTCAGTTAATACATCCTTCACCTTGCATAGTCAGCTTTTTTTGTAGGTGTGGTGAGAACACTTAAGATCTACTCTTTTATACATTTTCAAGTACATAATATGGTATTATTAACTGTCATCACCATGATGTACATTAGCTCTCCAGAACTTATTCATCTTATAACTGAAAGTTTGCAGCCTTTCACCAGCATTCCCCATTTCCTCCATTCCTCAGCCTCTGACAATCACCATTCCTCTCTCTGTTTCTGAGTTTGACTCCTTTAGATTCTACATGTAAGTAGGATCATACAGTATTTGTGTTTCCCTGTCAGGCTTATTTTACTTAGCATAATTCCCTGCAGGTTCATCTATGTTGTCACAAATGGCAGGATTTCTTGCTTTTTTGTGGGTGAATAATATTTCATTGTAAATTTACACAATTCTTAATCCATTCATCAGTTGATGAACAGAGTTTTTTCCACATATTGGCTATCATGAATGCTACAGTGATCATGGAAGTACAGATACCTCTTTGAGATATTCCTTTTGTTTCCTTCAGATAAACAGAACAGGAATTGCTGGTTACATGGTAGCTTTATTTTTAGTTCTTTGAGGAGCTTCTATACTATTTTCCATAATGGCTCTACCAATTCACATTCCCACCAACAGTGTACAAGGTTCCCTTTTCTCTCCATCCTTTGACAACACTTGTTATCTTTTGTCCTCTTGATAGCCATCCTGATAGGTGTGAGGTATTATCTCATTGTGATTTTGATTTACACTTCTCCCATGAGTAGTTGTGTTAAGAATCTTTTTTTTTGTTGAGATGGAGTTTTGCTCTTGTTGCCCAGGCTGGAGTGCAGTGGCACGATCTCAGCTCACTGCAACCTCTGCCTCCCAGGTTCAAGCAATTCTCCTGCCTCAGCCTCCTGAGTAGTTGCAATTACAGGCGCCTGTCCCCATGCCCAGCTAATATTTGTATTTTTAGTACAGATGGGAGTCTCACCATGTTGATCAGGCTGGTCTCAAACTCCTGACCTCAAGTGGTCCACCTGCCTTGGCCTCCCAAAGTGCTGGGATTGCAGGCATGAGCCACCATGCCTGGCCGTGTTAAGAACCTTTTCATGTATCTTTTGGCCATTCATGTATCTTCTTTGAATTTATTTTAAAATATATTTGTTGATTACATTCTGTGGCCAAAATAAATATATCACCCCTCTCCCTTATACACAACACCACTCATTGTACTGTGATACCCATATTTTTATCCTGCATTCTAAGGGCAGTCAACAAATAATGCCATGCCAATTTGCAATATTTAAAGTCAGCCACATAATAATATTGATAGTAACAGATTTCTTAAAGTTGAAAATCCTAAATATAAAATCACTTCAGCTCAGAACATTTACACAAAACAAATTTTATAAGTCATGGGAGAAACAGATGTCTAGATGAAGCTCTTCAGTGGAAAACTTATGTTTGCCTTCATTGAGTACCACAGGGTTCACCTCAGCTAACATGGTGAAGTGTGTTTATAAGCACTTCTATTTGGGCACTTTTTTCCTGATGCCTCCCTCAATCATAAGTGTTTTATATCTCTCACTTTCCTTTTCTGCTTAGAAAAAAATCCTCATAGCTAGTCACACAAAGAATTTTTGGTTATTGGATTAATTTTTAAAGACAACTGTTCTGAATTGTAGCCTGAAAAAGCCTTTCCTATTTTTTCAATAAATTACAGGCATCTACATATCAGAAAATATTTGAGTAGAAGGGTGAAGAGGCCTCTGAAATGATGTCATGACCAACTGCTTGGACCTTTATTTCCCATGATTTGAGTAGCAGAGAATAGAAATATTTAAATAGTGGAATCACATCTATTGATGATATTGTTCCCCTTTGTAGGTTGGCTGAGGCTACATCAGGAAGCTAAGGAGCCAAAGGAACCTAGAATTCACTTCAGCAGCTCTCTGGTCTTTACACTAGGACACAGGCCCAGCCTTTTCTTTGCTACCTGTAATCTGAATCCCTTCCTAACTATGTTAGAAGACTTGTTGGTGAGGGTGTGTAGATAAAGTTCTGATGTTTGCTGCCTCGGGATTTAATACATTATAAATGTGACAGGTGTGAATTGTGTTCCCTAACACGCAGATGTAAGATGTTATGATTTTTTTTTTAATTTTGGCAAGCTTAATAAGGCTCCATATCTACAGTCAGCAGGTTGTTAAAAATACTAAAGCCCCAAACTCACTAATTTGACAGCGTTCCACGACTTCCATTAAGCGGGGCCACAAATTGGGAGGTTTCTTTGGTGTCTAGAACAGAGAACAGGACCTGGCCTTTAATCAGTAGCATTCCTCTCTGTCTTCACAGTCAGTACTGGTGATCTTTCTGGTCAGTCTCAGGCTTCACATAGGGCTTCCTCTTGCAGGAGTCCTGTCTGCAGACTATGAGCTCCCCCTGCTCACCCACAGGGACTTCCTCTGCTGCTCTGAATATGCAAGTCCTGGGAGCAGCAGCTGAATGTGTAGAACTCTGTCCCAGTGATCTGGACTCTGCACACCAGTAGGATCCAGGACTCTGTTACTCACAGAAACACCCGCATAGTCCCTGGCTCTTTCCAAGTTTAAGGGAAGTCAACCTTTCCTCCTCAATTTACCTACTCCAGTTTTCTCCCACTCTTAAGCATACCCTATCCACTTCACCCCTAAACTTTGGCTCTGAGCCTCTTTGTGTGTTTTTATAAACAACTGTGTGTTAGTTCTACTTCAGAAAAGAGAAGGTCCATTTTTCTTGGATTCAGAGGCTTAGGTACTCTCTTGAATGTGTGTGTTGGAGATGGGGGATGGGCAAGGCTCCTTTGACACTTTAACAAAACACAATTTAATATCTCAGTATATTGTACTGTCACCACCTGACTCTTTGTCAGAATAGAGATTGATTACTTAGGCTTTTAATATTTTTGATTGTTGTAGTTTTTTTTTTTTTTTTTTTTGGATACTACAAGGCGGGGAGAAGGGCTGATAAAGTATATGTATGTTGAGTAGGGCCCAAACATATGTGTTCAATAGCAGTAGAGTTGCACAATATCCTAAGAAGGTAAAGCAAGGAAAATAGAGCAAAATTCCACATAATGTGAAGAGGAAAATTGTTGGAAGGATATATACTTGGCAGTACTGAATTTAAGTATTGGCATTTGCCCTTTCAAAATGTGCTTATTAAGAGAAGTGGTACTTGAACATTAACAAAGTGATTAGGTTAGAGGAAACATGTGAAACAGAAGCATGCTTTTGCATAAAGGGTAATGTTATTTTTATGTATTGTTTATTCATTTTTTGTTTATTTCAAAATTGGTACACCTGCAGTACTGGAGCTTCAAAGACAATGTCTCCACTGTCAATGATTAAACACTTGTGCAAGGGAGTCAGATATGCCTGGTGCTGATAATACCACGGTGGGTTCAGTGCAGTCAGGATGGTGTGAATGAAGAACTTCCAGAACACTAAGGAATATGTAAAATATACCCTTCTTCTGAGGAAGTAGAGTTGACATTTGAACTTGAAGGACCAATTGGAATAAGGTTTCCGAAATATGTTATGATGGGTGGGAGTGTGGAATTGCAAGCAAAGTGAAGAGTGTGACCAAACTGGCAACGTTGGAAACTGATCATAGACTGTTTGAGGAATGGCAGGTCCCCTGATAAAAGCAGTGCCAGGAGAGAGTTGCTAAACCTGGAAAGAGCCTTGCAAGAGTATTGAAAGCATAAGGGCTTCGTTTCACAGGCAGTGAGGAACTGTCGTCATCCTTAAGCTGGACAGTGATGTGTTCAGACTGCTGGGTCTATTCTTCCTCCGTTCTCTCCTTCCTTTCTTCCCTCTTGATGATTTCCATGCTTTGTGGAGGTTGTGTTAGAGTAAAAATAAAAAATACATAAAGTGTGGCACTGTCATTCTCTGCTGGTGGAGATGCAAACTGGCACAGCTCTTCTGGAGGAAAAATAGGTGATAGATAACAAGACCAACTTTTAACTCAGGATCTTACTTTCAGTAATTTATGCAAAAGATCTACCTGCAAGAATATGAAAAGACAAGTGGGTAAGATTATTTACTGTAGTATTCTTGGTAATAGCAAAATATTAGATGTTTTGCTATTACCTAAATATTCACACCTAAGAGAATGGTTGAATAAATGATAGTGCAGCTACACAGTGGAGTACAATGCAACTGTAAAATAGAGTGAGGAAAATTACTGTGAATTGATTGCTATTGAATAATGTCCAGGATATGCTGTAAAGTGGAAAGGCAAAGTGCAGAAGGGTTACTCTGAGATATTCCTTACTTAATAAAATAAAAAGGATATATGAAAAATAAGCACGCACCTGCTAATTTGTACAAGAGAAATACTGGAAAGATAAATCAGAAACCAGTGAGATAAATTACCTATAGGAAGTGGATGAGGAAGGAGTAGAAGGAAGAGGACCGAGGTAGTAGAGATGAGGAAGAACAGCACTTCTCTTGTGCCTTAGTTTAGCTTGGCCTTTAGGAAGTAGAGTAGACTGGGCATGGTGGCTCACGCCTGTAATCCCAGCATTTTGAGAAGCCAAGGCGGGCACATCACCTGAGGTCAGGAGTTCAAGACCAGCCTGGCCAACATGGCAAAATGCCATCTCTACTAAAAATACAAAAATTAGCTGGTTATGGTGGCACGTGCCTGTAGTTCCAGCTACTTGGGAGGCTGAGGTAGGAGAATCACTTGAACCCGGGAGGTGGAGGTTGCAGTGAGCTGAGATTGCGCCACTGCACTCCAGCTTGGGCAACAGAGAGAGACTCCCTCTCAAAAAAAAAAAAAAAAAAGCAGAGTAATGTTTCATCTATTTAAAAATAAATAAAATTAACCAGGAAACCAAAGGGAATACAAGCAGTAATAAATGAACCTCACCGTATTGTAAATGACTCCACCTGGAGGAAGAAGAAAAACTAACCTAAGTAACTTTGGAAAACAATATTCTGACTAGATATTATGAAACTAAAGCTTAGAAGATGCATAAACAAATAGCAAATACTGTACTTCAGTTAGTAACTTTGTTTCCCACAGGGTGTGGATTAGTAATTGTGAAGTTACTTTTGATGTTCTTGGATTGAGGAAATAGTATTCTATAGATAATGAGAGGAGGATTTCTTTGTATTGAAAAAATCAAGTTACAAATAAGGAGAGGGAGGAATATAGAATAAACCCTGTGGTGTTGGATTGGGATGAGAGTTATTAATATGAATGCATAGGTTTTCATGTATATGCAGATAGACACCAATAGGAATACAGATGTGTGTGTATGTTTATGTGTATACATCCATGTATTTCCTAGCTCTGCCTATTGAGAGGGACTAGAAGCTCTGAAGCTCCAGTAGCAACAAGCACACCTTGCTCGTAGATCTTGGTTTCTAAATACAGTTTTTTAATGAAAGAAATTATCTCCTTCAAGAAATTACTGATTCCAGAGATGGAACAGGGAGAATGTAAGATGACCTTGAGATGTCTTGTGGTGCCAGAAAGTACGAAAGTGTTCAAAAAGGATAAGGACATGTTGAAAGGATACAAGATTCAACCTGCAAGAGTTCCCAATGGTCAAAGGTGGCACAGCTTGAGCAAATAAGTCAATAAATAACAACGGTATTCCATTATAACCTATAGGGTAAATTAATATCTAGATGAGTCTTTATTGATAAAAATGTTAAGAGCTTTAGACCAATTTCACAGAGGTTATCTAAGCAAAACCAATTCATGAATCAGGCAGCACTCAAAACCAGAAGAGGTTTAAAGAGCTCCATCCAGTAACCTGAGTAGCAAGCTATTACAAGCTGAACGTGGAAGCAAGGTAGAGAAATCATCTGATTAGTTACAGCTAGGCGTTTGCCTTACTTCGTCATGGTAGGCTGAGGTATTTCTGTTATTTAGCATGGCGTATTGAGTTGGCTGCCTCTGATTGGCTGAAATATGGCTGTTACAAAAACTATACTACCGAATTACGTTTTGGTTTGTTTGCATTCTTAGGTTAGGTTGTTGCAGTTTGTTACATAGGAACGTTAAGTACAGAGGCAGCCTCAAACAAATGGCCTCCTTCTTATATAATTTACTATAAATAAATACTTGAATAGAAGAATGGGGAGAGGGAACTGTTTTTTTGTTTTCACGGAATTTGATTTAAAAATGTAAAAAGAATGAAGGAAATGGAAAATCTCTTGGGTAAATAATACAGTAATTATTGACGCAGGCAGGATGTACAGGAACTCCTGATACAATGTAAGTCTAAAATTATTCGACACGGACAGAGAGAGAGAATGAGAGAGAACAAACCTGGGAGATGAATTGTGAAATTTGGCAATGGCGAGGCCATGAGTTAGAGTGATGTAAAATTTTATGCCTGATAAAATGGGATTAGAGGTGCTGGGGGAAGGAGGGAGGAAGAAGGGACAGAATTGGACTTCTGTTAATCCACTTTGGATAAATTCAACAGCTTACCCTTATATTTGAAATATTTATTTAGCATTGAGCAGCTCAGTGATGCCAGTGACTTTGAAGGAATGAGAGAAGCTCTGACTCTCCAAATGGAGATGGGCTGAGAGCCAAATCTGGAAAATCCTTTCATGGGAGAAATTCAATCTCTCCACTATTTCCTTTTGTTAGGATTCTGGATGTCTCCCTTGTTATAAAAGGAGAGGGCTAAACCAAATACAACTGAAAAATGATGCAACAAAATGACCTTATCACCAAATGAGAGCATCGCAGGGCACTCCACGCTTTCTTTTCCTCAGATGCTGTGCTACACCAGGGCTTTTAGACGATTTTTAGAAAGCTGTTTTAGAGAACCTTCTTTCTGTGACCAGATGTAATAAGGGTTGGGTTGTGCACGCAAGTGCACATGATAGACCAAAGAGAGTAGGGATTTTGACTGGATGCTGTCTGAAGGCACAATAGAATATGAGTTAAATTTCTTTTAAAAAAATCTTTTAATTTTTTGGAGAACACATTAAAGCATTTGTGAAGATCTTGTATTGCAAAGTATTAAAGAGAAAAGAAAAACTTACGGTATAGGTAATAGACAGATTTGATATACATTTGGACTTTAAGTTATTAAATACTGCACAAGATAAGTATGCCATCCTCTGTTAGATAATACAGTCTTAATAAAAGTGACCACTAATACTTTATATGTATACATTTTAATGTTTATAAAACCCTACAATGTGGTTAATATCCTTGCATTTTACAAATAAGGAATCAAACTTTTGGAGAAGCATTATCTGATAGAAACATGCAAGTCACAAATTTGAGTTATGTATATAAGTTAAGTTTTTTGCAGCCACAATAAAAAAGAGAAAAAGAAACAGGGGAAAGTAATTTTAAATATATATATTATTCAACTCAATTCATCCAATATAATATTCTGTCAACATATAATCAATATCAAACATTATTAATGAGGTATTTTTCTTTTTTTTAATATACTAAGTCTTTGAAATCAGTGCCTATTTCTACATAGAGCACATCTCAATTTGGATGCTAAATTTTCACTGGAAATACTTATTTGATCTGCATTACAATTTTATAAAATGTTTAGTTGAAATAATAGGTTTATAGACCCAAAGTATTCCAACATGCCTAAAAGTTTTTCCAATAATTAAAGAATCTACTTTAAAATTTTAATTTTATTTAATTGAAACAGAATAAAATTTATAATTCAGCTTCCCAGTCACAGTAGCCACATTTCAAGTGTTCAGTAGAATACATGGCTAATACATGGCTAATATTCTGTAGAATACATGGCTAAACAGTGTAAGTTTAGAGAATTAGAATTAATTACTCAAAGGCTCAGAGCTCATAAGTGCTGGAACCAACATTTAAATCTGAGTTAACTCAGAATTTCGTGATTTTAACTCTAACTTCTGGTATAAAAATTCTGTTGCGTAGCAGAAGTTGTGTAGTAATGAGAGTTTACTTAGTTGGATACATTCTCTCCTCTGCTTTTTGATAATTGTACTGAAGTTAATGGGCTCGAATGCCTAAAATCAATTGTCCACTGTGAGGCAGCTTGTTTATGGGTTTTGAAGAGGAGGCAGGCCTTCTGAGAGCAGCAAGCACACTTCACTAGCAACAATGCTAATGTAGTTCTTAGTTAATCTTAGTCATTACCACAACAAAATGAGGACATGCAAATGATCAGCTAAAGCCATTTTACTCAGGAGGCTTGTGAAGTTTACTCAGGTTCTCTAGTTGTATTTTATAAACAGTCTAAGTTGTTTATCCTTGTCATGGTGCTTTTAATTTTGTTTTGTATGTTTTGGAGCTCCTCCATGTTAAAAAAACAAAGGCTATTAGACTGCATTTCTTAAAGGGACTCACATTGATCTCTCCATGAGATTTGACTTCTAAAACAAAGAAAGTCTTGACAGAATCCCTTGATTGGCAGGAAAAATTGCCCTGGACTTGGTTTTTTTTTCCTTAAGTGTCACAAGAGAATCATTTTCATATTTCACATATTTCACTAATAATATATTCTAAACCCCACAAACACAATGGTTTGATTTCTCAATAATGGCCTCTCTGATACAGACATGGTTCTCAGGGAAGATATTTACTTGCTGTTGATTTGCATTTTTGACAGCACATTTTACTCTACTTAGGAAAAAAAAAAGTGTTAGGCAATATCTGTTGATGAAAGAAGAAAACCCGTTTCTTGACTTTGACCATTCTTTAGATGGCGGAATGTTGTTTTTGTATGGGGGGAGGAAAAGAGGAAAAAAAATTGAATGACATGCCAGCAATTTTAGTTAATTTCATAATAACTTAATCTATGTCAGACAAAGTAAAATGAATCACAACCTAAAAGGAAATGACTTTTTAATGAAAATTGTTCAGGCGTGTCATTTATGCTGTAAGTGCACAAGCGTGTGTATGCGTGCATGTGTGTGTTTTCCTATTCCAGACAGAAAAGCTGCTAAACAGAAAAAAAAGAAGAGTGAATATTAAAAGACTGTAATAATTTTGTAAGCCAGTGTTATGTTTTTCTCTTTCGTTTTCTATATGAAATGTTGGATGCAGATTATATGGGATAAAATAATTGTTCTCTCTCTGAACTACAGTCACAGTGTGACCTATTGGGTTTGCTCTATTTACTGTGTCTGCAGCATAATTATTAAGACTTAGCTGCTCTCCCAAATAGTTACAGATGTGGGAGAAAAATAAATTACTTTTGCATGCTAGCTCTGGAAGTCGTGCTGTTGTAATATAATGTAATCAGCTATGAACAAAAGGAAGTTATTATATTCATTTATATTAGTTTGAAAGCCTCAGAAATGTATTATATTATTTTAGGCTGAAGAATTGAAGCAGTGCCATTGATGATTTTTTTCCATGATCGTCCAGCTTTACTCTGAAGGTCATCCTCATGAAATGGCAATAATTTCAGCCTTATCATTTTAAGAAATAAGCAAATTATGATAGCTGTCATCAAATATTTGAAAACATATGAAAGAGGGGTTATATTTGTTCTATGTGACTCCAAGTGAGAAGTAGGATGGATAGACGTAAGTGACAAGACAAATTTTAATTGAATATAAATGAAGAAATAACCACGGTCAGAACTATCTTAAAATAGCGTGGAATTCTTTTAGAGTTGGTAAGTTCTCAGTGGCTTATGTCCCACCAGTAGGTCCCTTCCCTTTAAGTCCAGAGATTCTCTAAAATTAAATAGATGGGGTTCAAAAAACAGAGAGACCATCTAAAGTCCTTTATATTCCAACCCAGACACCCAGGAAATCACCCCTCTGGAGGAAGCCTGGGTTTTTAGCAAAATGCCATAGAATTGTGTGTGAGCCACTTTGATACCAAGACTTTTGGGCGAAATTCCTTTCTTTTCTTTTTTCTTCTCTACCTTTCTTTCTTTCTCTCTCTCTCTTCTTTCTTTCTTTCTTTTCTTTCTCTTTTTCTTTTCTTTCCCTCTTTCTTTTCTTCCTCCCTCCCTGCCTGACTCCCTCTCTTTCTCTTTTCTCTTTCTTTCTCTTTTTCTTTCTTTCTTCCTCCCTCCATCGCTCTCTGTCTCTTTCTTTCTCTCTTTTCTTTCTTTCTCTCTTTTTCTTTCTTCCTCTCTCCCTTCTTCCCTCCCCCTCCCTCTTTCTTTCTTTCTTTTCTTTCTTTCTTTCTTTTTCTCTCTTTCTTTTTCTTTCATTCTTTTCTCTCTCTCTCTCTGATGTTTTTTCTTCTTACCAATATATAAATGATACTTTTTCTGCTTACCACACAGAAATATGATTAGGATAATATGGCTTTCTGTGAGATAAATTAATCCATTTGCTAAACTTGATGTAAGTAAACAACACTGCAATAGAAGGATAGCTAAGTGTTTTGTTCTTCACCTGAAATGTGAAAAGAATAAGGGGAATTTGTCTTAAACTATACAGAAGACTGAATAAATGATTTGAGGTAAATGAAAAAATGTAAAATTAGGAACATTGGAATGGGCAATGTGCGTGTGTGTGTGTGTGTGCGTGTGTGTGTCCTCTGATGAGATGGCTTCAATATGTTCTCACCTAATGGAATTTGCTTAAAAATATCCACTGAGGTTTTTTTGTTTAACAGTTTCTCAAGATTATCAATTATATTTTTAGGTTAAAATATAATTTTATAAGCATAATTGTAGTCATTTTTAAAGGGAGAGATGCTTTTAACTTGTTAGGACTTTTAGCCAGTCCTAACATGTTAAAATTTTTCTGTGGTTTTGCCTGAATACTATGAAGACTACTTATTTACAGAAAAAGAGAGTGAACAAGAGAGAGCAGTCTATACTGCCTAAAAGTGATATTTTGAGTGAACTTTATTTTTGTCTCGAAATCTTTAGTGAAATATTAGTAACTGTTGGTTACTAACCAGTTCATGTATTAGCTATTTCAGGAAGGTGATTACTTTAGATTTACATTGGGAATTAGAGAATAAAGGCCTTCTGTAATAAAATCATCACCATCATGAATTGTCTCCAAAATTTTACATTGAAGATGTTCATATGGAGTATCTGCTTAAGTTGGAATACACTTCTTGGATGGCTAGACATTTTTCTATGCCTGCATTTCCATTTCTATTTGGAATAGTTCAAAATGGTTTAACTAAAAATTTGATCCATCATTGATAGATCAGATTCATGCTGTTTCATTGTTATTTTTCTTGTTGTATTTAGTTTGTCATTTGAGATTTCCAGTTTGAGCTATTTGTCAAATCTCAAATTTCGTCAGCACAAATGTATTCACAATTGTGAAAATTACAATGATGGTCTATCCCACAGTATCCAATCTTTTGGCTTTCCTGGGCTACATTAGAAGAAGAATTGTCTTGGGCCACACATGAAATACACTAACACTACTGATAGCTGATGAGCTAAAAAAGAAAAAAAAAATTCCAAAAAATCTCATGTTTTAAGAAAGTTTACGAATTTTTGTTGGGCTCTGTTCAAAGCTGTCCTGAGCTGCATGTGGTCCATGGGCTGCAGGTTGGACCAGCTTTGCCTATCCCATAAGATAACTTAGAATTCAAGAACAGAACTTAACTTTGAGGTCAATAATGTCTTCGTAGTGACCCATTACTACTTTTTACTGATTACAGGTCATCTAGACAAGAGTCCTTATCTGCCTGGTGTTTTCCGATCTAGATTTTGTACTTTGTTGAGGGGCCTAGGTGAGGAGGCATTATTAGTCTAAGCAGCAGATATTCTTAAGTATTATACGACATGGTTCTGACAACTGCTGTTTGACTGGTACTAGTTACTAATGGGACAGTGAGAAGACCTTAAAGTTTTTCTTTGGTTAAGTGAGGAGAGGCTCAAGAAAGAGTTAGCAGGGATGGACAGGGGAAAAGGGAAGCCTGAGTTAGTGGAAAATAATTTAAATTGCCTTAGATTTAATTGATAGAGTTTGCAATAGAAAAGAAAGGCAGGCAATGCATGGTCACTTGCAGTGAACCTGGTTTAATTAACCTCGCATTTCCACTAGTGCAGTCTTTTGGGTAGGTGAGGAGAAAATGCTGTGGGATAGAATTGACCTTGCCTTCCTACGCATGCATATGGAAATGCCACGCAGGAACTTTACAGTTAATATTGATTCAATGTCAGAAGCACAACATTGATTGCAATGGAAAAGACTGTTGGGGGGAAACTTCTGAAATTTTCATTTGGAATGTGTGAAAGTGCAAGCCCTAATTATTGGCATATGTGGCGATATTGAGGGTATGCACTCAGGCCTATGATAATCGACTTCTCATTTGCTATAGAGGCAACTTTTTCATACCAGTTTGATTATGCTTTATATATTTCTTACTAAGAAGAAGGAAATGCTTGCTATATAACCAAAAGAGATTCCTATTTTAAGCCTTTTCTATGTCACAATGTGTGTGTGTGTGTGTGTGTGTGTGTGTGTGTGTGTATCTGTAAATATAATCTTAGAGGTGGCAGCCTTTATTTTAACACATGATATTTGTGTACCATGGGTTTCTGTCAAGGAGGTATTCTGTCAGCAAGTAATTAACAAGGCCTTACATTGAGTAGGTATGACCAAATTCTCATGGGTTACTACAATGCTACAATCTCATCTGGGATTCCATTTTGTGCCTGGAATCCAAGGACACTCTTACCTTGAAACTATAGATACGAACAGGTTTCATGACCACAGTCCTGGGTTAACCACTACCCCAGGGAAGTCCAATTAACAAATTTATTCATTTGGGCCCTATTACACTTCTCCTGTCAACTCTAATTACTTATTTTTGAAATAAAAACTTTGGCCTTCACAATGGTCCCCAGTGCCGTTCAGTGAATGATAATCTGTTTGAATCTATTCAGCTTTATTAGAATTTCACAGGTCTGCCATCTGGTAGTAGGAACCAAAGCTCGATCAATATTTATACATACAAAATGACACTTCCTGAGAAGGGATGGTTTCCATGCATGGTCCATGTTTATACTAGAATTACAAACACAGCCATGACTTGTGAATCAATAATGATTATTCCTTTATTAAGAAAACTGAGACTTTAAGCACCTGTAAGCCTTTTTGTTTCAACTGTTATTGACTATCTTTCAAAAATGCATTAATACATTTGCTTGCCATGGTAAATTCTGTAAAATGAAAAAAAAATTATGATTATTCCATGCCATGGATGTTTTAGTCTTTAACAGGGAAGAATCATCATACTATGAAACTTAGAGGACATGAAGCTTGTGTCAACTGGTAAAAGGGAGGAGAGAGCCAGGCTGGCTAGATAGGGGTGGTGATTTTAAGACCAGTGCTTACCATTTGCCTTTTACCTGGTGCCTTCCAGAAAAACTGTTTTCCATAAAAACACTGGCTGAGGGTTGATCCCTAATCAGCTGGGCTCTCATTCTTCCTCATGAACAATTCTGGGACCTTGAAACCCTTGTGAAATTCCCCCACATTTTTTTTGTTATCACCAAGCAATGATGATGCCTATTTCAACCTGTAGACTGGGAAACTGAAGTGTGACTCAGATTAATAACAGTGCTACCAAAAGTCGTATATTTGCAAAACAGAAGGCACTGCAGTGATTTCTAGCCCTACTTCCCCTGTTGCAGGTGCAACACTGAGGTACAGGAGAGTTAAGCCCCGCATTAGTTGCCATAGTCACATCATCATTTGCTCAGGGATAACGCCCAGAATCATTGTGTATCCTATGTCTCTCTCATGGCTCATGCAAGTTCTTCTCAGGATTTGTGGGTCTTTGACTATGTTAACTGGGAAATACGTGTCTGGATGTCCTTGGTTAATGTGAATATTAGTTAAGTGTAAGTCTCCTTTGAAACAAGCCAAGAACACTAAAATTAAATATCAATCCCAAAGGTTAGTTGTGGATAGTTGTTATTATTAGCTTTCAAACATTATTTGTTCTAGGCTGAAATACCAGAATTCCTATGAACCATTTCTCTCACATTTTTTTTCATTGCAAGTTACTGTTTATTACCTAATAATGTAGAGTCTTCTCAAGCTTTAAAAGATGTAAGCCTCTCATAGGGAACTTATTTAAAATGCAGATTCCAAGGTTCTATCTCCCAGAAATTGCTATTCACTAGTTCTGGGATAGAGCCCAAATAATTGCATGTTAAGCAAGAATTCCAGGCAATCCTGTTACAGATAATCAAAACAATTGTGAGAATCTTCAACCTAGTATACCAACTTTGAATTTTGATTAATTTTAAATTTAGTGATAGTTTTACTGATAAGTTATGAATTACAATATTGTTTTTAAATGAAATATTCATGAGTGTTTCTGCAGTTTTGAGGTTATTCAAGATTCTTCATATCTTGACCTCTATTCTGATAATTTTATTTTTATATTTAGACACATTATTCAAATACCCTTGAAAGTTTCTAGTGTCTCTTTAAAAAGACTGCAGTGCCATAGAAATTAATACCTTATTTTCTAATTTTGTTTATGTTTTAGTATATAATCCAGTGTGGAATTGATGTTCTGTTTGCTTTAATATCTTCTTTGCAAATCTCCCAATAAATGCGTAAATGAAATACAAGGGATAGGGAGTAAGCTATGCATAAATTACCTGAAATTGTTAGGCTTTCAAGAATTTACAAGTAATTTAGGCTGGGAGCGGTGGCTCATGCCTGTAATCCCAGCACTTCGGGAGGCTGAGGCAGGTCGATCACTAGAGGTCAGGAGTTCGAGATCAACCTGGCCAACATGGCGAAACCTTATCTCTAATAAAAATTCAAAAATCTGCCGGGTGTGGTAACGCATCCCTGTAATCCCACCTACAGGGGTGACTGAGGCAGGAGAATTGCTTGAACCCAGGAGGCTGAGGTTGCAGTGAGTTGAGATTGTGCCACTGCACTCCAGCCTGGGTGACTGAGACCCTGTCTCAAAAAAATAAATAAAAATAAAAATAAAAATAAAAAAATTTGCAAGTAACCTACAAAGCTCTGTAAGGCAAAACACATTCTAGATAGTTTTTCTGTCTTTTCCTGACCTTTCATCTGTGTGTCTCTTCATCTTCTTTTTAGGATACTAGTGCCGGTGGATCAGTGCTTCACTCTTATGATTTTATTTAACTTTAAATACCTCCTTAGAGGTCCTATCTCCAAATATGCTCATGCTGAGGGTTAGGGGTTCAATATATGAATACCTGGGGAACACAGTTGGGTCCATATGATGGATAAATAGGTAAAAGTAAGACATAGTTAGCTTTCAGAGACACAATTTAATGGGCAAGCAGGACTAGATACAGTGTCCACCCTAATTTGACAAATAATTGCATAAATCACAAAGCCTAGGAAAGCCTGGAGAATAAAGTCATCATAGGACTCAGTGCAGGAGGCCTCATGGAGGAGAGTGTACCTGAAACAGGTCTTGGAGCCTAATACAATTTCATAAAAGGAGAGGAGAGAAAGCGGGATTGGAGAAAGGACACATGGCATAAGAGTTGCGTATTTGAGTGTCTACAAAACAAGCAGTGGAATTGGGAATGTGTGCAGGGAAATGGTGGGTTAAGAAGTTGAAAAGATTGTTTCAGAGAATATTTAGAAAGGCCTTGGACACTGTGCCAAAAAGTCTGGACCATGGAAGATGTTTTTTTTCAGAGGAGCGATGTGATCTCTGGATTGCTCATTGTGAAGTAGTACTCAAAAGTTCAGGCTCAGATGCTGGACAGGCCTGGGTTTTGTGCGAGCTTGGCTGGGTAAGCAAATTAACCTCAGAAAACTTTTTTTTTGCTTATCTCTAAAATAGGGACAATAATAACCTCATCTTCTTAGGTCTTTTGTGAGGGCTAAATGAGATAATATATGTAAAGAGCTTGCTATGGAGCAAACACCCAGTATATGTCAGGGTGGAGATCATTTGTTTCATTTGGCAAGTACTCAGAAAATACATATGCTGGGCATGGTGCATGAGCTATGGTTTGATGATGTTAAAATGAATTAAACTGTGCAGACTTTAAAATGCACTAAATCACATCCTCAGCAGCAACTTGCAAGGGAAGTAGTTTGATGAGTCGGATGGAGAAGGAATAGAGAAGGAAGACCCTAGAGACAAAGAGAACAGATCAAAGTTATTTTAAAAGTACAAGGAAGATAGCCTTGTATTAGGACCTCCATGAGAATTACTGGGATGTGTTTTAACCTATGGTATTTACAATCCTTGTATCAACATTCCTGGACTCCATATTGGCATAATATATTTCCATCTGTTTCCTAGAATAACGGGAAAAAAAAGAACACCTCCCACTGTTTTTAAAAATTCCCTCATTCATTTGGAATCAGGGCTTTTATGCAAGTGCTGTACTCCATTCAATCAGTATTTCATCCTCAGAGCTAAAGTCATGTTTCCCAAACTAACATTGTTTTTCAATTAATTAAAATCAGCTAAGAACAATTAATTGAATGCTGTCACAGCACCATAAATCATTGTGATGCCTCCTTGTCATCACCCGGCTTCTGAAAACACATCTTGTGGCAAGATCCAACATAGCTTACAATAATATCCAAAATGTCTAAGCAGGATGACATAATTGTCAAATATGTAATTGTGCTTTTTACTGCCAGTAGCATTCACTACCATTTGAAAATGTCAGAAATTACTACTGTAGGCAAGTCAAACATTTAAATATATGTCCAGGATACATTCTCTGCCAAGATAAAACAGCATTGCTTCTCCTTGATGACTTTAAAGTTTAATGCTCTGTGTATCAGTAAGTGTCTTCTTGTATGTTCATACCACATTTCAAGTTGGAGAAGAATGCAAGGTAGTTTAGCTTCATCTGTCTATGTGACTAAGAATTATTAGGTGTGGAAATTGGATACAAGGATCTTTTGAAGGCAGTAAGGATGGGCTTGTCACACAAGGTAAAATTTTAAAATGAATTTTGACATATTCAATAGGCTTCATAACAACTGATTAGCATCTCAGAATATTTAGGAACCCCAGTGACACCAGCTGTCTTATAAGGGCCGTCAGATCATAGCACAGATGCACTGAAATCAAAGGAAGTGTTGAATTTATGTTGAATTTTCTCCTCTGTTTCAGAACTTCATGTTTCAATGTAGGATAGTATTCCGTAATATAAACTCTCACTAAGTAGTCACTGTTGTGTAACATTTATTTAATCTTTTGCTTTATAATCTAAATTGTCAAATTAATCTGTCCTTGCCAACTTCCTCCACTACCAGCGGAGAATTAGCTGCATTAGGATGCACTCACATGACCGTTTTGTATCAGATGGTGAGATAGTTCTGTCAGACAGCTGAGTAACCACATTAAAATAACTCAACAAGTTGTTTGAAAAGACCAATCCATTGAAATTAATGAAATTTTTTACTTACAGGAAGTACAAGTCACCACTGGAGTAGATATTAGCCATATTTATTTTATTAGAGTTTACACACGATAGGTCATTAAGGTGAACTGTGCTTTTCTTAAAATACAAGGAGTGCAAGCTTACATAAATTGTAAATATGATGCATCTATCCAAATATTTATCTTCAAGGATATAGTTCATGGAAAACTTTTCTTTAGTCATTTGGTGGAGTGTGTAATAATGTCCTTTAATATCATGATGCTCTGTTCCTCTGATACTGTATTTGATGGTCGAACTGTGCTACAGAAAGCATTTGAACATATTGTAGACTAGTCATCAAGTTTTCTCTTCCGTGAAATGGAATAGAACCATGTTCCAGGTGAGAGAAAATGACTATAATTATCCAATTCCATATGGAAGTTTGCGATTACTTGCAAAAAGAACAACCAACAACCTTTCAAGCCAGAGATAGGCAGACTCTTGATGGTCATCCACTGACATTTCTTCTAAATGGGATAATGCATGTGGGAGACCTGATTGATTACACTAGTTATCAAAGCAGTATTTCCCTTGTCTCTTTTTGTTGCTCCTGAGTAGTTAAAAGGATGGATCCAGAATAGGGCTGCCCAGGTGCAAATCCTGGCTCTGCCACGTGGGAGCTATGTGGTGTTGGTAAGTTACAGCCCTTTAATACCGTACCGCAGCTTCATCATTTGTTACATGGACATAATAACAGTACAACCCTCATAGGATTATTTCAAAGATTGAATGAGTTTATTTACCTAATAAGCTTAGAGCAGTGTGTGACACATTGTAAGTGCTCCATAAATGTAGCCCGTTGTTATTATTTTAACTTTTGTTAAGATGAATCGATGTGTTGAAGTTAAGTGCTGTTAAATTTTTTTATGCTTCATTGAGCGCAAGAAAGGTGTCAGGAGAATGGAAATGTTGTTCTAATTTTCGAAATTGATAGAACATTTGGATTCTGAAAATAATAGATTGTTACAATTTCTCTTTCAAAAAATTCTAGTTGAAATCACTAAACAGATGGCTTTTGAGCACTCAGAAAAAAATGCAGTGGTCACTAACCATCCCGATGTGTTAATTAAAAGCAAGCGATTCCAAACTGCCTATTCTTGTTTTTGGAAAGTGTTACTGGATTGTTGGTATAAGAGATGCTTTATCTGAGTATATGGGTTCTTTCCTTACATATTTCGATCAAAACGAACATGAGTTTGATCAAGTGGAGTTACTGTTTCTTGGGTAGACCACAAAAAATACTGTATTCTCAAGTATAGGGGGTCTTTCATACCCTATGAAAGTATAATTATTTTGCCTACTTCCATTCAATTTTTGTATCATTGGTTTCTGCATGAAGACCTAGAAAACATCCATATCATGTAAGAGACACATTTTAGAGAGAAAGCTAATGTTGACAACAGCTCTATTTTAAAAAGAAAAGCAATTCGTAGGAATAGTGGTTGAAACAACTGAAGTAAAATGTAATAGGAATATATGTAAAAATCATCTAATTTATTTAAAAAATCTTACAATAGTGAAGTAGTCTTGGCATAACAGAAGTTTATTTAAAGACATTTCGAACCTTCAAACATAAATAATTTTGTTTTGGAGAGTCAACTCTTGTTGGTTCTATGGGGTTGACTACAGCACTGTAATAAAGAGTTGCTGAAAATAAAACAGCTTCTAATACCCAATAGTGACACAGCTTCTAACCCTCAGGAGCTTGTAAAATGGTGTAGGTGGCAAATCTATAGATAATAACAGTACAATATGGAAACACTACAGTGGGGTAAGCATGGAATTCTTGAGAATTTACAGAAGGGATATTAAACACCACGTAATGCTGTAAGGAAATGATCCACGAAAGAAGGTATAGTTAAGCTAAGAGAATTAGGAGTTTATCAGGTCGGTGAGAGTAAGGACAGCAGCATTCCAGGTTGGTAAACTTTAGAAAGGCCTGGAGATGTCAGCACATACTAGGTTCTAGGATTATAAGTACCAGTGGTCTCAGTAAGAACAGCATGTTTCAGAGGCAACTGAGTTATAATTATAACAGCTTATATTCATATATATGCCTCATACTTTTAAAAATGATTTACATATATTAACTCATTCAATTGTATTATATCTGTTGGCTTTTTCTGCATTAAAAAAAATCCAACCCCATAACTTAGTAACTTAAGACAATCATTTACTATTGCTCTTGAGTCTAGGAATCTGCAGGGTGATTCTTCCCCTATGGGGCAGGCTTGGGTCATCTTGGCTGGATTTGCTCATTCATCTGCGCTCAGCTGTTCATCTGGGATGGCCTCATTCACATGTTCGGCAATTGTTTTTCTTTTGGCTGGGGCAGTGGAGATGACTGGGCCACGTGTCTCTGGTCATTGAGTGAAGAAGCCCAGGCTGGTTCACATGACAGCCAGGGGCTCTAAAATCAGCAAGAGGACATATCTCAGTTCTCAATCACATTCCAAGTCTCTGCTAACTCCTCTTTAGCCAGATCAAGTCACTTAGTTAACCCAGATTGAAGTATGTGAGAAATGACTTCCATTTTAAGGGGAGCGAAAGCATGTGCGGCCAATTTTGTAGTTTATTGCAACTTAAAACATCTCAATGAGGCACATGTTATTGTTGTCAACCCCAGTTACCTCGGATGTACGGAGAGATTTGTGAACTTGTTCAAAGTCACATAGCCAGTAAGTGGCAGGACTGGCATTTTGCAACCAGGCAATGTGACTCTAGAGGCAGATTCTTACCCATTGTGCTCTGTGGGCTTTTTATGGGAGAGGTCAAATAGATACAGACCATGAACAACATCGTATGCTATTGTAAGAAGTTGGGATTTTATCCTGAGGGCATTGGAGAGCCATTGAAAAATGATTATCAGAAGGCTGACATAATCAGCTTTATAGCTTAAAAAGATCGGTCGAGCTACATGATGGAGAATGTATTATAGGGAGGCACGATTGGAAATAGGCTGACCAACCGACTAGGCAGTACATTAATCGAATAGTGTATTGAAGGAAGCCTGATCTAAGGTAGTGGCAGTTGAATAGCTGTATTGTTTTATTTAAATTAAGGAAATACGTGGAAAAGCATTTGTATTAATGTGACAGTATTGACTGGGTGTGAGTTGCTTGGAAAAATTAAAATAGTGTGGATATATAAATAACACATTTAGGAAAGCACAATCACCTCATTACTTGTCAGTCAATAATGAATAATGAAGGGAGAAGATTTTAGTTGGTATAAATAAATGATTGGAGTTAACAATGGAGATGAGAAAGGGGCTTAATGAATATATTTGCTAATTGATCCTGTAAAGATGCTAATCCTCGTTCTGTCTCTATGAGCTAAATGTATAGATGGTATTTATTCAGTGAACACAAAACTCCTTTGTGATTGTCCATCTGCCAAACTAACTTGCAAGGTGTGAACATATATTTTTACAGAAGACTGACTTATGCAGCATCTTAGAAAAATCACATACATTGGCCTAACTATTCGGAAATGGAAGGGGGATTTTGTTATCTTACTTGACTTAGCAATTCCTGGCCTTTTGATTTTTGGGATGTTTCACGTGAGCCTGAATGAAAATGATTACAGATTTAATCAGGAGTATAATTATTTAGGCTAAATTTTTATTGAGACTGCATTTCTCTGTGATGAGTAATTAAAGTCACAGATAATTTAGAGACTGTGGAGTTCAGTTTTCTTCATTGCTTATATTACTTTGCATTTTCAGGAAATATGCTGTCCAATGGGTTAGCAATATTAGGGACCACTAGAGGACATTTATTTAATCGTCGAGAGCAACCATGACAGTAGCAAGCCAATATTTGAAAGAAATGAAGTGATTTCAGCACAAAATAAATGTTCTGACTTTTAGAAGATAAGCTAACATCTCAACTTAAAATGAGCGAATGCTAGCATTTTGGAAGAAATGTAGACAGCAGATATTTCAATTTCTCCACTTTATAGATAAAGATATTGAGGATCAAAACAGTTAAATGATTTTTCCAAGGTCCCATAGCTAATTAGCAGCGGAGTTTAGAAATAACTTTCTAGTTCCTGTCCAGTGAATCTTCCATCGACATTTTCTATTTCAATGTCCCATAACCATTGTGATTAATTTTTTCCAAATATTATATGTAATAAATAGATTGGTACACCTGTTCCTGCTAAAATAAAGAAGTCTGTTTGCTGATAGATAACACCTCTTCTCAAAGAGTTAAATTGGTTCTGTAAATGTTTGAAAGAGGGTAGTTTGGGTCATCTGGTCACCAGCTTATAACTGGCTGACTTCACTGGCCACAATGGCTATTACGAAAACATCTTAGTAAGTTTGTTATTGTCAAAGGTATAATTTTTAGCTGACCAGCCCCCAAATTTAATTATAACAGTTTATCAGGATGTGCTCAATTAAGGATGGTGAATCACATTAACTAAACTTGAAAGAGACTAACAGAAAGCAGAACGCCCATCAATTTTACAATGAGACGTGATAATCAGTCAAAGTAGACATTCCTATCGATCTGTGGTGTACACTCTCTCTTGCCTCCATGGACCTGGGAAGCCAGATTGTTTAGTGAACTCAGAGTAAGACTAAGGGTAGGTATTGAGAATTGTCACATATTTTATGTGACATAAATTATATGTGTATATAATTAACATTATATAATTATATAAGTATCATATTCCAGGCTAATATTGCCTTTTATGCCATTTTCACTGTAGGACTACCTTGTGCTTAGACAAGACAACTTAGTTGCCTTCTACTTAGACAAGACAACTTAGTTCTTGGTTGTGTCTTTTGGTCGGTATGAGGACAGGCACTGCCAACCCTTGTTCTAGTGACTATCTTTTCTTTAGTTCTGACTGTCCTTTCTTCTGATGGATAATTCACTCCCACCCCATGTGTTAATTCTTTTTCAAGTCTTATTGCATAAGAGATACTCTGTCTCTGAAAGGGAACTTTACATGTTTTTACTATTTAACTCTCAGCAGGCAACCTGATTGCCTTTATTTCCCAGTTCTTGGAAGATACTGTATCACTTTCCTGTCATTTTCATGCGCTGCCTCCAACTCTCCCTAGGTTGGACTTCAAATTCTACATAAATGTAAAAAATATTATACTTTGTCAGGGATTTAGATGGACCGATATATAAGGGCAGTTGTCTTCCTGGTGCTCTGTTAAACTCCACAATACTAGTTCTCATTCACCCACCATTAATAATAATGAAGCTGACAGATTATGTCTCTTGTAAGCAGCAAAAAAAAGTGAGGACATGATAAATACATGAATTCCTAAGACATACACAATGAGGATCATCTTGGAAGTCAGACAGCTGGGTTTGAAGCAGGCCTCACTTTTTACTAACTATGTGACCTGGGACAGATATCTTTGCATCTGATTCTGTTTTACCATCCATAACATTTTAATGATACATATTTTTTAGGGTTGTTTTAGGAATAAAAGCAGTTCTATCTATTTATTAACTATTTATTGTCAATGTGAGTACCACATAATAGGTCTTTAATAATCATGTCTTTTCTGCTGAGAACTATAGATAGATGACATTTAAAGATGGATAAATAACTTCCCATTATATTACACTTTCTTTATTATCCTAAGCACAGTTAAAACAGCCTGAACACAACTAAGGCTGTGTTTCACTGAGCATGTGGCATATGCTCAGTAAGAATACAGATTTTGACCAGAGACCTTTGATAATGAGGCAAAAAATATGTGGTTTCTAGAATTAGCTGTAACCTATCCATTACGAGTGTCTTTAAGTGTATAACCTAAAAATACACAAAAATTAATACTAACTTAGGAGTTTCAAATAACAGAAAATCTGTCTGAATGCATAAAATCTTAGAGAAGGACCTCACCCATGTTCCACAAACAGTTATCCCTTCTTCCCTCAGTCTTTAGAAAAAAGAAAGGATTCCATGATTCCTGCGCAGTAGCATTCATACCCATATGTTGTCTGTGTGAAGTGCATGGAGCTGACAAGGCATCTTTGAACTCAGCTATGTAAGTATGGCAATGAAGTCTGGATTTTCCCCCTTTGTATGAGTTATAAAACTACATTCTAATTTCCTAGTAAAATATACCCTTCAGGCAAACTTAATCTCATTTACAGAAACCTGAGCCTATCTTCCTTCTGCCCCCCACAGGCTCCACACTATTGGTTTGCTACAGTTTTCAGACCGCATTTTAAATGTATGCCTCTACTTGTTAGAAATAGACCACATTTTGCTTTTACTGTTGCATGAAGAACAGCCAAGATTCTTTAAGGGCTGTGCAGAAGGCTGTCTGAATCCTTGATCTGATGTGCATTTGGGTAAAGGTCAGATTAATTTGTATTCCTTAATAAGATGGTCTCTTTCCTATGATATAATACGTTCTTGTCTCCCTGGATGTGTGTTTCAGTTAGAACTTCTCCATCACTTACTTTCCATGAACTTCTGCCTCTCTCTCTTTTAAATTGGTGGTTAGCAAAGAGAATCACTAGGCTGATATAAATTGATTTCAGCTTACATATTGAGGAATCCAGAAAGGAATAAGACTGTATTTTGGCCATTAGCTTCTGATGTGGTTGAAACTTTGAAAAGTAATCAATACAATATGGTCCTCCAGAGTTGTCATGTTCTTTTGGGAACTATCAGTAGTATTCAGGGACCACAGGGAGGTAGAAATGGAGAAAAAAAAAAAAAACAAAGCAAGCTTTTATTTGAGAATGTGAGCCCCTTTAAATTATTATCAGGCCCAGAGAGACATTTAAAATGTAACAGTCATGTTTCACTCCCCCTTGAGCCAAAGAATCACCTCTTGAAGCCTCTTGCCATGTAGTCTCTAGACTCACTGACCCTAAGTAGCAGCAATGTATTGACAAAAAGAGTCAAATTCTGTAAAATATTTGAAAAGATTTATTCTAAGACAAATATGAGTGACCGGTGGCCCATGAAACAGCCCCAAGAGATCCTGAGAACATGTGCCCAAGGTGGTTGGGGTAGAGCTTTGTTTTACACACTTTAGGGAGACATAAGACATCAATCAGTATATGTAAGATGTATATTGGTTTGGTCCTGAAAGGCAGGACAATTCGAAGTGGGGGTGGGGGGCAGTTCCAGGTTATAGGTGGTTCAAAGATTTTTGGATGGGCATTTGGTTGAAAGAGTTAAGTTATTATCTTAAGACTCGGAATCAGTAGAAGGGAGTGTCTGGGTTAAGATATGGAGTTGTGGAGATCAAGGTTTTAATCATGCAGATGAAGGCTTCAGGTTCTTCCAAGGAGCCTCCAGAGGCTTCCAAGCTCTTATCAGACATAAAAAGATGCCACACTCTTAGTTAATTTTCTCCTGGATCAGGGAAAAGACCTGGGAAAGGAAGGGGATCTCTACAGAATGTGGATTTTCTCCACAAGAAACAGGTTTGCATGGCCATTTCAAAATATGTCAAAGAAATATATTTTGGGCTAAAATACTTTCATTTCCTTCAGGGCCTGCTGTTATGTGATGCTGTACTAGTGTCAGGCTGGAATTTGGTGCCTTATTGCTACAAAGACTCTGTTTTGTCAGCCTTAAGATCTGTGTTTTATTATTAATGCTGGTCAGCTGTGCCTGGACAGCCAAAGGGAGGAGGGTATAATGAGGCATGTCTGACACCCACTTCCAATCATGGCCTGAATTAGGTTTTCCTGTTAACTTTGTAATGCCCTTGGCTGAAGGGAAGGGTCCATTCAGTTGATAGGGGGGCTTGGAGTTTTATTTTTGACTTACAAATGTATAGCCAGTGACTAACCAATGGTATTTCTGTAAACCAATGAGAATTCTTGATGAACAAGTTTTGTAATCACTTTCTCTCCTGATTTGTCCTTTTTTTCTTCAAAAACTTGGGTATCTCCTTTGTTCTCTGCAGCATTCCGTAAGGCAGCTTAGAAGTGTGTTCTTGTAGCAATCCTCAACCTTGGCTCCAATAACCTCTCTATATTAATTTTGCATCAGCTTTATTGTTCTAGGTTGATAGGACTTTATAACCCTTGGACCACAATTTGCTTTTTGGTCACAGGTTATGATGATAGTAGGTTTTACACACACATATTTGTCAGCAAACAGACAAAAACTATCATACAGCTTGTTCTGTAAGCTCATTTAGGACCTGATTCTGTCCTTGATATTGTTTGGCTATGTCCCCATCAAAAATCTTACCTTGAATTGTAATCCCCATAATATCCATGTATCAAGGGAGAGACCAGGTGGAGGTAATTGAATCATGGAGGCTGGTTTCCCCACTGCTGTTCTCGTGGTAGTGAGTGAGTCTCACGAGATCTGATGGTTTTATAAATGTTTGGTAGTTCCTCCTGTGTTTATTCCTTCTGCTGCCTTGTGGAGGAGGTGTCTTGCTTCCCCTTTGCCTTCCACACCGATTGTAAGTTTCATGAGGCCTTCCCCAGCCATGTGGAACTGTGAGTCTATTAAACCTCTTTCCTTTCTAAATCACCCAGTCATGGGCATTTCTTTATAGCAGGTGAGAATGGACAAATACAGTCCTCTTGAGTGCAACCAGCAATGGGCATGGCAGATAACTGGAGAAGATACAATGACATGCTGAAAACAGGACAAACAAACTATATAGGCAGATTAGGGGCCAGTCTTCCTTGAAGTTGGAGGTTCCTGGATCACTACGGTTTCATGTTGCAAGCACTGCCTGTGAGATATTAGGAGGCCCCTGACTTTCTTTCTCTGTCTCCATCACTTCTTACTTCACCTTCCCCTATGCTAATTAACAAACCATGTGGTGCAGATTTTAAGGTCTTTTGAACTGTTAAGTGGATATCCTCGTTCCTATTTTGTAGGCAGAAACTAAAACCCACAGTACCCATTTCATGGTTTGTTGTGAGAAATGCGTTATGAATTTGTATGTAAAATGCTCAGCCCAGTGACTTGAACATAGTAGATGTTCGCTTTTATTATTGCCTACATAATCAAGAGTTGGTCATTAGAAGGAAAAGTGTTATGAGTGTTGTGAAAGAAGTCCACATTATCATTATGTAAGCAGATTCTAGTGTTAAGAGGTAGTCTTATTGAAAGGGATATTTATTTCCTTGGTCATGGATTTCTCTTTCCAAAGGTGCACATATTTATTGCCTGCATCTCTCAGGCATTCTCAGTTCCAAACATTTCATGGTTCTTATTCCTTCCTTCTATAAATAATTGAAAATAATGTTTTTTTTCTCCCCCCCCTTTTTTTTTCTTTTTGGTTCCCTTTTGAAAGTAGTGTTTACTAGAGTATCTCCTAAGTTGAAAAACACAAAACACTTGTAAGTCTTCATTTTACAAACTCACCTTTTTAGCTTCATTGGGATTAGCATGTGCTTTGAGTCCATCTCTTCTACCTACGGTCTCATGTTCCCTGTGTCAATCTGTTGTTTTCACGTAATACATTTTTTGCTTCCCCTAGGGGACTGAATGAAGCAGTGTGCTTTCAGCCCTGCTCTGACCCTGTCTTCTCGAGAGGATTTAATAATGATGTGAATAGAAGATATGTGTACGTGAAATTTCTTTATTTGCAATGCATGTTGTGTCTGCCTCTTTAAAGAAAGTAAAGGTTAATATGTTGATTTCCTATTTATAGGTAACTTAATGCTTCTAATTTTTCCTAATCATGGCACAAGGTTTTGGCTCAGTACGTACGATTTCTTAAATGATCTTTCTAAATCATTATAATGATTTGATGAGTTTACTACTCTCCGAAGAGGTTGGATTGACAGGTTTAAAGAGACAAATCATACAGTACTTTTTTGCCACATAATATCTAGTTAGAGCAGCAAGCCCTTCCATTTGCACGCTATATTTCTTGATAATATATCTTACAGGTGTCTTCATTTTAGCCCAGGCATTTCTGCCTCTGCAATCCAGTCTTAGCAGTAGGACTAATATGACCTTCACATATATCAGAATGGAGTCAGGCAATATTTAGGTAAAAAGGTAAACTAGTACACCTACCAGAAAAGATAAATATTAATCTATTGCATCTCTGACATGAGAAAAAAAGCCTTTATGTTTTACTGTTTTTTTCCTATTTTTCTTTTTCTTTTTTTCTTTTTTTTTTCACATGAATGGAACTCGAAAAAGGCCTTTATTCAGCCATTGTGATACCTGGGACCATATAAAAGTAATCAGGATTAAGCTTTTGGAGAAAATGTGTTCTCTAAAAAGGAGTGGCTACCTAATTGGTGTCTTTATGTTTTAGATGTTTTTGTGGAGTCTAATTGACATAACCTTTACTCTGAGTCACTTGGCTTCTAAGGAAATGCAATGTACCATTTTTAATGAGTTGCAAACTGCCTGGCTGCCCCAACCCCCTTTAGCCTGCCCTTCACCATTTTGAAGTAATTCTGGAGAATATAAACTATGAAAAATATACATTTCTTTCAAGTAGCTCCTATTTGCACCAAGCATTGTGATAGGCAATAGAAATATTGCTACTCCTAATTTCAAATACATATGTCATTTATAGTGTGTGGATTAATATTTTTACATACTTTAATCCAGTTTTCCTTAAAACAACCATATGGGGCAGGCACTCTTCTTGTCTCCATTTTAGCGATAAAGTAAAGCACAGAAAGTTAATTGCTCAAGGTGCTACTAAGTGGTGGAGCTGAATCTGCACCCAGGCAGCATTACTCCATAATCTATGGAGTGATTAAACTATTATAATTAGTAGCAAAGTCATTGTCCTTGTTGGGCTTGCAGGTTGGTTGTTCATTTTCGTTAGGAAAATCCCTGGTCAGTGCTCTTAAGAGTGTGTCCTGTGTATATAGCTTCGGGACAAACATAAGAATGATGTTTGACTGGGTATGTTGGCTCATTCCTGTAATCCTAGCACTTTGGGAAGCCAAGGCAGGAAGACGGTTTGTGCCCAGGAGTTTGAGACCAGCCTGGAAAACATAGTGAGACCTCATCTATACCAAAAAGTTAAAAATTAGCCAGGCGTGGTGGCATCCACCTATAAGTCCCAATACGTACTATAGAGGTGATGCAGGAGTATCACTGGAGCCCAGGAGGTTAAGGCTGCAGTGAGCGATGATCACACCACCGTACTCCAGCCTAGGCAACAGAGCAAGACCCTGTCTCAAAAAAAAAAAAAAAAAAAGTGATGAGTCATTGATGAGTCATCCCATTATCTATTCATAATTTATTAAGTGGGCATTTATTGAGTGCTTCCTATGTGCCAAGTATCATGCAAGACATTTGGAGATAAAAGGAGAAGTAATAATAATCCTTTCCCATTTTCTTTCCAGTTTGTTGTTCATTATGTCATTTCCATCTTTTGTTTTTGAGTATTTAAAATAGGTATTGTAGGTATTAAAAGCATTTCATAAATTGCAAAATGTGGTGCAAATGTAGATTTTACATTTTTTTTTATTGAACAACTCTTATGTGCATTTCTCATAGGTAACTGCAGCCATTTGTTAATTCCATCTTAATGATTAAACTTGGTGTTTGCGGTTCCTGAATAAAAGACATATAGTCAAGTAAATTCTCAAAACTAATATTCAGCATGAGATGACCATGTTGCTAAATAAAAATGAATATTATATGATGAAGAGAAGCTGCAAATTTACTTGGATTTTTTGATCAAATTAGTAACTTGCTTGTTACAGAAAATGAATGCTAATTAGTTCTCTGTGCTGAAAAAGGCAGCCTGCACCTGTCCTAGGACAGGATTTTGTGAGGCAGGCTTATTTCTCTAAGGTCTATTCTTGGCCCCCTTTTTCTGGCATTGACATGGAAAAAGGCGTGAGGAGAGACTGGCAACATTGGTGTGTGCCAGGAATGGTGCTGAATGATATCACTCAGCACAACAGAATCTGGAATAGTCATATTTCTCAAAGTAGAAGCAACCTTGTAAAGACTGAAAGTCCCAAATAAAATGGGTTGCTCTCAGCCAACAAAAAACTGAAATTGGAAATGGCCTCAGAAATGGGAGACCCTTGGAATCAGGGCTAAGCAGATAAGCAGAATTCAGAGGGAAATGACAAAGCATTCTATATCTATCAATAAAGAATTTGGGGCTTTGGGGTTAATGGTTAACCAGCTAACTTTTAAACGTGATTTTTAAAGCACATAAGACACTAGGCATTAGGGATGAATAAAACATGCTAGTAATTATTTTTAAAAAGACTTAACTTGATAATGCTTAAGTGCTTCTAGGTTGAAAATCTCAAGACCACCAGTGAAAACTTAAGCTCATCAATGGTTTTGTAACAAAGGAAGATAGATCTCAGTGCATAGACAAGGCAGGCAGAAAAGTAAGATTGAAAAACCTAAGAATGACATGGCAGTGAGGTGGAGGTAAAAGGAGGGTTTGGCAGGAGGCTGTGTTAATGATCAGCTGTTGGCAGTGTGAGTCAAAGAGGGGAACTTGGAGTGCATTATTATACCTATAGTACTTAGTAGCAAAGGAAGTGATAGTTCTGCTATACACTCACCTGAACACACATGCAATGCGTTCTATTCTTGGTACCATGTTAAAAATATCAACTAGAACATGCTCAATGGCGAGTTGCCAGTTGCTTTAAGGAATTTGAAATCAAAAGACTTCAAGGAAGGCATGATAAACCCTCACACATCTGAGACTCATTCTCAGGTGGAGGAAGGGGAATGGAAAAGGATGGAACATTTACTTAATGTCCGTTGTGCTAGGTACTAAAATACCACAATTAATGGTCACCAAAACATCATCCTATCATGGTCCTCAGTATAAAGTTGGGAAAATGAGGATGATTGAGGCTGGGTATTATGCACAAGGTTACACAGCAAATACCAAGGTGTTACCATCATCCTAACTGGCATCTTTCGGTCCTCAAGGTCCATATTCTTTAAATTCTTTATTTTGTTCTGTCCTAAGAGATTAAAAATGGGACCAGTGAGTAGAAACTTCAGTGATGATTTAGACTCCATATAATGAATACTTTTCTACCAAATTCTCTTAATATAGAATAGCTTTTTGTATGGGGAAGGGAGTTTCTCATTATGGAGTTATTCAGGCCTAAGCAGGCTGTCCCCTTGACTGGAATGCTCAGGGCCAGGTGCAGCAGATGTTCAAGTTCCCTCCAACCCTGGAAGTGTTACCTGATCCTGTGAATAAGACTGTAGCAAGCACCATGGTGCAGTAGCGTCAGAAGCTGCACAGGGAAATTGAAAACAGGCAGAGAAGGGATAGGTCAAAGCACGTGGTTGGAAACCAAGACACATTTTAGAAAGGAAGGAAGGGGAAGGCCCAGCTGTCAGTAAAGAAGCCGAGAATTCACCAGAATCCCAAGAGCAGGTTTTCAAGTGAAAAAGAAATAATAGGCTGGGCACAGTGGCTCACGCCTGTCATCGCAGCGCTTTGGGAGGCTGAGGTAGGAAAACTGCTTGAGGCCAGGAGTTAGAGACTAGCCTGGGCAGCATAGCAAGACAAGGTCTGTACCAAAATAAAAATAAAAGCCAAGCATGGAGGCACAAGCCTGTAGTGCCATCTACTTGGGAAGCTGAGGCAGGAGCTCACTCACATGAGCCTAGGAGTCAGGGGCTGCAGTGAGCTGTGATTGTGCCATGCACTCCAACCTGGGTGACGGAGCAAGACTCTCTAAATAAAAAGTGAAGGGAAAAAAAAAAGGCCCATATAAGGCATCAGCACCATGAGAAAACTGATACAAAGGGAAGTCCTGCAGGAATCACCACTAGGGGAGGCACTGCACTGGTGCGTTCAGGGCCTCTGGATGTTGGCAAATACATACATGTATTGGATACAAAAAGAAGGGTCAATCCCTGAGGTAACATCATATTTAATTTGTTTTAAGGTTTAGCGGTGGGGAGTTGTTATGAACATTGCCCCCACTGGATTGACCTGTTGGAGGGAAATTTGTCTGAATTAGTGGAAATGGTCAGATATATATTTCTATGAAATGCAAAGCACCGAGGGTACATTGCCTTAGTGCCTTGGCGGAAAGATGAACAGCAGGAATCTCCTGTTAAAATTAGATGCCCACTGAGTTCTGCAACATATAGCTGTAATGATATTTTCTAAGACATGTTTCCCAAAGGATATTTCAGTGATGAGCATACAGCTCACTCGCTTGCAACTATGTAAATTATATCAGTTAATTTTTACATGGACTAAATGGCCTTTCCAAATGATTATAAAGATGCCATTTGCTCTGGAATGCATTTTCTGCATGCCTGCTTCCCACATTGCATGTTTGCTGATCCATCTCATGCCGATGACCCGTGCATACCACTGGTGTCAATTTACTCCGACATTTCAAGGTTTAAGAGAATTCTCAACTTACGGAAAATATCACATAGTCCATATTTGGCAGGAAGACCATTTCCCAGAGCCCAGATTTCTGTGAGTGCACGAGGTGCCTGGGTGGGCTCCTCTGCCAGGGGCATATTTGACCTCTCTCTTCTGCATTTATTTTACAAATGTCCCCTTTCAACAAGATACTTATCTGTTGTGGGGGGGGGGATCTGGAAAGTTGATCCCTAAACTGCTTAATTGACTGCAACTGCTCTTTCCGACCCTGGCACGGTCTGCAGTTGTAGAGCTGTGACTCTCTTCCAATCCAGGATGATGGATTGAAGGTGACAGCCTGAGTTAAAGTTCTAAGCTCCCAGCTGGTCAGTTGATTTCACAAGTACAATGTTGCAAGAGTCATTTATCAGAAGCGTGAACCCAGAGTTTGGATGTTTGAGGTGACAGCTGTTAGATACACTACTTAGAGAAATAAGTCACAGAAGATTCAGATAAGAGGATCTTTGATAGATGACAGTCAGTGGGTTCATTTGTTAATTTTTGGCTCATGTGATTGGGAAAGTTGTGGTAAGGAAAGGTTTTCGTGGACATTTCCACTATTTAAATGCTAGGATGTGTTTTTTGTTTGTTTGTTTGTTTTGGCTGGAGTAACACTGGCAAAGATGTGGGTGACCCCTCCACCTCCAAAACTCAGTTGATGCAACCCTTATATAATGTATATGTGTATTTGTTCCAAAAAATAAGAAAAGCTTGAATAAAAGATACCCTAGAAATGCTTTTAACAAAGATTTACTTTAATTTTTTTTTTTTTTTTTTGCCTAATGCTGTATTAGAGCTGTTTAATAATCCCTTCAAAAACTCACAGTTGGTATTGCTAAAATCTTTTCAATCACAGACTGTAAAGCCAGTGACAGTTTCTTTCCTCCATGGGAAGTAAAGTCAAATCATTATTTCTGGTTCTATTTGTATTTTTTTTGTTTTCTAGTCTAAAGATTGGCTTTGAGAAGACTTTGGACATTCACTTCCTGGAAAGGACTTAGGTTCAGTTTTTCCTTTATGAACTAATAGTTCCCATCACGGCATAGGCTAAAACTCTTTTTGTCTTCTCACTATAATAATTATCCAACTTGTGCTTCAAACATGTGTCTGTGGATCTCCTTTCTTAGAAACTTTTGTTGGTATTGGGTCTCCTGAGGTAACATAGCAGTCTCTAAGGCAGACAAGGCTTGAATTTGAGAGAAAATTTTAATACACCAGCTCAGACATCACATATAAACTTAATAAAGTTAGATTGGCCCAAGGTGTAAGCTTCTTCCAAGGCAGTCAGTCCGCATCAGGAGCTGCATTTACTCTTGGAGGCCACAGGAGTATCGTTCCACATATTACCGTTGAGGTGAACTGTTTCTTTCATGATGCGTTTTGGAAGTATTCTATTTTTGTTTCTTCCCCAGTCACACACATATATTCATTACTCTTGTGATGTGTCTTTTTCTCCTTCTCACATCTCTTTGCCCCAATTCCCTGCTTTAAAACGCGCACTCCTGCATCAATCTCTACTCACAGTTGTATTTTCTGAGATACTGATGAATGAGTTTGTAGAGTTCCTTCACTCATAAAGTCATGTTTTTCTCCAATTTAAAACAATGTTTTTAGCCACTGTATCTCTTATATATCTAACTTCCTCTAATCATCACTGACACTCATAAAATAGATGTTATTACTTCTCTCTTGTGCAGGAAATTGTGCTCAGAGAGGTTAAATAACATGCTCAAAGTCAACCAAAATTTGATTTTGGAATTGTCCACTTCCCAAGTCCTATTTTTTACTGCCATGCTATCGTCTCCAGAGTTTCCGCTCTATTTTTGTCCTCTAGGAAGATTACATATTTCTGATTTAAAAAAAGATAGCTTTCAGCATATAAAACTAATGTAGGTAGAGAATATTCCCAATTTTCTGTTTTTTATTGGGTTGATATATATATATATATATATATATATATATATATATGGGGAAAAAAAGGATGGAAAAAGTAGACATCAATCTTGAAAGCAACACATTAGACTGGGGTTCTAATGAGACCGGAGAATAGACAAGCCCCAGGAAAATGCCGAGTGCTGTTAATTAGCTAGTGTTCCTAGCTAAAGTCTCACTCATCATTTTGTTTATATATTTCCTCCTCTGACTCCTTTCCATGTACTAGGCCATGATCGGGTATGCTATAGAGCTAAACCAGTTTAAAAAAAAATTAAGAAAAAAAGATTTTAAAAAGTCCGTAACTGGGGCCTAGTGCAATTGCCCCAGGAGGCCCTCACCCTAACCAGAGTTTATGGCTTCACCCCCTTCCTTGCCCTTACCTCTATACATGAGGCTCTTATTGTACTGAACTAATTCTATTATTGTTCGTTGTTTCTCTGCTTGTCTCTGAACTTGGATCTTCTAGCACTTGAGCACTTATGGGCAATGCTTTATTCAACTTGTAAGAATAATAATAGCTAACATTGAATGAACCCCTGATAAATCCCAGGCACCCTGCTGAGTGCTTCAGTGGCAGTGCCTTATTTAATCCTCACAATGACCCTGTGAGGTAGGTGTGCTGATTGTTCACACTTACAAAGGAGAAAACTAAATAATAAATGGAAAGGCAGTAACTTTTCTGATATTTCACAGCAGCTAAGTAATTTGTTCAAAGGCACAGAGATACTGAGTAGTAAAGCTGGATTCACACTCTTAATTTCTCTGACTCCAGATTCTAGGTCCTTAACCTTAGTACATATTATAGTTTCCTTGTCTAATGCAATATTTGTCACATATGAACTGCTCAATAAATGCCTCTTAGGTGGAAAAAAGACTGTATTTATTGAAACAGGCTTGTAATTGGAAGATAAAGTTTTGACTTACATTTATGCCTCTTTTAGCTCTTGCTACCTTTTGTTCATATCACCTTTCCAGACTCCATTTTCTTCATCTGTAAAATAAAGGGGAAAGGGTTCAATGAAGTCTAAGGTCTCTTTTAATCACTGGCTAATAAAACCAGAAGTGGTGACTAGAAAAATAGTTCAAAACTGCTAGCTGATGCACTACAGTTATGGGGCAAATAGCTATTGCATTATTCCAGCTGATCTTCAGTTCAGCCATCGTGGTATAATTCCATTTAGATCCAATCTAGATACGTTTTTGCAGGGCCTCTATCATTTTTCAGAATGTTTGAAAAACAAAATACATTTAGGCTTCTAACCTTGAGTTTGGAAATCTGAAATATACATAAGATGATATGAACGAGCCTGACTTTGATTACCATAGAGTGGCATAACTGGGGGCTGCAATGAAAAAACCTATAAAATTTAACTCGAGATGAACCATGACAGGCCTCCTTAATGCGCGGATGCTTTGGCTTTCGAGTGTATTCTTTCACTGTATTATACAAAATGTGGATAAAGTGATAAGTGGGTTTAAAAATGATTGTATAAGTGAAGTGCACCATCTCACTGTAAAGTATTTGGCCCCAGGGAG
This sequence comes from Pan troglodytes, assembly GCF_028858775.2. Classification (NCBI taxonomy): domain Eukaryota; kingdom Metazoa; phylum Chordata; class Mammalia; order Primates; family Hominidae; genus Pan; species Pan troglodytes. The sequence goes on from NC_072405.2 coordinate 43,725,166, forward strand.
ACCACAAATGTGATGCAGCCTCATTTCCTTTCTTTTAAGTGCTTCCTGGGGCTGCTCAGGGTTGCTTTGGATGGGTTGGTTGGTTGGTTGTTTGCTAAGCTAAGATCATATTAAGTCTTGATTTGTTTTTTTTTTTTAAATTGTTATCCAAAGGGGAATTTTGGAGAAGCAGAAATAAAGGCAGAGAGATTAAGAGACAGGAAAAAGAGGAAGATGAGTGAGAGATGAGAGATTAATTCACAACCCTGTATAGATTATTCGAAACAGTTTAAAAGAACAGGAGAGTTATATTGGGGGGCCATTGGGCTTGCTTGAAGTCCAGTGGTTCAATAAAAATTAAAACACATGAGTTCATGAGTATGGTAGCCGCCTTCTCTCGTAGTTATAGACCCCTGAGCACTGATGTCATTTCTCTCCTGGGCTTAGTGAAATTAATATGTGATACAGGTTTCTTTGCTCCCTGAATATGGTGGATTGCTCAAACCCAGCACACAGCAGTAACCACGGAGCTTCAAGAGCACCCTCTGAAAACCAAAGGAGGAGGCCAGAGTTGTGTCTAGTCATCTTAGCCTCCTCGCCTGTATCACTTGCCCTGCTTGTCCACTGGCTTAGTGGTTAGCCAGTGAGAAAACAACTTCAGCCTGCGTCAGCAGTCAGTCTTGCTAGTCTTTGAATATGGACCATCCTTGGAGGGGGTGCTCTGACTCACACAGAAATCTTTTTAATGTTTCTTTTTCATCATGAATCAGTTCTCATGAAGAAGATTTGAAGGAGAATTGAACAGAATCACATCAAACCTCCTGACAGCATAAAATAAGAATGGCCTTTGGAGTCAGCCTTGCATCCTGCCTCTATCACTACTGACTATAGGACATCTGCCAAGTGCTTCTGCTTCTAGAGAGAAGCAGCACAGAGTGCTGCATCTGAAGATGGGAAAACACATTTTCTTTGCCCAGATCTTGGTAGAGGTGGCAACAAGACATATAAAGTATAGTTCCAGGCAGATAGCACATGTTCAATATTTGGTAGGCATCATGATTTTGATTTGCAGTTGTTTTCTCTTGCTGGAAGGTAGTAAACTCATCTTCTAATATAAGGATGCCTTACATTGAATCTTCACATGTCAGAATCTTCTAATATAAGGATGCCTTACACTGACATCTTCACATGTCAGAATGACTCAGCAAGGGCATTTTCTTGAGGGATACGACCATAAACTTTCTGATTCAGGCATAAACATGCTAAAATCAGGGTTAACATGATGCTAGGAGTATACATACCTAGCAGGTTTTTAAAAATCATGTTTGATATAGGTTGAGCTTTCAATGTGTTCAGTCTGCAAATATTTTGGAGGCTTTTACTATTGTACTGTGATGTAGCAGAATGGGTTTATTAAAAGCTCACTTTCAAAGTTCTTGGTCTAATATTCTCAAATAGAAATATTCCAGGCTCCATTGAGGATAGTGGCAATAATAGCAGAGGCAGCAACAACAACAAGAAGCAAATATCTTTTCCTTATTCTGCAGTAATGTCTTGTGAATATTGTTGAAAATGAAAAGATTTCATGTGAACTCTTGTTGGATTTATACAGCTCTTTTGCTTTAGTTGCTACAGTTAAATATGTTGAGTTCTGATGGTCAGACCATGATAGTTTCATGTGGTTTTTAAAACATAAAACATAGGTAATTGAGCAATTTAATTGGATGCAACCAACTATCAATTTTATAGGGGCAGACTAGTTACACTTATGACAGAGCAAAGTTCTAGGCACTTCCTTTCTGGGCCAAGAAATTTGGTAATTGAGCCACAGCTGATTAGTGCTAAATGCGTGCCGGTACCCACTCTTACATGAATTTCAATGGGCTTGGAAAGAGAAGATGGAGGCCTACTTTGAGGTATGGTAAACTGAGTGCTGGGGACAAAGAAGATAAAGTCTTGATCTCCACTCCAGCTTTAACTGTGCAAACATAGCTGCCTCTAGGAACTCTAAATCTTGATTGCTCTTCTGAGTGGGGTGAACATACAGTTCTAATCAAGTACTTACATAATTTTGGGGAAGAACATGTCTCAGATCTCTGCCCTTATGAATAAGCTGCTCCAAAATCACAGGTGGATTTTACACATAGCTAAAGATATTTAAGCTTTAGGCCAGGTGTGGTGGTTCATGCCTGCAGTCCCAGCACTTTGGAAGGATGAGGTGAGAGGACTGCCTGAGGCCAGCCTGAGCAACATAGCAAGACCCCATCTCTACAAAAAGTTTTTAAAAAATTAGCTGGCTGTGTCTCAGCTACTCAGCAGGTTGAGGCAGGAGGATTGCTTGAGTCCAAGAGTTTGAGGCTGCAGTGAGCTCTGATCGTGCCACTGCATGCCACCCTGGTTGACAGAGTGAGACCCTGTCTCTGAAAAATAAAGGAAAAGAAATTATATATAAGCTTTAGCCCTTTAAACCCCTTAATTAGATAGGCCCCTTCCAAATCCTGATTTAATTTTGCATTTGTTATTTTTTAGTCTTTTCCTGAAAGTGACCCCTTCAAATTGTACAATCCTTAGGTTTCTCGGAAGTTGGAGAATTAGTATTTGTTTTTGAGAGGGAGTTTCGCCCCAGGCTGGAGTGCAGTGGCGCAATCTTGGCTCACTGCAACCTCCGCCTCCTGGGTTCAAGTGATTCTCCTGCCTCAGCCTCCCAAGTAGCTAGGATTATAGGCACTTGCCCCCACACCCGGCTAATTTCTGTATTTTTAGTAGAGGCGGGGTTTCTCCATGTTGGTCAGGCTGGTCTCGAACTCCTGACCTCAGGTGATCCACTAGCCTCTGCCTCCCAAAGTGCTGGGATTACAGGCGTGAGCCACTGCACCAGGCCAGTGTTTGTTTTAATCATGATTTGAGGGTAAATCTGTTACTACAAGTTTAGAATACAGGGTACTTTACTACAGTATTTTAAGATGTTAATATTGTAGCTTGTATAGTAAATTACCTATATTACTCAGTGTTCAAATTTTAGAAACTTTGGGAGAGCTTCAGATTCAGCTGTAAGTACTCTAAGTGAATAAACTATCAACATCAATAAAAATGACTCCAACAGAGCATTTTACTCTGTAGGAAATGTGGCAGAAAACCTCCTTCCACACAGAATCTTTTTGATAGTTTTTTAACTTTATATGCAGTGTATGCTCATTTTAATATAACTTCACAACCCAAGAGATTGAAACACAGTGAAGAAAGCAGATTAAAAGAATAGATGAGAAACAGACCCACCTAGACAAGGAAAAACTAACTGCAGTGATCAGAGACAGCTGCGAAAAGGCAGAAGTAGCGTCAGTGAAAACATTGAGTAGGGAAAAAATGATCAAAACTAAAATTGTCCCTAAAGATTTTACTAGCAAGAAGGTAACAAAATCACCAATTAGAACAACATCAATTGGCCCTTTATATCTTGGAGAGTAAAATAAGTGAGATGGAATTAAAGTCAATATAGTTTCTTTTCTAAGTAGGACTTTTATCTGAGGCCATAGACTCTGGTGGTTAAGGGCATAAATTTTGGAGTTAGACTACTTAGATTTTTTTTTTTTGGTATAATTAACATACAATAAACTTTTTTTTTTTTTTTGAGATGGAGTTTTGCTTTTGTTGCCCAGGCTGGGGTGCAATGGCACCATCTCGGCTCACTGCAACCTCCGTCTCCCAGATTCAAGCAATTCTCCTACCTCATCCTCCTGAGTAGCTGGGATTACAAGTACCTACCACCATGCCCAGCTAATTTTTTGTATTTTTAGTAGAGACGGGGTTTCACCATGTTGGCAAGGATGGTCTCGAACTCCTGACCTCAAATGATGCACCCACCTCGGCCTCCCAAAGTGCTGGGATTACAGGCATGAGCCACCACACCTGGCCTAAACTGTACATTTTTAAAACTGCCTGGTTTGATGAATTTTGACTGATATTGTCAGGTGTGAAACTATCACCATAATTAAGATAATGAACATATGCCTCACCCCAGAAGTTTCCTCAAACCCCTGAGTTCCATCCTTCCCTAGTCTTTACTTCTTCCTGACAATCATTGATCTGCTTTGTATTGCTATAGATTAGTTTGCATTTTCTAGAAATTCATGTAAATAGAATAATAATATATGTGCTCTTCTTTTTGTCAAAATTTTTTCACTTTGAGGTTCTTCCATGCTGTGTGTGTATCAGTAGTTTGTTGCTTTTTCTTGCTGAATAGTATATATTGTATGTGTATGCAACAATGTTTATCCATTTCCCATTGCTGGGCACTGGGATTGTTTCCATCTTTCTGACTATTACAAATAAAACTATGATTCTTCATGTGCAAACCTTTGTGTGGTGATACTTTCAATCTCTTGGCTAAATAACCAGAAATAGAATGGCTGGGTCATGTGCTAGATGCTTGTTGACTGCCTGGCTTTAAATTTCTGTTCTATCTACTAGCTTATGACATTGTATTAGTCCTTTAACCTCTTAGATAATGCCTAAAAGCACACATTTTTTAGAAGGATTAAATTATATGACTCATGTTAAGCACTTAGCACTCTGTCTAGCTTGTAGTTAGGTTTTAAAATCTTAACTATGTTTTTTTTAAGTTTAACAATTTGAAAACTTTAGAAAATTTTAGTGTTAAAATTTTTAAGCTTGTATCTCAGGAAAATGTGTTCATTTGATAAATGATTATTTCAAGGCACTGCATGATAGTGGATCTAATAAATACTCTGTGTTTAAAGATATATTTACTTGTAACATGAGATGTGAATAATAATTCGCTAATGAAATACATAGAATGTTAAGCAGACAACCTTTGAAAGGATAGAATGAAATGAGAGATTGCAATTTTTTTTTTTTTTTTTTTTTTTTTGAGACGGAGTGTCGCTCTGTCGCCCAGGCTGGAGTGCAGTGGCACGATCTCGACTTACTGCAGGCTCCGCCTCCCGGGTTCATGCCATTCTCCTGCCTCAGCCTCCCAAGTAGCTAGGACTACAGGTGCCCGCCACCACGCCCGGCTAATTTTTTGTATTTTTAGTAGAGACGGGGTTTCACCATGTTAGCCAGGATGGTGTCCATCTCCTGACCTCGTGATCCACCAACCACAGACTCTCAAAGTGTTGGGATTGCAGGTGTGAACCACCGCGCCCGGCCGGGAGATTTCAATTCTAAAAGACTCTATTCACATATTAAAATGCACAGGATGTGTAATCAGTTTAATAAGAGTTAGTAAATATCTATGTATATACGGAGAGTCAATGACAGAAGAGGTAATATAAAGAAAATGCAATTTTGAAGCTGCTTCTTTGGTTGGTGCATTGTAATCTCTAGATTGAAAGCTAAAACCACTTTCTTTATTAGCTGTGTTGCTTTGGGGACATCATTTAACCTCTCTGCCACTAAGACAATTGGCCTCTGGCTCAAAAGTTTTATGATTTTTGTGACAGATTACATGATGAGATGCTTCCTTAACCATTCTGGCACTCCCTACAACCGAAACATTGGGTGGAAATCATTGTTAATTATGCCCATGGAGAATTTTATGATTACTCAAGGAGAGGTGTGATTTTTTTTTTTTTTTTATTTTTTTATTTTTTATTTTTTATTATACTTTAAGTTTTAGGGTACATGTGCACATTGTGCAGGTTAGTTACATATGTATACATGTGCCATGCTGGTGCGCTGCACCCACTAAGAGAGGTGTGATTTTTTAAAAGTGCGTTTGTGCAGAAGTCTTCAGCGTGTGACTGGATTCAATGCTGCTACTCTTTTAGTCTGAATACTGAACCAGCCAGGCATCACAGGAGACACAGCTGAGCTCCCAGGCCATCACGGGTGACAGAGGGTCAGAGCTGAGCTGCTCCCTCCCTCCAAGTCTGCTTGAAAGTAGCCTGCATAAGGATAGTATGCAGACATATACATTTTTTTTCCTTTCAAATGTGGAATAATACTTAAAGAATCCTCCCTGGAGGAGATGATTTTTCAAACACAAAGCCCAGATAGACCAAAGGAAATAGTGTTTTTTTTTTCTTTATTTTTAGTTTACTGTTTTGGATTTTCTTTTCTGCTCAGCACCTTCTTATATGAAATTAACCATAATGTGGCACTTGTCACCTGCTTTCAGTCTTTTCCACTAACAGCTGGATGCTGGATGAACAGATGCCAGCGAGCAGTTGCTATCTTATAACCCTGAAATGATTTTGTCAGGACTATCATTTGTATTTTTCATATTTATTTATTTATACATATAGCTTCTTTTCCCTGAGTAATATTCAAGATGCTGACCCCATCATAGGAGAATAATGATTTAGAAATCTTGCAGTGGTTATAAATTCTGATATAATACATCACAGACTTCAACTACTGAAATATCTTAATTTTGTCTTTTTTAGATATACGCTTGAGAAGACATGGACGTCTTCGATATATTTGTGTCCCTCCCCCTCACCTCCTTCCCAATATCACTCCCTACTAGTATGCAGGACCTTATTTTTTGATAACAGTTTCCAAGATTGTTGCAAATATCTTTTCAATTAAAAATTGGTTATTTTCTTTGAGGATTCTTAGAGACAGAGGAAACTTACTTGGCAGTGTCTTATTTAGATCTTGCTTTTAAACAAAGTGGGTTTATTTTTTTATTCCATTCTGACATAAAAAAGTAATGTTGGATCCCTAGTAACATTTTACTTACGCATTGATGCTATTCAGTGGATCTGCCCAGGTGGTGCATATGTTGACTTCAGCTTGCAGTCATCAAGAAGGCAGTCAGCTTTTCCTACCGAGTTAAGAGAATATGCCCCGATTTGTGGGCAGTTCTTCTTAGCATTCTACTGTGGTATGAAGCACACATTGAATTTTGCTCTTTTCAGTAAGTAGCTGGAATGTTTTCTCTCAAGCAAACTCAACTTCTCATTATCTATGTTAGAAAAACCATAAAAGCCTCTTTCTATGCAACTATAGACTGACTCTATTTCTTTCTTTTTTCAAGAAAGAAAAACAGATAGCCAAGAAAGTCAATTGTTGGTTTAATTTCAACATTTCTAAAGTGGTAATCATATTTTTAGTTATTACCATCAAAGTTATAAATTATTAAATGTTTGTGTTTGGGACATTATTTCACTTCTGCATTATCCAAATTGATTGGCATACAGTAAAAATTTAATTTGCCTTTTGCTTTCTCATTGCTTTAAAATGTTTGCAGAATGCAAATGATTATATTAAAATTATTGTACAGTATTCATAATCAGAGTACTACTTCAAGGTTTGAAAAAGGAACTCAAAATGAAGCCTTGCAACTTTCATTCCTTGGTTGTCTATAACGTCTGTGGTTTCTTGCAACTTTTATTCCTTGGTTGTCTTTAATGTCTGTGGTTTTTTTCAACCTAATTTCTGGAGAAGTAAGTGACCATTTAGGATGTAGAAATTGCACCAGAAATTCTTACAGCATAAGCTGTCAAAAGCCAGTCTCTCTACAGGGAAGTTTGTTGAAATCGTCAAATTTGCTATTCTTCAGGGGTTTTTTTTCTTTTATGTTGAACAACTAATAACAATCGAGAAATGTGACTATGTGCTTAAAACTCAGTGATATTTTCAGCAATGTTCATTTAAGCCAGTTTTGGTTTTTCTGGGGTGTGTGTGTGTGTAAAACAAGAGAAGCCAGAGAGTATGTTTGCCATAATGCTTGATTCATTGGATTCACTGAGATAGATTTGAGAACCAGCTCATCTGAGCCAAGGAGAAGTAGGTGTATACTTATACTGAGATTTTTCAGTGACCATGGAGATTTTCTGTTAGAGACCAGAGTACTGAATGCCCATTGCAGGACTGGCATCTGGCCAGTGGCACAGAGGAGGGTTTGTAGAGGGGAAGAGATTCTGCTCCCATCTCTGACTTCACTGTGCTTTTCTTCCTGGCTCACTTTTAGACACATTCCAGTTTGCTCACAGCTTTCACCCCTGCCAGTTTCCTTCTTCCTCGCCTTCTGCCTTCTGCCTCAGTCTGTTTTCCATGCACCAGCCCTGATTTGCCTTGTTAAATGCACCCTGACCGACTTCTGTCCTGAATTCTATTCCTCACCTTCACAGGATCAGGCCCTTGAAAGCTACTAGATATTTAATTCCACTCTAGGTTCCCTTGATGTAAGCCTGTATGTACCTTGGGGCTGCTGTTTTCACTCATTTAGGGCATTGTAGTGAATATCACTTCATAGGAGATATCTGAATCTACCTTCTATAACATACTTTTATGCCTACAATGGCTTTCTGATAACTTAGTTGGAAAAGAAAAGAAAGAGAACTTAGAGAACAGATCCATGTAATAGTTTGATGTAGTCCAAAGTATATTGGCATTGGGACCTAACTCTACCTTTGAATACAAAGTACAGTGCAAATACATAAAGGAACCTATCCATTCCTCCTTCCTTCCCTATTGAGAGCTAATTGAGTGGTTAATGGTATATAAGATCCAGGAATAAAAAGAAAACATTTATTTTCCCCATAGCAACCAATCCTACTTGTTAATAAAATGATGGAAAAGATAGAGAAATAAGCAAATAAGTCCTATATGATGTGATTAATTTTAATACTTTGAGGTCGTGAACATGGTGGCATATCCAGTAAAATGTAAAATGTAGTGGGACTCATTTATTTCCTTTCCATCTGTCTATTTATGCTCAAAGTGAAGTCTTTACAGAGAAAAGGATGTATGATTTAGGATTGGAAGGAAGGCTAGTTCTCCAGGGCATCAAAAGGTGCAAGGGAATTTCAGGAATTAAAAATAGAATATACAGAGGCGTGGAAACACGGATGTGTGTTGAGCATTTAGGAGACCTGAATTCCTTGTGTGCTGCTGCTGCATGGATAGCGTGTCGGAGTAGAACAACATGTCTAGATTGGAAGACGGGGACTGTAACTGAATCCAGGTTCCAATGCTCAGCTCTCAAAAGCAAGAACTCCAGAGACAGAGTTGTTTGGAGGAAAAGCAGGTTTATTTGGGGAGCCAGCACACTGAGAAGATGGTGGACTATTGTTCTAAAGCACCATCTTGAGTCAGTACAATTTTAGGCTCTTTTTATGTTAAGGGCAGTAGGAAGAGGAAGGGGTTGAGATCAAAAAGTAACTGGGTGCCAGTGAGGGTCCCAGGAGCCTGGGAACTTTTGTCCTTGGTCAGGTCACAGTGCCTCTACAAATCTTTCACAAAACATTGTTGGTTTACACACGTCTCCTTTAATTCAGAGCTAGTTTTAAAAACTACATGATTGCAATTTTTGCGTGTTATCTCACTGCTCTAAAATTATCCTAGTCTATGTTCAGGAATGGGTAAAGGCCCCTTAAAAATGGAGTTAGTTATGTTCTTTTCCTGCTTCACTGTTACAGGACCAGATGATGGGAAGAGGATTTTCTCATGAACCCTTGTCTGCCTCCATTCCCATGAAAATACACAAAATCACTTGGTCACAATAGTCTAGAAAACTTCTGTCTCTGATAGCAGGAATACACGACTGTAAACAGACATATTCCTGGGAATGCCTTGATGCTGGACATCCAGTACGGACTCAGGGAGGAACACTGTAAGCTGTTGAGGGCCAGATCCAGCAACATAGCACATGGCTCTGTGTGGACCAGAGTTATTACTCTATAGGTTTTTATTTGGGAACTAACTGCCTTACTTGGAATATGGTCACTAGTTTGGTGTGCTTGAGGGCTCACAGGGAAGTTATAGAGTATGGATGAAAACATTGGAGAAAGTATCTCTGGTTAAAGGGAAGGTTTGGAATCTTCCATTTGCAACTTACAGAAAAATCATCTCTCCTTTGTCTCTGGTACCCAGGTCCAGAATTCATTGTTCACCTCTTTGCAATTCATTTGGTCATTTGGGATATATGACTGGGAGAAGAAACTGAACATGTACCCACTGTGTGCAAAGCATGGTGAACAACAGGCACTCTTACTTGAGGACCTTAAAGTTGAGATTTTCATAATAGCCACAGAAACAAGGATATAAGGATTTGTTGGTTTATTTCCAGCCTTGAAGCTCAGGGGCCCAAACTTTCAAATCTAATGTTATATGGGTGAAACATATTTTGGTCAAAAATCTATTCTTCTGACATTCACTTACCTGAGAGTAAAATATATTTTCAGAAATCTAATCTGAATTTAATCTTTCCTACTTTAAAAGCAGTTAATTTTAAGGAATCTAAACTGAATGTAATCTTCCCTACTTTAAAAGTGGTTAATTTTAAGAACTAGGAACATACCCTGCCCTGTGACTATTGTAATAGTAGTTATCTATGATATTTACCTGCTCCAATAGCTGATGTTGACACAGCTAAATCACAAAGATATCATGCAATTTTGGTGAGATATAACACTCAGAGCAAAATCTCTGAACTCTTCTATTCATACTGGAATAATTTAGAATTTTTTCCATTGTAATCTAGAAATTTGTATAAATCCTCAAAACTAATTATATGCAATTTAGGACACTTGTCACTCATTTTTGATATCTATGGGGAAAAAAAGGCATGACCTACTTAAACAGAAATTCTTCTCAAGTTCCATGTAACATGGATTTTAATTCTTGGCTGACCTATCACTTAGATATCCTTTCACATTTACGGTAGTGATCAGAAAAGCCGAAACCAGAATGAGCATAAGAGGGAGCTTGTTTTTTTTTTTTTTTCTGTTTTTTGTTTTTCCAGTAGTGACAAATTTAAAATTGATTGAACTGATCACTGGATATACTCGCAGTGATACAATCTTCTCCCTCTTCTCTTTTGCCATTTTAAAATACTTTTTAGTCTGTCGTCTTGATATAACCTTTATGCAAGTACTTAGAAGAAAGTGGAGATGCTTAATAATCATGTAAATTAGGCAGAAAAGATACATCTTTGATAGGAGAAATAACTACTAGCAAAACATCTTAATAACAAGTGACCAGAGATGTGGCACATATTTTATGCCAATGGAATTAATAGTGAAACATGCAGCAACCAGCTAATTTTTTAAAAAATGAGATGATCATAGTTAATTCTGTTTCATAAGACACACTAAGGAAAAAGATGTTGTATAGGTGGTTTATGCAATAACCATGCGGTTCTTTTTGCAACATTTTTATATTTGGGAAGAATAGGGCAAAATGTCAAATACTCAATTTCACGGTAGTCTAAATGGCATGCTTCACAGTATCAACACCAGTACTGTAGAATATAGGTCTTCTCTTTTTTTTCCCCTTTGTTTAAGTTTCCTTGGTAACAATCTTATAACATCTGAAAAATATTTACCGTGGATGCATTTAAGTAATTTCTCCCCCTGGTTATTTGCTATCTGAACAAAGCCCTTTGTAGAATTCGTAGGGCCCAGTGTAGCTCACATGCAGGATCTTGTAAATAATATAAAACTCAGTGATCCAGGTCAAGGAGTTTGGACCTTTCCCGTGACCCCAGAATCCCAGGTAGATCAGAATTTGTCTTGGGGGCAGACCGAAAGAGAGAAGAATGCTTTCCTGCCTCCAGTGCTCATTCCTATTCATCATATGGGATTTGATCCTCTACTGAGTGATCACATAATATTATAGAATTGCTTGTCATGTTACCTTCTGATTTAAAAGATGTTGGGCATGGTCTTCTGTAATATGTGTGGGAAAACAGGGATTCATCAGGTAACTTGTTGGGAATCCACCATCGGCAGATAATGGGAGAACAGATAGAACCCCCCACAGGTTTGGTCTGTCAGATCTTAGAAGTTGCTTGTACATTTTGGGACAGATGTCTGCTAGGCCACATCATCATTTACTAAGAAATACTCAAGACCTCTAGAGTGGTGTTTCTTAAATAACATTTGGTAAAGTGGTGTGAACCACACCAGCCTAAAGGAAACCTGGGATACTTGATAAAAACCCAGATTCCTGGGCACAAACCTATCCTGGTCACAGATTCCTGGGTACAGACCTACTACCTTACTAGCTCAGGGGAGACACTGTGCTCTATCACCTCCATTTAGATTCTATGCTAGTTAACAATTTGGCGAACATTCCCATCTCTACATATATCTAACATAGAGGGAGATATTGTGCTATTTCAAAGTGTGCTGCAGCCATTATGACATCGTGTCTCTTAACTGCTAGAGTGCAGAGCATTTTAAACAAATACCTCTGCTACATTTTATACAAGCTGTAGTCTTCTAAGCAGTGGTTTCTTAAGTTTAGTGTACATCAGAATCACGGGGAGGTCTTATTAGAGGACAAATTCTGGTCCTACTCCTAGAGTTTCTGATTCAGTAGTTCTGGGATGAGCCCTAAGGATCTGTGGTTCTGACAAGTTCCTAGGTGATACTGACACTGCTGGTCTGGGGACTTTACTTGGAGAATCAATGTTGTAGGGTATTAACATACAAATTGTTTTTGGTGAGGACTCAAAAACTGTTTCTCCTCTGATCTGTCGAGCTCTCCTCTTTTTCTTTCCTGTCTCAGATTTGTATAATAGAATGAAAAGAATCATACTTTAAATTGTACCACCTGTGTATTTTTATGTCTTGTTCTTGTTGCTTGAGAAAAACGTTAGAGGTCATCATTCTATTTTAATCTTTGCTAACCTGATGGGCAAATAATAAATATCTTGTAAAAACATCTGATTTCATCAATCACTCAATATTGAATACTTTCATTGTGTGATACACAGTCCTCTTTTAATTTGGTTTATTGTTTATAGCTTATCTTTTTTATTGAGGTTTTAGTTTTTTTCTTGATGTTTTGTAAGAGGGCTTAATAGGTAAAATAAGTCACCCATTTATCTGGGAAATGTTTCCCCATTTGGCATTTTCTTTGTAACCCATTCAGCTTTTACATTTGCTACTTGAAGAAATCTAGCTTTAATGAAGAAACTAAAAATCTTCTTTGCTAAGTGATTCCCTTTCACTATGTGGCTGCTACAGGCTTCTGTTCTTCCAGCCACAGGGCTTGTGGTATCCTCTCTTCTATGCTAGCCATCATTTGGTTTTCAGAGCCTCAGAAACAAAAGGATACTTTATGCAATTCTGCAGCCTTGCTGTTTTGAACATAAATGAATTTGTTTTAAAACTCTATTTAAGGACTGCTTTTATCATTCTTGCAGCTTAAAGTTATTAACCTATACAAGAATGTCTTTAAAGAGTCATCTGAAGGTTACATAAGACTACCCATCAAAATTGATGTGTCCTGTACTGATCAATGCTAGAGAATTTCAGAGAATGCTATGACTAGTGTCACCTGGAGCAGCTGTTGCTTGTGGGAGGTAGTGGCTTGAAATGGTTCTGTTGGGATTTGAATGTACAGAAAGATAGGAAAAGACAATTCTGGGTTGGTTTCTGTTTTCTTGTAAGCAAGAGAGGCCTCTTGTAACAGAAAGTATATAAAGAAAAATAAATGGCAACGCTGGAATGTGGGCCCACCTGCTCATCTGAAATTGATTTGTCGGGTAGTAAGATGCGACTGTACACATCAGACCCGGCTGAGCTTCTGGGCTACTTTCCACACACAAAGGAATACAATGTCCTTAGTCCTGGATCAAATGTGGCAGTACAATTCCATGATCTCCATGATTCTGCTGGGAGAGAATTTTGCCCTCCTCTATATCTTTATTTCATGTTCACCTGCATTGGCTCAGGTGATCCTACTGTGTAACTACAGAAGACTGTAAATGATATCCTTAGATATGCTGAATGGCTGTGCAGGAGTATAAATGATATTTATGAGGAAGTTGGGAGTGCTTTAAATATTGTGAAAATGCTGACTTTGACACATCCAGGATAATGATGCAGAAACAGTAGGCTCTTTGTAAACTGTTTAATGGCAACAATTTTCTAAATCAAAGCAATCTACACTTCCCCATTTACAATTTCATCTCCAACTACTACAGTCTCGTAAAGAGGTTTACTACACTGAATCTTTTGCCTTTTTGAATGATTATCTTAGTACCCTGATGCTTCAGATCCTTTACATTTTATCTTTCAAAAGCATAGAAATGTTACATGGGGGATGAGGGGAACATCATTTTTGCCAAAACATAGTATTACTGATAGATACAAAATTTCTTTAAGAAGCACATGTTTATAAAATCGTGAGATGACTTTCTTGTCATAATAGTGTTTAATACCCTAGATAAGTACTAATACTTAAGTGGGTTTGTGCGCTTGTATATAGAAAAAATATATTAGTAATCTAAACATGTGTCTAGCCTATAGGTTAATGGGTTTGCTGTAGTAAATGCCAAAAGGATTATACAGTGCAACTCCATTACATTTAATGTTTCAAATGTGGCAAAGTTTGATCTATATATTAACTTTTGTGTTTGCTAACTCATAGGCATTTACCTAAAAATACACTTTTCTCCATGTGTGAGCTGAAAAGAATGCTTGTAATCTAATTATATTTGACTGTAGCCAGTGCTGTTTACATTTTATAAAGCCTACATTTATTCCTGACCTGCTGTGTCTTCATTTAATGATTTTCTTCTAGAATTTTCCATGACCCCTTTTGCTTGCATCGGCAGAGAAAATAACACAAAATAGCAGAAATGTGGGAAAAAAAGTGCCTGCTAGAAAATACTTGAGCCTTTCCAAGGGAACCTGGGAAGAAAAAAGTATCCTACTGTGTGGTTTGGTTTTGTCATATGGGGCATTTCTAGAAATAAAAATCCTGCTATACTCTGCTTCAAATACATTTGAATAACACATTTCTGTTAGTAAATTTTCTGATCTAATTTTCATTGTAATTTAAAAAGAGGGATTTCTTTTATTCACTAAAGTGATTTTCATCTTTGTGTTGGGCATGGGAAGAAGAGTAAATGTAGCTGTGTGCTCAGAAACACAATATGCCAACTTTATATCTCTGGGACTTTGCTATAAACTTTTATTTTAAATGTTCTGTGTGCTCACAAAAATTTAGAGGATATGAAACACATATTAGACTTTTTTTTTAACCTCAAACACTGAATAAAAACTCATGCATGAAAGTGCCTAATAAAATGGAAAGTGCCCAAAGTGAGGAACAGAGATTTTATGATTCCAATACAGACCTGACAGAAAAAAAATTAAGGTAAAGCAGAGTCATCTCTTTGTAAAGAGCATCACCAACTGAAAGAAAGAAGATTTGCACACTTTATTATGGTGGCCTTTTTTGTCTGTGGATAGTCTATCCTGACCTCTCAGGTCATGGCGCGTGTTTTCTTTGGAGAAATCTCAAGTCATTTTTAACATGCTGAAATTCTTAAAAGAGAGAAAAGAATTCTCTGAGTTCAAAAATGCTTTGCTTTACCGTTGATGTGTTTCCAGTCTGTATATTCCCTGGGGTAAAAGGAAAATGAACTCTAGCTTTTGGGACAGCATAGGCAAGAACTGTGAGTGGAAGCCATGGTATCATGATTATTTAAACAGTAGGATTGGACTGAGGAAGTCTGTGGAAACAATCGATTCTCTTTGTGTGGGAATGCATGTCTGATTAGACTGTTTACATGATAATGACTAGTATATATTTATGTAGAAAGTAATTAAAACTGATTAAGATTCTAAAGGTTTTTTCCTTGAATATGTTTGAAGAGTCAATGTAAAAACGTTGGTGATACATGGAACTTCAGAGTCTATTTTCATCTTTAGATATATGGGCTGTTTTCTTCCTTGTTTCAATACATGGTTGCACAGTCCGTATGTGAACTATAGTTGGAACAGGGTTAATTGTCAAAAGAAAATGAAGGGGTAATATAGAAGACAGGAATTTTCTTTCAACATTTTACTTTTTCAGAAATATCATGAAATTATATTTATGCATTGTTAATACATGTTATGTGTATTAAATATTGTATTACATCTCCATATAACCAAAATTTTTATGTTCAGCTTTGTAATATTTGGTATAATCAAAGGTCAGAAAAATTGGTACCATGGCCTTGAGTATGCAATGGAATGAGTTGCTTATTTTGACTGTAGATAGTAGTGTGTCAGTATTACAAATATTAATCTCATTGTTAGAATTATTACTGTGATCATTCTGATAAGGCAGTAAGTATTCACTGCTCCTTAATATATACATCTTTTTTTTCTTCTAATGATTCTGTATTTCAGATGTTGGCATTCACGTAATGATTTTCCCTTTTTGTTTGGGTTTGTTTCTGAGAAGCCACATTGGACCTCTTCAGAGCAACACAATACATCAATGCAGACAAGAGAGTTTTTACATTAAAGCACAATAACCATTATTCTTTAGTATAGGTTAATTGAAGCTTGGCAGAAGTTGAACTAAAATATAAGGGAGGGGTGCTCACCACCACTGAAAGGATAGCAAAGAACAGCTTAATGTTTTGGAAAATGGCCTTTGAGTCTTGTAATGTGAATGTGGTCGACAGAACACATTGATTGACGAGTTAGAATAATTGGTAGGTTTGGAGCAGAATTAGATTCTTTTTGGCAGTGTGCTGGAACAGACTCTGGCTCCATGAGCCAATAATCTACCCAAGTGGTCAGTGGGCTTTGTAGGGTGTGTATTTAGTCATTCATGTTTAGAGGCTTTATAGCCCAACCAAACTTTCTTTGTCATATTTTGAGGATTTTGCTTACATGTGTGATGAACACATGGCATTCACCCTTCATCTTCAGTCTATACTCAATCTGAAAAATGTGTGTCGTTATTTTCATTGCAGCCAGCATGGATTCTCTGGGATGAGATGAGAGTTCCCCTCGGAATATCAATATAAAGATTTTGTTAAAATAGCCATAATTGCAAAACCATAATTGTCTCCGCCAGTATACATTGAACTGATTCTTGGTGATATGATTCCTTTAGGATTTGGTTGGAAGATATTTGAGTGTCATCATACCTTACTGCTCAAACTCCAACACTTCTCTCCTTACTAAGTTCACTTCTGTGAACCATAATCTAATCAGAGGCAGCAAAGAGAGAAAGAGGCCAGGCCTCAAGATCGGTGCTCTTTGTACTTCATGAGTGTATTCCTCATTTGTGATTTTTGTATGAGAATTTTAACTCTGTTGAACTCTATAATTCAGTTGAAATATCACTTGAAATTTATGCTGCATTGCCCAAGAGGTCACCTGAAGAAAGACCAGGGAAGTTTACAAAACATGAATGAAGATCTAACAGAAACACAGCTGAGAATAACCTGTGATTGGGAACTAAATGCAAAGGAGAAATACTCAGTTTTATTTCATATTTCTTTAATGGAAATTCTTCAAACTGCAGAAGTAGTACCTCTTTGTTTTGTCAAGTGAAACAAGGCAATACAAAGATGTATAAAGGAAAAGTTGGTTATCTGCCTTTTCTCCTGACATTATCCCCACCTCTCCATCTAATGCAGCTAATATTGGTAGCTTAGTGTCCACTCTTCCACTTTTTCTATTGCCTATAAAAATGTATTAAAGTATATTTAAGTTCTCATGTCATTAGTGGTGTTGTTTTACCAAAAAAAAATTATATATATATTAGTCTGTAATTTGCCTTTTCACTTAAATATATGTCATAGAATTAACAAGTTATGAATGCAAGACACAGAAGCAGAGGAGCAAGAGTAAAGGGGTATCTGGAATGTTCTGAGGCACAGTTGGGAAATAAACATTCAATAATTACAAAGTCTGTTGGGTAGTACAGGATAGGTGGATATTCTGAATATTAATGATTAGGTAGAAATGTACTTCTTTATTTCTTGTAATCAAATATGTAGAAATGCTATTTGGAGCTTTAGATTACCCTAGGAAAATCAATGTAGAATACACCAAGTTCTCCTCATCTAGTCATGAGAAAAGGAACTTTAAGACTACAATGAAATATCATTTCTTTGATATTTCAAAGAACGACAATGAGAATGACAAACGTTAAAAATTCTGATAATTCCCAAAATGGAGTGGATACAGGAAAGAGGAATGATTTTTCCTACTATGACAAGTAAATTTGAAAACATGTTTTCATTATCTAATAAAGTTGAAGATGTATATATCCTGGACTTAATGCTTCCATACTAAGAATGTACCTTTGAACCAAGGTTCTCAAATAGTACTATCTCAGGACACCTTTAGAGTCTTAAAAATTATCAAGAACCCTAAAGATTTTTTCTTATGTAAGTTTTCATCTATTAGACATGAAATTTTAGTAAACTTTATTACATTTAGAAACAATAAAACCCATTATATGTTAACACAAACAGTGTATTATCAAAAATAACTTTTTAAAAAATTTAGCAAATTTACATGACATTATTTAACATTTTTGAAAATGTCTTTTCAAATGTTTGGCTTCATAGAAAGCTGATTCTCATATTTGGTTCTGCATTTACTGTGTGATATATTGTTTGGTTCCAGTATGTGAAGAAAATCTGGACCCACAAGTATACTTGACAAAGGAAGGAGTTTTTTAACAGCCCTTTCAGATATTGATGGCATTCTTTTTGATGCTACACTAAAACCTCACAAGTGGTAGTTTTTTGAAGTTAAGTGACAATGTAGGAATCTGAAACCATATTAAAGAATTTTTACACTCTGTTCTATTAGCCTGCATATCTTTACCCATAATTTTGTCACTTCAAACAATGATCAATTAGAAAATGTTGGTTCACTGAGTTATTTATATCTTCTGAATGTTGAGCCATTTCACAATGCAATATCAAAACCATTTTCATTACTATTGCCACTGATTTCATCAGAAAAGCTTTTGTATATTAGAAAGCTATAAAGTTCAGAGTAGCAGTTAAGTTTTCCAGAATTCTAATTTTCAATCAAAAGCACAAATTTTGTCATTGGCAATGAATACTGTCAGTTTCTTAAAACAATTATAGTCTCATTATTTATTTTGGAGAAAATGTCTGCTTAAGTCTGAATAATTATAGCTTTTTCAGACATTCTTTCAAGTAACACATGGCACTCCATGAAATGAAAAGCCAGTTTAGTTTATAACTCAGTCACATGAGAGCTTTTTCTTAAGATTACCACTGTACTTCAATATGCTGCAGAATGGCTTTATGCATAATTTTTGTTATTAAAAGACATATACTCAAGGGTAGAGACCTAATAAAATTAGTGACTTTTAATGTCATCAAGGACTTGAAACTGGCACTTTTTCTGCTGCAAGTAACTGGCAGTAAAGGATACAGTGATTAATAAAGATTGGTGCCACAGTTTCCATTGTGCTAACAGCACCAGCGGTTGTGTCCACATTGAATTGTCCACCATCTGTGCAATATCAGTGTAGTGAAAACAGCACGTAATATTCTTGTGTTATTATTAAATTAATAATTTAATTTAATAAATTAATTTATTTTTTTGCCTGGATCTCCCAAAAGAGTCTTGGGAACCCCCAGAGTTCTGGAAACCATGTTTTGAGAATAATTGCCTTCAAAGCTTGGACATGTGCAACAAATTATGTGTACGAGAATGTTTACAGTACAGTTCCATTTAACAGAAAAATATTTGGAAATAATTTAAGTGTCCATTAACTTAAGCATGGATAAACAAATTGTAGCATAGTCATTTAATGGGGTCCTATCTCAAAAACATAATGTTACCTGAAAAAAATAAGTGCAGGCAATTACAGCAATCTGACTCGCCTACTGAAGTGGGTCTCCCTTAGCGTAGATGTCTTTGTCTATTTCATTCATGTTGATGTCTTAAGTAAATAAAAGTGCCTAGCATGTAGTAGGCATACAATAAGTATTTGCTTAATGTTTGAATAATTTTCATGAATAAAACTCAAAAACATGTACTATTCAACGATATATTTAGAGAACACTGCGGGAATCAATAATTCCCTCAACCCTCCCCACTTTTGATTTCAAAACCTCTAGCTTTAAAGTGGACTCCAAAAGTGACTTCATACTGGTGGTCCAAATGATTATTTTTGGCATAATAATTTAGAAACAGTTAAATTTCCTATCTTCCATCCTTTTTTTTAAGTCTCAATGGAAGTGATGTTTATAGTTTGTTTAATAAACCGGGGGAATGGGAAACATTATGTTTAGAAAAATGTGTAAGAACATGCTGTCTTAATGTTTTTGAGTTTGTTTTGATTTCCAATCTGTGCACTCTCTTCTTTCATGGCCATCAAGTGCTTGCAGATTGTTGCCGTTTTTGTTGTTTTCAGCACAATCCCTTAAATTCATTAAGTAGATAATGTTTATATTTCATTTAATGGGAAAGGAAAGATTCCGAAAATATCTAAAAAGTTATTTCAAACAGACTGTATCTTGAGACTGCATGTCATTCTAGTGAGAATATTTCTTTCTGCTGACTTCAAACAGTTGAGTGTGTGTGTGAGAGAGAGTTGGTAATTAAACTTTATAAGCAGACAAGCTTAAAACAGTAGCATAAATATACTTAAGCCTGAGGCAGTTGAAAAGTAGCTGCAGGAATCCACGTGTGCAAATACTTTTAACAGAGGCCCCACTTGCACAGCCTTGAGACTCACTTTTTTTCCCCCCAAAATACCATTGAAAATCCTTTTCCTTTCTCCTACCCACATAATCCCCTACATGACTCATAGACCTTTAAAACTATTATGTACCTTAAAAGTCAGAGGTGATCTTATCCAGGGGTTTTTACATCCCTGACAGTAGTATTTAAAGCAACTGAACTCAGAATATAAAATATATCTATACATTTAGATTGTATTTTAGAAAGTCAGGCTGGTAGAACAATGCAGTTTAAATAATTTGAAGCCTCAAGTATTATGGAAAGGCATACCATCACGGTTGTATCTTCCATGCTTCTGAATTGTATCCAGTGCCACCTTACCGATGGTATTCTTGAAGAGTATAGACCCAAACAACTGTTCTTCTGTGCATAAAGACTGAGGATTATTGTCCCCTAGGAAGGAAGAAGTGTATAGCATTAAATATTTGCCACCTTAAAGAAGAAATTTTCTAATTTCACTCTCCCTAGCCTTAGGGATCGTCATTAGGCCAACTGCCTACTATGAGAGTGTTTGCTTTAGTAGAATTGTATATGATAAGGGTTTAATTTTATTTTTAAAGTTATTGATAATAAATGCAAGGTAAAATATGAAGGTAATATTTTTCCCCTTTAATATTAACAAAGGGTTAAAAGTTTGAAAATGACTAGTGCTGATATTGGCATGGATATAGAAGGTAGAAACATGCATACATTGGTTAACTGGTGGTACCAGTTTTCTTGGAGGGCAATTTATCAGTAAACAGCAAAATCTCTTGAAAGTGATTCACATATTTCAATTTTTAAAAAACGTTCAAAGAAACAGAAGATAATCATGCAAGTACACATATAAGCATTTACATAAGGACACATTGAAGTGTTTTTTGGTATTTACAAAAATTAAATCAACCTGATATTCCATTAAGAGATAAGAAAAATGTGTAAGTAAAGAGGCTATTAGATAACTAATCATTAACACAAAGGTATGGTTCTATATTTATTGACACATAAGATGGTTATTATGTTAAATAATCAGGTTCAAATTATGATTAAAAGTTACATATACATGTTCACTGAAATTAAACAGGAAAGACATACACGTAAGTAATAGTTATGATCCTGTATGGAGGAATTTCCAATGATTTTTTTGTTGGTTTGATTGGTCCTTATTCTCTTTACAAGATTTTCATAACAATTATTTATTGCACATGTGATTTTAAGAGTAAAGAAAAAGCTACCAACATAAATTATAAGTAAAATTCTGTTCTTTAGAGAAAAGAAGTTATTTCCCTTTTTATTGCACTATAATTGTATTGATTCAAATGTTGCTAAAAATAAATTATTCATTAATAAGGTCTTAGAAGACATCTTTGTTCTGTAAAGATTTTCTCAATGCTAATATTTCTTTTTTGTTTGTTTGCTTTTGGTTTTGAGACAGAGTCTCACTCTGTCACCCAGGCTGGAGTACAGTGGCACAATCTCGGCTCATTGCAACCTCTGCCTCCTGGGTTCAAGTGATTCTTCTGCCTCAGCCTCCCGAGTAGCTGGGACTACAGGTGCATGCCACCACGCCTGGCTAATTTTTGTATTTTTAGTAGAGACGGGGTTTCACCATGTTGGCCAGTGTGGTCTCAGACTCCTGATATCAAGTGATCCACCCGCCTGGTCCTCCCAAAGTGCTGCAATTACAGGCGTGAGCCACTGAGCCTGGCCAATGCTAGTATTTCTTAATAATGGCACCTGACCGATATACTTTTGCCTTTTGTGGAGAAAAATAGTGGACACCTTAAAACAAAGTAAATGTAAAGTAGCCTTTACAAATATGGCCCTAAATGTAGAAGCCATTGAAGTAAAGTTTGACAAATTCAACTACATAAAAAACATGCTCACAACAAAAGCTACCCTAAGCAAATTCAAAAGACCAATGGAACTTAGGAAAATAATTTTTCAAATTCCTATTACAGCCAAAGGGCTAATATCTTTAAAATAAAGAACTTGTAGAAATCAATAGGGAAAAACCAGCAACTCAATACAGAAATAGCATAAGAATATGAGCCAAGCATTCACAGAGTCATGAATGGCTCCTAAACATAAATAACACTTACAGTTGTAACAGTTAGAGTTTGAGAATTACAAAAGAAAACACTCTGAAATGCCAATTTGTCACCTGTCAAATTGGCAAAAGCCCAAACATTTCATAACACTGTTGTCGTGTCCGTGGTTAAAATCAACTGTTGTCTTTGGGATTGTAACTTTATAGAATCTCCACATACATAATATTGACAGTGATTATTTAAACTATGAACCCACATATTCTTTGATTTACAGCTCACATTTTTGAAATGCTAGATATATTGCATACTAGCATACTATGTATGGAAGAGGTAATTCATCACAACAGTGTTGGTAAAAAGCAAAGACTACAGGCATCTTAAAGTTCATTGATAGGGTTCCAGTTAAATGCAGAGCGGTATGCTATATATTATTCTTAAAAAGAAGAAGATACCTTCATGTGCATTAATATTGAAAAAAATTCCAAAAAGATAGTGGGAAAAAGAAAGTTTAGGACACTGGATAATGTGTGTGTAGAAAAGGGGACAGTTACACATCTCTGCACATACACGTGTATAAAATTTATAAAATGAGCATATAATTACATAAACATATGGTATTTACATAAGAGCAAAAAATTAATATTTGTTGCTTCCAGGGAAGAGTACTGACTGGCTAGAGACATTGTGGAGAGGTTGACTTTTCACTGCACACTCTTTACAAAGCTTGGAGCTTGGATAGTTTAAGTAAATCACTTAGCTTGAAAATGAATGAAACATATATTTAAAATATAATATGAATAATATATTAATGTGACTGCCTACAGCAACTTGTTTTAGGTATGTTTAGTAATTTCGTGCAAGGGAGATTGTATCAAACACAGGAAAATTTATTGGAATCACAGCATATTGCTATTTTTTTCACTTGTCCCCAAGTGTTAATCTGGGGTTCCAGTACGAATAAGATGAAATAAGCAGGTAATTTCTCTCTATGCCATGTTTATTCTCTTTTCTTTCCCCCCCTCTCTTGCTTTGTTCTTTTGATATATTAAGCAAAGCAGAGACAAATATGAGTGACAGACTGTCATTGAGAAACCTCAGGTGAGAATTTTTATGAGTTTATGACATCTTTGTTAATAAGCACTTAAAATTAACATCTTACAAGATGTTAACAGAGAAATGTTGTGAACTCCAGGGCAACTTGAGCTGTTTCATATGCATGTGTTTTCAAGGTAACTGAGCTTTTCCTTTTCATTATGCATCATTTATTTTGCTTAGTTTATATAGTACCCACCATCATTGATCCGACCTCTTTCTTGTTGTTAATGTACCTTTACTAAGGTGAGGGAGATGTTCTCTTAATACCAGAAAAGCAGGTTTTTACTTAAAACTCTAAAAAAGTGGCCTGGTTTTCTTAGTTTACTTATGATTTTGTCCAATATATCCTTTGCTGCATTAAAAAACTCAAAACCTAGTGGCCTTGAATAACTATTTTATGTAGCTCAGGATTTTCTGGGTCAGGATGTTGGGAAGGGCACAGCTGGATGGTTTGTTTTCCATCCACACCCGGGGCTGGAAGACCCACTTGTAAGATGTCGTCTTCACTCACATGTGCAGCACCTTGATTCTCTGTGACCAGTCCCTCCACATGACATATTATCCTAAATGGTCTTTCCATGTGGCTTGGACTTCTCACAGCACAGTGCTATCAGGGCAGTCATGCTTCTTTTATGGCAGCTGATTTCCAAGAGTCAGTGTTTTAAGAGACAGGAAAATGAGAACTGCCAGTCTCTTTAGGACTTGACTGGCGAATTGGCATGCAGTCCCTTTCTCCATATTCTATTGGTTAGTGCAGTTACAGAGTCTACCCAGATTCATTGTGGCAGGGCACAGACTTTACCTCTTAATAGGAAGAGTGCCAAAGAATTGATGACCAATTCAATTTTAATTCGCCCAAACTCCCCCTTTTTTTTTGAACAACTTGAGCAAGATCCTAAAGACTGTATTGGGAAGTTTTTGAAAGTCATCAATCAGCTCAAACCTCAAAGTGAACCTTCCTTCCTTGTTATCAATTAACCTGTGCTTCTGTGCTAAGCCCAAAACTTTATTTTCTTTACTTTGTTAGGAAATTCCTGCCCAGGAGGGAACTCTCTGAATATCCAATGCAGCTTCTGTTCTTCATTTTCCCCCTAGCAGCCTATTATAATCTAACCATCATTCCCCAAAGTTCTGCTTATCCTTTCTTCCATAAAAGCCTTTTGAAAGTAGCTTACTTAGTCTTCCATCTTGGTGCATGTCAAGCAGAGTGAAGTATCCTCCAAGAACATTGTTATGCAGTGCTACTATTAACATTGGGTCTTATTTCCAATTCTTTGGCTCTCTTACTGATGTGGTCTGAATGTATCCCCTGAAATTCATATGTTGAAACACAATCGCCAACGTGGTAATATTTACAGGCAGGGCTCTTAGGAAGTGATTAAGTCATAAGGATGTAACCCTCATGAATGAGATTATAAAAGGTCATGGGTGACCTTATAAAAGGGCTGGATGGAACTAGCTAGGCCCCTTTTGCTCTTCCATCCCTTCCACCAAGTGAGAAAACAGAGTTTTCTCCTCTTGAGGTTGGCTTACAAGGTGTTGTCTTGAAAGCAGAGATGGGGCCCTCACCAGACACTAAACCTGGGGAGTCTTGATCTTGGACTTCCCAGCCTTCAGGCTGGAGTGTAGTGGCATGACCTTAGCTCACTGCAACCTCCGCCTCTCTGATACAAACAATTCTCCTGCCTCAGACTCTCAAGTAGCTGGGTTTATAGGAGTGTGCTACCACGCCCGGTTCTCTTTTCTTTATAAATTACCCAGTCCCGGGTATTTTGTTATAGTGGCACAAATGGACTAAGACACTTATTCTATCAGTATGGGAGAGCATGCTTTACCTCGTTTGCCTGTTTTCCCCACACTAAGCTACTCCAGGAATGTGATTAGTGCTCCATATATTAGCTACGTAATGAATTGTGATAAAATTCTCTTTAAACACTTATGAGCTTACTCACATTTTTTTCTACTCCCTTTACTACTACAGTACTCCCTCCTTATCTTTTGGGGATACATTCTACAACCCCCGTTGGATGCCTCTGGGCATCCAACTGGATAGTACTGAACCCTGTTGTCACCAGTTGGAACACATTTTTGTTCATGACTTCCACTGACAAATTTAATACCTTTTCTATCTTAACTGAGCACTTATCATGGTCTGTGGCCAATCATATTTCAGTTTGAGGCATGACAGCAAAAGTAGCATGAATTTCTTTTTCCTTGAAAATTTCATGGATGGAAGATGTATTCTTATCGTAGATCTTACTGTAGCAACATCAACAAAGTTTTTTTTTTTTTTTCCTCTCCTTATTCAACTGGGAACTTTAGCCCTTTCACTTAAAGGAAGAACTTAACAGCTTTTCTATGGCCAATCCAAATTGCCTGCATGACTATTTTTGCACTTTCAGGCCATTAAGAAGTAAAGTAAGGGTGACTTGAACACAAGCTCTGTGATACTGTGACAGTCGGTCTGAGAACTGAGATGGTTCCTAAGTGACTAATGGGTGGGGAGCATCAACAGCATAGATCCACTGGACAAAGAGATGATTAGTGTCCTGGGTGGGACAGACTGGGATGGCATGAGATTTCACCATCTACCCAGAGTACCACACTTCTTTAAAATATAAATTTTTTTATTTCTAGAAGTTTTCATTTAACATTTTCAGACCAAGATTGACCATGAGTAACTGAACTGTGGAAAAAGAAACCACAGATGAGGGGGGCTACTGTGTTTCTCTTTTGGCTGCCATCATCTCTTGTTCATCTACAGTCTCTTTTTTTTTTTTTTTTTTTTTTGAGACGGAGTCTCGCTCTGTCGCCCAGGCTGGAGTGCAGTGGCGCGATCTCAGCTCACTGCAAGCTCCGCCTCCCGGGTTCACGCCATTCTCCTGCCTCAGCCTCCCGAGTAGCTGGGACTACAGGCGCCCGCTACCACGCCCGGCTAATTTTTTGTATTTTTAGTAGAGACGGGGTTTCACCGTATTAGCCAGGATGGTCTCGATCTCCTGACCTCGTGATCCGCCCGCCTCGGCCTCCCAAAGTGCTGGGATTACAGGCGTGAGCCACCGCGCCCGGCCTACAGTCTCTTAATTGATTTCCCTGTTAACCCGTTTTATCTCCCTCCTCTCTGCACTGCATCTGAAAGGATCATCCTAATGTAAAAATCTAATGATATGATTTCTCAGCTTAAATTCCTTTAATTAATGGCTTTGTTACCATGAGAAAAAAGTCAAATACCTGACAAGCCTCTGAATGACAGCTGCTGCTTTCCTCTGGCTTTATTCTGACCTGTTTCCTTTTCTCACTTGATGTCACAACAGTGTGGATTATATTTGTCCCCCTAACAAGCTTTGCTCATTAACCCCAGACTGCTGGGCAAAATGAACATTGGGTTGCAACACTTTTCGCTTTGCTTTGCTTCTCTCTTGCCTCTACCACATCTTAGGTCTCAGATTGGATGATGGGGCCTTCCCTGACCCACCAAAGCAGGTTAATTCTAATTTTGTGCAGTCTCATT
Source organism: Pan troglodytes (assembly GCF_028858775.2). NCBI lineage: Eukaryota > Metazoa > Chordata > Mammalia > Primates > Hominidae > Pan > Pan troglodytes. The sequence goes on from NC_072405.2 coordinate 43,752,234, forward strand.
TTACCCTCTTATTTCCCCCAGGATAGATGTATTGAATATTACTGTGTTGGCTTTGCTTATTTCCTAGTCTATATCTCCTGTTAGATTACAAGTTTGAGGGAGTAGAAACTTGAGTTATTTGAATGCTCTATTGCTAAAACCTAGAACGGTTCCTGGTAAATCCAACCCTCCAGCCCCCACCATGAAGAATCAGTTGTGGGAATAAGTAAAGCCAATTGTATATATGCTTTGGCTGATGGTATGATCCTCTGAGTCAAGAAATTTTCACTGAAATTTTCATTGAAAACATGCTTTTGCTGACTAGAAGCTATCTAGCTTCCTTCCTTCCATCCTTCCATCCTCCCTTCCTTCTTTCCTTTCTTGTTTCTTTGCTTATTACCTTCTTGGTAGTGAAAAAAAAAGCAGGTAAGATTCCCATATGAGTGACTTCCACATCAATGGGAAGTTACTGCCATTTCTCACAACATCTTCCCATATTTATATCAAATTTGGAGCACTGGGAAAATTTTCTCCTGCCCCCAGATCTTTGCTTACTATCTAGACTTTTAGAACAAGTTCCCTGTTTCCAGAAATATCATTTGACCCAGCCATCCCATTACTGGGTATATACCCAAAGGAATATAATTCATTCTATTATAAAGATACATACATGTGTATGTTCATTGCAGCACTGTTCACAATAGCAAAGACATGGAATCAACCCAAATGCCCATCAATGATAGACTGGATAAAGAAAATGTTGTACATATACACCATGGGATACTATGCAGCCCTAAAAAGGAATGAGATCGTGTCCTTTGCAGGGACATGGATGAGCTGGAAGCCATTATCCTCAGCAAACTAACGGAAACACAAAACCAAACACCGCATGTTCTCATTTAAAAGTGGGAGCTGAACAATGAGAACACAGGGAGGAGAATAATACATACTGAGGCCTGTTTAGTGGTGAGGGTCAGGGGAAGCAGAACATCAGGAAAAAATATCTAATGTGTGCTGGGCTTCATACCTAGGTGATGGGTTGATAGGTACAGCAAACCACCATGGCACATGTTTACCTGTTTAACAAATCTACATATCCTGCACATGTACCCTGGAACTTAAAAAAATAGTTCCCCCTTCCTGTCTGCTGTATCATGTATTTAAATCATAGTCCAATATTCATCCCTCCTTCAAGGAGTGTTCCAGTCATTCTATTCCAACTGTTTCCTTATGAGACATTCTTGTATTTCTGAGATACACAATTATGTCCATTGGCTGAAATTTATGTTTTCCTATTTATAAAATTATAGAAATTAGTACTGTATTTTTTGGTATTTGTGTGGAGCCAATATCACAGTAAGCTTTTATTGGCACTGGGTTTTTATATGAATGAGTTGAGAATTGGTATATTTAAAAATTATGATTCCCATGAATAGATAAGGTACAGGTAGAAAATGGCCATAGAGACTATAAGCCTTGGGCCAGGCCTGGTGGCTCACACCTGTCGTCCCATGTACTCAGGAGGCTGAGGCAGGAGGATCACTTCAGCCCAGGAGCTCAACGCTGCAATAAGCTGTGATTGTACAACTGCACTCTGTCTGGATGGCCAAGCAAGACCCTGTCTTTAAAAAAACAGACAAAAACAGATTATAAGACTCTTCAAGAAAAAGGTAGGATATTTGTTTTTGAATGCAAATATTTTCATTTTGCTGTGTGTTCTTGTTTTAACACTTAGCAAAGATCTGGCCAGTGTGACCGTGTGGCTTCTTTTCTTCCTCAAACATGGACTGTGAAGTCTCTCAAAACAAATTATTCACCCATCTACCAGCTTCTATGTGATTGCCAAACCATGGGATGCAATGACTTCATCACCCCTTTAGAATACAAGTCTCTTTGAATGTATCTTTATTCGTGGACCATCACAATGTTATCAAAGTTTCTGTGTGAAGAGATTGTGGGTCTTGTGACAGTCTTCTATGTGAACACCAATGTTCTTTGACATGGGACATTCTGATTAACTGAATAACCTGATTACTAAAGTTTCCACTTATACCATACATGGATTACTTAGTTTTGCAAAATATAGTGAAATAAGGTTTCTCCTTTCTTTGAATACCTGTATTATGTCTTATATATTCTCTAGCCCCTCAGCAATGAGTACAGTAGTTTATTCAAACTATATTCTACATCACGTTCATTAAGAAGATGTATTTCTGAATTCCATTTTTATATGAGGATTCAAAATTTTAGGGTCTAAACTTATGAATACTGATTATCATTATAACATAAAAGCCTGGAAGTTGGGCTTGATTTGCCCTGCCTCCAGATCTTTGCTTACTATCTAGATTTTTAGATAATGAAGACCTGAACTTTAATGCAGTGAGCCAAATTACTGGACCATTCTGACAATGGAAATAATTAGGCTCTCAGGTATAGATGCTTTTTAAATTCTTCATTTTGAATTATTCTCAGACTTACAAAACAGTTGCAAAAACAGAAGAGTTTCAGAGTTTCTTTTTTTTCTGAATTACTTGAAATTATTCTGGTTTGCAAACTCAAATAATAATGCACTAGAAAATTAGTTTCTTCTAGAGGGTTTTTTCATGTCCCTGTGCCATTTAACAGTTCCTTTCCCTGTCCTTGAGAGCTCTGTCTGCAGCTCATTTATCAAGCTCTGATCAGATGCTGTGCATATCTCACCATGTCCCAACATCAGTGTTGTCTCTGATTTCCTTTTACATACAAATGTGAATCACCTTTCCAGAAGGTTGTAACATATTGAATTCCTATAATTCATACTAGAAGCTTTCACTTTTGTAGGGAGGGCTTTCATTAGAGAATCTCTCTATCCTAAATTTTGTCAAATCCTTCCTTCCTTTAAAGCAGCTTTTGCGAACTTCATTAAATCAGAGTTATGGAAGATGTGGGCTCTGGTCTTGGGCTTTGCTGAGCTGCTGATTGGCTTGATGCACAGCTCGGCATATTCTCTGGAATGCTGAGTGTGTTCCAGAATTCTATAATCTGTCTTGTTTAGTGCATTGTCTATAGGTTACCAGTCATTACTTGGAAGGAAAATTGTCTTCTATGTTCTGTGTGTCCGCATTTCAACTACAGCTGTGTTGTAAGTCAAGTATGTGCATCTTTGAATTCAATCTATTAATTTCTGCTGTGTGAGTACATATTTTAGGAGTCTGGGAAACTATATGGGCATGGTGGCAGAGGCAAACTGTGGCTATATCCATATGAATGTATGTTCCAAGAACTGATGTGAAATTGGCAATATATATTTTTTAAAACACACATTGCAGCTACTGACAATGTGTAGTTTAAAACTCCTACTGTGTTTTCTGCTTGGTTTCCCCAGATGGGAGAATTGTGATTGGAACACTATTGCAAAATTACTCTTGCTTTAGATAGCTTTATTTTTATTCAAGTTGCTTTTAAAAAGATTTTTTTAAATATATATACTCTCAAACATCAAAAGCACATTTGGGCTCATTTTTGAAGAAGGAAAATAAATTTAATGGATGCCAAAATGTCTGAAAACTAGCATGCTTGCCAGGATTGTGATAATGGTATGTGGATGATGAGGGAGTTTCAGGGTAGTTGCAAATATTAAACAAGGTTCAATTGTCTGCTAATGAAATGGGAAGAGCTTTGGACTGGGAGTTAGAGGACCTGGGTTCTGGTCTGGGCTCTGTTCCAGTTTACCTTATCTACTTTCTTCATGCAAATATTGTCACCTTTCTCTGCTCTGTCAACTCATTTGTAGAAAAAAAGGATGGACTGTATGATGTCTAAGAAGACCTAACTATGGAACCTCATGGCTGTCCTTGATTTTAAAGTGAACAGTAAATAAAATAAATGGAGCAATGTGACCTTATGTTAAGACTGTGTAACCTCCATGAGACAACACACATTCAGGACAAAAGTCGCAAAAAAGAAGTCATTCGTGTAAGTGTCTTATCTGAGAGACCATCAGGAAGTCAACTCGGAATGCTTAGAAATCCCTCACTAATGGAGTGATTTCTTTACGGTGGGGTATTGACTGTCATTGACACCAGTAGCAAAGCACTAATGGAAATGCACAGATGCATGAGGAGGTGATTAGCTTGCAGCCAACTGAGTCTGTGGAGGAGGCAATTTGGGTTCTCAGAATCACTTATGCAGCTTCTCTTTCATTCCTCAGAGATGAAATTTTCCAGTCTTGTCCACCATTTTCAATAGTGTGAAGCTTAGCAACAGCTTTAACTGGCCATCTGCTTCAGTTATTAAATTAGACCTCGAATATAATTCTACCTAGAACAGCCCAAATGAGTAAAAGATGCTTCCAAAAATGCATATTGACCATATATCAATTATGTGCCATATTGCATTTTATTCAAAGGTACACATCTTTTCATTTTAAGTTCTGAATTTGGAATTATTTATCGGTGGCATCTTCCAATTAAAATTGGTAAACCTTATGCAATTAGTGGCAAATAAAATCTTGATACATCTTAACATTCAGTAATATCTTTGATTTGATGGGTTATAGTATTAATCTGTAGTTTCAGACATGATCTAAGTTTCTTTTTAGGAAAATATTTATAATAGAGACAGAAAACCTCCATTAATATGGTTGGGATGTTGGATGTGGAGGAATTTTGCTAAAAATAACTCTTTCACAAGTTGCATTTCACAATTGAATCAACTGTCTCATGCCACTCCTCTGCAGCCCTTGCCTGTTCACTTTACTAGCTAGTAAAAGGTGTTTTATGGAATTAGAACTCTTTAAGTAAATGGATTTTCCTTTTTGCAAATGCACTTCCTTACAAGAAAATAGGTGTAAAGCACTTAGCCCAGAGCCTGACACAGAATAAATAGTAACCATAAAGTGCCTTCTGGGTAGAGCACTTTCTAGCTAAGTGCATAGGTTTTGCATTTCCATATTTAGCTTTCTGTGAGGGTAGCTGTGTCTCACCAGGGGCAATGAAGACCTGAACTTTAATGCAGTGAGCCAAATTACTGGACCATTGTGACAATGGAAATAATTAGGCTCTAAGGTATAGATGATTTTTAAATTCTTCATTTTGAATTATTCTCAGACTTACAAAACAGTTGCAAAAACAGAATTCCTGTAAATCTGTCTCTTAGATTCCCCAAACTGACATTTTCAAGAACCACATGCAATTATCAACATCATGAAATTAACATGATGCAATACTCTTTTCTAATTCAGAGATTAGTATGCCTTTTCAGTAAAGGGCCAGAGAGTAAATATTTTTGGCTTTGTTGGCTGTAAGTTCTTCATCTCATCTCTCATTTCTGTTGTTGTTGTAGCTATGAAAGATACTTAAAAGGATAGTAATGGCTGTGTTTCCAAAACCTTAATTATAAAAATAGGTGACCAGCCAGCCTTAGTTTACCAACCCATAAATCCACAAATTGTATTTCTAATTTGACAGTTTTCCTGCTAATATCCTTTCTCTGGTCCAGAGTCCAATCCTGGGTCACGTGTTGCAAGTTGTTGTCCTCATCTTAGTCTCCAATTTGGAACAGTTTCTTCATCTGTTTTTATATTTAATGACTTCAAAACTTGGGAAGCATATTAACCTGTTATTTTTTAGGCTGTATTAGTCCATTTCCACGCTGCTGATAAAGACATACCCGAGACTGGGCATTTAGAAAAGGAAGAGGTTTAATTGGACTTACAGTTCCATGTGTCTGGGGAATCCTCCAAATCATGGTGGAAGGCAAGGAGGAGCAAGTCACATCTTACATGGATGGCAGCAGACAGAGAATGAAGAGGACAAAAAAGTGGAACCCCTTAATAAAACCATCAGATCTTGTGAGACTTATTCACTACCACGAGAACAATATGGGGAAAACCACCCCCATGATTCAATTATTTCCCACTGGGTCCCTCCCATAACACATGGGAATTATGGGAGTACAATTCAAGATGAGATTTGGATGGGGACACAGCCAAACCATATTATAAGCTATATGTCCACTTGGGCATCTCTGGTATTTCTTCAGGGTTGTATTTAGATTGTGCATTTTCATTATGCATAGCACAGATATGATGTTGTGGCCTTCTCTGCATTGTATTAGGAGGCACAATCTTAATTTGTCCCATTATTGGTGATGCTAAACCAAGTCATTTGGTTAACATGTTATCTGCCAGTTTTCTCCCCTATAAGCTTGTTTTTCTACTTGTAATTTAGAAGTTACAATTTTCCCTTTGTAATTATCATATGGTTGTGCTTTAAGAACACATAAAATATTGGTTATCTTTATTATTTTTCCCATTAATTTTAGCATCTAGTGATGATTCTTTCCTTAAATAGTTAATACTGTGTTTTTTGCCAAATGGTGACATTTAAATTTTATTATTCTAGGCTAGGCATGGTGACTTATGGCTGTAGTCCCAGCACTTTGGGAGGCTGAGGCGGGAGGATCACTTGAGGTCAGGAGTTTGAGACCAGCCTGGCCAACATGGCAACACTCTGCCTCTAATAAAAAACACAAAAATTAGACAGGCGTCTCAGGCCTCCAAGTAGCTAAGCTTGGGAGAACTGCTTGAACCCAGGAGGCAGAGGCTGCACTGAGCTGAGGTCATGCCACTGCACTTCAGCCTGGGTGACAGAGCGAGACTTTGTCTCAAAAATGAACTAATTAGACAAATAAATAAATTTTCATTATTCTTTCTATATTTGTCACTTGGTACTCTATGGTAAAGACATGCTTTCTCTTATAATTTATTTATTTATATTAGCATGAGCTCATGGATTATTATGCTTTTGGTTCCGTTTTCATTGCTGTCATGTATTTTGTTGGTCAAAATTATCCCATATTTGCCTGCTATGAGGCCCCTGGAAGGAGCTGCTGTCTTCTTTTGATGTCCCCATCATTTTCTAAAGCACTTTTCCTATTTTATGATACCACAAGCTATTCCAGGCTCATCTTGTGCTTTGCTTGCTCTGACCCTGGAATTAGGGTGTTTTACTAATGATTCCTGGTTTCTTTTATTACAGAATAGTATTTGGTAACCATGGTTGGGGAGTAAGGCATGTTATTGTTATTGGAGTACCATTGGTTTCAGACCTTCTCAGTGAACAGGACTAGAAAATGTATGTACATACACATGCACATACATATACATATATACACACATTTGTATACATTTCCATACCTATCAGTATATATATTAAAATCCACAAGTTTATCGCAGTACCTCTAATTTCAATTTGACATAACAAGAACCTACCCCTTCGCTATTTCTTTATTTCTAACTCTTTTCCATTGTGGAAGTTGGCTACCATTATAAATGATATGCTTGCTTATTTGTTAATCGAGGAATATAGAAAAGTAGTATTGAAATTTCTAACCCATACCCCTGTGAAAGAAAATCTATCTGTGTGAAGTTCTTTTCATCTTCATAGAGTCGATTTACTATTTCCAAGGTCATATGGATTATCTCAACACTTCAGTGTGGATCATGCTATGCATTTATAATAGAGTTAGTTTCATTTGTTTGTAGTGGTATGTCATCTTCTCATCTTTAATTATTATATAATGTGTGAAACATGATCATAGTTCTGAAGTCAGAAATACATGAGAAGTTATACTCAGAGAAATACCTCCTTCCCATCCTTTCAGCCTCAATCCTGATTGCTCATTCTTACCATTCCATTCCCATTATCTCCTAGGTGTAGCCAATCTCATTAGTGTCTGGTATATCCCTCCTGTGTTTCATTTTGCACAACTGAGCAGATACATAGATTTTTTTTTATACAGTCTTCTATCTTCAGCAGTAGGAGAGAAGTTGGGTTAACTTTTGTACATTCTCACAATGGAGGGCTATGTAGCTGTCACAGAGGATGAAGATCTCTGTGAACTAATATAGCAATAATTCCAAGATATACTGGTATCTGAAAAAAACCAATACATGAAGAACAGTTTTAAGAAAAGATTCCAACTGGAAGCCCCTACAACATGTACTGCCACACAGTTCTTTCCCTACCCCTGTTTTTGTCCAAAATTCTTTCACTGGAGGATTATCTTCTTAGGCTTTCATGCCATCCCCTGAAAAAAAAAAAAAAAAAAAAAAAAAAGCAGCTGTGAAGGATAACACAGTTAACTGGTCACTTGCAGACAGAGGAGATGTAAGCTAAAGATGGCAGGTATAATTTCTGTAGATACCAGGTACCAGGGGAAATGGGGAAGGGTATCACTGAATAGGAATAGAATCCTGGTATTAAATAAAATAGTTTTTCCTTCTATAGGCCAGCTAGGTTTCGATCTAGTGAATGCTTTGAGTGCATCTTATTAAGAAAAATAATGAGAGTTGAATGAAAAAATAAGGCAGAAGCCCTGACTTGAAAGGTTTCACCTGTGGTTTACATTAACTAGGCAATGAAAGAACTGCTCACATTCTGTGGGGAGGAAATAAACAGAAGAATAAATAAGACATAACAAGAATTAAATCTCTGACCATAATAAGTCACTGAAACAAATTATAAGACATTTAACAACCTATTCACTATCCCAAAAATATTATGGATTTGGGCAGAGTGGGAGAGAGAGGAAAGAAAAGGTGATCCCATATGGATTCCTGGGATGCTTGGCCAAAATATAGGCATTCTTGGAATTAAACCCCATTTAAGTGAACTAATTGCATTTTTTTTCCTAAACCAGGCATCTTGGAGTGTTTGAGGGCACATGGATTCCTATTTTTTCACTGTTTTTCCTTGTTCCTTACCCTTCCTTCAAGAGAGATGCTAAGGAACTTCTTCCATGTGCCCCAGTATCCCATTTCTCTCTTGCCACATGGTCTTGTGCATGCACTTTACATGGACACCTGCTCGCCCTCCACTCCAAACATAAGCCACCTTATTTTGGCTAATTACACTCGGTCTTCAGGTCTCAGGTTAGATGTAACTTCTCAGGCAGTATTTTTCTTGACTCTCCAGAACTGGTGAGAGTTTTCTGTTTTGTATTTGTTTTGTCAGCTCATCTAGCAAACTGTCCTCCATTTGCTTATGTAATTGTCCACTTACCCTTCCTGTGAAGTCTTTGTGTGCAAAGGCTATATGTATCATATATATCATTAGATTCACCTAGAGCAGTGTTCACCACCCACAACCTATTTGCTAAGTGAATGATTCATCAGTGGTCCAACAATTTAGGACGCTGGATAATGTGCATTCTAGATCCTTCTTCCCCTTAGTAATTTAGAGGCTATGGATATAATTGGAAATGTATTGGAAAACAGCTTAAAAAATCAAGGTTATTGTGGCATGATTATCATCTAAGATATATTACATATTCTTTGCCGCATGGTAGACAGCCTGATCAGAAGCCTAATCACCTAATATTAATGGAAATTATTTTCTTAGCTCATGTCATAATAGAGATCATTCTTCTAGTGTAATCTTTTCTACAACTCCAAGTGGGATACGATTAATAATTTGAAATATGTAACAATTTGACATGACTCTAGTGGTTCTAATTTAGTTAACAGAAGTAACAACAGGCTGCAGATCTCTTAAAATCATACTAGTAATTTTTCACAGAAGAACTTCATAGAACCTCTCATATACTGCTGTTCATTGTGAATCTCTCAGGGGATATAGTAAAGAGTATTTCCAACTTGATCATGGGGTACTCTTCTGCTTCTCCCCACAACTTCTAGAGCATCATCTAGAACTGTGCATGTTGCTTTCTACCTACCCACCTACTTGCCTGTTTATTGAAAGAGTGATATGTGAATTTTTACCTTCTCTTCCCTTTTCCCATGCTTTCATGCCCTTCCACAGTTTCTGTCTGCCATTAAACTTCTATTTTTTCAATTTATTATTTCCTGTCTACAGAAAGAAAGATTGACTTCAGATATACTTTTTGTTTTTGTATTGAAAAGAACCCAGGTCTTCCCCAGATGAAAACATAAGCATAAATGAATCATGTTGGGGACTAGTGTGTTGATGGCAGATGTGGGAATGTGCCCTTACAATTTTCCAGAGGAGGAAGAGCATTTGTAATTATTGGGAACATAATAGAACTATTGAACATGCATATCTCAACTGTATAAACCCTCAAATACTTCACTTCTGTTTCTGTAATGGTATAATATGGCAAACATAAAAATAGCAAAGTCAAAAATTAAAAATATGGCATTAGTCAGGGACATACATAAAACAGAGCAGGCAAGAATCTTTGGGTTGCTGGAGCCTTGGAGTTTGCTTCTACTGGCTCTGATTGGTCTCCTTAGCCTATTCTACCAAATGAGTCAAACCAGTTAATCATCTTGTCATGTGGTGTGGGACAGAACAAAGAGGTTGGCCACACATAAATCATTTACAAGGCCCTTTGCTCCTTGCTTTCTCTCTCCCTCATTTGTTTCTCTATACGTCTTCTCTATATGTCTCTCTATTTTTAATTTATTAGCAAGCAGGTTTCTTGTAAAGTATGCCCATGCCTACCTTTGTTTTTAATTAGAAGTGCTTTAATAATGTGGGAAAGCTCATGGTGAAGCAAAACAGGTCAAATTATGTCCACTAAGTGACATATTTCCAAATGCCTGGCAAAAGAAAGAGAACTTAAACCTGGTACAACTATAATAAGAGTATTACTTAGATTGAAAACATTATCTTGGTTAATTTGCTGTTTTTCTCAATTTTTCTTTGAAAAATTTCAAACCTGTAGAGAGGCTGAAACAATAGAACAACAAACTGGTTTTAGAGCTCCTCATCCAGGTTCACCAATTACTGGCATTTTGCAGTATTTGCCACCCCCCGACACATGTGCACACATATGCGCATGCACGCACACCCACCCACCCACACACACACACATACACACACACAGATACTTTTAAATTAAGCCATTTTAAAGATAGTTTCAGATATCTTTACAGTTCATTCCTGAATACTTCAGCCTATATTCCCTGCTAAAAGCAAAGACATTCTATTATATAACCACCCTATTGTATCATATTCAGGAAATTTAATATAAATTAAAATTTTACTATTACCTAAGAAATGTAAATTTAAGATAATATAGATAATTATAATTCAATTGTATATTATATTAAATATATATAAATAATAAGTATTATGTCTCTTATATATTTGTTATGGTCTGAATGTTGCGTCTCTTTAAAATTCGTGTGTTCCAGCCCTAACCCACCATGGGATTTATTTGAAGGTGGTGCCATTGGGAGGTAATTAGGTCTGGATGAGGTGACATGGGTGGTACCCTCATGATATTGGGTCCCTTAGAACAAGAGACAGTAGAAAGCTTCCTCTCTCTCCATGCTTACCCATGGAGGGAAGGCCATGTAAGGACACAGTGAGAGGGTGTCTGTTTGCAAGCCAAGAACAGAGCCTTCACCAGCCCTGACCATCCTAGCACCCTAATCATGGACTTCCAGTCTCCGGAACCATGAGAAAACTAATTTCTGTTGTTTAAGCTGCCCATGCTATGGCATGTTGTTATGGCAGTCTGACCTAAGACTTTATCATATTAAACATGGCAGTCTGACAAGACTATATCATATTATATAACTATGTATTATAGATAATATATCTTTATCTTCAAACACATTGTATCTAATGATATACAATTTTAAAGTGTAGAGAAACAGTGTTGGTGGTGAGTATACTGTAATTAAATCACCTGTCTCTCAGGTAGTCTCTCTCCCTAGGGGATGAGTTCTTTAAGATCAAGAATCACATGGAGTCCAGGGCTCCTATACCATTTGTCCTTGCATCCTCACCATCTAGAGTTGAGCTATACTTTGAATTAATTTTATTGACATTAACAGATAGAATGATATTCCTTTAAATAAGATTTTAGGATGTTTTGGAGCAGAATTCAAGTATATACACATTTCAGAGATAGTGGTTTTATAATTAAGTGGAAAACACTAATAGGGAAGATTTATGAAGAAAGGTGGGACAAGAGTTCTTATTTCCTGGAATGCTTCTTGCCTCTGTCAGAGAAGGCCTGAATCCATATTAAGTTTGTGAATCTCATGTGCCCACAGTTTTCACCTCTTGACTTGGCCCAGGAGTGCTGGGACTTAGTCTAGTTGGCCATGTCCATGCGTAGATGGTCCTGTGGAGCTCTTTTTTCTCTTCTGGTTTGTTTTCTTTGTGTACAACCTCTCTGGGAGTAGGCATGATGGTGGCTGTGGAATGATCTATAGATAACTATTGTTTGTCTCTGTTTTTGTCTTTACTTCCCCTCAGAACAGTCTATAAAGAGCAGACCTATATCTCCTGAGCTTTGCTTTGGTAGGGATTTCATTAGCTCCTTCCGTGTCAGGCTTTCTCTATATATTCAATAACCAGATTGTCCGTGATGTAAAGAATGGAGAATTAAACCCACCCACTTATTTTCTGTATTGCAATTTTCTCTTTTTGCTGTACCTTTGTATCTTCTCTCCTTCCTGCATTTTTTCTTTCCCACTCTTGGAAGTATTATATATGATCTTCCCTTTCTTTCTTTTCTTCATGTTTCTTATAACTTGAGGCCAACTTGGTGATAGACTTTTTATGCAGACTTTCTAAGAAGCTAATACTTTTGGGGTGAAGGCTTTCTCTAATTAAATTGTATCTGTGGTCTTTCAAACTTGAACCTAGTGAAATATGACTCTGTGATCATCTACAGTGAAGAATAAATACCATGAGTTAACCATGGCTACTCATTTTGAAGGAGGGTTTTCAAACGGAAAATCAAGAAAAGCTTGGGTGCTCTGCCGTGGCATATGGCAACGCTAAATTAAAGAAAAAATATAGTTTGTAGTAACAGATGGATTTGAACCACAGTTGGATCTGTTGAATACCTTTTAATATTTAATTTACAATGAATCTTTAATATAACATTTAACTAAGTGTTCTGTCATATTCCTTTGAAATGTATAAAGCCTTGTCAATGTAATTGTGTCTAGGAGATTTCCTATGAATATTAAGTATTTAAAATTAAAACTGTTGTTGAGAAAATGGTAATTTTCCTGAGATTTTTATGGTTCACTTATATTTGTGCTATTTGAATGTTGTATGTATTTCTTAACAGTCTGTCAGCTTTTTCTTTATTTCCTGTTAGCTATAGAAAAAAAAGGAACCAAATAATGAAAGTAACTTTTAGGCATGGAAATGAAATAAACATGAAAACCATGCTGAGGCCATTGAATCTATTCTGTTTGTTGGTATGGAGCCAAATGCCACAACAACGGTTGTAGCTTAATCATCGTTTCTATCCTTCATGGAAATGGGCTGAATAAATGTAATCACTAAGTAATTGGTAAAACAACGTAGTCAACCACATCTGAAGACACCCATGGATAATTTATATAGAATTACTTACAGTGTACTTGTGAAGACATTTCATACAAATTTATTTTTAATTTGTTTAAAAAAGTAGTTTAAAGCTGGGTATGGTGGCTTATACCTGTAATCTGAGCACTTTGTGGGGCTGAGGTGGGAGGATTGCTTGAAGCCAGCAGTTCAATACAGCAAGACCCTATGTCTACCAAAAAATAAAGCAAATTATTTACTGGGCATAGTAGTGTGTGCTTTAGTCGTAGCTACTTGGGAGGCTGAGGCAGGAGGATTATTTGAACCCAGGAGCTCAAGGTTGCAGTGAGCTATGATTGTGCCACTGCACACACACACACACACACACACACACACAGTTTTTCAGATAGCAAAGATGGAGAACACAGCATTTTAGATATGTTCTGATTAATGTTTCATACTTCATATGCTTCATTGGATTGCCACCTCTTAATCATGATTATAACATCTGGGTCCCATTAATATAGAAAAGAAAAATAACAGTGTTCCTACTTCCAGGCCAAGACGACTTATAACAGTGCCTTCTCTTGCCTTTGATGATATTCTGTATTTTGGTTTGTGTTGGGCTGAGATTATCATTTTAAAAAATATAGTGGGAAAGGGGATGTTAGAGACATGCAAAACTCATAGAGAATTATGACTAGATATCAAGCCTTTGTCTAGTAAACACCTGCTGTAGAAGAGAAGGGAAGGACTTGGCTGAGGATCTATTTTTTTCCTGATTTGGTAAGAAGAACTTGTACCAAGTTATGGTTTGTTATGCATTTGTAGCTATCAAGACTTCAGAAGACTCACAGGAAAAAAAAAATCCAGGTCATAACTCTCATAGTCTGTTTCTCTGGCCATTTCCTGTGCACCCTCATACAATTCTGGGTCCTAGAGGTTTTCTTGTTTGTTGGTGTGCTTTTAGTTTTATTTGCCTTGCTGCATATTACGGTGTTTCCACATAATGTCCCATTAGGTGTAGATGTTTAAAGACAGCTTTATAATCCTTCCTCTTAATTAGGGCCTGTGGATATATTGTCCCTTTGAATAAAACCAAACAAGGATGAGCAATGAACCGTTGTCTAATCGGGTGGGTTATGGGGGAATCATCATGACATGGCGGCATCTGCTCTTTAGGTCTTTGATCTTAGCCTCTGATCTGCGTCTAGCTACTCCCTGTACTTTTCCCCCTCACCCTGACCATTTGATAATGACATGGGAAGATGTATTATTTGATTTGGCTCATCTCTAGGTTTTGTTTTGGTTTGGTTTAGTTTTCATTTTTTTGGAGACGGAGTCTTACTCGGTCACCTAGGCTGGAGTGCAGTGGTGTGATCTTGGCTCACTGCAACCTTCACCCACTGGGGTCAAGCGATCCTCCCACCTCAGCCTCCCAAGTAGCTGGGACCACAGACATGCACTACCATACCTGGTTACGTTTTTGTATTTTTGGTAGAGACAGGGTTTTGCCATGTGCCCAGGTTGGTCTTGAACTCCTGAGTTCAAGCAATCCACCCACCTTGGCCTCCCAAAGTGCTGGGATTACAGGCATGAGCCACCATGCCCAGATCTAGTTTTTGACTCTAATGTTGGATTAACCTTGTATATTTTGGGGGGTTGTGATACTTTTACAGAGAAGCAGCTGGGCTTATCCTACATAGCCATTGTTTGATATTTGAACCTGAAGCTTCAGAAAGGAAATGAATAAGCACTCAATTTCAAAATAGGCCAAATGCTCTAATATTTTATTATATTTTTTTTCTTTTCAAGAGACAGGGTCTTGCTCTGTCACCCAGGCTGGAATACAGTGGCACAATCCTAGCTTACTGCAGCCTTGAACTTATGAGCTGAAGAAATTCTTTTACCTCAGCCTCCCAAGTAGCTGGGACTATAGGCAATTGTGATCACACCCAGCTAATTTAAAACACACTTTAGAGATGGAGGCTCACATTTTACCCAGGCTGGTGTCAAATTTCTGGCCTCAAGTGATCCTCCTGCCTGGGCCTCCCAAAGTACTGGGATTACAAATGTGAGCCACTATGCACTGCCTTAATATTTTTATACACTGAATCCATTCATATTTCCTTTGAGCAAATGGTCTTTTTGCCCACTTCAATGAGTGCCAAACTCTGTTGAGTCTTGGAGCCAGTGGTTTGCTTTAGTTTGGGGGCCATGTAAATGGAATCTCGGTTCCCTCTCCGTGGTCTGCCCCATTCCCATGCATTGACTAACGTTGATATCCTTTCCTGAAGGGTATCCTTTTCACGTGTACTTCTTCTGTGGCTTCCTATGTAAAAATAAATAGCATCACTAATGCTCAGCCTATCTTGATTCTTTCTGAAGGGTAACAAATGGCAGTGTTGCATTCCAGAATAGTTTTGCTTTTTTAAACAAATAAGAGTGCACAGTGAAATGAATTGTGAGTGATTTGTGCCCCACCGTTCAGTGACATTACTGCACCATATGGTGCTCAGTGAATGATTTCAAACATACTGGGAAATGTTACCTACTCCACAGTACAATAGGCATTTCTTTAAAAATACATGTAGCAATAAAGCATGGACTTATTTAGCCTTCTTTTCTCCTGTCAGGCATATTCTTTTAACAGAGCTTTTATTTGCTAGTTAATAAACATCACATAATATGATTATACGTGCTTGTTCTCCTTGTGCTGGGACATGTGCTGGAGCTGGTGAAGGTTTAATTACTATCTCTGGTGCGATAAAGCTGACAATTCATGCAGCCGAGGGGCTCCCTGATAAGGAAGATGATGATGTTATTTTGAATTTACCCTGTCTTGAGAACGTATCAGCAATGCATTTAGGATTGCTTACACTGGAAGGGGATTGAGAGCTGAGAGAAGAGATTAGAGTCAACTATCTGCAGTTGTACACAATTTGAAAGTTTAAACCCCAGAGTTAGCTCACAGTTCATGAGTCTAAATTCATATTCACTTTTTTGTTATTACAGAAAAATGGTGTTGATAGACACTTCACCACTGACACTCTCTTATCTCATTTGAGCACCAGGGTTCCGAAGATCAAACTGATCTTTCTTTCTCAGGCATGCTTTATTTTCCAAAATGGGCTGGGAATTATTTCATCTTCAGGGAAGGGAGCGCAAGGGAGTGAATAATGTAGATTTAAAAGGCTATTTTTTATATGGGGGATTTGGTTCAAAAAATAATATGAACTTTGCAGAGAGATCCTGTGGGTTTTCCTAGTGACATACCGGTAGTTTAATGGACATCCTAAACGTGTATTGATGATACTGCATTTCAGTTGGAGAAATTACCACTGTACCTTCACTTTGCCTTTACCGTAAACTATTCCTTTGCTGTTTAGTGCAAGATGTAATTCACTTAAACGATGACAGAAAGTGTGTGTTTGAAATAGAGTTTGTCTAGTGTTCCTAGCCAGGTGTCCAAAGATGATGATGTGATGTTAGAGTTTTAAAGTTGTACTGGTGAAAAGAAGTTGGAGGAAAGAAATGTTAATGAGAATGAGTTTTCAAAGGGTAGTGAGCAATTTCCGTTGAGCAAGAAAAGTTACTATGAAAGCAGTCTCCTTAAGAGCTACAAGAAGGTAACAATGTACAGATTAAAGCATGTGCAAAGCTTTTGTTTATGAAGAATGGACTAAGTATGGTAGAGTTAGGTTGCTCACAGGAATGAGACTAGACCAAAAGGAGACTATTAGGAACTAGCTTTTTCCTCACATCCACGTTCACATCTCATGTCAGGCATCAGTGAGCTCCCAAATGCTTATTTGTTACCGTCTCAAAAGGACACACTAAATTCCCGTTTCATTTATCTTTAATCTTCCTCTGCCTTCTAACAGAGATTGCACATGTATAGCCAGGATCTTCATTGGTTCAGACCTTTTGTTAGGGAAGCAGAACTGGTGACAATTTGGAGTTATAGAATTTTTAAAAATACATTTTATGGTTGCATAATGCATTGAGAATTAAATGCTGACAGTTTTGTCTGAGATTCTTTGGGGCTCTAATGAGGAGGTAAGACTAGTTTTAATTAGCAGATCAAATTTTCATATAAACGAACTTTCTAAGAAGAATGAGAAAATTAGTTTTATTATAAGGAGCTAAATGTTCTTTTTACAACCTTTTCTATATTATTCATTTTCATAGTTGACTTTTAAAATCCTATATAATAGAAAAGTGGACTTCAGCTAAGGCTTATATCCAAATTATTAAAGCCTGTGATGAACAGTTGAAATTAGTGAGGTTGTTTTACAGGGAAAAATATTTTAAGTACAATCCAGAGCGGGGAAAAAATATTTACAGGTAGGTTCATTCCATCTCTGTTGTGTTGAAAGGTGAAGAAAGAAAGCTTTATGAGTTTTCTCTCTGTGTAAGACTGTCTGCAGTGGAATCGCAAAGTAATTGAACTAAAAAATGTCTGTTAAAGGTACCAAGATAATTAGCATGAGTCACTGAAGTATAGGTTCTTAATGTTCCACACCTTGATCTTTGCTATACTTATGGGTGCTGGGGAAGGAGAGAGAAGAAAAAGAATATTCAACAAATTCCACATGGGGAAATCAGAGATGGTTAAGAAACCCTCCTCCCGCAGTTGAGCTTTTATCTAATAAAAAAGACAACATGCACACAAAAAAGGAACGTGAGTTACAGTTCAGACCATGTTCAGTGATGGCAAACCAATGCTCATACAATAATAATAGTAACAAATAAGATTAATGGTGTTGGCTTTACAATCTATATTTAATTTTAACAATGGAATTTCATTTGTTACAAATCACCAACATTTGAGAGAAAGCAATAGAATAAATAAAAGTCATTGAGAATTTTCTTCTCTTATCCAAACTGTTAATTTAGCTGCATTTCATGGAGTCGGCAGTTTCTAAAGCTATAAAGGAATTGCCTGGCAATTGAATTTGTCCCCTTAGTTCAAATGCATTTTTGAAACAAGGAATTATATTTTTAATCCCTTTTGTGTTAGAGCCCAGGGCAGTGCTTGGAATCCCAAGTGCTGATGATTTTTAGATTTTTAATATAATATGATTTTCAATATGAAAATTTCAGATATTCTACCTCTTTATACTCTCCCACCTCCTGAATCTCAGAAGAAATTTGAGATGTTTCCAGACGTTGATTTGGTCAAACTGCAATCTGTATCTTATGGTGCTGAACCCTACTTGTATTATGTGTTTTTTGATCACATACATACAAAATCTTACCACTTTCTATCTCAAGTAAAATTGGAGTTATCAAAACGAATTGAAATGTGCTGTAGTGGTGCTGTCTAAAGAGTAAGTGATATGCTGTGTATCATTTGCTTGGGGGAACCCTTTGATTTGGGGCAATCATTTGTTCCATGCATTTTCTTTTTGCACTAGTTAGCAACAGCAACAGGAGAAAAGAGGAGTGTGTTGGAATTCTAAGTCTTTCCTGAAAGTCTTTTACCTAAAAGAAGAGATTATCATACCTTCTGACCACAGCCCAGAGAGAATTTTTACAGAATGATGTATTTGGTGAAGAACGAGTGATCCTGTTTCTGAAAAGTCCCATGCGGTGAGACTAAACGCCAGACCCAGGGGTGAGTGAGTAAACCGTGTAAATTGGGGGTGCCTAGCTTGGTTGGAAAGAACACTGGGCTAAAAAACATAGATGATATGTATGTTGGGAAGCATGTCTATTTAGAGCGAGAATGGAGGAGCAGATGCCTTTTTGGAAGTTTATGCCATTGATAAAAAGAGAGTTGATGAAAATTTGTGGGAAGACATGTCCTAAAAACCCATGATTCCTTTCATACTCCTTGGAAGTCACTCCCCAACTTGAAACTTTAGTGATCCCTCCTGCCTAGATAATGGAATCTATTCAAAGCCTTCTGCACTTGGTCCTATCCTTCCTTTGCAACATGCAGTTGCTGTCCACAGTGATCTCTGAACTCTAGCCAGCAACCCTCTTCTCCACACCCTTGTTCATAGTGTTTGTCAGCCAGGAATGATCACTGCTATGTCACCATCAGTCCACAACTTACCATCCTCTAAGGACCAGCAAAAGTCATATCTTTTTTATAAAAGCATCCTTGAGCCCTTCATCTCATAGTGCACTCCTTCCTCTTTTCTGCTTTCCTTTGGTAAACTTGATTTGTTATTGATTGACTGCTTATTTCTCCTTGCATATTTAATTTATGTATGTGTTGTCATCTTCAGTTGGATATGAGGCTTTTTCACAAGAGCACACCAGGTGGTGTATCATTTTGTCTGCCTCTCAGGTCATCCTCTGCATAGTGCCTTGTTGCCTAGCAAATAATCTTTGCGTGCTATATGGATGATGGCAGACCTCCATTACAAAACTATTTGGGGACACTCCAATCTGAGCTGGGATGCAGTGGTCCTTTCACCTGTGTAACAAGGTGAGGCTTTCTTTTAGGATCCTCTCCTGGCTCAGTTTTGGAGTGACTGTTGTCTTGTGCTGTGGAAGTGCAGGTGTCCTATTTGCATTTTAAATCTTGAAGGAACCTGTGAACACAGCTCCTACTGAGCACAGCTCTCCTGGAAAGCACAGCAGGCAGCACCAGGGCATTGAGTGCTCAGTGTGTCTCTGCAGGGCCCGGGATTGGGGTTATTAAAGCGGAGTGTTTCTGTATTTGCAGCTCAGTGGGAAAGCTCCCCGTGCCACATTCCAGCATGTGGACCTCAGCTTCCTGCTGAGCAGGCTGGGAATGTATCTGTAAACCAAGCTAGGACTGCAGGGACAGCTTGAGTTCCTTTGATTCATCTGCCCTTGTTCCCTAGTTTGTCTGTGTTTACATAGAAAGGTGACAATATATATCAGAGGCGCCCCAGGTGAGGCAAGGGGAAGACATTCATATCCGTAGGTACTGCTGGATCCCTGTGACATCTTAGGTCGCTTTTCTGAAGGATTTAGGCAAAGGGTCATATCTGGACTTTTTAAAATGAATGCCTCATGTGAGTCATTTGATTTGCTTTATGCACAGTTAGTTTTCCTCTGGAGATAAGTCATCAGTCTGTGTTCTATGTCCTTTATTTCTGTTTTCCTCTTTTAGGAAGCTCATCCTTCATTCTCTCACCATATTGCAAGCATTACAGTGTCACTCAGAACTTTTCCTGCTTTGTGCTGTCCTCCCCCTAACTCTTTGTATAATGTTTGGTTCCCAGTGATTAGGTGATTACAGATCACTCTGGCTGCTGCTATCTGGTCACTCACATGCCGTCACTCTATGCCCCCAAACCTTTACTGTTTTAAAAAACTCCTCTAAGAGGATAAGCATGCTGGCTTCCTGACTGCGATCCCCTATCTCCTGCCTTATGGAAGCCCTTGTTAACAAATATGAGGTATACATGATTTTTCAATACCTCTCCTTTCTAATACAAAGTACCTTATAAATGTTATCTTCTGCTAAAACAGAAAATTTTCTCTTATGATTCATTTTTTACTTAGTGTCAACCCCCTAGTTGTCTTGCAGTACTTCCCTGGAGTGTCTGATCTTCCACATGGGTCCTGGGCACAGCAAAAGGACTTGAAGAGCAAGTAGTGCAAGCCTTCCGTGACCTCTATCAGGACACAAAGGGTGCTTCAAGCATTTTTGCAAGACTGCAAGCCTAGGTTGATGTCAAGAGGCTCACCCCCTCCAGTTTGCCCCATATTTGAGACCCTGCCCTACCCTGTGGGTTTGCTACATTATGGTGTCTCCTGCCAGAGGTGTGAATCATCCAGCATTCATACTTTTGGCTGCACCTGCCTGATCCTGGCTTGGAATCTGTTTCCCTTCCCTTTTGGAAGCCATGTGGCCATGCAGACATGGTGCCTACACCATCAATCCATTAGTTTTAGAACTCATTTTACTATATTGGCCAGTGGAAGCTCTAAAGAGAGATGAAAAATTTGAGTATTTCTGTTATACACCTGAATTGTAAAGGTCCTGTGGCCTAACAGGGTGCAGGATGGATGAGGAATGGAACAGGTGTGGTCTAGAATGGGAATGGTGGGCTGGGGAACTCCTGTAGTAGCCTCAGTCAAATTGCCTTCTCACTGTGTTTCATCTGCACCTTACACTAAAAAGCGAAAGGCAGTGTCTCTGGTTTTGTCAGGTGCAGGAGTGGATGTGATTCAGCAGGTGTCCTTGATGATTGGCAAAACCCTAGAAAGGATAGAAGCAAATTATCTGGCCTTATATTTACAGCTACCTCCTGTGTTGAGAAGAATAGATAATTCTTTGGATTTCCTCCATTGCTGACTGGGGAAATAGGACTGCTAACATTAGAGTGGTGGTCTCTTGAGCTGAGGAATGAATAAAAGTCGTCTCCTTCCACCTGCTCCTTTGACAGGAGATCACCGAAGCCTAGTAACTTATAGTCACACAGCTACCCAGTGAGGACCCCTGACTTTCTCTTCAGTCTTCTAGGACACTGTACATGTTGCTTAGTTACATTTTAGCCCAATTCCCACCATCCTGATGAAACAGTCAACCGTCACCTTTCCCTTCATGGTTTACTAAGTTGCCACAGCAGCTGCTCCTGAGCCCCGCAAGTTGGAGATCTGAACATCATCTTCACTCTTCTCTTTCTACCCTAAGAGACTGAGTGACCGAGCCACATGATTCTACCATATCTAGAGATGCTGTTGTCTGTTCCCTTTCTTCCATTATCTTACGTCTGTGTGACTCTTTTCTAGAACAACTGCAGGCTCATTCCCCGCTGCTTTCTCTGACTTGCCTGGACCATCCTGCACTAAATTCCAACAGTGCATCTCTGTGTTCCTATGGACCTATCCCTATCTTTAAGTCTCCCTGGACTCTCTGTGTCACTAGAATATCGACCTGAGAACCCAGGTTAGGAAAACCTGTGACTTAATGAGGGGAAAGCCAAAATTAAGGTTCACAGTTACACAAAGGTGTGTATGAGGAGAGACAAAGGGAGTACTGAGACATCATAAAGTCTAGCTTTGCCTTTTCTAGTAGCCTAAACAATGTATGTTTTGATATATAAAGCTGCTAATGTTTTATACATTTATATTATATACTCATATACATTTTTATATATCATCTTAGGCAGCTCCTGCTTCCATAATGAAGTACTGTAGACTAGGTGGCTTAAACAACAGAAATTTATCTCCCACAGTTCTTTCAGGCTGGGACACCCATGATAAAGGCCCCAGCAAGCTAGGTTTTATTCTGAGATCTCCTCTCTTGGCTTGTAGAAAACTCTTAACCTATAATTGGGGGTTGGGGGGTGCGGGGAGAGAGAGAGAGACAGACAGACAGAGACCGAGAGGGAGGGAGAGAGAGAGAGAGAGAGAGAGAGAGTGTGAGAGAGACCGAGACCTCTGGTCTCTTCATGTAAGGTCCTAGTCCCACTATGAGGACCCCACTCTCTGCATTTAAACCTAATTATTTCCCAAATACCTTGTCTGCTAATACCATCATATTGGAGGTTAGAGCCTTAATATATGAACTTGGTGGGGGGGCATGCAGCATTCAGTACATAGTGTGCACATGTAAACAGACATATATAAACATTATGACACACGTAAACTTTTCCTCATATTTGAAAGAATGATGTGCTCTCTAAGGCATAATGTTTTATTTAGGGAAATGCTGAAATCTTTTCCCAAGAGATTCCATTTAGGATATGATTTTTATTAATATTGATTATTCTTTTTATTATAATTTCATGCTGTTAGGATTCTGGCCTCTAGGTTAGAAAGTCGAAAGCAAATCTTATTTGAACCTGGTCTCTTCAAGCAGTAAAATTAGAATTTAGATGATAGAGGGTGATTCTGGATGTTATACAATTAGGAATAACATGCATTGACAAAGCAATATGTCAATCTGTATATATTGCGCAGAAACTGATCACTATGTATGCATTGGAATCATCATTCTTAAACGTATAGCATTTTTTATGTCCACTTCAAGAGAAATGAAGCCTTGAAGAAAAAGTAATTTATTTAACATCACACCTCCCAGGACCATGCTTGCCAACCTCTTGCTTAAGGCACTAAGTATTACCTTCTAATCACTGAATGATGAGTAAAAGGACGGTATTGTTTTAAATTCTGTGGATGGATACAAAGGAAGCAGGGAGGGAGGGAGGGAGAGAGAGAGAGTGAGTGAGTGAATGTGTGTGTGTGTGTGTGTGTGTGTGTGTGAAAAATATTCTTCCAGGAAGAATTATTGATCTAGTTAAATATATAAGGCAGTCAAATTGGTATGATAGCCAGCATTAAAAATCAGCTTCCTAAATGTTCCAAATGAATGGACGAGAAAACGTCTAGGAATTTGAATGAGATCTATGTAGGTCGACTGGGATGATCGTGAAAGATTTTATGGAGCAAATGACACTCAAATTTTGCCTTTAGAGTCCAAATAATTTATCTTGTTCTTTTTACCTCTAACTCTTCCAGGGCCCTGAATCCTAGGTGATTTATAACCATAGACTCTCACACTGGAGAGGAGTTGGCCCGGCCACACTGGCTGTGTTAACAGATCCCTTCCAGCTACTGCCTCACACAAGTCCCTTACTCAGTCATTCTGCTTTCCTGAGAGCCTGACATAATCATCAGCTCTGCAGCAGAATCTTCCGCAGACTCAGCTGTGGGCCGTGATTATGGGTCTTAACTATTCTTATTTAGAGTGAGTCATTTAATTCAAGAGAAGAAGATCTATATTCTTTTAAGTTTCATTAGTGTTATTAGAATGCTTAATCTCATGCATGTTTTTTTTCCCCTAGTCTGAAGCACTGCCATTAGTTTAGATAGCACTTATTAAATTTTTAGACTGCCAAGCCACTGTGCTAACATGAAATATTGAAGTTTTGCTCCTTTGATTCTAAGCATAAAGTCTTTATCACAAAGCATATAGTCACACTGTGTTTTGCACACCTGCGTAGGCTTGACTTAGCAGAGCCGGTGCCTCCTCTCCTTTTCATGATTTCTTGTCACAGATTTCTGTTGCTTTTGTTTTGTGCCAGCGATTTCATTTCATATTAAATCTTCATTAACTTAAAAAGTGAGTAGATGTAGTACAGAAACACTGCCAGGAGAACCTGTTTGAAAGTTGGATGTGATTTCAAAAGTGAGCATTGCAGCATTTTGAAAGAACACATTTCTCTTTTGGGATTTAAAAATAACTTTGTAATTATGGATTGTTTCAGCACAGATACATTTTTAAGTAACAAGTGCCTGAAAATCCTAACACAGTAGACCCAGCACAAAGCAGTCTGGAATAACCTTGAGGAGTTCACAGTTCTGCACAGACTAAGATAAAATCTGTCAAGGTGAATTGAAAGGCATCTAGATGGCTGGAGTTTGAGGTTCTGTGTTTTCCCCTACAGCGGTTGATGACATTTTTTTGATATGTAACTCAGGCCAGACAACTGTATTTCTTATCCTGCTTTAGGTGTCTGTGATGTCCTTAGCCAAAGAAGAAAAGAACATTGGAGAGACTTTCAGAATTGCCTCAAGTCATTTTTTCTAAAACTGAGCTTGTTCATGGTCTTTAACTTCCACATCTGTGAACAGAGATGCTCCTTATTTTTTTATTTTAAAAAATTTAGCGCTTTCTTTTGCTGGTTTGGGATTTTAAAGATGTATTATTTATAAAAGTACAGTTTTTCATTCACCTTAAAGTTTACTGGCTAAAGTACTTTATCTTTTGTGTTGTCTTGAGATGGGGCTTTAATATTTCATTGGTAATAAATTCCAAAAGATGAATAAGAATTGCAAAGGAGGTTTTTGCTTTGTAGATTTATAGTGACTCTGTCTGGACTTGGCTCCTGCTGTCATATCTCAAGAAGGGCATTAACACTCGCCAGCTTACACACTGCTTGGATCCCAGAATGCTGGTGAGATTCTGCATGCCCCTGGACGGTGACCATGGCTTTGATGTTTCTGTGAAAGTGTATGTTTCACTTTTACATCCTTGGTCATAATTACTTCTCTAGTTTATGGATATTACCTACATTTTCTTAACACTGTCGTCATCTACTTTTCACTGCAAGTCCCAGGAATTCTGCGGCATAAGGCAGCACAGGCTCAATAAACTTCAGATGTTGGATTAAACCTTGCTTAAAATACTCCCTAGTGCAAAGTACAAGAAAAGGAAGTGCATTTAGTGATGGTTTGACAGCCCTTTACAGTTTAAAGAACACTTTGATATCAATGATCACATTAAAGTAATTCAATAAGAGGGTAATTAGTAAATTACCCTGATTTTACAGACAAGGAAACTTCATCACAATGACATTAAATAGTTTGTCCAGCAGCTTACCATTGGTAAAACCTGAGCTCAGGGTAGAACTCATGCCTTTTTATTTCAGGGCCAGTGTTGCTTTCATTACTCTGCCATTTCCTCCATACCCATCACAGACAAATATTCTAGTATAAAAAAAATCCTCATCAAGAGGAAATCTCTATACATAATATAGTAATTAGATCATGCCCTTGAGAAGCCATAGTGACGTGGAAGGAATGAAGATGACTAGGCAATGCGAAAAGTGTTATTAGAATTAGATAATTGTATACCCATTCCTTTGAGCCTATAGAGGAAAAACTGACTGCTATTATCTTAGAGGTTTCCAGGTAAAACGATCTTTCAACAGGGGCCCGATGAATAAATACGCAGATAAAGAGCCTCTAAGGTAGGCAAGAGAGCATAGGCAAACACATAGTGGCCGAGTGAGTGTGGACTGTGGTTGACCACAGGAAGAAGTGGTAGCAAATGAAGCAGAACAGGTGGGCTTTACAATTAATTGCAGACCAAAGCTTAGTTTCCAGTGTATGACCTTGTTTTATTGTTGAAATATCCTTAATTTTTAACATGCAGCTAAGTTCATGTGGGTCATGGTGGTAAAACATCAACATTTAAGGCCTGGTGTGGAGACTCACACCTGTAATCCCAGGGCTTTGGGAGGAGGAAGCAGGAGAATTGCTTCAGTCCCGGAATTTGAGACCAGCCTGGGTGATATAACGAGACCCTGTCTCTACTAAAAAAATAAAAATAAGAGGCCGGGTGCGGTGGCTCACACCTGTCATCCCAGCACTTTGGGGGCCCAGGTGGGTGGATCACAAGGTCAGGAGATCGAGACCATCCTGGCTAACATGGTGAAACCCCGTCTCTACTAAAAATACAAAAAAATTAGCTGGGCATGGTGGCGGGCACCTGTAGTCCCAGCTGCTGGGGAGGCTGAGGCAGGAGAATGGCTGGTGTGAACCTGGGAGGCGGAGCTTGCAGTAAGCCGAGATTGTGCCACTGCACTCCAGCCTGGGTGACAGAGCAAGACTCCATTTCAAAAACAAAACAAAACAAAAACCAACATTTAAAATAATATGATCTTATAGGTGTATTTATAAAATTAACTCTGTTTCCCACGGTATTTAGAACAGGCTGTGCACCTAGGGGCTCAATGTGTATGTGATTTGACACATGGTATGTACTATAAATATGGGTGCACTCACATGTATGCATTCTAACACGTCTGGTCCAGTATTGCAGTATCTCTCCTCTCCTGCCCCTTTTAAATTGGAAGGGGTTTGTGTCTTTGAAGTCTTTGCTGACAGAGCCAACCTCGTAAAAGAGCCTTCTGTTGTTAATGCTTGTTTATGCTGTGGAACTTCACTGTTCATTCCTCTAAACCCTTATGGCCTCCTAATGAAATGCAGAACCCTTAATCAAAGTTACACATGGTGGCAATTGCAGAAACCCAAAGTGGGACAAAGAAAAGAAAGAGCTGAGCCAGTGACCCACATTTATAGCTTGTGCCGATTAATTAGCAGGTAAAAGTTTCCGTGTATTTCTTTCTCATATTTTAACTTGACAAGCCTAGAGAAGGGCAGTTGATCTACCTGCCATAAGTGTATCTCTGGTCTTGTTTATGACTAAAGGTTTACACTTTTACATCTGTGAGTTGACAGAAGTCTGGCAGCAATGTGGAAGTGTTTAGGCACCCCAGAAGTTGTGGGACTAAACTTTGGAATCTGCATAAAAGGGAAGTCAGTTACATGGGAGCTCTCTGGGAGAGACACTAAAGTTGAGGTGGGGGAACATCAGGTCTAGGTCCTTCATACCGTGTGTTGAAATTATACCCACTTGTTATTTTGAGAATGCCAGTGTGAAGTCACAGGAGACCTTGGCAGGCTGCCATGTAACCTCACTCTTTCCTTAGTGAAGTTTTCTTGGCTTTGCTAGTGCTATGAAATCATAGAAATTAGGGTGGGAAAGGTCTGTTTCATCTGATGATCTCACCCATCCCTTTACTCTCTGGCAGCATGGGGATTACTCCTTATGCTTGATTCTCTAGTGCTTTGTCCAGTCCACTTCTTAATGATGTGAGTGATAATGTATTGATCTTCCCTAGGGCTGAATTTCTTTGGACCTGTTAAAGCTGCCATTCCGCACACAAACTCTGGTAGCACCTGGTTAAGATTCTTCTGCTATCTGAATCCTACATGCCACCAATCTCATAATGGGGATGGTTACTGTATTAGACAGGGTCACACCTGTTGCTTTGTCTTCACATCCCTCTACCTACCTTTTTTTTTTTTTTTTTTTTTTTTTTTTTTTTGTGACAGAGCCTCGCTCTGTCGCCCAGGCTGGAGTGCAGTGGCGCAATCTCTGCTCACTGCAAGCTCCGCCTCCCGGGCTCACACCATTCTCCTGCCTCAGCCTCCGGAGTAGCTGGGACTACAGGCACCCGCCACCACGCCCGGAGAATTTTTTGTATTTTTAATGGATACGGGGTTTCACCATGTTAGCCAGGATGGTCTCGATCTCCTGACCTCGTGATCCACCCGCCTTGGCCTCCCACAGTGCTGGGATTACAGGCGTGAACCCCCACGCCTGGCCTACCTACCTTTTTTTAACAGACAACAGTAGACACTTTCTTCAGATTTATGCAGAAATTTAGTTAATAAAGAGATGGGTGATTGTCTTCTTTCTAGTTGAAATTGTTTTTCATGGTTCACAATAATTTCTGACATCTTAAACCATATCCAGCTAACAATATTCTATTTTGTTGTAGTAGATTGCTTCACTTTCACATCTAGATACGATTCCATACTATCTATAATTGATTTCCCTTCTTAATCTACATCTCAGGTGTGTCCATAGCATGAAATAATTGTTGTTCATACTCAAAATTTAAAGGAGACCATACTGCATTTGAAACGCCAACATTCATGCTTAATTTAATCTTTTATTTTTTATTTTTACATCTTTCTCCCAAGTTTCTTTTCAGTAAAAATTTCTAGGAGTAAGAAGTATTCATAAAGTCTCCTATCACTGATTTTTTTAAGCCACTTAAACCAAACCCTATCAGAGCATCATTCGCTCCAATTTAAAAATGAACTTTCCAACAAGGAATTATTAAAATTGTTAGCGAATAGAGAAATATGGTATTTCTTTCTATAGACATGTACACACCCCACTCAATTTAAATAGGAAAATCACTCAGCCCTGAGAGCCTGCAAATCAATCGCTTGCCTTTCTAAAAGTACCTTATTGTTTTTTTAACTGGAAGATTCAGTGATTTCTTCTGTTAATTATTTTTTGCTAAGGAAAGGCTCAGTGCTGTGAAAGGGAAATCGACTAAAAGCCTGAGGAGGGAAAAAACGTCTAGCTTGTAATTTTAGAAGAGCTGTTGCTGTATTGTTAACCAAACTCTGCCTGCACTGGGTGCACGGAATCTCTGACCTATGAAAAATTGTTTGGGTTCCCCCATTTATCTTGTTTGAGCAGTAAAGGAAATATAATTGAAGAAATGGCATTGAAGAGCATCTTGAGTTATTTGTTATCAAAAGTGGCACACGGGAGGCTTTCCACATTAAATTTAAACATAGGAAATGTCTAAATCTGTGACTGTGGGAAAGGGACAATTTGAGCTTACCTTTCCTTTGAAAGCTGTGGTAGAAAATGCTATAGATAGGGTTTACTTTGCTTTTTTAATTTTTTGTTTTTTATTTTTCACTCTGAATTTTTTCTGAAGGTGATGATGAGGGGGAGTTAAAGATTGGAAATGAGAAGTGACTTATGTTCGTGAATAGTGGAATGTGATTTTTGCAGTTTGCAAATGATGGATGGTGAGAAGGAATTCCCTCCCTGCTGTAGTGGCAGCATCAGCATCACCTAGGTGCTTGTTAGAAATGCAGATTCTCAGGCCGGACGCAGTGGCTCACGCCTGTAATCCCAGCACTTTGGGAGGCCGAGGCGGGCAGATCACGAGGTCAGGAGATCGAGACCATCCTGGCTAACATGGTGAAACCCTGTCTCTACTAAAAAATACAACAAAAATTAGCCGGGCGTGGTGCTGTGTGCCTGTAGTCCCAGCTCCTCGGGAGGCGGAGGCAGGAGAATGGCGTGAACCCGGGAGGCGGAGTTTGTAGTGAGTAGAGATCGCGCCACTGCACTCCAGCCTGGGCGACGCAGCGAGACTCCATCTCAAAAAAAAAAAAAAAAAAAAAAAAGAGAAACGCAGATTCTCAGGCCCTCTGCGTCCATCTGATGCATTCCCAAGTATGAGAACCCCTGGCTTAAGCAGTTTTCATAGATAAACTTCCCTCCTTTGTCTCCAAAGTGCTTTCTTCACTTGCTCAAAATGCTTCTCTTTTGCTAGTGCTGGGACCTTCTTTAATATTTAATAATTTCAGTAAATAAGATATAGCAGAGACATGCAGAGTTGAGATTCAGAATGGAAATACTTGAGCAGACTACCTGTATTTGACGCTCAGCTAGGCCACTTGATGGCTGTGCCACGTTGAACAAGTTCCTTAACGTCTTTGACTTTAAGTTCATGTGTAGGATTAGGAGGGTGTCATGATCTTCATATCATCCATCTCAGTAGGATTTAGGAGTACATGTGTTTAGAGAGACAGTGCCTGGGACCCAGTAAGTATGCAAGAAGAATTAGCTATTATTGTAATTATGATTAGCAATAAAAATCATTTGGGAAGAGTCTATTTATTTAGTATTATAGTGGTGTGTAAATGAATACTATCTGCTTCTTTTCTGAAAGGGAAAATTGATCGGCTAAGTAATAAAGAAGAAAAATAATACCAGGTTTCCCAAAGAGCAGCACACTAAAGTGTTGGGAAAAGGCCAAGAATGGGATAAGAAATAGTACTGGGGAGGAATTTCCTTAAGACCTGCTCAGGAATCAGATTTTTATTAAGAAGGAAGTCTTGGTGGGGTGCGGTGGCTCACGCCTGTAATCCCAGCACTTTGGGAGGCCGAGGTGGGTGGATCACTTGAGGTCAGGAGTTCGAGACCAATGTGGTAAAACCTCGTCTCTACTAAAAATACAAAAATTAGCCAGGCATGGTGGCAGGCACCTGTAATCCCAGCTACTCGGGAGGCTGAGGCTGGAGAATAGCTTGAACCTGGGAGGTGGAGGTTACAGTGAGCCAAGATCGCACTGTTGCAACTCAGCCTGGGTGACGAGCGAAACTCCATCTCGAAAAAAAAACAAGAAAAACAAAAAAGGAAGTCTCTTAACCAATGGCCCCTTTTCCCTAAGTTGCCTAGCACTGAATCTCCAGTCCACCATACTTGGAGCATGTTCAACATGTAGTTATAAAGGCAGTGTGTTTCCTTATTTTTATAGATATAAAAGTTTAGATGAAAAAGTTCTACCATCTTGCAACAGTAATCCAAATAAAAGGGTTATATGGTCAAATAGATCACGGGGAAGTACATATTATGCTTGTAGATTTTTAGAGGGCATATATGCATATATAGGCATATTTTCAGCCAATTCAGCTTAATTCAAACATAACTTCTGTGTAAAATCTCCATGCACAGTGTTGTGGCTATAAAGATGATGAAAGATAGTCTATGTTGCCAAGATTCTTACATGTCATTTTCCTAAATAGTTGTTATCTTAGGCTTATTTGTCTGATTATTGAATTAAGAGGGACTGATTTGTTCCAGAATGCATTGAATAAACTATCTTTTGAGGTGAAATTTTGGCATTGATAAGGGAGTTAACTTTTAGGGATGAAAAAATAGAGCTCTCATGTTGAAAGCCTAAGGTTTCCTAGTGAAAATAAGTAAGACATTTTTTTCAATGTTCATTGACAGTGTTCATTGTCATTGTTTATGTTTCTTTCACTAATTTCAGAATTGACAAGTGAACTTGGAATCATTTAGGGTTTGTGTGTATAGTTATTTCTTATCTGAATGGAAGCAAGATTCTTCACACTTTTTCCTGTGGTTTTCTACACTACATGTGTATCACAACCACTTGTGGAATTTTAAAACATTCAAAACCTTGGGGTCCATTTCTGGAGAATTGTGTTCTGCTCTGATGTCTAATGGACATCTAGGATTGAGAAATCCTGCATTATTCTTGATTTCTGTTATTTGTGGCCCTCTAAAACTATAAGAAAAGAAACTAGGTCATTGCACTCATATTTTAATGTGTGTGCAAATCACCTGAGCCCCTTGTTAAAATCTGGGTAGGGCTTGGGGCTCTGCATTTCTTTGAAGTTCAAGGTAATGCAGATGCTGCTGCAGGCTTTTGGACCACACTTTGAGTAACAGAGAACTAGATTATCATTCGTCTTTTGTTTGGAAAACAATACCATAACATGACTGTAAGGATGAAAATCCTGATGCTCCCTGTTGAACCTAGCTCTCCCCACATCTTTCCCCTGCCTCTTTTATAAAAAACAAGAAAGAACATTATGACTTGCTAAATAACTTGCCCTTTCATTCTTTGCATGGTTAAATATATAATACCAAGGCTGAAAACTACTTTGCGGTATAGAAAGGATTTTGCAACCATAGTTTACCTCCTTAATGGAATTCTGGAAGTTAATGTTCTGGCTGATTAAAAAAAAAAAAAAAAGTCTCGTGGGGCAATATGTACAAGCAATGGGAAGTTAAAGGGATTGAGAAAGAATATGTGCGTGACTTTCCAGTTAGAGTTAATCTACATAGTCATATTCATCATTTCCTATTAACAGAATAGGCAACAGAAGATATCCACCTGTTAATCCCACCTGTTAAGAGAATTGTATTAGTCCATTCTTGCATTGCTATAAAGAAATACCTGAGACAGAGTAATTCATAAAGAAAAGAGCTTTAATTCCCTCATGGTTCTGCATGCTGTACAGGAAACCTGATGCTGGTATCAGCTCGGCTTCTGGGGAGGCCTCGGGAAACTTCCAGTCATGGCAGAAGGCAAAGGGGGAGCAGGCATGTCACATGGCCAGAGGAGAAGCAAGGAAGGGGGAGGTGCTACAGACTTAAATGACCAGATCTCACGAGACCTCACTCACTATCAGGAGGACAATACCAAGAGGGATGGTGAGAAAACCAGCCCCATAATCCAATCACCTTCCACCAGGCCCCACCTCCAGCATTGGGGATTACATTTGAATATGAGATTTGGATGGGGTAAATATCCAAACTATATCGAGAGTTAACTTAAAATAGGCTCTGGATATATAGTAGGTTATCAATAAATAATAGTTGTCATCCTGATTATTGTTATTAGTATTACATAAATGATGTCAATGCTCATTTTTTTCTAAGATTCTTTTAAGGGTGTGTTCTCAGCATTGGTTACAATAGCAGAAAAAAAAATATTATGGAGAAAAATTCCAGAAGAGAAGCAAAGTCTTTAAGGAACAGAATTGAAAGAAAATATTGTAAAAACGTGTTTCCAAAAAAGTAAAATTGATCTTTGTGTTAAGTAAACACAACCAAAAGAAATACTTTTCTTATTTGTTGGTAACACTCTGGCATTTCATTAATCCTAGCTAAGTCTCTCTAAATTTACCAATGCATATATTTCATTTTCAAATATCTCAATAGTTTCTCTTTATGGATTAAATGTTCATGTTCACTAGTGACAACCCAGTTCCAACTGACATGTAATTTGGATATAATGGATTATAACTCTTCTTCATTGTCTTCTGAGCTGTTAAAAGAGTGTACCATGTATTCTCCCTATTGTTCTGATTTAAAAACAATAAAAACAGGAACAAAATCTAAATTCCACATGCAGAAAAGCAGTTGGTTTTTAGTGGGCAATGTCCAAGTACTTTAAGGCACACTGGGAACTTTCTTGTTTTGTATGCCGTTGGGGCTTGTATTGGGTTGAGCTTCTGTGCTTTCATCTGTGACTGCTAACCAGGAAGTACAGGAGGGAGTAAAATCTGGGAGAGATGCGTAAAGAATGTTATATGCTGTAGGCATAGGAGGAACAGTCTTGACAAAAACGTTTGCAAAGAAACTAGACCTGGTTCTGCTGAAGCAACATATTTGTTCAACCTTAATATTATGAAATACAAGGTTGTAAAGTGTGGAAGAAGCCACCTCGTGTACTTTCCCAAAAAAGATTCCTGGGATTCCTTCTTCTCCATCATCATTTCTCAGCTCCAGATTGAAATTCTTCAGTTAGTGCAGCAGAAGCCAAGCAAATTATTTTTTGGAGTTAGTCTTATCCCAGCATCACAAACATACATGCAAGATTTAAGTGTCTAATTAAGAAAAATGGGAAACAACAGGGTATTCAATTAATGTATATTTTTATTTCTATAACTCCGTTTTTATATTTCTTCTCTTCAACATAGTAGTAGTCTATTCTGGGTCCATGCCCTCCAGTCTTCACAGCTGTATGAAGACATTTTGAGTTATACCAGTGGAAGAAATGCCCCATGTTGTGTGTGACCAACACGCTAAATAGGAAAAACTATTGGTCAAGCAAAGCTAAGTTTATTAGACTTACGTAGTAGAGGAGAATCCCAACTTGAGTTTTCATAGCCTCTCAAAAAGAGGAAAATAGGAAGCGTATTTATAATTTAAAAAGCCTGGGGTGAGTGATTTGGGGGCAAGTCTCGCAAAGTGAGGATGATTAGAACTGGCAGTTCTTGGCATAAAAACTTTGGTCTGGTGGGCAAAGTGAGATGAGTGGATGTGAATATTGGTGAGGAAGCCATTAGTCTTGCTGGTAAGTAACCTATTGTACTTGGTTTACGAACATTTTCTTTTTGCTTAGTCTCGTGTTCTTTAGCACAGGGACTGAAGACTATAGTGGACTCAATTCTCAATCTTGATGGAGAAATGGTATGTGTCCTATTGTTGCTATAACAAATTACCACAAACTTAAGACTTAATAACACAGATTTCTTTTAGAGTTCTGTGGGTAAGAAGTCTGAAATGGATTTCACTACTCTAAATTCAAGTTGTCTGTAGGGCTACATTTCTTTCCAAAGGTTCTCTAGGGGAGAATTTATTTCCTTGGATTTCTCAGCTTTTAGAGGTTGCCCATGTTCCTTGACTAGTAGATCTCTCCCTCCACTTTTGTTTTGAGTCAGTATCTCTGTCACCCAGGCTGGAATGCAGTGGCACCATCCTTAGCACACAGCAGCCTCAAATTCCTGGGCCCTAGGCAACTGACCCTCCCACCTCAGCCTCTCCAGTGGCTGGGACTATGGGAGTGTGCCATCACACCCAGCCAATTGTAAAATGTTTATCCTTTTGTAGAGACAAGATGGTATTGTGTTGTCCAGGCTGGTCTCAAACTCCTGGCCTCAAGTTAGCTTCCCACCTTGCCTTTCAAAAGCGCTGG
Organism: Pan troglodytes; assembly: GCF_028858775.2. NCBI lineage: Eukaryota > Metazoa > Chordata > Mammalia > Primates > Hominidae > Pan > Pan troglodytes. The sequence goes on from NC_072405.2 coordinate 43,787,116, forward strand.
GATTACTGGCCTGATCCACCATGGCTGGCCCCTCCCTCTATCTTTAAAGCCAATATAATTGTGTCTTTCTATTCATTCTTCGGAAAGTTACACCTATGTCTTTCATGTTTAAGGAACCTTGTGATTATATTGGCACACCTAGTAATCTAAGATACTCTACCCATTACAAAGTCACATCGGCAAAGTCCCTTTTGCCATATAAAGTAATACTCACAGGTTCTAGGGATTAAGATAAAGACATCTTGGTGGGGGTAAAGGGGTGGAGGATGGTGTCATTTGGCCTATCATATAGAAGATGGATTTCACAGAAATTGGAAGAACCTTGTTCATTGCAGACTTTGGCCACTAGAATGGCTATCTCATGGTATAGATAATTCTTTGGTATTTACTACTTAGCATTTATTTATATTCATAAAAAGCAAGAATTGTAGCATTTCTTCTTGGAATAAGGTTGGCTCTCAATAGGATCTATTTGATAACATTCATATATTTTGTTCTTTTTAAAAAATCTTTTCTGGGGTGATTTTAGGAAACCACTATTCTTTTCATCATATGCTAGTTAGTCCCATGAGGACCTGGGAAACCTACTTTAGATAATTATGCAAATGTAACTAAATATCTAAATACCTATTCCTACTTTTTATCCTCTGGAATTTTAATGTCTCCCTTTTCACTTGTCACAATACTATTTCAAATTATCTTTGGTGAGAAATGACTTGTATTTGAGTTTTTATATCTCACTGTCATGTAGATCATTCTCAGTAATGCTTTATGTGAATTAGGAATCCACCCTGCTCTCAGGCACACTGCAGATAGTACTCACCAAAGTATAGAAGTCAGCAGGACAGTTGTCGCCTCATTTGAAAAGCACCAGTGACAAGCATAGATTGGAGTGTCCTACTTTAGGTATTGAAAATGAAAAGCACCTGTGATTCAGGGGAAACTCCTCCCTTTTTCATTACATAAGGTCTTCCAGCCATAGAAGATATGTGGCTGCTATGTGAAGGCCTGTTTTAAGGAAAGGGAAATTGGAAGAACTCACTGTAGATCTTAAAGATCATTTTAGTTTTACACTTTTGTGTGGCTGAAAGAAAAAAGAAATAAATATATTCCTGGTAAAGGACTTTTTTTGCTTTCATCTTCTTTTTTCTCTTCTTCCCTTTCTTCTCCTTCTCCTTCATCCTTCTTCCTCTTTCTCCTTTTTCTCTCTCTCACTCGTTTTGGTTTATCTTTTTCCTTTTGTTTCTCTTCTTGACCCTAGGAGTTTACATGACGTGTATTTCAGGCAAACCACTTAACCTTTCCTATGAAACCAATCATGTTTGTGTCTTAGGGGTAGTTCTTCAAAAGCAGAAGAAAACGATATGTACAAAGATGTTTGTCATATAATTCTTTATGTGATGAAAATTAGAAATAACCTAAATGCTTATTAAGCAAATAATTTATGAAAGCGATGCAATGTCAATGAATATATACTGACATGGGAAGTTGCAGAACAGTAAAATTCTATTTGTGGTATATTTCTCATGTTTCTTGATCTGGAAACAATTTACAATGTTGTGAAAATACAAAAAAAGTTGTACACTAATGATTTACTCTTTTGTGTGTATATATTTCATTTTAAATAATATTCAAAAAACCATGTCCATATTTATAGTGAGAAGAATGTGGAAAGATATATTTTTAAAAATAATGCTAGGATTGGCATATTCTTGGGGCTTTTGCTTCCTACTTTACCTACATCTAGATAATTTGAAATTTATGATGAGCATTTATTTTCATTTTGTAAAAAAAAAAAAAAAAATAGGAAGCCTGCTGAATTTATGGTATATAAAATCGACCTCAATAAAGCTGTTTAAAGCAAATATGAAAGCAAAAACTACAATGAGATACCACCAAAAAGGGAGGAACCTAATTCCAGCTTCAATGTCATCTCAATAGCAGGAAGCTTAAGGAAAAAGGAGAAGAGTTTCTATGTAAATATGTAGAAGTATGATTTCTCTTATTGCAAGAAATCTTGACATTATAATTTTCAGGTCGTGTTAGTAGTGAGAAAGGCACGAGGGACAATCTTTAGGTAAAGGGTAATGGAAATAGTGTTTCATACCCTTTTTGTATCCCAGAAACAAGCAGAGTGCCCAGTGCTTGACACCTAATACATTTGTTGGATAAAGAGATGGATGGAGCAATGGGAAGACCTCAGCTTCCCTCAGCTTTCTTTGGCTGTTTGTTTTTCCTGTAATGTGCTTTGCCTAGTTACTTTTGCAAAAATAAGAAGCATAGGGCTATTCTTCTGCATAGAACTAGTGGGAAATTACATGGATAATGTGTGTTAAGTGCTTTGGGAACTTCAGGTTGGAAGAAAGACCTTTTATTCGAAGCAGTAGTTTTTTCCAATGTTCATATCTTAAAGAACAAGGGCTGTTTCTATTATTATTACTTTCTGCTAATATCTAGCACTATAACTTGACTATTTGGACAGTTTATAACGCTAGTTGATCATCAAAATGAAGATGAGATAAGTACTGCTTTTCCCTGAAGATGTGGCTATCAGAAAAGACTTAACCAAAAAAGCTACCTGCAAATCTGATAGGGTAAAAGAGAACACCATTTGCGCAACATTTTCCATATCAAAAAGAAAAGAAAACAGGAGATAGTGGGGTGGAGTCAGTGTTAAAATTAGCCTAACATTTGGATTTTCTTTTGTCTATATTGCTTAAGTTGTCTTTTTTTAGTTAAAGAAGAATTTCTCTGAACTTACTTTTAGATTTAGTAGTAGAGAGTAAATCATTTGAAAGCTGGAGGGGTCATGAATAATCAACATACACCACCACTCTAAACTGCTCAGAACTCACTTCTCTGTGTTTAGTGCTGGCTCATTTCCATCCAGAATACATAGACAACAGCTAGATTTTCACAAGACAAGAAAGCACCTTTCATTCAGCACAAAAATCTGCAGGCACTTCCTCAGCCTCTGACTTTATTTTCCTCAGATGTCAGCAGGTCTCAATCTCCCATTCTCACAGTCCTCACATGTCCTGTGTGGCCCATAGCTGCAGGATTCAAACTCGATTCTTCAGCACAGGATAGAGCTGGGGCACTGGCACACAGGAAATTTGACCTGACCGTCAGGAAAATACTTTTATCAGCAATGACTTTTCCTGATATGGTGACTTTATCTCTCTGGGATTAAGAAGAAAAAGCCCCAGAGCTTGAGCCATGGGAATACCAATTTGTAGAGCATTTAATATTAATAATTTAGTAAGTATTAGACTAACTAGCCCCTCAAGGCATAACCCCGAGGTATTTATCTCATATTGCTCAGCCCCTTTTGTTTAACCTCCTCTCTATTTTAGCTCTGAAATCTACATTTAGGAATTTGATCATTGTGTCAGGGGTCCCCGTAACTACTCTCAGGGTTGATGAGTCACCAGGAGCACTCATAGGACTCAGCGTATGGTTGTATTCAATGGCTATGATGCATTACAACGAAAGGTTACACAGCAAAATCAGCAAAGGGAAAAGGCTCATGGGGCTGAGTCGGGAAAAGCAGGCACAAGCAGTCAAGGGTCCTCTTCCAGTAAAGTCACACCGGGCGCACCTCGTTCCCCCAGCAGCAAGCTAAGACAACACATGCAGATGATCCCAGCTAGGGAGGCTCCTTAGAGACTCAGAACTGAAGATGGCTTTTCTTTTCTTTTTTTTTTTTCCCGGGAGACAAAAACCTCCCTCGGTCTCCCAGGCTGGAATGCAGTGGTGCGATCTCAGCTCACTGCAACCTGTGTCTCCTGGGTTCAAGTGATTCTTGTGCCTCAGCCTCTCAAGTAGCTGGGATTACAGGCATGTGCCATCACGCCCACCTAATTTTTGTGTTTTCAGTAGAGACGGGGTTTCACCATGTTGGCCAGGCTGGTCTTGAACTCCTGACCTCAAGTGATCAGCCCACCTTGGCCTCCCAAAGTGCTAGGATTACAGGTGTGAGCCACCACACCTGGTCCCAAGGTGGCTTTTTTTTTTTTTTGTATAAATTTATAGGATACATGTGAAGTTTTGTTATATGTGTATTATGTGTCTCTTCTGAGCCCAAGGGTTTTTTTGTTTGTTTGGTTTGGTTTTTGTTTTTTTGTTATTTTGAGATGGAGTCTAGCTCTGTCACCCAGGCTATGGCACGATCTTGGCTCATTGCAACCTCTGCCTTCCAGGTTCAAGCAATTCTTCTGCCTTAGCCTCCCAAGTAGCTGGGATTACAGGTGTGTGCCACCACACCTGGCTAATTTTTTGTATTTTTAGTAGAGACAGGTTTCACCATGTTGGCCAGGCTGGTCTTGAACTCCTGACCTCAGGTGATGTGCCGGCCTTGGTCTCCCAAAGTGCTGGGATTACAGGTGTGAGCCACCACGCCCAGCCCAAGCCCAAGGTTTTTATTGGAGGCTGATCCTGTAGATACCCTCTGCTGGGCACATACCAACATTCTAGGCTTTCATAAGGAAGCAGGGGTCTAACACAAGCTGTAGTGTTTGTACAAACAGTTCAGGCAGAGTGAGCCATGCTTAGCAGGTCTAGGAATGGTGTAAACCTTCACAAAATGTAAGTTCCCAGACGCCAAGCAAGGGCCAGCCTAGTCAACAGTCCTTTTAAGGAACAACAGTCTGGACTATGTTAACCTTTTTTTGCACAATCATGTACCAATTTACAACCTTCTCAACTTGTTTGCCAGAAGTGTAATTACACACACAGCAGATGCTTCTTGAAAACTCAAGTTGCACTTAACATCATGCATTGAGTAGGTGCTTTTCAGCTCGTCTTTGCCCTGTTCCCTCATCCCAGTGTACAGTTGTCTGCCACGTTCTGTTTCATCTAGATTTAAAATATGTTCTGAGTCTGTCTCATTTGTTCTCTCCTCTTCCGCCTCCTGATTCAAGCCACTCTCGTTTGTAGTCTGGGTTGCTGCAATAGCGTCCAAACTGGCTTCTCTATTCAACATTTGCCTTCCTAATTTAATCCACACTCCACCAAGAGCCTGAGACTTTTTCTTGATTTAAAAATTGGATGTTACTCCTTTACTTACAATTCTTCTGAGACTTCACCTTGCTCTTTAAGATCGAAGCCCAGCATCCAGAATATGACATTAGGTGACCCTGACCTGTCCAGCCCTGTCTAGAACCATTCTTTTTGTTACTTTGCATCTATGCTGGTCTTCCGTCATTTCTCCAAATTCACCAGGCTCTCTGAACCTTCAGGGTTTGAACAAACTAATTCATACATAGGAACACTGTTACCTCTTATTGTTAGTGAATGCCTATTAATTTTTTAGAGCTTATTTTAAAGGTAGAGAATCACATAATTTATCATCCAAACCAGGACACTATTTAGAGGAAAAGGGGATGTTATTTATAATCGTTCCAGTTCAACAACTGTAACCTGGGAATTTCAGTCACCCTACTAATAGGTCCTTCCCTTGCTGGGGCCTTTCTTGACTTCCTTCTTTTAAATGAATCACTGTCTTTCTCTATATATAACAACCTATCATTTTCCACCATACTACTCATCTCATAATCACTAATTATATCATAATTTATGTGATTATTTGTTTAATGTCTTTTACCTCCACTAGGCTGTGAAGTTTCAGGAGCTCATGGGCATTATAGCCAGCACCCTACAGAGCTAGTAGATACTTTATAAATAGCCCCTTAATTTGTAATTAGATACTAACAGTGCTTCTAAGCAGACATTAAAAAAAAAAAGTGTCTCTTCTTTATTCCACTTGCTGTATTCTCCTTTCATCTCCCCCCACATTGAAGTTGTATTTGAGAGGCTCTTCCTTAAATTCCTGGGTTTATCTTTCAGGTGTCTTTACTGAATACATAAGGAATTAATTTGGTTATCTTAGAAAAATGTAGTGGTGGACTGTTTAGTGGTGGGATGTTTTACCTCTGCAAAAAAGTCTCAGGCTTGTGGTTTTGTTAGTGATTTGGACACATTTTAAATAAAATGGGCATACTTCAAATTTCATTTCATTCTTTAAATTTTTAAACAGGAGTTTAAAACAGTTTAAGTAGTTTTCAATAAAACAGTGGCTGAGCATGGTAACACACACCTGTAATCCTAACACTTTGGGAGGCTGAGGTGGGCAGATTGCCTGAGCTCAGGAGTTCGAGACCAGCCTGGGCAACACGGTGAAACCCCATCTCTACTAAAATACAAAAAATTAGCTGGGCATGGTGGCATGCACCTGTAGTCCCAGCTACTTGGGAGGCTAAGGCAAGAGAATTGCTTGAACCTGGGAGTCAGAGGTTGCAGTGGGGCGAGATCACACGACTGTACTCCAGCCTGGGTGACCTAGTGAGACTCCATCTCCAAAAAAAAAAAAAAAAAAAAAAAAAGTCCTCTACATAACCATTAATTCCTCTCACCATTGGAGGGAGGAATTTTGCTCTGACCTCCTGGAAGTGGTAAACAAAAAATAGATTTCTAGGAGCAAACCAATAGAGATTCTTCATGCTATGCAGAACCTCTGCCATTTCCTAGTCCTTTGAGTGGTAATCCAGACATTGCTATTTTTTTTTCTTTTAAGGCCTAAATAAGTCATATAGATCTACAAGTTGTAGGTAGAATTAAAATTTACCCCAACTGCTATAATTTTGCTATTTTGATATTATATTCTCTAGAGATAGAAAGCTTTTATTTTGTTCTGATTCAACTCAAAGTGAAGAGTTTGTCAACTTTCAAGCCACGTATTTTCTGCTATCTTTAGAAACTCATTTATAAGCCGGTTTCTACATCTGGGCATCACAAATTTGCATGCATACATATGTCAAAAGTTAGTACACTTAACATCTGTGTGTCTTTAAAGGATAAGAAAAAAGTTGAGAATTGGAATCAAGTTTGCTTTAATTACAGGATAAAGGCTTTTCATTGCTCTTAATTCAATATAACAATTTAAATTTTAATTGTGAAAACTGGTGTGGATGTAGTTGATTGCCCACCAAGAAGGTTCCTCTTTGCCAGCAGAGCTATCCTCAACTATAAGGATGAAAAATGAAATACTCGATGTTTTCTGAAGCCCCTGTGGCCAAGTAATAATAGGCATTTGACACAATGGGACCTGAAGGGAAATGTGAGAATAGGGTCTGACTGTAATCAGCTTGGTGACTTCTGGCAATGATTCCCTGGTGATAAAAAAACAGCTGTATGAGGAGAAACTACCACTTCTTCTGCCTTTGTATAAGAGTATTAAGGATATGATGCCTGGAGCAATAGCAGGCCCATTGTGATCATGAAAAGTCAACCCTGGTGATGGCTGAGTGGAAGGATGAGAGGAGCTGGGGCATTCATGACATTATTAGGTAGTTGCACCAGCCTTGGAAGCATCTTATCCCCCAACACTTGTGCTTGGGAGATAATACATGTCTTTGTAGTGTAAGCCACTTTTAGTTGAGATCCTTTTTTTTTTTAACGGAAAAAATGCTGATATACTGGGAAAATTAATTTTAAAAATCCAAATGCATTTTAATAAATTTACCTTTAAGATGCCTATATTGTGAGTGTGTAGTTGTGTGCATATTCTGGTGATATGTTATTAATTCAGTATCTGAAATGGGAAGATAGATATTTTCCCATTGGGCTTAACCATCAAGCTCCTCATTATCCTGGATTACGCTAACAACAATTGAAGCAAAATTTTGTCAGGCAGGAACACTTTCTTCTTTGCTGGTCTTTTCTGTTCCTTCCTTATAGGTCTAAAAACAGATGTAGACTTCATTTTTTTGGTTAATAAAACAAAACCCTGCACTCACCTCTCCTAGCTGTATTTTCCTCGGTCATTAGGGTAACAAATATATACCAGCATGTTTTGTTGGTTTTTATCAGGTTACACCCAGAGGCATCATCTGATAGTTGATGAAATAAATCTTGACAGAATTTCATAGGCATTCCACTCCTGTCCTCATCTCCCACCACATTCAAAATTGGCCGATTATAATCCTTCGTCACCCCTCTCATTCAGCTCCACTGGTGGGGAACAGTAAGAGAAGTGGAATGAGAAAATTTGTAATTGCCACTTTTCTTGTTTTAGTTACTTGTTTTTGCATCTTATTGAGTTTTGTGCACGTGTACAGTGGAGGGGGCATGTATATAACTGATATATAATGCCTGTTTATTAGCACTGGATGTGTCCCCAGGAAGCCGTCAGTCCTGCTGATTTCTTGGCACCAGTAATACAACATGCATTCATACTATTACTAAAATTACCAGAAATAAACATCAACATTATATAATTATAGCAATGACAGCCTAGAGTAACTATAGCCGTCTTACAAAAGAAGGTAAAATACTCATAATTAAAAAGGAAACAGTCCATTTAACCATGATAAAGATACTGCTATAAAAAACAAGGGTCCAGGTGCGGTGGCTCAAAATGAGGGGCCAGGTGCAGTGGTTCACACCTGTAATCCCACCACTTTGGGAGACTGAGGCGGGAGGATTACCTGAGGTCAGGAGTTTGAGACCAGCTTGGCCAACATAATGAAATCCCGTCTCTACTAAAAATATAAAAATTAGCCGGGCATAGTGGCACATGCTTGTAATCTCAGCTACTCAGGAAAGTGAGGCATGAGAATCATTTGAACCTGGGTGGCAGAGGTTGCAGTGAGCTGAGATCCGGCCACTGCACTCCAGCCTGGGCAACAGAGCGGGACTCCATCTCAAAAAGGGAAGGAAGCTGGGAGAGAAATACTTGACAGATGAACGAGACAGTTCTGAGATGAGGACACCTCGTTTCTCCTTGCCTGTCTTTTATTTAAGACTTCATAATATCATCTGTTTGAAAGACATTTTAAGAGGAAAGGGTACACTGCTTGTTTCAACCTTATTCCTCTCTTTCCCTAAACTGAAAGTTGGTGCAGCAGACACCAGGCTAGAATAAAGAGACGTCTTACTAAATCCCTGTGCACCAGGTTCATATTCCAGAACAAATTAAAGAGAAAAACATCTCTAATGTGTACGGGTTCTCTAGAAAACTGTCTTGGATGAAGATGTACAGCAAAGACCTTTCTGAAGCCTTCAAAAGAAACTAGCAAAGTCGGCATTATCCTGTGAAAATACTGCCATCTTTCCTGCTTACTTTCATCTCCTGGACTGTGTTCTTAGTGAGATGTGAGAAATATTCATCTTAATTTTGTGTTGTAAATAATGGATTGAGCCTGGACAGCTTTTTCTCATGTACATACCTGCGAACACTCTGATCATTCTGTGCATGATTGTTTTTCTGCTCCGTGTGGATCACTGAAAGGCCCTGCACTTCTCAGTGTTAACAAACTGATATGCAAGGAGTTTGGTCTTTTCATGCTATGTGGAGTGGCTTATAGAAGATGTAATCTTTATTTCATTTATCTGTCATTATTCCCTCTCCACCTGTATTAATCCATTTTTATACTGCTGATAAAGAGATACTCAAGACTGGGTAATTTACAAAGAAAAAGAGGTTTAATGAACTCACAGTTCAACATGGCTGGGGAGGCCTCACAGTCATGATGGAAGGTGAAAGGCACATCTTACATTGGCGGCAGGCAAGAGAGAATGAGAGCCAAATGAAAGGGGCTTCCCTTATTTATAAAACCATCTTATCTCGTAAGACTTACCACCACCGGAACAGTATGTGGAAAACTGCACCTGTGATTGAATTATCTCGCACTGGGTTTCTCCTGCAACACGTGGGAATTATGGGATCTACAATTCAAGAGGAGATTTGGGTGGGGACACAGCCAAATCATATCATCACCTACATGAGAATTTGAAATGTCCACATAATCCATGTTCTCATGACACACTGGGAGACTGGTTTTCTTGGTCTGTTCACCAACTCGATGATCAGCTTATGTGATAATGGCTTCTCATCCTGGCCTCCAAGTGTTGGAGGCATTAGGATTCTGCAGTAGGATGCTTAGTTTCCTGCTACTGCTTCCTCTTCTGACCATCCTTACTAACCTTAGCACTTCTTACTTTTTAGCCCCAAAAGAATAGTGAGAGGTTGAGTACTGTGGCCCTTAAGGGATTGGGGACAGTTTGATGTACCTCAGATCATCCTGTTCCTAATTTCCCTAGGAGCTCTCCATATTCGTGCCTACCTTGGATCTGGTGCTGCCCCACTCTTGGAAAGCCACACCTGTGTCAGTGTTCATTTTGCCTCATAGACCTGTTCTTTCTCTCCAGTATCATGGTCAAATCCTGCTAGGTCATTACAAGATGGACACTATCAGGTTCTGGGAGTCAGGGAATACATGAGCTAACATTTACTAGCTTTTGCTGTTTCTACTCCATATCACCTATATTTACTAATCAGGCCAGGTCATCACATTATACCGTGTAAATCACAGAAATGAAAGCATAGCTATTTGTAATGTTCTTACCTTTTGCTGAAGCTTGTTGGCCAGCAACCCTATGTCACTGTGTCACATTTATAAAAGCTGCATTCAGGGCACCTCCTTAGCAAAACTGCTGTGTGTTAACACCTTTGTGTTGCTACCTACTGTGGCAGTCTGGGCAGCTAAAGGAAGATGCTTCTGTATCTAGCCTAAAGCCTACTCCTTAGAGTTTCAGTCCTCCTCACCATCCCCAAATCCATTTTGATGCATAGACTGTGAGTAAGACACTGAGCTAGGCACTGAGGACAGAGTCTTCGGAAGTACCTCAAATGGAAGAAAGTGCAAATATACATTGTGTGTTCCTTACCTAAAATGTTTGTGACCAGAAGTATTTTGGATTTCTTTGGACTTTGGAATTTTGGCAAAACACATAACAACTGAGCATCATAACATAAAAATCCAAGATCTGAAATACTCCAGTGACCATTTTCTTTGAGCATCATGTTGGCACTGAACAAGTTTCAGATTTGGGAGCATTTTGGACTTTTGGGTTTTTCGATTAGGGATGCTCAACCCATACCTCAATGCCATTCTTTCGCTCACAATAAGAAAATTCTGCTGCTAATATAGAGAATGACCAAAAGGGTCATCGTCATTGTCTTCTTCAACTGAATAATTAGATCAAGCTAAATTCAGATAGTCACTCCTGGAGGAGCAAAATCTGCTGTCTCCTGGACTGCATTCCCTCTGTCCACCTTCCCCTCTGTTCCCTCCACTGACATTCTCTCCATTGCCCCCACCAAGTCATATCTCATGCCAGCTCTCTGGTTTGCTGTGTGAGATGACAGTGTGGGTGTTGATGCGTATTGCCTGCACTTGTTCTCCCAGCCTGAGGTCCCGCAGATGGTATTCCCTTCTCCAGCAGCTACTCCCTAACAGCCTGAGACAGCCTGTTATAGGACATGAAGTCGCTAGAGCCTCTCTTATATTGAAAACAAAGACAACCCTTCTGATAAATGGTAACTGTTGGTAGATCTATTAGGAAAGATAACAGTATGTGGAGATGGGCTGGAAGAGGAGTTTGCCCAGCATGGTTAGAAATTTCAGAAGGAAGAAGCCTCTTAATAGTTTGTCAAGAGGCCAAGAAAGCCATTGAAGGGTTGAGTCACATATGTGAGATACAATGTACCATCCTGACACCCAGCAGCAGGGTTTGAGAAGGAATAGAAGGAATATATACTAGTTATAAAGAAAGCTGGGTTTTGTGGTGCTTGGACTTAGAAGGTTTGGGTTCAAATGCTGTCTATACTTTCCTGCTGAAAGTATGATCTTAGAACAGCAGAGTTGATGTCACCTAGGAGATTATTAGATTATTAGAAAGGGATATATTCAGACCTCACCCTGAACTATGCCAAATTAGAATCTGCACTTCAACAAGATTTCCCATGTGATTTTTTTTTTCTTGAGACGGAGTCTCGCTCTGTTGCCCAGGCTGGAGTGCAGTGGTGCAATCTCGACTCACTGCGACCTCTGCCTCCTGGGTTCAAGAGATTCTCCTGCCTCAGCCTCCCGAGTAGCTGTGATTACAGGTGCCTGCCACCACTCCTGGCTAATTTTTTTGTATTTTTAGTAGAGATGGGATTTCACCACGTTGGCCAGGCTGGTCTTGAACTCCTGATCTCAGGTGATACCCCGGCCTCGGCCTCCCAAAGTGCTGGGATTACAGGAGTGAGCCACCGCACCTGGGTCCCATGTGATTCTTATGTACATTCAAGTTGGAGAAGCATTGGTCTGTACTAAGAATGGCTAAAGTGACTTTTTAAGTTAGATGCTATACTTCAATATTCTATTCTTAACTAAAAAATGAGTTTTAGAGCTACCTCACTATTAGTGCACATATTTAAAAAATATATTTGGATGTATTTATGAAACATAAAGCTTTTTAGAAACAATATGTGAGCAAAGAGCTGTTAAAGCCAAGAATTCAGAGACTTCCTGCAAGCAATCTCATTTTTCATACCAGCAGCATTCCATGCCCAAATAATGGTAGCTGCATGCACCCAGATAATGGGGAAAGGAGGAGCAACGAGAAACTCAAGGTTGGGTGTATGGGGAGGCTAGTGGTGGTGTGTATGATAGAAATCAGGTGGTGTGTAATAAGATCATATTGGCTCCCAAAGAAAATGAACCTTGTATCCTAATTAACATGTTGCATTTTTCTGAAATTCCATAGACTGAATAGATAACATCATAGAGTTACTTCTGGATTTAAGCTGAGCCTATGATGCCCATATTACCTTGTGCCAGATTTTGACCAAATGGCTTTAAATTGTATAGCAATGTGACCTGGCAATAGCAATATAGATTTAATAATAATTGGAAATGATTAATTTGCATATTCACATTTCCAATGGTAAATGTGAAAGAAGTATAAGAAAAAATTCTCTCCACCTTTTTGTTTCTATTTCTGTCAGAATTAGTCTTCATTTGGTAATGACGGTTCCCCTAACGTTAAACTGTTTCTCGGAGTTGACATTCTCTATTCACAACTTTTTTTTACGGGCTCTGAAATCACATTATCACAGTTGTTTCATTTTCTAATTTTCATCTTCATTTCTAGTTACAACTCTGACCAGCTTTTAGCACTTCTTTCTTGTAGGAAAATATTATTACATGTAACGATTTCCTTTTAGTGTGCTGCACTGCAGTATGTAAAAATAATATCTATGTGAATATAAATATAATTCACTGAATTTAGAATCCTGACATATGTAACTCAAAGATTTAGCTGTATTCTAGGTTTGCAGACTTAAATGGACTAAAGGGAAGGAAAATGCAAAAATTAAATATTTCTGAGGATGCTAAATTTGTTAATGTAGCATTAAGTTAATTATGGACTACAAATAATTAAATGTGTTTAATGAGATTCTTTGATTTTTCCTTCTATTTTATCATATTTCAGGCTTGATAGTAAAATAGTGCCTCAAACGGGATAGACTAGCGATAACAAACTTTGATCCTTCCAATTATAATTACTTTTTAAGAAGGCCTTTAAAAATAACTGAATTATCTTTAATAACATATGTTGAATGCCAAACCAAAAGATGACAATACTTGGTAAACTGTTAACTGTTTTCACTATTTGCATCCTGAGGTATTGACAAATTGCACATATTTTTAGAAATCATAAGTGATGTTACTTTGCAAGGAGCCTTTTTCCTGCAAGTTATTTTTTTATGAAAATGAACTTTTCTATGACTCACCGTGTTTCTCAGTGATAGCAAATACTGCCACTTTTTTCAGCATGATTAAACTTAGCTACCTTAATTTTCCAAGATGGTACTTTAATCTCAGTCATATTGGGCTGGTCCTGAAAAATTGTTGTAGGGTTATTTGGTCTAAAGAAGTTCAAAGAGTGAAAGACAGTACCAGCTTCAGCTTCAAAAAGTATATTTCCCAGAGAGAATCTCGGACTGAGTGAAGTGTGGGAAGGCCAGGGAGGCAAAATAAACAGGAAGTTCTCCCTTTCCTTTTAAGGGCTTCCCTGGGGCTCTGATACAATTTTAGGACTTGAAGTGATGCTCTGGATTTAGGAAGCTGAAGTCTAAAGAATGCTAGTGTCTTGTTCAAGATCCTATAACTAGTTGGTGACAGAGTTAAGATTATAATCTCCTAGTTTAGCAGTTTTGTTTTCCAGTTTTATGTTCATTACACCACAAATTTGCACATACAGAAGAATTACATAATGTGTGTATGATGCATGTATAGATGGTATATATGGTGCATGTATATATGTGTATACATGCATATATATGTATACATATATGAACTATCATGTACAGACATGCCCTGCATAACGACATTTTAGTTAACAATGGACTGCATATATGACCATGGTCCTGCAAGATTGTAATACTGTATTTTTACTGTACCTTTTCTATATTTACATATGTTTATATACACAAATACTTACCATTGTGTTATGGCTGCTTAAGGTATTCAGTACAGGAACATGCTGTACAGGTTTGTAACCTAGTGCAATAGGCTATACCATGCAGCCTAGGTGTGAAGTAGACAACAATATCTAAGTTTGTGTAAGTGTACTCTATGATGTTTGCACAATGTTGAACTTGCCTAACGATGCATTTCTCAGAACATATCCCTGTTGTTAAGTGACACATGACTGTATATACATATTAGTATAAGTAAAAAAAAACACTTGATAGTAATATTTTTGAGGATTAACTATTTTTGATTTTCTGGTCATATATTTTGCAAAAGCAGACAGACAGACACCACTACACTGGATCTGATCACTTTCTCAGAGGAGTCCCGGAAGTTGCACTACAGAAATACAGCTTTTCATTTGTATGTATGTATGTATGTATGTATGTATGTATGTATGTATGTATTTATTCCTTTTAAGTTCAGGGTAGAAGTTCAGGTTTGTTACATAGGTAAACTTGTGTCATGGGGGTTTGTTGTAGAGATTATTTCATCACCCAGGTCTTAACCCTAGTACCCATTAGTTATTTTTTCTGATCCTCTCCCACCTCCCACCCTCCACCCTCTGAAAGGCGCCAGTGTGTGTTGGTCCCCTCTATGTGTCTATGTATTCTCATCCTTTAGCTCCTGCTTATAATTGAGAACATGCAGTATTTGGTTTTCTGTTTCTGTGTTAGTTTGCTAAGGATAATGGCCTCCAACTCCATCCATTTCCCTGCAATGACATGATCTCTTTCTTTTTTATGGCTGCATAGTATTCCATGGTATATATGTACCACATTTTCTTTATCCAGTCTATCCACATTTTCTTCATCCAGAGCATTTAGGTTGATTTCATGTCTTTGCTATTGTTAGTAGTGCTGCAATGAACATACACATGCATGTTTTAAAATGAAAGACTAAACTGCAATTATTCCTTAATCATTAGATCATTTAAAATTAGCTCTCTGTCAGAGGAATGTTTGCGGTCATTCATATCAATTTCAGATAGGCACTTTTATGAAAATATTAAGTTATTAGTATTTGAATAAATGCAATAAGATCTATTTTAAACATGCTATGTGTAATGATTTGTTTTCAATGTTTACTTTTAGTTTACTCAGCAATTAAACATTAAGGAACTAGTTTATCATCTCCTTTTTTTATAATTATGCTCCTGAAAGTTCTTTTCTTTCTTTTTTATTTATTTTTTTGGTTTAATATGATGATGTAGATATGACAATCTAGGAATAAACACCCAAATTTTAACAATGATAGTCTTAACGCACATCAGGCAAAATGCAAAGAACAGAATGTAAAAAGTCCATTGGAGGAACCTCCTTTCTGTGTGTATCATTTTGTCATATTATGTTAAATGAAAATTACATGGTGAGCCATACTTGGACAAATGTCCCCTATGAAACTGTTTTCTGCTTTCGTTTCGCTGCTTGTTTATTTATATGGCTGTCAGAGCGTGACTAAAATGGGTTATTTTGTGTGTATGTGGGAACCGGAAGGGGTATTTCCTATATTAAAGAGTGTGGTTAATTGTTGAATGCTTTAATGCTACCACAATTTAAAATCCACATTCACCCATAAAACTTAAATCCCACAGTGTAACCATATGTGGGTACATAGAGATTAAAAAGAAAAAAAAAACTACTACTAATCACAAATGTCCATGGCCTTAAGTATTTTAATTTACAAACAGTAAAGCATATAGCTCTATGAATTTTGACAAATGCATAGAATTGTGTAATCACCATCACATTCAAGATACAGAGTAATTATTTTATTTCTCCTAAATCTCCCTCGTGATTTGGAAAACACTCCATTCCTAGCTACTGGCAACCAACTTGAAAACTCCTATAGTTTTGCATTTTCTAAAGTATCTTATAAATAAATCACACAGTATATATCCTTTTAAGTCTAGCTTCTTTCACTTAATGCTTATGTGTATCATCCTTGTTGTAGGAGTCAATAATTTGCTTTTATTTCTCAGTTGTATTCCATTGTCTGGATGTATAACTGAAAAATATTTGAGTTGGTTCCAGTTTTGGGCAATTGTGAATAATGCTGCTTTAAAAATTCTCACATGGGTTTCTCTGTGGACATACGTCTTCATTTTTCTGGGGTAAATATCTAGGAGTGTGGTAAGTATACGTGAACTTGTAACAAGAAATTTAGCAACTCTCTCCCAAAGAGGCTGTACCGTATTTCATTCTGCATTTCCATCAGCAGTGGATGAGAGCTCCAGTGCCTCTACAGCCTTGGTGTTGTCAGCTTTTGCTTTTGTTGTTGTTTGTTTGTTTTCATTTTATCCTTCTAATAGGTGGATACTGGTTTCTCATGGTTTTAACTTAATTTTTTGTAATAACTCATGAGGTTGAGGATTTTTAATATGCTTATTTGTCATCTACCTATTTTCTGTGGATATGTGTCTTTTTAAATCTTTTGCTCATTTTTAAATTGGGACTTTTGCTTTCTTTTTGAGGTTTGGGAGTTCTTTATACATTCTGAGTATAAATTTTTTATTGAATATGTGATTTGGATACATTTTTTCCCAGTCTCTGGCTTGTCTTTTCATTCTCTTAGCCTTATGTTTTGCAGAGCAAAAGTTCTTAATTTTGGTTTACCAAGTTTTTCCCTATGATCATGCCTTGATGTCACATCTAAACCCATCATCACCAAACTTAATATGCAGATTTCCTCCTATTTTTAAAGAAATATTATAGATTTACATTTTATACTTAAGCCGGCAGTCCATTTTGAGTCAGTTTTGTATAAATTATGATTTAAGAATCTTAGCTCTTTTTTTTTTTAAACATAGCATACCTAGTTGTAAAGCAACATTTGTTGAAAAACTGTCCTTTCTCCATTGAATTTCCTTTGCATCACCCAGCCATGGCCTCCTCAAAATTGGGGAGAATTGACACTTGAACAGTAATGAATTTTCCAATCTACCATCATGGGAACTCTCCACTTTACGTCTTGGATATATGTTTAATTGGAGATTATTCTCTAATTTGAGAAAATCTAGTAACTCACATGAGCAACTATTGTCTGGTACGTAGTAAGCATTCAATAAATACTTACTGGATAAAGTAGCAGCTTAACAAAGATACTACTAATTTTGCTTTTTCTCCCCATATACTGTCAGCTAGGGAAAACTTCAGAAGTAAAGGAATGTACACATTACCTTAAAAAAAAGAAAAAACAAGTCTCTATGGGATTTGCCGTAATGGTTACTGAGTTCAGTTGTCAAAATGAAGTTCTAGCAGTACCATGGAAGGGTTTGTTTCTTCTTTGAATAGGGGAAACTAACAAGTGGCTTTGTAAGGCAGGATACAGTTTGTTTTTAAAAAGGTCCTCTCCCTCCTCCTTTCTCATTTAAGTTTGAGTGAGATTTTTGGATCTTATTAAGAGTCTTGGTATTGTGGAATAGAAAGAATGCAAAGAACATCTCTTTCAGTGATTATAAAATTTTATTTTTCATCAGAGCACCGTTTTTCAAAAGAAATCTTACCCAGAAACACAGTCAGAACAGATAAAAGCAGAGCTACTCAGGTTGAACTGAGCTCTGCAGAGATATTTGAAAGTCTCATATCAATACTGCAGTGATGAGAAAACAGAGCCTCAAAGAGATTATGTAACTTGCCCAAGGTTGCACACGAAATTGATGTGGAAGCGTGGAGCCCCCATCTTCTGATTCTTAGGACAAAGCTCCAAATGACTGTCTTTTCACATTTTTTCTCAGGTTGTATTACATGTTTCTATGGGAACTGTGTTTTATATTTCCTTTGCACGCTATCATGAGAAATGTGCCTGGACTTTTTCTTAGCTTAAATATTTGATTTGAGGTGTGGACACCTTGCAGTCCCTTCCCTGTAGGAAGAAGCTCTCATTAATGCTAAGCCTCCCCTGTTGATATTTTATTTATGTTATTCCTGCATCCAGATGGAAAATATTGGTAGACCTGGGAGATAGAGATCACTGAAAACTAGATAGCAGGATAGTTTGAGAGGGGCACCTAGTTAGTACAGGACAGTGCTATTCTAGCGACGACCCATGGCTCCATGAGCACCATGGAGGTGCTTCTGAACTTAAAAGTTTGTTTTTATCTTGGTGTAAAATGCTTCCTGATATCTCAGAGATGATGGAAAACCCTCCTGAGATTTGCAAATTGAGTTGTTTAAACCTGTTGCAAGTATAATTCCTTAAACATGTACATTAAATGTGAATAAACAAGAAAACCCCAAACAGAAATTGGATGAGTCCTACCTAAGATGACAGTCACCATTCCTAATTTGAGAGTAGCAGCACTCTTTCCTAACCCTAAATATTTTTTATGGGGCAGAGATTTTATGAAAGCCACTTACTCATGTGTGCTGAATGCCCAGAACAGTGCTCACACATAGTAGACACTTACTAAATTTTTCATGAATTGAATGAAAGATGAAATAAAATAGTTCTCATTTAGATCTCAGCTTGAATATCACCTATTTAAAGATGTCCACCCTGGCCATCTTACCTGTAAACCACAACCTCATCTTTCTTAATTCCTTTAACTAACTTTATTTTCTTTAAATCTTATAAATAGCACTGACATTGCATTATATGTATATTTATTCATTTTCTCTCTTACCCCCTAGAATAGAATCTCCAGGAGAGCAAGGACTGTTTAATTTTTTTTTATCAATGTTTATCGGAAGTACCCAGAATGGTCCTTGCCATATTATATTTTTAAAAGTGTTCAATATGTGTTCCTTGAATGAGTAAAATGCTTCATATCTGATTGGCTCTATTCTACTCAAAATGAAAGACAAGATCTATGTCACCTCATGTCCTCACCTGTCCCCGTGATACAGGGAAATCATTAAAGAGAGAGGAGTAGGTATTTCAAAATGAACACAACATCTTTAACTGAAGAAAGTGTATGTGCTGTTGTTTACCTGACTTTTTAAAAATCACTCTGTTATTTTATTGGTGTGTAAACTGCCTCCGGTCAGTGTCTGGTGGTCTGCTTTACATCATCTTCAGTAGAAATGCTTCCGGTACATGTTGAATGCAGGATTGGCTGTTAGGTTGCCTGAGCTCCTGCCTTTTATTCTAATTTTAGAACCCTCCATTGGGCACCAGTTAGGATTATACTTAAATTGTCCTCACTGACAGTAATGGGGAGAAAATGTTCTTCTTAGATTGGTAGTATTGGCTCTTCTGATCTGATCTTATGCTAAAAATGTAAGCACTATTGCATTGAGCAGAAACAAATGATTTGACAGAGACTTCAGAGGTGTTCCCTTGGGCTAAGGATGCTCACTGTTTCTGTTGCCTGGGCCCCTTGCTTTTTGTATGTAATGACAAAAAAAAAAAAAAAAAAGCACTGAACCACAATCAGAAAGATCTGACTTCTATTCCTAAATACCACAGGTTCTTTATGACCTCAAGCAGAATTCTTAACCTCTCCCTCCCATGGTGTTATTATCTTTAATATGATAAAAGTGTCATCTTCCTTTTAAAAATGGAAATCTTAAAAAGATGAATCAACACATGTAAATAAAGCACTATGAGGCCTTTAGGAAGGAAGTTCTTACCATGAGATAAGACACCAGTAGGTTGGCCATTCTGCTATGTTCCGATGAGACTTTTCTACTGAGTAGACTGCTTCTTATCAGGTGTGGGAGATGGCTCCAGTGCTCTCCTATTTATTGTGCATAAGAGTTAGATGTTCGTTCCAACTCCCAGGACTAGTAATCTAGAAACTGAAAGGAGCTCTGATTCCATGGAGGGGTGCAGGAAATTCTTTGGAGAGGAAGTCAGGTATGCATGCAGGTCTACAGAGGGAGTGCTTCATAACACACGTGTGGGTCTCACTGGATTCTTTTTGAACATATGAAATGTCCTGGTTCTATTGAATTTCACTGTCAATGCAGTTTCTTGTTTACGCTGACAGGCTGCAAATGCACTATGTAGTGGATTAATGCTAGGAGCTGCATGCAAAGTTTGCCAGTAACTGGTTTGTTTACTTCAAGGGGCAACCATGAATTTCACTGTCTAGTCAATGCAAAACGAATCTACATTAGCTATGTTCCATGCTCCTGCATCTTAGATTTCTGAAGGCACCCCTCTCAGAATTCCTAATCAGGTGGGGGCGGGTCTGTGTGTGTGTGTGTGTGTGTGTGTGTGTGTGTTGTGTGTATGTGTGTGTTTGTTTTCTCTCTTCTTCACTGTTTTGGGCAAATTGGAGATGGACATCTGGAGATTAGGGTTTTTACAGACTTTGAAAAAAAAAAGTTATTCAGCTGTTTAACTCCCCTCTTAAACTCATTAAGAATATAGCCAGAAGCCTGAAGCCACCATGGGCTTTTTTTTTTTTTTAACTGCGGCATTCTGCATGTAAAAATAGCAGCTGTTGGTGTGCTGCTGACAGGCATTTATTAAAGGGGATGATGATGGTGATGATTGCCCTTTGACTTTCTGCTACTATCTAAGTCACATGACAACATTTAGAAGTAGTCAATTTGATCTTGATGAAAGGATCTCTCTACCCAGGGAACTTGTCATAGAGTACAAAGCCCTGACTACTCACTCCAAATTCCTTGTGATCCATTTAACTTAATGATTATGATCTTCATAAATGCCATGTACAAGTACTGAGACTGGCTTAAGAAATCACAGAAAGTGGACGAAAAAGGAGCTACCATAATCAATCTCTTAAGTGGGTAGCAGAAAGGGTTGTTAGTTTTTCTAGTAGGATAAGTCTTTAAGTTTTCTGTCCTATAGAATATTATAGAGTATGGTTGCTACATCAGTGGGTCTTAGTGCTGGTCATATATTACAACCATCTTGAGAGCTTTTAAAAAAGACTTGTTCTAGGGCCATTAAAGCTGACCTCAGATTCTTGACTGGAATGGGACCCAAATCCTGATGTGTTTGTTTTTGTTTCTGAAGCTCTCTAGGTTGTTTGAAAGTGCTGCTAAGGTTGATAACCACCTGTTTTAGTATTCATTAATTCTACTGTTTAATTTTTTTCTCTGGCTGTATATACTGGAGCCAAGATAGGAACAAATAACATCTAAAATAGACCCAAGAGCATATGACCAAATTGTGATTACAAAGTTCCTCAAAGGCAGGAACAATGTATTTATTTCTCCTTTGTGTGCTCTTGAATACTTATGCTGTACCTTAGTGCAGGATTTTAGTTGTCCTAAAGTTTCAAAATTATGGTGATTACTTTGCCATGTAGTTATAACACATTATCTTACCTCCATCCATCCTCAGACTGTAGCTTCCTTCTTCTACCTTTGCTATACTTTTCTTACAGCTGCTCTTGCCTTATTTAAAAAAATAGTCTACCTGTTGTTAGTCCAATATAGGTGTTCTAACTTTTTATTTACTAACCTAAAACTCTAGAATTAAACCCCAAAACTAGGATCTATATAATGATCCTTTCTTTTATTAAAAGGGATTTTTTTCAAAACCAAAAAATTACACAGGCCATAAGTTTAGAGGAATTTGAGGAAAATTTCTGAGGAAGTTAAGCTTCTTGAAAAATAATTCATTGTCTTATTTGTCACATTTACCACAGGCTGTGAAAAGTCTGACCTGGGCTGAGGTTTTAGAATTTACCTTTGAAGAAATTCTCTCATCAGTCACACTGGTTGTCTTATTCATTCCTAGCTTTCCTTCAACTCTTGGAGGGTCAGTTTTCCAAATCATAATAAACTTAATTTCTTTTTCCGTCCCAGTAGTGAACTTGGAATTATGCACTAGGCCCTGAACAAGAAGACTCATTATTTTTCTCTATTTCTTGTCATTTAATAAGAAATATTTTCCAATGACTGTCACAATGCTTAGTGGAACTCAACTAGGAGTGTGCCAAATTATCCAGGGAACTTTAAGGTACCTGTGGGTAGACCTCACCTTAGGTCTAAATCAGAATTTTGTTCAAAGAAAGGCAGGTTGGGTGCCTACATAACTATATAAGAGCAAAATCATGTAGGAATTCTGCAGAGAGTTATTTTGTCTCTCCCAACATTATTACAGAAATTATGATAGATTTTTTCTTCTAATGTTTTATAGTTTGTTTCTAAGTCTGTAATTGATCAAGACATAATTGTGTGTTGATGGACTGACAAACCTCAGGATTTGGCTTTATTGTTGTCTGGATACTCAAGTCACCCCACATGAATGGGTGATTCTGATGTGAAGTTAGCATTCAAAATTAAATTTCCAGACCCCCTTTGACAATGCAATCCACCTGTTGTTTATTTTCACTTCTTTTATGGATTGAATAAGCAATAAATGTATGTCATATATTATTTAAAATCTATTCAGAGTTAAACAGGGAAGATAAATTCTCCATCTCACTTTGTAAACAAATGGCCATTTGGTTTTACCCTATCTCCTACAACAACCACTCTTTGGTTTCTTGAATGGTCTCCCCCTGATTCCCTTCCATCAAGGTAGCTCTATACTTCTCTTACACGTTGACCATGGGATGCAGGAAGTACCCTGTGACTTGCTAATGGGGAATTGTCCAGGCAGCTACTTTGAATTTCTAGTCACCAGCTGTTCCCACTACTTTCCTGACTTTTGTGTTCATTTTTAGTTATACCACTTTGAACACTAAGTATTTCCAAATATATAGCAGTTATGAAGACCATGACTTTTCCCCTCTCTGCTCCCTATTCTCCTACTCTCAATCATGTATACTACATAAAATTTGTAATTATTTTATGGACCAGAAAAGTAAACTGCAGTAGAGTAGGAAGATAACTGAGCTTGTATCTGAAAGACCTGAGTTTGATTTGTGCTGGACATTTACCTTGCAAACTGTAAAGTGCTGAGCAAAGTGAAGTTTTGTTATTGCTGCTGTTGCTGTTAGTATTAACACTTACGTGATGCAACATTCCAAGGTACCAAGAAGGGTCATAATTTGATTCTTGGAACACAAGGGATAAGTGTTTGAGGTGATGGACACCCCATTTACCCTGATGTGATTATTATGCATTGTATGCCTATATCAAAATATCTCATGTAGTCCATAAGTCTATACATCTATATACCCACAGAAATTAAAAATTAAAAAAAAAGGTGAAGCATAACCATAGGGAGACTGACTTGGTGTAGGGATGGCACCTGCTGGCTACATTTTTTGATTGATTGTTAACTAGAAAAGGAGAACCGGATTTCAGGAATACAAAGGAATTGTAAAAAACACTCTAAAGAGAAGTACAGAGCCCAGCAAAAGAAAGAAAGGTTCACGTTGTACTGCACTGATTTTTTTTCTTTATACTTAAAAAATGACTAATTGAGAACACATTTAAATCTGGCATTTGGTTTAATTAGTATTTCATAAACAAGTTGATCTTTAAATGCCTGGACAATGTAAATATCAAAAAATGGTTAGTCACTTACAAGAGATAAATTTGAGAATGGCCCTAAAAATATCTAATTGGTTAAATGTGTAAGAAAATACAGGTGGCCTTCCTGTTTTTCACTTTTGTTGTGTTTTAACAAGTGTTTGACTTTGTGATATTTCTTTTCTTATAATAAGAGTAGAATCAGGAGTAACTGTTGAGATTTTCCAACTGGAAGAGAAAAAAAAAAGTCCATGGCCTTGGTTTACTTATGATCATATTTCACATACAATTTTGCATCAGTTGCAGACAAACTTAATCTGAAAGGAAGCCAGTAAGTATATAACAATAATTTTATTTTTAGCACCCATGATTCAACAGCAAACTCAGTTGTCATTGAGATGATACTTGGCTATTTGAGGGTTCTTTATTTATTGCAGAGAAAGAAGGGAATTCTGTTTATTTTTTATTTTTATTTTTAATTGTTGTGGGTACATAGTAGATGTACATATTTATCAAGTACATGAGAAGTTTTGATACAGGCATGCAATACATATTAATCACATCATGGAGAATGGAGTATCCATCCCCTGAAGCATTTATTATTTGTGTTACAAACAATCCAACTACAATCTTATTCTAAAAGATAAAATTAAATTATTGACTAGTCATTCTGTTGTGCTATCAAATACTAAGTCTTATCTATTCATTTTCACTATCATTTTTGTGCCTATTAACCATGTCTACCTCTCTCCCACCCCATCCCCACCCCACTACCGTTCTCACCTTCTGGTAGCCATCCTTTTACTTTCTATCTCCATGAGTTTTGGGGGTTCCTTGAAATGATCCCTGTGGATGTGGGGTCTGCAATGACGAGTTTACCTCAAGAACTCATAGTCAAAGAAGGATGTGCAGACTTATTTTCCTCTCAGATTCACTGGGCAGTGTGAGTTTGGGTACTTAGATTAAGCTTGGATATACATTTTAAATAGGATTGATGTGGCTAAGGAGTGGGCTGTACAGATGATTTATTTTCTCCAACAGAGCCATTTGAAAAAAGTTAGTGTGCAGAAAAGCAATATAACATGGAATGAATCAGCCAGTACAGCACTCTGTTCTTATTTTGCTTGAAGTAACAGGTCAAATATATAGATTTTTTTTTTTAATGACACAAGTCTAGGTGTTACACCAATACATTTTCTCTTTTAAACATGCTAATCTCTTTTCATTTGCTTATTTATTATGATGTCTTCACCTTTTTGTTATTAAATTTCCCTCTTGAAATGGAAACTGTCTTTTCATTTTAAAAGTAATTGCCAAACAGCCACCCTGGTCATGTTATATTTCTGCTTCCATATTTCTAAGCAAATCAACAAAATAATCATTATGCCAGATACACATATGTAACACTATTAAAAGCACAGTATTTGTGTCACATAGTAAATCAGTGGAGGGGAGATGATGGGACTTCTGACTCCGATTTCCAGATTTTAACTATGCTAATTTTCAACTCTGCTGAACAGTGAGTGCTTAGGTGAGCTAGTTTAAATCAGGTTGAGTCCATTCACTTCTCATTGAATTCCATGACCTTTCCTTTTTGCAGACCCTGAGCCCCCTGCAGAGTGCGTGAGCTTTGAAAATAGAGATAGGGGATTGATTTTAAATATTTTTTTTTACTTTATTAAAAAAAATTCTGTCCTGTTCCTTTTTGTCTCTTACTGCCCAGGGCTCAGGTCAGTAGTGTTCAGAAACAATCTCAGTTGTTTATTTTGGTAACGCTGCCTCCCTGAGTTTGCTCACAGCAATCTCAGAGCCTCCAGGGAGCAATTGTTATCAGAGACTCAACCTGTTCCCTTGCGGATCTAGAGAGTTGCTGCCAACATTTCATTTCATTTTAGTTCCATCTGCTAGTGCCAAAAGCTTGCTTCATACTTGACATGTAAAGGCATTTTGAGCATATTGTTGTTAATCCAAGTGCACATTAGTGATGATTTTATAGCCCCTGTTGCAACCCCTCTTTTCTGTGTAATATAGACCCCTGTTGCAGGCTGATGGAACCAGGAAGCATCTCTGATGAATTAGACTTTAGCACTTTGCTGTTTAGTCTTCAAACTGTGTGTCAGAATGGTATTCAAGATCTGGTCTCAGTTCCTGATTGTTACATAAAAACAAGAAAAGGTGAGAATTAATTGGGAGAACCTCATTAAGGAAAGTTCCACCCCATGGCCACTTCATATCTCATCAGTAATATCATGTTCTGCACAAAACTAACATGATGGAATGTTCTCACCTACGGACGTTGGTGCATTCAACTCGTTCCTCTGTTTCTCCAGTGACTTAAAGGTGTGTCAAAAATTGTTTAGTACAAATTCTTAGGAGGTTTATTTTTGAGTCAGTAAACTGTTTTCAAGGTTGGAAGGAAGAAGTGGTAGACGTGGATATTTTAATGCTTAGGTATTTGTGGAAACAGCCTAAGAATTCATAGGATGGTCACTCAATTCTGCTGCTCACTGGGACCCTGAGAATTTGAACGAACTGTTAAGGTGCAATAGCAGAAACAACCAGAAATCTTCCAGAAACAATTATTAGCAGAGAAATTCACAGCTCTATGTGGTTCCCAAAATACAGCCCCAAGTATTACAACAAACTGGCTCATTAACACCACTTTTAAATTACTCCACTCCTTAAGTTGTATGACTGCCTTCCAGTAAGTATGATGCCAATCATATGTGGGGAATCTTTTGAATCTTTGTGACCAGCTAATTGACACAGGATTCTTTTGGTGCTGCTTCACCAGCCAGAAATCTCTGCGGCCAGTGATGCCTCTGCCCAGGCTTCACTCAGCTCCAGGCTCACCGTTGGGCTAGTTCTTCCCACTTGGCCAAGCAGGCTGCACTCAGCTCGCACTACCAGCCCAGATTCCGTGCCTGCTGCAGTTCTGTGCTCAGTCCATGGCTGGTCCCAGCATGCTGTGACTGTCTTCCACCCTGGGTGCCAGCGTCTGGATGAGGGGGACGTGGTGCCACCAGAAAACTTGCAGAGTCCAGCAATCATGGAGCCCCAAAGGGTGTTGTGGCTTTTGCTTGGGGAGTCCCAAGGTCTGAGCCCCCAAGGGCTATTACAGCTCTCTCTCCTTTCCACCGCCCACAGCGCAGTGGATTGGAGGGAGGTGTGTTACAGTTCGTTCATGTTATGGCTTGTTCCTGCCACCTGCAGTAGGGCAAACAGGGTGGGGTATGTGGTGCCCAGCAGCTTCCTCTCCTGTTGCTTGACAAGTGAGAAGGGAGGATCACAGTGTTACTGCTCCTTTAACATCCACCATTCAGCAGGCTCCAGGTTCTTGTCTTGTGTCCAAGAAGAATGAGGTTGCATGGACAACGGAGAGTGAGGAAGGCAGATAAGGGTTTATTGAATGACAGAACAGCTCTCAACACAATAGAAGACCCAAATTGAGCAGCCCTCTGTGTGTGGGGTGGGGAGAAAGCAGATAGCCCCAGATGTGGCTGAGTCTGGGGGTTTTTATGGGCTCAGAATGGGGGAGTGCATGCTGATTGGTCCATGGGTGGGCCTGGAAAAAAGCATTATTTGATGGAATAAAAGGCAATCAAAAATCGAAAAAGGGTTTTCAGCCCTTAAATTGTCTTTGGTTTGAAGGTGAGATTTCACCAGGGACCTGTGCCTGCCTGCCTAGGAATTTGTCTATCATAATGAAGAATCATTCAAGCAACTATTTTTTTGTTTCTTCTTTTTTACAATAAAAGAACATGAAATTGAAGAAGCTACAGAGCTTTTATTAATATACATATAATTTAAAGCATTCATAAACCTGGAGTATAATTCATACATACCCTCTTGATGAGAGATTTAAGAACAAGATCTGCCTGCCTAGGAAACTTCTCATTAGAATCAATGAACACAGCGTTTTCTCTTCCTATTTCTTTCCCCTCCACTGGTGCCTTCCTGGTGGTTCATAAAGGTGATTGCCAATGTGGTACTCTGAACTGTCTTGTGTGTGTCTTGAAGTAAGCTCTTAAAATGAAATTCAGGATAAAGTGCTTGTTACCTCTATTAATTGGAATACAATCAGTCTGAAGTCTGTGGAAGCCACAACTCAGGAGCAGACTAGCAGGTGCATCTGCAAAGACACCAGTTCCCTCTAGGAAGCCAGATGTGCCTCCTACTCTCCCCTTTGTCCCTTAATAACCTATAGTTTAAGATGTGAGTGACTGGAAAAATCATACTGATGCCTTATTAATTAAATGGTATTAATACCATGGGCTTTTTTTTGTTTGTTTCCTAGAGAGACTGCCATTTCAGTGTGTTGGAATAAAGTATATATATTTCTCTCATGCCTTAGTACAGAAAGGGTAGGCCCAGGAGAGCTATAAAAAATCATTATTACCTAAAGTATCTGACAAGTCAAGTAGGATACAGGTCAGAAATGATGTGTGATGACTTTGTTCTGGCATTACCAGAGACTGACTTGAGTTATAGGTTGGTTGCTGCTATCATTCTTTGCAAGACTGACCCCAGGCTAAATGGTGAAGGTAGAAAATGTCCCCTTTTCATAGCTTCTATTGAATCCCTCTCCATTCCCTCCATCCATTTAGGGACTCTTGCCACAGAGGACTACCTCTTCTGTGCCCATATCAAGGTTTGCTCTCAGGAAAGGTTATGACATTAACCTTTATCTAAACGTGCCTCAGTGGTTTATTATCTCAAGAGCACAGTAGGAGTAACTAAGGGATCTGTGCAATTTGGAAGCCAAACATGACTTCTTGGTATCTCTGAAATGGCACGGGCTGAGGTACAGGCTTTGTGCTAGGTAACTTGCCCCTACTTGGCAGCTGTACCTGGAGAGCCAGTGGTGCCATCTGCCTGAAGACCTCACCTAACGCCTGTATGGGGAAAGGGAGAAGAGAATTATTAGTATTGGGGAATAAACATGATTTATATAAACACAAATTAAAAGGCCACTATGTTATTGACAAACATATACCAGATTCTTACTGAAGATATTCAGGCGATAAGTACAGTTCTTGTTTTTAGAGACTTTGAAATTTTACTTTAATAATAGGAATTGTTGGTAATTCATCCAGTTTTGTATAAAAACTAGTTTTATAATGTAAACAATTTTTTATTGATTGCATTCTTTTATTATGAGCATGTATTTGTATAGTCGTAAAATAGTTATATATCAGATATCTACACATATGTATATATCATATATTTATGTACATATATATGTACTCACACACATAGAAAAATACAACATTTATGAAAAAATAGGAATAGTAAACCCAAATAATCCCACCCTTCAGGTTTAGATTACTCTTGGCTAGTCTAAACTTTTCTTTACACCATCATTTACCTTTTAAAAATAGTGAGAAATAAAACTTAAACTCAGCATATCTACCGACCTATTCTACAGTGGGCTTTTCTGAATATATATTCACTGATGCTCTTCTGAAAGACTCAAGATAAAAGCCAAATTTGGGACAGAATAATATACCTTCTACTTTGTTCATGTCCATTAAGAGAACCTTTTTTCAACAATTGTTACATTTTGGCTTTTTTAACTCTGAAATGATGTTTTGTATGTGGTAAACCATGAACGGTATAGCCTCACGCTGGGATTGTTGCAGTGATTAGATGCCTAGAGAGCCCCATCTCACACTCTCCGAGTTGCCACCAGTTGTCACCGGTTGCCCCTTTCCTGCAAACTTAGGGCCTACAGTAATGGCCACAGTTGGACTGCTTATTAATGGGACTCTCTGGAAACACCAACACCGAAGAATGTCCTAATAAAAACGTGTCATGCTTAGAAAGAGGTTGGAGAAGACTGGGTTTCATTGGGAGACCATTTTCTCAGTTATTCTATGTTTTGCTGAGCCAAGTACATTTGAATCAATCCTGGCAGGAGAGAGAGTTTGACTGTTCTCTAAAGGGACAATATTCTTTCATTGTCCGTGAATGTCTGGAAACTTAGCTGTCATACCTAGTAGGAGACCACTCATTGGATTCAATCACTAATAAGCAGGAGAATTGCCTCTGCAATACAAAATGACAAAAGATGTCTTGCAATCGATGCTAAAATTCCATTTCTCTGCAAATTTCAGTATCTATGCACACAGATAATTATTTTTTCATGTGACCAAAACCAATGCTGATTTTGTTTACATGAAAATTTGGACATGGTTTGGCATCACTTGAAATCATAGTAATGGAGAAAAGGACTATTATCGTTTATTGAATACCTACTATGTGCCAGGTAGTAGGGAAATAATTCCATTTAATTTACACAACAACCATGTGAGGTATGTGGTATTTTCTCCCTTTTGGAAAAAGGGGATGGAAAAATGTGAACATAATCTGTCCTCAAAGCCCGCGATCCTCTAGTAGTTACAGTAATTAAAGTGGCCACATGGGTAGATGTTTTATTGGAGGCTCTCAAATGCCCCACAGATGAAGAAACAAAGCCTCCACAAGTTTCAGTGACTTGCCTCAGGTTATGCAGTTACTATGTGAAGAGCAGTTGCTGGAATCCAGGTTTTGTACTTGTCCTCCAGTACTGACCCCCACCAAGTGAAAATGACCCTTTTGCTTTTGAGAAGCAGCTGCAATGCAACTTAACCTGTGGTTTAGTGGTCAATTTTATGACATGTGCATGGAGAACAGGTCTTATAGTTCAGTTGGTGAGGAGAGAACAGAGAACATGGTTGTGTTGAGCAGGACTCCTCCTTGAGAGTGAGACTTACACATCCATTACATTAGTCTCTGTCACCACATGTGCCCTTGAGCATCTTCACAGATAAGCTCAGGGGCCAGGTTCTGCCCTACAGATGCTGTGCTCACTGCAGCTCCAGCATTGTTCATGACATCTTCCCTCTCTGAAATGTCCTCCCTGCCAAGTCAGCTGCTCCTACCTCAGGTTATAATAGATTGTCTCTTACACACATAAGCCCTGGTCTTTTCCATGATGAAACTATTTTGAGGTCAGAAACCATATAGCTAATTTTATTTTTCTCAGTTGATTTGTAGACACTTGTGCATAGAAATTTCCTCAGATTTTCAGTGTTTGGGTGTAATAAACAGGAAAATGGCAAAAACTTGAACTAATACTATTTTGGCAAGTACTGCTTGATTGTTAAATTTGTTATGACAATTTTTAACAAGCGTCATGTTTTGGAGATAAAGCAATTGGAAACTATCTCCTGAAGAATGGAAAAGTAGGGGCAGTATTATTTCTACAGAAGTATGAAGAATGACTGCCCTTAAATTGAAACTAAAAGGTTTGAAATGAAGCTGAAGTGACTTAAGAAATAATAGAAGAGTAAAGAGTTTATAAACTGGAAGATGTTAATAAGGAGTACTTTTTTTTTTTTTTTTTTTTTTTTTGAGACAGATTCTCACTCTTCCCCGCAGGCAGAAGTTCAGTGTTGCAGTCATAGTTCACTGCAACTACAGGCATGTGCCACCAAGTCTGGCTAATTAAAAAAAAAGTTTTTGTAGAGATGGGGTCTTGCTATGTTGCCCCAACTGGTCTGAGACTACTGGCTTCAAGCCATTCTCCCACCTTGGCTTCCCAAAGTGCTGGGATTATATACATGAGCCACTGCACCCAGCCAGGAGTACTTAATGCTGAGAGAGTTTGAGGGATTTTCTTCTGCTGAATTGTTGTATGGGTAATGAGACAATGTATGGGAAAGAAAATTAGAAAGTCTATAGAAAGGCAAGAGATGATTCATATAATAGCTATAAGCCACATATATACTTTTAAATGTTTTAGTTATCACATTAACAAAAAGGAATGAAAGAAATTAATTTTAATGATATATTTAACATATATGCAAAATATAATTTCACCATGTAATCAATATTTTACATTCTTTCATTAGTAGTAGTCTTGGAAACCCAGTGTGTATTTTACTCTTACAATAAATCTCAGTTTGGACTAGTCTCATTTCAAGTGCTCAGTCATCCATGTGGCTGGTGCCTACTGTATTGACAAGGCAGATCCAGGCTGTCAGTCTAGGAATGAGCTAAGAAGTGTGTGTTTTTTGTGTCAGCTACAGAATCTTCTACAAAGCTTTAAAAAACAAGATTCCCTAGACCCCATTCCTAGAGGTTCTGGCTTGGTAAATCTGGGTGGGAGGCTTTCACATCTGTGTTTATGAAGCTCTTCAGGTGATCTGGAGGTGACTCTGAGATTCAGCTACACACTCGTCTCTATAGTGTGGGCTTAGGACTCATGCCCCTGCAACCTGGGAAGGAGCATCAGGAAATCTGGGGGCCTTCTCTTATTCTTACCTTCTCCAATTCAAGCTGCTCTGCTCTTCAGGAGGTAACTCAGTATGTAACGTATTTATAGAAATGAGGAATTGGCACTTTAGAAGTTGACACCTAGGTGGTGTGTTCTACAGGGCTGCTGACTTGTTTTCTCCATTTAAGCTGTGGTTGTGGGATAGTGATGGGGGATGTTTGTTAGAATGTGGGTGATCATGTACTGGGCTGAAATTGTTCCCCTTCCTGTGTCCATGTGTTCTCATTGTTCAATTCCCACGTGGGGTGGGGGAAGAGGGGAGGGATAGCATTAGGAGATATACCTAATGTTAAATGACAAGTTAAAGGGTGCAGCACACCAACATGGCACATGTATACATATGTAACAAACCTGCAGGTTGTGCACATGTACCCTAAAACTTAAAGTATAATAAAAATAAAAATAAAAAAGAAATTGTTGCTTCTCTTCTCACAAAGGTGAATGTTAGGGAATTTATCTTTACCTTTGGTTTTTTGCCTCACCAAAATGCACGTTACTTATAAAAACTCGGCGTAGAAACCAAGTCAGTAAAAAGGCAGAGATCTGGAAAGTTTCCACTTCAGTCCCTGGCTAAAGACATTGTTCTCTTAGCTATTCTTTCAGCTCCTTAGAGCTTCTGTTTATCCAGGCACAAAATGTGATAAATGCTGATGTGTAAACTCTCCGAGACCCCCACCCCGGTTAAAACACTGCTGTGCTGGGTATACTGTGTCACCTTAGGATTATGGTAAGCCCTGCAGCATGCCCGTGAGTTAAGTAAGTGTTTCTAGAAATGTGAACAAAGCTGTACTTTAGAAGGTCAAATTGACTTGCTCAAGGACAATGCATTTCTCAAGGGCCCTGATTCTCCTCCCTCAGAACCAATTGTCTTTCTCCTATTCACGTCTCTGTCATCCTCTGGCACCTTTTCTGCCAGTTCTACCCTACTCTGCCCTTCAGAGGGAATATATTGGCAGGCTCTGAATTTGTGAGGGTTTGTTTTCTGGTTAAGTAACAATGACCTCTCTTCTTTTTAATTGGACATATCATAATTGCACTATTTATAGGATACATAGTTATGTTTTGATACATATAATATATAGTGATCAGACTGGAGTTTAACCATTTCAGGGTCAGAAGAAACCTAAAAACCATCTGGTTTAGGCACTAACATGATTTTTGAACATCCTTTTTAGTAGCCTGACACGTAACCCTCCATGTAATGCCATGAACGACAGAAATTTAACCAATACCTAAGGCAGCCCATTTCATGTTTAAACAGCTAATTTTCTCCTTTGTTGTAACCAAAAGGCGTATTCCTGTAAATTCTACCCTTTGAAACTACATAGGATATCTAGACATAAGAACTCTTCAAGTGTTTAACAATAAGAGGTGGATTCTTCCCACCACCATCAAAATATTCCACTGCCTTTTCTTCCTTAGGCTGAGTAATTGAGTTCTTTCAACTGTTCCTCATAAAGCATGGTTCTAAGTAGCCTTACTGTCCTTTGAATGGAATTCATAGACTATTCCTTAAATATACTACTTTAAACATAATTTGATCAGTGCAGATTCATAACAAAATTAGAGAATTAGGGAAAATAAAGATGTAAAAAAAACTTCTGTAAAAGTTTTCTCCTCTCTTCTGAATAATCTTGGCATTTGTGATTTCAAAAATAATCATCATGACACCTTTTGTATTATGAAGATGAAACCAAGTCAGAGGAAAGTAGGTATCTTTGCTCTGCTAAACATACTATTCTAGTATCACACTAGGAGAGTTATTTTGAGGCTAACTTAATGTAATCAGTAAAATATCCTGCAGTTGTTTTATGGACATGTCCTTTTGTATTTCTTAAAGGCATCTATCTTTTATTTGTACAGTTACCATCCTTAAAACTATTAAAAAGGTGAT
The DNA here is from genome assembly GCF_028858775.2 of Pan troglodytes. Classification (NCBI taxonomy): domain Eukaryota; kingdom Metazoa; phylum Chordata; class Mammalia; order Primates; family Hominidae; genus Pan; species Pan troglodytes. Next base: position 43,821,040 of record NC_072405.2, read on the forward strand.
TTTTTAACTTCAGAGTTTTGTTGCACCCACATGCCCCTTTTCAATGTTAGAAATTAAACAGCAGGGAGATTTAGGCTGAATGTTCCAGAACCATTATTGTTAGCTAGACCTCTGAGATGCATTCAGCTTTGCAGAGCTAACAGAGTATTTAATCTACGTCATTGCTTGGACTCTAGGGTGGTCACCCAGTGGAAGGCATTCATTTACCAAATTAAAAGCACAGTGAGTAAAAGCCAAGGTGTTATTTAAGCACATTTATTGACTCCCATTCTGGTACTATTTACTGAATTTCTTGGTGATGGAAGATGATGAACGAGTTGATTTTTGCAATCACTTGGCTCTACTAAAGGTAAAATACATCTTCCTTGATTTATTCCCCTGAATTGACCAAACAGCTTTTAGTAGAAGTGGAGAATATTCAGCTCCAGCTCAATATAATATGTAGAATTCAGGGTTCCCCCCAACTACCCCTTTGAATTATTCTGTTAGGTCTGACAGGTGAAATTTCCTAATAAGAAGATGCTGACATGCTTGGTATTCAAGGCTGGCTTTCACTTCTGCTGACATAATTTCCTCATTTCTCTTCTACTGAATGTTCACATGCACATAGGTGAGTAGACACACATGTGCATAGACAATTGAGTGCTGGTCCTCACAAACCCACCTGGGGCTACCTTGGGTGACATCTTGCTAGATGGGAAAACAGAACAATGAGTCCCGAGATTTTCAGACTGCCGCTGTATGAAATTCTACTTACCAAATTGCTTTTATTATCAGTGAATTCCCCATGTGTTTTAGCAGGGTGGATGTCAAACATAGTGAGACAGCTTTGTCCATCATCAGGCCTGAGAGACAAAGGGATTGGCACTGTTCTTTGAAGAATGAGTAGGGATATTAGATATAGATGATGAAACATTGATAAAGTAGGAAGAAGTTGTTTATCACAGACTATTTCAGTTCGGATCTTTCCTGTTCTGTGATCCTGATAGGAGTCTCCTGTAATCCCTGTCCTTTCATATATTAATATACTGATCAGACTAGAATAATTTATCCTTGGTTCTCTTTAACAATTTTGTCCTCACTCAAAATCCTCAATGTGAAATCAGTATGATCAAAAGAAAGTTGACTCTGGAAAGCTCATTATAAATTACAAGCTTCTGGGATATATTTCTTTCCTGCTGATAAAACTGTAAGCCACTGTATCAGGGCAGTGCATGTAAAAACTCACTGATGCAGTAGGAATGGTGACTGTATCATAGAGGCCTGGTTTACAAACACTTTTCAATAACAAAGTCTTCTGGCTTGAAAGAAATATTTTGTGGAAGCTCAATATTTGATAAAGATAAAGGAAGTGCTGCCCAGACTGAAATGTAGATGGATAGTTAGAGTCTCAAAGTTAAGAGCAAGGTTAAGAACCTTGCTCAGGTAGCTTTTCCCACATTCATGGAAACAAATCTGGCACCCAAGGGTATGTCAGGTCATGTTTTTAACTCTACTTCCTCTTTTTGAGACAAAGTCTCACTCTGTCACCCAGGCTGGACTGCACAGTGGCGCCAATCTCAGCTCAAGGAGCCCTCCACCTCCAAGGGCTTAAGCAATCCTCCTACCTCAGTTTTCTAAGTAGCTGGGATTACAGGTACATGCCACCATGCCTGGCTATTTTTTTTTTTTTTTTTTTTTTTTTTGAGACAGGGTTTCACCATGTTGCCCATGCTGGTCTCAAACTCCTGGGCTCAAGCGATCCTCCTGCTTCAGCCTCCCAAAGTGCTGGGATTATAGGTGTGAGCCACTGCCCCCCGGCCAACTCTACTTTCTTGCAGAATAAATGGATTGTGCTCCTCCTTGGCTCTCTTCTGCCCCACTGAAGACACACTTTTCTTCTGTGCAGCATAAGAACCCTATGCTGATGTTTGGCGGCTATGATACACATGCACAGCCTCACTTCCCCATAAACTTTTGTTAGATATCCATGTTTCACAATGGGTACCTGAGATTATGAAGCTGGTGTTGAACCCTTGACCAGCAAGGACTTACCCAACAGGGTTTTCTAACATCACTTAACTGAAGCCAAACCAAAAGAAAATAAGTCTGTGGTAGTGACAGCTCAGATATGAAAACACCACCAACCAACCATCCCTCACTGAAGAGGGAGTGACTACCTTCCTGACCATTTTCACTATTTGTGAAAGGCTTTATTGACTTTAAATAAGCAGAAGAAAATCATTGAAAAATAAGTAGACAATTCACAAAGAAATCTAATATGTTAATTGATTCGTCATTGAGAAAATGGGAGATGTGACTAAGCTGGAGTAAATCCATCTCTTAAAAGCCTTTGTCCCAGTTTGCTGGTTAAATGGAAAATATGGTAGCTACATCCATAAAAGTGAGATCTGCTTGCTATTTTATGCTTCATTTAAATTGTATAGAACACATCATGGTTAATTGTCAGCATGAAAATGGACTATTTTTCAAAAGCTGCAATAATCTTCATTTTATCCCTTTCTTCTTTGATAATGAAGAACTGAGGAATCCTGTGGGTTAGTCTCTTTAAGAGGTCAGGAAGTGTTGTGCTAGAGATTCTGAGCTATAGGTTTTTCATAGAGATAGCAATGAAATGAGATTATGAATTAATTAATTAGATTTTCTCCATGAAACCTGTTTTTTTTTCTTTTTCCTGTATAGGCATTTCAGTGAATAGTCAGACCACCACTAACTCTCTGTTTTCTCTATATTTGTGACTTATATAGGTTTGTTCAGCTCAAGTGGTTACTTACAGTGTCATTCTTAAGATTTTAGATACTGATGTCAGAGCATAAGTATACTAACTTGTTTTGTATTTTATTACATCATCATTAATTTCATTATTTAGCCATTAAAGATAAAAATATTACTAGAGGAAATGAGTTATTTAAGCTTTCTCTACAAGGTATAAAATAACACTTTTTTTCCATTTTATCAATCTTATAACAGTGCAATTTGTGCATGATAAACTACATCAATTTGAAGAGTATTCTTTGAGGTTTCATTCAGCCACATTCAAGATACAGAACATGTCCATCACCTCTAAAAGTTTCTTAGGATCCTTTGTGATTTCTTCCTACCCTAGTCCCCAGCCCATGACGACCACTGATCTTTTTTTTGTTACTATAGAGCCTAGCATTTTGTTTTCATTTGCCCCAAAACCATTTTCTCGAATTTCAAGACTGTTTTTGCATTTGACAAACAACTATATTTCTTTCTGTATCCTTAGTAGTTCTATAGATTTTGACTAATGTGATATTGTGAAATATATATTTGGTCTTTGTCCCAGTGTTATGAAATACAACTGCTAATATCCCTGGAATCCCCGAGGTGATGTCTTTTGTGTGCTAACAAGTTGAGCTGGAGGGCTGGCAGCTCCTAAGTAGCTCCAGGATGGTGACTGGTCACTAAAAAGAACATGGCTTGACTAGAGGATTGGGACTTTCAGCCTCCTTAACCTCCAAGGAGGAGAGAGGAGCTTCTCCTTGGTTATGTTGATCACAGTGGCCAGTGGTTTAATCAATCACGTTTACTTAAAGCTTCCATAAAACCCAAAATTATTGGGTTCAGAGAGCTTCCAGATAGCCGAACATCTGGATGTTTCTGGAGGCTGGCACACCCTGAGAGGGCATGGAAGCTCCACACCCTTTTCCCATGCGTTGCCCTGTGCATCTATTTATCTGTACCCTTTGTAATATCCTTTATAATAAACTGGTAAACATAAGTGTTTCCGTGAGTTCTGTGAGCTGCTCTAGCATGTCAATTAAACCCAAGAAAGTGGTCACCAGAAACTCTAAAGTTGATCAGAAGCACAAATGAAACAACCTGGGGATTGCAATTGGCATAGGAAGTGGAGGGCAGTCTTATGGGACTGAGTCATTACCTTGGGGGATCTGATGCTATCTCCAGGTAGATAGTGTTGGAATTGAATTGAATTAGAGGACACCCAGCTGGTGTCCTCTGTAGAACTGATTGCTCACTTGGTGGGTGGGGGAAAAACCTCCACATATATATGGTCACAGAAGTATTCTGTGTTGCGTGAGAACAGAGGAAAAAACATTTTTGCTACTGAGAACAGATAACCCCTATCAGCTCTGTTCTTCCCAGAGGTTTAAGATCTACCTCAAAGCCCAGAGTAAGAGTGCAGAGTGACAGATGATGGAAGAAGAACCTTGGTGACAAATACTAAATCACACACACATGCATGCATGCACAAACACACTACTTAAGTGCTGTCGTAGAATGTTGAACATTGTGATGGACACATGGCATGAAAAAGTTTGAGAAAGTATATTATTTTTATTACCTCTGTGATCTTGGGCCAGTCATTTAACTTCCTCAGTTATCTGTATACTTGAATATTAAATGATGGTAAATAATTATTTGTTAACCAATTGTTATAAACTGTTAATAAGATAAACCAGGAATCTTTATTGACATCTGCTTCAGTTTCCATTTTCAAAAATGGGTAAATACTTGTTTAAATATTTCCCTGTAAAAGACCATAAGTGTAAAAACGGTAGTTATCATAATGGTTAGTGAAGTTCATTTGAGGATGTCCATGACTCACTTATTCATTCAGTTTATTACTCATCTGAACATCACCACCTGCACTGGTCATTTTGAAGAATGCATAATTTTACATGGAATTTATGCTTAATCTTGTATTATTTAATTTATGCTTATCATGTGCCTAGAATAAGAAATTAGGAATATAACAGATTATAACTTAAACATTTATTTCAAGATGATCTTTACCATTATTTTCAAGGCTCCTTAAGTAAACAAAAAAGAATGTTTCTAGGTCTTCAAAAAACCAATGCTAGAAAGAAAAATGCAGTTATATTCCATCTGGCTTTTCATTGAGGAAAGTATAAAAACTCTACAACTACAATAGGTTATTTATGGAGAAGAGCTTGAAAATAACACCTGAACACTTATTTTATTTAGAATTAAAACACAAATATTATATATAGCAACATATATTTTATGAACAAAGTACAACAATTTTCAATATCAGATAATGAAATTAGTTTGGTATTATTTTTGATATCACAGTACATAGTTTTCAGTCTATATTTCGATAATGTGTGTTTGCTTTCCAAACCTAATACAGTGTAATATTTAAAAGTAATTTATGAATTCAGATTTAACTCAAATAATAGTAATAATAAATTATTCTTGAAATAAAGCAGAATGAGCCATTTGTTAAATGACAGAAAGTAAACAATTTTCTTCATAAGTTACAGTTAACTTTAAATAGAGTATTAAAATGAATTTTATGACATAATCCTTAAAAGCATATTGATTTTAATTTAAACTTCTTTATTAAGTCACAAAGGAATGGTTAAGAGTATGGCCTCTGTAGTCAGTATACCTGGGTTGGAATTCTGGATCTATAATATACTAGCTGTGTGACCTTAGGTAAGTTACTTAATCTCAGTTTATTTATCTATACAACAGAGAAAGTAATGCCACTTACATCATAATATTATCGTGAGGATCAAACAACTTTAGCTGGGGAAAATATTTAAAATAGCATTTGGCACATAGAAAAACCTCTATTATTGTTGTTGTTATTATTACCCCATCCTGAAATAGTTTCTTAATTCTCACAGTTTTAATGAGACAACATTATTATGACATAGTTTTATAAATCAGAAAATTATGGGAAGTACTCAGTTGGAAGATGTTTAATTTTCTTTCTCTTGTTTTACAAAGTACCTCTTCCCAGGCTGGCTTGAGGTGCTGTCCAGGGTGCTGAAAAGCCCCACATCCACTTCACTCTTATCAATAAACTTTATCCACTTCACTCTTACCAATAAGCTTTATAGTAAATATTTTAACTCCAACTAGAATCACTTGTGTTAGAACAACTTGGGGTTAGCTCATAATTCTATGCAACTAGTGTTTTATGCTTGCTAGTGGAAAAGCAAGAGGAAAGTGTTTCAGGGTGGAATGAGCTGGAAAAACGGGTCCCTCATCAGTTAAATAATAAACCATCTTATCTTACTTGCACGGATATAATATTTGTGTATTTTTCATCTTTGCATGAGAATAAAGGTTTCAGTTTCCCAACTCAATTCACCAAATAGTTGGCTGTCCTGCCTGAGTACTTTGATCTGCTATCACTTTCGAGGCCAAGGCAGATTTGTCTGGTGCCAAGAACTATTAATTTCCTTGAAATTCTTATAAGGAGCATTTCATTCTGTTACACAGGTAAATAGCAATGTACAAACAAATACAAAATATATTTACTGATTAACTGTGAAATTTGTGGAGGTGAGGGACCATGTCGTAAACATAATTATATCCTTAATAACTAAAAAAGTGTTGGCACTTAACTTTTTATGAATTTGAATTGAAAACTGATTTCTGATGTTCGATGTGAAAGCTAACACATTTATTTTCATTGACTATCTTTGCATGACGACTTGTATGATGAATTTCTATTAGTATGCCAAATTTGTCTAAAAAGAACAAGAATCAAATTGTAGTTGGATGACCTAATGAAATAGTGTGGTCTCAAGAGGAGATAGATCTACCTGGCACTTACAAATACCTTGGAATCTCTTCTTTCATCTCAAAATGTTTATGTCCTTGGTCCATTTGGTCCATTTGTTAAGGATGTAATATTGAGTCTCAAATCATTTAAAATGTTCTTTTTCTGACTTTCTAAAATTTCCTTCTTGCTTTATGATAGCATATGAGAGGAAAAACTAACAGATTCACTAAGGAAAGAAATGGTAACTTACACAAGTTTACATGTATTAATTTCTATCAACTCTCCCTACAAAAAAAATAATAAAAATTTACTCAATTCAGTTATGAAAAGACTCCTTTTAAAAATAGTTGCTTATTTTATTAGACTAGAATATGAACATAAATGAATAGAATATTCATGATGCTAACTTTACATTTAATTCTTATATATTTTTAATTGGTTTATAAACCATCAGTACTCAAAGGCCATAAGAATAAAGAAAATACTATTGGCCAGGCATGGTGGCACATGCCTGTAATCCCACCTACTTGGGAGGCTGAGGCAGGAGAATTGCTTGAACCTGGGAGGCAGAGGTTGCAGTGAGCCGAGATTGCACCACTGCACTCCAGCCTGGCAGCAGAGCGAGACCCTGTCTCAAAAAAAAAAAAAAAAAAAAAAAAAAAAAAAAAAAAAAAGAAAAGAAAAGAAAGAAAAAGAAAATAAAGAAAATACTATATTCTCATTTATACCAGTGGAACTTTCTTAATTAAATTATGATCTTTATCAATTATCTTTCCTGACTCCTACTCTATTTTGTGACATAGGCTTGCAATGTATTCTATGATTCTCACTTTATTTATACAATAATTTATTTTAAAGCTAGCTTTTTTTAGATATTAAAAAGTCAGAATATGTAACATAATGATAAGACTTGATATAAAGCACTAAAATCTATTGATTTAGGAAAGTATGAATTTTAAGCTTAATTGAAAAACCTGGTGAATTTATGAAGTCTTGGCTCAAAATTGACAGTAAATTAAATCTCAATTTCATGTGGATTTTACGTATCAGCTCATGTATAAAATTGAAATATGGAAATAAATTTGGTAACATTTTAATGAAAATGTAGCAAGTTCCACTAATGAGAGTCAATGATTCCATTTTAGATTTAAAAACTATCAATTGTTGTCTTAGAGTTCCTCCAAAGTGAGAATTTTTTTTGGGGGGGGGGCGGGTATTGGAAATTAAGTAATTTTAAATTTTTTTTTAACTTTAAGTAATAACTATGTTAACAGAAATAATCTGTTTTTAAACTTCTCACCTGGAAATGTACAATATTTGCTTCCAGACTTTTTACACACTATTGGCTTTTTTGGTAAGAAATTATTCCCCAGAATAAATTAAAGTTATCTTTTCTTCTTCCACTTTAACTTTGTCTCCTCTTTCATAAATAACTGTCATTCTCTTATTATAAATCAAGATACAAAACTTGTAACATTAATACAGTTCCACAATTTAATTAGAAGTGGTTTTCATATACCATTCATTAGGAGGCATATATTTTTCATGATATACCAAAATTTAAAAGCAAGTTAGGAGCGTGAAAACTTACATGATAGTTCTTTCCTAGATCAAATTGCATTAAAAGCAAACAAAAAGTGTACAGTTTATGTAGTAAGCATGAAATATTTTCTCTGGTAAATGCTAGACCTAAAGCAATGATGTGGTCAGTTATTAGTGAAAAGATATGTACCAGTCCTTGGTCTGCTATTCAAATTGTATGTCGTGTGTGTGTGTCTGTGTGAGTTTTATTCTGGCCATATCTTCATCTGTGTACTTAATGAATCCTTCTACATTAACTGGTGCTGAACCTAAAAAAAAGTTAAAGATCTTAAACTTGGAAAGGCTGTGGAGTACAGTTTTTCCTGAAGAGGGTTCACTGATAATTTGGAGTTTTTAATCTTTTTTGTTTTTTATGTGGGGTTTATCAAAATTACTACATCTATTTTATATATGATTACCAATATGGTAAATTCTTAATTTTGTTTTGAAGTATCTTAAACACTATAAACAGATTAATCCAAGAACACTTGAAAGATTAAATATGATTCACATCCTAATGTAGACATTAAAGATTGCATTTCACTTTTGTAGTAACAGAGGATAGGTTATAACTTTCCAACAGTAGCAAAACGTTCTCTGTCTTCACTCCTGCATTTCTTTCATGCATTTCTGGAGAAAGCTGGCAAAAGAATTATGCTGGCTAAAATGTACTAACTTAGTAATACAGAAGTGCTACAGTTTCTAAGAACTAGTAATTACAGGTAGAATGACATTGGAAGTTGTATTCAAATAGTACAGTAGAGCCATGTGTGGTAACAATAATCCAATTGACTACATCATTATAATATTTCTAAGCATATGAAACAATGTAAGAATTCATTCAAAAAAATGTAAAGCTTTTTTGGAGATAAAATGAAAACAACTCATAAGGGCCAAAGAAGAAAACAAATGTAATCAACTGATATATCTAAATTAGTTGTAGGTGGGGAGATGAACTGTAAAACTTGAATTTCAAGTGTTGGACACTGACTCCTCTGGGTTATGGAATCATTGACATGGAAGCTATAAATAGTGTTCAAAGTTTCCTCTAAGGGTAGCTGTCAAAGGCAGTCACCCTCTTTGAATTCTGGTCATTTTCTGAGCTGCAGAATACTGAGAAATCACACCAAAATTATGTTGCAGGATTACATTATGGACTTGAAATGATTATTTTCTTGGAAATAAGCATTTATCAAACTCTTAGAAAGTTTTAGCCATGAAGTATAGAAGATATGGATTTTATTAATATTTATATTAAAAGGGATTCTTAAATATTTATACTTGGCAATATTTATGAATATTTGGAGTATCAGAAAAATAGATTATTCTGTGACTTCATTTCAAATTTGTAATTTCAATAATTAAGTTATAACTGATTGTAAGTGGGAACTTAGTAAGCTTGTAAACATTAGAGCACATAATTTGTAAATTTTGCATTTCTTCACATTATAGTTTTAATGTATTTGATTCTAACAATATTTCGATTATACACTGGGGTCTATAAGTGAGACTGTTGAAGTCTTCAGAAATATTAAATATATGAAAGCTGTTTTAAATGTTTGAAGATGTTTAAATTTATAACAAAAACAAGCATTAATCACAGCACCCTTAAAATAATGTTTATTACACTTCGGATAGGATTCTTTTATCTACTTAATTTAAGAAAGCTATATTTTGGGGCTTAAAATTCCTTTAAAATTAGTATTATAGAAGCTAAACAAAAGCCCTGAACTGAGTCCTTTTCTGCACTCAAAAACTGCTCTTGAGTATACCAAAAATTGTGTATTTAGCTGAGAAACTTTCTAGTATTTTCAAGAGTTGGCATTCAGTTGGCTCAGTTGATGGTGTCATACAGAAATTTTTTGTATTAGATTGTATATCTCCATATAAATACTAATCAAAAACTGTATTCCGTCACAATAGGAGAGATTGGGAATGTGGAGACTGGAAGACAAAAATTTTTTATAACCCACAAATGCTTAAGGGACTATATACCCTAAAATGATGACTACTGAGATTCATAACTCCTACTGTGTTTCAGTTAAGAAACAAAACAAATGACAGACATACATACACACATATAAAAAGCCTAGAGACTTTTTCTCATGAAATATTTAGTACCAATTGCTATATGATTCTATATTTGGGGGGGGAAGTACCTAGAAACTTTTAAATATGTTTAATAGCAATACTTGAATCTTATTCAATTTATTACTGTCATTTACTACACAGGAACTTCATTTTTAGTCATTTTTTTTTCATTGAGACAGTGTCTCACCATGTTTGTTGCCCCGGCTAGTCTCGAACCACTGGGCATAAGAAATTTCCTGCCTCAGCTTCATGAGCAGCTGGGATTACAAGTTTGTGCCACTGTGCCTGGCTCATACTTCGTTATTCTAAGGGACAAAGTATGCTCTCATGTTCTTTAGAATGGATATTGCATTTATCATGCTCATTATAAAAATTTAAACATATGCCATTGTCTATAGGTGTTTTCCTGAAAACCATCATATTATGTTTATATTATTGACTTCTTGATTTTTCAATGTGTTACATTTCCTCTCCAGCATGGAATGAGTGGATGGTACATCTTTAAGATAAAACTGCAATGAAAAAAAAAAGTAATCCTTTTGATCCATGTAGGATGGTCAGCAAAGTTCTTTTCTGACAGCAGATAAACAGGTCTTCCCCATATAATTGTTCAGCTGAAGGAAATATCTATGGATGGGTATCTGATGAATACCTATTATATATTCTAAACCATTAAATATGCTAATATCCATCCCAGGATCAAGGCCAACCAACATTTATATACATGATTGATATTTTATTGGCTTCCTATAAAATCGATCTTTCTCCTCCACCCTCCAACACCCACCCATGGAGTCTTCTGAATTATGGTTTGGAGTGGTGCTATTAGCCGATATCTAAGAAGGCTATAGAAAAGAGATCTATAAAACCTTGTGGGGCCTTCTGTAAAGACGTTGTTATGATCTTTGTCATTGGATTACAGTGTCCCTTTTGTGAGTACCTTTTCTGTGAGAAATGATTTGCTGCTTTGTGAATTTAGTAACAGGAGCAATTGGATTTCTTCCGAGCGGTTGATTTTTTTTTTTTTTTGTCTCACTGATATTTGGCTTGTAAACTGATTGGATTTCTCTCATGAGAAGTCAGAATATTGAATCTTATGGTAAATAATCTGGTATTACTGTTATATCTGGCTCAGTTTTAACTCTGTACTTTGTTTTTCAGTATGCTTATTTCCATTTTTTCCAAATTTATGTTATATTAGTATGTTTTAAATCTATTTGGAAGCCACCCTTTGTCCATTTTGGAAAAGGCAAAACAAACAAACAAACAAAAAAACAAAAAAACCCCACACAGATTAGTTGAGAAAGCCTCACAGAAGGCAATATGATAGAGTAAGGAGACCGACTGCAGACAGACGTGGCTTTGAATTTTGTCTCCATTTAGTAATAATGGGATTTTGAATTATATATTTTGACCTTTCTGATTTTCACCTAACTCATTTGTATAATGAGAATAAGGTTAGCTACATTTTTAAATGAATCTGAAAATTTTAAAAAAGATTAAGTGACATTTGTAGAGTGTCTTCATGGTGCCTCAGTGGTGCACAGGATTAGGATAACTTTAAAATGTATCATTCCAACTCAGATGGTTTGGAGAGTTTAATGGGGCACTATTAGTAATCATGCTGGGACAACCAGCTTAAAATCAGGTCTGTTCTAAGCAAAGATATGTGGGCATCTTGTATATAGAAAACTATAAATGTCTTTATGCTCACATTCACTATCAAGGATCACCTTATTTGTGTGTGTGTATACATTTTTTTTCCTGCAGAGAATAACATAAGCCAAACTATCTTTAGTGGGAGATTTACATTGATTCTGGCCTTCGCATAAATTTGCTTTGATAAAGTTTGCAGCAGGAAGCAAGGCTCCAAGTATAAGGTTGGAGTTAGGTGAAAACTCTAGTGAATGATCAAGGACGTGTAAAGCAGAGACCGAGAGCTAACGAATTTAGGATATCAACTTATCCAAGAACAGGGAACATTTATCAGAGGCCCATTTAGCAAAATTAGGACCTGAGGTTGTAGTCCAATGTCAGATAATTCTGAGGTCAGGTCTGGCTTAAGGGACTACAAGGCTAAGCATATAAGTGGAGATAAAAGGACCCCTGTTCTGGGAGAGATGGACGCAGGGGCCAGAAATCTGGCCTGATGAATTAGACAGCTCTGGTTCATACATTGATTTTTTTTGTCTAAGCTGAATGTGACCTTGGGCAAATTATTTAAACTATCTCAGCCCCTAGTTCTAGATCTTGAAATGCGGATAATAATGCCTATGCCACAGATTGCCTTACAGACTGAAAAGTACTTAAAATAGTGCCTGGTCCCCGGTAGGCTGTCCATAAATCATCGTCATCCTCATCATCATGTCTGTGTATGATGCCTGCATTCTGTAAGCTGATTCAGTGTGTGCCACTGTTAGGAAAAATAACATGAGAGTAACTTCTTAATTTTCAGGAAACCCAAATTTGGGATATTCTCCGTTGACAGTTTCTCTGAGATCCATGTTTTCCCCTTTGGTGTTTGCTGCTCCTTGTTGGCCAGTGGGGGGCAACAGATAACAAAACAAATGAACAAGCTGCATAAACATTTTGTGCCATTCTTCCCAAATCAACCCATTCTAAGTGGTAACTACTTGGGCAAGTTTAAAAACCAGTGTCTGATTTAGAACACCGTGTTTGTGACATCGTGAATTCTTGTTTTAGCAGAAGTCTCTTGAAGCCCTAATTCTTCAGGCTTCATTTTCTCCACCTGCCAAAGCCATGGGATAGACTAAGGTATATCTGAGTTCCTTGTCATTCCCAAGAAGGGTGTCATCTTCTAAATATGGAAAGTCGTTTTTCCATCTTCTAAATATGGAAAGTCGTTTTTCCGTCTTCTAAATATGGAAAGTCGTTTTCCTAAATATGGAAAGTCATCTTCTAAATATGGAAAGTCCTTTTCCTTCTAAATATGAAAAGCACAGTTCCTGTGCTATGTGTCTATACCTTTACTGAATTCCTGACTCCACTGTTATGTCAAAAATCTCTCAGGATGGCGTATTTCACTTTTAAAGGTAAACTGAAGGAGGTAGTAAAATTATTTTCAGTTGTAAGAAAGTACATCCAATAGCACTATATAGAGATGGAAAGGTCACAAAACAAGTATTTTCAGAATCAGTGCTTTTCCCCCCATAACCCACCTTCTAATCCTCAATGTTTTGTTTACCATACTGTCCTCAAGTTCAACTCTATCACGCTGGTGACCTGTATTGCCAGGCAGTAGCAATAGGCCTCTGGGGGCTCTACCTAACTCCATTCTTTGTTGTGGAGAAATGTTTCTTCATACATAAGAAACTAAGCATGTCCATCTGGGCTTAACTGAGATCCTGAAAGCTCTCTGAGTGCATGTTGATGGTCTCATTTTAAAGTCCCCGTTGTATCATGGGGACACATCACAGGAACACAAATCACTGTTAGCGAGTGCATTCTTCCAAACTCAGCCCAAGTCTCTCGGAAAATTTAGCCACTTTTAGCTGCTTCTCATGAAGCCTGTTTTATGAGAAAAATTATTAAAACATGAATTTTAAGCTTTTTTGTTCTCTGTTGTGATTTCTTTGAAACTTTGAGCTTATATTCAGTCAGACATATAGTCCAGTGTCTGCTTCTGTTGGCATCTTCCTGATGAATATATTTGGTCCATTTGTTAAACTAGCACCATTTAGCAAGTTAAGTACCTAACTAGCATGCTAAATTAAGTAACTAATTTAGAATCAAACCCTTTGCATCACACCTCCTCCCCAAAGCCTTCCTGGGCTACCCTTGCTGTTTATTTTAGACATGAATATTAATGTATATGGAAGCGCTATGCAAATGTGAGCGGCTGTTGCCAATTTTTATCTTCCCTAGACAACTCTGCCACATAAAACATTTGTCACAAGTGAATCAGTGTATGTTCATTGATTGATGAGTGCTATTTTTGTCTTCCTAATATTCTTGATTCATGTGTTTTCATACATACCGATCAGTGATTCATATATGGTGATCTTATCTCCATGAAAGACTATACATGTTCTGAGAGGAGGGTAGGGACCAGACTGTATCTACTCTTTTGAGCAAGATTTAGTAAGAGTCTGCATTTTGTATGTTTTCTAAAACTTTGGCTACTGGAAGATTGCAGGTCTTTGGGGCAGGCAATCTTCTGTTGGTGTGACTCCCCTCTTGGCCATGAACATTTGGTTTTCTTATACCAGTAGACCTTGACCTAACATTTCATAAGGCTGGATCCAGAGATTATAGTTGCTCTTCACTACTGCAGTTTCAAATGTAGCCAGAAGGGAGAGAAACTCAGAACATACTCCTCACCTATCCATGGTTTCTCTTTCCTAGCTTTCAATTACCTGCATTCAACTGCAGTCCAAAAATAGGTGAGTACAGCACAGTAAGATTTTGAGAGAGAAATAACTTTTATTACAGTATTGTTACAATTATTCTATTTTATTAGTTATTAATCTCTTACTGTGTCTAATTTATAAATCAAACTTCATTATAGGTATGTATGTATAGGAAAAAATGTAGTATAGATATGGTTTGCTATTATCCACAGTTTCAGGCATTCACGGAGGGCCTTGGAATGTACCCCATGTAGATAAGGGTGACTACTGTAATTTAGTCTCCTCCACTTCCTTTTCCTGGTGGTGCCTTGAATTGTGAACTTTTTAATATCCTAGAACAGAAGTAGGTCAAAATGTTAGTTAAGAAACTGAGTATGTTAGACATGGGTCACTGGCTTTCAAAGTGATTCCTAACAATTGACATCTCTTTGATTTTGGTATAATGAAACTGAAGTATAAAATAAGTTGCCCATTTGGGCTATGATGCATCATAGAGTAGGTTAATGAGAATATGCTGGCTGAAGAGTCTATACTAGATCTTACTTGGGAGGAACGAAGGAGAATCAGCGCCATATGCAGTAGAATCCATCGTCTGACCATTATTCGTCTAATAAGAAGCGGGACAACCAACAAGAAGCAGAAATTCTTTAAGGGGTTTGATGAAGTGCCCTGTCTTGTGCCAATAGAATTCTGATTCCAGGACCTATTTGATTTGTAGAATAACAAAATAATTTTTTAGCACTATCTATATTCCAAGTGCACCATAGCACATGTTGTCCTCAGAAAACCCTGTACATCCTGTACAGCTGATGTTTCCTTGCAAAACGTAAAATTACTTTTATTTTTCTTCCTGTTTATTATAAATTGACATAAACACATTTGGCTATTCAAGGTTATTAGATTTTTTTAATTGGTGGTTTTTGTTGTTTTTTAATAGCAGGGACCTACAGTTATTGAAGGTAGGTGAGAGTTACATGTGTCTTCCTTCATAACCTTGCTGCCATTCACAAGTATATTTTGGACCAAATCCTACTACACATAAATATATTTATTGGAAGGAAAGTATGAAATTAGTTATGCACCACACTAGGTAAACAGTGACATCCAGCATTCCCTTATTTAAGGATTCTGCCCCCAGCATGTATGAAAGATTGATTGTGACAAACACAACAGTTACTCTAGAGGCATGAGGTAAGAGTCTATACTAGATCTTACTTAGGAGGAATTACAGTAATGTAATTTATAATCAGCATTGATAACCAGAATCTTCCAAAATAGTGGTTGGATTAGAGACTCTTTAAAAAACAAAGCTTAAGTCCCACCTCAAAGGTCCAGTCTTTGTATAACTTGTTGATAGAATAGTATGTTTAGTAGTTTGAATAATATTTCCAGCCAATCCAAGGAATTCAAGTACAACAAAATTCACCAATGAAAATCCATACGAAAAATCTGTTTTATGTTAATTAATAAAACCTCTCTTCCCGAGTAGAGATAAGACAGCTGAAGTATTTGTTGTAGCTATTATAATGCTTAGATTATATGAGAGCAAACCCAATTCAGACAAGTAATTACCTTGGGTTGGTTGTAAATTAAAACTCTATTTCTTACACCATCTCTCTCTCTCTCTGTTTCTCTCTCTCTCTCTCTCTCACACACACACACACACACACACACACACACAAATACCACTGTGCTTAAGTATTTGACAGTAAATTACAGACATCAAAATACCATATTATAGGTGAGGACCATTAGGATCAGGTAGCTTCCTCTGGGTTTACAACCAGTAATTCAGAGAGGAGAGGAATGACCTCATGGCTTTGGACATATTCACATATTTTCTTTATACCATGTCAGGTATCCGAAGCTTATTCTATCTCAGGGTGCTAAAACCCAAGTAACCATATTTAATGTACTAAGAACACTGTACTGTGCTTTACCAAGAAGGATATTCTGAGAACTTCTGTAAAATATATACCTACTGTGTGTGCTGTCTTGGGGCATACAGAGACTTCTCTGCTAGTGAGTCAGTTTGCTCTCTGTGGAAATGAGGAAGGATCTAGCGGAAGGGCATGGAGATCATTCTGTGGGAGTCACAGACTCCCACAGAATGCTGAATCAGGGGGCAGCCAGCATTCTTAGGCTGGAAAAAGTTGTGAAACAGTGAGAGGAGATGGGAATCTAAAGCACAGAGCTGGACCTTGAACAGAAGAGGCATGTTATGGCATCATCTTCTGCTGCTTGGTCTAAGTGATGGTGGGTTTAGTTCTTTGGTGATCTGCAAAAGAAAGCTGACAGATCTCAATGGGAATCTGCGGAATATTTAGTTCTATTTCAGAAAGAGGGCACTGCATCATTTCTATTTCAGATCGTTGCCTGCCAATGGTAATAGCTTCACACTGGAAAGAATTTTTTTTTTATTATTATGGTTAAATGTACAAGACTATTTTGTAAATGATCTTTCCCAACTCATTTTATTGAGGTCTGATCGTTGTCATAAAGTAAATACTTAGGATATAATATAGAATTATATTTGCATATACAGTTCTCCATGGAAGTGTATCAAAAGGTTATATATATTAGCTGATCATCTTTTTTAATGAGAACAGAATCAGAAATTGTATGCTATTTGTAAATACTCTTAGAAGATATAAGAAAGGGTCACTTTCTTCACTGCTTTTAATATAGAAATTTATGATATTTATTGTAAGTGTTTTTTCTCACTCATTCTTTAAACACATACTTTTGTTGAAAACATAAATTATTTGACAGATTATAACACAAGAATTTGATTTGGTAGTCTTTCTTATCTAATGTTAAAAGTATTTGGGGGAACCTTTTTTTCACCCATCTCTGAATGTTCGTCCTCCATACAGAAGGTGACTGAATTGGCAGTCATTACTGAAAGAAACATCAAATTTCCCATTCTCTATTCTGCCCCACTGACGTGTGGATGTGTTACAGTACTTGGTTTCATACTCTTTAAACATTCTGCTAGCTCTTCTTACTGAACCGAGTGATAAGCTCTTTGGGAGGACTTGGCTAATTTCAGTTTGTAAGCACGTTCAATCTGAGATTACTCTAAACATTTAGAGAATGTTTATCTCCTGGAAAGTAATCAGCCTATTGCAGACTTCTTTTCTTTCTTTTTTCAGCCTTTATGGAAGGGCCTGATTAATTTTCTTTTTCCCTTTCAAGTAACACATAGAATGAGTATGTGTGTGTGTGTAAGTGTGCATGCATATGCATGATTGCATATACCATGCATATAGAAACACACACTTTCTCTCTCTCTCTCTTCCCAAATTCATTCATCTTCTGAAATCAAATTAGAAGAGAAAACACTCATGCCTTAATTAATCCTAGCCTTAGGAAGATCAGTGGCAACAGAAATGAGAGACTATGTGGACCCAGGATGGAAATTTCTGGCCTGGTCCACTGTCTACCCTGAATTGAAGACTCTTTGACTCCTAGGTTTCTATTATTTCAACTACACTTATGCTTCCTCTGAAGACTATTAGAATTCCAAGATTCCATAGTAATACAAACCTCATAGGAATTATCCTTGTCAATAAAGGAGAATAACAAATTTTATTCAGTAATTTTGATATTTTAAAAGGTGGAAGCCACAGATAGTATCATTTTTGCATTTTAACCAATTGTAATTGTTAACAAAACACCTTCTTCTGTTTACTTTCAAAGTGTCTCAGTTTAGATGATAAACTATAGCATCACCCTAGCTGTGGATCATGATGTTTCCCTCCTAGAGTCATATTTTTATTATTTAAATGTAGACGATCTTTCTTGACCAAGTGATGTGTACATCAGACCTTATCCATTATTCTGTTGGTATCAGAGTGTAGCCCCCAACTTCCTGTCTCCCTGTCTCTCATGCCAGCCCCCAGTACCTCCTGGGTTCAGGGTTCAGTATTTAACTGGCCTCTCCCTCCACTCTGTCCACTCCTAGTCATTCAGTAAACACATAATTCTTTTCAAGATTCTGAAAGACTTTGTGGCAAGCAACTACAAAGGAATTGAAAAGGAGTTAACAAAATAAAAACTATGAATAAGTTTCAAAATGTGGTAGAAATCTTTAAACCTGTTACTTGACATTTTTAGTGAAATACGAACAATGCTAGATTTTCATTCTCACTAAAATAATATATTTAACATTTACTATGTCATAAGTGTGCTTCTGAGTTCCCTGTAAATGTTAATTTATTTAAATTATGGAACAGTCTTAAGGGGTTGGTACTATTATGTGCCATTTTAATTTTCACTTGACAAATGAAGAAACTAAAGCTCAGAGGTTAATTAATTTACCCACTAAAAACAAGTGTTGAAGGTGAGCTTTAATCTTGATAATCTGGCTCAGAAGTCTATGATCCTATCTGTAACCCAGTAGTTTAAAGTGTAGTCCCTCCAGTATGGGAACATCAACATCACCTGGGAATCTGTTGCATCAGAAACTCTTCGGGAGGAACCCATCAGCAAACTATAGGTGGTGCTCATTCATGTTTGAGAAATGCACATCTTTCAATTCTTTTTGTGTTAAAAAAAAGTGATTAATACATCTGTAGTATTTATTTATGAGTGATCAAAAGTTACTTTAGAAAATTTGGAAAAATATATAAAAGTTTAAAACTGAAAATTGAACTGGTGGCCATTATGATGATTATAATTTTATAATTTGCTTGTATTTGCTTAATGTATTGTGAAAACCTTTTTAGGCATTGACAATTTTTTCTTAAATTTTTTATTTCTATAGGTTTTTGGGGAACAGGTAGTATTTGGTTACCTGAGTAAGTTCTTCAGTGGTGATTTGTGAGATTTTGGTGCACCCATTACCTGAGCAGTATACACTGACCTCAATTTGTAGCCTTTTACTCCTCACCCCCTTCCCACACTTTCCCCCCGAGTCCTCAAAGGCATTGACAATTTTAAAATATTATTGTAAATGATTCCCTGCATTTCCAACATGCAGATGTTTTATTTCTATGTGGGATTTATTGGTTTTTTAATGTTTTTGAGATTTTGTTTAATTGCAACATAACTCATATACCATATTACATTGTCTCTATGTCCAAAAGAATCTGCAACTGGAGATCAGAAGAAAATTCACTTACATTTTCTTGTAATTTCTTCATGCATTTGATCTTTATGTTTAATTCTTTAACCTCCATAGCATTTGTTTTATTGTGATATAAGATGTAGATCTAATTTTTAAAAACTAAAAAAAAAGTAATTACCCAAGTGTAATTAACTAATTCATTCCTTGTCATTCTTTAAAAAAGCCTAGCAAAATAACTGGGTATGGTTTAGTAAATATTTGTTAAATAAATGAGTTTCATTAGACATCTCCAAATCTCAGAATTTCCCTGTTGTTTTAATGAAGGTTTCAGTTTCCTTACCCCCTTTTCTAATTTTGCAAATTCTGACGTGGAGCATCAGTTAATTGCCCTTGGGTCTGTAGATCTTTCACCTCATAGAGGAAATCCAGTTTGTTGCCCATACCCACACTTTCTTGCCTAACACAGTGACTCTGATGGCCCGTCCTGTGAAGATTACTCCTTCCCTAACAGAATCTCAGTTGCATGTGAGCTTCACCTTGAGGGAAGATGGAAACTAATATCCATTTGGTGTTCTACAGTTTATGCTTTCACAAGCATGGATCTCATCTTCACAGGGATATCCAGAGGTATTGGAGCAGATATTAATTAATACCACTTAGCACAGCGACTCCCATCACCACCACCACCATCATCATTGCCATTATCCTCAGAGCTAAGAGTGAGCATTTTGGTGTGACAATTTTTAATGCCATACGGTTTTACGTGTTCTCCCTGTAATAGCTTGTCTAATTTGTATAAAAACTCAAGTTTTCATGGTGGCACAGAAGTGGAGGAAGTTGGCTAAACTCACTTAGCAAGGAAGGAGAAAACATCAGTATTTTGTAGATGTACCATCTAGTAAATGCTTATCACTAACTCTACAAAATATGTACTAAAATTCTTATTGAATTGATGTAATTTAACCTTATTTATAAGGCATATAACATTCAGGGGGTTAATTAATTTGTCCAAGGACAAATGGCTAGCTGTTTTGTAAGAGAGCTGCAGCTAAACTCAGAGGTTCTGATTATAAAATTTTTAGCAACTTCAAAAAGGAAGTGGCCTATGGGAGAATAGCCCAGAGAGTCCACATTTGAAACTAGATTTCAGTCCTTCTACTGACATGCATTACCTTTTTGTCCTTCAATTCATTCAAATTTTCTAAGCCTGTTTCTACAAGTATAAAATGGAGAGAATATTACTGTATTTCTAGGAGAAATTGTGAGACTAAAGTAACATTTAAAGTGCCTAAAAATCTGCCTGGCAGACAATTGTGCCCCCGCATATCCCAATGAACAACATATTTTATTAAAACAGTAGATGTTTTGGGTGAGCTGACTTGTGGATCTCATGTGGGTACTGACATAGCAAGGAAAAAAATTACTTTAGTGCATTTATTATTCATCCTCTACCCTCATCGAGTGATAGAGATTTGTAGAAAATCTAGTTCCAAATGTTTCCTCCTATTCTTTGCTTCTGGAGTCTTCTGCTATAATTACAGTCCAAAACCAGTAACAGGAGAACTTCTGAAGGTATGGAAATCAAGCATTATTCTACCAGGAAATAATACTCCTCTGTCTGAAAGTTTCCAAATTTGTTCCTAAAAAGTCATCTCATTTTTATATCTCTTTTCCAGTATTCTCCAAAACCTCCCATCCTACCACCGCCTCCCTTTTGGTCTGTTGCAGAATTTTCTAGCTGCAGCAGCAACACATTTTGTCACCAATTTGAAATTAATATTTTTAAATGAACTGGCTGAACTGGAGTTAAAAATATATATATTCTATTCATAATTCTGTCACCCTTACCCTATGCCTATCCCTGGAAGATTTCAGGCTAATGGTTTTTCCATGTCTTTTTGACCAGTGGGGTTTGGGGGCTCCAGTCTGCTAGTTATCATATTTTTAAGACTTTTAAAGAGTATTTTTAAGACAGACTTGAGGAAAGGAGTTAAATGAGGGGTTATTTCAAAATTGCTTTAAAGGTGATGATTCTGATTGGGAGGCTGAAAAATAATTCCTTATTTTTTAGTAAATTTTTTCCCTGCTTTAATTAATTTCCAGTATAGACATTACTTGACTCAAACTCTTTGGTCTTTAAGTTTGAATTCTTTAGGTAAGTGCTATTTAAAAACCAGGCAGCATCAGCAGCACCTGGGAGTGATTAGATATTCAAATTCTTGGCCCTAATCTGCACCTCCCCAGCAGAGGTGGGGCTCAGGAATCAGTGACTTAAACCCTCATATTTCTTTTTATTTGTATAATATAGAAAATACAAGTGCAGTTTTGTTACATGGATTTATTGTGTAGTGTTGAAATCTGCGCTTTTACTATAACCATCCCGGAATAATGTTCATTGTACCCATTCAGTATTTTCTCATCTCTGACCCCTCTCCCACCCTTTCACCCTTCCAAATCTTAATATCTGTTATTCTATACTCTATGTCCGTGTGTACACATTGTTTAGCTCCCACTTAAAAGTGAGAACATGCAGTATTTGACTTTGTTTTTTAATTGTTTCAATTAAGATAATGGCCTCCAGTTCCATCCATGTTGCTGCAAAAGGTAGGATTTTTATTCTTTTTTTATCACTGAGTAGTATTCCATGGTGTATGAGGGCAAGAACCAAATCTGTTGTGCTTATTGTTTTGGCAGAGTAGATGTTCAATAAATACTTGTTTAATGAATGAACACCAAAGCAACATTTTATAAAATCCAGTCCTCTGTTGATGGACACTTAAACTAATGACCTATCTTTGATATCGTGAAGAGTGTTGTGATAAACATACAAGTACAGGTAGCTCTTTGATATAATTTCTTAATGATTAGTTTGCAATAGGTTGATGACTCAAAAAGCTTTCTACTTTCTAGGTTGGTGCCTACTGAGTTGAACTGCTCACCATTCTTCTCCCTAACCCTGTGTTTCTCCTCCCTTCTTTTGCTCCCTCACCATGAGACCTTTCCCGTGGCACCTTCCATGTCCTCTCTGTTATTGAGCTTCTGCTCATGGTCTCTGACTCAATGAAGATGTCAGCTCATTCGGGAAGCATTTCTTGGGTCTCAGTCTTCCCCTCCACTCTACTGACCTGTCCCGCCCCATGCATTTAGCATCTTTTATAGTGCTTTGGGGTTCATTCATTAAACAAATATTTATCGAGCATCTGCTGTTCAATACAATAAGCCAAAACAATAAGCACAACAGATTTGGTTCTTGCCACCATGGAGCTGTTATTTTATATGCTTGGGAAATGGAATTTCACTTATGTAACTTAACTCACTCTATGTCATCCTGTTGTCATTATTCTTGCCCGTTTTATGTCTTCCACCATATCAAAAGCTCCATGAGATCATCATACTCTTTCCTCCAGCCTCCCATCTCTGGCACCTGACCTACTGTTTGCACATGGTAGTTGTGTAATATATTTTAGACCCACAGAGGCTCCTCTACATTGTAACTAAACTGACCTCTGACATTGATTACTATGTGCCGCCTTCTAGTCTTTGGCCTTTGGGCTTCCATGGTGATCCATTCAGCATGACCTACCCCTCTTTTACAGCTGTTCTAGGCATTCCTGTCCTTCAAGAATCCATTCCCATTTATCTTCTTTATCCACAAAGCCTTTTCAGATTATTTTGACACATGCTGATCTCTTTCCACACTCTAGTCTGAATATTGCTTTGTATTATTCTGGAACTATTCAGTGACACATGTTTGTTAGGTTCATATTATACTAGGCATCATCCCTCTGCTGAGTTTTAAGCTGCCTGAGGACAAAAAATGAAAATGGAACTTGTTTAGTACTTAGTAAGAGTCTTGTCTATAAGTGCTGAATAAATCTGGATGAGGAAATGCACAGTAATGCACACACTAGTGACTCACTAAAACTCCATCTTTGACACTTTTAGAGACCATGGCTCATGTGTCCTGTCCATTGCTCAGAGTGAGTTACTGGTCTTCTATCAATACGGAGAATAATCCTCAAAAAGATAGACCACTGTATGCTCACCGAGGTTTTCTATTCTGGGCACCCAGAACCTTTACTTTTTATCTATTCATAATATTGATATCTATTTATAATATCAAGATTGTTTTTTTCCTTAGAATTTTAGGAAGCTGAAAATGCCTTTTGACTATGTCTAATGAACAAAATAATGCTTTTCTTGCATCTATGACATAGGTATTATTGTTGCCTGTATTCTTCAGAGAAAGCTATATATTATATATTGATTATAAAATATACTTCAAACAAATGAAGATAAACTTAAGTATTATTTCTGATGGTAATCTGCATTTTCCTCAGTAAAAAACTACAGATTGTCTCTGAATTACAATGGGACAACTTACAATTTTTTAACTTCACAATGGTGTGAAAATGATACGCCTTCCATAGAAACCATAATTTGAGTACCCATACACCTATTCTGTTTCTCACTTGCAGTGCAGTATTCAAGAAATTAGATAAGATATTCAATACTTATAAAACAGGATTTTTGTTGGATGATTTTGTCCAATGATAGGCTAAAGTAAGTGCTCTGAGCACCTTTAAAGTACACTAGGTTAAGTTATGATATTTGGTAGGTTAGGTATAATTTTCAACTTATGATATTTTTGATTTAGGATGAGTTTATTGGGGTATAACCCTATCATAAATCGAGGAGCATCTATAGTAATAATCTTTTTTTTTTTTTTTTTTTTTTTGAGACACAGTTTTGCTCTTGTTTCCCAGGCTGGAATGCAATGGTGCAATCTCAGTTCACTGCAACCTCTGCCTCCCGATTTCAAGCAATTCTCCTGCCTCAACCTCCCAAGTAGCTGGGATTACAGGCATGCACCACCATGCTTGGCTAATTTTGTATTTTTAGTAGAGATGGTGTTTCTCCATGTTGGTTAGGCTGGTCTTGAACTCCCAACCTCAGGTGATCCGCCTGCCTCAGCCTCCCAAAGTGCTGGAATTACAAGCATGAGCCACTGCACCTGGCCCTATAGTAATAACCTTTTATAAGAGTTGACTGGGTGGCAAGTGAACACTTCATCTAATTAGCACATCATTAGGCATGATTTTAAGCTCTTTATATATATTAAGACATTGAGTCTTTACAATGGTCCAAAGTGGTGGGCATTGTTATCCCAGTTTTATAAATGAGGAAACAGAGGCGCAGAGAAGTTAGATGACTTGCCCAAGGTCACAGAGCAGTAGGTGGTTGAGCTAAGATTCCAACCTTAGAAGAATTGCTCTACAGTTTTATTCCCTTTATATTGTTAAGCAATATGCTGTGTTTATCTCTTGTTCTTCTATATTCCAGTCTGTATGTCCCAGAGGGTCTTGGTCCTGCTATGATGCTTTCCTCTGATTACTGCATACAGGGCGTTTTTAGTTTGAACTTGTTGCTGAATGTTTCTAGCTTTATCATGTCATGGTTATGTGCTTTCAGTCTTTCTAGTGGTTGATTTCTCAAATTCATGTTGTTCTGCACAGTGTGATATTGGGAGAAGAAATTTCAGGTTCCTTTCAAGGGAAAGCGTTGAAAGGAGGGAGGTAAATTTAAAGTAGATCTTTCTTTTCTGAAGCCCCTAACACTTCCTCTGAAGTCCCTTTCTTCATTCCCATGCCTAGGCAATAAGCAATAGTTTAGCTCCTTTGTTTAATTAAAAGCTTGTATGTGTTACTTCTTCCTATAGGGGAAGCTTTGTATGAATAGGGCAGTACCATACATATCCACTTCAGAATGCAGTGCTCAGTTCCTGGCACACAGTAACCACTTAATATATATTTGATGAATTAGTATATGAATCAATATTGTGAATCACAAGTGAACCATACGATTTATTAATTCTTTAGAACATCAGCGAGTTTGTACACATGTGTATGTGTGCAGAAAAGAAAATTCGAATATCTATTTTTATTTTTATTTTTTTGAGACAGAGTCTCGCTCTGTCACCCAGGCTGGAGTGCAGCGGCATGATCTCAGCTCACTGCCACCTCCACCTCCCAGGTTCAAGCCATTCTGCTGCCTCAGCCTCCTGAGTAGCTGGAACTACAGGCACATGCCACCATGCCCAGCTATTTTTTTGTATTTTTAGTAGGGACAGGGTTTCACCATGTTACCCAGGATGGTCTCAATCTCCTGACCTCCTCATCCACCCACCTCAGCCTCCCAAAGTGCTGGGATTACAGGCATGAGCCACTGTGCCCGGCCTAATATCTATTATTAACAAATTTTACCAAGCACCTGAGCATGCATGATAGTATCCTAGTTACACCCCAAAGTTAGGAAAAAAGACACGGTAGTAGCTTTTTTTGAATTCCTTATGATTTAAAGCACGAAAACAGTGTTACTGATGAATTTGCACAAGACATGCTGAGAAAGAAGGACATTACATAGAAAAATAAGTGGGTATTACCTACTACTGTTCTGTGAGCCACAGGTATTTATTGTCCAAATGGATTTATGTGAAAGGTTTCTAATGGAAAGATAACAGACTTACGGCCTCTTCAGATAGAGGCATTAGTATTCTGATCCAAGAGCTTCAGGAGGCATTAGTTTACTTTGAATATTTTTATATCTTTTTACTACTGGGGCCTTCAGTATTGGAATAAATTGATGTCTAGAGTCCAAAAAAAGCTGTTTAGTGTGTGATAGTGGAAAATTAACTAATGCATTTGTCCTGCAGGCTTCTGGCTTTTACAGTTGTGCAAAATCAGTAGAATACCCACAGCCTCTTTTTTGAATGCCCAATATCTTCACTGGAAAGTAGGGAAATCTAATTACTGACCTCAAATGAATGGCATAAGGATTAATTTACATTTTCATATTTGAATTTCTGTTTCTGTCTCCAGTAGCATTTTCTAGGACTGAGAATAGTGAATGATCATCCCAGAATTCCCGAGTTATTTTTTTAGCCATGACCAGTGAGACCATCTGTGCACTATCTCCATCAAAATGGAGATTTAAGATTTATGAAGCAAAGGTGTTGTACTGTGAGGGTCTTGAAAAATGGGTGTGCTAAAAAGGAAATCCAAGGACATAGTTAACTTGGAATTCTGTAGCACTGAGTCTGAAAGTTCAAATTTCTGGCAACCCCTGGTCACATCAATCTAAATGATTATTATTTGAGGCATGTAGTAGGGCTACGTTGACCACAGAGTCTTAAAAGCAGTAAGAGATCAGCAAGTCCAATAATAGAATAATTTTGTTTCTTTCACATTTAGTTTTAAATTTGTATCCTGGGAACAGGGAAAAGAGAAGAGAAAGTCCTCTGGCATTTTCTCAGTTAATTTCTTCTCTAATTGCTGTTTGGCCTAGTTCTTTTTTTGTCTGTGTTCACTCCTTGCAGGCCTCTTGGCTGCTTTTGCATCTCAAGGGGGTAGCATATTCAGGACTCTACTTTCAAACATGTGTTTCTAAAAGGCAGAGTAAGACATCTGCCACCCACCCACTCTCCTGCCTACCAGGACATTCCTCATCTTCCTTTAGCTGGAGTATAAAATTAACCTCCTGCCCACACTCAGTGAAAGAGGCTGGATTTATTTTTTCTAAGCTGCCTTTTTCTTTCCTCCCCCCTACCCCCTGCCATTTCTCCTAATGGTAGAAAAATATAGAATCAGAGACAGATGAAGGTATAAAAGAAAAATATTAATATAAGACTTGTTTCCTTTTAATTGCATGGCAAATTCAGTTACCCATTATACTTTGATCTTGGAGTCCTGGTTTTGTGAGCTAACGTGTAATCTACCAACCTGACAGACTTTCCCTCTTTTGCCTCAGTGACTTCATGTTATATGGAACAGGAGTGGAATGGGAAAGATAACACTCTTGATGGTTGCAATAAGGGTTCTCAAACCTCTTTAGCTGGGGGAGGGGGAAGTTCCAGGTCTTAGAAAGCATGACACACAGGAACATACCAGAAGAGAACCATCCAGTAGAGATATTTTTTTCACCTCATGCAGAGATGCAGGAGTTACTAGTGAAGGCAATCAGAATGAATATGCCATCTACAAAACGTCACTTTGATATAAAAGGGAATAGATGAAAAGGAAACACAGGAAGAGCTGCTCACCCCTTCCCACTTGCCTAAAAACCAGGCATAAATTTCCCTTTGTGAAGGTTTCCTCCTCCTCTTTCCTGTATCAGGAGGAGAACAACCCTCATCAGCAGAGACAAGAAAGTAGGTTCTGAGATGAGTCTGCATAAAGAAATATTATTTAAAAATTCTTATCTTCTATTAGTTTTCCCATATATATACCTTCCCACAGTTTACTTGTCCCTACAAGCCCACACTCTTTTTCTTTTGTTTAATTCCTTCCCCACAATTTATTGCCCTTTGTTAAAATGGTATATTTCTTTTCTGTGTAGCCCCCATACACATAAAAATTTAAAACACCAATGAAATTTGTATGCCTTTCTCCTGTTAATCTGTCTTTTGTCAGTTTTATTAACAGACCTAATTCACAGAACCTGAGGGTAAAGGAAAAAATTTTCCTATCTACTGTACACTGGTGAGGAATTGTCATATGGCAACTTCCCTTTCCTGATTCAGGCACAGTTCTCTAGAAGTCATTTAGAAGTCTGGGTCTCAAATGAAATTTACCCCTTGTTATGGATTTTATTCTTTTAATCAACACACATTTGTTGAGCACCTTCATAATAAGGCTTACTTCTTTTACTTATGTAGTTGACAATCTAGTAGATGGAAATTCTTAGGGTCTATAGAGACTTATAGGTTTACTCCAGTAAAAATTACTATACAAACAGAAGATATCATGTCGTCCATCAACCTGTCTGTCATCTGTCTTTCTATCTGCTTATAGAATGCTGTGTTTGGACATAAAGTGACCCAATTTTATAAAGTACTAATAAATGTTTGACCTTCCTGATCATAAAGTTATTCTATAAAATAAAGTTTTATAGCTAGGAATGGATACTCTTTTTTTTTTTTTTGAGACGGAGAGTCATTCTGTCACCCAGGATGGGGTACAGTGGTGAAATCTCGGCTCACTGCAGCCTCCACCTCTTCAGTCCAAGTGATTCTCATGCCTCAGCCTCCCAAGTAGCTGGGATTACAGGCACACAACACCACGCCTGGCTAACTTTTGTATTTTTAGTAGAGACGGGGTTTTGCCATATTGGCCAGGTTGGTCTCGAACTCCTGATCTCAGGTGATCCATCCACCTCCGCCTCGCAAAGTGCTGGGATTACAGGCGTGAACCACCACACCTGGCCAAAGGTAGGAATGGATATTCTGATATCTTGTTGTATTCATCTCTTTTTATGCTGCTGATAAAGACATACCTGAGACTGAGTAATCTATTAAAAAAAAAAGCACAAAGAGCTGTAATGGACTCACCGTTCCATGTGGCTGAGGAGGCCTCACAATCATGGCAGAAGGCAAAAGGCACATCTTACATGGTGGTAGGCAAGAGAGAATAAGAACCAAGTGAAAGGCAACCATCAGATCTCATGAGACTTACTCACTACCACAAGAACAATATGGGGAAAACTACCCCAGGATTCAATTATGTCCTGCTGGGGCCCTCCCACAACACATGAGAATTATGGGAGCTATAATTCAAGATGAGATTTGGGTAGGGACACAGCCAAACCATATCCCTTGTAAAAAGTGCAGGGTGGCAGTTTTGAAACAAATATACAAAACAAACAGATGTATAGGGATTCTACTTCCTAGCAGTTAAGTTACACCTACTTGGCCTGCCTAATTCAGATAATTTTTAAGGAGGAGAATCCATTTATTAAAAGAGGTAAATGCATTTCTGATTCTCTGGAAAGAGTTTCATTAGAACATTACCTGGCATTATAATTTAATGGCATTTCTGATTCTTCCTCTAATATTTCCAATCCGGATTACTAAACCATTGTTCTCTTTTGGCTAGTGGTTGTCAAATTTGAATGTGTGTTAAAATCACCTGGAGGGCTTGTTAAAACACAGATTGCTGGCTCCTACCCCCAGAATTTCTGATAGGTTAGGAATGGAGCTAAGATTTTACATTTCTGGGTGATGCTGATGCTGCTGATTAAGGTACCACACTTTGAGATCCACTGCTGAAGGTCACAACAAGCCCCGATTATAAGTTTGGATACAATTAGCTCCTTTTTGTGGATGCCTGAGCAGTTTAGCATTCATTTGCAGATTTTCACTTCTACCTAACATTGGGCTCCATGACCTTAAAGCATTGCGAGAACTGAGGGGTAGGGATCTCCCAGAAATATTTGATTTCAGTGTGACTTGTCAAAGCGTCACTTTGCCTAAAAGTACAAACGTATTAGGTGAGTCAAGATCCACTTGACCATAATGGACAACTGGAGAAGTTATTGATGTAATTGACCTGATCTGTCAGCATATTTGTTAGAAGTCAAGAGTTGTTAAATCTAATAGTGCCTCACTGCATTACATGGGAATCTGGGCCTTAATGCTGCATTCCTTAGTGAAGTTCTTTGGCTTGTTAGGAAAGGGCAATAGTAAACATACATTATACGATGGATATTGGACTGTTTTTGGAGGAGTTACAAGATCACATGCACTAAACATGCATCTCCCTTTTAACTTAGCAGCTGTAATCTACATGATGCATGAAATGCCTCTACCTATGTTACTTGTGGTGCATTTTCTCGAGGTTTTGAGTTTTCACTCAAATTTATTGTATGTCCTTGAGCAAGTTTCTTATTGCCTCCAACTTGGCTTCATTTTCCTTCTCTGTTAAAGGGATAATAATACCTGCCATTAATTAGGGTTGATTTGAAAATGAAATCAGATAGCCTGTAAAATGACTGGTATATAATAGACACTTAATTCTTCTCTTTCTTTTTTTATGTCATTTGCTTAACATTAAAACAAAATAAAATTTAATTGACATTTCCTAATTTCAAACATAATTGGAAAGATTCTTTGGTGTCATGATGTTTCAAAGTTGTTTTCAAGTGTCAGACTAGAGGCTCTCCTAGTTTAAAGATGTAAACTTTAAATTTTGATTCCTTACCCTGTATCATGCTTTCTGCTCCATCTCAACAGAATGACAATGACCAGGGTCTAACTGTCTACAACTACCACAAATTCTTATACCATTTATCATTCTTAAGGTAGCAAGTTTGAAGGTGTGTTATGGTTATGACAGGTACTGATAACTTACCAAGTTCCACTGTGATAAAACCAAGTGTTTACCTTGTCATGAATCATTCAAGCTGTTTGGAATATGTTCTTGTCTTTGATGTGGGTGCTACCTGGAGGCAGGAATATGGAGAATGGTTCTAATTGGGTGAGTTGGGGAAGTATTTGAATTGTGCCCTAATGCCCCAAATCTATAAGAAATGGACATGACTGAGGGAAGTTCTCTGCTGCTTTGTAAGTTTCCAAGACACTTATTTACTGAGTCCCTTGGGAACGCAGTGGGAAGCATCTACTCTAGGACACTAGATCTTACTTACCCTCATGTTCCCAGTGGTTATCCCAATGTCCACACAGTAAGGGCTCAATGGTTATTTTTTAATAAAAGAGCTTATTAAAATAGCACAGTGGTCTTGGAATTTCTACACAATCCCAAATGATCCAAGAATCTCATGAAAGGCTGGCAAACAATTTTTTCGAAGACCTCTTCAAAGTTGCGGTAAAGCATGGAACATCCTATAGAGACCAAGGCCTTGTGGAGTTTATTAGTTGCTCAGCTCTGTAGTGGACTGAGAGTCTATCCTTATGGTGATTACTGGAGAGCACTGCTGCCTGCTGTGCACCATAGTAACATGGTTGCTGAAGAATCGTCGCTCTTTCGGAACAGAATGTTAGAGCAGGACCTTAGAGGTTGCCCAGGGCAAGCTCCTCGTTGTACAGAGGAGGGAATTCACTTCCCTCATAGGCAGACTGTTTTCTGGCACAGAAATGCCTCCCAGTACCTTTCCCTACCTTGTAATGAACCCAATCGTAAGTTCTCTAATTTAGTACAAATAATCATTAGGACAGGCTCTGCAGAGGGGACTGTTAATGGTGGTTCTTGACCCTGAC
Organism: Pan troglodytes; assembly: GCF_028858775.2. Taxonomy (NCBI): domain Eukaryota; kingdom Metazoa; phylum Chordata; class Mammalia; order Primates; family Hominidae; genus Pan; species Pan troglodytes. The sequence continues at coordinate 43,852,728 of NC_072405.2, forward strand.
AGTTGCTTGTTGCTGAGGCTCACCATGATTGGTAGTTGCAATAGTCCTCCCATTTCCTGAGGCCACTAGCACTGACTTGTTGGCCATGAGATTCCGTCCCTTTTCCCTTCAACAAAGAATCTTTAATTAATAGCATCTAAAGGAAAGCAAGAGAAAAGAAAGCCCTCACTCTTGCCACTAAGGAAAACAAAGAAGCCGATTAAAAATAACGAGACACTTCTAGCTGGATGAAAAGAGGTGTGCTGAGAGCACAGCCCAGGGATACTGGAAGTGGTTGGTACACATTCAGAGCCAGAGAGGTGCTCCAAGTGGATATCAATGAAACAAAACCAAGCAAGTAACCTTTTTAAGGCCATTGTGCCTTATGCAAGCCTCAGATTTTACTGGGTTTTCCTGTTGTTTCTTATTATCAAAATTTCTACACAATCCAAAATGATCCAAGAATCTCATGAAAGGCTGGTAAACAACTTTCTTCGAAGACGTCTTGAAATTGGCAATAAAGCATGGAGCATCCTATAAAGACCAAGACATTGTGGGGTTTATGAGTTGATCAGCTCTGTAGTGGATGCAGTGGCATTTTAATTATCTAAGTATAAAAACAACTTTTCTCCTCCCTGTTTTTTGTGCCTCCTTTATTTCTCCCTTGACCTCCACTCCCACACATGTATGGGGAAGACATTTCAGAATGTCCATGAGCTGGTTGATTATCTCCATTGAAGTCATTGATTGATGTATTAATAACTCGTTTTTCTTTTTCCTGGCTCTTTTGTGGTATAAGGGGAAGAAGGGGGTTACTGGACAGGTTAATTGATCTGACTGCATAAATAATTCTGGCTCCTTAAGGATTAACACAATTTGTTTCCTTAGTGCAGGCAAAAGACTTTTGCATTTACTCATCTGGGGTGTCTTGGTCAGTTAGGTGAGGGTGGAGAATTTCAGGCAGCCATCCCAGACATGTAACCGGAAATGATATTGTTGCCAATAACAAGGAAAAGCAGGCTAATAACATTTCAATTTTAAAATTTTTGGCCCCATTTTTCTTTCATGGTGAAATGTTATTGAAGTATAACTGCTTGTTGAACACACATTAATCCTGGAATTGGTGTTGAATCCAATCACACATAGCTGAATTTGCTGGGCAGACTGCACAAGCCTTTTGACATTTGAGGCCAAATGTTCAAATCACAAAGCTGAAGGTCATGGAATGTATTAGACAGGGAAGAATTAAGAAGATTCATAGCCTCTGCAATTTCTAGCACAGTCTTTATAAACCTGTCACCATCACCAATGCATTATTCATCAGATTAGGTGAAGGAAATGTTTGTTTGTTTTTAAATCATACTTCATTATGGAGGATGGTGGAGTCAACTTGTATTGTCAAATGGGAAAGCATCTTATTTCAAACTTGGGCCCTTTCTGTTTCGCTAATGAGCCTTGTGTTTTGATTTCTAACATATTGTCGCATATATTTTTAGCTTGATTTTATGCCATCGGACAATCCTATAACTGAAAAACATTTGCATGAACATGGCTCATTAGGTATTTTTAGACCTGCTGTGGCCTTTAGACAAGTGTAACTAAACTGGAGGGGTCTAACCTTGCCGGATTCGGCTCCACGGTTCATCATCTCTGAAAGTGACTAGAGCAATTAGTGAGTGTCAACCAGCCCACCTGAGCAAAAGAGCCAGTCTCTAAATGATTTGGAAGTTTGGAGTGAAGGGAAACAATAAGCTTACTTTTACATACACAAACTCCAAATGTACCAACTTGAATGATCACTTTCTATTTACTCCCAGAAAAATTAAAGGCCTCTTAACTGGGCAGTGTGATGCCAGATATTAGCTCTGCTGCTTGCTTGCTGAGAATGGGGGTAGGGGGGCAGCATTCAGTGTTCAAAACATTCCTGAGGCTTGCTTTCCCTAGAAGAGGTTATAATCTCCCCAGGGAGGCTTTCTTGACAGCTTGAGAGACAGCAGAGTGGAGCCAACTCAGGAATCCTCATGGAAATGTAGGTTAGAACAAACTGCACATCAGGAAATATTCCAGATGCTGCAACATAAAATGTAAAGCCTGAACTTGTTAACTGGAAATTACACCAGGACCACAAAACCTCTGCAATACACATGGCTTCATCAAATTCTTCGAAATCCCCTGGGTAAGGTAAAGTTTAGACCAAGGAAATGCAGTAGCTACAGTGCTAAACCACAATGCCAATTAATTTTTATTCATTGATTTTTGAAAGCATGTTTTATTTATCACTCCTACATCTTTTACTCCTTTTGTTTAGAGCATGATGCAGAGTTCTTTAAAGATCTGCAAGCTGCTTGAAGCCTTTGCACACATGTTGGAGACAATTTTCTTTATCTATCTCTATCTGGCTGGTTTTTTTGTTTGTTTGTTTTGTTTTTCTTCCTTGCTGTGTTCTGGGCATATGCCCTTCAGGCTAATTTCAATCACCCTGACCTTCAGCACATTTAGAAAGCTCATTTGTCCTCACCATCAGCAACAGTGAATTACTCTATTTATGTTTTTCTAACTTCCTCCATCCAGTGGTCTATTTGGAAAGCAAAACAGGGCATGTGATCAGGGCGATTCTTCTTATTGAACAGAGCTTTTACCTTTTTGTTATTTCATGTTTGCATTTAGGCAAATGAAGAAGATTTCATTGTTCTAGGGATTGTTGTACTTGACACTATGTTTTGAGTATAAAATCTGGTGGCTCTGTGGACATAAACTCCTAAAGGAAGGCTCCAATATTGCTGATGCGGGATGTTAGCTACCTGGGTAGTTAGCAGAAAGTTACAGAGCTCATAGTCTTTCCCAGGAACGGTGATGGGTGAGTTGGTTAGGGAACGGACATTTGATGAAGTTTATTTGTTGAAAAGTTCATATCCATTGTTTCTGTTGATGAGCTGGGGGCCTTTTTATGCTTGAACTCCCTATCTGGCTTTATATCTTACGTGTCTACATTGTTTATGTTCGGAATCTCCTACTTCTATGCTACACTCATGTGAAAAAAGAAATACTCAGGTTGCACTTGGAAAGGGCCCATGATCAGAAGTAAAGTGGAGCTGTGTTTGGTGGTGGAGAGCCTATTCATCACCTGGAGAGGGTGAAAAAAATCCAATATATAGGATCATTAATGGATCCCATAACACATAATAATAGCAATTCCATTCCAGCTGGAGAAGATGTACATCTATCCCACCCTTTGAATATTGTTCATACATACCTTTTAGCATTGTAGGAGGGAACAATAACAGAAAATTGTTGAAAGCACATCTTGTGGGAATGCAGTTTATAAACACCACTTCATTTGCGCTCACAGCACCCCAGTGAGCCACTGCTGGGGACTCTGCTTCTCCAGGACAGGGCAGGTGACAGTAAGGAGAGGGCAGATAACAGTGCTTGGGAAATAACTTGCTTAAGATCATAACTGTGGATCTGTGATAAGAATTGAAATTAGACCTGGTTGCCATATATAAAAGACTGAAAATATGACCAACATTGAATAAACTATAATAACAAACTGCTTAGCAGTTCAGGCACAACCTTCGGATGTTTAGAACTGGAAGGGGTTTTAGAGGTTCTTCAATTCAGGCCTTTCCTAATAGATGAGGAAACTGACACCCTGGAAAGTTTCATGGTATCTGTGAGCTTTTTGGTGTCCTTAAAACTTGCTCTAGTGCTTAGAAAAGATTATTTAAGGGTTTCTTTCGTTTTGAATATTAGTATTCAATTTATTAAAATTACAAATTCAAAAACCCAGTTTTCTCTCAAGCCCTTAAATTCAATTTAAAATTTCTTTTACTAAATCTAGCAAATTTAGCAATCTCTTTTAAAGGGTTTTTTAAAACAACCTAGTTAATTAAATTGCTCAAATATTTTAAACTGCACTTATAAATTTAATATATTCTATTTTCTCTTTAACTACTAAAATTGTCTAACAAATAGATTTTCCCACGTGCTTAAATAACACTCGTCAATCTCATAATTTATAAATATGGTAGATCTTAATTCTTCTGTGTGTTACAATATTATTTAAGAATTTAGAAAAATTCTCACTGCTACCAACTTGAAATTAGTTTTAAAGGTTATTATGCATCATTTTAAACTTGAATCATAGAGATGATATCTTAGATACTCTATGCTGAATTCTCTTTAAACAGCACTAGTGGTATAATTAAAATACCAGTGATCATCAAAATATTCTTAACTCTAACAATAATAATATTATGGGACTAATTTACTTCATTATTTCTGTACTTTATTCTAAATTTCCCTGGGATTAAATAACATTTTCACCTGATAGGAGAAAAAAGAAAGTCATATCAAGGAAAATGGGATCTCTTTCCCAGCATGGGTGAGTTATGGACCCAAAGGAGTAAGAGCAAATTACTTCATTCTTGCCAAAGTCACTGCCCTATTGATGGGTGTAATCAAAGACTCCAGAATTTATAAGGGGGGTTGGTCTCATATCTCCATCCCCCAATTTAAGTTAAGACAGCAACTGAGTTTCTTGATCTCTCCTTACAAAGGTATAACCATCTCGGGCACATAGCTAAAAGTAGATTGTTTTTCATGGTGTTTTCTTAAGACATGGGATCTTCTCTGGAACACCACACTCTTATGTAATCCTTCCCATCCCTCTTTAGATTGGATAGAGGCTGAGTCTGTATTCTTGACAAGTGTTTCCTTTCTGGCAGGACTATAACGTGCATAGTTATTAAAAGCATTTCCAATTGGATTTGTGTCTGTTGCAGCCTTGGGTGGGTTCCCACAAACTAAAATCATGTCCCATTCCTACCCACAGAGCACACCCTCTCCTCTCTGCCTAGTGCTGTATCCCAGTATCTGTTCCCTTTACTGGTGTAGCTATCAGACTTTTGAAAAATTAGTTACAAGAGAGATAAGACAAACAGAAGCATTTATGCAAATTTGAAGTCTCTAAAGCTAATATGGAAATACGACAGTTTTAAACAGTCTGTTATTGACCACTTTTTCAAACTGGATAGGGATTACATTGTGAAAGGCAGTACCTGCCAAGGTTTTTCTGAAGCCAGGCTACCTGAGTTTGCCCCTTCCGCTCCACTTCTTAGTGCTATGTGATGTTACAGAAGTCAATGATACCTGTTTCATCTAAAATGATAAGACTTGCTTTATAATACTATTGTTTGAATTAAATCCACTAGAATGCAAGCTTCATAAAGACAATTTTGAACAAAGCAAGATCCTATCTCTACCCCCCCAAAAAAAAAATAGCTAGCCAGGTGTGGTGGCACACACCTGCCATCCCAGCTACTTGAGAGGCCGAGGTATTCAGATCACTTGAACCCAAGAGTTGGAAGCTGCAGTGAGCTCTGATTGTGACACTGCACTGCACTCCAGCCTGGGCAACAGAGCAATAACCTGTCTCAGAAAAAAAAAAAAAATGACAACAATTTTGTCTGTTTGGTTATTGCTACATTCATAGCATGTAGAGTAGTGCCTGGATATTATATATACTCTGAAACCATTTGCTTATTTAGCTAAATGTAAAGTGCTTAAAAAGTGGGCGGTAGAAAATGTGCAATAAAAGTTGGTTTTCTATTATGCTTTGGTGACAACCTGCCCATAGTAACTTGCAGATTTCTAATCTTATACAGGTACTTATGTATTAGAAAACAGTTGGCCAGGCGCAGTAGCTCACGCCTGTAATCCCAGCACTTTGGGAGGCCAAGGTGAGTGGATCACCTGAGGTCAGGAGTTCAAGACCAGCCTGGCCAACATGGCAAAACCCCATCTCTACTAAAAGTACAAAAATTAGCCAGGTATGGTGGTAGGTGCCTGTAATCCTAGTTACTCAGGAGGCTGAAACAGGAGAATAGCTTGAACCTGGGAGGCGGAGGTTGCAGTGAGCCAAGATTGCGCAACTGCTTTCCAGCCTGGGCGACAAGAGTGAGACTCCCTCTCAAAGGAAAAAAAAAAAAAAGAAAACAGTTGACTAATGATTCTCTTGCGAATAGTTTCAAACCTGTGTACTTATTTGCTATATGTGGTATTATCATCACCTGGAGAAGAACCTTGAGAAAGCTGAATTACACCAACACTTGAGTGCCTAGGTTATTTGTAATTTTCTGGGATTGTAAGTCATCTTTGCTGACTGCTCAGCCTATCTGCAGCTTTCATTTTTCACTAGTTTTTCTTTTTTCTTTCCTTAAGCTTTCTTGTTCCTAATCTTGATTCTCTCTTAGCCTTTTTCCTCTGTTTCCTTTTTTTCTTCAACTTTTAAATGGGAGGCAATCTTTGAAGGTCAATCCTAACCTGCTTGTTTTTATATTTCATCTAGCCTTTCTGGCCCATTTTATTGACTCATGTAGCTTTAAGTAAATCTACTTTTATCCCTAACCCTGGCCATCTCCCAAGTCATGGGCTACTGTGTTCCCACACATAATAGCATAACATTTTTTTCACACATTTGAAATATGAGTGATTTTGAAATCCTCTTCTTCCCCCTCCAGAAACCTGATAACATTCAGAGCCTTCTCTGTTCTGCCTTTACAGTGATTTTCATGTCTGCCACTTCCTTCATGCAATTTCCATATGAGTTCTGGCACTTATCCGTCACCACCTGGATAGTGATGGTTTTCTACTTGGTTTCCTGCCTTGGGTAGATATCTCCTCCAGTCTACCATACATATCACTGCCAGGATTATATTCTTTATGACAAGGTCAAATAATATTTCTTGGCTGGGCGCAGTGGCTCATGCCTGTAATCCTAACACTTTGGGAGACAGAGGTGGGCAGATTGTTTGAGTCCTGGGGTTCCATACCAGCATGGGCAACATGGCGAAACACTGTCTATGCAAAAAGTACAAAAAATTAGCCAGTTGTGGTGGCATGCACCTGTAGTCCCAGCTACTTGGGAGGCTGAGGTGGGAAGACCACGTGTGCCTGGCATGTCAAGGCACAGTGAGCCAAGATAATGCCCCTGCACTCCAGCCTGGGCAACAGAGCAAGACCCAACCTCAAAAAAATATTGAATGCTCAAAAGCCACATAAGTCTCAATCACAGTGAGCCAACAGCGAGTCAAGATTATGCCCCTGCACTCCAGCCTGGGCAACAGAGCAAGACCCAACCTCAAAAAAATATTGTATGCTCAAAAGCCACATAAGTCTCAATCCTTTTATTTTCAGTTGTATCTCTCCTTATATCCTTTTCATGTGTCTTTGTTTCTTTATGTGAAACTCAATCTACTCATCATTCTCTTAATATTGTCTTCTTCCACTGTTATAAGCAGAATAATGGTCTCCCAGAGATATCCTAATCCCTGAAACCTGTGAATATGTTAGGTTAGATGGACTTGAAGTTGCTACTCTGCTGACCTTAAAATAGGAAGAGGATCTGGATTTCTCAGGTGGGCCCAGTGCAATCAAGAGGAAAGCAGAGGAGAGGAGTTAGAGGGGGATGTTATCGTGGAAGACAATGCAGAGAACTCCATCCACCATTGCTCATTTTGAAGGTGGAGGAAGGGACCATGAGCCAAGGTGTGTGGGCAGCTTCTAGAAGCTGGAAAAGGCAAGGAAATAGGGTTATTTTCCTATAGTATCCAAAAAGGAACACAGGCTGCTGACAACTGATTTTGCCCAGTGATACCTGTATTAGACTTTTAACCTTCAGAACTATAAGATGACGAATTTGTGTTGTAAGGCACCAAGCTTGTAGTAGATGATTTGTTACAGCAGCAGGATGAAACTGATACTCCTACCTTCATGCTTTTTCCTCATGCTGATCATAATGTTGGGAATAATCTTCCTCTTCACAAGGAGTTACCGAAGTCTAATAAAGATGTCAAGGTCCAGTACTAATATCACCTGCTCCAAGACTTCCCAGATTCTTACAGTCAGAATTCATCTCTCACTGTCTCTTGAACATAACTAAAACCTTATGTTCTGTATCAGCACTTTTTTTCTTATTAGATACCTGTGTATGCATGTGTGTGCCTAACCTTGGATTTGAGTGTCCAGGAAGTAGGATTTATATATAATTTGTCTTTGCATCCTTCTGCATTATCTAATTCATAAAGCTTTACATTCAAGCCAGTGCTTTTTTAATCAGATTGTAAAAATGCAACACATTGGAAATGGTACTGAGCTTTAGAGTCCTAAATGCCCACAAGATGGTGATATTTCCTTTAAAAAGTCATTTCTGTTATCCCATGAGATTATTTCTCATGGACGCCATTCAAAAATGGAAATTCAATTTTTAGTTGAAAATGAGAAAAGTTTGGATTTCAACAGTCCTGTATTTGCCATCATAATTTAGAGATTTTTTCATATTTTATGTAATGAGAATTTCATTGATCATATAAAAAGAAAGGTTGGTAATCACATATATCGAAATAAAAACAATCTCTGCCTCATAGGACTTTTCTAGATAGCACAACTGCATGCTCCCAAGTGCAGTATAGGCCAATGGTGGATTGTGTTTCTTTGAGCATGGTTGTATTACGTAGCATATTTTTGGAATTTCTTTCTGCAAGAAGTGAGGAGAAAATGGAAAAATTGTACCACTTGCTGCAACTTAATTTTACTTTTTCTTGGAATAAAAATTATTAAAGTCTAGGATGCTGTCTCCTAGAGACTCTTTGACAAGGGGTGAAATTCCAGGTCATGGAAATAACTATAAAATTAGGGGGTGAAAACATTTGTGATACCTTGTGAGGCTTTCTCAGACAAGCAGGTTTTGAGTGTGTAAGTTCAGAAATTCGTACTCCCTCACAGTTTTTTCTTAAGACGAATTCCTTAAAACATGCCCATAACTCAAGTGCCAGTTGTCTTTAAGCACTGGATGGATAGTTTGTAATTTCTAATGTCCTTTCCTGAGAACCCAGCTGAGGTTACCTGTTCTTTTCTCAATGCTGAATTCATCATGGAACTGTGCTCTGGGAAGATGAGGAAGTGGGAAGTGTGTGGACACACCAAATTAGCTGGTTTCAAAGTGGGAGTGGATTGACAGCTTGAAAGCAGAAATTAAGCTATGAAGGCAGGGTAGAAGATAATTTAGATTCAGCTGCAGTACATGAGGTTTTTGGATTCATCCTCTTAGATATGCAGCATTAATGTTCAAACTAATCCAGAACCTTTATATTTGAAACCTTCCATGCCATAATGAAACTATGACAGGCAAAAAAAAAAAAAAAAAAAAGAAAAAATAATCAGACTTGTTTGAGTAACCTATCAATAACTGTCTCCAAATATTTAAAGAACTTTCAGATAGTGAAGGGAGAACATGTGTTCTCATCCAGTGTCTATTTTAGGGCAAAACTAGGACCTTTGGGCAGATGTTGGGGTAGGGTGGAGGGAATAGAACTCATTCAAGATTACCAAGCACTATCTTCCAACAAGAGCTGTGTAATCATGGAGTGTGTTTCTGATAACGAAAAGCTTTCACCAAATGGCTAGATGATCACTTTTTAGTGGGCGATTGTTTGAGAAGTAGTATTAGATCACCAGTGACCAATGTGATATTTTTTCCTACCAAATCTAAAATTCTGTGATCTTATCAAAAGGATATATAAACAATCCTTTTATGAATTCTTTAAGATTCTCTCAAAGAAATTCAGAAATGTGTCAACTTTTTCCTTAAGGATAACACAAAGTTTAAAATTATTAAAGCAGAAATTTACCTGCTCTTACTATGAATTAGATAAATTTCTCAACGTCAAAACCAAGATGGCATTCAGAATGTAATAGTTGAAACTAACTTAGCCCGGTAATGTGTTGGTCGTTTAGGGATTGCCCTATATTAGAGTAATGAATAACTATTGAGAGCAGGTGCATGTGAAGACACAGATAAACAGGGATAGGCAAGTACTTTTGACCATTCCCAAGGACAGAGATCACTAGCTCTCTTTTACCACTTTACAGGGTTCTCTTTTTGCCTGCACTCTTTGAGAAAATCAAAATCATCCTTCACTTTGGGTAAAATAATGCATTGTTGTAAAAGTTCGATTTCAGTGCTGATTTTTCCTATAAAGGAGAAATTAGTTGTCAAATGTGGACATTCAGTTCCCAGCTATCTATTGTATGAGTTGAAATGAGTTGTCAAATTTGAATATTCAGTGCCTAGCTATCTCAAATATAGAGAGCCGTGATTTTCCCAAGTTGGTAGTGTTATTGTCTGTGTCCTCTGTCTCCTTGAGTTATTACATTCATGTGTAAACATGGAGGACAGAATTCTCTATTTTTTAAAGTTATGTCACAACTTGGAATGGTTTCCAGCACTAACTACTTTATCACCTGGCCAGCTGCAGCAAATTGCTCTGGGACATTTAATCTTGAAAAGTGATTGCAGTCACATTTTGCCATCATTCCTGAATAGCAATACATGGTGTCATTGAAGACACCTCCTGGCAAAGAAGGTGTGATTTCCACGGGACAATGCTGATGACTTTTTAATTAAGATTTTTGTCTTCAGCCTGCTGTCTTACCAGGTGAGTTAGAACAAAACTGAGGGTGTGGGAGTGCTTGGGAAACAGGAGAGCCCTTGCTAATTGGAGTTAGAAATAGGAGAAAAGTGGCCAGCAAAGCCTCTGCAGAGAGAAAATAAATATTCGTGCCATGTGGAGGTGGGAGTTGGAGAGGGTGGTAGCTGATATGAAATCATCTATTATTGCACCTTCCTCACTAACAGGACTTTTGTGATGTAACAGGAGGCATCAACCTATTCTCGTCAAAGAGAATGCAAGTTATATGAACGGCATTCATTTATCAGACCTATGTAGGTAAAAACTTCTCCTTATCAGGAGGAAGTATACTTATTAGTTAATACTTGAAGTCAAATACATAGATTTAAGCTTGGACAGCCCGTTTATGTTCTATGAGTCTTATTTCCTTCATTTTAAAGTGGGGATAATAATTTGCCTAATAGCATTGCCTTGCAAGTTAAAGTAAATGGAATAATGCATGAAAGCTCTTAGCCTAGTATTCTTCATATGGGGAGTAATCAGTAAATATAAGTAAATAGTATCTTCAGAACCAAAGCTAAAGAGCCCATAGATTACCAAAAACATTGTCATCATTTACTGGGGCAGCCCATATTGAGTGTCTATGTTTGTGGGGAAAGGGACCATATAGCCTTGATTTAATAACTTTCTTTGCTTTGGAATACTCACTTAGTATACTCTCTGTGCTTTAATTTATTTACCTTTCCAGAGCACGATAATACCAACTGCTCAATTACTTTGCAGAGAAGTAAAAAAGGTAGAGATTATAAATCTATGTAATATTTCCATTTGACTAAAGAAGGGCATTTAAGGAAAACTACAACACATTTCCCCAGAAAGACCTGAATGACGAATATGAGGTTTTCAGCTCAAAATCAGGTCTCGTGACTTCATTATTGGATTTGCACCTAACATAGATCATAATTTTTGTATCTTATGAGAGGAACAAATATCAAAATATGATACAGCTTTAGGTATATGTTAGAGGCCCTTTCTTGGTTGTATGGGAATGAAGGAAAGGACACTGGAACTTCTTGCCCTTCTTCAATGTATGCTACATAATTATGAAGCCACTCCTCACCTTTTGAGTACAATTGATGAAGGATGTCGTAAACATAGTGCTGGACAAATCACTGGTCTCAATACATACTTTTTAATTTTGATTTTGAATGACTTTCCAGCTGAATATTAAGTAGAATTATGAACAAACATTCAGCCAGGAGCTAAGAACACAAAGTAAATAAATACAACTAGTAATTGAGGAGACAAACATATATTTAAATAATTATAGTTCATTTAGGCAGGTACTAATGTAGGTCTGTGTGAAATGGCTTGTAAGCACCTCAGGATGGTGTTGGGGACATTAGAGAAAGACTCCTCTTTTAAATATGGTTTTGAGGCCATAACATAAAATCTTAGGTAATTTATTCATTAACATAACGAACATTTATTGCATCTCTTCTGCAGGTCATGACACCTTGTTGACCTAGGGGAATTGGCCATGGATCCTGATGTTGAGATTATGGTCTAGCAGGGGAAGGAAGATGTACACATGTGTACTTAGTGCAAAGAATGAGCATAGGCTGGGTGTGCTGGCTCATGCCTGTAATCTCAGCACTTTGGGAGGCTGAGGTGGGATGATCACCTGAGTCTAAGAGATTGAGACTAGCTTGGGTAACATGGTGAAACCCTATCTCTACAAAAAATGCAAAAAAAAAAAAATTACCTAGGCATGGTGGTACATGCCTTTAGGCCCATACTTGGGAGGTTGAGGTGGGAGGATCACTTGAGCCCAGGAGGTTGAGGCTGCAGTGAGCTGAGATCACACCACTGCACTCCAGCCTGGGCAACAGAGCAAGACTTTCTCAAAATAAAGAAAGAAAGAAAGAAAGAAAATAAAATAAAAAGAATGAGCAGAGTTGGTATGGCACTGACTTGTGAAGCACAGCTTAGCAGCATTGGGTGAGAACGCCACCTCCAAGGCCTTACATTTGTATTGTGTGTTTGTCACTTAGGCATTGCATCAACTGTTTGGGGTTGAGTTCCCATTTTGTAACTATAAAAACTAACTCAAAGAGATTTAATTATTAGTCTTAACTTCACACAGCAAGTTATTAGAGATCTCAGCACTCAAACCTGACTTCTCAGTTCTAGTACCACGGGGCCAGTTCCTCCATCACTGCTGTCTGTTCAACCCCTCCCCTCAATACTGAGCTGTTGCTTGAGAAGGAATATTCTGTGACCTTGTTCTGCAGCTAAAGATGACAGAAACTGTTTAGCCACTAACAACCTTTTCATCTCACATTTATTTCAAGCCCCTAAGATCCAAGTAGTAACTATACCAGGAGATTCCTTGAGCGAATGAATATCGCTATTGACTTATTTATGTCACAGAAGGTTTGATTAAAATATTTCACAGGAATAGAGAATTGAGGAATTCGGCAGTGTGCATCCTCCTCTCAGCAAATAGAAGACACTGCATGAAGCTAGCAATACTTTAACAAAGCATTCAGTGAGGTATTTTTAATAATTAAGGTGAATTATAACACCTTGTAAACCAACGTATAATAATGGAGAAAATAAATGAAAGATTTTTTTCTGTATTAACTCAAGTTCCCCAGTGGACCTTAAAGAAATTAATACCAAAAGAAAAATAGCAAAAGCATCTAAATTTTGCTATAGTGTATTCTATTGCTTTACACCTTTCTCTTGTTAGCTTTTCCTTGTGTTTTTTCTTTGTTTTTCCTCCTTCATGGTTAAGAAAAATAATATTCTAAGATCTAGCAAAGCTATTGTGATGCAGTAGACCACAACCATTTCTTCGTTTCCTTTAATGTATTACACAAACACATACTGGTAAAGACATCTTTTGCCTGGTGGCTATTATAGAATGTGATGTTTGGTGAGTGTTTACAGATCCATTGAGTTATTAAAAGAGGAAGCTGCCATTACATTGAGATATATTGATGCCTTATTGTGGTTTATTGCCAACCATGTAATGACTAAATAAATTAAACAAAACAAAATAAGCAGACATCTCAGTGTTTTCTTTGTGAATCAGTACTAGACAGGTAAAACTTAAATTTTCTTAGTTCCTATCTTTAAGAAGTTAAGATGACAAGAACAAACTGAAAGGAACACAGACTACAAGTATATAATATTTAAATGAAGTTGCTACTTATGTAGAAATGAAAGATCAAATCTATTGTAAGAAGGCAAAAGAATCTTGATTTGTATATTTAGAAAAGGAGATCTCATCAGAAGAACACTTATTCCCATAGGTAGGAAAACTGTCATGGTGAAGCAGAGTTGTGTAGGGGATGTGGGCATAGGTGGGGAACCTCTACTCACAAGAGGAGGTGGTTTGGTGAGCATCAGTTTAGGAGAATAGCCCACAATAATGGTGTGATGAGTGACTTCTGGAGACGTGAGTGGGTTGACAGGAAGAGTAGAAACTTGATAAGTGGTCTTAACCTGAGATGAATGTTGGAGTGGGAGGAAGGTACAAAAAAAAAAAGCCTATTCAGAAAAACATTGAGAAAAATGTGAGGCTTTTGATCTTGATGCTGAGTGCCCTGGTAAGTAACCAGGTGAACGATAACCTTGTGTTTTTAGGGGAAATCAAGACTGACAAGAATGATAGCACACTTATCGGAAGGGATATGGGAAATAGAGACCATTCTGGGGGCAAAAAACTAAAATAGGGCATGACATTTCTATCACCATAAAGCCCCAAGGAAAATTAAAGCGAGAAAATACTCTTTGTTCAGAAACCCTGAACGGAGAATCCTGTTGAAGCTCAAAAGAGGAAAAGTGAGTTACTTAAAACCATAGAAGTATTTAGTTGCCAGGATGAATAGAGAATGCAAGCTTCTCACCTTGAACATTGCCATATGTTACTTGGCCTCACATGAAGGGTAGTGAGTAGAGAGTGGGAAAGAATGATAGGTGGAAAATAAAGATCCCGGGATGAAAGCGTTTCATCCAAATGTTGGATTTTCCACAGGTGGTCAATGACACCAGGTGGGAGTAACAAAAACAAGTTACAGAGGCACACCAGAGTTGGTCTCATTGGGCTGTCTGAGCAGTAAACTAAGTAAAATAGAATGTGAAAATAATATTCAAGTTGCCAATTGTAGAGTGTAATGTTTCTTTAAATGTGATTACACTGAAAATAGATAACAAAACTTCCAAGAAGCAAATGAGCCAATGACCTCAATTACAAGGGAAGATGCCAACCTCAGTTGACAATGCAGGAGAAATGAGAGATGGTGTAGTATTTGGAAACAGGTCTAGGGAAGTCATCTGGGGATGTCCCAGAGGATGGGGAGGGGAGAATATCAGCACTGAAGAAAAGAGACAGTTAGAAAAGGCTATTGCAAATTAGCGAACTCAGATTTACTCTAGAAGATAAGTTCCATGAGGACAGGAATTTTTGTAAGCTTTATTCACTGCCATATCCACAGCTTTAAGAATAGTGGCTGGCACGTGGTATGCATCCAATAAGTATTTGGTAGGTGGAATGGTGAGCAAATCCCTCGCACACTTTTTTCTCATCCACTGCACATTAATTGACACCCATTATTAAAAGATACATTCTTAATATATTTTTTATGTTGAAAGAATTCACTTTACAAGCGCGAGTCCCCTGCAGCTCCAAGAATTATGTGAAGCACATCTAATCATTCACCTTGTTAAGTCAGTGTTCTCAACTGAGGGAACTGAATGGCAGAAGGTTGAAACCACCAGGATGATTACATTATTATATTCCATTTGTTTTGAGGCATTAAGTAAAAATCTAACATATGTGGACACAACAATATAACAGTGATATTTTTGGCTATTTATGGGGTGTGTGTAGATGTGTGTGTCTTTGTGTTGCTATAACAGAATATGTGAGCCTGGCTAATTTATTGACAGAAATGTGTTAATTTATTAACAGAAATTTAATGGCTCTGAGTTCAAGGGGTTGGCATCTGGTGAGGGCCTTTCTTGCTGTGTCCTCCCATGGCAGAAGGGCAAAGAAAGCAAGAGGGCAAGAGGAGGCTGAACTCATAAGGAAACCACTCCTGGAATAACAGCATTAATCTGTTCATGAGGACGGTGCCTTCATGAACCAAACACCTCCCATTAAGTTTACCTCCCAACACCACTGAATTGGAGATCAAGTTTCTAATACAGGACCTTTGGAGGACACATTCACACCATAGCAGTGTGCACATGCACTATAGGATGTTATATCCAGATGTACATCCATGCAATGTGTTCATTAGAGATATTACCAATTGTAATTTTCCCCTTTATATTCTACTCACACCTTTCCTAGTTGTTTACCACAGTTCTTAACCATGTCTATTTTTTGATCCTTCATATATGCAAAGACAAAAGAATTGTTCCTTTTTGTTTGATACTGTTTTTGTTTTTAATGATTTTCCAATTTATGTAGTTACCTCAGCAGAACATCAGAAGATAATACTTTCTACCACCCAAAATAGAGATAGCGACTGTTGAGAGGTGGGCTGTAGAAATATGAGAAAAAGACCATTTGAGATACGATGTATATGATATACATATAATATTATATGTAACTTATAATTGCTATCGTAGTTGAGTTTGTACACTTTAAATATTCCATAAACTTCTCTATTTTTACTGGCCTATTCTGCAATAAGAGTGAAGCTGTGGGGCTTTCTCTGCCTCAGCAACCTTGGAGGCCCCCTGTGGCAATTGGCACCATCACAGCCTGGCAGGATTGGGGATCCCTGAGTTCTGGATGGAGGAGGGTCCCCCTTGACCTGCTTAGAACTGTATGTGAACAGGAAATAACCTCTCATTGCATGAGGCCATTGAGATTTCATTGCTTGTTGCAGTAGCTAAGATTATAAATTCCCTTGACTAATAAAACTTTCTATAAGGCTTTAGTGAACTGATCCACTTCACAGTGGTGGAAAGGAGGCTCAGCAGAGGAGTGAATCATGCACATCCCCTTAGGTGGGGCATTAGTAATCTGAGTGTCAGTAGGTGAGTGAGGTCATTCATTATGTAAATCACTTAAATCCTGGGAGGGTACATTGTGAAAAGGAAATGGGGGTTGATTTCAGTGGTTCTCTCTGGATGGGTCTCAGAGGCTTTATCCGGGCCTTCAGTATTTAGGAGAATAGCAGTAAATACTCAGGGATAAGGGAAAGAGTGTCTCTGTTTTGTTTTACTTGCTTTTATTTTTCCTTGAACTTGAAGAAAAGTATTAAAGGAGTAGGAGGTGAATTTGGGAGTCCAGACTTGGTACTATCAGTATCAGTCAAATTGAGGGGACCCCAATGAGACAGAGGGATAAAGGCGGAAGGAGAGCCAGGTCTGTGTCTGCTGAATATCCATTTTTCTCCACATTCTGTCCATTTTTGTTAGGCATGCCTACACAGTAGCCAAGTGGAGGCCCAGAAGGGGACCTAAAAACAGCCACCACGGCCACCCAGAGCCTTGCCACCTGCTTGCCTGTTGCTGGCTCTGTCTGGGGACTTGAACTTTGGGCTTCTCTGTTCTTGTGTACTTGATGTGTCTCAACTCCCGCCTTCTACAGTCCTCAGGCTTATCTTGTGCCTGTAGTCTTTCCCAGGGATTTCCCAAAGGAACCCAACTATAGCTGTTTTTGCCAGTACTGGCTTCTCTCAATGGGCTTGTGGGAAGAGAATGGGGTGGGAGGTACATGTCAACACCTTTTTCCAGAATTACCCATCCTGAAAACCGTCTGTCTGCTTTGCATTGTGTTTTAACAAAGGGGTGGGGACAAATTGGTTTGGATCCAAATTTTTTGTTTTGAGTTTAAAAACAATTGCAGCATAGATGCATCTATCAAGACTTTACTTATGACCATAATGACCCATCCCTTTTACTGTTCTATGCATCTGTGGGAAGTTTGCCACCCGTGTTAAACTCAGAGTAGAATCATTTTTTTTCTACTATGGAACATCTGTGAATCACCAGCTGGCAGATGCTAGTGCCATCATTTTCAACTAATGCTTACTAGGCTGTTGGTCTGAAATAAACAGTGAAGTTACTAGATTGAAAGCCTTTTGAGGACAGTGTTTTTGTCATCAGTGACTCTATCGTATATTGCACACAAAAAGATCTCAATTAACAACATCTCTCGCTCTGGATTTAAGGCAGTTGTGCTATGTGCAAGCTGGAATAATTCTCTTTGGCTCAGGATTGTTTACTGTCTTCTGCTGTTGGGTTAGGGCCATTATTTCTGCAGTTGCCTTTTAAGAAACGAGCCTTCAGATGACTACTGCAAACAAAAGTCTGGGAACTGAGTTAGGCAATGGGCCTTCACAAGTACACTGGAATAGGCAAAATACCACTCCCAACACCCGAGTTATAATCCTGGCTATGCTGTGAGGTCAACTAGACACTTCCCCTCTTTGAGTATTAGTCCATTCATCTAGCTATAAAGATGTATGAAAATTCTTACAAAGTTTTCTTCTGACTCTAATATTTGATGAATCTCTTTCACAGCATTTTCCCAGGGAAGTATTTTATGGTATTGTATATGATACGCCAATAAGGACAAAGGAGATGTGTATCTTTTGTGATTTAGAACATGAACACTCTCTGGCCAACACTCTGAACCTTACCTCCAGGGTCAGAGCAGTAGCGTCTGCTGTTCTCACCACTGCCAATGACAAGTGTCTTCCCTTCGTTTATTTCAGAGCTAAGTTTTCCTCCTTTATCTCGTACCCTGCCTTCTGAAAGGCTACTGTCCTAGATTAGTCTCCAGTGACATTTCAGACCTCTCCTGAAAATTAAGGCAGCTTACCATCTATGGCAGTTCAATCCTGTTTATTTTTCTTCTCAGAGCTCAGGCTGGAAAATAAATGAAGGATTTTGCATACATATTTTTTTCCATTTCTTTCAAGCTTCACAGCCCAGGGCTTGGACGTTGTACTGTGATGCTTTGATCACCAATTCTAACATTAATATTGATTTCCATTCTGCTTCCCCCAGCCTTCTTTGCTCCTAGACTTAGGTCCTTCTCTCTTTGCATCTTATTCCTTCTGTGATCATTATAGCAGTGCATTCATTTGAATGTTTAGCATCATCTGTCCATTACATTTACCAGGCAGCCCCCTTGTAGGTCCTTCTGGTCTATCTGATGTGCTGTACTTGAAAAGATACTCCTTCTCATCTTCTTAGGTAATTTTCTTTGTGCTTTAAAAGTCATTAGCCTGCTTTCTGTGAGTCATTTCATTTAATTTTGAAATTATTCCATGGCCGAATTTTAACGTGTTCAAGCCTTAGAATGTAGCCCTTTTCTCTTTGATTAGTTTAAGAATTTCCTTTTCAGTTCTCATAATAACTTCTAGTTTGAATATTGCTTCCATAAGGCTGAGACTCATAGTATTTTATTTTTCTCTTTTGTCTTTTTTTTGTTGTTTGGTCTTTCTTATTCATTACATGTCATTTGGATATTTACTGGCATAGTTTTAAAATCAGCATCACATCATTGAAAATCAACCTCTGGTTTCTTTTTTCACAGAATGATTTTTATGATGCTCACTATTTGAAGATGCAACTGCTGATTATGCTAATTTTTGTAAGAAAGAATTATTCTTGAATTAGTATGTGGAGAAAATTTGCATGAATCCATGCACAGGCTATTCTGACACCCAATCAAAGACAATCATGTGTGGCTACTAAGTAACATGGAAAGGAAAAAAAATTGTTTACAAAAATCAACTGAAACGTAAAAATTCATCTAGAGTCTCATGGCCCCTGAACTTAAGATCGCATTTTTATTCTGTAATTTTTACCAAATAGCCACTAGTTAACACTCAGTGGTAATATTTGATACATAGTGCAACTTATAAAAAAAATATGTAGAATGTCATGAATGCTTGCTGGTGATCACAACAAACAAAAGAAATGACCACTCTTATTGAGTTTCTATTTATATTTTTTTCTCAAAGCTACTGGTTAAATAGGAAGATAATCTTTAGGCATTATTATTGGTAAATAAAAGTAAATAGAATGGATTTTGAATCCCATGCTAGGGAGCTGATATCACTAATGGAGATGAAGAGAAAGCCTTATATTAATCAATAATTTCATTTTAAGCAAAGAATTGTGTGCAGATTCATAATTCATGCACTGACCAATTCTCTTCCTTCCCATTGTCATTAGATATTGACAGATCTTAATATTCAGAATCTCTATTCCAAAATTAGATAAAACTTCAGATTAATCAACACAGATGGGTTTACCTCTTCAAAAATTTTTTGAATTTTTATTTAGAGTATTCCACAATTTGAAAAAATAATATGTGAGCCCACATCAGAAAGTCAACACAGTGGTTTTAAATATTGATGATGACATTGTTCTTTCAGGTTGGTAACTAAGCAACCTTTAAACTTGATGTCAAAAGTTCCATAGGCTAGATGCACACATATGAAAAGAATTTTTCCTTCAGCAGCTTATACAAAAAATGACTTTTCTTCATAAAAAGGTTGTGACATTGTACATTAATATCCTAGATGAAAACATATAAGCAAATTTAGCTTTACATATCTATTCTCACTAGGATTCTTACTTCAAAATGCTGTGCTTCCCCAGCCCTTGCTGACTTGGTGCTAAAGTTATTTTTTCCTATGAGAACAAAATTTCAACCATAAGACCATGCTTTACTTAAAGAAATATAGCTGTCTCATAAGGAGAAATCAGCATTGAGTCCTGATCTTTAATTTGGGTTTTATTTTAAATGCTTTTCAATATCAGTCTGAAACTGATGGTATTGAAATGTGTTAATAACATTAAACATTCTATGCTTTTTGATCAAGTGTGAGGTATCTGAGGAAGCAAAAAGTCAAGTACAACATTCTTTAACCTGCTTTTAATTAGATCATTAGGGATTTTAGGCTCTATTGGTTGAATTACACTGCAGCTCCTAATTCTTAGCTATTGAGTTTATTTAAATTACATTTCAAACTAGGCATTGTAGAAGAGGGTTTTAGAAAATTTTCTGAGTGAAATAAAGGGCAAGTCTTTGGAGAGCATGATGTGTTTTTGGAATGAAAGACTTAGAGAAATTTTGTGTTTGGAGTTCAGAAATATCAATGCAGTTTACAGAAACATCTTCAGTACTGGATTGCAGCATTTTTCTTTTCTAACTGTTAAAAGTTTGCTCATACAGGCTTTGGAGAGCTTTATCCCTGCCATTTGGTGGTGTGGAAACACATAGAACAAGTGAGCCTACTATGTCTCTAGCCTGAGGCAGAAAGTTACACAGAATTTCTAATAAATCGTTAGCCATTAGGAGTCTTTGATTCCTTATGAAGGCAATTTTCTTCTGGTAGAGAAGGAAAACAAAGGAATCAGAAATCAAGATTCCTGATCTCCATATCTGATTAGTGAGACAAAAGTGTCAATCCCATGACTGTGGAGCCCTCTATTAACAAAATGTACTCTATATAAAGGTTTCTCAACTTAAAAATAGATTTGTCCCACCAATCCCACCGTTGTGTATATACCCAAAGGAAAATAGATTGTTTTACCAAAAGACATGTACACATGTATTCATCGCAGCACTGTTCACAATAGCAGCAGCATGGGATCAACCAAGATGCCTATCAACAGTAAACTGGATGAAGAAAATGTGGTGCGTATACACCACGGAATAGTACACAGCCTTATAAAAGAATGACATCATGTTGTGTGCAACAACATGGATGTAGCTGGAGGCCATCATTTTAAGTGAACTAATATAGGAATAGAAAACAAAATACCATTTTTCCTCACTTATAAGTGAGAGCTAAATATTGAATACATATGGGAACAATAGACATGAGGGACTGCTTGGTCAGGGAAGGGAGAGAACATAGGTTGGAAGGCTACCTATCAGGTACCATGTTCACTACCTTGGTGATGGCATCATTTGTACACCAAGCCTCAGTGACACACAATTTAACCATATAACAAATCTGCACACATATCCCCTGAACCTAAAATGAAAATAGTAAAAGAAAAGTGCTTTAAAATATGGTGATCTAGCGCTCTGTTCTCTGGAATGCACCACTAATGGACTTACTTCTACTGTGTGTTTCCAATGGCAGTCCCTAACAGATCGCTCTGAGTTATCAGTGAAGTGTCATAAATATATTCAAGATAATTTTAGTCTCCAGTATTTTACTGTGTTGTATTTCAGTAGCAAACTAGTAATTGAGATACATAATATTGAGCATATCACCTTTCTAGAACATAAATTCCCCTATATTTACTCTTAACAGTATATGGTTCCATTGCCAAACACTGTACCTCTAATGAAAAGAGCAGCTAAAGTCATAAACAGTAATATATGTATTGCCACTTAATAGATAAATGAAAAGTCTGCTAACTTAAATTAGAAACTAAACAAAACAACCATGATACAATCTGGTCTATCTTGAAGGAAGGCTTTGTTTTATTGTAAGAGTTGTCAGTGAGACTAAGAATTCACAGTGGATTTTGAGGATTGTCTTGGTGTTAACGTGACTTGGTCCTTTTTCCTTGGTGGAGCTCCTGAGGAGTCCTTATGAGTTTTCCTGGCAGAAAGAGAAGATGATATGTTTTTTCATTGTTCATTCCTACTTGTTATTGCAAAACAAAACAATAATCATTATTGAACAACTTTTTTTAATTGCTATATGTGAGAGTCTGTTCTATATTTTTAGGATATATCTACAATAAGAATTTACAAAAGTTTATGTTCTTTTGAGGCTTACATTCTAGCAAGTATGGGATAGAAAAAACATAATAGCTAAGCAAATTATAGAGATGATAAGTGCTATGAGACAAACAAATCGGGCAAGATAAAGGAGATCAGGAATGGTTACTGTTCACATGGAATAATAACTCTAGACCCTTGGTCTGCCTACCACAATGATAAAGTTTCCCTTCACTGAGATGAGGAAGAATTTGGTACAGTCTGTTTGGATGGAGGTGGAGGATAAGAAGTTCGTTTTTGGATATGGATGGCTTAAGATGACAATTAGATCTCCAAGTGGAGAAATGCCAAGTGGAGGTGCAGAAGAGTGTCTAAACATCTGCAGTTTGTGAACTGAGAACCTGAGATGTTAACAGGTTCCAGCAAAGTGTCTCTGTGGCAAAATCTTTTAGTTGATTCTGTGGATGATATAATCTTGGTTGAAGCCAATTGACTTTATTTGCTTTCTAACACATAAAGCTGAGCACATATTTTATTGGACAAACATATCCTACCAGAAGAGGGGATTGACCTTTAACATTGAATAAAGTGCTGACTGCCCATCTGATGAGGCAGAGAATTTAGAGAGCAGAAGGCAGAGTTGTAATGTCATCCCTGTTCTTATCAGAGCTAAGGCAGTGTGTATTAGTGCAATATAAAATGACAAAGGCGGAGGTTGCAGTGAGCCATGATCATGCCACTGCACTCCAGCCTGGTGGCGGAGTAAGATCCTGTCTCAGAAAAGAAAGAAAAGAAAACAGAAAATGACCACAAAAAACTAAAATCAAAACAATCAAAACAGAAACCCCACCTTATAGAACAAACTTGTACCAGGTCTTCAGCCCCTACATGCTTAACACAACATTTCCATTGACTTTCTGTATTTTGTAGTATTGAACTTTAGAATAAATTCTCTAAATGCTTCCCTCGCTGTTACATCTTTGTCAACCTTTGAGTTCAGATGTAAAGTAGAGATTACTCTTAAAAGGTGTAAAATTGAAAAAGGGTTAAAACAAAAGACATTGAAGACTAAATCCTATCATCTTGTTAATTAATGGTTTCCATTAAAAAGTTACCTTGTTAGTATCCACATGCATATTTAATAACTGGATTTTGCAATGTGGATTGAGTTTTATATTCTCTATTTTTATTTAACTTTATAATATGCTGGAGTTTTCACTGGGTGGGTTTTTTGTTTGTTTTGGTGTTTAATATCCCACTCTCCAACACCCTCTGCTTTTCAAGATCACTAACAGCCTGATGATTTAGTTATCCAGACATTTATGTATGGCGGTGGGTATATATTAGAGAGTCAAAAAGATTCCCTGAAATTGCATGTGAAGTGTGAGAGAAATATATAGATAGATAGATGATAGATAGTGTGTACCTGGATATGTAATTTATATTCCTCTTTGAACTTTCTTGAAGTAGGGTCAAACTATATAAATTTCTTGTAGCTAGACTGAATAGCAAACATCTCTCCAGGTCTATGGATCAGAAGTAATCCTTTTAATACCCACATCATATTTCCTGTTATTAATTTACCATGATTTTCTAAATCGTTCCCTTATGGATGGATTTGTCCTTTTTCCTCCTGACTGTAACGCTCATAAAGCATTTTATGCAGTATCTGACACAAAGTAAGCACACAAAAAATGCTAGGTATTACTATTGATAAACTTGACTAAGATGAAAAGCACTAGAGCCAAAATTTGGGCACATTTCTGTCTGTCTCCGAAGCCTACATGCTGACATTGTTGTTCTAACTCTCCTCCTTCCTCTGCTCTGCCAGCTCCCTCTCTTCCTACTCCTCTTTTTCTAACTGTTTAAGTCACTTTGCCACACTTTCTAGTCACTTTGCCACAGTTGACGAACCACTGAAAATCCTCTTATATGGATCTGTGAATTGAAATCTATTGTCTAAATGAGGCCTGTTAATAATATTTCATTAATTTGACCAACATTTAAGTATTTACTTTGGTCTAGATTCAATAATAGGTTCTAGGAAACAGACACAGATGCTGACCTCATGAAACTTAGAGACTACAAATCAAATCAAATATTAAGAAATCTAAAAATGAATAATTTGCAAGGTAACTACAATTACTTATATCAGTGTGTCATAAAAGAGATCTTTTTTTTTTTTTTTTTTTTTTTTTTTTGAGATGAAGTCTTGCTCTTGTCCCCCAGGCTGGAGAGTGATAGCGCGATCTCAGCTCACAGCAACTTCTGCCTCCTGGATTCAAGCGATTCTCCTGCCGCGGCCCCCCGAGTAGCTGGGATTACAGGCGCCTGCCACCACGCCTGGCTAATTTTTGTATTTTTAGTAGAGAGGAGGTTTCACCATGTTGGCCAGGCTGGTCTAGAACTCTTGACTTCAGGTGCTCCACCTGCCTCGGCCTCCCAAAGTGCTGGGATTACAGGCGTGAGCCACTGCACCTGGCCCCATTTTTTTTTAAAGAGGTGCTGTTGTTCATTCTCACATAAATTAGAGAGACTCTGGGCATTGGGAGTTTTGAATCTTGGTGGACAGGCCTCCAAACCTCAGATTTATATGGTTACAGCACAGGTTGATACAGAATTTACTCTAAGCATTGTGGACAAATTAGATTCTGAAAAACTCTTCCTTCCTAGTTCACAGTGACATCTGAAATGAACTAGTGCTGTCTACTGATGGTGACCAAATTTTATGAATTTGCATATCTAACTTGCCATAAATAGTTCAGAATAGTTTATCTTTTTACCTTTGCAGTCACCAGCAGGAGGTGTGTGTGAGAGAGATCAGTCATATTCTGTATATTTCATACATTGCTAGCAAGCAAGTCTTCCTGAAGCATACTATAGATTAGGTCATTCATTTTGGTGGCTTTAGTTAAGGAAATTTAGCTTGAAAGGCAAAAACTGATCTCAGGACATAGAACGTTTTAATGTGTTTGACCACTTCTACATAGCAGTATGGCTCTTTCTCCAAAACTGGACTCTCTACTAATGGAGCAACCCAAGAATTTGTATCTCTCAATTTATTATAACAGATAAGTGTCAAGGCACAAAGGAATTGAAGGGCTTTTTTCTACCCACCCCTAATCTCCATGGGGTCGAGAGGGTATTGATTTTAAAATACCATTTACAAGAGCAATGGTTGAATCAATATATTAACTCAGGATGAGTCTCAATAACAGATAAAAATGTTTTAGTTATTTTTTTCTTTAGGCAGTCACTTAGGCTGCTTTTCTGACATTAGAAGCTTAGAATGTGGTTAACACAGGGCTGCTGGAATGAAGATTCTAAGCAGGAAATTTGTGCTGCATCCAAATGTGAGGAGATGAGGGGCTTCTGAACTGGCAGATCAATTGGCTGCCTCTAGAGACCTACTTTCAATTGACAATATAATCATATCTGGATGATGACCCTTAAGGGAAGGCTGAGGTCCCTTATCTCTGCCTGTAGTGAATTAAGCGTATTTATATTCAATCACCAAGAAATCAATGCCAAGCTCCTTGTCCAAAGCCCATTAAGGGGGAAGAAGCAAAGAAAAAAATTAAGAAGGGAAAACAGAAACAACAACAGTAGCCCCACATAACCTCTCTATTGTATTTTTGTCAGAACCTTTACTAAGCAGCCAAAGCTTAGTGTTGGCTATACTCACTGTCTAGGTTTCCACTGGGGCCAGCTGGGCAGCTACTCAAGCCAGAATCTTTAGTTATTCTCATTTTCTCTTTTGCTCACCCCACACCAATCTATCAGCATGTCTTATTATCCTTTAATATATCCCTATTTCCTTTATTATCTCCATGCCTAACCAGTCTCCTCGCTCCCACATGGCACCATTGAAGGCCATTGTTTGCCTCATGTGAAAGTGATCTTCTTAGAAGGTAAATAGTGTCACACCACTCCTCTGCTAAGACCCTTCCATGGCTTCCCGCTGACATGTTATGAAAATTGCAGATACCAGGAGGAAATACCAAGTAAAATAGGTATTTCACAGACCAAGACATAGCGTGACTTGGGCAAAGGATCCTGGTGCTCTTTAAGACTCTCTTTGACTTAATATCATGGATCTTATTCCAACAATAAAATCTAAAATGAATTGAATGCATACTATCTGTGGCCGCTATACCAAGCACTTCATATCTCTTGCTTGATGCTCAGAATAACCCTTTGGAGATGGCATTGTTATCACCATCTTCAATGGAGGGACTTAGAATGAATGACAAAGTCTAGACAAATTATTCAATATTGATGTAACAAGCAGAGCCA
Source organism: Pan troglodytes (assembly GCF_028858775.2). Classification (NCBI taxonomy): domain Eukaryota; kingdom Metazoa; phylum Chordata; class Mammalia; order Primates; family Hominidae; genus Pan; species Pan troglodytes. Next base: position 43,879,203 of record NC_072405.2, read on the forward strand.
AGATTCTAACCCAGGACGTCTAACTCCAGTTCTCAATATTTTAACACACTAATAAATATATTTGCCTTAAATAAATAGCTTTCTTTTAAAAATTGTTTTATTTTTACTGAGGCAGAGATGTATGGTAGCAACACTCTAACTCACTAGCATAATACTTTATATAATTTCATTGGATCGCTCTCCCCTACAGTAGGAGAAACCCAAGAACTCAGGAGAGGCAAACCTTTAGAAGCAGAACACAAAGAAAGCAGGACAGGCAAGACAGTAGTTGGCGGCATAATTAAAGACCATGCCATCTACTTCAGTATTTGGCCTCAAGTTCATTCTGCTGCTGAAGACCATACCAATAATAATTGTTCCTACATCTGCAGGACTCAGCTAATATTTGTTTCTAGAATACTGTCAGTATAACATCTCTGTGAGATGGGCAAGATGACTGGCATATATATCCCTTAAATGTATTCATATTTTCAGATTCCAGAATGTTAGGAAGAATCCTGGCTTATATCCTTAGTACGTGCTACATACGGAGTATCTCATTTAATCTCCATAACATTTTTAGATTGGTAATTATTATTTCATGATATGGTGGTGCAAACTGAAGCACAGACAAGTGTTATGTAATTTTAAATCCCAGAGGCTTTATGAATATCCAGTGTATTAATATACCTTGTTGCTTCGTGGCACAACTCGGCAAAATACCCACAGTACCCCAGTAGCACAAGCAGTGTGAGGCAGTGAAAATAACATAGGTTTTGAAGTCAGACTTTGCTTGTCAATCCTGGTTCCCCCTTTTGCTAGCAGTGAGACCCTGAGCAAAGTGTTAATTTTCCTGAGGTTTAGTTTCTTGATCTATAAAATGGAGATGATTGGAACCTAAGATCTGTCATAAGAATCAAATGAAATAACATATGTAAAACCATGGTAGACCTACGGGAGATGATTGAAGAATGTTTCTTCCAGATGGTCCCCATTGTTTGCACTAGTGTTGCAGGTATGAGTGGAACAGGAACTCCCAGGTTCTGGCCCCTCCTACAGATCACACCTTTGCTTTTCTGCAGCTTGAGAATCACATGGGGTCTAGCTGACTATTTCCTAATGCTTTAAATGTCACACTGCTTTTTTTTCTAGGCAGTAATTTACCTTTGACAGTTATGGATTATTATTCTGCTTTGATTCATATCAGGGTTCCCATATAAGGAGAGAGTGGCATATCAATGAGGAGTGCTGCTGTTTTAAATATGGGAAATATTTTCAGTAATTTCCTAATTAGCATGAGTAGATATAAAAGCCATTTTGGGGGGCTTTGTGAGGAAAGCACGTTCTAATTCCTCTTATGCATACGTATGGCTAAGTTCCCTTTGCAATAGTAATTCATCCAACACATGCTGTCTAATGGGATCCATCCTCTAAACACATAATAAGGTGCCCAGAGTGACGGCATTAAGCTCAATGAAGTTCAATACTAATACCGATGCTGATGGAGAGGGGCCCAAGGAAGGGTTCAGTCTGAGCCTTTTCTTCTGAAAAATGTTAAAATGATCTTCAATCTTTTCTACTCCATAGGACACTTAGGAGGATTTGAACCTTTAAAAATTGAAACTTAGAGTCAAGTCATAATTTTTAAATTATTATTAACTAGGTTTTATTTTCATCCTTATGTCTGACTGGTTTGGTCCATGAGATCAAAGCCTGTGCTAGCCAGACTGTCTATGATTTGTCATGAGGGAACCAGGTAAGGAAATATGATTAAATAATATGTCTATCTTAACTAGGAAAAAATGCAAAGTGAGTACATGCTTCCCATGGATTAGGTATCATTATTGCCCATATGAAAAGTATCACACATTTCTATTTTCATCCTAAGGAAAAGTTATTTGGAGTGGCTACTCCGTATATTAGTATTTTTGAAATAGAAGAAGGCTTTTCTTCTAATGCATCCTCTGAACCATTAAGGAAACCCAGGCTAGGAGATGAGAACTGGCTTTCCCAGGGTCATACAACTAACTGCATGTGAGGTGGGATTCTCAGTTTTAAGGCTCCCAGGACAGGGCTCAGGCTAGACAGTGACAGAATCCCAGGCCATACTATCCAACCCCCCAGGTCACTAAGGCATAACTAAGATTTGCTAGATAATTTTTACTGAGCTCAAAGTCTAAGTAATTTTAGTGTGGTTACTCTACTTACGAGGCAAAAATCCTCAGTCTTTGGAACCTCACCATGGCTGCTGATCTTGTAATGGGTCACAGCATTCCTGATGAATGCCTCATGAAATTGAGATGATATTGCATGACGGTTAGTTCTTTGTGTCAATATGGCTGGGACTCAGGGCCCAGCTATTTGGTCTGACATTATTCTAGGTGTTTCTGTGAAGGTGTGGTTTTGGGTGAGATTAACATTTAAATCAGTGGACTCTGAGTACAGATTACCCCTCATAATATGAAAGGACCTCATCCAATCAGTTGGAACAAAAACTCACCTCCTTTGAGCAAGCAGGAATTCTGCCAGCTGACTTCCTCTGGACTCAGAGTGAAGCTCTTCCCTGGATCCCCAGCCTGCCTATCTTCCTTGCGATTTTAGACATATCTAGCCCTTCACAAGTACATGAGCCAATTCCTTAAAATCAATCTCTCTGTCTCTCTCTCTCTGTACACACACACACACACACACACACACACACACCCCACAGACTGTTAGTTCTAGTTCTCTGGAGAATCCTGCTCATACAGATTTTAGTACTAACAAGTGCAATGCTGCTATAACAAATACCTAAAAATGTGGAGTGGCTTTGGAACTGAGTGAGGGATATAGGTAGAAAGAGTTTTAAGACATGCTAGATAAAACCTGCATTGCCTTGAAGAGACTGTTGCTAGAAATGTGGACATAAAAGGAGCTTCTGATGACAACTTAGATGGAAATGAGGAACATCATAGTGGACGTGGGAGGACAGGTGATCCTTGTTGTTAAACGGCAAAGGACTTGATTGACTTGTTTTCTAGTGGTTTGTGGAAGGTACAATTTATGAGTGATATAAACTTAGATATTTGTTTGAAAAGATGTCCAAGAAAAGTATTTAAAGTGTGGTCTGGTTTCTCCTTACTGCTTACAAGTAAAATATGAAAGGAGAGAGATAAATGAGGAATTGATAAGCAAAAATCAGAACATGAAGATTTGGAAAATTCTCAGCCTATCTATATTGCAAAAAATTGAGAAAATGTGTACTGGAGAGCATACCAAAGGTGGTGCTGAGCAACCGTTTGCTAAAGAGATTGTGGGTGTAACCCATGGATACAATCAGCCATCTCAGCAGAGGACAGTAGAGATGCACTGTGCCAGCAGAAACACTGCTACCTGGGACTAAAGGTTACAGAGATGGGACAAAAATGAAGGAAGACTGGTAGATTTCTTGGATTCTAAAGGATGGGACAATAGAGCTGTCCAGCTGTGAACATGGGTTATCTTTCAAGAAAAGGACAGAATGACCCAGAAGGTGATTTGGAAATCAGCAGGGGTGCCGCTGCCAACATGAGCCTGGAGGTCACAAGTTTCGAAGTGGAGACTGTCTCCTTCTGGGCTTTAGCAGTCCGGGTTGCCTCTGAGGGCCTTGGGGACTGGGCTGCTTTCCAGTGTTGCAAGGGTAATGCTTCTAACTCAAGGGGCTGGAAGGCAGGGTTGCCACCTGGTGGCCCTGAGGATACAGCATTAAACCAAGGAGGGTGATCCTTAACATTGAATTGTGTTTTCTCTGCTGTGTTTCAGACTTGTTTTATATGATCATATTCTGCTTTCCTGTTTGGCTCTCATGAAATGAGAATGTCTGTCTTATGCATATCCTACCATTATATTTTGGAAGCAGATAACTTACCTGGTTTCACAGATTGGCGATGGGACAAGGATTTTGCCTTAGGATGAATCACACTTCAGTTCTCAACCACACTTGATTCAGATGATATTTAGAGATTTGACATTTGGAGTTGATGATGGAATGGGTTTGGGTTACTAAGTTGGAGATGAATGGATTTTGCATGTGACAAGAACTTGAGTTTGGGGGCGGGCCATATAAGGCAGAGTATTATGGGCTGAATTATCTCCCCCCAATTTTTTTTTTTTTTTTTGAGAGGGAATCTCACTGTGTCACCTAGGCTGGAGTGCAGTGGCGTGATCTCTGCTCACTGCAGCCTCTGCCTTCCAGGTTCAAGCAATTCTCTTGCTTCAGCCTCCCAAGTAGCTGGGACTACAAGTCCGTGCTGCCACATCCCGGCTAATTGTTGTATTTTTGGTAGAGATGGGGTTTCACTATTTTAGCCAGGCTGGTCTTGAACTCCTGACCTCAGGTGATCCACCTGCCTCAGCCTCCCAAAGTGCTGGGATTACAAGTATGAGCCACTGTGCCTGGCCACCCAGAAAGTTCTAACACCCTAACACCCGACCACCCCCAAATTCATATGTTGAAGTTCTAACACCCAGTGTCTCAGAATGTGATTATGTTTTCAGACAGGGCATTTAAGAAGGTGATTAAGTTAACATGAGTCCATCAGGGTGGTTTTCCTTAATCTCTCCTTAATCTAATCTGACTGATGTCCTTATACGAATAGAAATTTGGACACAGAAACACTAGGGATGTGCAGACACAGAGGAAAAGCCAAGTGAGGACACGAAGGAAAAATAAATTTGCCAATACCTTGATCTTGGACTTTCAGCCTCCAGAACTGTGAGAAACTAAGTATCTGTTGTTTAAGCCACCCAGTCTGTGGTATCATGTTATGTCAGCCCTAGCAAACTAATACACTTGGCAGTTTTCCAATGATATTATTCTGAAATGTTGACTTATTAAGGAGCCCATTGTATTGGTGCTGTCTACTTCTACAAAACATGTAGCTTTGGTTTATTGCAAACGTTTAAACATTATAGCCTAAGGTATTCCATCTACTTTGAAATAATGAGACATGATCTGAGACAAGCCCATCAAAGATTTATGTTCAGTTATAATAACATTCAACTTTGGTAGATTTTGTGTTATTTATTTTTTGGTCGAAGATGATTTTGTAGATTCTATGCTTAGTAAATATCATCCACTAAAAAGAGAGAGATCACTATTCATATACAAATCCTGATTTTTATTTAAACATAACCCAGAGGAAAGGATACATTATGAAGATATTACGTTTGTTATAATATTTTGTGAATAAAATTGTTGGTTGTTTTTTGTAACCAGGGATTTCCTTATTTAGCAATTTCCTTTCCTCTCTTTTGGTAATCACCAAAAACAAAAGTACAGAAATGTCTTCTTTTGGTTTATTAACAATTTTGGAGCGGGGCACTATGGCTCATGCCTGTAATCCCAGCACTTTGGGAGGCTGAGGTGGGAGGATTGCTTGAGGCCAGGAATTCGAGACCAGTCTGGGCAACATAGCAAGACCCCATCTCTACAACTTTTTTAAAAATTATCCATCTCTACAAAAATGTTTTTAAAAATTAGCCAGATGTACTGGTGCATGCTTGTAGTCTCAGCTACTTCAAAGGCTGATCACTTGAGCCCAGAAGTTCAAGCCTACAGCGAGCTGTGATTAAGCCACTGCACTCCAGCCTGGGTGACAGAGCAAGACCCTATCTCTTATAAAAAATAAAAATAAAAAAGAATTTCGGGCCTTCCTGGAAGAGAACTTTCAATATAGCTTTTATATATCAAACCTGAAATAAAGACCTGAAGGATCTTTGATGGTAATATCTTTAAGCATACTATGTAATGCCTTAGACTGGTCTGTCAGGTACAGTAGACATGGATTAAATGTTTCTGGTGTTTCAGAGGCTTCATCTTAAACATTACTATTTTACAAGCCTCTGGAAGAGCCAGTACTGTCAGAAGCTACTAGAGGGTTTTGAGCTGTTTGTTATTTCATCAAATGGCTTCAGGTTGTCATCTGATTTGACCTATCAGGAATAGTTTTTTAATTTTTATTTTTAATTTTTTACCAAAATTTTCTTTAACTATTTCTGGTCTTGTCTTTTTTTCATTTTCATCCACTCACCTATGGAATTCCTTTTCATCATTCCTAGTTTGCTTTTTTTTTCTTCTTCACTGTGTACTTAAAATAATTGAATTGGTAAAAATTGGCTGCAATATAAGCATGAATAGTCTTGGGTTATATGCCTATTTTTTACTACCTGAACTTCGCTGCTTTAATATTACTTATTAAGGGTTTACCATTGTTTTTTATTTGCTTGTTTATATTCAGGTAATTGGGGCTGCTGAGTGAATTGTAAAAGTGGAATAGGTATCAAAAAAGGACGTCCTTCCAGGAGGTATCTCTTCATGATCTTTGATGACTTTGTGAACATGAAATAAAAATGCTCTGTTTTAGAGGATGTGTGATTATTTATTTGCCATGTATTTTTTTTAAATAAGCATAAACTGAACTAGGGAGATATTGGCAATTAATGTAATGATTTACATGATAGACTTGGCTTTAAACAATAGGCCAATGGGTGATAAATTAGATTATACCTGGCTTACACAAGAAATGCCATTATTTAAAGAAATCCCAATGCTAGATTACTACATCACCATTTTCTTTCATATTAACTAATGTTTTAAACTTAAATTGTTATATGGCCATTTACATAAGATGAGAGACTCCTGCATTATTATCCTTGGTAGTAACGTAACATACTCAAAAATATACTCCAAGGAGTAGGCAACACTTTAGAGTGTGTGTGTGTGTGTAGGGATCCACGACTGGAAATACTTGTTACTGGTTTGCAGCATCTAGGAGGAGTGCTCTTTACAGATTGACAAAGTGGTACTTTGTTATACATGTATCCTTTGTTTTGATTAATTTTCCTCCTAGTATGCCATGTCCTGCATCTTGTATTTTAAACTGCATTTTCTTATTTATTCTACTCTTAGACCTTTAGTTTCCAGAAACTGACCAGCTATCAAACACATATATTAAATATTATGCAATTAGCTTATGTGAGAATAGTTATTGAGTCCCTTCTTCCTTAGCTTTTCCTTTTGCCCATTTTCTTCTCATCACCTGTGTAACCACATAAAAGCAAAGAGTATGATTTGACTCGCTTTTGAAAGGTGGCTTTGCATGGAGCAGTTCTCCGTAAGTGATAGTCTCAAATGTTTCACTTACTAATTTTATTTACCTTCCATTGTTTTCAGAACATCACTTTTCTTTTTTTTTTTTTTTTCCCTGCCTTTCCTAGGGTCCAAATGTGAGTCTATATTTCAGTGCCATTATTTCCTTAAGCAAAGAATGAGCTCCAAGTTTAGGTCAAATGCAACAGATAGCTATGTTACTACTCTACAGCTAATAATCACTAAGCTCTGAGGGAGAGCTTAGTGATTTATTTCTCTTATCTTTCATCTGTTTTCTTTTTATTTTAACTGTGACATGATGTAAGTCAGAAGAATAATTTTGCCAGTGGGGTATGCTGCATCTGTCAGAGCATTTTGAGAAGGAAAATATATAAAGAGGGAAATATAAAGTTGCTACTTGCATTTTCATCCTTAATGAGGAAAAGCTAAAGTTGGCCATCAGTGATTGAGAACTTGGGTTCTCCAAAGCTGTTGTATGTATGACAAACGTGTAAGGGCAAGAAGGATTTTTCCTTTTCCTCTGAAAGAGGAAGTCTGCTATTATTAACCGACAGTAGACAGATTAACAGGATAAAAAACATGTAAATTTATTAAAGTAAATATAAGCACAGGAGCCACAAAATATGAGACTCAAAGAAGGGCCAGATGGTTGAGGCTTAAATGGCCTATTCATGGGGAGAAGGAAATGAAGAATGTAAGCAATTGTGAGGGGTAGTAAATGATTTTCAGGAGAAATAAATGGGCCCAAGGAGAAGATACTACTAGTCTGTAAATGGTTCTCTTAGAAAACTGGCCACAATGGGCAAGTCATGGAAAGGTGAGGGGCAGAACTGCACTGCAAACAAAGATTGTCTTATTATGCAAGCAAGGTCTCCTAGGTAATCTTTCAGAGCTGCGCTCAAAAGAATAGATAAAAAGTCTGGGTGTGGTGAAGGCTTTGTCTCTTCTCTGTTTAATCTTGGTTATCCCATGAAATTCCTAGGGTGGGGATCGTAAGACAATTGCATTTCTTTTGGAGGAAGTTTTCCTCAGTTCGACAAGGAAACTTGCAGAGAGAGTGCTTTGGGAGGAGAGAAAATGGTTAAAAAGTCTTTGATTTGAGGCAGCTTCTAAGACCTTCCAGTTTTCTTTAATTTAATAGTTCTCAGCATGCCTAAGCACTTTACTTTGGGGCGGCATTCTCTGTACCCCAACAACAATTTAAATTTGTTCTTATTCATACTTTAATTTCACTAACAATTAAGAGTTGCTTCAGTAAAGTCTGTGACCAAAAAAAAAAAAAAAAAACCACACCAAAAAACAACAACAAAAAAATTCAACAGTTTGCCTTCTAGTCAAGCATCTGTTCCTAGTCTTGAAAATAGGAAATGTGTTATCCATCTCACTGTGAGGAAGTATCTGGGTTGTGTGTGTTATGAAATGTTGTGTCAAAGTGGGTCTGGAAGCCAGTTGCTTTAAAACTTGATAGCATTTTCTTATGTTGTTGGTCATGTCTTTGTAATTGATAAATTTGCCTTTCTAGCTGGCAGTTAATTTAAAGATGGCTTTAGGTTGTTTCTACCTCAAAGCAAAACAAAAAAGCAAGCAAAAAAATCCATGCTCCCAAATGGAATTAATGAAAAAGAGTTGTTGGTGTTACAAATATGAAATAATAATATTGAATATTGAATATTTGGGACTTTTAAAATTAAACAGAATATTATTGTGTTTTTCTATACGAAGTTTGTTTTGTAGAATGCTTTAAAAATGGGTTTCAATGGAGACTTTCTTTTCTTTCTTTAATACTCTATTCTCCGTATTTCCATGAATAAGACCCTGCATTTCTAGGTTATACTAGAATATACCATGGGCAAAGTTACTAAAATTGATAGGTAAATTTTTTTAAGCAAAGGAAACATATATGAAAACGGTCCAAAGTTAATTTGATTTTTAGTTATTTTGTTTTAAAATAACCAATATTTGGATACACTGGGAGAGGACTTAAGCAACTTTCCACCAGTAGATAGTTCTATTTAATACAGTAGATCCCAACTGAAAAGTCAAGCTCTCAAAGTGATCTTTCTTATCCTCTCTTTTTTGTCTATTCTGAATTTTTATTGTTGCACTTCAGCTGTCTCTTTCTCTCTTAAACTGTAAACAAATATACAAACTACCTTTTCTGTGAAATTATTAGCACTTAGTATTATAAAGTTAAAATGATGCTATTTCTGATAATAAAGTATCTGATTAAGTATTTGGTGTCTCTTCAGAAATGCTCCTTAGACTTTAATCCAAAATGTTTCTAAATAACATGAAATAAGTTATTAAACACACTGTTCTCTAATAATATTTTACATTATAATGAAATTTTATTTACATATTAGGGTTATTTCCCTTGATAATAGAGGTACGATATAATAGCTTGTTCTTAGAACTTCTAGAAACTTTACTTCTGCTACAATATTTTTTGTTACTCCTCGAAAAATCCTATAAGAATGCCAAGTAGTATTATATTCATTTTACAGATAGAAAATCAATAATCTCTAGAAAGAATTGATTTCCTAAGAATTACAAATAGTGACCATGATGAAAAGCAGCACTCCCCATTCAACTACTTGCTATTCAAATCATTCGTATACCCTGGCAGGATTCTAATTCTGAAAGCTGTGCCTTGCATAAGTTGAGTCAGTGTTTGGAATATTTATTCAGACACAATTGTCCAGAATAATTCTGACAGTCCCCATCTATAACATGAAAATATATTCGTTATATTTTTTGTGTGTGATTTCAGTTCTTTATCTTTCCAATAGTATTTTAATTCTATCGTGTGAAAAAGGACTTTTATTTGCTCCGCTTTAATTATACTTTTGTTTTTTAACTATTTCATTCTAAGAGTCTCTAAAGGAGACCCTTTAGAACATGACTCTGGCATTTATTCTAGCCTATATTTTAGATTTTCTTCTCCACAGGGTGGCCTCTAAGGCCTTTGGATTTTGGGTAAAGGAATGGTACTCAGGGGATAGACAAATTCCCTCCCAGGGGACCGATCCAGTGAGGGTCAGGATTCTGGCCCAGGGAAAGAAAAGTAGTGACTGAGTTGAGACTGGGAGCTTGACAGCCACAGTGTTTGCCAAGCAATGGTTGGAAGTGTATTTTTAATCACGGGGCAAAGAGAGAGACCGAGGACTCCGTACTTGCCACGGATGCTGTCATACTTCAGAACAGCAGCACAGGAATGAGATAAGGAAAGTATGTCAAAATATCTTTTTCCTAGCAAAATTTTGGAGTGTAAGCATTTGTATTTGGTGGGAAGAGGTCTTTTTATACCACATAGGAAGAGAGCCTTGATTTAGAGCAGGGTGTCCAATCTTTTGGCTTCCCTGGGCCACATTGGAAGAAGAAGGATTGTCTTGGGCCACACATAAAATACACTAGTGAAAGCTGATGAACAACAACAACAACAACAACAACAAAAAAAGCAAAAAAATCTCATAATGTGTTAAGAAAGTTTACAAATTTGTGTTGGGCCCCATTCAAAGCTGTCCTGCAGGTTGTGGGTTGTACAAGCTTGATGTAGAGATCAGCCTTAAAGCTAATTTCTGCCTGACTTATAGGAACGTGAAGGTTTACCATATTTCCATTCTGGTGCCCCTGTCTGTGCCTCTCAGAGACTAGTTCTCAGTTTACCTGGGTTCAACAAGGATAAAGACAGTAGAAATCTAATTTCACAAGTGTGTGCAAAAATTTCATTGAAATACTAAGTAATAGCAGTAAAAACCCTATTTTTTGATCCTCCTATGAAAGAAGAGATTTCTTATTAATAAAAGGTGTTAATATCTAACCACTACTAATAGAAGTTATCCTTTCAACAATTATTTAAGGTCAAGTACCAGTGTAAGTTCTAAAGATACAATGCTGAAAAAAGGGGCCAAAAGATATGTATTCCCTTCTTTCAGGCAACTTTACGTGGTGGCAAAAGGGGAAGATATTAATCCACCTCATCATAGTGGGGAATGTTTAATTGCAAACTGGAATTCGGTTTTAGAACAATAATTGTGGTTCTTTGAGAACAATAACCAATAGGGCTGACTTAGACTGAGGGTTCAGTCTAAACTGCTTTGGATAGTTTTCCCCAAGGTAATCCTTCAGCTGCAATCTAAAGGAGGAGTAGAAACTGAGCAGGTGAGGTTGGGGTAGAAGAGGTTGCACACAGAGATAGGTAAGTATCTGTGAGTAGGGGATGGAGGAAGACTGGAAAGAGAGGAGCTAGAGTCATGCTGAATCGCTGAGGTCAATTTAAGGAATGTGGTCTTCATCTAAGGACTTTTGGAAGCCAGTAAAGGGTTTGTAAGCAGAAAAGATCTTTCTGGCTGTAGTATAGAGAACAGTTTGTTGTGGGTGTCATAACTGATGGGACAGACCATTGGAAAAGCTATCACAGTGGCCAGGGAAAAGAGAATGCTAATTTACATTAAAGTGGAGCAAGATGGAAAGAGATGAATAACTCAGAAAATAGTTTGCTAGGCTAACGGTGGAACTCAGGGATGGGGCAGTAATGGAGGGTTAGGAGAGAAGGAAGGGAGTCACGCGTCACTCCTACTTATGTAATTTTTAAAAACAGTTCTATTAAGATACCACTTACATGCCATAAGATTTCCCACTTTTAAGTGTACAACTCAATAAATTTTAGTATATTTTTAGAACTGTACTGCCATCACCAAAGTCTAATTTTAAAACATTTTCAACACCCTAGAAAGAAATCCTATGCTCATTTGCAGCCACTCCCCATTACCATCCCTAGCCCTACAAAGCAGCTATTCTACAGATTTGCCTTTTCTGGACATTTCATATAAATGGAATCATATATGGTTTTTTTTAAAAAATCTGGTTTCTTTCATGCAGCATAATGTTTGAGGCACACGTGTAGGGGAGAAAAAAGTCTTTTCCTCACCCATCCTACATTCATGACTGAGGCCTCTATAACAAAGATAGATTAACAAAAGAAAAGCATACATATTTATTTAATATACCTTTTATATGACCCAGAAGCCCTCATAGGGAATGAAGACCCCAATAAATGGTTAAATTTGTGTATTTTTATGCTAGGTTTGATGAAGAAGTAGATAGTCATGGAGAAATAGAATTGGACAAAAGAGGATGATCTAATGGCCATGTACTAGGGAATACTTAGCAAGGTCCATTTGTTCAGGATTTTCTCTGGGTCTCTCCCTGTGTCTTCAGAGATTAGGATGTTCCTTTCTTCTGGGTAAGGGAAGGCACCTCTGGAATGAGGGTCTTATGACCCTCAGAAAGTCAGAAAAGCTTTCCTAGGTTATTAGACCTGCTTCAGGGACAAGACTGGGAGAAAGTGAGGGTGACCTCCCTACTGCTGTTTTCTCAAATGCCAGTGCAGCATGTCACGAACCCCATCACATTTATTCTGTGGCCCTCTCGCCAATTTGAAACCTGATGGTTTCTTTATTTGAGGTGTAGCGCCAGAAGAGAAGCAGGGTTGGCAACAGCAAGGGAGAAATGATGCGTTAGATTTTGGACATGTCAAGTGTGAGATGTCTTTTGGACAGCCAATGGAAATATCTAATTTTTACAAATGGTAATGGAAGCATGGAGCATGGATGAAAAAAAAAAAAAAAGACGGGGGAATAATTATGGCCTAGGTCTGTGCCTTGTAGAACTCACAACATTTTAATGGTTGTATAAAGGATAAATTGGAAGGAAACCGAGAAAAGGGTGTCCATTGAGATAAGAGGAAAATTGGCTGGGCATGGTGGCTCACACCTGTAATCCAAGATCTTTGGGAGGCTGAGGCAGGTGGATCACCTGAGGTCAGGAGTTTGAGACCAGCCTGACCAACATGGAGAAACCCCGTCTCTACTAAAAATACAAAATTAGCCAGATGTAGTGGCACATGCCTGTAATCGCAGCTACTCGTGAGGCTGAGGCGGGAGAATCGCCTGAACCCAGGAGGCAGAGGTTGCAGTGGGATGAGATTGCACCATTGCACTCCAGCCTGGGCAACAAGAGCAAAACTCCATCTCAAAACAAAACAAAACAAAACAAAACAAAAAGCGGGGGAGAATCAGGAGCAAAGTGAAGAGAATATTTCAAGGAAAAAGGAACTGTTAAAGGTCATATCTGTCAAATGATACAGACATGTCTACTAAGTCAGGGGCTGAAAGTTTCCATTGGTATTATCATCTTGGATGCCATTTTTGACCTGGGTGGGAGCTGTGTTGCTTGGAGTAGGTTGGTTGGAGCAGATTGGAGTATATTAAAGACTGGGTGACAAACCCAGTGAAAAGATGCAAAACCATCCTTCTGTGAAGAAGAGAGATATGTGCAATGTAAATCTGAATGATGTTTTTAAAAACATGGTAGCAATTTGACCATAGCTGAATGTTGACTAGAAGGATCAATACAGGAAACATGCAAAGTTATATATAGGAAAGAGATGGCAAACATGATGGGTGAGCATTGTGGAGGAGTGGGATCAAAGGCATACTTGGAGGAACAGGAAACTGGATGCTCCTCCAGTGTACTGGGAAGGAAAATGCAGGACTGGGTGGAGATATGGGTAGATTTATGTTGGTTTTAGGAATTATCATTAGCCATATTGATACATTTGGATGGATATGGCTGGAGGTTGGCTGAATTTCGTCATCAGGCATCAGCACAGAGCCATGGTGATTGTGTATAAAGGATCCACAAACCCAGATTTCTTGGCTCAAAACTCATAATCGCTAAAGGAAATGCGTGATTTACACCATAGTTGGCAACATTTTTATTTTTCAGAAATTACCCTGTGTATTTTTATTACTTTTATTCCTAGGATCTTTTTTCCCTATTAGATCCTGCTCCTCAACATTTGCTTCCAAGCATTCAGCAATGCTTTGAAACTTTTCTTGCTTGAAAATGGAACCCAACCAGTTCAGTATAAAGCAGAATGTGAATAACACTGCAGTAAGCAACTCTACCATTTGAATCAGCACTTGGCTCCTTCACACCCCTTAACTTTAATCATGACAATTGATCTGCAAATCAAGTTGAGGGAAGAGCTTGGGGATTGGTTCAGATGAATAGCTTCAATAAATGAAATGTTTCTCTAGCTAAGAATAAACACCACACCACAGGGGCAATTATGATCAGGGCAAGATTCAGTTTTATTTTTACTATCCTCCTGCCAGTTTGCAAGTCCATGCATTAGCAAACATTTTAGACCTAAGAGCTGGTAGGCACCTACATTAAGTCGATAATTACACTTAAGAGAAAACTCAACTTTAGCCATCCTTTGTGGAAGATTGAGTATTAGCCTTGCTATCATTTAGTTCTCCCTCTTGGTTGTTTATTTCTTTGATTCATCATAACTTAACTGACCGAATGACAGAAATTTCCCCACCCAACAAATCACATGTGATTCAGTGACTGTACTGAGTGTACAAAGATCATTTGTTGGGGAAACTTTGTTCTCTGGAGTGAACACTTTTAAACAAATGTGGCAAATATATTTTAATTATGTCTGTGCTGGCATCATTTAGCCAGAGGAAACATTTTTTTGAGGAGCCATTTAATCTCTCTTTGAAAGTTTTGGGTTTAATGTAGAAAAGCTTTATGAGAAGAGTAGCTTAGAGGGAGGAATAGGGCCCAGGACAAGCTCCAGGAGCACTGCAAGCTGTTTATAAGCAGCATGGAGCAGACCTGTCTTCATTCTCAAGCAGGGCATTAATAATATGGAACAGTTAATGCCTTCTATTGCTTCTCAGCTATTGCTCATTAGTTGGAGCATTGCATGATATTGAAAAACATCCATGAATCATGCAGACACAAACGTTTCATTCTCTCATCCCCTACCCTTACAATGTTTTATTAATGCTTATACTGGAAATGCAAAATATCTGACACTCTAATTGGATTCTGTGCAAGTGAAACTATCAAATTGGGAATAGTAAACATCTTGCACCACTCAAACCCTAAACAGTATTGAACAACAACAAAAACAAATTATCACCCTCACCTTTCATTTTAAATAATTGATTTCATATTTGAATGACATTAAGCCATGTATTCTGACAGTATTAATTAGTTTTCAAGGAAATATGTCTTTGCCTCTTGTCTTAGTCTATTTTCTGAATAAGAAAATAAATTTATTTCTTATAGTTCTGGAGACTGGGAAGTCCAAGAGCACAGTGCTAGCATCTGTTGAGGGCCTTCCTACTGCATCATAACATGGTGGAGGGCATTATATGGCGAGAGGGAGAAAGCCAGAGAGGGCTTGCTTTTATAGTAAAGCCACTCCCGTGATAAGGAACCCACTGTCCTGATAGTGACACTAACCCATTCATGAGGGCAGAGAGATGTTTTTAACACATTAACTTTTGGGGGCTACATTTAACCTGTAATGCCTTTTATTGACTCTATTAGGCTTATAAGATGTTAAGTACTTCTATTAAACCATTCATGTTCCTATTCAACTGTATATTTATGTGACCCAATGAATTAAATATTTTATTCTCTGTGGAAGTAATCCCTGACATCTTTCTTTTCTGAACTTCTCACAACACTGTCTGTAAACCATATTTATGCTACTCGTCACATTATAGTTTAACCCACTGAGGTTTTTGACCTTGCCTACTAGGCTGCGGGTATCTTGGGCTGGTTATTATCCTCATATTTAGCACAGAGCCTTGTATATCACGGCTGCGTGATAAATGATTGGTGATTGATTGAATGCATGTGTATGAACAAATGACTTAAAGCAAAAGATCAGGCTGAATTCATTGGATATTTTCCACATTTAGGGGCAAGGGAGAATGACAAGTATGACATTTTAAAATGTTTTAGTTGAAAATAAAATCCAAAACCTTTCTAATAGGGGTTTGGAAATTGTTAAAATTCAAAGGAAATAGGAGGAAAGTAGCATTTAGAGTACCATGATTCTTGGTACTGCACCTCTGGGTGCTTTCCCATGAGCTCTGTGAGGTCAGGGGACATGTCTGACTTGTTTGCCAGTGGTTAGCACAGCACTTGTTACATAGTAGTTGCTCAATAAATACCTCATGTCTGACTGACCAAAGGCTGTCTGCCCAGAGAGTCAGCCATGAAACTACTCTGGAAACACTGACACGGTTCAGAAAACGTGATTACCGAGGCATTCGAAATAATGCCATCTATCTAGAAAGGCTTAGTGTCAGAAAAAACTTTTCCTGAGAACTTTGTCACTTCCAGGTGCTGCCTGACCAAGGTTGAAAGCAAAGAGTCCCCACCAGTTGGCCTCCCACATGTTTGTGCCCTAGTTGTAGCTTTTGTACTGATGGTGGCTTTCCTTTATGTTTCTATACTTGAAGGCATAAGGCCGGGGAAAGAAAGCTTTCAAATTCAGATCACTATGGGCAGAGCCCCTGAGTGGAGCAGTGGGGCTCTGTGAGGAAGATAGCTATAAGCTCCTCTTGGAGGGAAATGCCTCTCAAGTCACCCACAGTCAAAGCTTAGCTGAAGATGTCTCAGCTTTTGAAATCTCCGTGCAAGGGCAGAAGGCAGATGTTATAAAACAAATAAGTCAGAAAGCCTCCAAAGTTCTGAGTAGTTTGTATCTTTTAAAAAAAGAAGAAACAAAAATTTAAAATCATGACTGTTACCATTCAGAATTGATATAAAGGATTTGCATTCAGTTACCCCACTCTTACCATCATTAGAATGTACTTCATAAATATAAAATTCCCATGAGCCTTACAAAGTTCCTGCTCTGGTAGTTTACCTCTGAGCAAATACTACTTTGTGCTTTATTTGATGTGTTAACAAATAAAACTTTGTGTGTTGAAGAAAGTGATCTGTGTTAATTGATATGTTTTCCCCTAACTTCAGCATTAAACAAATGCGAGAGAGATGATTATTTGTGATAACTTGCCCTCCGCTTAATATTTAAAGTTTGAGTATTTTTAAATTGTACATAAATAAAATATGAATTTATAAGACAAGAGACTACAAAAGGGATGATGCATTGTTTTCAGCTGGCAAGAGAGACTGCTACTACCAGTGTTTTACGAGCATATTAATCCTCATTGGTACATATAATGTGTTGGTCTCCCATAGCCAATTATAAACATGTTGTATGGGAAGTTATCCCTCAATTTCTGCAGAGTCTCACTAAGGTAAGCATATCATGGCAGAGCCTACCGAAAGCACTCAGAGGGCTGGATAAACAGTCCAATGGTGGGTGAACTTAGAGATGAGGGATGCCTATAACATTTATCCTTCTTATAAGCCAAAGCTCTTTTCCTGTAAAGAGTAGGTGCTATTCAGATCTAAGCAGAGTTGTCACACATGCGTGTGGCAGGATCAAATTTCAGGACTGCCATTACCATCCTGGTTATCCCAGATGACCATGGGAGCTCCCTGGCCTTCAGTCCTGCCAATTCTTCCTAACTAAAATTATTTCAAATAAAATATCTCAAATGGATTTGAGTTCTTTCTAAGGCTGTGTACTAAGGATTTTGCACGGATTCTCTTTGTTTTTTTTTTTTGTTTGTTTGTTTGTTTTCTTTTTTGAGATGGAGTCTTGCTCTGTTGCCCAGGCTAGAGTGCAGTGGTGCGGTCTTGGCTCACTGCAACCTCTGCCTCCCAGGTTCAAGCGATTCCCCTGCCTCCGCCTCCTGAGTAGCTGGGACTACAGGTGCACACCACCATGCCTGGCTAATTTTTTTTTTTTTTTGTATTTTTAGTAGAGATGGGGTTTCACCATGTTGGCCAGGATGGTCTCAATCTCCTGACCTCGTGATCTGCCCACCTCAGCCTCTTAAAGTGCTGGGATTACAGGTGTGAGCCACCGCGCCCAGCCTATATGGACTCTCTTATTTCATCCTCACAGAAAGGATGATCCTGTTATTTTCATTTTTCTTAATAGGCAAGGAAACTATGCTCAAGCTCCTTGCTACTCAAAGTGTGGTCCATAGACCAGGAGCATGAATATCACTTTGGAATTTGTTAAAAATACAAAATCAGTTGTAGAAGTACAAATCAGTTATCCCCAGAACAACGGATTCAAAACCTGAATTTTTACAAGATACCTGGGTGACTTGTAGCCTTGCCTAAATTCTCTCAGCTAAGAACATGGCACAGCAGGGACTCAAAGTGTGTGGCTGGCACTAGAAATCTGACTTGGGACAGTGATCTCCCGGAGATCACATAGTCGGTGTATTAGTCCGTTTTCATGCCGCTGATAAAGAGATACCTGAGACTGAGTAATTTATAAAGAAAAAGAGGTTTAATGGATTCACAGTTCCACGTAGCTGGGGAGGCCTCACAATCATGGTGGCAGGCAAGAGAGAATGAGAGCCACGTCAAAGGGAAAACCCCCTATAAAGCCATCAGATCTCCTGAGACTTACTCACTAGCATGAGAGCGGTATGGGGGAAACCACCCCCATGATTCAATTATCTCCCACCAGGTCCCTCCCACAGCATGTGGGAATTATGGGAGCTACAATTCAAGATGAGATTTGGGTGGGGACACAGCCAAACCATATCAGTTGGCAAGTGTCAGGGAAAGGATATGACCCTGTGCTCAGGACTGTGAATATTTCACTCTGTTTTATTCACATTCTCTCAAGAAGGAAGGAATGGAGGGTAATTAGTAGTGTAAGTTTTTGTTAATTAAAATGGTTAAACACTATGCTGGTGGCTTCCTTAATAGAAAGGGAGTTAGAATTTTAATTCCCACTCCTGGTGTTGCTCCCTCTGAATCATTGTCGTTGAAGAGTGTGTATTAAAAGAGCCTCCCTGTGTCTGGTGCTGTCTTAACATCTAAAGAAAGAGAATGGGACAGTCAAAAAGAACATTAATTATAGTTACCTGCTCAACATGCTAGCTGAGTGCCCGGCACAGTGTTTATTAGCATTTAAAATATACGACTTAAACTTCCAGAAACAACCCTATAAAGCAGAAAGTATTATCACTCACGCTTTTAACCCTTGAAATGGTTGCCAGGTTTGGCTGACCTTAATTAACTATA
Organism: Pan troglodytes; assembly: GCF_028858775.2. Taxonomy (NCBI): domain Eukaryota; kingdom Metazoa; phylum Chordata; class Mammalia; order Primates; family Hominidae; genus Pan; species Pan troglodytes. The sequence goes on from NC_072405.2 coordinate 43,898,311, forward strand.
GGCCTGGAAGGGTGGGTGAGAGGTAAAAAGATTATGAAGATGTGAGGTATTCTATGCAGGAGAAAGTATGAGGACAATACTTAGAAGGACAGAGTGCCACATACTCACGGGGGTTTGATGAGAGTGAAGCAAAAACCATTGATGACTTCTCACTTAATTATGGCACCAGCTGGATACCTGGGTAAATCCTGGATCAGCGCTGACCTGCCGTGTGACCTTAGGCAAGCTGTTTGGGCTCTCTGTTTTGATCTTTGTAATTTGAAAAAATGACAGCCTCATAGCTATGTGAGGCTAATTAAAAGAGTTAATATCTCTGAGTGCTTAGTCATTGCCTCTCATGGGTGCTATGCAGTTGTTAGCTCTTAGTTTTCAATCCTCTTTGGGAATACCCAGAAGTATTAGATACAGCCTTCTTAAAACCTTCAAGCTAATAACTTGCTTGTGAATGGTGGAGAGGTCCTGAGGTGTAACGTGAGGAATGCATTGTAAAAGAGCAAAGGAAGAGAAGATAAGGAAGGCCGAGGTTTTACCACCAGGCTTAATCACCTTATTGGAGGTGCTTAGACTCCATTCAAAGCCTCTAGTTTGTTGGCTCCTTTGTTCTTTCTGGCAACTCTAATAGAGTCCCAGATTTTTGTATGCATCAGCATTATCTGGGGAACAGTATAGAGTGCATCTTCCTGAGCCTTTTTCTAAAATGTTTGATGTGTGTAGTCTGGTGTAGAACCCAGGCATCTGAATTCTGCTGAGTTCCGCATCTGTTCATGGTGGTTCTAGATGACTCCTCTTCTCTCATGGTGAAACAGAATCCACCCTCCCCTCTTACCATATGGCTCCCTGTGTCCACGTTCAAGTTTCCTCTGCAGATAAAGAGACAACTATGCCAAACACCCATATGTAGCCCCCCAAAACAGCCATTGTTCTAGATGAGGTAAAGTATTCATGGAAACTTTGTGTGACTTGAGTCAAATTACTTGCAAACACTAAAAGAGTATACTTGGATTGTTTGTAGCACAAAGGATAAGTATGAGAGGTGATGTATACCCCATACCCTGATGTGATTATTATACATCACATGCCTGTATCAAAATCTCGCGTAATCAAGAAATATATACACCTACTCTGTACCCACAAAAATTAAAAATTAAAGAGAAATACTTGTAAATTATGATGACCTGTTTTCTAAATTTTGTACATTTTTATAATTTTGGGATAAATGTGGCGAGGGTTAATGCAGTAATCCCCAAAATTATCCCAAAATAAATGATCCCCCAAATTATGGGATTACTTTGGAGATACGAAAAAGAAAATAGGTCTTAGTACAATTGAATGACCACTCTTCTTGCCTGGCTTGAAGAACCTAAATCAGTTCTTGAAAAAATAGCTTGAGGCTCATGCAGCTTTGGAAACTCCTGACAGTAGAAAGGCTAGCATTGAGCATCAGATGTGAGTGGAATTAATTTGAGGCCAGGTCTGTGGTAAGGGTGTAGATGATCAAGATAGGATTGGGAGGTTTGTGGCAAGGGTTTATGTAAATAATAAACTCAAAGATGTGGATACTAGGAGGGTGAGCAAAAGCAATTGCAGTGAGTGGGGAGATGCCTGAGATGGCAGGAAGCAGATGGAAAACATCAGCATTACTGCAAAATTACCAGTACGTTTGAGTTCCTCCAACTTTTCATTAGGGGCTGTCGAGACGGTTTTATTTTTAAACCGAAGCCTATTTCCCCGCTTTGAGATACACTATGTCAGGAAAGTGATTTTGCACAGTGGTTGGCTCTGGAGCCGGACTGCCTTTGATCAGACTCCAGCTTTCCTGCTCCCTACTGGGTGAATTAAGCAGGTTGCTTAACCTCTCTGTGCTATTTCCTAACAACCTTAGAGGGTTATTGTGATAATGAAATAATACACTGAAATATTTCACATTGTACTTGACACTGAGAAATTCCTTGACGTGTGTTTAGCTATTGTCATTATTTTCAATTATTTTTCTTGCTTTTAAGCTTGAAGTGGTGGGAAAAAGCCCTGATTCAGATGATCTAGACGATATTTATTATTTGATGGAAAGTAGGTTATAAATTCTGTAGTTCAGTGAGGATATTAGAAACCCAGGTACTTTTGATCTTAATATTCGGTGATCCTCAATGTGTTGACTATACATACAAGCTGGCTTCACTCATGGAGGCAAGATAGCTGCGGTAGCTTCTGCCATCACATTCAGACACAACAGTGTTCAGAAGAGAAAAATAAACACTTTTCTTCTTGGATACATCTTTTTAAGTCCCAGAGTCCCCCAATATACTGTCATTCACATTTCAGTGGTCAAAATGGTTTCTTCTGCCTATTACTTGTATGGCAAATGGAATTATCCTGATTGGCATATGAAATTGCAGGGGCTTGATAAAGAATGTACTAGATAGAGCAGCTCCCTTTAAAAGGAGGAAGAAATTCAGCAACAGTAGTGTTCACTAGAGGACCAGGTATAATCATTCAGTGTCAGAGACAAAGAATTTGAGGACTGAAGATTTAAACAGTTAGCCTGAGGTCACAGAGTTAGGGAATGATTAGGCAGTGTTTGAACTGAAGTATTTCGGACTCTAAAGTCACTGTACCTTGCAACATGATTCATGGACTTTTTGCTTTGGGTTGGGACATATATCTAGGAGTCTGAGAGCACTGATTGAATAATTTTAGGGAATGTAATAAAAGGAAGGATTCAGAACAGGACAGCTGTGTCCAGCATTCACCAGTGATTGTGTAGGCATCTAAGGACTGTGTGGAAAAGCCCTGTGAATCTCAAGTGGGACAGATGTGGCTTGGTGGGTCAAGACTTTTGGAAAAGGGCAAGAGTGCTGTCAAACTCCAGGAGCAAATGATACCGGCCATGTTGCTTTAATGATTTATTTAATAATTTTCTGGCTTTTAAAAATTATGTTTGACAAACAAATCTACCTTCATTGAAGGTGTTTTCTTAGAGGTAAGTTCTTTTTGCAGGCCTCCATCAGGGCTTTTCTTATCAGTTCCTCTACACAGACCCACGCTATGGCTGAAATACTGTGGTTATTGGTGCCATTAGGGGCAGTTTATCTTTACCCTGTAAGTAAGAATCACTTCATGGCAAAGGTCCTAGAGGCAATGACAACACAGCCTGGTGGATAGAGAAATTTTCGTGGGTCTTGGTTATCGATAAAAGGAGAGTAAACAGGTGAAGTCATGGAGATAGAGAGCAGAAGGATGGTTACCAAAGGCTGGGAAGAGTAGTGGGGTGATGGGGGAGGTGAAGGGGAGGTGGGGATGGTTAATGGGTAAAAAAAAATAGAATGTGCAAATAAGGCCTAGTATTTGATGGCACAACAGTAACTATATAGTTAATAATTTAATTGTACATTTTAAAATAACTGTAAGAGTATAATTGGATTGTTTGTACCCTAAGGATAAATGCTTGAGGGGATGGATACCCCATTTTCTATGATGTGATTATTACACAGTACATTCCTGGATCAAAACATCTCATGTTCCCTGTAAGTATACATACCTACTATATGCCATAAAATTTAAAAATTACTTTTTTAAAAAAATTAAGAGGAAAAAAAGCATACCAAGAAACCTTGCTTTTGGAGCTGAGTAGGTTGCAAGGGCTGTGGTTTAGTTGGGACCACGCTGGACCTGGAGTTGGAAGCCCTCTCACTGTCACACATTGGTCCTATCATGAGAGTCATGGCACTTAAATTTTCTTGTTCAGGAAAATGAATGTAATAACAACAATCCCAAGGCTGTTGCACAAAATGAAGGGGTGAATATATGTGGAAGTGCTTTGAAAGTCCAAAAGCTCCCTCTAGGAACTTCTTGGCACTCTGATATTCCGTTACTTCACTGTTTGGATTTCAGTGCATTCTTCATACAGTGACCTTAGGGAGTCTTTTGTTTGTTTTGTTTAAGTCTATGATTGTTTTCAGATACAGCTGGGAAGAAAAAGTTAAAATTCTGACCTAGGTCTAGATTATTTTAATGTCTTAAATTATCCTCATCTGCTGAGGGCCTGACATTTTGTCTTTATGAGAGATCACTGGGAGTTTCCTAAGGAGAAAGACTGTATTTCTCTTCAGAGACTAGTGAGAGACAAAGGCAGGGATCACTTGCATCAAGCTACCGCCTTTGAATCTTTTCTCATAATTGCTAAATGGGCAAGTCCAGAGTGAGCCCTCTAAAAAGACAAATTGTACATTTTTTGAAGCACTGCTGGGAGGTAGAAAGTGACCTCATATCTCTTCCAGCTTTCTCTTCAAAAAAGAAGATTTCAGAGAGTGAAGTGGCAGGGTGGCAGAAAACAAATTTGGATAGATGGGCAGGTGGCACCAGGGCAGGGACTATGCCTTTTGGAATGCCAGCTAAGCACTAAGCCCTTTAATTACACACACTGGTGATAAGCTCGGCAGAGCTGAGAGGGAGAGCACTGGAAAATAAAGATGTAGAGCTTTGTTTGCAGTCTAGAAATGAACTGGAGGTATTTGGCAGAATTCTAGCATCTTTAGAAAAGGAAATGTAGCAGTGTGCATGCCTCAGGTTTGATTTAGTGAGCATTTTGTCAAAACTTAAATAGTTTGAATTTATTATTAATAGCTAAGGTCTAAGGTAAATGAAAAATTACTTATTTTCTTTGATTCTTGCTATGACTCTTCAAGGTTGATTTTGGAAACTTCATCTTAATAGATAAGGAGGAGAGGGAGGCTTGAGGAGGCTAAGGAACTTTAATTGTGTGCCTGGGGGGCCAAGTGTTCCCTTTCCGCAGTATTTTCTACTATGTCATAGAATAAAGGTCTGTACTCAGAAATTGTGTAGACACGGAGAAATAGTACATGGTGGGGTACAGGGCCAGAGGGAGTATCAGAATCACAGGAATAGCACGAGTTATTCATTTCCTGTGCACCAATCAAAGAAAATAGGTTTATTATTGTAGCAAAGTAGTAGAGATAAGGGCAAGAGGTCAGGCTTCAGCTCTCCATGGGATATAGGGGTACATGCCAGGACCAAGAAGCAGCAAGGGAGGAAAGGGTACAAATTGCTAGAGCCCTGCAGTCAGGAAGAGAGCACAGGGTCAAATATAGATCCCTGTACAAATTTTTAGCTTATCTTGCTGGGAGAACAAGAATCTCCTCTCCTCTCCTCTCCCCTCCCTTCCCCTCTCCCCTCCCTTCCCCTCTCCCCTCCCCTGCCTTCCCCTCTCTCCTCCCCTCCCCTCTCCCCTCCCCTCCTCTCCCCTCCCCTCTCCCCTCCCCTCCCCTCTCCCCTCCCCTCTCCTCTCCCCTCCCCTCTCCTCTCCCCTCCCCTCTCCTCTCCCCTCCCCTCCCTTCCCCTCCTTTCCCCTCTCCCCTCCCCTCCCCTCCCTTCCCCTCTCCCCTCCCCTCCTCTCCCCTCCCCTCTCCTCTCCCCTCCCCTCCCTTCCCCTCTCCCCTCCCCTCCCCTCCCTTCCCCTCTCCCCTCCCTTCCCCTCTCCCCTCCCCTCCCTTCCCCTCTCCCCTCCCCTCCCTTCCCCTCCCCTGTCCCCTCCCCTCCCCTCTCCCCTCCCCTCTCCCCTCCCCTCCCCTCTCCCCTCCCCTCTCCCCTCCCCTCCCCCGTCCACTCCCCTCCCCTCCCCCCTCCCCTCTCCCCTCCCCTCCCCTCCCTTCCCCTCTCCCCTCCCTTCCCCTCTCCCCTCCCCTCCCTTCCCCTCTCCCCTCCCCTCCCTTCCCCTCCCCTGTCCCCTCCCCTCCCCTCTCCCCTCCCCTCTCCCCTCCCCTCCCCTCTCCCCTCCCCTCTCCCCTCCCCTCCCCTCCCCCGTCCACTCCCCTCCCCTCCCCCCTCCCCTCTCCCCTCCCCTCCCCCCTCCCCTCCCCTCTCCCCTCCCCTCCCCTCCCCTCCCCCGTCCCCTCCCCTCCCCTCCCCTCTCCCCTCCCCTCCCCCCTCCCCTCCCCTCCCCCCTCCCCTCCCCTCCCCCTCCCCTCCCCTCCTCCCCTCCCCTCCCCTCCCCTCCCCTCCCCTCCCCTCCCCCCTCCCCTCCCCCCTCCCCTCCCCTCCCCCCTCCCCTCCCCTCCCCCCTCCCCCTCCCCTCCCCCCTCCCCCTCCCCTCCCCTCCCCCCTCCCCTCCCCTCCCCCCTCCCCCTCCCCTCTCCCCTCCCCCTCCCCCTCCCCCTCCCCCTCCCCTCCCCCTCCCCCCTCCCCTCCCCCCTCCTCCCCCCTCCCCTCCCCCCTCCCCTCCCCCCTCCCCTCCCCCCTCCCCTCCCCCTCCCCTCTCCCCTCCCGCCTCCCCTCCCCTCCCCCTCCCCTCCCCTCTCCCCTCCGCTCTCCCCTCCCCTCTCCCCTCCCTTCCCCTCTCCCCTCCCCTCTCCCCTCCCCTCTCCTCTCCTTCCCTCCCCTCCCCTCCCATTCCTTCCCCTCCTATTCCTTCCCCTCCCTTTCCCTCCCATTCCTTCCCCTCCCTTTCCCCTACCCCTCCCCTGTCCTCTCCTCCCCTCCCCTCCTCTCTTCTCTCCTTCTTTTCTTTCTGAGACCCTGGGCCATACTACATGCTAAATTTCTTCCCCTGCATTGGATACTTTTCCCATCCTTTCTCACTGTGAGCATATAGGAAACAGAACAAAACAGAAACAGTGGGGTCTTCCTATTCTCTTCTTACCACAACACAGAATACTTCTGTGACCTCAGATATTCGTGGGTTTTTCCCCACACCAAGCAACTTTCTGGCAGATTCTCCAGCAGACACTTGGTGTCCTGTAATTCAGATCCCACAGGTTGAAGGCTTAGTTCCACACAATTGTCTCCACTTCAGATGCCAACTGAAAGCCTGACTATATCCTGGGGTTCTCACAACCCCTCCTCAAGTTTGATTAATTTGCTAGGATGAATCACAGAGCTTAAGGAAACCCTTACTTAGGTTTGCTGGTTATTATAAAGGCTATTAGAAATGATACAGGTGAATGCCAGATGGCCATGATATGGGGGAGGGGGTGCAGAGCTTTCGTGCCCTCTTTGGGTGCACCATCATTCAAGTACCTCCAGTGTCCAGCAACCTGGAGGCTACCAGAATCCAGTCCTTTGGGGTTTTAATGGAAACTTCATTACTAGGCATTTTTCATTACATCCTTGGCTAATGGTGATTCACTCAACCTTCATCCCCTCTCTCCTCCCCCTTACCTGGAGTTCAGGAGGTGGAGCTGAAAGTCACAACATTCTGTTGAAGCCTTGGTCTTGGTCTTTCCAGTGACCAGCCCCCACCCTGGAGCTACCTAGGGGGTAGCAGTTACCAGTCATCTTTTTTATATCCAAAAAAAAAACACTTTGGAGATTCCCAGGATATTAGGAGTTGTGTGCCAAGAAAAGGGAACAAAGACCAAATATGTATTTCACAGTATCACACACATCGTTTCCTATGTTGAAATAGATATTATCAGTTGTTGCATGTTTTTGCACCTGTGATCAGTTATCACCTGCTGCCTCGACTTTTTTAAGCGACAATAAGGCTTCATTGCTGAGGTTGTAATAAATAGCCTCTAACCACCTCTGCCTCATGAGGTGGCCCTGAGACCAAGAAATATTTGATTCCACCATATCCTCACCAGTTAGCTCAGGATGCACTGGGAAGCTCAGTACAAACAGCCTTATTCAACATCTCAGCTTGGCCAGACAAGTCAGGCCTGCTGTCTATAAGTTCGAGTCAATCCACTTGATTATCTAAGGAGGAAGCTTTCTACATTTTTTTGTCCTGGGTAGTATACACAAGTGAAGCAAAAGCTCCCTGCTGCCTTCACTTGCCAGGAAAATGGATGTTTTCAGAGATGACACATATAAATCAATGTCTGGTATTTATTTAATGTCACACCTAAATTATTAATTCACTCTTGACAGGAAAAATGTACAGTAAAATTTACTAATTTGGACTAATTGAGGGAAAGGCCAATTATATAGCAAAGCCTCCATTAATTGGCCTCCAACTAAGAGGACCTCAATTAATCATTTTGTTGTTGTTGGTCTTCCCTCAAGTGTAAGAGATTTGCATCTCTTAGGAAAATCAAGCTTTCAGGGACTTTCCTCTTCAAAAGAGATTTCTAGATTATACCTTAAGATCTATATAAGAGCAGTTCTTCTTTCACTGATTCTTCCCATACTTAGCACCATGATGGGCTGTGAAATCCTGAGATGCCAAGAAAATACTGAAATAAGGCCTTGTGTAAATACAATGAACGTGATTTCTGGCTAACCTGTGGTAGTTTAGGACCAGTGTATAAAATCATGTTAATAATTCTGTGTGCACTCTGAAATAAGCATTTTATGTGATTTAGGTCTTAATTTTTATAGCTGGTGCAGTGGTGTGTTTCTCTAGTCCCAGCCACTTAGGAGGCTCAGGTGGGAGGATCTCTTGAGCCCAGGAATTCAAGGCCAGCCTGACCAATGTAGAGAGTTCCCACCTCTAAGATTAAAAAAAAAAAAAAAATAGATCTTAATTTTCACAATCCCCTTCCAGGAGGAAGTTGTATGTCTATTCCTATGTTAAATAGAAGAAAACAAAGGTCGAGAGGAGTTAAGTAAATTGATGAAGGTCTCACAATAATAAGTGGTAGGAAGGATCTAATCCAGGGTTATCCAATCTTTTGGCTTTTCTGGGCCACATTGAAAGAAGAAGAATTGTCTTGGGCCACACAAAAAATAGATTAACAATAGCTGATGAGCTAAAAAAAAAAAATCACAAAAAAACCCTCAAAGTTTTAAGAAAGTTTATGAATTTGTGTTGGGCTACGTTCAAAGCCGTCCTGGGCTGCATGTAGCCACATGGAGTAGGTTGGATGTGCTTGATCTAAACTCAAGCTGTCTGACTCTAAAACTGATATACTTAACCTTGACCAGGACCTTCTGAGTGCCTGGCTATTCGAAGGTGGAGATGGTCTTGACAGGCAATGGTTGCCTCCACATCAGATCTAGTCTAGCAGAAGATGGGTGATATGTTGGTAGGATTCAAAAATTGAAATGATGTTGAGATATTTAAATTGTATTCCACCTCTAAGATACTGAGGTACTGTGGTTCTAACCAGAATACACCCCCAATCAAAACACCTCACTTCGTTAGACTATCAACTAATGGAGGTTATACTACAGTAAAACACATTAAAAGTATAAAGTATAAGTTCAAAAGTTTACTTTTCCCTTTCATATACTAATGCAAGTAAGGTTAAGGGTTATCTGAGCTGGATGCAGTGGCTCATGCCTGTAATCCCAGCACTTTGGTGGGCAGAGGCAAAAGGATTACTTGAGGTCAAGAGTTCAAGACAAGCCTGAGCAACATGGTGAGACCCTGTCTCTACAAGACATTATAAAATTAGCCAGGCACGTGCTTATATAGTCTTAGCTACGCAGGAGGCTGAGGCAGGAGGATCTCTTGAGTCTGAGAGTTCAAGGCTAATAGTGAGCCATATATATATCTCTCTGAATAGATTACTAAATGGAGATCCTTGGCTACCATGTAGAATGGAGGTGTCTGACATTCTTTGAAAACAGAGGTCTTTATCTAGCTTCAACAGTCTGCTCCTCCCCTGGTCTTGCATACATTTTAAGTTTGCTTGGTGAACTTACCCGTTTTAGAAAATACAGAGATGTATCATTCTAAGGTATTATAATATATAATTAGTAGCTATACATTAAGGAGGTTTTGTTATAAAAATTTATAAATCAAATTATGGAGATGAGGTTGTAGAAGTGTTTGTGGAGTATAGGGTCCCACAAATGGGGTCTCACTATATTACCCAAACTGGCCTTGACCTCCGGACCTCAAGCAATCTGCCTACCTCAGCCTCCCAATGTGCTGGGATTACAGATGTGAGCCACCATGCCTGGCTTTGTTCCTTTATTCTCATCTCTTCCTCTTCTCTGTAGCTTCCTACCTGCCCTCTCACGCCTTCCCTCCACACTCCCATGCACACCTTGCAGCACACTTGCTTTCTTTGGTTTTTCTAGTATTCCAGACAGGCTCCCACCTCTGGGACTTCGCACTTGCTATTCTGGGTTTGACATGTTCTTCCCAAAATAACCATGTGCATTGCTTCCTCATCTCCTTTGCCCTTTGCCTTCTTGGACCCTCCTTTTTTTTTTTTTTTTCCCTGAGACAGAGTCTTGCTCTATCACCGAGGCTGAAGTGCAATGGTGCAGTCTCGGCTCACTGCAACCTCCACCTCCCAGGTTCAAGTGATTCTCCTGCCTCAGCATCCCAAGTAGCTGGGATTACAGGCACGTGCCACCATGCCTGGCTGATTTTTTTGCATTTAGGAGAGGCAGGGTTTCACCATGTTGGTCAGGCTGGTCTCAAACTCCTGACCTCAGTTGATACACCTGCCTCCGCCTCCCAAGGTGCTGGGATTACAGGAGTGAGCCACCATGCCCGGCCGGGCCCTTCCTCACCAAGCTATTCTAAGTTGCAATTCTCTCTCATCCAACATTCCTAGTTCTTCTCCCCTGCTTTATTTTTCCCTACAGCACTTACTTGTCATCTAACATACCATAGACTTGTTAAAAATGAGTTCCTTGTTCCTTCCAAGAATGTGAGCTACTTGAGGGGCAAGGATTTTGTCTCCTTTTTTTGCTGAATGTTCCAAACTCTGATCACAGAGTCTTGTATGGAGAAAGCACCAAAGATATTGTTGAATGGGAATGGTGTGTGTATAATGGTTGTTTACCCATTAAACAGGTTCTTTTAAAATCCATGAAGAGTTTGCTTTCTAAAACCAAATGATGCAGTAAACTGGCAATTTTGTTTACATCCCTTATTTGTTTAACATTTTTAAGCTATTGCAAACATACACTTCACCAATAGATTTTCTAGAATTCCAGCTAACTAAATTAGAATCAATTGGTGATCATTATGCACACAAGCCATGTAAGAAAACCATTGGTGAAAAGGATGGAAAAGTCCTCCAAGTGAAGAAGAAGATTTAATGAAGTTGTTGAATGTGGCATTTCAAGGCAGAACCCTTCTACCTGGCGTGACCCTCAGCTGAGTCCATTTTGCATTTCTGCAGCCACGTGAATACTTGACATGCAGAATCCCTATGCAGGAAAGCATAGTTGAGCAGTTCATGTGCAACACTGCCAACCCAGATTGCTAGTGTGCAACCTTCTCTCCCTCATTAACTTGCTGCAAACCCTGTCAGCCTCCCATGCCATCACATACCCATCTGCCAGACTCTTACACAACTAGGGAGTGAGCAAATGAGGGCTTTTGAGAGAAACCTTTAAAAGAACCATTATCAGGAATGCCAAGTGATCTATCTCTGCATGGGAGAGCAGATGGAAGTTGCTGCAACCAACCAGGAAGAGTCAAAGCCCAGCGCATTTCTAGGCTGGCTTGTGTACAACATTCCAATCAAAGCGGATAATCTCGCAGTTGCTAGAAATTAGGTAACGATAGAAAATGGCCTTTTAGTCTTTATATCCTGACCCAAGAGATGCTACTAACAAAGTATAGCTTTGAACATTACTTTACGTTGTTTGAATTAAGCATTTCTCTGGCTTTTGTGTCTGAAAATATTTTCTCTTTCCTTAGTGGCAATTCAAACAAAGAGAAATCAACATTTTAAAATTCACATAAGCAGGAGTTAGTTTACAGTTGGAGACTTTGAGCACACTGCTTTTCTGTGATGATATTTGAAATTTATTTCCACAAGTTATTGCACATTCATTTTTGGAGTTTTCATTGCAGAAAATTGCCAGAAGGAATGGATTTTGTCTTCTTCAGCTGGCAGAACAATTTTCCACTTGTCGCCCAAATATTTGATGAGAAGGATTATGTTGCCGGCTCTGAAAGTTTATACTGTGGATCCTTTGAAAGTGAAAGGGTCTAATGAAACTACTACCTGATATCAGAGTCCAGCTTGCTAAACTGTCTATGAAGCTGTGGATGGATTTCCGGTGGTTAGGGCAATTTCTGAAAGACTAGCTTCAGTGACACAAACACACTCACATAGTTCTGAACCTGCAGCATGGCAAATGATGTTCTTCACCTTTATGTTGTAACTGTTTTCTTGTATTCGGCAAAACTTTTGTGGCCTTACCAAAGATCTGAATTAATTGCCTGAAATTATTGTTGTTCATCTTCTTGGTAAATGGAACCAAAAACAGCATTGGTGCATGGGTATAGATGAAATTGCCATTTGGTTTCAGGTTCAAGTGATTTACTGTCTCCATTGAGTTTAATATTTCTCTCTAGTTTATTTAGGTATATAGACAGCATAGTAAATACAATCAACAAAATACAGATTTAGGACTGGGTGTGGTGGCTCACACCTGTAATCCCAGCCCTTTGGGAGACCGAGGTGGGCGAATCACTTGAGGTCAGGAGTTCGAGACCAGCCTGGCCAACATGGTGAAACCTCGTCTCTACTAAAAATACAAAAATTAGCTGGATGTGGTGGTGTGCACCTGTAATCCCAGCTACTTGGGAGGCTGAGGCAGGAGAATCACTTGAACCTGGGAGGTGGAGGTTGCAGTGAGCCAAGATCGTGCCACTGCACTGCAGCCTGGGCAACAAAATGAGACTCTGTCTCAAAAAACAAACAAACAAAAACAGATATTAAAAGTCCATATGTAAGGGCGGCAACCTTTTAAACTGTCAGAATAAATATAAAACTATTTTTTCCTTGTTTCTTTGACGCTTTATGGATATAATAAGTAATAATAATATTGCTGCTATCAAAAGAATTTTTCTGAAGTGTAGACTTTACCATGCCATAATAAGACCCCTTCAGCTGACTCAGAGAAGGGGCTAAAATTCTTGGACTGGCATTCGTGTCCCTGGATAATGACACCCTGACTTAGTTTTTCTATCTTAGTTTTTCCTACCCCATCAACTGTTCAAGCCCGTCAAACTGAACTATTGTCTCCTGCCAGTTCCTAATTACCTAATTCCTATGCTTTTTTTTTTCATGTCATTTATCATCCCACTTATTTATCACACTTAAATATTGCCTACCCATTGTGAGCCAGCACAAATTCCACTTTCTTGAAAAAGGCTTTCATGATATATGCAGCAAGAAATAATGTCTTATTTTCCAGTCTTGGACCACTTCATAGACATTGTTTATGGAATTTTTCATGTTATATTTTTGATTCCCATCAGTTGCATGCAAATCTGGAATAAGACAGATTTGATCATGAAGAGCATTTTGTTGTGTTGTTGTTAATGTGGAAATAACAGCCTTGCTCCAAACTGAATTGCCTGTTTTTCTCCTGAAAATCTGTTCTGGTTTGCACCAGACGTTTGTACTTCTCACAGCTCGTAAGTGTCACCTGGCTCGTCATTTGGTGGTGGTCCACCACTAGCACAGCCACGGCAGTATGTTGAGGGCTTCGACAATCTGCTAGAAGCCACTGTGTTGATCGTAATCTTTCCTACATCATGCCATCAATAGATGGAAGCCAAACAGCCTTTGTACTGGATTTGCTCAAGACGTAGAATGAAAAAGCTGATAGTAAATTCTCCAACTTTCTTCCTAACACTTTCTCTACTATCTATCCCAAATTCATCTGCCCAGATCTCCCCCTTCAACCTCAGTCTCTGGGTTCCTTCTTCCTTCCTGTATCCAGCACAAGCCCTACAGATATCTTTATTTGCTTATTTTGTGCTTCCCAAGAAGAGCTTTACCATTCTGGGTAATTGGCGGTGTCCAAGTGTATGAGGAATCCCAGGTTGAACATGCCATGTCTTATTTTACTTCAGTGTCATTTTTACTTGAAAACATAGAGCCTTTGTTTTTGTTAACTAGATATATCATAAAGCAAAAATCTAAATTTGCCTGAACTTTAAGTTGAAATGGGTAAGACAAACGTCTTATTTGAGGTCATGCTGTTCTCTTCACTGACATTCTTAAAAACCTGCATTCATTCATTCATTTCTGCTGTTACAATCATTTTGGTACAGGAGTTTTTAAAGCACTGATTGAAGACTTTGATGTTGTCCAGCCTTTTGGTAGTTGAGAGTTTCTTCTCTCTCTTTCATCCTTTCCAAGATCCTCCCTTTAGGCCTCCTCTCCCCAAAGCCACATATACTGCCCCATTTTCAGACACGTGCCTCTCTTTAACTTTTCTAAGACATCTGGAATGTGTAGAGAGTACCTAGACTGTCATTCAATCGTGTTCAAAGAATTTGGGAACCAGGCATATGGGTGGAAAACCTAGAAAGGGTAGGAACCAATTATCCTTGCTGGTGGGATGGCCTGAAACAAAGCAAATCTTAACATGAGGAACAACTGAAAATAGGCAATATTTTTGTCATGGTTTCCTTTTGCTCTTAAAGGGAGGAAAGTGAGACTGGGGATGGACCCATAATTAGTAGGGTATAGTTTACCTATTAGCATGTAGACCTATGCTGTTCTGGAGCCAGAAAAGATTTAAAAGAGAGATCACTATCCTCTTGATGTTAGTGTGGAGTCCTCGATGCCATGAGCTTACAGAGCAGTTGAGGTGAGTGCCCAATTTTCAGAGTTTCATAAAGCATAACGCAAAGTATGAATTACTCACCCAATGCATTTCTTTGACTTGGCTGGAGCTTTTTAAATTCAGCAGGGTTATACTGGTAATGATGGATGTCTGAGTTTGTTCAGTGCTGCCATAACAAAGTACCATGGACTGGGTAGCTTACAAACAACAGAAATTTATTTCTTATAGTTCTGGAGCTTGGGAAGTCCAAGATCAAAGTGCTAGCAGTTTCAGTGTCTGGTGCAGGACCACTTCCTCATAGACAGCTGTCTTCTAACTGTAACATCACATAGTGGAAGGAACAAGGGATCTCACAGGTGCCCCTTTCATAAGGGCACTAGTCTCATTCATGAAGGCAGAGCACTTCCTGGAGGCCCCCATCCCCTCTTATTATCACCTTTGGGGTTAAGATTTCAACATGAATTTTGCGGGGGCATAAACATTGTTGCAATGGATTAATCAGAGATGTGGAAAACTTTTTGCCTGAGAACTTTTTAAAATACTGAAAAAAAAAAGCACTTGTGTATCTTTAACTTGGACAACAATTATTTATTATCAAGTAGCACTGTTTTTCATATCCACTAATGTATTTTTAACAAGAGAAATAAGCATTATTGATAACATTAAAGTGCCTTTTCTTTCACATCTCTTTCCACTTTCTTTTCCTTCCCCATTTTCTTCAAAGCAGTTCCTCTCAGTGATTTAATATCCTTCCATTTTATTTATATATCTTAGCATACTTCTATGTACTTGTGAGTAATACATATTGCATTGCTTTATGACTATGATTTATAAAAATTTATGAAAATAGAACCCTACAGAATATATCCTTCTGCAACATTTTTTTATGCAACATAAATTGAATTTACATATGTTGGTAGATAGATCGATGGTCCCTTCTTACTGCAGTATAGTATTCTATTCTGCAAATATGTCATCTTTGATTTATTAGATCTACTATTGGTAGACAGGTATATTGATTTCAGTTTTTCTCTGGAAAACATGTAGAACATATTTATGCATGTTTTCTTTGGCTCATGTTCTGATAGAAATTTCTATAGGTCTCCAATTATTAAAAGCTTTAGGAAGAACGATTATTTAAATAATGCTGTTTGGCAGACAGAATCCTTTACAACATGGACTCCCTAGGAAGACGTGGTCAAAGGAATTGGGTATCACTGATGTAGTAGTGCACCTCTCTGCCTCTGAACAGGGCTAAATTTAACTCGTCTTAGAAATTCTCTTTACTCTACCTTTAGAAAGAATACTAGAGTAGGAGTCCACAGATCCCTTTGGTTACATATTTGTGTCTCAGAACACAAGAGGTGGGGAATTTTTAACAACATTTGACCTAAAATCCTAGTTCTATAATTGAAGCCTCATTCCCTCTTGCTTTCTCCAGAAGTAATGAAGAACAGCTACAAACTTGCTTCTACTCTTAAAATAACTTCTTCTAATCCCATACGCTGATTTAAAGTACTTTTTTTTTTCCTTTAGCCTGCATGAGTCTAGTCTCTTTAGCCTTTTTTCTGGGGTTTCCTCTTTTAGCTCATTTGTATAGTTCTAATAAATTCTTTTTCAGATTTATCTATATCTTGTTTAGTTTTTAGGGCTTAAAACTAAAATAATATGATCTTATAATGGTCTTTCTTGTATGGGGCTGACATGATTACCTCCCAGTTTTTATATATGACTTTCTGTACTTATGCATACATATGTATATATCTATCCATTTATTCAGGAAATATATATTATGTCCCATCTGCTTAGCAGGCCTCATACATTTATAACATACCCACATGCGCATAAGCAGTACCGAGTGGCTGGTTTATATTTAGTATGTGGCCCACTAGTTTGACCAGATATGCCTCTTGATATGTTGTACAAAGGCATATTGGCTATATAGGTATTTATTTAGTAGAATGATGAAGAGCACAGGGTGGGGGATTATTTAAAGTATACCAAAAGGTATATAAAGAATGTTCATAGCAGAATTATTTCAAATAGCAAAACAAAGTAAACAACCTAAATATCCATTGACAGATTGAATAAGTAAATCACGATATTTTCACATAATAGTAGAATACTATAATGAAAATGCAAAAACTCAAAATACATGCATTGACAAAGGTGAACTGTAAAAACAACATTGAGTTCAGAAAAGCAATCAGAAGAATATGAATGGCTAAGAAACATGGAAAAAAAAAGTTCAACATCCTTAGCCTTGAGGGAAATCAAAACTGTACTGAGATACTACTTCACACCCACTAGGATGGCTATAATCAAAAAGACAGATAATAATAAGTGTTTGCAAGGATGTGGAGAAAGTGGAACCCTCATACATTGCTGGTGGAAATGTAGAATGGTACAGGCACTTTGGAAGAGACTTTGGCTCTTCTTCAAAGTTAACCATAGAGCTGCCATATGACCGCCCCCCCCCCATTTTACACCTAGGTTATACTCTACCCAAGAGAAATGAAACATATGTTCACGTCAAATCTCGTTCATGAAGAGTCATAGCAGAATTATCCCTAATAGATAAAATGTCCCAAATGCCTATCCACTGATGAATGAAAAAGCAAAGAGTAGAATAGCCAGACACGAAATATTATTTGTCAATATAAAGAAATGAAGCATCAAGATATGCTACAACATCGATAAACCTTGAAAATACTATGCTAAGTGAAAGAGGCCAGTCACAAATGGTCACATTTTATGGTTCCATTTATATGAAATACCCAAGGTAGGCAAATCCATAGAGACAGAAAATAGATTGATGGTTGCCAAGGGCTGGAATAAGGAAGAGTGGGGAACAACTGTTAATGGGTTCAGGATTTCTTTTGGGGGTGATGAAAATGTTCTAAATTTAGATTGTGGTGGTAGTTGTACAGCTCTGTGACTATATTAGAACCATTGAATTGTACATTTTAAATCGGTGAATTATATGGTATGTGGGTTATATATCAGATGTTTTTATAAGATGCAATCAGAAGAATGTATGTATTCTGCTGCAGGTTTTATAAAGTTCAAAACCAATCAGCTAAACAGTATGTTGTCTGGGGTAGTATGTATACCCATGTGATAAAACCATGAACATATAAAGGAGGGAGAGATCTGAAAAAGAAAGAAAAAAAATCCAACCCAAAGTGGTGGTCATTACCATTAAGTTTCACATGAGGTTCATTATAGAACCACTGTGCTGGGGAAGTCCCATTTTCTTAGACTGAGTGATGGATTTATTGTCCTGCTTTGTTTCTAATATTTACAATTCATTTCTAATTTTAATAAATGCTTATTACTAAAAGTTTTGTTTGTATAAAATACTTCATAGTGAAATTCCATACAGCCTTCTCTTTTGTTTTGAAGGAGATGGAGCAATTGACATTAGTGGAACAGTGTATGTTTATATTGTTCCTTTTTCACTCAAGAGACTGCTAGGGATAGACAAAGGGTGATGTCATGGAGAGACTGTTCATTGCTTTCTAAGCCTAGTACATTAATGAGTCTTTGGTTGTATAAATATGAAATGTTTTGGATTAGAAAAAAGAGAGGATGCATTTTTTTTCTAAAAATGTAAAGTTTTTAAAAACTTTTTTGAAAGGGAGGAGGCAGAGGAGGAATAGACGAGCATGAGAGGTGAGAGAAAATAACAAAGAAGAAGACGAGTGGGCATATTACTTTTATGAAAATGAATATCTGATACTCTATGTAAATGATGTTTTCCTACCACTTAAATGGCTCCCAGTACTAAGGATGTTAAATTAATCCTGCTATTCAACAAAGACTTTGTGTAATAAGTAAGTCAGGACATTTTGATGTTTATATTTTTAGGAAATCATGAAAAGGACCATGTTTTAAGAGTGGTTGATGTGTGACAGAGAAACAGTGTCTCAAATAACATAGAAAGATAATTGATTAACTAATGTAGAAGTGCATAAATTAAAAACAAAAACAAAACAGGAGTCCCCAAAATGCTGAGGCCTCTAGGCTTCTGCCTTGTTAAGCACTCTGTTGAGGTTACAAGCAGTTAGTTGATCCTAATGCTGTAATTTCCAGCCCCGTGATGGATTGTTTGGTGGGAATTTCAATTGAATCTTAAAAGATCATATGACCCTGGGTTAGAAGATTATTCTTCCTTCCGAAGTGTTCCTAGTGACCTCTTTTATTTGTGTTTCTATTTTTAGATACCCACTTTTCAAAATTGTTAAAAGGTTACATGATATTTTAAGTAGCTGCTCTAAGGTTGTTACACGCTTAGCTAAATTGGTTCTCATCAGCATTAGCACCTTAATGAACACATTCTCTATAGCCCAGCCTTAATCAGAACGTTTTTATAAATTAGAGCAATGATCAGCTATCAGGCTTTATGTGCCTCCCTCAGATACTGAACTTAACATCCCCGGAGGAACAGTCCAAACCACATGGTTGTTTGTGCATCCAAAGTCTTAGATTTCATAACACCATGCTCCCCATCAACAAACATGACACACAACACCCACTGCCCATCCTACTATCTTCATAAAATATCTGGTGATTCTAAAATTAACATTTATATTTTTTTATTTTACTCTGGGAGTATTTTCGGGATAAATTCTGTTACAATGCTTTAGATAACTGGTGTCATCCTTGGATGTCTAAAATCTGATTTGGGGAATCACTGTTCTAATCAGTTGTGCACCCACTTAGCAGTAATCTGATCTAAACTCAATTCTCCTAGTCTTTGATGAGCTCTCATGTGAAGCCAAATCTAAATTCCCTCAAAGATAAATGTCTCATTTGCCCTTTTTCTGATCAGAGGAGCCCTCACAGAACTCCAAGGGTTTATGAAGATGATTACAATGAGCTTGTGATTTCAATCAATTGCTGAAATGCCTTGGGATATTTTTACCCTGTGAACTGTTTTTGCAAAGAGAGGAAGTTTCATCTAGAAGAAAAATCATTTAAGGCAACTTTGGGTTTAAATGTCAGATTTTTTCACTGGAATCTCCATGCTGTATGGTAGAAAGAACTCTTAAGAGCTGTGTTTCTAGAACACTAACCTCAATTGTACTATTAACTACTTCAGTGAACCTAGACAAATTATAAGGATCTAAGAAGATACTCATCTTGTTTATAAAATGTGAAACTGGATGATCTCTACTATCTCTTCTAAGCCTTAATATGTAATGATTCCAAAAGTAGATTTGGACCCCTCTCTTCCTTTCTGCTTTTTCCATAATAAAGATATCCCTAATATTCATCTAAAGTTTTTTTCTTAAGCACTGTTTTCCTCAACCCACAACATAATATGATTTGTACCTTGCTCTGAAAACTTGCTTGAATAGCCTGATAACAGTATTTGCCAATCAATGATTATCTTTGATATCTAACAATATAATGAAGCCTATTGCATGGATCTAGATGTATTTCTTTCTTCAACTGTTTTTGTGATTTAGGAACTATTTTTTTTAAAATAATTACAGTGGTGCCATTGTATTAGTTTTTTGTTTTTTTTTTTTGTTTTTTTTTTTTGAGACTGGGTCTTGTTCTGTCACCTAGACTGAGTGCAGTGGTGCACTCATGGCTCACTGCAGCCTCAATATCCAGGACCAAAGTGATCCTCCTAACTCAGCCTCCCAAGAGGCTAGAACTACAGGCACACACCACCACGTCTAGCTAACTTTTTATTTTTTGTAGAGATTAGAGTGTTACTATGTTGCCCAGGCTGGTCTCGAATTCCTGGACATAAGCGTTCTTCCCACTTCGACCTCCCAAAGTGCTAGGATTACAGGCATGAGCCACCAAGCCTGGCCTGTTGTATTAGTTAATCTGCAACATTAATTCACAATTTTAAAAAGCAACTATGCAAAGATACCCTGGTATAAGTAGATAATTTTCGAGAAATGGCAGACCTGATTATTCCCTTGAAGGTCATGAGGATAAAATCTAGTTGAAGTTTCAGAGCAACCTAAAATTCCATTTGTATCCCCTGAAATTAGGAATGTGCTCTTTTAACTAACTTTTTTGTTTTAATTGTACAGAAAAGCAATGTGTTACTTCAAAGGTATTTAGTCATAGTAAAATCCAGTTTAGCTATTAAAAAAGAAAATTTTCTTTTCTCTCCCTGCACTGGAGTGTTCATAAAGAGTCTACAAATATGGTCCCTTATTTTGTGTGTGTCCCAAATATAACTGGCATAATTATCTTCATATTTGTCTCACTAAGCATTACATTCTTCTGCGATTCACTGCAGTGTGACACTGGCCCAGCAGTGAAATCATTCTCTGTGATACAAAGGGAAAAAACATGATTCTGTTCTAGTAGTTTTACGTTTAAGTCTATGGTTACCAATTGAGAACATTGCTTTGATGTATAATTAATCTCACTGAAATCTGGTGTTTTCTACTTTCTCATAGAAAACTAGTAATCTGCATTTGCGACAGGCCCAGACATTCCACTAAACCCAGGGTCCACATTTATCTTGAAGGCTTGCATTGTTCCCTGCAGTCCTGGGGAGAGCAGCACACTCTCCAGAAAGCGGCTCCCTGAGTGCTTGGACACTGCAGCTATAATAATAGTGGGAACTCACCTCATCCATCTCACCTGTTCTCCACACAGTCACTGCCTCAAAAGCATTTAGTACCTTGAAAGCCAGGCAGATTCCTAGATCAGTGGCCTCTTCCACCTGAGTTGTTGTAGCTGTCATAATCGTTTTATCTGGGATTTGTGTGGGTTAGAGGTAGGGACTACATTCACAGGGTAAAATGGAAGACCTGTGAATTGTTTCTTTTTTTTCTTTTTGTTTTTTTGTTTCTGCAATGCTAACATTTTAATCTCTTCAGAATTATTTCCAAGCACTTTAAATATTGAGAGATAAAGAGTTCATTGTTTTCCGCATCTTGAGAAAATCTATTTTCTGCCGTCTAAGAAATGAGATCAATTAACCAGGAGGGATACATGCTTATCTCATATATGCTAGTTTCCTCCGAGTATTCAAATGCCTCCCCTCATTAAAAAAAAATGGCATAGAAATACCCAGTGTGTTTCAGTAAGTGTCATCCTTTGATATATCTGATCTTTGGGTACCCTCTGTGACTCCATCTGCTGCAGGCACACGGTCTTCCTCCTTGACCCTGTCTATAATGAATGCGTAAATGACTGTTTGTATCCATCATGGGTCAAAACTTTCTGTGCCTTTGCTTCTGCTCTCATCACATTTTATAAGGGGGTTCTCTATGTAATGGAATGTCACTTAGAGAAAAGATTTTTTAAAAAATGACACGTATCGCTTGTACTCTGATACATCAAATGGTAAAAACAGTAGGCAGGCTTTTTGGTTTTGTTTTTTTTTTTCTCCTTGTTCCAAACTGAGACTTTTATGATTTTCCCTAATCCTTTTACCTTCAAGTACTTCCAGATTGATTTCCTTGTCTGGCCAGTGCTGTATACAGCAGGTGATCCAGTAGGGATTGTTTTTATTTGAATTATTTTTATGTGATAATAATCATTGTATTCCAGAGCTCCTTCCTGAAAGATGGGCATCTGTCGCAGTCAGTTCAGACCACTATAACAAAAATTCTGTAGACCGAGTGGCTTAAACAAGAGAAACTTATTGCTCAAAGTTCTTGGGGCTAAGAAGTCCATGACAAAAGTACTGGAAGATTCTGTGTCTGGTGAGAGCCAGCTTCCTTGTTAGCAGATGGCTGTTTCTTCTTTGTGCTCTCACATTAGGGAGAGCAGAATGAAAAGAAGCTCTCCTGTTTCTCCTGTTTTCTTTTTTTTTCGTTTTGACTCTCACTCTGTCACCCAGGCTGGAGTGCAGTGGCATGATCTCGACTCACTGCAACCTCTGCTTTCTGGGTTCAAGCGATTCTCCTGTCTCAGCCTTCTCAGTATCTAGGACTACAGGCATATACTACCACTACCAACTAATTTTTATATTTTTAGTAGAGATGGGATTTCACCATATTGGCCAGACTGGTCCCAAACTCCTGACCTCAGGTGATCTGCCCTCAATGTACTGGGATTACAGGCGTGAGCCACCACTCTTGGCCTCTCCTGTTTCTTCTAAGGGTACTAGTCCTGTTCATATGGTCACTACTCTCATAACCTAATTAATTTATAAGGGCCCCACCTCCTAACAGCAGCGAATTGAGCATCAGATTTTCAACATTTTAATTTGGCAGTGGGAAGGGGAAGGATACAATATTTAATCATTAACAATGCCCAGTTTATCATGAATTCTAGAAACAACTGGTTGTTTTTTTTTGTTTTTTATTACACTTTAAGTTTTAGGGTACATGTTCACATTGTGCAGGTTAGTTACATATGTATACATGTGCCATGCTGGTGTGCTGCACCCACTAACTCATCATCTAGCATTAGGTATATCTCCCAATGCTATCCCTCCCCTCTCCCCCCACCACACCACAGTCCCCAGAGTGTGATATTCCCCTTCCTGTGTCCATGTGATCTCATTGTTCAATTCCCACCTATGAGTGAGAATATGCGGTGTTTGGTTTTTTGTTCTTGCGATAGTTTACTGAGAATGATGATTTCCAATTTCATCCATGTCCCTACAAAGGACACGAACTCATCATTTTTTATGGCTGCATAGTACTCCATGGTGTATATGTGCCACATTTTCTTAATCCAGTCTATCATTGTTGGACATTTGGGTTGGTTCCAAGTCTTTGCTATTGTGAATAATGCTGCAATAAACATACGTGTGCATGTGTCTTTATAGCTGCATGATTTATAGTCATTTGGGTATATATCCAGTAATTGGATGGCTGGGTCAAATGGTATTTCTAGTTCTAGATCCCTGAGGAATCGCCACACTGACTTCCACAATGGTTGAACTAGTTTACAGTCCCACCAACAGTGTAAAAGTGTTCCTATTTCTCCACATCCTCTCCAGCACCTGTTGTTTCCTGACTTTTCAATGATTGCCATTCTAACTGGTGTGAGATGGTATCTCATTGTGGTTTTGATTTGCATTTCTCTGATGGCCAGTGATGATGAGCATTTTTTCATGTGTTTTTTGGCTGCATAAATGTCTTCTTTTGAGAAGTGTCTGTTCATGTCCTTTGCCCACTTTTTGATGGGGTTGTTTGTTTTTTTCTTGTAAATTTGTTTGAGTTCATTGTAGATTCTGGATATTAGCCCTTTGTCAGATAAGTAGGTTGCGAAAATTTTCTCCCATTTTGTAGGTTGCCTGTTCACTCTGATGGTAGTTTCTTTTGCTGTGCAGAAGCTCTTTAGTTTAATTAGATCCCATTTGTCAATTTTGGCTTTTGTTGCGATTGCTTTTGGTGTTTTGGACATGAAGTCCTTGCCCATGCCTATGTCCTGAATGGTAATGTCTAGGTTTTCTTCTAGGGTTTTTATGGTTTTAGGTCTAATGTTTAAATCTTTAATCCATCTTGAATTGATTTTTGTATAAGGTGTAAGGAAGGGATCCAGTTTCAGCTTTCTACATATGGCTAGCCAGTTTTCCCAGCACCATTTATTAAATAGGAAATCCTTTCCCCATTGCTTGTTTTTCTCAGGTTTGTCAAAGATCAGATAGTTGTAGATATGCAGCGTTATTTCTGAGGGCTCTGTTCTGTTCCATTGATCTATATCTCTGTTTTGGTACCAGTACTATGCTGTTTTGGTTACTGTAGCCTTGTAGTATAGTTTGAAGTCAGGTAGTGTGATGCCTCCAGCTTTGTTCTTTTGGCTTAGGATTGACTTGGCAATGTGGGCTCTTTTTTGGTTCCATATGAACTTTAAAGTAGTTTTTTCCAATTCTGTGAAGAAAGTCATTGGTAGCTTGATGGGGATGGCATTGAATCTGTAAATTACCTTGGGCAGTATGGCCATTTTCATGATATTGATTCTTCCTACCCATGAGCATGGAATGTTCTTCCATTTGTTTGTATCCTCTTTTATTTCCTTGAGCAGTGGTTTGTAGTTCTCCTTGAAGAGGTCCTTCACATCCCTTGTAAGTTGGATTCCTAGGTATTTTATTCTCTTTGAAGCAATTGTGAATGGGAGTTCACTCATGATTTGGCTCTCTGTTTGTCTGTTGTTGGTGTATAAGAATGCTTGTGATTTTTGTACATTGATTTTGTATCCTGAGACTTTGCTGAAGTTGCTTATCAGCTTAAGGAGATTTTGGGTTGAGACAATGGGGTTTTCTAGATATACAATCATGTCGTCTGCAAACAGGGACACTTTGACTTCCTCTTTTCCTAATTGAATGCCCTTTATTTCCTTCTCCTGCCTAATTGCCCTGGCCAGAACTTCCAACACTATGTTGAATAGGAGTGGTGAGAGAGGGCATCCCTGTCTTGTGCCAATTTTCAAAGGGAATGCTTCCAGTTTTTGCCCATTCAGTATGATATTGGCTGTGGGTTTGTCATAGATAGCTCTTATTATTTTGAAATACGTCCCATCAATACCTAATTTACTGAGAGTTTTTAGCATGAAGCGTTGTTGAATTTTGTCAAAGGCTTTTTCTGCATCTATTGAGATAATCATGTGGTTTTTGTCTTTGGCTCTGTTTATATGCTGGATTACATTTATTGATTTGCGTATGTTGAACCAGCCTTGCATCCCAGGGATGAAGCCCGCTTGATCATGGTGGATAAGCTTTTTGATGTGCTGCTGGATTCGTTTTGCCAGTATTTTATTGAGGATTTTTGCATCAATGTTCATCAAGGATATTGGTCTAAAATTCTCTTTTTTGGTTGTGTCTCTGCCCGGCTTTGGTATCAGGATAATGCTGGCCTCATAAAATGAGTTAGGGAGGATTCCCTCTTTTTCTGTTGATTGGAATAGTTTCAGAAGGAATGGTACCAGTTCCTCCTTGTACCTCTGGTAGAATTTGGCTGTGAATCCATCTGGTCCTGGACTCTGTTTGGTTGGTAAACTATTGATTATTGCCACAATTTCAGCTCCTGTTATTGGTCTATTCAGAGATTCAACTTCTTCCTGGTTTAGTCTTGGGAGAGTGTATGTGTTGAGGAATTTATCCATTTCTTGTAGATTTTCTAGTTTATTTGCGTAGAGGTGTTTGTAGTATTCTCTGATGGTAGTTTGTATTTCTGTGGGATCGGTGGTGAGATCCCCTTTATCATTTTTTATTGTGTCTGTTTGATTCTTCTCTCTTTTTTTCTTTATTAGTCTTGCTAGTGGTCTATCAATTTTGTTGATCCTTTCAAAAAACCAGCTCCTGGATTCATTGATTTTTTGAAGGGTTTTTTGTGTCTCTATTTCCTTCAGTTCTGCTCTGATTTTAGTTATTTCTTGCCTTCTGCTAGCTTTTGAATGTGTTTGCTCTTGCTTTTCTAGTTCTTTTAATTGTGATGTTAGGGTGTCAATTCTGGATCTTTCCTGCTTTCTCTTGTGGGCATTTAGTGCTATAAATTTCCCTCTACACACTGCTTTGAATGCATCCCAGAGATTCTGGTATGTTGTGTCTTTGTTCTCGTTGGTTTCAAAGAACATCTTTATTTCTGCCTTCATTTTGTTATGTACCCAGTAGTCATTCAGGAGCAGGTTGTTCAGTTTCCATGTAGTTGAGCGGTTTTGAGTGAGATTCTTAATCCTGAGTTCTAGTTTGATTGCACTGTGGTCTGAGAGATAGTTCGTTATAATTTCTGTTCTTTTACATTTGCTGAGGAGAGCTTTACTTCCAACTATGTGGTCAATTTTGGAATAGGTGTGGTGTGGTGTTGAAAAAAATGTATATTCTGTTGATTTGGGGTGGAGAGTTCTGTAGATGTCTATTAGGTCCACTTGGTGCAGAGCTGAATTCAATTCCTGGGTATCCTTGTTGACTTTCTGTCTCGTTGATCTGTCTAATGTTGACAGTGGGGTGTTAAAGTCTCCCATTATTAATGTGTGGGAGTCTAAGTCTCTTTGTAGGTCACTAAGGACTTGCTTTATGAATCTGGGTGCTCCTGTATTGGGTGCATATATATTTAGGTTAGCTCTTCTTGTTGAATTGATCCCTTTACCATTATGTAATGGCCTTCTTTGTCTCTTTTGATCTTTGTTGGTTTAAAGTCTGTTTTATCAGAGACTAGGATTGCAACCCCTGCCTTTTTTTGTTTTCCATTTGCTTGGTAGATCTTCCTCCATCCTTTTATTTTGAGCCTATGTGTGTCTCTGCACGTCAGATGGGTTTCCTGAATACAGCACACACTGATGGGTCTTGACTCTTTATCCAATTTGCCAGTCTGTGTCTTTTAATTGGAGCATTTAGTCCATTTACATTTAAAGTTAATATTGTTATGTGTGAATTTGATCCTGTCATTATGACGTTAGCTGGTGATTTTGCTCGTTAGTTGATGCAGTTTCTTCCTAGTCTTGATGGTCTTTACATTTTGGCATGATTTTGCAGCGGCTGGTACCGGTTGTTCCTTTCTATGTTTAGCGCTTCCTTCAGGAGCTCTTTTAGGGCAGGCCTGGTGGTGACAAAATCTCTCAGCATTTGCTTGTCTGTGAAGTATTTTATTTCTCCTTCACTTATGAAGCTTAGTTTGGCTGGATATGAAATTCTGGGTTGAAAATTCTTTTCTTTAAGAATGTTGAATATTGGCCCCCACTCTCTTCTGGCTTGTAGGGTTTCTGCCGAGAGATCCGCTGTTAGTCTGATGGGCTTCCCTTTGAGGGTAACCCGACCTTTCTCTCTGGTTGCCCTTAACATTTTTTCCTTCATTTCAACTTTGGTGAATCTGACAATTATGTGTCTTGGAGTTGCTCTTCTCGAGGAGTATCTTTGTGGCATTCTCTGTATTTCCTGAATCTTAACGTTGGCCTGCCTTGCGAGATTGGGGAAGTTCTCCTGGATAATATCCTGCAGAGTGTTTTCCAACTTGGTTCCATTCTCCCCATCACTTTCAGGTACACCAATCAGATGTAGATTTGGTCTTTTCACATAGTCCCATATTTCTTGGAGGCTTTGCTCATTTCTTTTTATTCTTTTTTCTCTAAACTTCCCTTCTCGCTTCATTTCATTCATTTCATCTTCCATTGCTGATACCCTTTCTTCCAGTTGATCGCATCGGCTCCTGGGGTTTCTGCATTCTTCATGTAGTTCTCGAGCCTTGGTTTTCAGCTCCATCAGCTCCTTTAAGCACTTCTCTGTATTGGTTATTCTAGTTATACATTCTTCTAAATTTTTTTCAAAGTTTTCAACTTCTTTGCCTTTGGTTTGAATGTCCTCCCGTAGCTCAGAGTAATTTGATTGTCTGAAGCCTTCTTCTCTCAGCTCGTCAAAGTCATTCTCCATCCAGCTTTGTTCCGTTGCTGGTGAGGAACTGCGTTCCTTTGGAGGAGGCGAGGTGCTCTGCATTTTAGAGTTTCCAGTTTTTCTGTTCTGTTTTTTCCCCATCTTTGTGGTTTTATCTACTTTTGGTCTTTGATGATGGTGATGTACAAATGGGTTTTCGGTGTGGATGTCCTTTCTGTTTGTTAGTTTTCCTTCTAACAGACAGGACCCTCAGCTGCAGGTCTGTTGGAATACCCTGCCTTGTGAGGTGTCAGTGTGCCCCTGCTGGGGGGTGCCTCCCAGTTAGGCTGCTCGGGGGTCAGGGGTCAGGGACCCACTTGAGGAGGCAGTCTGCTGTTTCTCAGATCTCCAGCTGCGTGGTGGGAGAACCACTGCTCTCTTCAAAGCTGTCAGACAGGGACACTTAAGTCTGCAGAGGTTACTGCTGTCTTTTTGTTTGTCTGTGCCCTGCCCCCAGAGGTGGAGCCTACAGAGGCAGGCAGGCCTCCTTGAGCTGTGGTGGGCTCCACCCAGTTCGAGCTTCCCGGCTGCTTTGTTTACCTAAGCAAGCCTGGGCAATGGCGGGCGCCCCTCCCCCAGCCTCGCTGCCGCCTTGCAGTTTGATCTCAGACTGCTGTGCTAGCAATCAGCGAGATTCCGAGGGTGTAGGACCCTCCGAGCCAGGTGTGGGATATAGTCTCGTGGTTCGCCGTTTTTTAAGCCGGTCTGAAAAGCACAATATTCGGGTGGGAGTGACCCGATTTTCCAGGTGAGTCCGTCACCCCTTTTTTTGACTGGGAAAGGGAACTCCCTGACCCCTTGCGCTTCCCAAGTGAGGCAATGCCTCGCCCTGCTTCGGCTTGCGCACGGTGTGCGCACCCACTGACCTGCGCCCACTGTCTGGCACTCCCTAGGGAGATGAACCCGGTACCTCAGATGGAAATGCAGAAATCACCCATCTTCTGCGTCGCTCACGCTGGGAACTGTAGACCGGAGCTGTTCCTATTTGGCCATCTTGGCTCCTCCCGCCACAACTGGTTGTTTTTATAGTTGATATTATATATCATCATTTGTCAATGGAAAAAAGTCATTTGTAGGTCTCAGTTTTCTTTTGTAGTTTTTTATCGCAGGAATTGTATAATATTATAGGGAGGAAATGGTAATGTAGCATATATCTAGAGTTTTTTTGATGAGCAACTCGTAATGCTGTTTGTCAGCTTTCTCTGACACTGTTATGCCATTGTTTCCATCCTACTGTCAACTTTAAACACTGTCTAAACACAGATTTTAATGTCTTTTAATGACATGATATTGTCTTCGTATGTGGGTACTAAGTGTGCTTATTTCTAATTTGTAGTTATGATGTTAAATTCTAACACTAATGTGACATCCACTATAAACACTGTCACTGGTCTCCTGTTTGAGAAACCTTGTGTTGATGGTTCTAGATGTACTTAAAGATCAATTCAAAATAAGTTACGTTTACTCTGGTCTTCTGCTTGAGAAACTTTGGGTTGATGGTTCTACATTTACTTCAAGATCAATTCAAAATAGCTATGTTTACTCATTTATATAAAATGGTATCCAAAAAGTATTCAGGGCCATTTTTAAGTAAAGGTACTACAGAATAGGTCCTTCCTGGGATATACAGTGTCTTTTCTCTAATTTAATATTTGAAATGCTCAAAGATACTACATTTGATCAGGAAAGCCCTGTAGTCAAACTTGTTTTAATATATATTTGGGCAACAAAAAAAGATTGAGAGATAGGAGAAAAATATATACATATATATAGTGTAATGATATCAACATCCATTTTTTTCTTTCCCTTTCTTTGCCTACTTACCTAACATGAAAATTTTGAAACTCTCTGAACTCCCACATATTTGCTCTAGATGTTACCTCTGTTAGGGAATGTCTTATTCCTCTTAGGGCACACTGACCCATTTGATTGATGGTTTAATATCTTCCCCTAAAGTACCAAGTAATGTTGGTTGGTTCTTTTAATTTCAAAACCTGTACAGTAGTAATACAGGTCATTACCCATCTCCTGACCCAGACCCTGGGTGCCAACAAAATTAAGTGCTTGCTATAAGCCATGGATACCTGCAAGCTATCAACCTATTGATGATAAATAGCAAACTATAATGGCCTAGCAATATGCACGTGATTGTCTGATTCCTATTCATTTGTACATGGAGGAAGGGTGCTGAGATAACTAAATAATTAAATCACATAATGCAATTAAACTTACTCTATTACAGTGCTCTTCTCCCCGTCATTCTTCTTGCTGACAGTATGCATACCAGGCTTCACCTCAGTACAATTAAGCTGATTAGGTAGTACTAAACAGCTCAAATATGTAATAGGCTTTTTGTTGTTGTTGTTGTTGTTGTTGTTGCTGTTTTTTTTAAATTTTTTTTTAAGCTCCGTAAGTCAAATGCCAAAATCTTGAGGTACAACAGCAGATCTTCCAGTGATGTACATAAAGCTCTTTACCAAACACACTACGGCAAAGGCAGGTAGCCTTAACCTTTCAAGAGCATCCAGGTCTCTAGAACTGGTTACTGGGTTGTAATGTTAGATATTGCTTTGTAAGGAAAAAAAATACGTAAAATATTCAGGCATTTCCTAGAGTGCCATTGTGTAGACTGGGCTCTTGCTCTAGCAGTTTCTCCCTCACAGACAAAAAGTAATAATAATCTACAGGATGCAACTCTTTCTCTGCTTCCTCCTTCTCCATCCATCCCTTAATTTTTCCTTAATTAATAATAATATGCTAACAATATCCTATTATAGACTGACTGCCTATTATATGCCTACAATATCCAACTTTATTTGCATGTAGCTATTGAATGCACACAACAACCTTGTGGTTCGATATTCTCTTTCTACCTGGAAGAATATAGAAGCTAAGGTAGGTTAAATATCTTGCCTAAGATCACACAGCTAAATAGTAAGAAAGCCTGAATTTGAATCTAGCTCTGTCTTAACTCCAAAGCCCACATTTGTTTCCCTGTAGCAGATTGCCTCTTGATAAAAAATATCAGGAGGAACAATATTTTGTGCTTCAAATACAACTTGGTATAAATCTGTTTCTGACTGTGTCTAGCATCTTCTCCAAGAGGATAAGGAAATTAAGCCCCCTCTGTTGTACAAGTTTCACATCCCAATCAGGATAACTGTCAAATCAAATCAGGGCGCAGCTTCTTTGCTGGACACTAGTACCATGTGATGTATTGTCAATCTTGACTAAATACCACATCCGAGCAGGCTCAACTCAATCTGTGTATTAGGAAAAATAACAAAGGAATTAAAGGATTTCATATAAGCATCAAAACTTCATCCTCATATCAATGTCTTAGGCGATTTCCAGAAGAAGGACTTTGTTGTAAAAAGAAGGTCATCTCATTAAGAAACTGAAAACAAATCCCATGTCTTTTCCTTTTCTTTATGAATCCTCCACATAAAGCATTAATTTCTATTTTTATTTTTTAAAGATGTATGTTCTTCCCTGCATAAGACCTGCTTTTGTCTACAGATACCCATTCTGGTCAAAATTCTTTTGCATTTGGGATAGTGAAACTCATCTCTTGATTGCTGTAATCCAAAATTCTTTTAAAAATATGGTCATGAATGAATTAATGCATTGGAAGAAATAACATAAAAAGCAAGGTGTGGCTGGGCACGGTGGCTCCTGCCTGTAATCCCAGCACTTTGGGAGGCTGAGGTGGGCTGATCATGCAGTCAGGAGTTTGAGACCAGCCTGGCCAATATGGTGAAACCCCGTCTCTAATAAAAATACAAAATTTAGCCGGGTGTGGTGGCATGCACCTGTAGTCCCAGCTACTCGGGAGGCTGAGGCAGGAGAATCACTTGAACAGGGGAGGCGAAGGTTGCAATGAGCTGAGATCGCGCCACTGCACTCCAGTCTGGGTGACAGAGCGAGACTCCATCTCTAAAAAAAACAAAACAAACAAACAACAACAACAAAAAAGGTATTAATGGTATTATTTAAGACCTTGATGATAAGACAATGAAATATATACATTCAAATTGTTTTATTTCTTTTTAGATATTATAGAGCCACATTCTCCTTAAAACTGTTTAAAACATAAAACTTAAATGATAAAAATATGAATAAACACTTCAGAAGGTAAACAAAAATAGTAGAAAAATATGATTTAATATTTAATTTTGCTAGTAATCAGCAAGTGTATACTAAGCAATTAATATTATTTTTATCCAATAACTAACAAATATCTCAGAGATTATGTTCAAAGCTGGTGAGGATGAGGAAAGTTGCTAAGCTTCTATAATGCTGCTGCCTGAGTCAATTTGAATACTCCTTTTGAAAATAAATTTAGGGCAGGATACGGTGGCTCATGCCTATAATTCTAACATTTTGGGGAGGCCAAGGTGAGAGGATCATTTGGCACCAGGAGTTCAAGACCATCCTGGGCAACAGAGAGAAAACATGTCTCCATAAAAAGTGAAAATAATTATCTGGGCATGGTGTCACACATCTGTAGTACCAGGTGCTAAGGAAGCTGGGATAGGAGGACCACTTGACCCTGGAATTGGAGGCTGCAGTAAACTATGATGGCACTACTGCACTCCAGCCTGGAAAAGATCTTGTCTCAAAATAAATAAATAAAATAAGTAAATAAATAAAAATAAAATAAATAAATAATTATTTTATTTATACATATAATTAAATAAAAATTAAAATATTAAAAATTTAAAAAGATATCTGCTAATGCATCATTTGCACTCAGTACATTTTATTGCAAAGAGGATGGTCACAGGATTTTTTCACAGCTTCATTTATTTTTATTTTTATTTTTTAAAAAATTTATTCAACAAACACATGTAGAGTCTCAGAGCTATTTAACCATTGGTAATATAAATAATGAAGGGTCTCACATCCTTTGCTTTCATGGAACCTATAGTCTAGATGTAC
Organism: Pan troglodytes; assembly: GCF_028858775.2. Classification (NCBI taxonomy): domain Eukaryota; kingdom Metazoa; phylum Chordata; class Mammalia; order Primates; family Hominidae; genus Pan; species Pan troglodytes. The sequence goes on from NC_072405.2 coordinate 43,931,009, forward strand.
ATGATATCCATGAATAGTTACATACATGAATAGTTGGGCATTGGTATACATGAATAGTTGCTTAGTTGTACAAAGTATTATGGAAGAGCAAAGAAGAGGAATGTAACCAACCTAGGATTTGGCGGACTCTGGTACGCTTACATAACATGTGTCAACTAAGCTGAATCTAAAGGAGGAGAGTCGGCTATAAGCAAAAGAGGGGGGACATTCGTATCATGGGGCAAAAGGAAAAGCATGCGTGTGATCTCCAGGTGAAGAGAGTTTAGATCCCTAAAAGAATTGAGTGGCAGTCCCTATAGCTTCTAGGTGGTGAAGTGATTAGGCACTGAAGCTAGCGGTAAATACAGGGCCCACGTCATGAAAGGCCTGGTCAGTCATGATTAAAAAAAAAAAATATATATATATATATATATATATATATATATGAATTTTATTCAAAAGACGGAGGAATTTTATCCAAAGGATTAAGAATTTAAAGACAGAATGACATGTTTGAATTTGCATTTTGGAAAGAGCATTCTGCTTTGCAGTGTGTAGGAGGGATTAAAGGAGGGTAGGCAGAAGAGAAAAAGGATCCATTGTAGTCATGTAGGGGAATGATGGTGGTGATTCAGACAAGCATAGGAAGAATGGAGATGAAGAGCAATTGCTGAATTTGAAGGATATTTAGGAGAGGGAATCAATGGGGTTTAGTGATGAATTCGATATAGGGGCTGAATGGGAGAAAAGTAGGTGATACCCAAGTTCTAACTTAGGGAACCTGGTGAATACTAGAGCTATTACAAGCTTTATGGGATGTAGGCCAAAAAACAGTCTTGGGGCCAAGCAATAAGTCTGTTTGAGGCATAAAAGTTTGAGGGGTCTTTAGGACATTTAAGTAATTATATTTAGAGGCAATTTTATGTGTAGAATTGAAGCTTCAGAGGGACAACTGTACTAAAGATATAAATTTTGGTATAATATAGATATGTGGAGAATTGTATCAATATAAAGTGAAAATTTGGATATAACTAAATGTTCAATAGTAAAGAAATAGATCAACACTGACACACCTGCAATCATTAGAATTAGTTTTATGAGGAGGTAATACCGTGAAAAAATGAGATAATATATTACAAATATATGTGTGTTCTATGTATACAAAACCAAAATATTAAGTATACATCAGAAACAGATACTAGAATGAATCATATCAAATTATTAATAGTATTGGTCTTTGGGAATTTGGTGACAATGGGTAGGAATATTTTTAACATGTGTTTGTATTTTTCTATAATTTAGTATAAACCATAATTTTCCATATAAAATATATCATAAAATGTTAACTATATTTTCCCTTTTACTATATTGAACTATAGAATGTTTACAAGTTACAAGATCACTATAAAAGATACTTTCCAAGATTTTAGAGGGTAAAATTTCTCAATAGATAATAACACAGAAGTTAGTTGTCAATTTAATATTTCATGTTCCACCAAAACAAAATGGGCGTGATGAAAAAATGCTGTTCTGGATGTCAGTGCAAAGAGGTTTTTATCCTGTGCCTGTGACTTAGAACTTGTTGACAAGTTGCTTAGCCTCTGAGAGCCTGGATGACTTCTAAGATAGGAGAGTCGGTTCGGATTTTCTCTAAGGTGATCTTCCACCCTATTTTGCCTGTGTCCACATCACATACAAAAAATTCCGTCAAATCATGTTCCAGTCAAATCAGCCTATATTTACATTTTGAGATATGCAGCTAAATGGCCACAGGCTAGGATTTTATGTGACCTGACATCTAACAGGAGTGTATTTCTTTCTAAGAGAATTTAATGTTTGCTCCTTACAGTTTCGTTTTCCCTCTTTTGTTTCGTCTTTTTGTCATAAAAAGATTGAAAATACTTGCTGTATTAGTGTGCAGAACATAAAACATAAAGCTCTTCCTGAAAGGTAATTTTCCAAGAGTGAAAAATATGAGAATGGTGTTTGATTGTTTGGTTTTCTGTCATTCAATGTTGCATTAAAACAACCATTTTTCCATAACTATGAATGGCCTCACTCTTGAAAACTGTCAGTTACAAATGAAAAGCGATAACACTTTGAAAGCAAAACCTTTCCCAAATCCCACTAGGTTTTCAGATGAATTTGAAAATTAGTCAGTGGGACATATTCATACACAAATGTATCCATTGTTGGGGGAAGAATTAAACAATTTATAAACTCCATCTCCATATTCTCAGCAAGATATTCTTTTTTACATCTTAAAATGAATAATTGTTATAAATCTTATAATCTTATTCTTTTTCATTTTTTTCCTAAATACATTTATATTTTGTTTTTCCCTGATACGTGGATTTTAATACAATAAAGTTAGAGATCATGAAGTGAAAGCTAAAATTGCCATAGTTTATGAAGCCCTTTATATTCTTTCACAAAGCAGAGGGGTGTGTGTGTGTGTGTGTGTGTGTGTGTTTCCTGGTTATGTGCTTATTCTAGAAACCTAAAAATAGAGAAAAAGCAAAAAACTTAATACAAACTTAAATTACTAACATTGCGTGACCCAGAGAAAAATACCTGGACTAAATTTGACATCTTACTTCAAAGTCTCTTTGAATAAACTGTTATGGGAACAGGTGTCTCAGGTTAAATCACTGTATGTTTCCATTAGGGGACAAAGCTGTATCTGCCATCATAACTGGTGTAGAATCTCTGGCTTAGATCCGATTTGAGAGGCCAGGTTTGGAGACAACTTAAGTGAAAGCTAAAATGATGGTTACAAGTTAACAATCAAAGAAAAACAAAACTTTTCTTTGTGGCCCTCTTGGGAAATAAGTCACCTGTGTTAGTGTGGCTGAAAGAATAACTGTCCTGTGTATTAGGACCAGCATGGGTTCTCTCGCATTCAAAGAATGCACAGCTGAACTGGTCTTAGGGCCCATGCTGTAAACCAAGACAGCTTTCTTTCTATAATCTAGTGGTTACTCTGTGTCTGCATCTCTGAAAGTTCCTAGTTCAAGGCACACAGAAAGGAGAGATGTTAGAATTGCTAAGGGACAAACTTTAAAAAAATTAAATTTAACCGAGTTGAATTGAGCAAAGAACTGTACACGAATCAAGCAGTCCTTGAACCAAAATAGGTTTAGAGAGACTCCAGGCTGCCACGTGGTCAAAGACAATTTATGGACAGAAAAGGAAAGTGACGTTTAGAAAACGGAAGTGAAGTTCAGAAACAGTCAGATCAGTTACAGCTCAGTGTTTATCTTAGTTGAACACGATGTGAACCATCGGCTTTAGGCACAGTTTAAAGTATGTCAGGAGACAGCTTTAGTCTAAACTTAATTTAACAGACCCACATAAGACCAATGGTTTAATAAAATCTCAAGCTCTTTAAAATGTGCATTCTAATGAAGATGATATTTAGCTCTACCTAACTTTTCAAATTCCTTTCCATGTACCCATGGCATGTAATATTTCAGCCATCCCACATTTCCTAAGATTTCTCTCTTACCTTTTAATCTCTGCACATGGCATGCCCGCTGTTGGGCTACCTTCTCCAACTTGCCCAGTTGGTCAGCACATTTATCCAGACTGTGATGAGGGGTAATCTTCCCTGTGATGCCTGCCATAAACCCTCCCAGGGACAGTTAGGCTCTCTCCTCTGTACCCAATGACACTTTGCATATACTTCCAATTTACTGTAAGCATGCTTGTCATAGATTTGTTATTATTTATCTCTATTTTTAGTCTGTGAGCCCCTGGCAGAAAGTAACTATGTCTTAGTCATCTTTGAATCCCTAGTACCTAGAACATTGTCTAATCTTAGTAGGCATGCACATGCGTCTATTTAAAAAAAAATACATTGAATGTATTAAACTGATAAATTGGAGAATAATGAATGTGCTTTTGTAGAGTCTACTGAAATCTGAAGTTCTTTAAGGAACTAAGAATGGCTCTTTGATTTCTTTGAATGTGTCTTAAGCACTCTTTCCCATCTTTCATTCTGCAGGATTTAAGATCTGCTGGATAAAGTAATATCTTAGTCATATATAAGATTCGCACAGGTGAGGTGAATGATGCAAATGCAATGATATAAAACGCTTCCATTTTTATTACAGATTAGGAAGAAAGAATAGTTTTCAAGTTAAAAATAAACAAGAAACTTTTATTGGGGCCTGGGGAAAGAGTCTGTGTTTCATAAATTGCATTAAATATTTGGTATGTAAAATTCCGGCTGCTGTTCTGCATTAAATGGGCGAAATGCATCCCGTATCTAATTAAGTAACCATATGGGGACAAGTCACATTTACATAAATGAAGGCAGAAAGCCTGCTCTATTGTATTCTCTTTTAGATTATGTAACTTGGTTTTCCTGCTATGGCTTTCTGCTCTGACTTGCACATTGCCGTGGACCAATACACTCACAGAAAATGAATGGAAGTTAAAGAGCTAATTCTAAGGAGCATTACCCTATTTACATATTGCAGTGAGAAGGACTCTGGAATATTATGAAATCTCCTATGTTTATTAACTACTTGCCTCTTAAAGCCAATAGTTTTGGGACCTGGCCAACAGGAAACCCATTGTGTATTAGCCTGCTTTGCAAGATAGCTATGTGCCTGGTGTACAGTGTAACCATTTCACTGAATGTTTATTGAATAAGTGCTTCACAGCATGTATTCTGAATTTTTCACCTAACAGAATTTTACTAATATAGCTACAGGGAGCAAATGATAAAGAAGTGTTATAAGCAACGGTCCATATCACTAGGACTCTGAGATGAAAATGATAATAGCAATCAGAAAATCAAAATATAAATGTTAGGATAATAAGTTTGGGGATGGAAATCATAGGGATGATAATTGTAATTCTTTCCTTTTTATGCTTTTGTTTGTCCACCCAGTGATGATGCTGAAGGTTGTGGTCATGGTGCCACATGATATGTATGTAACATTTAACCATTTACTCTATTTTTACATATATTTTAACATCACAAAACACTAACAGATTTTAGTCATCCATTTTTGTGTATGAGAAAAATGGAACATCAGGGTTAAGTTATTCACCCAAGGTCACAGAGTTAACACAGACCTTGTCAGGTTATTTGATTCTCATGTAAAGTTCTTTAGTTTTAGCAGATTTAGTCTTTGCTTTTTGGTGTGGTCTCTGTTTACACTTTGAAACAAATACCAGTATAGTGAAAAGAAAAGCATACTTTGGAGACAGAAAAAGCATACTTTGGAGACAGAAAGGGAGAAAAAAAGTGATATGTATTTCAAAGTAATGTCCTCTCAAGAAAAAAGTATACAAATAATTTAGAACGTCTCAAAATCTCGTGATGCTCAAATTCACTTAAACAATAATCCAATGGATCAGGATTTTATGAATCCCAATTTTGGATGACTGTGGGCCCCGGTGTGCCCAATTGCATTACAAATACAACACATCAAATGATAAAATATTGGCAGTTTATTATGCTTAACCCTATTAGAATGGCAGTGCCTTTCGCCCAGTTGTTTTTCTTGCTAATGTTCACCACGTCCTTATATTTTAATTGGAATTTTAGTTGTTAAATATTCCTGCTTTAAAAGAAACATTTATTTCTAAATGAAACACAGAAAAATTCTTATTATTTTATTCTCAAACAATTATTCTTTGACTTCTTTATTTCTGACTTTGGTGAGGATGTCTAGTCAGTTAAATATAGTTGGTAGAACACTAGTTCTCTCAAAAATATTTATTTTCTCAGGGCCTTCTCTGGGAGGGGTTCCTAACACACCCATCCTGATCTGGAATCGCAGTCCAGCTGACAGGTTAACCAAATGATCTTTAAGGTAAATGTCATACTTATTGTAAGTGAAGAAGTGACTCACAGATAATGTGTGTTTTTATACCATCTTTTGGTTTTATGAACTGCACACTATTACCCTGCGACAGGCACTCACTAAATTAGAGTATCAGACTTATAAGAATCCATTCCTCTGAAACAAAATGGAATTCTGAGGTGGCTGGAGTCAGAGACCTGCATTCAAGTTCTGAGCCCACCACTTACTGTCAGTGCAGCCTTAGGCAAGGCAGATAATTAAAGCATCTCCTCAGATGCACAATGACACCCACCTTGGAGAGTTTCTGTGTCTCTTAAATGACCGAATCCATGTAGAAGGCTTATTACCACAATCTGTAGTTACTTGGTAAACAGCAGCTCTTATTTTGACTTTCTGCTAACGGAGTTTCCACATTCCTTAGCCTACCAAGGCTCTTTCCTGAACAGCTGATGGCATTAGGATTTAATTAAGTGAAGCTTGGAGTGCTGGCTTTGTGTAAGAAGGAAGATGCAGCTCTATCAGTGAGGAACGTTTTTCTGCCACAAATAACAGAAAATCTATCAGTAGCGTTAAATAAGTAGGGATTGTTTTAAAAAAAAAAAGCTGTAATATGTTATCTGGGGGTGGATGATCCTGGTGTTAGTTAAAGCTCTCAGTGATGTCTGTGCTGGGACTTCTGGGTTCCTGTTGGACTTTTCCTCCCAAACTTCACCAGGTAAGGCAGGAACAAACAGGAGAAAGGACAGTACCAACCACACCTATTCTTTCTTTCGTTTTTTTTTTTTTTTTTTTTTTTTTGAGACAGAGTCTCGGTCTTTCACTCAGGCTGGAGTGCAATAGTGTGATCACAGCTCACGGCAACCTCTGCCTTCCGGGTACAAGTGATTTTCCAGCCTCAGCCTCCTGAGTAGCTGGGATTACAGGCGTGTGCCACCACACCTGGCTAATTTTTGTATTTTTAGTAGAGACGGGGTTTCACCATGTTGGCCAGGCTAGTCTCAAACTCCTGACCTCAGGTGATCTGCCCACCTCTGCCTCCCAAAGTGCTGGGATTACAGGCATGAGCCACAGCACCTGGTCACACCTATTCTTTATATCAGGGAGATACAAGCTTTCACAGAAGCTTCTGTTTACGACTCATGTGCTAAACCAGTGTCACCTGACCATGCTGAACTGCAAGAAGGTCATCAGAGTCTGTGATTTTTCTGGCCTCTGCTGTGAATGTGGTGTGGAAGGAGGCAGATGGCTGGATCAGTCACCAGCCATTTGTCCTACCAGAATTTAAAACTTTTCTTTGAGTTGTAAAGTGGAGTTGTGGCATATGTGTTGAGATTATGAATAAATTTATCTTGAAGGAAAAAAAGCATTCATGCAGTCTTGCATAAAACTATTTATTAAAGTAAATGACCTCCTCCCACCCTGTCCCAAAGAATAGAATCTGTCAGCAATTTATAAGCCCCTTAAAAGTTTCCACTTCAGTTCCTGTTCCTCTTTCTTCCCTATCCTTCCCTTTTACTGAAAGAATTGACAGTTTCCTGAAGAATTCAGTTCAAAACTACCAGGCAGGGCTGAGCATGGTTGGCAAGTATGGGTTGGAGAGGGGGAGAGAGAGGTGAGTCATTGCCCTGTGGGATGAGGAAGGGGTGTCCTCCTGGAGAGGCAGCCTGCTGAGGGGATTAAGCCCTTTTGCTGGAGGGCAGCCACCTACTGGGCAGGGCTTTGCTGCACCAGGAATGACAGCCTGACCCAGTGTGGAACTTGGAGTGTGGGAAGGCAGGGCGGGCTACAGGGTTAGGCAGTAACCACTCCCAGCACTTCGCTATACAAAGCCAAAAAAAAAAAAAAAGGATTCTTATTTTCACCTACCTCATTTTTTAGATGGATGCAAATAAACAGTGATATGTATACAAATATATACCTACAATCCCTCACCTTCCCACTGCCACTCTAGTAAATCATTTTCCTTCTTTTCTTATTTTCATGGATCCCAACAATTTTTGTATTTATGTAATAATAAAAATGTAATATTACATTCCACCCTTTTTCTCATCCTCTGAACGTTAACTGATTCTTTTTTCTTTATTTTTGAAATAGGGTCTGTCTCTCTCTGTCACCCAGGCTGGAGTGCCAGTGGTGTGATCTTGACTCACCGCAGCCTCTACCCCCTGAGCTCAAGCGAGCCTCCCACTTCAGCCTCCCAAGTAGCTGGGACTACACGCATGCATCCAGCTAATTTTCTTATTTTTAAATTTTTTTGTAGAGAAGAGGGTCTCACTGTGTTGTCCAAGCTGTTCTCAAACTCCTGGGCTCAAGTGATCCTCTCACCTTTGCCTCCCAAAGTGCTGGAATTACAGACATGAGTTGTGCCTGGCCTAAGATTGACTGATCCTTAAGGGGGATCCTCGGGTAGCTAGGACAGTTACCCTCAGGCTTGTCCATTCCACTCTCCTGCTCTCTTTCAGATGCAGGCTGAACGTGCTGCTTATCTAAAGGACATTTATTAAAATGGGAGGAGGGGAACCTAATTGCTTTTAGATCTCTCTGTATTTTGTGAGTTGAATGGTTAAAACTTGATCTATTACATGATCTAGTCCCTTTATTTATTTGGCATTTATGCCAGATACATAGACATATTCATGCGTTGTTACTAGTAAAGCAAAAATGCATCATTCAGATTGCATGTCTGTACGTGTCTGCTAAGCTTACCACTATAGGTTTGGGTATGTATTGTTTATCAAGTGGCCCTTTTATGAATTGAACAATGAATTAGACAGAACTAAAGCCCCTAATAGGAGTGTAAGCAGTTGATGCTCATATAAAATCTTTTAATACTTTTGTCATTTCCTCTAACATATGGATTTACAAAATCCTGCGGGGACTTGGTATTTGTTGAAGATAGAAATTGGCATAAGCATTCAGTAACAAAACAAATTAATATGTGATTTATTTTATGAAATCCATTTTAAATATAATTAAAATATTTTTAAAAAACCACATCTGAGATTCTACCCCGAAACCCCTCTTACTCCCTGTGACATATACACATTTTATTTTCTGACTTTATTGTACTTTTGACATAAACTGTTTGCCCTTACTTTTTAGAATATTTGCTTTACAATTTTTTGATGCTGACAATTACTTGAATGTGAGTTAGCTTTTCCATTGCAAATACATTTCAAGGCTTATAGTCTCTTAAACTCTGTGTTATGTGAGGCTGTTTTTTCTCCCCTTAAGCTGATGTATTTAATGGGGAAAAAAATCTTATTTGGAAGAATCAAGTTACATTTAAGTTTAATTTCTTCCAGTGGCAAACTATGCATGTGTGTTTCCAGTTGTTAGGAGCCATTTACTAACTTGGTGTCTTTTATTTTCTTCCTTATACAAAATACCTCTTGAAGTCTGAGCCTTTGTACCTCTTTTTACTTTTAAGAATTCCTCCTGTAGTTCCTCAACAGAACATTACTCTTTTTTTTTTTTTTTTTTTAATTGAGACAGAGTCTCACTATGTTGCCCAGGCTGGAGGCTGGAGTGCAGTAGCATGACCTTGGCTCACCGCAACCTCTGCCTTCCAGGTTCAAGCAATTCTCCTGCCTCAGCCTCTCAAGTCGCTGAGATTACAGGCACGTGCCACCATGCCTGGATACTATTTTTATTTTTAGTAGAGACAGGGATTTGCCATGTTGGCCAGGCTGCTCTCAAATTCCTGACCTCAAGTGATCTGCCTGCCTAGCCCTCTCAAAGTGTTGGGATTACAGGCGTAAGCCACCGCGGCCAGTCAGAACAATCCTCCTGTTTTTAATGAATTAGGTTTACCATTGACAATGCTTCCTGATTTGGGTTGTTGACTTAAGCATGAATAGTAAGAGGCTCTGGTCACAACTGCATCAATGACATGCAGAAAGCAGGTGGGGTCACAAGATGCAGCCCTTTCCCAGACTCTCTTCGGAGAGTTGGATCTGATGGGTGAGTGCATTAGTCAGGGTTCTCTAGAGGGACAGAACTAATAGGATAGATGTATATATAAAGGGGAGTTTCTTAAGGAGTATTGACTCACAATCACAAGGTGCGGTCCCACAATAGGCCGTCTGCAAGCTGAGGAGCAAGGAAGCCAGTTCAAGTCCCAAAATTGAGGAACTTTGAGTCTGATGTTCAAGGGCAGAAAGCATCCAGCACGGGAGAACAATGTAGGCCAGAAGTCTCAACCAGTCTAGTCTTTCCACATTCTTCTACTGCTTTTATTCTGGCCATGCTGGCAGCTGATTAGATGGTACCCACCTGGATTGAGGGTGGATCTGCCTTTCCCAGCCCACTGACTCAAATGTTAATTTGACATTTGACAACACCCTCACAGACTCACCCAGGAACAATACTTTGCATCCTTCCATCCAATCAAGTTGACACTCCATATTAACCATCACAGTGAGATTGTTCTTCCAGTGGTTCACTAGGTAGTTTTCCTCCATCCTAAAGACTGGTTTGGTCTCAATGGGAACAACCATTTCTAGGGCAGTTAATCTTGCTATTGAAATGTTTGCTTTCTTTGGTCTTACAGTAGAATGGCCTTTCGAGGGTACAAGATGCCACTCCTCCTTGTCCTCTCCACTGTGCTCAGCAATCACACCCTCCTGCCTTTGATTTTGTGGCAGTTTCCTGGGACTTAAGTCTTTGCTCACTTAAGAAACAGGGAAGTACAGTTTTCCCTCCTGCACTTCCCTTTTTATATTGCTTCCTCCATTTCCTAAGGTTAGGGGAGAGTCCAGTTTATTCCTTTCATTTGATCACATGTAATTATAACTACTGGCTATAAGCTCAGAGCTATTAGTGATTTGTGTTCATTCTCACCAGCAGAAGGTTGCTGGGGGCAGAGGGTGGGCCAAAGGCAAGCAAAATGGAATCGTGTTCCCTTTGAAGGGGCAGTGAGCTGGTGAGTTATCCAAGATCCAAGACGATTGCCAGACAATCTCCACCATTTCATAGGTAAAGAAAGCAGACCGTTTGGAATCTTTTGACCATATTTTATGGCTGAGTATCCTCTGTTATCATCCCTGTCATTCACATACCTGTGTGGGAGAACAACATCTATTCTCACCATTTTTCAAAATTTTGAAGCAGCTTGGGGTTGTCATTAGCCCTTTAAGGTAACCATTCACCAGAGCCTCTCACCTCACAGATGTTTATCTCAGTTGTTTCTGCAAAGACGCTCGGATTCAAAACAGAAATTTGAGGCGTGTCCTATTCATTCTTATGTTTCATCCAACAACACTGAAGCCATGGCTAGCTGGAGGCACCATATCCTCCTAGTTCAGCTTCTAGAAGATAATTCATCTACACCAGTTCTACAAGCATGCTTTATTAATAAAGCGAATATTTCTCCAGCACAGAATCTTAGAGCTGGTGCGGGTTTGCCATTGTGTCCTGGTGTATGTGCTATCAATGTAGGCTGTGTTCTGATGTCTTTTTTGATTTCACAGGAACTGACAATGGCGAAGCCCTTCCCGAATCCATCCCATCAGCTCCTGGGACACTGCCTCATTTCATAGAGGAGCCAGATGATGCTTATATTATCAAGAGCAACCCTATTGCACTCAGGTGCAAAGCGAGGCCAGCCATGCAGATATTCTTCAAATGCAACGGCGAGTGGGTCCATCAGAACGAGCACGTCTCTGAAGAGACTCTGGACGAGAGCTCAGGTAGGAGCGTGCAGCAGTCAGAAGCAGCTGTGGTGACTCTTTAGGTTCTCCTGTGGTTATGTCTCTGGGAAAGACTGGAAATCACCCCCCATTGCCTTGTGTGAATGAGGTCATAGTTACATCACTCCCGGCATATAAGATGTAATCCTTTTCTTCAAATGACCCTACAGCTGCCTTGGTAGTCCCTTCCGATATGATGCAGAGGCATTTTTTTCTTGCTGTAGATAACTTTAAACACCAAATTTTGTATGAAAGTTAATATTATCACTGGAAATAAACCAGGGAGTCACTGTTTTTGTTTGCAGAATTCTGAATATTTTTGAGGCCAAATATTAAATCTTGCATCAAACCCCTTGTTAAGCAGCATGATTTGAGTTTCTTTAATCTTTCCTAGATTTTATTCTTTGCACTTTATTCTCCACATTTGGTGGTTTCTGAGTCCCTTTTTTTTTTTTTTTTTTTTTTTTTTTTTTTTTTGACTATGGTGTAGTGGCAGATCCCAAATTAGATTACCATATCCTAGCAGGATCTCCAATATGAAAGAATTGTGGGACCATCTTTACATTATTAGTAAATTATTGGCGAATTTGGCTGATAAGTGTTGATGATGATTATACTAGCTAATGCATATTGACCACTCACTATATATCAGGCTTTAAGCATTTGACTTGCTCAGTTTTTTGTCTTGCTCAGTTTTTTCAACAGTCCCCTGCAGTAGATAACGCTATTATTACCTTCTCGTAGACAAGGAAACTAAGGCTCAAAGAGATTAAGTAAAGTGCTTGCCCTGGATGTCAAAGTGAGATAATTTGACTCAAAGCCTTCAAAATATATATCCTTTTATATTTTAATGTTGACAGAAACAATCTATGCTTTTGAACTTTGCTTTCTCAGACAAGATCCAATCTGGTCACACGTTAGATTGTTGATTTTTTTAGATGGTCAACTACTTGACTTGGTCAACTCACTAGATATCCGATTTTTGAATAAGTCAGAAAACATCAGTATAACTCTGAAGTTTCAAATCAGCCTAATTTATTAACTATATAGCAACGATATTCTATATAACAAGGTAGGCCTTTCAGAGTATTCAGAGATAGGTAAGAAAATAGCCCATGGGGTGAACTTTACACATAATGACAGAGATAAGACAAATATGCCCATAAATGCTGTGCAGATGAAGTTAGGATAAATATCTGAAAAGAAGAATATGATTCTGCTGAAGATTGGTTTCTTAAATCACATCTAACTAAGACTATCAGTAAAGGTATTGTAGACTTGATAGCGGTTGAAAGGAACATTGATGAATATGTAAGTCAGATGGGCATAATTGATGCTACACCATATGGAGGAGAGAGGAGTTTTAGTGGCCTGAAAGTCACAAACATTAGTAAATGAAGAAAGCTTGGTATACGTTCAGCAAAACGTTTGGTTTTGTTGAAATAGAAAATTTATGTACAAGAATAGCAGCCAGTGGCTAGAAAACTCAGTTTAATCAATGGCATGAAAGGCCTCAAATAAGAGTGTGGAGCCCTTTACTTAGTTTTATGGGTATTTTGGTTCTGGTGATCGATCATATTGATGTACGGGTATGCAGTGGCTGGAGCTCTGCTTTAAAAAATGAATCTGGAAGAAATGTTGGTAAGCAGAAACCAGAACAAGGGAGCTAAGAGACATGGATAATTCAGGTGAGAGAAGGTAAGAACTGGTTCAAGAGTCGGGAGGCTACAGAAATAACAACCAGAATATAAGTAATTGCATTAACAAGGATAAAAATGTGAGATCATAGTTTTGATAAGCTAAATTTGAGGTGCTTATGGTATATAATGAAGAGATGTAGATTTGGAACTTGATATAATTAGTAGGTAGAAGAGTAGATTTGAGAATCATTAGGAAAGAATGAAGCCATGTGGGTGGAAGAGTTGTTAGAGAGGAAGGGTCAACTAGGTCTACTTGAAAAGGAAGTAGACCTAGAGATATACCTCTTCAGAAGACAGGGATAGGAGTATCAGCCTCCAGCAAAGAAGTAACCAGGGGAGCCGGGTGCGGTGGCTCACGCCTGTAATCCCAGCACTTTGGGAGGCCGAGGTGGGTGGATCACAAGGTCAGGGGTTTGAGACCAGCCTGGCCAATATGGTGAAACCCTGTCTCTAATAAAAATACAAAAATTAGCCAGGGTTGGTGACGGGTGCCTGTAGTCCCAGCTACCCAGGAGGCTGAGGCAGGAGAATTGCTTGAACCCAGGAGGCGGAGGTTGCAGTGAGCCAAGATCATGCCACTGCACTCCAGCTGGGTGACAGAGCAAGACTCCGTCTAAAAAAAAAAAGAAAAAAAGGAAAAGGAAAAGAAAAAAGAAGTTACCAGGGGATGCTGTGTTCCAAAGCAAAAGGAAAAAGTTATCTCAAAAAGATATGTAGGTAAAACTCTATCAATAAAGAGAAGGGCGAAGGACTAAACATCTTATTTACATGTAAAGAAAGAGTGCTAATCATTACACAGTTCTGAACTACTGTAGGATTGCAGTATAAATTCGAAACTCCAAAAAGGAGAGAAACACCTAAAACTCTATAATAATTCCCTATTCATTTCAAATTGGAATTAGTAGGAGGAAGAAAAAAAAACAAAAGTGCCCCTTTTAGAGATGTTCTTCAGACCAAAGCATTCATAGAATCCTAGAATCTAAATGTAAGAACTGGGAGAGAGAGAGAGCTTAGTGATAATCTAACAGCCCTATTTTATACATTAAAATGTTAAGATTCAAGAGATACAATGAGTTCGTGGCATAGCTGTTTCAAGGACCCAGATCTCCCGATTTCTCCTTCAGATGAATTTCTTCAACACCATGAGCCACCTTTGCCTATAGATTTCTATACTTTTCTCCCAAATCAAAATATTGACAAGTTTTCTTGCTGACATAAGGATGGATTGAAGTACATGGCTCATCATTTTCCATTATGAATCTATTTAGGGTTTCAGTCACCCATGTGTATCATCCTATACATATAACATTTTAGAATTTCTTTATTCCTGATCATTTCTTCCATCTTCGTAAAAGCCAATCCTTTAATCTGGGCATGTTTCTGGCACTGTTAGACAAAAGTTTATAGCAAGCAATGGTAGACATTTCCAGGAATGTTGATATAGTTTTGATTTTGAAGGAAGGATTTGGCATTTCGATGGGGAAAGTAGAGAACAAATTGAATCTTGGTTTCAGGAACGTCTCTGATCTTGTGCTCCCAAGGCTGGGACCCAGGAGAGAGCAAGATGGAGAGGCCTGGTGCTGGGAGAGATTGAGTCAGAGACAACAGCAGTCTCACTTACGTTGACATTAAAAATCAAAGGAAGACAGTGGAATTTGGGAGAGGGCAACCAAGGGAATGACATCTACCATATAAGCAAAAGGCTACAAAACAATGGCAGAATATGACAGGCTTGTGTCTTTTGCTCAATTAGTACAACTAAAAAGGACTCAAATACCAGTGGCTCACTAGGGCTGTATGTTTTTTATCATCAGATGTCTCTGTCCTAGATTTTGCCCACCAATGACCTCAAAATAGCCGAATCCCATTGGGTAAACTCTTCCAAATGAAAGATAGAAAGAATATTGTAAAATGATCAGCCATTTCTTTTACCACTGCTAGAAACATCTTATATCCCTTCTCATATAAAGACCTCTTGAAGTATTGCAAGCCAATTCAACAGTGCACCCTCTTCTAATTTCACTACATTCTGTTTTGTTATTGCTTCCCCCTTTTAATTCCCCTAGCATTGCTAGGCAACTCCATGTCATGTGGATAGCGTTTTTGATTACATTCTCTACCTCCATGTAGAAATCTCCTCCTCTCTACTTCCTTAAAAAAAAAAAAAAGAAAGCCAATAAAAGACATATTTCAAAGAAACTGAGCAAAACAAAAAATTCATAAATGACCAAATCTGAGTATATTATATACCGATTTTTAAAAATATGCTGTTGAGAAAAGATTTAAATTTTAGCAGTTACTTTTTTGTAAAGAACTTAATAAGCACAACCTTTTCTTCCAAGTCATTTTGATTGAATCAATGTGAAAGAAATGTCTCTCCCTAAACAGTTTTCTTCTGTGTAGTTAATGAAAATCACTATCTGCCACACACTGCAATTATGTTTCCTAAGCTCTGTATTAATAGTAGAATTGTGGAAACAAGAACAAGATGAGTGGAGATATTATACCCCAAAACAGTACCTAAATGCAATTTAGGTTGGAAACAAAATGGCCTCAGGTATTGAAAAATAGATGCATTACCTCCCTTGGGTTCTCCAAGGCAGAGCTGGGAAACAGGACTTGACTACCTTTACAGACTTAATGGCTTTTGACTGGATTCGTAAAATAATTCCTGCCAGTCTAATAGGAGTGAATGACACTGAGAAGCCAAGGACGGTGGGACCACATTTGACCAGAGAGACTGAGAAAACTGTCCCTGGTTTTTTAAGTCCTGTCGAAAGTAACTCCTTATGTCTCTTTGGACAACATATTCTCCGTTTCTGAAATTCTAGAGAAATTTGATAATTCTTTTTACTTATAGGCATTCTGTCTTCACAGAACTAATGGGAAATGCATAGGACCTGGGAGTGTTTGGAGTAGACACAGAATCTTTCGTGTTCCTAAATTGGAAGCAATAAGTCCTTTCAGTTGTTAAAGGCTGCAAACTGCCTTTGGTCTTTCTGGTAATTTGGCCCTGTCATCTAACAGTTCAAATAAGAAAAAAGATTGTGTGTTTTCATGCAGTTTAGCTTGGAAAACCCAGAGCTAGAGTTCTTTCCTGCAAAAAGTACAATTTATTTGACATGAGTTACTGTGTTTGCACAGACAAGGCTATACCTCTTAGTAATGTACCCTTGCAGTTCTCTGCACTAGCCAAGGGATCCTCTTTCATTTGTTCTGCCTCATTTCATTTGGAAATATGGGAACTCGTCTTCCTTGTGTTGTTCTTCTGTTAACATCTGGAAGCTCAGAGTTGAGAAGTAATCTCAACCCAGGAATCATGCCCCTGTGAAAAGGATGGTGTATGCAGTAACGTAGAAATTAGGAGCTTTAATCTAACAGGCAGACACACGTATATCATACACACAATGGTAAACAACCACAAACCAAACGTATCTTGGCAATCAAGATTATGTGGCCTGTGGGGAGCTGGAGTTATCAATAAGCTAAACCACTTCTTTATTGTTCAATAAAAATAGGAATTCTCTTAACAACACGCCGTGGCTCTTATCTTATTCCACCTCAGAGATATCGAATTCTAATGAGTGAAATAATGTGTATTCCAATGTGTTATGGGAAAGTCTCAACTCTAGTAAACTAATATTTTTCTTTTTAAAGAATTTCATTTCAGGGACCTCATTGTGTGTGATTTCTTTTTTAAACAACTGGAGTCACTCTCTGGGGATAAAAGGTTAATGGATTGTGTCAAGAAAAGGGAGAAGAATAGAAATAAAAATGTATTAAATCTTAAAAGTTTATATCTTAGAATGTTGCTATGCTGGTGATGGGGATTTGAATATAGTCTCTTCCAGAAAACCATTAATTTGAAAGTATCTTCAATGATTCACAAATCACTAAAGTACATTTGGGAAGCATGTATTTTAGGCCACATAACACAGAAATAATCCCTAAAGTGTTTTATTGACAGTTTGTGGGTTTCAAACTCACTTTTATGGAAGCCTTCTCCCTCCCCACCTTAGATTTCATTTTGTTCATCACTCTACTTCTCAGAGAAGACTGACATATTCTTAAAAGGTTTTCAGGAAAATGTTATGAATTCCCTACATAAACTGGTAGAGTATGAAGGCCTTGTTTCCTATAGCCAATTTAGCTTTTCCTACAAAAGGGAAATAAGAAGATTATTTACTCTCATCCATCCTTAGCAGTGACAGAAATCAGCTAATCACTTTATATAATTTAATAATGTCTGATATCGACCATACATCTGTCTCAAAGCCTAAATCCTTGACCAGTCTCTTTAGTTCACACATTAAGAAGTGTGTACATTGATTTAAAATACAAATTATAGGCGGGGCACAGTTGCTCATGCCTGTAATCCCAGCACTTTGGGAGGCCAAGGCAGGCAGATCACAAGGTCAAGAGATCAAGACCAGCCTGGCCAACATGGTGAAACCCTGTCTCTACTAAAAATACAAAAATTAGCTGGCCGTGGTGGCGCACACCTGTAGTCCCAGCTACTCGGGAGGCTGAGGCAGGAGAATCACTTGAACCCGAAAGGTAGAGGTTGCAGTGAGCTGAGATCGCACCACTGTACTCCAGCCTGCCAACAGAGCAAGACTCCACCTCAAAAAAATACAAAAAAAAGAATAATTATAAAGATCTATAAAAAAAAGCACACACACACACACACACACACACACAGAGAGAGAGAGAGAGAAAGAAACCTGAGGTTAGCCTAATGGTTAAGAACATGGGTTTTGGTGTAGAGGAAGCAATGTTTGAAATCAGGCTCTCCATTTACATACTTTTTCAGGTGGATGTGGAATTGAGCTTCCTTTCTCCTTGGTTCCTCCGTGTGTAAAATGGCAGTGATAATTGTATCCACAATCACATAGCACCTAATACATGTGACATGCTTAGCCCAGGGGCTAGCGTACAGCAAATGCTCAGTCAAGACTATCCCTCAAAATGATGAATATAAAATAGCTATTTTATTCTTCTTTTTGAATGAGACAAGTGTATGGTGAATATGATTCAAAAAACAAATACATAATCATAGAATTTTGCATTCCGAGAACATAACAGGGCTAATATTGGCAGGTAAATATTTGCCCTTTCTAGAGTATCATTGCCTTACTTGCATGCGATTCAGTCATTCAGGTTGCATTGTGTGTCTATGTTACCCTCAGAGTCCATGGCAGTGTTACAGGAAAGGGGTCCTGATCCGGACCCCAAGAGAGGGTTCTTGGATCTTGCTCAAGAAAGAATTCAGGGAAAGTCCACAGTGCAAAGTAAAAGCAAGTTTATTAAGAAAGTAAAGTATTGAAGGTACAGCTACTCCATAGACAGAATAGGATGTTCCCGAAAGTAAGAGGAGGAACACATCCACTCTAGGTACAATGCTTGTATATGTGGGGAGATGTGCTCTGCTACAAGGGTTTGTGATAAAGGATTAATTTTCTTAATTACTATATTTTGCAAGAATCGATATTATCTTTAAAGCAAAATTAGGAATGCCTTTGTTCTCCAGATATCAGGATATCTGGAGACTCCCAAGTCTGGGTTTGTTTAGTAAACATTATTAATTTGTTCCCCTAACCACCAACATCTAGAGACTAGGAATGCATAACTTTGTGGGAACACAGCCCTGCAAGTTCCAGCCTCATTTTCCTAGCCCTCACTCAAAATGGAGTTGCTCTGGTTTGAACACCTCTGATAGTAGCACTGTAGGTGATACAAGTGGCACAATATATGTCCTGACCTCAGGCCATAAGCTACTAGCAGGAGATGATTTCAGTGACTGCAGGAATGGAAAGTCATTGATTGAAGCAACAGGATTGGAAATCATGACCATGTTGCCCACCATGTTGTGAGTGTGATACGGGAGTGAGTCATTCATGGGATGCGTTTTCTAAACAACCCTTCCATGTCCACTTCCGCCTCTTCACTTTCTCTTCTTGCTGTTGTCAGACAACACTATGAAGTTAATTTGCTTTCCTTTACCAGACACCTCTGAGCTGATTAATTCTAATCTCTTGTGTGGAAGAAACTGGAGAGCTTGGGTGTATTCTTTGTTTCTGTACTTAAGACTGAACTCGCAGTGCTTCTGAGGAATACGTGGAGTGCTTATTATCCTGGGAAAACAAAAGACTATTCATTAGGCATGGCGCACATGCACATTCAAAGGATAACTATTTTATTTTTGGTCAAGATACATTTTTAACTTGTTGCTAGGATGAAGTGATAAAAGACATTTAGCCCTAATTAATTATCTGCCAGTAAAATGAAACATTGTTCTGCCTTTTCATTTCTGTATTTAATTTACTACTTTCAGTACTATGTTGGCCTAAAGACATCTAAGCTCTCTCAAGATATGGAGGTACGGTTCCATGACATTTCTTCCCTATCTGTCAGTTTTGAAACTTCAAATGCGTGTGAGATACATGTGTCCTTAAAAGAGTCCCCGGAGCTGTGGTCTAGAAGGCAGGCTGTATATTTAATAAGGACACATCTTTCAAGTCATAGGTAGAATGGCACCCAGCCTCTTGTGTGATCTCGTAGCAGCTTGTGCTTCTGTGTCATGGCTGTTGTCACATTGGGCATTGTTGGAGCATGTTAAAATGTCTCCCCCTCCAGGGCTGGGCACGGTGGCTCACGCATGTAATCCCAGCACTTTGGGAGGCCGAGGCGGGTGGATCACCTGAGATCAGAAGTTCAAGACCAGCTTGGTCAACAAGGTGAAACCCCGTCTCTACCAAATATACAAAAAGTAGCTGGATGTGGTGGTGGGCACCTATAATCCCTTGTGAGGCTGAGGCAGGAGAATCGCTTGAACCTGGGAGGTGGAGGTTGCAGTGAGCCAAGATCGTGCCACTGCACTCCAGCCTGGGCGACAAGAGTGAAACTTCGTCTCAAAAAAAAAAAAAAAAAAAAAAAAAAGTCTCCCCTTCCAACCCAGAAGCTCCTTGAGGGTAGGGATCTTGATGTTTTGCTTGTCAATGTATCCTCAGCACCTAACAGAGTGACAGACACATACAGGGTGCTCAATAATTGTCTTTCCAGCAAAACATGTCATAAAACTTATGACATCTTTGATTTATTGCTTATGGTAGGGGACCTGTGGCAAAATAATAATACTACAAAATAGAAATAATAGTAACACAATGTTAAGATAAAAGACCAAAATGCCTGTGATGGTATTAATAAAAATAAAGGGCCATGCAAATACTATATAACTAATAATGATAATAAAAATGTGTTATTCAAAATATGAGGGAGTATCTCATTATTGAAGTATAGTTTTCGATGCTCTGATCTTGAAGCAGTAAGAGACAAATGGAAAACATTCCCTTATATAAGTGGAAGACTCACTTTTTCCATCTGAAAAGGCTTTTGTCTGCTTAGGAGACATCAGAGTAAGAGAGGATACCTCAGCCAAATCCAGGCATCACAGGGGCTGAGAAATCTTGGGAGTTCATGGTTCTTTCAAGAAAACTCTTGAATATAAGAGAATATTGCTTTTCAGGCCGGGCGCAGTGGCTCACGCCTGTAATCCAAGCACTTTGGGAGGCCGAGGTGTGCGGGTCACTTGAGGCCTGGAGTTTCAGACCAGCCTGGCCAACAAGGCAAAACCTCATCTGTACTAAAAACACAAAAATTAGGTGGGCGTGATGGCGCATTCCTGTAATCCCAGCTACTCAGGAGGCTGAGGCACAAGTATTGCTTGAACTGAAAGGTGGAGGTTGCAGTGAGCCGAGATCGCAGCACTGTACTCCAGCTTGGGCAACAGAACAAGACTCTGTCTCCAGGGAAAAAAAAAAAAAGTCTGTTGCTTTTCAAGAGAATTTGATTGCTTTGTTTCTCTCCCAGAGAACTGACCAAGGCCCAGCATTACTCATGAAGTTGTACTGGAGTAATTCTTTGGGACTTTGTCTACAAAAAATGGAATACTCATTTTCTCAGCCCCAATCATGAAGCGCTATAATGTGAACAAGGAGGTACAAAGAAAGTGAAACATTGAACTGAAAAGGTCCCGGAAAACAGGCACCAAGACTGGGACGAAATAAACCATTCTACCAAAACCTAGTTAGCTGGTCATTTACTGCTTCTGTATGGTTGGGGATATGAGAAACATCTTAGAGGGGAGGGATTCTCACTTCCTTCTTGAATCTATTGGTTCCGGTTGGTAAGCCAAGCATCCTACTACAGAGAACTTCCAAATGATTGAAGCAGTAAGGCTGAGTGGAGAGGCAAGCATTTGAGAACTGTGTCAAATTCCTCCCCAAGTGCCCATCACCAGGTGTGTTTGAGAACTGGCTGCAAACAGTAACCACAGCAGGATGCTGCTGACGGCTTTGTCAGTGCGATAATGAGTGGTGGATAAAAAGCTCAGGGCCAGGTGTTGGTAGGCACCAGGCTGGGGTTGGCATGGTACTGAATGTTAACTACTATTCCAGAATTCTCTATTTTGTCCAGAACAAGTTAGGATCCTAGACTATGACCGTCACCCTTTTATTTAAAGTTGACCAGAGATAAAGCATTTTATTTATTTTCCCTTCTCCATTTCTTCCCTCCTCTTACATTTCTCTTCCTTGCACAGTGAAGCATATACCTTCAATTAGTTTGAAAATCCTCTAACTTTTAGTCTCCCAACAGGATTAGACCTGCTAAGAGTAACTAGTGTTTTCTATCTGATAAATAAGGGGATTATAGCAATAACTGCTGTCGGCATTTTTCTCATTTAAACAAATAAAGCTGACAAATGATGAAGTTCTGTGCTGCTCCATTATGTTTAGTACATGCAGAGCAATTAGTCATCTGCTGCCAACGTTAGTCTATCTACAACTAAACCATCCAACGGCCTAGAAAGCTTATTAGCATATCAGTACCATAGTCATATTTGTATATTCTCTAAGACTCTACTCCATAACAAAGGCTGATGGTTATAATTTGCACAATAATTTAAAGGGTTGGACTTTTCTATGCTTATTAGAGTCATGCCAGTTATCAGGTACAATTCTACTCTTATTTATGATATGCCATTTTTTATTTGCCTGGAACTTCTGCTCCCCTGTAGCATTTTCTATGAACAAGTTAGCTGCCATCTCTGGAGATACTGAAGTAAATAGCCGTTTCTGCAGGAACACTGTTAGATGAAATTCAGTGGAGGAAGAGATAGAGAAGAGCAATTTTCTTAAAGCCGCATTCTTGGATATTTCTCATTTATGAATATATCACGTATATGTATGCATATATATGTATACACTCATGTACTATTACATATGTGTATAAGGGTATGTATGTATACATGCATACTGCCTATGTAAATGTGTATTTGTATGTATATCATTTGATCAGTGAGGATTTGAGAAAGAATGTATTTAAAAAATTGTTTGTCTTATTCAACAGTTATTTCTTGTTATGGTGGGGGAAAATATAATACAAAGAATTCATGATTTGCCAAGGCTTCTTTTAGAGGGGATGGTTTGATAAAACTGAAGACCTCATGTTAGACGAAGGCCTAATCTAGAGAGATAATATACGTTTTGTGGGATGGTAATGTCACTTGTGGCCTTTTAAAGAAGCCTGACACTCTGATGCCACTGGTTGGGAAAATACTGTGTTTGGGAGCAGTTGTTTTATATGCACTTTGCTCTGCTGATCACATGGGGAGCCTCTGCTGGTAACTGGGCCATCCTAATGTTGAAATCTTGACTTCAGCATTTTCCTCCCAACTGTGGTTAGCCTGAATGAGGGGTTGCAAAACCTACTGACAAGAGTGGGGTAAGACAAGATATAATCTTCATAGTGGGGTGCCCTGGTCCCTTGTTTATGCTTTCCAAAGCACAATGTGCAGTTCTCTTTGTCTATGTGACCACGCTTTCTAGTTGGGGCCTTGCTCACCCTGTAGGGACTGCTCTGCCCAGGGCTGGCTAATTTTTAGAGAGATCAAACAACTTGCCTGTGAGTTTGCCTTTCATATGCAAACCAAGCAATCCAGAGGCCACACCCCTAACCACCATTTCCATGGAGCTCTTATACTCCAGATCACTGTTCCCCTGCCCTAACCCCAGGACTAGGTACCAGACAACTCGGGTACCAACAATGCCACAGAGCCCACTGACATTATGCAAGCTAGCCAATCCCAGCATATTGTTTCTTCCCATGCAAACCACAATGGAAAGGCCCTTGGCCACATGTTCCCCTACCACTTCTGCCTCCTGAAAGACCCCCATGCTTCCCCATGTGGCTCTATGTGGCTTGCTGTGCCTCCTGTCTCTCAGGACCTGTGAGTGTCAACTTCTTCCTTCATAAAAGTCACTTCCATATCTAAATCTCTTAAAATACTTTATTGAAAAAAAATCCTGGGTATTCTTAAAATACCATGGTGCCAAGATTAAATCATAGCAAGTTTTGTGTTTTGGATTTGGACATTCACTACTTTATAAACATGATAACCCTGGACCATTTTGAGATGGTGATTGTCTTCATTTCCAAGCTGAAAAAAATCATAGCTTAGATATTCTTATAAGATGAGGAAAGTGAAAAACATGAAAGTGCTTCCCATTAGCTTGAACCTATTCCTTTTTTTTAATTGATACATAATTTACATATTTTGGGGCACATGTGATATTTTGATACATTCATAAAATGGCTAATAATCAAATCAGGATAATAGGAATATCCATCACCTCAAACACTTATGTTTATGCTGGGAATATTCAAATTCCTCTTTTCTAGCTATTTTGAAATATGTAATAGATTATCATTAACTAGTCACTCTACTGAACTGTCAAACACTGGATTTTAGTCCTTCTACTTAACTGTATTTTATTACCCATTCTTCAACCTGTCTTCTCTCCTCATCCCCCTTCTTGGCCTCTGGTAACCACCAGTCTACTCTCTATTTTCATGAGATCTACTTTTTCAGTTCCCACATATGAGTAAGAATGTGTGATATTTGTCTCTGTACTTGGCTTATTGCACTTAACATATGACCTCCAGTTTCATTCATGTTGCTACAAATGACAAGATTTTATTCCGTTGTATGGTTGAATAATATTTCATGATATATACCGCATTTTCTTCATCAATTCCTTTACTGATGGATACTTAGGATGATTCACGGGGTCGCAGATATCTCTTTGATATATTGATTTCCTTTTTAGGAGGATATATATGCCTAGTAGTGGGACTGTTGAATCATATGGAAGATATATTTTTAGTTTTTCAAGGAACCTTCATACTGTCTTCTATAGTGACTATATTAATTTACATCCCCAAAAATGGTGTATGAGGGTTCTCTGTCTCCACATTCTCTCTAGCACCTATCTTTTTTTGTGTTTTTGACACAAAACATTTTAACTGGGGTGAGATGTGGTTTTGATTTGCATTTCCCTGATGATTAGTGATGTTTGGCTATTTTAAAATATATATTTTTGGCCTTTTGATAAATGTCTTTTCAGGTCTTGAGCTTTTGCCCATTTTTAAATCTTTTGTTCTGTTTTTTGCTATTGAGTGGTTTGAACTCCTCATATGTTCTGGTTATTAATCCCTTGTCAGATAGATAGTTTGCAAATATTTTCTCATTTTCAGTGGGTTGTCTTTTAGTTATTTCCTTTGCTGTTCAGAAGCTTTTTAGCTTGATGTAATCCTATTTGTCTATTTTTACATTGGTTACCAGTGTTTTTAAGGACTTATTAAATAAATTTTTGCCTCAACCAGTGTCCTGGAGAGTTTCTTCAATGTTTTCTTTGAGTGATTTCATAGTTTCATATATTAGATTTGTTTTTATTTTGATCTGACTTTTGTATATGGTGACAGATAAGGGTCTAATTTCATTTTTCTGTATATGGATATCCAGTTTTCCCAGAACCATTTATTGAAGATACTATCCTTTCATCAGAGTTCTTGGTGCCATTCAGAGTTTTTTATGGGTCCGTACAAATTTTAGGATAGCTTTTTCTATGTTTGAGAAAGAAGTCATTGGTATTTTAATAGGGAGTGTCTTGAATCTGTACATTGCTTTGTGTAGTATTGACATTTTAATAACATTAATTCTTGCAATCCATGAACATGGAATATCTTTACTTTTGTGTATGTCCTCTTCAATTTCTTTCACCAGAGTTTTATCATTTTCTTTGTGGAGATCTTCTATGTCTTTGGTTAAGTTCATTCCCAGGTATTTTTTGTGGGGGGTGGGGGGATGGGGAGAGCTATTATAAATGAAATTGCTTTCTTGATTTCTTTTTCAGATTATTCATCACTAACATATTTAATTGCTACTGATATTTGTACATTGATTTTGTATTCTGCAACTCTATAGAATTTGGTTGTCAGTTCCAATGTTTCTTGGTGGACTCTACATTTTTCTAAATATAAGATCAAGTCATCTACAAACAAGGCTAATTTGACTTTTTCCTCTCCAAATGGATGCCTTTTATTTGTTTCTCTTGCCTGATTGCTCTGGCTAGGACTTCCAGTACTATGTTGAATGAAAATATAAAAGTGGACATCCTTGTTGTGTTTCAGATTAAGGGGAAAGGCTTTCAGTGTTTCTTTGTTCAGTAGGTTGTTAGCTGTAGGTTTGTCATATATGGCCTTTAATGTTTGAGGTATGTTCTTCCTATGTATAATTTTTCGAGGTTTTTATTATGAAGGGATGTTGAAATTTGTCAAATGCTTTTTCAGCATCTATTTAAATGATCATTTTTTCTTATTTTTGGTTCTGTTAATATGGTGTGTCATGTTTATTGATTTGCATATGTTGAAGTGTCCTCACCTCTCTGAGATCAATCCTCCTTGATTATGGTTAATGATCCTTTAATGTGTTACTGAATTTGGTTTGCTAGTATTTCATTGAGGATCTGTGTTCATCAACTATATTGACATGTAGTTTTGTTGTTATTATTGTGTCTTTGTCTGATTTTGGTATCAGGGTAATGCTGCTCTCAAGGAATGAGTTTGGAAGTATTCTCTCCTCTTCAATTTTTTTTTTTTTTAATTTTTTGAGACTTGTTTTGTGGCCTACCCTATGGTCCATTCTGGAGAATATGTTATGTGCTGAAGAGATGAATGTGTCTTCTTGTAGCAGCTGGGTAAAATGCTTAAACACATTTCTTACCTTAAAGGTTATTGAATGCTTCTTTGGTGAGACTCCACTTCTCAAAGTGTGGGTGTATTCTGCTTTAATAGGTCTCCCTGTTCTGCAATATAGGAGCTCTGGAATATTGAAGTCGCTTTACCTCCTCCTACCTGTATGCATTGATGGATGTTCTCTCTCCCACCTTTTACTCTTTAAAGGAGCTCATCGACCGTTTGCCCAGAGAGGAAAACATAAAGCAAGCCCTGTTCTCCAGAGCCTAGTGCCTCCATTTTACCTGCTCCACTTTACTTTCTAATATGCATGCTCCACTCCAGCTTGCTTTCTGTCCTAACAAACAAATAAATTAATGGCATTAGAGGTACGAGTGGTTTTTGGTTACACGGATGAATTGTATACTAGTGAAGTCTGGGCTTTTAATGTACCTGTCACCTAAATAGTGTACATTGTACCCCATAAGTAGTTTTATATCCCTCATCCTATCCAATCCTCCCCACTTCTGAGAATCCAGTGTCCATTATACCATCCCGTATGCCCCTGCATATCCATGGCTTGGCTCCCAATTATATGTGAAAACATGCAGTATTTGGTTTCCCATTCCTGAGCTACTTCATTTAGGAAAATGGTCTCCAGTTCCATCCAAGTTACTGCAAAATACATGATTTCATTCTTTTTTTATGGCTGAATGGCGCTCCATGATATAATACATTTTCTTTGTCGATTTATTGGTTGACGGGCCCTTAGCTTGATTCCCTATCTTTGCAATTATGAATTGTAGTACAATAAACATACAAATTCAGGTATCTTCTTGATATAATGACTTCGTTTTCTTTGGGTAGATACCCAGTAGTGGGATTACTGGATCAAGTGGTAGATCTACTTTAGTCTTTTGAGAAATCTCCATACTGTTTTCAACAGAGGTTTTACTGATTTACGCTTACAATAGTGTGTAACTATTCCCTTTTCACCACATCCATGCCAACATCTATTATTTTTTGACTTTTTAATAATGGTCATTTTGATTGGGGTAAGGTGATAGCTTATGGTGGTTTTAATTTGCATTTCCTTACAATTAGTAATGTTGAGCATTTTTTTCTATCTTTGTTGGATACTTACATATCTTCTTTTGAAAAAAATCTGTGTTGTTCGTCTACTTTTTGGTGGGATTATTTGTCTTTTCTTGCTGACTTGCTTGAGTCCCTTGTAGATTCTGGATATTATTTCTTTGTGAGATGTATAGTTTGCAAATATTTTCTCCTATTCTGTAGGTTGGCTATTTACTCTGTTATTTCTTTTGTTGTGGAAAAGCTTTTAAGTTTAAGTCTCATTTATTTTTGTTTTTATTGCATTTGCTTTTGGTTCTTAGTCATAAATTCTTTGCCTAGGCCAATGTCTACAATAATTTTTCTAGGTTTTCTTCTAAAATTTTTACAGCTTATGGTCCTACATTCAAGTCTTTAATCCAATTTGAGTTAATTGTTGTATATGGTGAGAGGGATCCAGTTTCATTCTTCTGCATTTGGTGATCCAGTTTACCCAGCACCATTTATTGAATTAGGGTGTCCTTTCCCCAGTATATGTTTTTGTCTGCTTCTAAGAAACTTTTTAAAAACCTTCCTTTATTTCCACTTTCTGTGACATTCTTCCCTCTTGCCTTTGCCTGCCAACTCTGCCTTCTCCTGGCCTTTGTCTGCCCATTCATATTTCTTCTTTCATTAAAGTGTAAACAAAGAAAAAACAAAGCAGCAGGAACAACATCATCATCACCTGTAAGGCTTCTTTTCTCCTATTTGATTTAGGAGTTGGCTTTCTGGACTCATAGTCTCTGACAGGGAAAACACAGTGCTTTTGTGCTTTCACAAACAGGGGAAATGTGAGTTACCAACTGTCATCAACATGATTTTCTGTTACGTGGGTTCCTCCTACAAATTTAGAAAGTATACCTCAAACTGCACATGGTGACTTATGTGGCCATGACCATCTCTCATCACACATCATAAATAACACGTTATTGATTGGGTGGAAGGGAATGTTTCCCCAGCCTGACTAATCCTACACCTCCATTCTTGTTTTTTAAATCCTGAAACCAAGATATAATCATGATCCACCTCCTCCATCGAGAGTTCTGGACTCATTTTGATTATAGTGATGCTTCTATCCCCTGAATTTCTTTTGGACTTAAAGGACAAAGCATAGTTAGGTACTTAATTTAAAAAAATAGTGCCATGTATTAACCTTATTGCCATAATTAAGTGTAAGTACTAAAATAAAGGAACAGAATTGAATTGTTAAGAGGCACGTGAGCATAGTGCTGGTTTTGGTGTGCGACCACCAGGCTCACACACCAGACCCTTCATTTACAAACGCTGACTGTGGACAAATGACGTAGCCTCCTGAGTCATAGTTCTTTCCTCTGCAAAGTAGGGACACAATAGCATGCACTGCCACAGAGTACCGTGGAAATGTAAAGAGCGCATAGGTTCGAGGCTTATCATGACATGAGGCAATTAGATGGAATTCAATAAGCATTGCCTCTTTTTCTCCCAACCGGCCTATCCTAGAGCAAAGCACAACCTCAGAGAATGTGTGCTGGATGGAGAGGACGTGCTGGCTGTGAAGGCTGCTTCCCTGTTTGTGATGAGTTAACTGGTGAGGCAAGTGAGGTGCCCCTTCCATCCTTGGTACAGGACGACTGCTCATCCCAAAGAAAGAAAGGTTGATAGTCCTTGGTCAAAGGTGGAGAAGAAGCTCATGCTCTCCAGTTAGAAGCACCAGACAATTTGTTTAATTTTAGAAGGAGGATGTAAAGTAACAACAACAAAAAAAACCATTAAAAGGTTGTGGTCTTAATAGCTGCATCTCAGTTCACTGCTGTGCCCTTAGCCACTCTTTCTATAAAACCCCCCTTTCTTCACCTCCTCGTACCATTGCTATGGGGGCCTCCCTGGGTTCTCTTCTCAGGGCTTTAAGACTAACTTGGTTTATGTGTACTGCTATGATGTATCAATGAAAAAATACAGAAAAGCAAAAAATGTTTTAAGTGATGGATATCCCAGTTACTCTGATTTGATCAGTACATATTGTATACATGTATCAAAATATCACATGTGGCTGGGCACGGTGGCTTACACCTATAATCCCAGCATTTGGGGACACCAAGATGGGAGGATTACTTGAGGCCAGAAATTCCAGACCAGCCTGGTCAACATAGTGAGATCCCCATCGCTTAACAAAAAAAAAAAAAATACTTATTTCAACTTGTCTCCTCTTTGTGCTCATTCCTTCTTTTGGTCCCATTGGCTTTGTTGTCCTGAGCCTTTGAATGCCGATGCCTTCGTCCTTCCTCAGATTTTCAGCCTGGTCACCCCATCTGCAAATGTTCACTGACTCCTCTTTCTTCTAAGCCAGACTGTTACAATGACCCACCCCAGCTGCCAAACCCAGACGTAGGGGCACTTAGAATAACTTGGAACTGTGTCCCTGGCATTGATTTGTAGAGGCCTCTTTGGCTTGGAGAATCCCAGCAATTAACATTGTGTAAAATCTATGAGGAATGTAGTACCAAAGAAAGACAAACAGCACTAAGTCAAGGTGCTGTGAGAACTATTCTATTGCATGGGAGCCAGAATTGGTTGATAATACTTTACACGTGTGCTTTCCAGCCTACTCAGCTGTTGAAATTTAATTAGCAGTAATATATTATTGTCAAAGTAATTAAAACCTTGCCTTGATTAAAAACAGGATTGTTTAATTAAAAAGAAAAGGTTTGGCTAACCTTAACTTTCTGTTTGAGAAATATAACAGCCTCAGCTGATTTGTCTCATCTCTCCCGCCATCAGGTTTG
Organism: Pan troglodytes; assembly: GCF_028858775.2. NCBI lineage: Eukaryota > Metazoa > Chordata > Mammalia > Primates > Hominidae > Pan > Pan troglodytes. The sequence continues at coordinate 43,961,146 of NC_072405.2, forward strand.
AAGGTCCGCGAAGTGTTCATCAATGTTACCAGGCAACAGGTGGAGGACTTCCATGGGCCCGAGGACTATTGGTGCCAGTGTGTGGCGTGGAGCCACCTGGGTACCTCCAAGAGCAGGAAGGCCTCTGTGCGCATAGCCTGTAAGTACATTCTGGGTGACCTTGTCTTGTAGGACCACAAATGAGAGTTAAATAGAGCTGAAGAGAGGTTTTACAGATGTCAGATGCTTCTACAGAATGTAAATGAGAGGACTTAAATTTACTCTTCTAAAATGTTGTTTTAAAATGTTTGATAATTTCTGGCCAGGCGTGGCACAGTGGCTCACGCCTGTGATCCCAGCACTTTGGGAGGCCAAGGTGGGAGGATCACTTGAGATTAGGAGTTTGAGACGAGCCTGGCCAACATGGCAAAACCCCATCTCTACTAATAATACAAAAATTAGCTAGGTGTGGTGGTGTGCGTCTGTCGTCCCAGCTACTTGAGAGGCTGAGGCAGGAGAATCGCTTGAACCCAGGAAGTGGAGGTTGCAGGGAACTGAGATCGTGCCACTGCACTCCCACCTGGGTGACAGAACGAGAGAGACTCCATCGCAAAACATAAATAAATAAGTTTGATAATTTCCTCCAGAGTACATTCAGCAAATTAGTTTGGCTAGGAGATTCTGCCTAGACAGTCGGAGTGCAGGTGTCTCAACAATGCCAGGGAAAACCTGTTCCTGAGAGAATGAAATTCACGCAAATGGATTCTGCTGTTCACCATCAATGACAAAGTTCAAGGGGCACTTATGGGAAAAGTTGAGCAATGAATGTTTACTTTCCAGCAAATCTGCAAGAATACTACATTAAAGACATTAAGGGATTTTTATAACTTACTGTTCAATCTCTTCTCTCTGAATCTTTAAACATGGAAATGGGTTTTAAAACTGCATTAGTTTGACCCAAGTAGGACTAAAAAAAAAAAAAAAAACACACACTTGGAAAAACGTATGAAAGAAAGAAAATTGCTTTTCAGAAGGGTCCAATATTTCTTTATCATATTTCAGCATCAGTGTTTTTATAATTTTAAAAAAGTTTCATAAATACACAAACTTTTTTTCTCCTCCTTGCAAATGTCTTCAGCCCTCCCACTTCCATTATTCCACCTCCATGGATCCCCATAAAACCTCTTTTGTGTGCCTGGGATGGTAAAATCACCTCCAGAAAGAAATTGGGAGATAGGGGAAGAGATGGTTATTGTTGTTTTATTCAAATACTGCCTTTTGAGAGTGTCATGAAGAATACAGGATGAGAGAAATTTATTTGAGGACTCAAGTAATTCTTCATAGCAGATGTTGATGGTTTAGAGATTAATAATAGGAATGAATTGCTATTTGCAGAGACATTTATGTTCCCAGGGGAATGAAATCTTCCTCTCAAAACACGCATGTCACCTTCATTCTACTGGCAATTTGGGGAGGCCCTCTCCTGGGTATTGCCTGAGTTCTGATAGGCCAGGGAGAAGAGGTCACCTCACAAGCCAGGTTCTTGGTGTGAGAGCCAAGGGAAATATTTTCCTATAGTTATTTAGTTAATTAATTTTAGCCAACAATTATTTTATGACTTTAAAGTAGCAGGCCAGCTGAGAGAGAGAATATGTTTGCATTTAATCTCCTCTTAAGTTCATGTCTGTGCTCCCAGCGTGGTCTCAATCAGGCCAGCCAGGGCATCTGACTTGAGTCAAGATAAAATAGGTAATTTCAAGGCTCTATCTGCAAAACAGCAGAGGGGATTTCAATATAGACCCCCTCAATTTTTTTCTGCTCACCCTCACTTTTTTCTTTCCTGTTCTTCACTTCTCTGAGGCCCACATGACCTATACTCTGAACTACTGTAAATAGCTTCTCCCTGATCTCTGCACATGCCTGTCCCCCCCATCTCTGTCCTTCTTGCTCACTTAATTCTTCATTGCGACTTGCCTGCTGGAAACTTCCAGGGGTTTTGTCCAGGGAAAAACCTTGTTTTTGCTTACAAAATGTTGCAAAGAATGGCTCAAATACACCTTTGTTAGTTTCCCGTTGCCATTCATGGTGTACAGTATTATCTGTCCTTCTAAACGCTTTGCTCTTCTGCATGTCACCCTCGCATGTCTGACGTGTGCCATCACACCTGCAGTTTCTACTTTCACACATGAGTCGCATGGGGAGGAACCCAGACTCCAGAGTCCTGTTGGTTTCCAACTTCAGTTCTACTACTTAGTTTTGTGATGGTAGAAAAATTATTTCATCTCTGTGTCTTAATGTTTTCATTGATAAAAGGGTGCCTGGTTCATAGAATTATTTTCATAGTTAAAGTTAAACTATATCTAAAACTGTGCCTGGCACATATGAGCATTTATCAATCATCGGCTATTATTTTATGATATATTTGATTCTCCACCACCATCTTTCATTTGCAGGTGTCTTAATCCTTATTTAAACAAACTGAATTAAAATTTTAGTAACCTAGTAATTTTTCTTTAGATTATGGATTCTATAAAAATTTATTCTGGGTCAGCCCTAGGTCCCCAACTCTCCCAGGCATGAGAGAATAAACAATGTGAAAAATAGAAAACACTTAGCCCGGGCACGGTGGCTCACTCCTGTAATCCCAGCACTTTCGGAGGCCAAGGTGGGTGGATCACCTGAGGTCAGGAGTTCAAGACCAGCCTGACCAACATGGAGAAACCCCGTCTCTACTAAAAAAAAAAAAAAAAAAAAAAAAAAAAAAAAAAAAAATTAGCCAGGTGTGGTGGCATATGCCTGTAATCCCAGCTACTCGGGAGGCTGAGGTAGGAGAATCGCTTGAACCCGGGAGGCAGAGTTTGCAGTGAGCTGAGATCACGCCATTGTACTCCAGCCTGGGCAACAAAAGCCAAACTCCATCAAGAAAGAAAGAAAGAGAGAGAGAGAGAAAGAACGTAAAATATATATGGACTTAAAATATAGATATATACACATAGAGAGAGAGAGATGGGGTTTGCTATGTTGCCCAGGCTGCTTGAATTCCTGTCCTCAAGCAGTTTTTTCTCCTCAGCCTCCCAAAGTGCTGGGATTACAGGCATGAACCACTGAGCCAAGCCCCAGAGAACACTGTTCTATCACTTCCCACCTTTTTAGAATCATAAAATATTTTTGTGGTAATAAGCTCCCAAGTTGTTTTAGAGATTTAAAAACTATTTTGTCACTCTTCTATATCTGTATCAAAGATGTAATAAAGATGTGATTTCTAAATAAAAATATGTCTGAATATTATTAAAGCCTATATTATCCAATGTACTTAATATAATCTCTAATATTTGCAACACATATTTAGTTTCTTCTCATGTAGCAAGTGAGAGGTTTTTTAATTTATTTAAAATTATTTATGCAAGTCAAGACATGATTTGTCATTAAATATTGCATTTGACTTGGGGACCAGTGTACATTAAAATGTAAATTGAAATTTAACTAGTGTAATGGCATCAAAAGTCAGGGGGGTGGGGGAATTGCCTTTAGGATCTTGCTTAGAATTCTTTTGATTTGCTTGCAGGGAAAAGAAAAAATCCACTTTAGAAAAAAATGTCTTTCATTTTATATGGGGATGAGAGAGATTTCTCGCTGCTATTTGTAAGCACTTTCCTGCAAGTGACACACTGTGTGTGAGGATCGTCTTTATTCCCAATACATGAAAAGCTAAATTGGATATAATTCACTATGTTTCTTCTTTTAAAGATTGGTTTTTGAAATACTAGAGACATCTTAATGTGCTAAATGAGGATTTTGATAGATGAATGTAGCTTATGAATCTGATGACAATCATCTTGAGGGAGCTTTGCAAAATTAGTATCATTTTAATATTGTTCATTAAATTGTTGGAGTTCACCATCAGAGCTCCTTATGTTTCCTGCATTTAAACAATTATCCAGCAAGAATTACCAATTTTAAAACTGCCATGGGCCGGGCGCAGTGGCTCACGCCTGTAATCCCAACACTTTGGAAGGCCGAGGCAGGCGGAATGCTCGAGCCTAGGAGTTCGAGACCAGCCTGGCCAACATGTCAAAACCCCATCTTTACAAAAAATTACAGAAATTAGGCAGGCACAGTGGCATGTGCCTGTGGTCCCAGCTACTTGGGAGGCTGAGGTGGGAGGATCGTTTGAGCCCGGGAGGTAGAGGTTGTAGTGAGCTGAGATCGTGCCATTGCACTCCAGCCTGAGCGAGACTGTCAAAAAAAAAAAAAAAAAAAAAAAAAAAAAACCCACATAAAACAAACAAAAAACTGAAAAAAACTGCATGAGCTTAACCTCTATGGCATCTGGGACAATTCAGCTGAGGGATCCATTGACACGTAGGGTCTTGACATGATCACCTTAGCCAATGTTTACAAAAACACCAGGAAGCTCATTGGAATAATACCACTTTGAGATCATTTGATTTTAAAGGGAAATAATATGAACAAAAAAATTTATATAATGCATGTATTCACTGAAATGGATTTCCATGGGGTATTAAGTTAAATATTCGAAGTCCTAGCTTTCACCCCAGGCTTTCAGATTGAGACTGGAGAAAGGACCTAGAAAGGCATGTTTGTATCAAGTTGTATCCAGGTGATTCTATGATCACTTTTGAGCTGTCTTGCCCAGAAGCAGTGCTTCTCAAACTTTAACATGCATGCAAATCAACCAGGATGCTATTAAAATGCTGGTGATTCAGTTAAAATAATTCAGTATGGCTGGTATGAGGCCTGCAATTTTATATTTCTTTTTTTTTTCTTTTTTTTTTTTTGAGATGGAGTCTCGCTCTGTCGCCCAGGCTGGAGTGCAGTGGTGCGATCTGGGCTCACTGCAAGCTCCGCCTCCAGGGTTCACGCCATTCTCCTCCCTCAGCCTCCCACGCAGCTGCGACTACAGGCTCCCGCCACCACGCCCGGCTAATTTTTTGTATTTTTAGTAGAGACGGGGTTTCACCGTGTTAGCCAGGATGGTCTCGATCTCCTGACCTCGTGAGCCGCCTGCATCAGCCTCCCAAAGTGCTGGGATTACAGGCGTGAGCCACCGCGCCCAGCGCAATTTTATATTTCTGATGAACTCCCTGGATACCTACAGATGCTGCCAGTGGGTCTGTGGGCCATACTTTTAGTAACAAGACCCTAGAATATGTTTCTGAAGCACTATTTGGAAAATGTTGATTTAACCATTCACCCAAATTCCTCATTTAACAGCTGGGAAAGTGATGTTTCAAAAGGCAAAAGGTTAGGTGAGCTGGATATGTTGATGCATGCCTGTAGTCATGGCTACTCAGGAGGCTGAGGCAGGAGGATCACTTGAGCCTAGGAGTTTTGGGGCTGTTGTCTGCTATGATCACGCCTGTGAATAGCCACTGCACTCCAGCCTGGGGCACACAGCAAGAACCCATCTCTTAGGAAAGAAAAAGAAAAAAAAAAAAAGTTAGGTGACCAAAGGTCACCCAGCTGATACCAACATGGAACCAGGTCCTGAATCTTTCAAACTCTCACCCTGAGTGCTGTTGGCACTAAGGTATGTTGATCCTTTTCTGTTACGTGGGAGTTTAAAAACCATAATAGAAAAAAGTTCATGTACATTTGAGTGTTTCCTTGAAGAAAGCTGTAATAGCTTTCCTTTCTGATTCTGTTTAAGAGTAAATTGTATTGCTCCTCATGGTCCAGTTGTGTGTGTGTGTGTACACATGCATGCACACACACATTTTGTTTTAGGAGCCAAAGTGCCTGTTATCTTAAACTATTGTTTTTTTCCTTAATACTTTCACACTGTGTCAGGAAGATGTTGGCTGCTGTCCAACTGCCTGGGGCTGGAAATTGCGGAGGCCTAGTTTCAAAAGTGATTTTATAAAGGTAAAAATAAATAAATAAAGCCAACCTACATTTACCCCACAAAATTGGCAGAAGTCTATCTCTAGGGAACAACTCCCACGGGCCTCCTCTCGTTTGTCTGGTTCAATAGAGCCAGAGATAGACGGGCACGCCATGGCATCTGTTACTTCTGCTGCTGGACAGTTGTCAAAACTAGGAATATTCAATTATTTGTAGTTGTTTATTTTCATGTGTGAACATTTGGCTGCCTAGCCCTTTATTTTCTTCCCTGTTTTTCTCCTTCTTCTTCATCTGCTTATAAAATGTTGGGCCTATACCACTAACCCTTGGCCGGGCATACTTTTCTTAACACTTGGGCCTTTTCTCCCGTATGACTGTTGGGATTGGAGAAGAAAGGGAATGTTTGCCTGTTTTAGTCAAGCCTGTTATAGCAAGTTAGCCACTTGAAAGAAAACACAGCAGAAAACCACTATTTTGTTTGTTTGTTTTTTAATGTATAAAATGTGATACATCCTGAATATAATTTAAATATGCTGCTGATTTAAGACACCCCTAAAATAGCTATGCAATTGTGCCAAGAAGGAGTAAAGAAATTAAAAGAGAATTTCATTCAAAAGCTTTGAAACTCCCATAGTCAAAGAAGTATTATTTTCATTTGCTTTTTGAAGGGTAAAAATTTTTTGAAAATGATGGAAGAGAGACATCAAATGAAACCTCAATTATGGATCTTGGCTTCATGGCTTTGACAAATAATTTCTTACTAAAAACTGTTAATGGCCCTCTGCTACCCACAAATTTGAATATGTAAATAAATACATCTAGGCACATCTTCCTGGCTTACAGATGCAGCCTTCCTGTACATTTCCTGTACATTCTTATCTCCAATGATATCCCTGCAAGTGTTCTTTGTCCACTTGAGTGGCATGACCTAGATGCTTAGAGTCTAGGATGTGGGACTCATTTTCCCCTCCTTGACTTGCTTATCTATTTTTTTTTATCCTTGGAACATATTCTGTGGCCCATCTCACACTCCAATCTCTCCCTAAATCCAAGGGCCATCTTGCATGCTGTTTCCTTCACAAAACCTAGTTTAGCAAATCCCCTATCACTTGTTGATCTCAGCAGCCTCACATACCAACTAAGTCATTGAAAGGAATGCTCTGTGGCACCCCAGCTTCAAAATTTCATAAATTCTAAGTGTCTAACTGAGTTTTCAAAGCATCGATTTAGTACTTCTACCACACTACTTAAAATACCCCGAATGATAGTTATTTTGAAGGTATTTGTGGATTTATGTCCCTAGTTAGATCGTAAACTGCTTGAGGATTCAACCTGCATTACCCTTTTTCTTGACTCCTTAGCCTAGTACACAATCATGTATATTACCTTTGTTTTATAAATGTGTTTGGCTTGAAAAGCAACCCTGCCAGTGTAGGATATGGCTCTAGGAAAAGACCTTTGTTAGCTGTAGGTCATGATTGCACCATGGATCTAACATGGCATCTGGCTTCTTAGTGAATTCATAGCTTACATTGACAGATAAGGGCCAACTTTGTCCTTTCTTGTTTGTGCACTCCTAACAGTACTACAATGAAGCCATTCTAAAATGGGAATGGAAGTTAGGAAGCATGAGAATCACTAACTCTGTTGTTCAGTGTACAGCTCTGGAAGAGGCCTAAACTGACCATAATACCTCCACTGCTCCCTTCCTATCTGTTCAGAATGTGGATATATTCCCATGGCATGGAACATAATATTAAGACCGATGCTCAACACTTGGTATAAATCATACAAAAGCTTGAAACTCTCCTTCCTCTCCCATGGAAAAACAAGTGTCCAAAGCCAAGAGACAATATTATTCTACTCTGTAAATGCTCAGTCCTTTTCCATGGACTGAAATTAATATATAGGAATACTGTTGCAGGGTTTGAAAGTCTGGACCTCTAAATAAAGTTGTGCATCTAGCCAAGTAATCGCATCTAGCCCGGTAAAAAAAAAAAATGAGTGTTGAAAGACAGCTCCTCTCACATTCCGGAGTATGCATTCACTAGCCAAGATGCACACTCTAGAATGTGATTTCATCCACCTGAAGGAAGAGGAGGCTAGTTTTCCTGGGCACATGGGTACTGTTTTCTCACCAGGCCTTGTGCCTGTGGGTGTCCAGTTTATGCAAAGGTACCACATAGACTTTTTGCAGCAGTACTGTGTACATAATTTGCAGGACCCAATGCAAAATGAAAATATGGAGCCCTTTGTTCAAATGTTATTAAGAGTTTTGAGCAATCAACAGCAAGTGCATTAAATCAAGCATGGAACTCTGTGTGACTGCATGGGTCACACATCCATGAAGTTGGCTCTGGTGTCAGTAATGGTGATGGTTCAAGAAATCATTTCAAATATGCAGTTGTTACATAAAAAGCAAATAATTGGCCTGGAAAAGGTAGGTATGAATTCAAACTGTCTGATGTAGAATTGGGACAGGATTATTCTGTTTTGATTGAACGCCAGAGGCAGCATCACATGAGCTGACTTTTAAGGTGGCACATTTGGGGTTGAGCTAACAACTAGAAATGCCCATTGATGAGACAGTCTTTCTATGGCCACAGCTCCCTATAAACTGCACATAAATAGGCAAGGAATACATGTCTGGCAGTGATACTGGGGAAGGAATCCTGCATTCAATAAGTAGGTGAGATATGGACTAACAGAGTTGTTTGTTTGTTTGTTTTGAGACAGAGTCTCACTCTGTCACCCAGGCTGGAGTGCAGTGGCACAATCACGGCTCACTGCAAGCTCAACCTCCTGGGTTCATGCCATTCTCCTGCCTCAGCCTCCTGAGTAGCTGGAACTACAGGTGCCTGCCACCAGGCCCAGCTAACTTTTTTGTATTTTTAGTAGAGATGGGGTTTCACTATGTTATTCAGGATGGTCTCGATCTCCTGACCTCGTGATCCTCCCGCCTCGGCCTCCCAAAGTGCTAGGATTACAGGCATGAGCCACCACGCCTGGCAACTAACAGAGTTTTAAAACATTTGACATAATTTCAGACTTTCAGAAAAGTTGCAATATATACAAAGAATTCCCTTAAGCCCTTTACTGAGAATCTTCAGATGTTAACATTTTACTATGTTAGCGTGATCTCTTTCTGTGTTTATCTATATGTTTATTTATATAGAGAAAATTAAATTTTTTTCAGAAGTGTTTTAGATTAAGGTGCAGATATGATACCCCCTTGTTCGTAAATACTTCATGGTGTGTGTTTTAAAATCAAGGACATTTTCTGACATAACTAGTATCATTATCAATAATTTGACAAAATACTATTATCTATTCTAGGGGCATTATCTTAGTTTATCAGTTATGCAATAATGTCCTTTAATAACAGATTCCTAGATCATGTGTTACATTCAGTTGTGAGGTCAGTTTAGCCTTCTTTAATCTGGATAAGTTCCTGATCTTCCTTTGTCTTTGATGATGTTGTGTTTTTGGAGAGTGAAGGTCCATTGTTCTATTTACTGCCCCTCAATTTGAACATGGGAAAAGGAAGCAGCACCCCTGAGGGGGCTCCCACTCACCAAATCTGGGACAACTTGAGCATCAAAATAAATGATAGCAAAGATTATAGCTCATGAAATACGAATCCATGAATCTACACTGATGTTTTAAAAGATGAATGAATGAATGAACATATAAGTAAATGGCACAAGGAAGAGCTCTTTCTTATTGTAAAGACATCTGTGAAATATGAATTGATTCACACAAACATCAGCATGGAGGCTAAAACTAATGGGTGAAAGTTTCAGGAAAACCGGATATTTATATAATCTGGATGTATCACTTCACAAGATACTTATTAATTACAAAGGGGTAACTAGATAATAGCATTGCAAAGGAAAATCCTGTAGTACACCACTTTGATCAAGTAATCAATGTTAATGTCACCGAAAATGGGTCAAATCAACAGCATGTGATTTGATGTGATATCCTGATGTGATAGGCCCAGGAGACTACATCACTTCAATGATATCCTTAGAAAAATGTGACCTGGCGCAGTAGCTCATGCCTGTAATCCTAACACTTTGGGAGGCTGGGGCGGATGGATCGCTTGAGGTCAGGAGTTGGAGACCAGCCTGGCCAACATGGTGAAACCTCATCTCTACTAAACATACAAAAATTAGCTAGGTGTGGTGGTGCCTGCCTGTAATCCCAGCTGCTCAGGAGGCTGAGATAGGAGAATCGCTTGAACCCAGGAGGCTCAGGTTGCAGTGAGCAGAAATCATGTCATTGCACTCCAGCCTGCGGGACAAGAGCAAAACTCTGTCTCAAAAAAAAAAAAAGAAAGATAAAAGAAAAACTCTGTCTCAAAAAAAAAAAAGAAAGAAAAAAGAAAAATGTTTAATCTTCCTATGGTTAAAAATGTTTAACCATAGGAAGGCATTACACATACCTGTGTCGAGGAACTTTTTAAGTAATGGCTCATTTAACTGTGTTTCTCAAAATGCTGTCTACATGTGGGATACTGCTTGGTGCTCCAGGAATATAAGAAGCCACCAGATAGACATGGCACATGTTTCTGAAGCAGCAGTCATATTCCCCTTTAGATCTGCGAAAATAAAACATGGATACAGTATGGAGTGAAATGCAAATGCTTGCATAAATTTTGAAGATATAATTTGAAACTTCAAAGTTACTTTGTGCCTGCCACATCTTTTTAGTTTCCATCCGTAGATGGCATGGGGTTAATCAATTTTTCTCCTTTTTTAGTAGAAGCATTTTAATAGACAGTGTGAGCAACACTGAACTGTAAGAGACTCTGGTTCTAGGAACAGAGAATAACTCGTATGTAATTGATATAAGTTGTGCTACTTTTGCTTAATTAACACATGCACAGTGAAGAACACCAAGACGGGAACCACTAAGGCAGAAGTGTATTCCACCACATTTTACTGTGGATGGTGAAAAAGACAGTTTCCCCAAATAGTATTCCTTCATACTATTTATTGCCAATGATTATTTTACCAAGAAGAATTTGCAGAAATATAGCTACCACCTTTGAAGGAAATCACAGCTTAATTCAGTCTGCCATTCTTATGGTGAAATTCACCTTAAAAGTTCCTGGAAGATGGCCATTTCCATAAAAACCTCAGTAGAAGTTTATCAGGGGAGAGGATATAGATTTTATTTCAATTCAACTCTCATTTTCTCCACTGAAGGAAACTTCCAACAGATAATACAAACAGCTGATAAGCAAAACAAACAAAATAATATTACCTTAGTTAATGTTTGGGGATTCTTTGAGCCTAGGAATGTCATCTTAGATTATTTCACATCCTTCCACCAGCTAAGTAAGGATGAGAAGATGCATTCCAGAAACTTGCCAAGTGGTGAAAGAATACTAACTAAGGTGTAACAGTATCAGGCATCCATGGGTATTTATCTAGCATGTTCTAGGCAGCACGATAATTAATAAAATATTGTCCATTTCTTTGAAGAGTTTATAATAAGGGAAATATAAACAAGTGTTTTCATGGAATCTGGTTTGTGGTAGGCACAATATATTTTAGGAGCCACCAAGAGTGACAATTTACTGATCCCTGAGGCCTAAGATACACTTCCTGAGTCAATGTCTGAGCTAAATCCTTAGGAAGAAGGAGGAGTAACAATTTAGAGTGAGCATTCCAAGTAAAGGAAAGTGTTTGAGTCCATCCATCCAGGATGGAACATCATGTGACCTATGTGGGAAAGCAAGCAACACAGTACTTGTAGTGAATGAATCTCAAGATGGCAGAAGATGGTGCTACCAAAGAGAAGTGAACAGGACAAATTATGGAGGGTGTTCAAATTCTCTGCTAAGTGTTTAGATTTGTCCAGAATGTAGTTTGGGGCCATTGAAATGTCATAGGCAAGGCAGTGATGCTATCATACTTTCCAAACTCTCAACCCTCCCATTCACTGCTGTCAAAGATTTAAGGGGAGCAAGAGTCAACTCAAGGAAGCTTTGCACCAATCTTTGGGAGTGTTGATACGGCCTGAACTTCCGCAGGCATAGCATAGGTTGAAGAGGAAGGTACAAATGTGAGGATTCAGGAACGTAAAATTAGCTAGAGTTTATGGCTACTTAGATATGGAACTAAGGGGAAGTAAGAGAGGAGTTTGGGGACTCCTCCAAGTTTTGGGCTCGCTAGGTTTCTGGCTCAAATTATTCCATTAAGTAGGTTATGAATAGGGTAAAATAAACCAGTTTGAAGAATGAGATACTGGTTTTAGTTTTTGATCATGTCATGTGTGAACTACCTGTGGAATATTCAATGGACTGCTTTCATCATGCTGTTGTATTTATGAGCCTGAATTTCAAGGATATGAGAGCAGAATCAAAAATACAGAATTGAGAGTCACTGGCAAGTAGGTGGTAGTTAGTTGAGTAGACATCTGTCAGGAAGATAGAAGGAGCAGGCTGTTATGAGAACTAGCTACATTTTTTTCTGTACTACACAATCTCTACCTTAGTCCTCAGCTCTCAAATTGCTGATGAGGAAAAAAAACAACAAAAAAACAACCAGCATAACATGAGTGAAAATCTGTAAATGGTCAAGGGGTGAACACAGGAGAAGAATCCCATGAATAAGACTGAAAGAAAAAAAAAAGTAGAACAGGCACTAGGAGACCCATGAGGGAGAAGGGAAAGATTTATGAAGGAAGAAATGGTCAGTGGTGTCAATGTGATCTGACAATTGGAGTAAGAAGTGAGAAGTTTTGTTACATTTGACGTGAAGGGCTCCATCGACTTGAACAAAACAATGTAATGAGCCAGGGTGATAGGAGATTAGTGTGGATGTAGGAATCTATAGGAGAGGAGAAAGCAGAGATGATGTAGTCAACTCCTTCCCAAAGTTTGACTAAAGAGAGCACAGTTGGAACAATAGCTAGAGTTAATGATTTGAGGAATAGATGGGAATTTAATATCAGCATGAAGATGAAATGGCTTGTATTTTTAAAAAGTGTAGAGAGGGAATAGGAGTTACAGAGTGAGGAAGTAGAGGTCAGAAGAGCTGGGTTCAAGTTCTGGGACCAACTATTCAGTTTTGTGCACTTTCAGAGTGACTCCTGATACCGGCCACACATGAGAATCACATGGGGAACTTGTAAAAATTAAGATTCCAGGGTCTCACTCAGGACCTTTAGAATCCTCATCTCTGGAAGGAGGGCTTGGTTTTACTGTCTTCTGGTTTTCCTTCTTCTCATTGACCACAGTTGAATCTTCTGTCCAGATTCCTTCTCTTCCCACCTGTAAATATTGTAGTATTCTAGATCTCCATCTTGAGGCCTCTTCCCTCCATAATCCAGCCTCTCTTTCGGTGGAGTCTTTCGCTCCAGGGCTTTGTTCGCTGTCTATATTCTGATCATGCTCAGCCTTAATGTGGCACCTTGTCTCCCAAATTCTTCATCTACTGCCTACGTGACACATCCACTTGGATATCCAGTAGGTGTCTCAAACTGGCTATGTCCCAAAAAGTACTTTTTTGGTTTTCACTCCATCAATACTGCTGCAGGGTGATGTTGGAGGAAGTGGGGATAGTTAATGGGTATAAAAATGTAGTTAAAGAATGAATAAGATTTAGTATTCGATAGCATAACAATGTGAACTATGGTGAACACTATTGTATATTTTAAAATAACTAAAAGAATGGAATTGGAATGTTCTTAACACAAAGAAATAATAAATGCTTGAGATGATGGGTATCCCAATAAGCTGATGGGATTATTACACATTGTAAGCATGTATCAAAACATCACATGTACTCCATAAACATATGTACCTCTTATGTACCCATAATAATTAAAAACAAAAAAATTAAAAGAAAAAAAATCATTGCTGTAAATTTGTGTTTATTTCCCAGTGTTTCCTGATTCAGTAAAGGGACCATAGGGGCTCCTGACAAGACCCAGGGATCATCCTGGACTTTTCTTTCCTTCACTCACATCCTGTTCACCTAAAAGTCCAGCCACTTCTGTCTCCAAACTAGATCCTGAATTTGTCCTCTTCTCTCCACCTGATACAAACATTATTTATCTCCTATGATAATCTCTTTGCTGCTTCTGCTCTTGCTGCCTTGAAATGCATTCTCTACACAGCAACAAGAATGATTACTCTTGAAGAAAAATGCAAACCAGATCATGCTATTCCTATGGTTGAACACCATGACTTCCCAAACTTTGAACTTTTGGCCCCATAGGCATGAGACCCCATGTCTTTCTTCCCTTCCTTGACTATACAGTGCTTCCAGTCACCAGTCATTGTAGCTCTTGCAGCCACAGTGATTTCCTTCTCAGATCCCCATGATAGCTCCTATTTCACCGCCATTGATCATTCACTTTTCCTGGAAAGCATCTTCCTGATGCAGTGGTTGCATCTTTCTTGTCAGTTCTTCATAGTTTCATCTGCATTCTGCTGGGTCGTTTTATTTTTTTAAAAATACAGATTTGGCTACCCAAAAGGTGAAAAACTTTGAGCGAAAGTGGTTCCTTAGATCTTCCTGGTTCTGGCAAGATTGGCTTAAGGAAAGCAAAATGCAGCCTTCTTCCTTCCACTCAGTTGTTCTGTGAGGCCATGCTGGAGGTAGGAGGTGTTAGATATTTAGTGGCATATCCAGTGTTTACATGCTCATGACACTGGCCTCATCTTGTCCCGATTGACCTTCCTGGCCTCATGGAGATGTGGGATGAGGGAAGAACCAAAAAACTAATAATGTGATTAAATTGTTTTTTCTTGCTGCTGGGTTGGCTTTTATTTTTGACTCTTTTCTAGCCCTTTGTTTTCCTTTCATCCCTCTCCAGGAGTGGTAGTGAATTACAATGAGGTGGTGAGTATTGAAAGCTTAAGGTTATTTTTAGGTCATTTCTTCTTAAACTTGTTGCTAGTTCACATCCCTCTAATTTCCTGTAGAAGACTCAGAGGTCACTCAGGAAAGTCAGAGATGATTCTCCACGTCCAGGTGGTTTTTAAAACTTTGTCCCTTCAACCATGGGGTTCATTTTGCATTCCAGTGCTCAGCTGGATGCTGAGCTGCAGATAAGCTCTATTACTGCTTGTAGGAGTTGTAGAAATTAAGCTGTCTCAGAAAAGGGATACTTGACAACAGGATGAACAGCACAGGCTGGGTGCAGTGGCTCATGACTATAATCTCACCACTTTGGGAGGCTAAGGCAGGAAGATCACTTGAGGTCAGGAGTTAGAGACCAGCCTGGGCAACATAGTGAGACCCCATCTCTACAAAAACATTTAAAAATTAGCCAGGCTTGATGGCATGTGCCTGTAGTTCTAGCTTCTTGGGAGGCCGAGGCAGTAGTATTGCTTGAGCTCAGGAGTTTTAAGCTGTAGTTAGCTATGATCGCACCACTGCACTCCAACTTGGGTGACAGAGAGAGACCCAATCTCTAAAGTGTGTGTGTGTGTGCATGTGTGTGTGCCTGTGTGTGTATATGTATATATATGACCAGCATAGTCTTTTCATATCCTGCTTGGGAACTGAGCAGCCTAAGTGCAGTCAGTGCTTCCAGGCTCTGATCTTTTGTTTTTGTTTTCCATCAAAAACACTTTGATTTGGTGGCTATTTCTGCATTCACCTAGGACTCGATTTTCTCATTAGCACAGCAAGTAGAACAACAGTACTCTCAAATGTACAGAATGTGGAACTTGCAGATATTTTGTCCCTATAGCTTTTGGTGGAACATGATGTAAAGATACAAAATGTGAGTTATCAGTGTATTTTCCCTTGGTTTAATGCCTTGAAAACAAGGCAGCAGAGAATTTCTATATTTTTAGTTAATGGCTTTTCCTGTTGAAGATTGTTAATATCTCCTATTTAGGTTAAACTTCAGCTGTCCTTTATGTATTGACACAACCAAATCAATGCAGTCAATATGCAGAAATTGCCTTCTATGGAACTTGGAGACAAAGCAAACAGCAATCCTTCTTTCTACAGGCATGGTTTCCTTATGGGGGGTTCCTACCCATTATTTTCTTGCCAAAGGAAATGGTGCTGAGTGGCTTCGTAGGCAGGGGTGATCATTCTGGTGCCACATGTGCCCACTGTTGTATCCTTGGGGCCAAGAATCTACCCCCAGGCAACATAGACACATGAATTGACTCAGTATGATAGATTCACTTGAGAAGAATTTAAGTGATTATTGTCTTGTAGATTTTTGCTCTTCTGAGTATAACCTCATCCTGAAAGAGAATCAGCAGTTGGTAGTGACAACTGAAGGTAGAAGGCACAAAAAAAGAAGAAGGTGGCAGTGGCCCTGAGACACCAGCACCCATGAGTGAATACAATCGACGGGAAAGTTAAGACCATTAGGGCAATAGCGAGAGGGGATTGGTTAGGAAGGGCAGGAGTGACATGGCCATGTGTGTGCTAAGAGGATCATGAAATAACTCAGAGGAAAGAATTATACTGGGCCTGTTTTTTGTTTGTTTTGTTTTGTTTTGTTTTGTTTGTTTTGTTTTATAGAGACAGAATCTCACTCCATCTTTCAGACTGGAGTGAAGTGGCATGATTATAGCTCACTGTGGCTTCCAACTCCTGGGCCCAAGCAATTCTCCTGCCTCAGCCTCCCAAGTAGCTGGGACTACAGGCATGCGCCCCCAAGCCTATTTTGTTGTTGTTGTTGTTGTTTTCCTGGTTTTGTTTGTTTGTTTGTTTGTTTTTGAGAGATGAGGGTCTCACTGTGTTGCCCAAGCTTGTATCAAACTCCTTGCCTGAAGAGATCCTCCCACTTTGGCCTCCCCAAATCCTGGAATTACAAGCAAAAGACACCATGCGTGACCCTAACTGGATCTCTTTATCTCCTCGTTTGGCTATGTTATAGCCTCTGTAAGACACAGTTGTATTGTGTTTCTTATTCTTCAAGCCTGGTCTGTCTTGGTTTCCAGTCAGTCCTAAACTCATCGTTAAGATTTTTATCTTCCTAATTTTCAATAAATTCTCAATTTCTTTTTGGAAAATGAATGATTTTTGTTTTTATAAACAAAAGAGGCTGAACACGATAGATCTTATTGTGTTGGGAGTAGCTCAATAGAGAATACTTTAAATTAGTTCTTAAAGCATTTTGGAAAACTACAACTGTCTCTACTCAGCATAATATGTCCCTACTGCAGGCACAACTATATCTATCCCCTTGGCAACCCCACTGTTACCTGACAAGCTACACTACTTGTGAACACAGGATAATGATACACAGTGCTAGTTATAAAATGCTTTATTGATAACAGCAATTTATCAGCAGAGGGATTACAGAGCACAAGGGATCTCACAAAGGCCCAAAGTTATTTTATGGTCCTAGAAACAGCCTTGAGGAGCGTCAGCATGACAGGACCTTTTGCATCAGCCAAACACCCTGCTGTCCCAGTAAGCAGAGAATGCTCAGTGCCTGGCATCAAGAGAAGAGAGTGCATGGAGAGTTGTAGGGTGATTCAGTGGCGTCCGTCCAAAGGTGGCCCTTCTTCGTTATTGCTGTAAGATTTACTGAACAGGAGTTATGGTTGCAATATTCAGGAATTTCAGTAAGATGTCATATATATAATATATTATTGCAACCATAATATGT
Organism: Pan troglodytes; assembly: GCF_028858775.2. Taxonomy (NCBI): domain Eukaryota; kingdom Metazoa; phylum Chordata; class Mammalia; order Primates; family Hominidae; genus Pan; species Pan troglodytes. The sequence goes on from NC_072405.2 coordinate 43,978,597, forward strand.
GTGTGTGTGTGTGTGTATATATGTACATATATATTCATTCCAGAAATATGGCAATAAACAGAACCAATGAAAAGTTTTGTGCTATGTGCAGATTCCTATGACTAAAATACAATTAAAGAAGAACATTTTAGAATTTGTAATTCACTAAACTTTGAAGGATATGATCTTTGTTGCTTCCTTCTTTGATGGACATTGTAGCAGTGAAACTTGGTACAATAAAATGAATATAATATATAATATTAAGGGGAATATATATATTATATTCACATATATATACATATGTTCCAGATGTATAGGAATCTACACGTGGCATTGTCCTTTAATGCCAGTTATCACTCAGGGAGACGCAGCTGAAATAAGAACTGGAAGATCTAACACAAAGACATGAAATGAAAGGTGAGAACAGCCTAATATCAATAATATGGGTCTGCCAGTCAAGAAATGTGCAGAGTCAGCCGGGCATGGTGGCTCACATCTGTAATCCCCACACTTTGGGAGGCTGAGGCGGGTGGATCACCTGAGGTCAGGAGTTTGAGACCACCCTGGCCAACATGGAGAAACCCCCGTTTCTACTAAAAATACAAAAATTATCCAGGCATGGTGGCACATGCCTGTAATCCCAGCTACTCCAGAGGCTGAGACAAGACAATCACTTGAACCCGGGAAACAGCGGTTACAGTGAGCCGAGATTGCACCACTGCACTCCAGCCTAGGTGACAAAGTGAGACTCAAGAAAAGAAAAGAAATGTGCATAATACATAGATCTAAGCAAGGTAGAGGGTTCAAGCCACGCTTGCGGGAGGAGCGCAGATAATGTGCCAAATACAAAAGACTATCACAATGAGGAAAAAATTCACCTAACAGAAAGCCTTTTATGTGCCTTCCCTCGGGAACTGAAGCCAGTAACTGACTTCTTAGGTCATAACAACTCAGGGCTGGAGGATTGAGGTGGAACCACATGGAAGCACCAGGACTTGACTTCCGGTTTGCTGGCATGCACCCATCCTGCATGTGAACCAGCCCTTTTATTACAATAAATACTCTGTATTTGGGTAAGTTACAATTTTATTTTATGTCTGACAAATGGGGTTTGTTGTTCCTTCAGAGAAATATGGGTGGCAAAGATTCAAAGCCTATTTGAATACCAATGTAGCTGGACAACTAATGGGACATCAGACCATCCTCCTGGAATCTTAACAAATGGCTTTGACTATGACTATTAAAAAAAATGACTATGATTTTTCACTGGCTGATTTGGTTTGAATGAGTAAATTATTTTTATTTCATTGCATTAACTGCCAGAACATTGAATGAGCCGATAACTCCCTGGTGTTGCTGAGCTGCAAAGAACTATTATTTGGAATTGAATTTTTATTGATTTTCTTGTGCTACAATGACTTTTCTAACATAGTAGCATGAAAGGAAAATGACAAAAAAGGCCAAATAGGGCATGGGGTGAGGAAGGGGAGGCTGCTGCTTCCCAAGGTCTAGCCCCAGATATACTACTTATTGGCAGGTACTGCTGACTCTGGATGATCCTGTTGCTGGTTATATGATTTACAGGTTAGCCAAGTACCCGGCTTTGTCACCTCTCCCTCCTCTTCACTTCTGCTGTCTTTGATTCCAGGCATTGTGGGTCTTGTTGGCATTCTGCTGTGGAACTGAACAGGGTGATGGGGTGAAGAAGGAACAGAACTAGACAGAGTGCTGCTCCAAATTGATCTGTGCTGATGATTGTTTGTACCATTCAAACACACACACACACAGACACACACAATGTGTGTGTAAAGATGACACTGAATGAATGTGTTATTTTAGCATCATTGCAGAGTCTATTGCACATATCTGTTCATGGTTTTGCTTTTCCTAGTCATCTTAACTGCCAGAGACTTCGATGCATATTAGTTCATAGTCATCATTCAGATGAGTTGAAGTGGGAAATTACATTTGCTCATTCATTCATTCAACAAATATGTATTAAGTCACTATCTTCCAGCTGCCAGAAATATGGCAATAAACAGAAGCAATGAAAAGTTTTGCCCTCATGTGCAGATTCCCATGACTAAAATAAAATTAGAGAAGGGTATTTCAGAATTTGCAATTCTGAAAAGTTTGAAGGATATGATCTTCCTTGCTTCCTTCTTTGATAGACATCGTAGGAGTGAAACTTGGTACAATAAAATGAAACAAGATGTACTTCTCTCCTGGCTTCTGATACAGTTTGGTCTAGTACAGAGATGCTTGACAACTCAGAAGAAAGGGATCTTTTTTTGGACGTGATTTTTGGTGGCTATGAAAGTAATCCATATTCATTACAGAAATTTTGGAAAATGCAGAAACAGATAAAGGAGATAATTAATATACCAAATTTCATCCAGTGGAAAATCTTCAAAATGTTTAGTAATTTCTTTTTAGGGTTTTTCCTATAACTATATATATATATATATATATATATATATATATATATATACACACACATACATACTAATCCCACACCAGTTGCTATTTTCAGATGGTAAGGTTTTGTATTTTTAAACCACATTTAAAAATCTATCTTTATGCATATGTATGCAATTTGGTTCAGTTCCCTTATACAGAACAATGTGACAATGACTGCTTTTCTTCTTCCCATAGACCATGTGCACATGATTATGAGTGAGATTAGAGGGTGGAAATCTATTTATGCTCCACCCTCTCAATATATATGAATAGAAGACAAGTCTAATAAAAGAGTGTCCTCATGTGATATGAAAACTTAGGAAAGAGTGGTAGCTAGGCAAGCATTTTGCAGAGACTTGCAAGAAAAAAGTGAGAGAGCATATGTATATATGTTTAAAAGGAAAGAGATATGGTGGTTATGCTTTAAGCCAGTACAAGTCTGATTGAGACTATAAATGGCACCTGGTGTGTGTTTTTAGGCCTGTGAGATTCTCTGCCTCAGTTTAGATATTACTCTCTGAGAAACTTTTTTGCAATCACTAGATTTATGTGGGCCCCACTGCTACATTTACAGGGTAGTTCCCACTTCTCCATCTCATCACTCAAATGTATACCTCTTAATTGTTTGTTTAATAGCTAGTCACCCTGCTAGAGCATATGCTCTGGGAAGGCCAGGGCAGTCTGTGGCATGTTCAGTCAGGTACCCCATTGCCTGGCACAGTGTCCAGCGGGAGTCAACAGCGGGAGTGAGTGAAGAAGGCTATTGCACTTCTACACAACTCATGAAGGCAAATTAAGGATTACCTACCAGCTGGGTGCAGTGGCTCATGACTGTAATCCCAGCACTTTGGGAGGCCAAGGCAGGTGGCTCACATGAGGTCAGGAGTTCAAGACCAGCATGGCCAATAAGGCAAAACCCCGTCTCTACTAAAAATACAAAAAATTTAGCCAGACGTGGTGGCACACGCTTGTAATCCCAGCTACTCAGGAGGTTGAGGCAGGAGAATTGCTTGAATCTGGGAGGCAGAGGTTGCAGTGAGCTGAGATTGGTCCATTGCACTCCAGCCTGGGCGACAAGAGCAAGACTTCATCTCAAAAAAAAAAAAAGGATTACCTGCCAAAACAGGTGTTTAATGCAGGTATACTTACTTTGGAAGTAGATGTATTTAATAATAATACAATTACTACATTTGGGAGAGAGTGATTTTTATTACTAACATGCATATGGTAGAGATCATGTACTCCACTCTATTTTATTTAGCACTTAATCTGAATATTTACCTATAATCTTAAATATTTTGAGCTTATGATTTTTAATGGTTGCATAATGTTCCATTTTATGAATGCACCAAAAAATTAACCACCCCTATATTATTAAGTTATTAGCAAGTGTTCATCATTATAAATGATTATTTGAGCAATACCACTATGCATCCATTTTTCTGTGGACCTCTCATCTTTTTTTTTTTTTTTTAGAAAACTTTAGAAATAGAATTATTGAACCATATGAATGAATTCTTTTTAATAATAACTGTACTGAGATATAATCCACATACCATGCAGCTTACCTATTTAAAGTGTACAATTTGGTAGTTTTTAGTATACTCACAGAGTTGTATAACCATCATCAGGGTCAAGTATAGAATATTTCCGTCACAACATAAAAAACCCACCAAAGCTATTTCTCTTTGCTGTCCTTCCCCATACTCCTTGCTCAGCTGCAGCTCTAGGTAACCACTCATCTATTTTCTGTCTCTATGGATTTACCTCTTCTGTATATTTCATATAAACGAATCATACAATATGTGGCCTTTTGTGAATGGCTTCTTTCACCTAGCATAGCATTTTTAAGATTCATCTATGTTGTAACGTGCATCAATATTCTTTCCTTTTTATTGCTAAACAGAATGCCATACTGTTCATCTATGAACTTTTGAAGTAACACATTACAGCTCGCTCTTCATGTATGCCCATTTTCACTTGTAGCAGTGTTTAATATTACTGTTTCTTATATGCTTGCTAACCTTGGGCATTATTACTTAAACAAAACTAAGCCTCTTGCAAGAGGAAGGAGATATATTGATGGTTCCAAAATGGACATTTCTTGAATAATTAGTGATTTGATCCTTTTAGATATTTTTATTAGCCACTTGTATCTCTTCTTGTATAAATTTTGTTTCACGTCCCTTCGCCATTTTATTTGAGGGTATTTTTATTTTGTTTCATAAGAGCTCCTTATATATTAAGGCTGTTAACCCTCTGCCCTTGATGTTGCTTATAATGTTTTAGATAAAAAAAAAAATTTAATTTTGACAAAACACTACCTACCAATCAATCCCTTAAGGGGTCTTTAATTTCAAGTCTGGAAAAGCCTTCCTTTTCCTAAGATCCAATGAATATTTTATTTTATTACTGCTGTAGTTTTATGTAAAAAATTTCTTATTAATATGGGATTTATTTTGGTATAAAGACATTAATCTAGTTTTATTTTTTTTCTCCAAAAGGGCAACTAGTCATCTTAATACCTTTTCCCACTTAATTTATGTATCACTTTAATCATATCCTGCATTATTCTTTTTATTTAAGTGTCTCTGAAAAATGCACTGGTTTATAGTTAATTTGCCTGATTTATGACAAAGCTACCCCATTTTAATCATCAAGGCTTTAGGATCTAGTAATATACATGACCTCTATGAAGCAACCAGTGCTCTTAAATGGACTTTACATATACCAAGATTTAGTCTTAACAAAATGTATGTGAATTATTATCCTCATATCACTGATGAGGAAGCTGAAGCAGAAACATTGAGGATACTCACTGAGTCAAGGTACGAGTAAGTGGTGGTCCCAAAATTCAAACAAAAACACAAGCTGCAGCCCCCACCTTCCTCACCGGTGACCACTCCTGCCTGGTGGGGTCCTGAGATCTATGATCCAGCAATTTTAAGTTCATACCATTGGTTATGCATATTTATGATCTATTATGCATCTTTCTTCCCTGATCCCTTAGATAGTTATGTGAATATTTTTAGTTATATTATAAAAAGTATTTAGGTTTAAAACTTTTAAGTGTTTTTATTGCCCATTGCCAGGTTTTTAAAACCGACAACTTCCAAATACTGAAATTATTGCATTGAGTTGTTTTTCATTGGTTAGTTTATTTTACAAGGTAATGTTTTCAGGAAGAGTATGTGGCTGCTTACAATCTCATGGTCCTATCATGTCTGACACTACATTGTTCTTAGGTTACTCATGAATACTAACTTGTTTGCAAATAAAAAATTAGCACCTATGCTTTTTACAAAAAAAAAGCAAAAAATAAAAAAGAATTTGATTAAGTATACTCTGATACATAAAAAATATAGGAAATAAATTCCATATTCTTGTTCCATTGTTCTTTTTGCTTGTTTTCTGCAAAAATACTTGTAAATTTACTTTTGCATTTTATTAATATTGTTAAAATTAGCAGTTTCAACTAAGATCTATCTAGGGTTGTTTCTTTTTAAAGCTAGTTTGCCTCATATCCAATGAGTCATTTTGCAAACTCAAGTCCTTTTTTAGCTTAGAGAACTATTATTACTATTATTAAATTGATTTTTGTTTCTTTTTTTCAGCTTGTTGTGTCCTTTTAAAATTCCTATTATATGTAATGTATTCCTCTTTCTCCACTTTGTCATTCATTTCATCCTCCCTCTGACAATCTCATTGTCACTTTATCACTTTCCCCTTACCTCATTTACTCACCAGGTATTTATTAAGAACCTGCCCTGTATCAGATATTACAATAGGCACTGGGAATAGAGGAGTGAAAGACTAGGACATAGAACCTGCTTTCATAGAACCGATGATAGAACAAGGAAAACAGATGTAGAACAAGTCACCATAAGCACACTAGTAGAGGACATTTCTTACTCTGTTACCAACACAGCAATCTTCGATGTCTATACCAACTGGTCTATCTATAAATTGAGCAGAAGGGTATGGAGCTCCTTTGCCAAGCCCAGGCTCCCTGCAATGTTCCTGCGGTTTCCCCTTTGCCTACTTAATCTTCCAATTTCATTATATTAATATTTTCTGTTAAACCAATTGGTGTACTTGCTGTTTTTCTGATGCATCCTGACTGATGCTGCCTGTCTTGTGGTTCAGTTTTCTGCAATATTCAATATGCTATTTACTGTCTCCATATTTATTTATATATTTCTAAATCAGCAGTTAGTTTCTTTCCTCATAGTGGCGGTTTCTTGATCTCAGATGTTATCCTATTTATAACTCTCTACTCTAGATTCTCAGTTGCTATTTCCTTTTGACTTTAAAGAACTAAAATTAGAAATTATCTAAAAATATGCCTCTTGCTTCATGTCTTTTTAGAGGAAGAAATCTATTTTCGGTTCTATGGTTTGTTTCCTTCTCTTGTAGTATAATTCTTGTTATATGGCTAAGGATGTTTTCCCTACTATTAGAAATTGGATCAGTTCCTGTCCCTTTCTTTCAAGGCTTGGAGCTCATATAGGTGATTAAAGTGTTCAGATTGCCTATTCAGAAACAAATTAGACTGGGTGCCCTATGGTGAGAATCATAGCTATACCTCTGTGTCTAAAGAGTTTATTTCCATCATGTCTACTATATTTAGTAGCTAACTTGAATTTGTTGGTAAGTTTACCCTCCTTAGGATTCAAAAGTTTGCCCTCCTTAGTAGTCAGTGTCCTGGCACCAGTATCAGGTACAAGCCAGAACTAGGACTCCATGATACTTGTGTTTCTCACTTGGTATAATGATGTCTGATCATTACAGCTCCCTAACAGGTTGGCGGCCTGTTACCACTGTTGGATCCAGATATATATAGTGCCCTAGTTGTTCCCTGTCCCCCAGTCATTGCCTTTAATCTTTGTTCTTTTTATGTACACCTTTGGGAGGGAAATGTGTGTCTTGCTAGGACTCTTCCAGTCATTTCAAATGTCATTTGGAAAGAGCAGCAGGTTGGATTGGCCTTTTCTTCTACCCAATCTTGCCTATGTGAGATCTATTAGAAGTTCCTTGAAGTTTCTAGTTTATGGGTAATACCCTTTCCTAGGTCCCACTGTCAATAGTTTATACACACACACACACACACACACACAAATATGTAAATTATACAAATGTTTATAAATAGATATGTATGTATTTACTTACCTATTTTGCTGAGAGGCTGGAATGGGGAGAAAAAAAATGACATTTCTCCAGTTGTCTTTTCACCTGATAACTTAGTTAATGTAGTGGTGTGTAGATAGCCATAAACTAAGTATTTTTTTTACATTTTCTATTTCTGTTGATCAAAGAAAGGACACAAAAGTAGAATGTAAATAGAAATTTGCACTATATGTTTTCTATACTTTATCTGGCTGAATACAGATTAATTGGTGTCAAAATTGGGATGACCATTTAGCAGCACTGAACAAAACTTCCTTCAGAAAACAAAGCAATGAAGGAAAAGGAAAAAAAAATAACAAACAAACCAAACAAAAGCCGGACACAGTGGCTCATGCCTGTAATCCAAGCATTTCGGGAGGCCAAGGCAGGAGGATCGCAGGAGGAGTTGGAGACCAGACTGGGCAACAAAGCAAGAAGTGACAATCTGCCCATTTCTACAGAAAATTTTTAAAAAATTAGCCATGTGTGATGTCACACACCTGTAGCCCTAGCTACTTGGGAAGCTGAGGTGGGAGGATAGCTTGAGCCTGGAGAGGTCAAGGTTACAGTGAGCTATGTTCACACCATTGCATTCCAGCCTGGGCGATGGAGCAACGCCTTATCTCCAAAACAAAACAAACAAACAAAAAAAACACAGCTCCTTCATCAGCAAACTGACATCTCATATGTTAAAGTCACTCTCGCTCTATGATAGACTAATTTTGATATAGTTCTGATAAATAACCAAGTCATATGGAGGAAGGATTTTTGACCCAAAGATCCCTTGTGAGACAGCAGAGGAGAATTGTGTGGGAAACGTGAGAATTTTCTTTCTGGGTTTATTCACAGAACCTTCACAGTTTTGTTGTCAGGTATGTGACCTTCATCATACTTGGAGTCAGAAGTCCTGAATCAAATGGGCTGTGGCAATTTACGGTTCCCGGATAGAGGGAAGCTGGCTTTAAAACTCAGGGGACAGCAGAGAAATGAGAGAATGGATCTTGTCACCCACCTGCAGTTCAAGTTGTTTTAAGATCTTTGCCTTATATATACTCATGAAGACCTCCGAATATGTAGCACTGCTACTAACAAAAGACGTTGGTTGCCTCTGGGAGGGAAAGCATTAAGAGTAAAATTCGGAGGAAAGTGAATACATGGCTTGCCGTGCTTGTTACTCATTGAGTGTTTTTGACTTGCTAAAGGCAAGTTTAATGTATTTATACAATTTATAAAGATGTAACTGATTCTGGAGCTCTCCTCTTTACAGAGAACATATTTCATGTTATTGTAAGCACTGAAGAAAATTAAATCAATAAATTCACAGCCTGTAATTTGAGATACTCAATTTGAAGAAAAATGCATTGTCAGGGAGGGAGGGCAAAATCTTTTACATTGAGGAAGACTTGTAAACAACCTGTCTTTGCCCTACTATCCTGTGCTTTCAAGTGGCAGCAAGAATTACCCTCGTGCTGCAAGATTATCAAAGAGTTGTCATGACACCTCGAGAGAAGTAAAGGCCAACTCCCCACTTTTTTTTAATGAAGCGTGTGCTCAAGTGGAAAGCAATGCAAATGAAACTCTTCTGCACTGTCCATCTATGTCCTTTTCCCTGAGAAGGCTTTGCTGGTTAACACTCAGCCTGGGTGTCAGAAAGCTTAGTGCATTGTTCCCCATCACTGGCATCGATGCTCTCTGTGACCACTGGCAAGCGAATTAACCTCTGCAAGTGTCATCCTTCCATGTGTGAAAGGTTAATAGTACAGCTTGTTTGCAAAGTGCCTGGAGCCTTCCATGAAGGGCACTACCCAAATACCCAGCATTGCTGTTTGACTGGAGGGCGTTGTGTTTTGTAATTATATGTTTGGTTGGATAGGTTATAGATTTTGTTGTGGTTGAATGTTGCCCCTTCTCCCTGGTTACAAATAAAAACACTAATAGGTAATCTCACTCTATTAGCATCTTCTAGATCCCCCTAGAGGGTTAAGGGAATGGCAGAGGTTACAGATTAATAATGCACTCTTTAGTTAATAGAAAAAAATCATGTGCATCTCAACTGCATAATAGCTGTGGATGGCAATTTATTAGTCCAAGTGTTTCATCAGATGCTCAGCAGATAATGCTGGCAAAGACTCATGAAACAATGGGGTGTTCTGTGTTTTTTTTTCCTACTCTCCTAGTTATTTATTTCATCCTTCACATCAATATAGGACATCAGAAACTGTTTTGTCCAGGTTATTTCACATGCATTTATGAATATTTGGAAAAACGATTCTCTTATTCTAGAATTCCTGGAACAAGTGACTTATTTTTGTGTGTGTGTGTCTAGGTTGTGATATTAAGCTCACTTTTTTTGTACTTGGACCAAATTTGAATAACACTAGACTTGAAGCAAAGTGTCACCTATCTCATGCTTCTTTGCAGATTTACGGAAAAACTTTGAACAAGACCCACAAGGAAGGGAGGTTCCCATTGAAGGCATGATTGTACTGCACTGCCGCCCACCAGAGGGAGTCCCTGCTGCTGAGGTAAGACAGGATCCTGGGACCAGTCACCGGGAGGAACCAGGCCTGTTCCCAAGAGGGAGGGCGGAGTCCTGTGTGGCTGGAAGAGAAGTAAAGGAGCCCATGTCTGGGATTCTTGTTGCCTGGGCTCAGTTGCTAAAGATGGTGAAGAAATTGTCTAGGAAATAAGCTAGAAAGGAACTTGTCTCCCATCTACTTCTGTGTTTGCACAAGGCCCTTGGTAGGCAGCCTGGGTAGGATTTGACCTGTCTTCTTGGTTCTGGGGACCTTGAATCATGCAGTTGTCATTCTTTCTGTCCTCAGTCAAGATCTTCTGATATGCATATTGGCTTATGGAGCAAATCTGAGCTGTAACAGGCAAACACACATGAAAAAGCCCATAGGAAAGGTCAGAAGACCCAGTCCCAGTGTCACTGGTGTTTGTTCGTCCTTCACTTTTTTGTGGAACAAGCATTCATTTATTGAGTGTTTGTTATGTTTTCTGCACTGTGCAGGCATTAGGGATATAAAAAACGATGAAGCCACAGGCCTCTGATCTGTTATCCTTCCTTCACAGCGAGGTGTCTAGAATCCAGAGTCACAATGTTTTTTGCTTCTTGAATGTTTTCTAGAACTTCTACCTTACTATTCGAATATAATTGTCCCTGGTAATGCACTCTGGTCATAGGAAAGTCTTTCTAAATCTTTTATTCACAATGAAAAGATGACCTCTGATAGACTAGTAATATAGCTATTATTGGAGGAAAAATACTAAGAAGTATAAGGCATGCTTAATATAACGAAAAGTTTATAAATTTAGGCCCGTGAAGCCCGAAAATTTGAGAGAGGTCTCAGTTAATTAAGAAAGTTTATTTTGCCAAGGTTGAGGATGCATGCCCATGACACAGCCTCGGGGGGTCCTGACGACATGTGCCCAATGTGGTCAGAGCAGTTTGGTTTTATACATTTTAGGGAGACATGAGACATCAATCAACATATGTAAGACAAACATTTGTTCAGGTCCGGGAAAAGCTGGACAATTGGAAGCAAAGGTGGGATAACTCCCCTGGAAGCAGGGAGGGGGCTTCCAGGTCACAGGTAGATAAGGGACAAATGGTTATATTCTTTTGAGTTTCTGATTAGCCTCTCCAAAGGATGCAGTCAGATATGCATTTATCTCAGTGAGCAGAGGGGTGACTTTGAATTGAATGGGAGGCAGGTTGGCCCTAAGTGGTTCCCAGCTTGACTTTTCCCTTTAGATTAGTGATTTGGGGGCCCCAAGGTTTATTTTCCTTTCACAGGCCTGAGTTCAGCAGCACATGGTCCAGGTTTGACTCTTCTATGGGAAGCTGGGAAACAGTGTTTAGAGCTATTGTTTATTCATGGAGAAGCAGATATACAAAGAAAAAGAAAAAACCAGGAGCCTTTGCTTCATATTTTAGTAAAATTGGGATTTTGTAATTGGCAGGACAAAAAAGGAGATAAAATAAAGGGGAATGAAAAAACACACATACTTGCATATTTAGAAAGCATGCTGGGTGGACACTATTCAAAGCTCAAATGGCTCACAGAAATGAAGTAAACGGACTTGAAAATTAAAGTGAACACTCCATGCATGATGTAAAATTATTAGAAAGGAAAATGCTTATTTAAAAATTTTTTATTGAATGTCAAACAAAAAAGATATTGATCTCCTTTTGCTGCCCTATTGTTTCCTACAAACAGCATGCCCTCCTTTCCTGAACAGGGCGTTAAGTGTCAGGCAAGGGACTGTATCCCTCTCATTTAGGACATCGCATGTGTTCCTAGGAGCCTAACAGAGGTATCAGCAGTTCTCTACATTCAGCGCCCATCTTTCAAAAATCCCAGTTTACAAATGTTTTATGCATAAAAATGTCTAGTCTCTGTAGTGCCAGCTGTGTGAGTGTCCCCTGGTACACCCATGTTTCCTTCTGGTTCTGTGCCGGGTCACTACCATTGACTTTGGCAGCAGCAGAGAGGGGTGCTAATGTTTTGATTAGCCATCAGCCTATAGGAACTTAGCATACTCTAGATCTCTATTAATCTACTTTTTTTTCAGATGGAAGATAACTTAGATATTTACTGGCATAACCTTTGCATTTTAGAAGCAGGAAAACTGATGCTTGTAATAGTGACCAACCAAAGGTCTTGCAGCCATTTAAGGGCTCTGTTCAAAATCCTGCAAAGCTACTCCAAAGCAGTCCAGGTAAAAGTCTATGTTCTTATAGTGCTTTACAAGATTCAACATAATCTGGCCTGGTGTGACCTTATATATTTTATTTGACTGTGCACTTGACTGCGCTACAGTCACCCTGGCCCCTTCAATCTCTCTCAGATGCACCAGCCATGCTTCTACCTCAGGGCCTTTGCATGTGCTGGCCTCTCTGCTGGAGGGCTCTTCCCCAGTTGTCACACTGCTTTGTCCCATCTTTCTTAAGGGCTTACTCAGATATCACTTGCTCAGTAAGGCCTGCTCTGTACACTCTGCAAATGTTGCAAATATTTGCTTCCCCCACTCCACCTTTTCCCTGCTTTATCCCAGCAATTTATCCTACTAGGTATATACTTTCTTTTTACCTGTTATCACAAGCATACTGTATTTACTTTGCTTATTTCTCTCTACCCCACTGAAACTTAAATTCAGTGAGGGAAATTTGTGCTTACTCTTCTTCATTGCTGTATCCTCAGAACATGAAGCAGTGCTGCTCAAGGCTATTTTCAGAAAGGTGAAAGATTTTTCACAAGTGTTGGCAAGGATGTGGAGAAAAGGAAACCACTGCACACTGTTGGTAGGAATGGAAATTGGTATAGCCATTATGGAAAACAGTATGGACATTCCTCAGAATGTTAAAAGTAGAGCTACCACTTGATCCAGCAATTCTACTACTAGGTATATATACAAAGCAAATGAAATCAATATGTAGAAGAGATACCTGCACCCCCATGTTCATTGCAGCACTGTTCACAATAGCTCCATGGGTAAGATAGGGCATCAACCTAACTGTCCATCAATGGACAAATGAATTTTAAAAATGTGTTATGCACACACAATGGAATACTACTCAGCCTTTAAGAAGGAAATGTCATTTGTGACAACATGGGTGAACCAAGCAGGCAGTATGTCAAGTGCAATAAGCCAGGTACAGTAAGAAAAATACCACGGGATCTCACCTCTATGCAGAACCTAAAAAAGCTGAAGTTGGCCAGGTGCAATGGCTCATGCCTGTAATCCCAGCACTTTGGGAGGCCAAGGCGGGTGGATCGCCTGAGGTCAGGAGTTTGAGACCAGCCTGCCTAACATGATGAAATCCCATTTCTACTAAAAACACAAAAATTAGCCCGGTGTGGTGGCACGCATCTGTAGTCCCAGCTACTTGGGAGGCTGAGGCAGGAGAATTGTTTGAACCCGGGAGGTGGAGGTTGCAGTGAGCCAGGATCATGCCATTGCACTCCAGCCTAGGTGAGTGAGCAAGACTCTGTCTCAAAAAAAAAAAAAAAAAAAAAAAAAAAGCTGAAGTCACAGAACTAGAGTAGAATGGCGGTCACCACATGTTGCGGAGATGGGGAGAGGTTGAGGAGACATTGGTCAAAGGGTACAATATTTTGGTTAGAGAGGAATATGTTTATTGGTCTGTGGTACAATATGGTGACTATAGTTAATAACAATGTATTGTATTCTTTAAAAATGCTAAGAGTAGATTTTAAGTGTTTGCATCCCAAAAAGAACAATAAGTTTGTGATGTAATACATACATTATTTAGCCTTATTTAGCCATTTGACAGTACACACATATTTCAAAACATGTTATACATGAAAAATATATACAATTTGTTAGCTTAAAAAATAAATTTAAAAAACATGCTTCTCACATCCAGGTGTTCAATAAATACTTATTGAATATGAAGGGAAATTAGTCTGCTAATTATATTGATGAATATTTAAGGATATCCCAGGGTTAGCCCTACACAAAATGTAAAATACATTAGACAACATTTTGGCTTTGTTTTGTTTTGTCTTTCTCTCATGATTGGGTACTAACAGGTGAAGAAAACATTCCTACCTGCTTTTTTTCCATATATGCAAATATAAATTTATTAACTCAATCACTAGTCCTACAACTAAAGAAATAAAAATATATTTTCTTTTATTATTATTATTATTATTATTATTATACTTTAAGTTTTAGGGTACATGTGCACAACGTACAGGTTAGTTACATATGTATACATGCGCCATGTTGGTGTGCTGCACCCATTAACTCGTCATTTAGCATTAGGTATATCTCCTAATGCTATCCCTCCCCCCTCCCCCAACCCCACAACAGTCCCTGGTGTGTGATGTTCCCCTTCCTGTGTCCATGTGTTCTCATTGTTCAATTCCCACCTATGAGTGAGAACATGAGGTGTTTGGTTTTTTGTCCTTGGGATAGTTTGCTGAGAATGATGGTTTCCAGCTTCATCCATGTCCCTACAAAGGACATGAACTCATCATTTTTTATGGCTGCATAGTATTCCATGGTGTATATGAGCCACATTTTCTTAATCTAGTCTATCATTGTTGGACATTTGGGTTGGTTCCAAGTCTTTGCTATTGTGAATAGTGCTGCAATAAACATACGTACACATGTGTCTTTATAGCAGAATGATTTATAATCCTTTGGGTATATACCCAGTAATGGGATGGCTGGTTCAAATGGTATTTCTAGTTCTAGATCCCTGAGGAATCGCCACACTGACTTCCACGGTGGTTGAATTAGTTTACAGTCTCACTAACAGTGTAAAACTGTTCCTATTTCTCCACATCCTCTCCAGCACCTGTTGTTTCCTGACTTTTTAATGATTGCCATTCTAACTGGCGTGAGATTCTAATTGTGGTTTTGATTTGCATTTCTCTGATGGCCAGTGATGATGAGCATTTTTTCATGTGTCTTTTGGCTGCATAAATGTCTTCTTTTGAGAAGTGTCTGTTCATATCCTTCACCCACTTTTTGATGGGGTTGTTTGTTTTTTTCTTGTAAATTTGTTTGAGTTCATTGTAGATTCTGGATATTAGCCCTTTGTCAGATGAGTAGGTTGCAAAAATTGTCTCCCATTCTGTAGGTTGCCTGTTCACTCTGATGGTGGTTTCTTTTGCTGTGCAGAAGCTCTTTAGTTTAATTAGATCCCATTTGTCAATTTTGGTTTGTGTTGCCATTGCTTTTGGTGTTTTAGACATGAAGACCTTGCCCATGCCTATGTCCTGAATGTCATTGCCTAGGTTTTCTTCTAGGGTTTTTATGGTTTTAGGTCTAACATTTAAGTCTTTAATCCATCTTGAATTAATTTTTGTATAAGGTGTAAGGAAGGGATCCAGTTTCAGCTTTCTACATATGGCTAGCCAGTTTTCCCAGCACCATTTATTAAATAGGGAATCCTATCCCTATTGCTTGTTTTTGTCAGGTTTGTCAAAGATCAGATAGTTGTAGATATGCGGCATTATTTCTGAGGGCTCTGTTCTGTTCCATTGGTCTATATCTCTGTTTTGGTACCAGTACCATGCTGTTTTGGTTACTGTAGCCTTGTAGTATAGTTTAAAGTCAGGTAGCATGATGCCTCCAACTTTGTTCTTTTGGCTTAGGATTGACTTGGCAATGTGGGCTCTTTTTTGGTTCCATATGAACTTTAAAGTAGTTTTTTCCAATTCTGTGAAGAAAGTCATTCCAATTCTGTGAAGAAAGGCAGTGAATCTATAAATTACCTTGGGCAGTATGTCCATTTTCACGATATTGATTCTTCTACCCATGAGCATGGAATGTTCTTCCATTTGTTTGTATCCTCTTTTATTTCATTGAGCAGTGGTTTGTAGTTCTCCATGAAGAGGTCCTTCACATACCTTGTAAGTTGGATTCCTAGGTATTTTATTCTCTTTGAAGCAGTTGTGAATGGGAGTTCACTCATGATTTGGCTCTCTGTTTGTCTGTTATTGGTGTATAAGAATGCTTGTGATTTTTGCGCATTGATTTTGTATCCTGAGACTTTGCTGAAGTTGCTTATCAGCTTAAGGAGATTTTGGGCTGAGACGATGGGATTTTCTAAGTATACAGTCATGTCATCTGCAAACAGGGAAAATTTGACTTCCTCTTTTCCTAATTGAATGCCCTTTATTTCCTTCTCCTGCCTGATTGCCCTGGCCAGAACTTCCAACACTATGTTGAATAGGAGTGGTGAGAAGGCATCCCTGTCTTGTGCCAGATTTCAAAGGGAATGCTTCCAGTTTTTGTCCATTCAGTGTGATATTGGCTGTGGGTTCCTCATAGATAGTTCTTATTATTTTGAGATACGTCCCATCAATACCTAATTTATTGAGAGTTTTTAGCATGAAGGGTTATTGAATTTTGTCAAAGGCCTTTTCTGCATCTATTGAGATCATCATGTGATTTCTGTCTTTGGTTCTGTTTATATGCTGGATTACGTTTATTGATTTTCGTGTGTTGAACCAGTCTGGCATCCCAGGGATTAAGCCCACTTGATCATGGTGGATGAGCTTTTTGATGTGTTGCTGAGTTTGGTTTGCCCATATTTTATTGAGGATTTTTGCATCAATGTTCATCAAGGATATTGGTCTAAAATTCTCTGTTTTTGTTGTGTCTCTGCCAGGCTTTGGTATCAGGATGATGCTGGCCTCATAAAATGAGTTAGTGAGGATTCCCTCTTTTTTCTATTGATTGGAATAGTTTCAGAAGGAATGGGACCAGCTCCTCCTTGTACCTCTGGTAGAATTCTGCCATAAATCCATCTGGTCCTGGACTTTTTTTGGTTGGTAAGCTATTAATTATTGCCTCAATTTCAGAGCCTGTTATTGGTCTATTCAGAGATTCAACTTCTTCCTGGTTTAGCCTTGGGAGAGCGTATGTGTCGAGGAATTTATCCATTTCTTCTAGATTTTCTAGTTTATTTGCATAGAGGTGTTTATAGTATTCTCTGATGGCAGTTTGTATTTCTGTGGGATTGGTGGTGATATCCCCTTTGTCATTTTTTATTGCATCTATTTGATTCTTTTTTTTCTTCTTTATTAGTTTTGCTAGCAGTCTATCAATTTTTTTTTAATTGTACTTTAAGTTTTAGGGTACATGTGCACAATGTGCAGGTTAGTTACATATGTATACATGTGACATGCTGGTGCGCTGCACCCACTAACTCATCATCTAGCATTAGGTATATCTCCCAGTGCTATCCCTCCCCCCTCCCCCCACCCCACAACAGTCCCCAGAGTGGGACGTTCCCCTTCCTGTGTCCATTTGTGCTCATTGTTCAATTCCCATCTATCAGTGAGAATATGTGGTGTTTGGTTTTTTCAGAAAACCAGCTGCTGGATTCATTGATTTTTTTGAAGGGTTTTTTGTGTCTCTATTTCCTTCAGTTCTGCTTTGATCTTAGTTATTTCTTGCCTTCTGTTAGCTTTTGAATGTGTTTGCTCTTGCTTCTCTAGTTCTTTTAATTGTGATGTTAGCGTGTCAATTTTAGATCTTTCCTGCTTTCTCTTGTGGGCATTTAGTGCTATAAATTTCCCTCTACACACTGCGTTGAATGTGTCCCCAAGATTCTGATATGTTATGTCTTTGTTCTCAGTTTCAAAGAACATCTTTATTTCTGTCTTCATTTCATTATGTACCCAGTAGTCATTCAGGAGCATGTTGTTCAGTTTCCATGTAGTTGAGCAGTTTTGAGTGAGTTTCTTAATCCTGAGTTCTAGTTTGATTGCACTGTTATCTGAGAGACAGTTTGCTATAATTTCTGTTCTTTTACATTTGCTGAGGAGTGCTTTACTTCCAACTATGTGGTCAATTTTGGAATAGGTGTGGTGTGGTGCTGAAAAGAATGTATATTCTGTTGATTTGGGGTGGAGAGTTCTGTAGATGTCTATTAGGTCCACTTGGTGCGGAGCTGAGTTCAATTCCTGGATATCCTTGTTAACTTTCTGTCTCGTTGATCTGTCTAATGTTGACAGTGGGGTGTTAAAATCTCTCATTATTATTGTGTGGGAGTCTAAGTCTGTTTCTAGGTCACTAAGGACTTGCTTTATGAATCTGGGTGCTCCTGTATTGGGTACATATATATTTAGGATAGTTAGTTCTTCTTGTTGAATTGATCCCTTTACCATTATGTAATGGCCTTCTTTGTCTCTTTTGATCTTTGTTGGTTTAAAGTCTGTTTTATCAGAGACTAGGATTGCCACCCCTGCCTTTTTTTGTTTTCCATTTGCTTGGTAGATCTTCCTCCATCCCTTTATTTTGAGCCTATGTGTGTCTCTGCATGTGAGATGGGTTTCCTGAATACAGCACACTGATGGTTCTTGACTCTTTATCCAAATTGCCAGTCTGTGCCTTTTAATTGGAGCATTTAACCCATTTACATTTAAGGTTAGTATTGTTATGTGTCAATTTGATCCTGTCATTATGATGTTAGCTGGTTATTTTGCTTGTCAGTTGATGCAGTTTCTTCGTAGCCTTGATGGTCTTTACAATTTGGCATGTTTTTGCAGTGGCTGGTACCGGTTTTTCCTTTCCATGTTTAGTGCTTCCTTCAGGAGCTCTTTTAGGGCAGGTCTGGTGGTGACAAAATCTCTCAGCATTTGCTTGTCTGTAAAGGATTTTATTTCTCCTTCACTTATGAAGCTTAGTTTGGCTGGATATGAAATTCTGGGTTGAAAATTCTTTTCTTTAAGAATGTGGAATATTGGCCCCCACCCTCTTCTGGCTTGTAGAGTTTCTGCGGAGAGATCAGCTGTTAGTCTGATGGGCTTCCCTTTGTGGGTAACCCGACCTTTCTCTCTGGCTGCCCTTAACATTTTTTCCTTCATTTCAACTTTGGTGAATCTGACAATTGTGTGTCTTGGAGTTGCTCTTCTCGAGGAGTATCTTTGTGGCGTTCTCTGTATTTCCTGAATTTGAATGTTGGCCTGCTTTGCTAGATTGGGGATGTTCTCCTGGATAATATCCTGCAGAGTGTTTTCCAGCTTGGTTCCATTTTCCCTGTCACTTTCAGGTACACCAATTAGACGTAGATTTGGTCTTTTCACATAGTCCCATATTTCTTGGAGGCTTTGTTCATTTCTTTTTATTCTTTTTTCTCTAAACTTCTCTTCATGATCATTTCATTCATTTTGTCTTCCATCACTGATACCTTTTCTTCCAGTTGATCGCATCGGTTACTGAGGTTTGTGCATTCGTCACATAGTTCTCATGCCATGGTTTTCAGCTCCATCAGGTCCTTTAAGGACTTCTCTGCATTGGTTATTCTAGTTTTCCATTTGTCTAATTTTGTTTTCAAAGTTTTTAACTTCTGTACCATTGGTTCAAACTTCCTCCTTTAGCTCAGAGTAGTTTGATCTTCTGAGGCCTTCCTCTCTCAACTTGTTAAAGTCACTCTCCGTCCAGCTTTGTTCCGTTGCTGGTGAGGAGCTGCGTTCCTTTGGAGGAGGAGAGAAGCTCTGCTTTTTAGAGTTTCCAGTTTTTCTGTTCTGTTTTTTCCCCATCTTTGTGGTTTTATCTACCTTTGGTCTTTGATGATGGTGATGTACAGATGGGTTTTTGGTGTGGATGTCCTTTCTGTTTGTTAGTTTTCCTTCTAACAGTCAGGACTCTCAGCTGCAGGTCTGTTGGGGTTTACTGGAGGTCCACTCCAGACTCTGTTTGCCTGGGTATCAGCAGCGGTGGCTGCAGAACAGTGGATGTTGGTGAACCGCAAATGCTGCTGCCTGATTGTTCCTCTGGAAGTTTTGTCTCAGAGGAGTACCTGGCCGTATGAGGTGTCAGTCCACCCCTACTGGGGGGTGCCTCTCAGTTAGGCTACTCGGGGGTCAGGGACCCACTTGAGGAGGCAGTCTACCTGTTCTCAGATCTCAAGCTGTGTGCTGGGAGAACCACTACTCTCTTCAAAGCTGTCAGACAGGGACATTTAAGTCTGCAGAGGTTATTGCTGTCTTTTGTTTGTCTGTGCCCTGCCCCCAGAGGTGGAGCCTACAGAGGCAGGCAGGCCTCCTTGAGCTGTGGTAGGCTCTACCCATGTATGCAAATATAAATTTATTAACTCAATCACTAGTTCTACAACTAAAGAAATAAAAATATATTTTCACTTCAAGTTTGATTCACTTTTAATAGTAAAGAATACCTCAATACAATATTTAGACATTTGGCTGATTGTTAAACATTAACTAAAATGAAGCTTTTCCTGAGAGAGTGTTGCCACGCTTTTAAATTAATAGACATTAGGTGAAACTATTTTGAATTTATATAAAAGTTGAAGTACTACGGAAAGTTCTCCTGTACCTTCCCCCTCAGTTTCCTTTTTTTTATTTATTTTTTATTTTTTTTTTTTGAGACAGAGTCTCACTCTGCCGCCCAGGCTGGAGTGCAACGGTGTGATCTCGGCTCACTGCAACCTCTGCCTCCTGGGTTCAAATGATTCTCCTGGCTCAGCCTCCTCTGTAGCTGGGATTACAGGCACCTACCACCATGCCTTGCTAATTTTTGTATTTTTAGTAGAGATGGGGCTTCACCACATTGGCCAGGCTCGTCTCTAACTCCTGACCTCGTGATCCACCCAGCTCATCCTCCCAAAGTGCCAGGATTACAGACATGAGCCACCGCACCTGACCCAGTTTCCTTTTTTGTAATTACAACTTACATGAATGTGGTACATCCCATACAATGACCGAATCAATATTGATACATTCTTATTAAGGAGAGTCTGGAGTTTGCATTAAGGTTCACTCTGTGCTGTTGTCTATGGCTTTCTTTAAATTTCATTTCAAGTTCAGGAGTACATGTGCAGGTTTATTATATGGGTAAATTGCATGTCATGAGAGTTTGGTGTACAGATTATTTCATCACTCAGGTGATAAACACAGTACCCCACAGGTAGCTTCTTGATCCTCTTCCTCCTCCCACCCTCTCCCCTCGAGTAGACCCCAATGTCTATCATTCCTTTCTTTGCGTCCATGTGTTCTCAGTGTTTAGCTCCCACTTACTGCCCCCACTGCTTGTTGAAGACACAAATTTAAAAAAGAAAGAACAAAAGAGAGAAGAATAAAGGATGTGCAGTCTGGTAAGATAGCAGCCAAAAGCAAAAATACATTTTGTTTCATAAATGCACACATTGAGTGTGCATACCCAGCCACCCACACTGAAGCATCTTTTGAGAGAATGCAGGGGACTTATGAATTATAAGAACTCTATGGCTGTTCAGGACTGAGATTGGTAGAGGATTCCTATGAGAGGACAGGCTGGCTTCTAGGAGGTGAGCAGCATGCCCATCTGTTCAGTTATTTAGAGGCTGAACTCTGGTGAATGCTTGGAAGCAGCTCTTTACACATCCCTCCCTGTTTCTTGCCCCAGCGCCCTACACTTGAAGGCAAATGAGCTCTGTAGACTGGCTCAGCCCCTTTCTTCATTTGCTTCTGAGGGTGCTTTTCAGCTGTAACCACAAGGAGGAGAGCAAGATATGAAAAACTTTCAGTGGCAGCGCAGTCCAGTGTCAGTGAAAAAAATATTTGGGAGAGCTGTGGAACGAGGGAACAAAATATAGATGTATCAGAAAGCACGTTTTCTTTTCTGGTATCTACCTTTTCTGACACATTTCCAAATTGTAGTTACTCACTTCCTATATTAGTTTCCCAGGCTGCTGTAATAAATTACCACCACTGAGGAGGCTTGAAACAGCAGAAGTTTATTTTCCAACAGTTCTGGGGTAGAAGTCTGAAATCCAACAGCATTAATTCCTTCTGGGGCTCTGAAAGAGAAACTGTTCCATGCTTCTCTCCTAGATGCTGCTAGTTATTGGCAATCTTTGGTGTCCCTTGGCTTGTATACTGATACGATTGTGCTTTGTGTCGTCATCCAAATTTCATCTTGAATTGTAATCCCCCATAATCCCCATGTGTCAAGGCAGAGACCAGGTGGAGATCATTGAATCATGTGGACAGTTTCCCCCATGCTGGTCTCATGATAGTGAGTGAGTTCTCACGATATTTAATGGTTTTATAAGGGGCTTTTTTCCTCTTTGATGGGCACATTTTTGTAAAGGGCTTTTTTTCCTCTTTGATGGGCACTTCTCCTTCCTACTGTCTTGTGAAGAGGTACCTTGCTTCCCCTTCTTCCCTCCCCAACCATGAGGAACTGTGAGTCAAATAAACTTCTTTCCTTTATAAATTAACCCTAACCCTAACCCCTAACCCTAACCCTAACCCTAGCAGTATGAAAATGGATTAATACATAGATACATCACTCAGTCTCTTCCTCCACCAATTGCAGCTTCACATGGTGTTCTCCTCTCTGTGTCTCTGAATTTCTTTTTATAAGGACACCAGCCATTAGATTATGGCTGACTGTAATCCTGCATGGCCTCATACTTTATATTCTGCATCATAAAACATCTGCAAAGACCCAATTACCAAATAAGGTCAGGTTCCCAGGTTCCAAATCAACATGAATGTCGGGGGACTGCTATTTAGCCCAGTACACTTCCGATTCTACCTCTGGCATCATATCACTTTTTTATTTTAAAAATGTATATGCTTTTTGGAATAAATTTCAGACACAGACTAGCTGAAATTAAACAGAAACTAATTCCAAGGAGCAGCTGGGGCTTTAGGATAGTTTAAAACAGAAATTCTCAGCTGAGAAGGGGCAAAAGCCTTGTTTTATAAATGTTGTATTATAGATGAATGTGGAAAGTATTTCAGCTACATTAAGGGTTAAATAGGCTATTGATGCCTTAGCAAACATTTATTTTTAAAAATCTGATCTGTATAAATGTATGGGGTGCAAGTATAATTTTGTTGCATGCATAGGTTGCATGTAAGCCCTGAAGACAGGGCTTTCAGTGTATCCATCACCCAAATGACAAGTAATTTCTCATCATCCATCCCCCCCTCTTCCTGGTTTCCACTATTATTCTACATTCTACGTCCCCCTCACCCTGCATCATCTCCACTATCTGTCATTTCAAACTCTATGTGCGTGTTTAGCTCCAGCTTACATGTGAGAACACATGGTATTTGTCTTTGTCTGAGTCATTCCATTAACATAATGTCTCTGGTTCCATTCATGTTGTTTCAAAAGACATGATTTCAATTTTTATAGCTGACTGGTATTTCATTGTGTATGTATACATTTTCTTTATCTAAATTCATTGATGGACACTTAGATTTGTTTCATATGTTTGCTATTGTACATAGTAGTGCAATAAGTATGTGAGTACGTGTATCTATTTAATTTCTTTTTTGGCGGGTAGATACTCAGTAGTGAGATTGCAGGATCTAATGGTAATTCTGTTTTTAGTTCTTCAAGAAATATCCAAACTATTTTTCATAGAGGTTGTACTAATATACATTCCCACCAACAGTGTATAAAAGTTGCCTTTTCTCCGCATCTTGTCAACATCCAGTTTTTTTAAAACTTTTTAATAATAGCCATTATGACTGGTATAACACTGTGGTATTTCATAGTGGCTTTAATTTACATTTGTTGATGATTAGTGATGTTAAACTTTTTTTCATGTTTCTTGGCCATTTCTATGTCTTCTTTTGAAACATGTATATTCATATCCTTTGCCCAACTCTTTAGTGGGGTTAGGTATGTATAACATCATCTTAATGTGGGACAGTATCCTAGTCTCAAACACTTGCATTATTTTGGAATTCCTTTTCTCCATGATTTGGATGCTACCATTATCTGTGCACCAATATCTATAGCTCTTTTACTTTCAGCAGTAGCTTACACAGTAAGTCATTGCTATCAGCATCTATGTTTTTGCTGAAAACAAGGCAGAATGAGAGAAGAGAGCTAAGAAATTCTAAAGTTGGAGAAGGAACGTGAAAATGTTCATACCCTTCCACAGTCGTGGTGTCCTTTAGGGTGGAGATGTCTACCAATGCCTGTTATGTGGTCAGGTCACCGAGCATGTATCATTCTGCCTATTAATTTCATAGTGATATGAGTATACTATAGGTAATGACTCTCCAGTATGGCAGTAATTGGGAACTGTGTTTAGAAACTGGTCAGTCATGTAATCATTACTGTGAAATGCTAACAGTCAAAGTCATCTTCCTTGTGTAGGCCATGTTCCAGCCTCTCCATGCCACCACTTGGTTCCCTTTCTGCCCACCTCCTGTGGGGCTTATGGGGTCACCACTGGAAAGGGTTGTAGCTGGTGGGGCCCCCAGTGTATCAGCTGGCTTTATCTCTCAGTGGAATAGGTGGCTTCCTACTTGACACATTGAAAGTCACCTTGGGGGGCATGTCCAAATTCTGTTATCACAAGACATATACAATAGACTTCTCTCTGCAAGACAACTTTCTTGGCAACTAACTCATTTATCTGACCAGAAAAGTGTTATGAATAATAAAAATAGAAAGAGCTACCATTTTTGAAATGTTCTCGTGTACCTACCAGGTACTATGGTAGGTGGCTTATCTTCTGTTATCTCAATTAATTTGAAAACAAACAAACAAAAACAACAAAGTGCTATGAGATGCTGAAAAGCTATATGAGCTTTCATGTCTATCCTACAGCAACTTGTCTAAGCTCTCAGGTCACTAGGAAGCACCAAGAGCCAACTTTAAAGCTCGATCTGTCCTTTCTCTAATCGTTTTTGGTTTTGTTTTTCATTGGACCAAGACTTCTTGAAGGTTGGGAGCCACCAGGCCAATGATAGTCTATCTGCCCACTGTGCTGCCATCATCCCACCCTTAGAATTAAAGGTGTTTGGATTAAATTATCTTCTAGTGAATATCCTAATCTCAAATTTCCTATATATTCTGTTCCTCTTTATTTGAAATATGTAATCTGATAATAAAACTAAGAACAGAGCACTGAGACTGTGGAAGTTTTGGAGGCCGAGGGGGACAAGGAGCCTGGGACAGGACATCACTCTGTCCTTCGAAGGGCAAGGAGCACAGGTTTGATGCTATCCTAGGAGATCGGATGCCTAGAGTTACATAGAAGAGGCCGTGTAGAAGAAAAAGGGACATACAAAAAGAGAAGTGAGGGAACCGAGTGCAATCTCTACCCTCATTATCATTTTCTCTACATTTGGCCAGAGCCCTGACAGATCACATTGTCAAAACAGGCCCCAAATTTACTCTGACAAATGCATACTTGTGTCTGTATGACAGTGTCATTTCACCTAGTATACATCAGTGGGGTATGGAAATGATAGAAATAGAACCAAAGATTGTCACGGTTGCACAATGGGAAAAGTATGAACTTTGAAGCCAACAGACCCTGGCTACTAACTTTGTAATGCAATTAATTAGCCACTCTGACCCTCAGTTTTCTCCTCTGGAAATGAGAAAAATGTTTTCTTTGTAGGTTTGCTATGAGACAAAAAAGAAAAAAAAAAAATGCAAAACATTTAGCAGTTTCTAATACTAAATAAATGGTAAAGATTATTTTGATTTCTGTTCTTCCTTCTTCCTTCATTTTTAAAGCTTTAAGAACCTTTGATTCTCCCAAAAAGATGTAAAGCCTCATTATGTTTGGGGAACCAGACTAAAACAGAAAATTCTTGTAATGTCTAACATGTTTTTAGCCCTTTGAAGAAGTAGTGAGCTGCTAAGACCAGCCTACTCCCGTGAGCTCTACCTCTCCCAAACATTGCCCTCTCTTCTTGTCCTTCAAAGTCAGCAAAGACAAAGCCACTTATCAGAAAGCTTCGTGGCCCCATCTCTTGTAATCTGTCACATAGAGGAATTAAATAATTATTAATGAAGGCTGGTGACCACCAATGTTTGTTCACCTTACCACCATTGAAGTATCTTACGAATAATATTATTGTTATTAAAACACTTTATGAAAATGTTACCTGAACTGGAAGGTTCTCATTACACTTACTTAGACACTGGCTTAGATAACTTATAATAGGTCGCATGAATTTTTTACAAAATGGGTCACACACATTGTTTTACAAAATACCTGAAATGTGAATGAATGATAACACAAATGTTTCTAAACTTCATGAGCCCATCCTAATAGCTGGAGGTATTAGAACATATTTGTCACTGCAGTTATTTTTAGCCTTAACTTTGGTGGCAGTTCTAACTAAAGATAGCAACTTTAATGTTTGACCCTTGTTGTTTAGCTAAAACCAATTTGCTCTTTTCAAAACAATTCATTATCCCACACTCCACTTTTTTATACTCCCTAATTAAATGGAAAATCTATCTTTCATAAAAGTTAGAAATTATGTCCAATGAAAATCCGACATTTTAATGGTTTTCCACAGATTAAAATTGTTGAGTTCTCAATAAACCCTGATTTACTGATGTTGGCTGTAAAATGGTTATTGCTGTTAATAAAGCCTGTAAATCTTAACAGGTTATATTTGCCTTGGACAATAAAAGTTGCCATAAAGGCTTAGTGTCTAAGGCTAATTCTGCTCACATCAAGGTAAACAGCCTACTCAAAATAATTCAATGTCTTTGAGAATTCAGGCCTTAAAGCTAAGCAACAGACAGATTCTAGTCTTGAGGCATTGCATGCCAGGCACTATTCTTGTTTTAATCTCACCAAGGAGTCAAGATAATGCTGGAATTAGAAAACTCGGGAAGGTCAAGGGCTTTTGTCAATGCAGTACAGATAAGGAGAACGTTCTCTGCTTCTTGCTCAGCCCCAAATCAGCTTTGTCATTGGCTGATCACTAGGAGCAGAATGAAAGAATGTATTTTTTATATGATAAAGTATGCTGAAGTCATACAAGTGTTAGGAACCAAATTTGGGGGTGACAGGGTGGGGTGGGCAATTGGAGAAAGGAGATCATTTTCCTTGTTTGACTTCCAGATGCCTATCTGGAAATGAAGGCTTTTGAGAAGAGGAAATGAAGGTCTTAGCAGCTCACTACTTCTTCAAATGGCTAAAAACATGTTAGACATTATAAGAATTTTCTGTTTTAATCTGGTTCCCCAAACATAATGGGGTTTTACATCTTTTTGGGAGAATCAAAGGTTCTTAAAGCTTTAAAAATGAAAGAAGAAGGAACAATAGAAATCAAAATAATCTTTACCATTTATTTAGTATTAGAAACTGCTAAATGTTTTGCCTTTTTTTTTTTTTTTTTTTTTTTTTTTGCTTCTTTGTCTCATAGGAATCCTACAAAGGTTTTGTAAAAAAAGGTTTTGAGAAAGCCTATTAATCTTGGGACACATGGATATCTGTCATGTTTTCCAATGTTTGGGGAATTTCTTTTTAAGTTTCACTTACCTAAGATAGAAGCCCAACAAATGCCTTTTCTAATCATCTTTGCCGTTAGGTCCCTGCAGTCAGGTGGTCTCGTACAAGATGGGATGGGGAGTGAATGCTGTGGGTTTGTGGAAACCCTCTGCAGAGGATGGTGGCAGAGGTACCCCACTCTTCAGGGCAGGTAGAAGAACCAGCACCTCGCCCACGTCTCATGGTTGTGAGCTCAGTATTTTGCTTAAGACAGAATCTCACTCTGTCTCCCAAGCTGGAGTGCAGTGGCACGATCACAGTTCACTGCAACCTCTGCCTCCCAGGCTTAAGCAGTTTTCCTGCTTCAGCCTCCTGAGTAGTTAGGACCACTACGCGCCATCATGCCCAGCTAATTTTTATACTTTTTGTAGAGGTGAGGTTTTGTCATGTTGCTCAGGCCGGTCTCAAACATTAGGGCTCAAGTGATCTGCCCACCCTGGCCTCCCCAAGTGCTGGGATTAGAGACCTGAGCTACCGCTCCTGGCCTCATGTTTTTTGCACTGCAGGAGTCGTTGTTGAGTGTACCTTTCCCCATGGTGTGTTTCAACATTATTTCTGGCCAATTAGCAGCCTCACCTGGCTCTTTGGCCCACTTGGAGGTTCTGAGCACTACTAATACTCTTTAATAAATTTCTTTTTCACATAAATCAGCCAGAGCAGATTTTGTTGTTTGCAGTGAAGAAACCTGGCCAGGCATGGTCACTCACGCCTGTAATCCCAGCACTTTGGGTGGGTGGGTCACTTGAGGCCAGGAGTACAAGACCAGCCTGGGAAACATGGCAAAACCCCATCTGTACTAAAAATACAAATATTAGCCAGGCATGGTGGTGCTTGCTTGTAATTCCAGCTACTTGAGTGGCTGAGGCATGAGAATACCTTGAACCTGGGAGGCGGAGGTTGCAGTGAGCCAAGATGGTGCCACTGCACTCCAGTCTGGGCAACAGAGCAAAACTGTCTCAAAAACAAATAAACAAACAAAAACCCTGCACATTTTGGTACCTATGCCATCTCTTATTACTTTCAGAATGTCTTTGACAAATATTTGAAAGTATCCATTGGAACAAAGCAAGTCACTGTGAGCTAAAGACTGTGTGTGGGGTGTTAATCTTTCTTTGTCTGTAGAATAAAGAGGGAGGACCCCAAAGTTCCTTTTATATCTCTTATTTCTAATTATTTCTGATGTATTAACAGTAGAATCTGCACCCTGTCTTTGACTTGCCTGCTGTTTTAATAATTCTGCCCAGACTGGTGCCAGACAGTTTTCAAGCGAGAAGCTCTTTACCCTTCTCCCCTGTGAGGGTGTTCTTAATGAAAGGTTCATTTGTTTCAAATGTGCTCATTGGCATAAAACCCAGGAGAGAGTCTTATGACATTGGACTGTTTAATACAGGAATCACTAGACTATTGTGTTTAACCTCAATCAAACAGACTATGAAATGAGGATTTTATTTTAAAACTAAGACTCTTAATAATTCACTAGAGAAAGGTTAAGTGGGGGTGCCCATGTTCTGAAGCAGTGGGCCTCAGGTATAAATAATTAATCTAATTTGGTGCAGCCAAAGCGGAAAGAATGTCTAATAGTCCAGATAAACTTTGCTTTGAGGAGACTGACAATGAGGACCTTTGCAGAAAGCCATATTTGGTTAGAATGTATATTATAATAGAAAACTAATATACTCTAAAAAAAAAAAGTGAGTTTTACTAGTTAAACACTAATAATTAAGGACCAGTAAATGACTTCTCTGAAAACATTTCCATAAAAAAATTTGCTATGGTAAAAGAGATAAGAAAATGAGGTTAATATAAGTTATTTTAAAAGTGCGTGTCTACAGCCCAAATACCCTCATCATTAATACTGATCCTTAAATAAGTCCTATTAATGGACTGACTTTTGACACATCTTTAGCTGGGAAGCTCTAGTTCCTTACTGAAAAAGAAAAGGAAAGAAGATATCTAAAGCTCCTAATTGGTGTTTATTTTCCTTTTCCCTCTTGTTCTGTACTTCTGAAAGGTCAGAAGCATGGACGTTAGAATTACACTTTTCAGCTGGGTGTGATGGCTCACACCTGTAATCCCAGTGCTTTGAAAGGCCAAAGCAAGAGAATCGCTTGAGGCCAGGAGTTCAAGACCAGCCTGGGCAACATAGTGAGCGCCCCCCCCCCCGCCCCCCCACCCCCCGATCTCCACAAAACTAAAAAAATAAAATTAGCTGGCATGGTGGCGCACACATGTAGTCCCAGCTACTCAGGAGGCTGAGGCAGGAGGACTGCTTGAGCCCAGGAGGTTGAGGCTGTAGTGAGGCATGACTAGTCCACTGCACTCCAGTGTGGGGTCAGAGATAACATTACAAAGCTTTCCTAGGTGCTTGTCTTTGCCTCCTCTTTTCTTTGTGCCTGTCAGCTTTACATAATCAGCCCTCTTTCTTTCTAAGAATGACTCTCTGACAATGTTATTTCCAGACCTTTCTCTGTGTCCTCATTATTTCTCCTTGCTTGGAATGTCCTTGCCCTCATCCATCTGTTTGTGGTTTACACAGCCTAGGAGGATCTGCTGTAACCCAGTCAGTCTCTGAGTTCTTCCCTGCCCATCCCAGGTGACGCTGATCTCTCTTTTATTTTATTTTATTTAATTTTTGAGACAGAGTCTTGCTCTGTCACTCAGGCTGGAGTGCAGTGGCACGATCTTGGCTCTTTTCTATAAATCCTAATTTAACTGGCATGAACTGCTCAAGTAAGGACAGCATTTTTTTCCCTCCTAAAGGCTTTTATAGCATATTGCTTTTTAAATTTTTTCTCTTATATTTAATTTTTCATGCCTGTGTGTCATATTTTCTAATTCCCTTCAGGATAGGAAATGCACAGTATACTTTTCAGTATCCTCTCCCATCACCCTCAGTAGATAACATAAAGGCATCTAAAACTATGGTAGCTATCTGGGGAGCATACGTGACTCAGAGGACGAATATTTGCACAACCACTGTGGGCTGCACATAGTAGTAAACTCTTAAAGTGGAATATCATTTTACAATTTACAAAGATCCTCATATACATGGACTCATCCGATCCTTAAAGCTACCATTTGTTGATAGATAAATATACCAATATCCCTAATATTGCTATTCTTGATAGACTCATTTAATATGTACATTCATTGAGAAACTGCTATCTAGCTAACATTAGTACATGTGTACTCAATGCCAGCCACTGTTCACCGAATCTTCCCAACTTTTTGAAGCACCTAGATGCCAGTTTTATAAATAACCAAACTGAGGCTCAGAGAGGTCAAATGGCTTACTCAAGGGCATAGGTAGATACTGAGTGATCTGTGCCAATATTTGTATCAGACAGCCTGACTTCAGAGCCTGTTCTGTTAAACTTTACCTGATAAAGCTGCTTTATGTGTCAGATATTGTGTGCTGAGCACCAGCAGAGTCGGATAGCATGCCTGTCTTTAGTTCACCATCTGATTTCATTGCATACAAAGCTAAGCAGAAGGGAAGAGAATGGCATTTATGAATGTGTGTGTGTGCACAGGCACATACAAGCCTCCTGCTTTTCCTCCATTTTGCTGGGCATGTCTGTGATTCCTGGTCTGAGCTCTACTGCTGCCCGATTGCAGTTAACTCTCCCGATTTGATGGCATTGGACTCTGCACTACTTTCAGCTTCTAGAGATGGTTTGGCAAGGTTGCTTAGTGCTGGTAACAACTTTGAGCAGGCTTTGATGGGATGGGAGAAACACTATTGACAAAACTTGTCTTTATTCTCCTCCATCTCCTCTCCAATTTGCTTCCTCTTGTAGGAGATTACATCCGTTATCCTGTACCAACATAGGGTTTTTCAAAAATATAAAATTTGCACGTTGTGCTTAAGGTTTCTCTGATTGACAGAAGCAGCAAATGGATCAGAGGGAAGGCGATTTGGAGGAAAGATCCGAAGGCCAGCAGTCAGTTGGTAGTAAGCATTTTTAAAGAAACCTCATATAAGAAAAGGAAATATATGATTTCTAAATTAACATAATGAAGGCTTAGAGCTATTTCTCTGTCCTATGCCTTCTTATACAGTTTAGTGGCAATAAACAGTCTTTATATCTTGAATTATGCAGAAATAAAAGCAGTCTGGGATGCCACCACATAAGGAGCTGCAGATCTGTAATTCAGCAGTAATGTTCCATGGGCATGAATCAAGAACTCATCCCAATCCTGCTGAGGCAGCATGGATTTTAATGTTTCCATGAAGCGCACCACACACCACCCCGATTCACTTAGCAAATGTAGACTGCCTTTGTTTCTTAGGCTGAGCTTATTAAAACAGATAAACAACGGCCACAATCACCACAGCCACAGCTTCTGCTGGTGATCCTTTGCTGTGATCCCCACATCCTAATTGCTCTGTGTATCATCTGTTTAGGAAGAAATGCCACCTTCTTTCCTTTTTAGCCAATTTTGGTGACTAGAAGGTGCACTTGCCCCCACCCTGGAGAGTTTTCTGCTTAACTGCTAGTAAAATAGAGCATGCCCATTTTTTCTTCACAGGTAGAGACCTGCAGAATAAGCACCTGCCTACAGGTACTTTTGAAAGACACCCAGCTGATCTTACTGCAGTTGAGCTTCAGTTCTAGAATCTGTAACTGCTAAAAGAATCCTAGATGGCCTCTTTCATTGCATTGCACAGCTCTCAAGCCTCTCCACCCTGTAAAATCCTAAGGAGCTGTGATCTTCCCTCAGAGCTACCTTAGATTCAGCACAGTCAGTACATGGAGTGAATGAGTGACTTATTGAAACTCCCAGAGCTTTGATTTGTGCAAATTGCAGTGGTTTCCACGGCACAGATTACAGGCACACTGCCCCAGCTTAGCAGCTGCACCATTCCCATTGCATGTAACTCAGATTCACTTGGTTCTATCAGTTAAGCTTCCAAGAAAAACATCCAACATTCAGAACTGAACAGCTGAGAATCCCCTGCTGTGGTGAATTTTGATTTAAATATAACTGAGTCTCTCTTGGCTCTGGCTTAACTGATTTGGAACTGTTCTTTTAATTGTTGATTCAGTATTGGCTTCCAGATCTGGCTGTCAATCCTCTCAACAGATTCTCTCTATAGATGCATTTATTAATCATGTGCAATATTTCTCATCCTCTGTGGGCTGCCAGCACTGGCCCTTGTGAGTTACAAGTGATGGCTTAAACCTTAATTTCTGTGTGCAGGAAGTGTCAGGCTGACGATTCATATACTGGCTCAACAGCATCATTTGGAGATCACCTTCTAGAGGCAGCTCTGGCATGCTGCTGCAGGGAAACAAAAAACAGACCTGCATAATACCACCAGAACTTGACAAGAGCAGTCACTCTAGTTCATCAGTCATCTGTGGGCTTAGGCGATCAGTTTAATCTTTTTTTTCAACGCTGTTATCTAGGTACCAGTGGAGATGCCGTAGTTACAGTAACAGGATATTTTTAGAAGGATTATTAAATGATAATGCACATTGTACATTGGTCGGGGAAAGTCTGTCTTCTTAGAGCTTCCATTCTCAGTTTTAATTAACTCATTAGACTAATAGGCAATGTGAATTGGTACTATAGATTGGTGATGGTAATGATAGATTTTTAAAAAGGAATAATAAAAGCTAAAGAGAGAAAAGACTTCAAAGTAGAGATGGGAGCTGACAAATACTAGATTTTATTTATATGGCATTTCACTGAATTGTGTGAACTGCCAAAATGACAGAATCCTCATTACTGATGATCATTGTTAGTTACCATACATTGAGGACCCACATGCCAGGCTTTCTCCTAGGTATTTAACTATGTGATTCTGTTGTATTCTTTCAGCTGAGTTAGGTACTTTATTATTTTTCATTGTACAGATGTGGTCATTGAAGCTTAGGTTAAGTAACTTCCCCAAAGTTTGTCAGATGGTAAGAGTCTAGTTCTCTTTGGTTTCAAAGCCTAAATCTTGCCACTACCTGACACTTTGTTAATTACTGCATGCCATGAAGTTGCTGAGTAAGGAAATAGATATTATGGC
Organism: Pan troglodytes; assembly: GCF_028858775.2. Classification (NCBI taxonomy): domain Eukaryota; kingdom Metazoa; phylum Chordata; class Mammalia; order Primates; family Hominidae; genus Pan; species Pan troglodytes. The sequence continues at coordinate 44,011,995 of NC_072405.2, forward strand.
AGGGTTGTGTCTTTCCTGTCTATTGTATCACATTACTCCCTGCCCCTCCACACCCCCATTGGTGCTGGGTCAACTTTATTGTACTTGAAATCAGAGCATGGTTCAAAGACAATTCATGGACAGCATCTTGCTTGATCTGCTACAGCTTTAATGTCTTACTACAGATTTCAGTTTATTTAATAAATACTTTCTTTGCCTCGGAGGATACAGTAATAAATGAGACATGGTCTATTCCTGACAAGCTCAAGCATCCAACAAATGAAATAAATATGTAAATAAGCATCTAAAATAGAGTGTGTTACTTATAATAATAATCATAACAGCATTAATATAGAAGGGATTTGATAACTTCTGTTGGCCAGGGTGATCAACCGAGACATTGCAGAATATAATTCCCATATAGGCTTTTGAAGTATGAATGAGCTCATTGTGGTGAGAGTTTGTATAGAACAGTCAAGAAGCAAGATCGGCATGGTCAAAAGCATGCAGGTATGAAATGGCATGGTTGCCCAGGAAGTTCAATTAGTTTCATTTTGAGAGCACCTAAGGCACAAGTGGGAGAATCACTGAAGCAGAGACTCTAGAAAATAGTCAGGCGTTGGATCACAAAGTGTCTTGTCTTCCATCCTGAAAAAAAACTGGACTTTTCACTTGTAGGTGGTAGGGAGCCATTGAGCGACTTGCTTCTCAAGCTTTATGTGTCTGTCTGTCTGTTTCAGTGTCCATATTGTTTGTTATTTTAAGGACCTGGTAATCCAGTTGCAACTGGGCAGCTGGTCAGAAGTTACAAATACGTGTGATTTGTCTTTACATCATTGTTGGAACTAACTTTTTACAAACTGTTTGTAAATGATTTCAGACTTGTATACAATCTTAAGAATCAGTAACTCTTAGCAGACACCTCCTTTTAGAATTGCTCTGCCAGGTGCTGTGACCACTGTCCCTGGACTCCTTATCTTTAGCAAGTCCAGGTCTGTCTTTTCAAGCTCTCTTGTTCTTTCTACTGCACCTGTTGCACGGAGCTTATGAGAGACAGTGTAGAGAGTGTAGATGCTTTGTATTCCTGGTGTAGAGCAGTGTGGCCCAGCCCTAGCCTTGCTCTGCAGCCTGTAAGCATGACTGCCTCAACTCAGCTCATTCGCTCAGCACAGGTCCTCTAATGGGTGTCCTTGCCCTTCCCTCATTCAGAATAAAAGTAGCAACAAAAGAGGGGGTCAAAGATCTTCATGTCATTAGATGTCCCTGCACCATCCCTTCACCTCTGTATTCAACATGGACTTCCAGAACGATTTGACAAAGTCTTTGAAGATTTCCTTTACCTCCTTTGTACTTGATCCACATTCTCCCTGAAACATGCTGAGATCCTTCCATTTACCAGTAACTTTGATCCCATTGGAGGCAGGTAGGAAACTCCGGCTTCTCGGGCTGTACCGAGTTGTTACAGTATTTCACTGAAGCCTGTGTTAAAGGCAAACAAAGGAGAGTGGAGTTTTGTCATCATTGTCTCCATGAGGCAGGACCAGGATCTTTTCATCCGTAGAATGTAGATAGCCCGTCAAAGGTTCTTTGGTCCTGCAGTCGAAGGGGCTTTTGTGTTCTCTTGGATCACCTCTGCGACTTATCATGTGAAGTGAGTTTCTCCTCACATCAGACCCTTACCCCCACTGTTCCGATTACCCTTTGCATCTGCTTTTACCCTGTGTGCCTGTGTGCAGTTGGGTTTATTCAGTCAAGTCTCACTTAGGCAATTATGGTTTACCTTATCTCCTGCATTTAAAGTGCTGGGACCATTTTAAGTGCTGAGACCATTATTTCTTTCATTTGCCTGCTTTAAAATCTGAAAGTTAGTTCTAATTTACTTATGTTCTTAGGCCTAATTATGCTCTTATTATTGGGCTTTCATCCCTGAGTTTCCTAGTTTCTGTTGTCTTCCTGGCTCCCAAAAGCAATTGTGGATTCCTAAGGCAATTAAGGGCAGCTGCTATCAAAGACAGTCTTCTTTCCACCTTCCAGTCACCAATCATTCAACACTGAAGACTCACTAAGACTTCGAGAAGCGTAAGATAGAGCAAGGATTCTCAGCCTTAACACTGTTGACGTTTGGGGTCGGATACTCCTTTATTCTGGGGAGCTTTCCTGTTCGGGGTACGATGTTGAGCAACATCCTTGGCCTCTACCCATTCCATGCTAGTAGACCCTCCTTTCCCCCGCTGGCCACATCCAGTTGTGACGACCAAAAATGTCAGCAGGCATTGCCAAATGTTATTCCTGGCTGAGAATCCTTGAGACTGTGTCTTCCTCTCAGGGAGCTTAGAATCTCATTAAGATGCTCTTCACAGCACCTCATACATTGGCTGTCATATAGCAGGTGCTTAATAATTTTTGTTTGAATTGAGTCCAGCATCAACAGATAGTCGTTAACGTGTGCCTGTGAGCCCAGGATCACAGTGTAGGGAGTGAGTATCACGCCTCATCTCTCTCTATAACCATCCCATAGCAGAGTACCTAGCATGTACCAGGCACTCAGAAAATATATGTTGAAGGAATGCCTAATTGACAAGACTAGGCAAAAAGCTCAAATGGAATGATTATGTTAGGTTTGCCTTTTAGTCAAGAGTTACATGTATTGGGTCATTGTGAGCTAGAATTCAAGGGATGAGGTGGATCCATATAAGAAGAGATAAATAAAGAGGAAGTCAATGAGGGAAGTATGGTGAGGGCTTAAGTTGTAGAACCTGCACCGTGGTCATTGTCTACACTCTGCCATTGGCTTCTCATTAAAAAAGTGAAAATAAAAAAGATTGCAGAGCTTTGAACTGGTAGGTCAAAAATTCACACCATAGATGAATACCATCAGGCCACTACCCTGCAAAGGAACTCACCTCAGAGTAGAGAGCCTGCTAAAGCATATCAGATCCTAGAAGGTGCAGCATATTCCTGGAGCATGTGCCTGAGCCTTCAGTAGGGTGGTTTCTTCAAAATTCAATATGAACACACTTACCCTTGGCTCCACTTAATGTGGCTGAAGAGGAAATGGGACATGTCAAAGACAAGAGACCTGTGTTCTAGACTCCCTCCTCCACTTCAGAGCAAGGAAAGCTTAAATCTCTTGTTTTCTTAACTGGAGATACTACTGTTCCTACTTGAAAGGCAACAGGCTTGCAAAACGCAGTTGCGTGAAGGCCCCTTAAAATCCTGAGAGGGGGCCAGGCGTGGTGGCTCACACCTGTAATCCCAGCACTTTGGGAGGCCAAGGTGGGTAGATCATGAGGTCAAGAGATTGAGACCATCCTGGCCAACATGGTGAAACCCCATCTCTACTAAAATTACAAAAATTAGCTGGGCGTGGTGGCGCACACCTTTAGTCCCAGCTACTCGAGAGGCTGAGGCAGGAGAATCACTTGAACCCGGGAGGTGGAGGTTGCAGTGAGCCACAATCGCACCACTGCACTCCAGCCTGGCAACAGAGAGGGAGACTCTGTCTCAAAAACAAACAAACAAACAAACAAAAAAACTCCTGAGAGGGAGGCATTATTTATTATAAGCATATTGTTCAAGAGCATGGATCTTGATGCTACGAGTCAGGTAGGGGAGGGGTACAATCTAAGTTCCTCCTCTTATTAGCTGTGTGTTAGGCTAATTCTATAACTTCTCTGAACATAAGGGTCTTCATATAAAAAAACAGAATAAAATGCCTTTAAGGATGCTTTGGAGATTAATTTAAATAAGATAATGTCTTTTTAACATATACCTTGGTTCTTGGCACATTAAATGTTTGTTGTTAGTAGTATTAGATAATAAAATCTGATAAGACTTTTTTTATGTTATTGTTTGTCCACAGCATTCCATTCACATGTGTGGAAAAATAGTTCTGCTTCTGTGTTTATTCTTACCTTGTAATATGTTGTTGAAGTGAGGTCATGTTGAAATTTTCACTTATTCTTCTCTTTTCCTACAATAATTTGGTCAAACTTTTTACCTATCCTACTTAGCCTGTAATAGCTCATCCTATCCCAGTCAGGGCTAATGCATTCTTTCTGAATGATCATGATCTCTCTCAGTTTTAGGGATGTAGCTACCATTGAACTCATGTTTTCTCAGTGACAAAGCCATTTACTTTCATTGTAAAACAATGAAGAATGTGAATAACTTGATTTTGTCATTGCAAGTGCTCTGTACCAGTCAAGGTGGAACGTCTAGAATCAATATGACTAATGGATCCCAGCTCCTAGTGATAGAGTCAGCAAAAAGGATAAATTATCACTGCCTCTCTGTCTCTCGGATGGTAATTTCTTCTCCCTGTCCGATCTGATAGCCATCCTTGCGTTCTCTGCCACGGCTATCCGACCATTCCCTTGACAAGCCTGGGGAGGACTTGGTCCATACATCCGGTGTGTCAAGCTTTGAGTCATTTTTATGTTTGTTTGTTCCCCTTATTACTTTCTTTGGCTGAGTAAAATCTCTATTACTTTGGGCTCAGGAACGGAGAATGTGCTATGAACACCCGCGGCGTACATTTTATTTTATTTTTATTATTTTTTGTGATGACTTCATTATTCCCTGTTGCCAAAGTTTTTGCCAAAATTGTTTTTCTCCCTTCCTCTCTTTTCAGCATCCTCTCTTCTGGCATCTCTGTTTATTTATTGCAGCCGCACAGAAGACGACCTTGCCATTGCATGGCCTCTCTCCCTCGGGGCCGCAAGTGGCTCCCAGATTTCTGGGTTTCACGAGCCAGTAAAAAGTCCCCTCTTCCCCTTCCCTAAGAAAAGGGATTAGACAAGTGTTGCCAACTTTTAATATTTTTTTCAGGGAAGGATTTTAATATAGAATAACAGCCATTTTTTATAACCATTTTTTCATTTAGAAGCAGGCATTTAACAACATGCCATCTGATTTACACATTTTAAAATAAATTTGATTTTATAAAAATTTCATGGCCGGGCGCAGTGGCTCACGCCTGTAATCCCAGCACTTTAGGAGGCCGAGGCGGGCGGATCACAAGGTCAGGAGATCGAGACCATCCTGGCTAACACGGTGAAACCCCGTCTCTACTAAAAATACAAAAAATTAGCCGGACGTGGTGGCGGGCGCCTGTGGTCCCAGCTACGCTGGAGGCTGAGGCAGGAGAATGGCGTGAACCCGGGAGGCGGAGCTTGCGGTGAGCCGAAATTGTGCCACTGCACTCCAGCCTGGGCGACGCAGCGAGACTCTGCCTCAAAAAGAAAAAAAAATTCATTAGTCTTATTTTTCCTATTTCTCTACAAAGCTAAAAAAGTCATCACAGATCACGCATGTTGTGAATGAGTGATGTATGGCATTGATTTTAAAGATTAGTCATCTTCACTCACATAACACTAATGGATTACAGATGAGAAGAGTGCTGTATGGCGTCTGTAGTGGAAGTCACAATCTCTTTAGTTCTTTAATCAATACCTATGCGATCTTCTAATTTTTAAGAATATCTTTCCGCACAGTTAGTGTGTTTGCAGTGATAAACACTAGTGTTGCACAGGTGAAGATGACTGGTGTTTAAAAATTGATGTTGTTTATCCTTTATTCCCAACATGCATGACCTCTGATGATTATTTTATAATAGTCCCGTATTCGTCTTGCACATTCGTGCACAAAAGGCCTGAGCTTTGGAATCAACAGAAAAGAATCCAAACCCTACTTCTGACAATCGTTGACCGAGTGGTCTCAGACAAGTTCTGCCTTACAAGCTGATATCCTTATTTACAGAAATTAAATAATAATGTCCATACCTCTGGCTTGTCCTAAGATTTAAATGATAGGTCTTTAAGAATGAGTGGCATACTACTTGACACATCATTTTAAGGGACACAGACACCTTTTCATGTTCCTTTCCACTTAACTACAGTTTCATTTTTTAAGGGGAAACTTAACCGGGGGCGTCTTACAACCATCCACAGCATCTCTCTAAATTAACAAATTGCTGTGCTTCTTCCCTCTCCACAGTCAGCCAGCTGCAGTGAGTCACATTTCACATATATACGTGACTACATAAACCTTCTTGTTCATTCTTTAAAATAGGGCCTTTTCAATTACGGGAATGTTAATTATTATTAATCATCCCTTAATTATTGTAATCTGCTTCATGCTTATTTTGAACAGCATATGTGTGTCATATGTGTGTATGAATCTGAGCCCAGTGGTCTATGAACTTCAGCGACCTGGTAGTCTTTCATCTGTTTTCTAATATCACCATTTCGTTTTCAGCCTTGACAGAGCATTCCGTTATGATGAGCTGTACAGCTGCTTTATTCACAAACATAAACTTCCCTTGACTTTTGAGTGTTCTGCAGAGGTTGGTACAGTATTATAAAATATCTTTAAAACTCTATCACTTGAAAAAAAATGTTAGAAATGCGCCTTATAGGTGCTCTTTTATCAAATGTTTAACACAGGGTTTGGCACTTTAATGGGTTCCCCCTCGATGTTCTGGTGGATATCTACATAAACTCTGATGGTTTATTTACTACTGTAGATTTTAATGGAAATGTAAAATAATTTCTCTTCTGGGCAGTACTGATTTCATTGCAAACACATCAACAAAATGTGAAATTCACATAAAACGCAAAGTTGCAAGTATCACTAAAGCTGGGAGAGCTGTTGCTGCATATTTTAGATGGACTAGTGTATTTATGGTTTTTGTACACATACTGTAAAATGTAATGTGGCAGGATTGCTATATTGTAATAAAACAATGTGCTGCTTGCTGAAGAAAAAAAGGGGATGGTGAATTACTGCAGTCATTGTACCTTGTTTCCCATTACTGAAAATGGAGTATGATTATTAAATGCGTGCAGTGTGCATTTTACACCCTTAGTTATAGATCTTGGTTTTTATGTGTGCCTAGAATATCAATATTTGCTTTACTTTTAAGGAACATTAGTTACAAATACAATTAAGTGTGCTTCATTTTTCATTGAAGACTTACTGGCTTCAGTTCTCAAGTCAGAGTGTGCAATGTATGTCTCAGTGATTATTGATCTAAAAACCCTGTTGAAAGTAAGCAAGACTGGTTTTGCAATAAGCAAACATTGTTGCTGCTGCTGCTGCTCTCTGAAACCCATGAAGCTGGAGTGAGAAGCAATAAATAAGAGTTTAATTAAATTGCTCCTTGGCAGATAGCAGGGCTGTCTTTCAGCTTGTGTTTAGAACCCGTGGGGTCTTTTTTCCCTCTTGATGTATGTGTAGCATTCTCATTAATGCTAATGGGAGCTGTATGCTGTAAAGGGGCAGCTGACCTCATGTTCCATTGTGTCTGCAAAATGCCACATGGATTTCTCTCCCTGGGGCCACTCAGACTTTTTTTTTTTTTTTTTTTTTAAAGGTAAGGAAAGGAAATCAGCATCTAAGGAAGTCTCAATATATAAACTCTATATATTATTCTTAACGTACTTTACGAATGCTAAAATCATAGTCAAAATATCCTGGAAATCCATAAAAATATCCATATGTATTTTGTATATGACTTAGTTTCATATTGTAATTATAACCAAAAAATTAAAATACAGCCTCCCTTTGGAATTTAACTCTCTGATTAGCTATATGCATATATGAGATTATAGTGCTGGGTAAACCATGGAAACCATGCTCCTAGGCTAGAAATGAATGAAAATGATTAATTAGATTCTGTAAGGTGTTGCATTTATAGCAGGGCACACGTAGCCTTCAGCTCATTTGGGTTCAAAGCTGTCTGCAAGATACGAGTGCTTGAAAATGATTAAAGCAGAGCTAGCAAGGTACAATTTCCACTTGCTGTGTTGCTATTACTTTCCCTAGAGCACAGGCTGGGAATATGTATCATCCAGGCATCCGCGTGCTCTTGCAAAAGAGATATTTCATTATGTCTTTGTATGAGTTCAAACATTTTCTGGATAATACTATCAAACAAACCTACATATACATGTAGGGCCTAGTCTATATATGAAAACACCTTGCTGATACTTTTTTTTTTCTCCCAGGTATCTGGCTTGTTGGTACTGGAGATATATTCACTTACTAAAAATCTGTAGACTGGCTCATGCTATTGTCAATGTGAGAAGTAGCTGCTACCCTGAAGCAGAATAGTTTCTTTAACTAGCACTTTGGTGACTATTCAGTACTGATAACCTAGTAAATGCTAACTCTTTATCCATAGAAACTAATTCCACCAACACCCATCTACTAAGAAATGGTTAAAAAGGCAACAATTTCATTAATTTTGCTAAATTAAGCACAAATGTGAACAAAATGTGTTCAGGGATTTTAAACTTAAAACAGGGACAAGTAGGAAAAAGCTTTGCATAGGTTCCATTACATTAGCCTCTTCTTGCCTAATTCTTCTTATCAGCTTGAGACACACCCTCTAGAGTAAAATCCAATGACCTTTAAGGTAGAGTTCCAACTTCCAAACAATAACGTTCAGACATAATCATCTGGCTTAATTAATCTCATAATTTCTGACCTAATTTGATTCATCATCCTGCAGTGACAGAGAATCAGGGGAGCTGCAGATTCCTAGCACACTCAGAGCATCTTTATTGTATTAATTTATCACCATTCCTCTCATAGCAGTCATGCAGCCTTTTGCCCTGGTAAATAATTTATAGTATGTTGGTCTTCTTCTGTCTGAGAATGCAGCCATCTTTACTTAGCAAAATCCAGTCTTTTTGTTTCCACAGAAAATGACCCTAGACTTTTAAATATTCATCATTATAAGAAATTCCATGAGCCATTCCCCAGTTGACAGTACTGTTTTTAAAAAGAATAAAACTTGGCTGGGTGCGGTGGCTCATGTCTGTAATCCCAGCACTTTGGGAGGCTGAGGTGGAAGGTTCAATTGAGCCTGGGAGCTTGACACCAGCCTGGGCAACATAGTAGACCCCTGTCTCTCCAAAAAATAGAAAAATTAGCTAGGCGTGGTGGCACACACCGAGTCCCAGCTACTTGGAAGGCTGAGGCAGGAGGCTCTCTTGAGCCCGGGAGGTTGAGGCTGCATTGAGCTGTGGTTGTGCCATTACACTACCGCCTGGGTGACAGAGCGAGGCTGTCTCAAAAAAGAAGAAAATTCTTCTGTTGTATTTACTCATCTAATGGGTTTAGATTTTTTTTGATCGGGGGTGTGGTTGAGGGAACAAGACGTGCATTAGTCTGTATGTGATGGATAATACCATGTTTCATAGACCTAATCAATTGTAAAAATTACCATTATTTTATATAGCCCTTTAAGAAAGCTCTTTATTTATTTATTTATTTACTTACTTACTTATTTACTTACTTATTTTTTTTGAGACTGAGTCTCACTCTGTTGCCCAGGCTGGAGTGCAGTGGCATGATGTCAGTTTACTGCAACCTTCACCTCCCAGGTCCGACTGATTCTCGTGCCTCAGCTTCCCAAGTAGCTGGGATTACAGGCACCTGCCACCACACCCAGCCAATTTTTGTATTTTTATTAGAGACAGGGTTTCACCACATTGGCCAGGCTTGTCTTGAATTCCTTACCTCAGGTGATCCACCTGCCTCAGCCTCCCAAAGTGCTAGGATTACAGGCGTGAGCCACTGTGCCCAGCCCAGAAAGTCCTTTTTAATCTTAAGATGTCATCAACTAAAAACACATCCTGCTTTTAAAGATGTTCATATGCAAAGTGTGCATAGATTTTTCAGAACCAGAGAAACACGTACTGTTTTTACTCTTCTTCACTGACTTTTCTTCCTTTCCTTTTCTTAGTATTGAACCTTAAAACTTTGCAACTAGTCTGAAATGAATGTTTTCAGAAATGGATTAGGTATTAAATTACTAAGTACCACGTAACCCAAGATAAGTTTTATAGGTTCAGAAAGAAGGCAGGTTTCTGAAGGGTAAAAAGAAAAGCTTGTTAGCATAGACACTCTGAGCAGTTAGTTTAATGCTTATCATGGTATGAGACTTACTCTCAGTGATACACTAATTAGAGATTTCCAACAGTGTGGCCCCTTCTAGAAAATTTCTGTGTATCTCATAGAATTAGTGATTGTCAAATCTGGATAAAATTATAATAATTATATAGGCTTATCCAACCCCCTGATTATACAGATGAGCAAAATCAATCTCAAAATGAAAACAGTCAAATTCCTCTCTGGTGTTCTTTCCTCTGTGGGTATCTTTGATGCAGAGGAGGGGAGGGGCCCATGGAACAGTTTTATATGCAGAGTTTCTAATTCTTTGCCTTTCTGGTTTGCCATTATTCTCTCAAACTCCCAGTACTGTTTTAGTAGCAAGCCTTTTTCTCCCCACCTAAATAATGGCAGCAATGTTTTGTGCTTTAAGTCCAAGAGTAGAAAGCTACTTAAACACAGACACTTTACTACATTTTAAATTGTTCGTAATAGCCATCCTGACTGGTGTAAGATGATATCTCAGTGTGGTTTTAATTTGCATTTCTCTGATGATTAGTGACGTTGAGCATTTTTTCATGTCTTTGTTGGCTGTTTGTATTTCTTCTTTTCAGAAATGTCTGTTTGTGTCCTTTGCCCAGTTTTTAATGGTTTTTTTTTTTTTTCATGTTGAGTTGCATCTTAAGTGAACAAATTCAGCAACAGAAAATCAAATACTGCATTTTCTCAATGTAGTCGCTTATAAGTAGGAGCTAAACATAAGGTATTCATGGACATAAAGATGGAAATAATAGACACTAGGACTCCAAAATGGGGGTAGGAGAGGGGAGGGAGTGTTGAAAAATAATCAATTCGGTGCAGTGTTCAATATTTGGGTGGTGGGTAGATTAAAAGCCCAATCCCCACCATTACACGATATACTCACGTAACAATCATGTACATGGATCCCCCAAATCTATAATTTAAAAAACATAGATGAATTCCTAAGTCATTCTGTAATTAGAGATATCTTTTAGTTTCACAAAAACAAATACAATTTCTAGAACACATCTTTAGCTTCTGTGTTATAATGTATTGTCTATTTTTTACAATCTTAAATTATCCCCCCACCCCAGGTCGTAAAAGTATTGAGATCATTATAAATGAGTTAATAGTATGAGGCCTAGACCCAAAGTTGTATTGTAACTTAGGGGTAACCCTAAGATTTTGTTTCCCCTGCTCTTGCATTTCCCCTTTATATTGAATTATTCATTTAGAATTCTTCCTTCTCTGGCAGTCTTTTTTATTTTACCTTAATAAAATAATTTCATTGGTATTTACACATGGAAAAGACTTTGTTTGGCAAATCTTTTATTGTCTGGACTGAAATTGCTTAATCCAATGAAATAAGTTCAATAAATTGCTTCTTCCACAATAGATGAACTCTGGCCTTTTTTATACTGAACTTCTTGTAAGAAATGTTATGATGATAGTGGAATTTTGTTGGCAAAGGTTATATTTCAGCAACTTGGGCCATATACAAATACTCTTTTATCCAATGATCTACAACTGTTTTCCCTGTTTTCAGTTGCTTTTTTATGATTAGTGTATTATCAGGGATTATTAGCCACTCATTTGAATTCTAAGCAGCCCTGATCTCAGAAAATAAGTCTTAATTCATGGATAGCTAACTATTCCTCTAACATTGCCTGAGTTGTCCAGATTGGCTATACCTGACGTAGAGGAAAATGCAAAGCTAAGGCTGTTTGGCAACTCAGAAGCAGTGGTGTCCTTTTCTCTCTCCGTGTGATTTCAAGCCAAGAATATTGTGACAGTGAAGTGTGTTTGACCCTGTTCTGGCTCTCTCTAGGGACCACATTGCAAATTCTTCTCTTGGGTAAATTTCCATGATTTTCTCAAGAATTTTAAGGCCGTACATACCCTCCAATCAAATTTTCCTTGCTCATCTAGTGATTCGTAAGGCGGGAAAAAGGCTGCTTAAATCTCCCCGCATCTACTTTGGCTAACTGGTTACAATGCTACCAAAGTTATTAATTCAGAGCCAGAATAATTGTACTGGGGTGGGGGGGAATAGGCCAGAAGTTTGCAAACTTCATCCCTAATTTAAGCCATGCTTCTCCCAGGGGCACAATTTTGGGGCCCCAAGGATTCAAGATAGCACTTGGATGTCTCTGAGCACAGTGATCATCATTTGGGAATGAAAGTAGTTTCTCTAGACATTAAGACTAGGTTTTCTCCTTTGTGGAAACACAGATTGTTTGAGCTGAAAGGAGTCTTAAAAATCATTTGGCCTGGGCCGGGCACAGTGGCTCACGCCTGTAATCCTAGCACTTTGGGAGTCCAAATAGGGCAGATTGCCTGGGCTCAGGAGTTCGAGATGAGCCTGGGCAACATGGTGAAACCCCATCTCTACCAAAATACAAATAATTAACTGGACATAGTGGTGTGTGCCTTGCAGTCCCAGCTACTGGGGAGGCTGAGGCAGGAGAATGGCTTCAACCCAGGAGGCGGAGGTTTCAGTGAGCCGAGATCACGCCACTGCACTCCAGCCTGGGCAACAGAGTGAGACCCTGTCTCAAAAAAAAAAAAAAATCATTTGGCCTGACTGCTTTGTTTTATAGAAGGCATGAAATGAGACTCAGAGAGGCCTGATGATTCACCCAGAGTCACACAGCTTGACATAGTTCTTCAGACTCCTGGTCAAATGTCCCTTCAACTGCACCATGCACTGCTGAGCAGTATCAGTTGTCCTTTGTTAGAAAGCTGTTGACCCAATTCTCTCAAATCAGTGGATGTCAAGCCTTATTTGTCTTTGTCACCACAGTCCATGTATGGACTTGGGAAATTAGAGTTTATTGAAGCAGAAAAGGGCCAAAGTTGCTCACTTCTCCAGCAAGTAGTCCGAACAGAGTAGATGAGTAAGGAACTTATTCTGATCTTACTGACAGCTCTTCTGCAATACATTTTGCTCCCTGGAACTCAGTTTCTTCACCCGTAATATAAGGATATTGACCATAAGAATCCTTAGGTGGTCTGTTTTATAGGATTACAATATAGGGATTATTGAGAGTAGTTAGAGAGCTTTGGAATCTGCAGAGATTTGTTCTTGCCCTTTCTTCAAAGCCTGTTTTAACATTACCTTGACTTACTTGTCTTATTATTTAATATGGTTTTATATTAGCCAGAACAATTAAGTGTTATGCATCATTTATCCAATACCCAAATGATCAGACAGGTTTCTCACTGGGGCACATGTAAGCATTTGCCCCGTGCATGCATCTGACATTGTCCACTGTCCAACAGGCTCATCACAAAGCCATGCTGTTCTTCCCCAGCTCAAGCACAGGAATCTATTGCATTTCGACACAGCAAGCCTTCTTGCACTTAAGACCAAGAAGAGGTGAAACCAGTGTCAAATCTGTAGCTCTGCTGTCACTGGATATGCATTCATTTGGGGCAGAAAAGCTTCCATTTTTCCTATTTGGAGTGAAATTTGGGCATCTTTGCAACTCATGCTTACTTGTTGAGACATGAGTGAGGAAACTGCATTATTTAGAAAATGCATCCTTTAACCCAGCATTGATACCCTGCATAACCTGGAACTGCAAGTCTAGCTACTTTTGTTTTGTATGTCCTGTGGGATGAAATGGAAATCTCTTATTTGTAATCACAATGATCACCATGGTTATGGAGGCTGAGGAAGGGGGCCTGGGCCCTTCTGGAGCTTGAGTGTCATTTGACCTCAAGCCGACCTGATTGTCCTCTGATACAGGTCACTTCTTTTCCAAAGGAATAAAAGAACATTCAACCAGCTGGGGCCTCATGCCTGTGCTGTTGCTGCTGCATGCGGAGGTAAGAGGAGAAATTGGATTTTCCTCTGAAGAGCACTTCCCTAAACCAGGGCTTACCTTTTTTTCTCTGTCTTGTCCACTGCAGAACAGTGCACATGGTCAGTCCAATGGCACACTTCCACCTCCCATGTGCCCACACTTGCGGACATTGTGCTCTTCTCAGATGTTACCACTTTACAGGCCAGAGGGGCTCAGGCAAGGAGAGGAGTCTAGGCTGGCCCATGAGGGTGTGTGGTCTAACCTGTTCCAGTCAGCCATCTCTTTTTCTCAGCTACTGACTACAGTTTCTTTGGAACCCCTTTCCTGGTCCAAAACTACTCTTCACCTCCCTTGTTTCTGCAAACAACCTGCCCACAGGTTATCACCTCCTTTGGGCTTTAGCTTTAACAATCAGCTCCCTCCTACAGAAGAGAAGTCAGTTGTCAGGGACCAACTTGCACTCCAATAGTCTATGTCCCAGGTAATTTCCTCCATGTCAGGTTCATGGGGTCCCCTCTCTAAGGCTCTCTGCCTCCCCAATAGCACCCCTGACAGTATATAGCCTGCAGCCTTGCCACCTGCAATATTTCAGGGCTCCTTGACATCTTGTGCTCCCTTAGGATAGGACTTCTTGCGTAAAAGGTTGGTAACACAACTCTACAATGCTTAAGTAAATCAGCAGCATATCTCTACATGCTTGTTCACTTGCTGCCAGGTTACAATTTAAATACTCCCTTGGAGGTGTTCCCCTGTGTCTCATCTTTTTCTGATTTACAATGACCTTTTCTAAACCACAGCCAATAATTTTATAACCACACAACTTTCCAGTCTAATATTGAGCAATTTCTTTTAGCCTCTTTTTTTATGTGAGATTTTTTTTTTAAATGCTTTTTTGTACAGGGCACGGCGGCTCACACCTGTAATCCCAACACTTTAGGAGGTCGAGGCGGGAGGATCTCTCAAGACCAGGAGTTCAAGACCAACCTGGGCAACATGGTGAGACCTCGTCTCTCCAAAAATAATTTTTTTTTAAATTAGCAAGACATGGTGGCACATGCCTGTAATCCTAGCTACTTGGGAGGCTGAGGCAAGAGGATTGCTTGAGCCTGGGAGTTTGAGGTTACAGTGAGCTGTTATTGTACCATTGCACACCAGCTTAGATCGCAGATACAGCTTATAATATTCCTGGTCAGAATGACCAGGTCTGCAGTTTCCAGGACCTAATACAAACTTCTAGGATCATGGAGGCTGAAGGAGTGGGCCCAGGCAGGGATGTGGTATCACAGAGCCCGAGCCAGGAGTAAGGTGGAAAGTCACTTACCCAGGAATCCTGATCTGTAGAGCTAAGAAAGGAATGCAAAAGATATAATCTTGGCAAGAAGCCGAATCAAAGCCCAGTCATTAGTCCAAACCATTCAGCTATTAGAATTTACAGAGAACACAAGCTTTGTAAAACCAAACCAAATAAAAAATACTGGCATTTGATTTTAACTTTATCACTCATTAGCCTGTGTAATCTTTAGGTTTCACATCATAGTCCAGATAATGTCTATCTCCGTAGGGTGTTGTTAACATTTAAAATCAGGATTATTTGGAAAACGGTTTGTAAACTCCAAAGTGAGATGAAAACCTTAGGCATTTTGTTTGCATTGCACTCTTAAACATTTTTCCAGAATCACACAGAATTTCCATTCAATCAAGGCAAGTAAGCATGGCACACGCATTTTCCCTGAGAACCAGGTGGCTTGCACATTTTTACTTCTGTGTTAAACTGTAAACTAAACAAGGCAATGCACAAAGGAGTAGCAAAGGTTGCAGAATAGAAACACTATAGCAAAACACATCCCTACTAATGGGAGTGCTAAAATGAGAATGATTTGCATCCCAAGGTCCTCTGGTTCCAACTAGATAGCTCCTGTTAGAGCTTTGTGAATTCATTTCCTGGGCTGACAGTGACCTAAATGGATCTATTTGATAGAATTAGGAGCATTTAGAAGAAGCATACTGAATTTCAGGGTACAGAGAGACAAGTTATTTAGTTTTGAAAGGTTACAAATACTGATGCAGGGGGAAAAAACAGACAACGGGTTGGCACATATTGATTTTCAAGTGCTTTTTGTGCAATTATAAGGTAAATAAGGAAATAGTTCTTACAGTTGTTTTTCTCCCTCTGGATTTTTCTTTTCTTTCTTTTTTTTTTTTTTCTTTCCTTTTTTTTGAGACGGAGTTTCACTCTTGTTGCCTGGGCTGGAGTGCAATGGTGGGATCTTGGCTCACGGCAACCTCCGACTACCAGGTTCAAGTGATTCCTCTGCCTCAGCTCCTGAGTAGCTGGGATTACAGGCATGCACCACCATGCCTGGCTAATTTTTGTATTTTTAGCAGAGACGGGATTTCTCCACGTTGGTCAGGCTGGTCTTGAACTCCTGACCTCAGGCGATCCACCCGCCTTGGCCTCCCAAAGTGCTGGGATTACAAGCATGAGCCACTGTGCCCAGCTTGGATTTTTCTAAAAAGTTACACAAATTTGACACTGACTTCTTAGAAGAGTGCACTATTTTTTCTCTCTCTCTATCCTTCAGCACCATAATATACATCGTGTTTTGGGGAGACTGTATCCCTTATTCTCTTCTTTCCTTGACTCTCCCTTTCCTCCTCCATGTCAGGTATCTCATTTTGAGTATTTGCACCAAGGCACCTCCTTTGGGGTACAATGATACTCCTATGTATTGATACCTCTCTTGCTGTCACTCAACATCACCCACTATATTCATAGATGACACAATCTTTTGACTTTGAAAGGGATGCATGTTTTGTCTTAACCCGTTAAGTGTTTGTCATCTGCTTTTCCTGTCACTTGTCCAAGGTCTACTCACCTATCCAGGAAACCAGCTCTGGCTTTGAAGCAGTTCAGCTCTTAATAAGAAGTTGAGCAGAAGTTATAATAACTCATTGCCTTGCCTGCTTGGAAAACATGATAATGCTCCTTCGTTATAAGAAATCATTTTAACAACACTGACTGCTGGCAGTTCATTGATGAAGGCTATGTGAAACCGTCTTTAAATAGCACATGCTGCATGTAGTAAAGGGTTCTTCTGTGTGGCATTTATTTATTTGTAATTTATACCCTGCCGGCTTTCACAAAAGGACTTGAGCAGGCTAACAATAAAAGACACATATACAATAAGGTTGTTATGTATGTAGAAACTAAAGATCAAAAATTGTATGGAAAGGAAAAGGGAAAAGAGTTATGTGTGTAGATTTTCCTTCCTCATCAAGGCAATAGGAGAAGATTATGTTTTCAGCCTTCCCTCTCTCAGACTCACTGAGGTGTGCTGAAAAGTGGCATGCACTTCATCCCTCACGGAAACCAAATAAGTAAAATTATGGTGGACATAGGGGAGGAAACTATTGAGGAAGAAGGAAGCAGAAATCTTGGGAGATCTTATTTTTGGCTGAGAGGTGGTATAGAAGGAGGGCCATACAATGGCACAACCTCAGAGTGATTATATTTTTGCTCATCATTAAGAGTTCTGATTATCTGCTGCCGAATTCTATATTGCACATGCTTGTGATTATGCAGGAGATACTGATTTTCTTCTGCATTCATTTGTATAAATCAATTTCATAGAGCAAGGAAAGAAAGCAAACGGGGTCGAATGATGGGTTTTGTACCTACCGGTAATAGTTTCTAGTAACTAAGCATCTGTCATAAAGGAGATGGTCAATGGCCTAAAATTAAACAACGAAAGGTTATTTTCTTTTAACTTAGGTCAGGTTTTCTCAACCTCAGCATTTCAGGCCTGGTAATTCTTTGTCCTGGAGGCTATCCTGTGAATTGTGGGTGTTTGGCAGCATCCCTGAGCTGTACCCACTGGGTGCCTGTAGAACTCCCTGATGCCCCTTTAGTTGTGCCAAACTGAAGTTTCTCCAGACATTGCCAAATGTTCCCCTAGCATGGAGATACCATTGCTCCCAGTATAATTACTGATTTAGGTAAAGAGTCCAAGAACTTGCCAGTATACAGACTGCCTCACAGAGCAGGAGACTCCACAGATCCCTCCTGGCCCTGTCTTCCCCAGTGAGGGATCCATCACTCACAAAAAGTGCTGGGGGATTAGGTAGGGGAGACTCCCTCATCAGGCCTCCAGAGGCATATCCTTCCTTTCTGTTCTCACAAGGTCGTTGTATATCCTGCCAATCCAAACATTTTGGAGAATCTGGATGCGTTTCTGCTAACTAAGCAGATACAAGTAACCCCAGTAACATTCAAAATAATCCCAGCAATGTTGCTGTGTGTTTGCTCTGGCAGTGGGTAAATCAAAAGGCAGTTTTACAGGCTGTTGCCTAGTGAGACCAGGCCTTCGAGTCTGCCTGAAGTCTGTTCCTGCAGACATTCTGACTGCCCATCAAATAACTCTAATAAACCCTTTCTCATGTCTCACTTCCAATGAGGATGAAATGTTTGCAAAATAAAAAGCTGAACTTCCTTATGATCATGCCCAAGCACATAGTACAATTCATTGCTATTAGTTTTCCAAGTAGAGGTGCAATCACCAGTTTCCTAAAGTGGTTCCTAATTATTAGTACACATTGTTTCTGTGTAAAGCCCATAAACAGGTTTGTACTCTGAGAAATTTACCTTTTTTGTCTTATTTTTCTGCTTTTGTCTTTTTAAAAAAGTAATCACACTTTTCCTTTGTGATAGGTTCACAAAGAGACTCTAGCACAACTAGGATCAATTGTCATACCAATCAAAAATATTAATTTAGGTTTCATGTGGAAGCTAAGCTTCTCAGGTACATAGGTTACATTCATTTATATGTAGTTTTACTTCACCTCCCATCTAAAATCTCTGAAGTACTTGTGGTGTAGCCCTTTTATCTTTATAATACACCTGTAAAATGGAAAGAAAGCCAGTCATAATGAGCCCATTTTAGGGATGGATGTGAAATATGGGATCAGAGTGCACGTTTTCATGAGGCCTCTCTAATGGGTATGAGGGTAGTCTTGAGTAGGAAAGTATCCATATAGTAAATTGGTGAAATGAACACATAGCCTTCATATTAACTGCAGAATTAAACACAGGTCATCATATCTTAACAGGAGGATTCAGCCTGCTCTGTTTGCATTGCCATCTCTTGGTACTAATGGGAATTTTCCACATGTTTAAATCAAAAGGAAAAATAAAATGTGGTGCTCCATTTCCAAAGAGAGGACTTCTCCATTCTTGCATGATAATGAGGATGCTTTCAAGAGACACTCAGTCTCTGATATTATTCAACGGCTGTTTTTTGAAATGTGAGTTTTGCTGACCTTGCTCTTCAGTCCCCATGTGCCAGACAACATACAACATGATAGACCAGGTCAGTCTATTATGTTTCTGATTCTGGACTAGCTGTCACTCTCAGCCCTGGGTATCTTAAGAAGGATGGCAAGGGAAAACTGAAAAAGCCTGTGGTGTGTTCTTTTATGGAATCTTTTCTTCATACATTTTATTTCAAGAGCCGATTAGAGATTTTCATACTTTTTCCATCTTTAAGAAAAGGCAATTATTTGCTTTGTAAATTCACAATAGTGAAAGAAGACATGTCACCTATACTTCCTGTACATATTTTTTTGAGAACAAACACTTGTCTCATAGTGATGAAATCATTATGCATAGTAACTTAAATACTATGCTTTCAGAAGGAAGGTAATCGGAATCAACTAAAATTGGAGCGGTGTTTGGCAGGTGAAGACTCTTTTAAATACAGTAAGAATTTCCTGAATGAGAACTTAATGCCTACAGAAGTATCTGGCACAAGTGAATATTCACTTTTCCTAAATGAAAGACAACTAGAAGAGTGGACTATATGATCTATATTTTTCAATTTTTATTATTACTTTTTTTATGTGTAGTTGTTTGCCCTCTAACAAGATAAGGATTAAGATTTAACATAATTTGGCAAGGCTTGGTGGCTCACACCTGTAATCCTAGTGCCTTAGGAGGCCAGGGAGGGAGGAATGCTTGAGGCCAGGAATTTGAGCCAGCCTAGGCAACATACTGAGACCTCATCTCTATAAAAAAAAATAAAAAATTAGAGGGTATGATGACACGCACCTACAGTCCTAGCTACTCAGGAAGCTGAGCTGAGCTGGGAGGATTGTTCAAGCCCAGATGTTGGAGGTGACAGTAAGCCGTGATCCTGCCACTGCACTCCAGCCTGGGTGACAAAGCAATACCCTGTCTCTTTAAAAAAAAAAAAGTAACATAAGTTATCCTGAGACTAGCCTCAGTCACAGTATGAAGAGTAGATGAAAAGAACTAAAATAAACTCTTTATTCATATTGAAACTTAGTTAAGACTTTGGTAAAAGCAACTGAAGCCAAATAAGTTATACCTACATTGGTTCATTTCATTTTTCTAACATTTGTTAAGTCTTCTGTAGGCCAGATTCAGGAAAAGATGCTACAGATACCATAGTTAAGTATATCTTTCCCACACTGAATTGTGTACCCAAAGCAAACCTCAACAGTAAGGGAAAATGAATATTGTTCGGATATGATTGGATTCCGTGTAGGAGAGAAATAAATAGAAATCCAAGAATGATGGTGAATGAGATCCCAGGACCATGTCCACTCAAAGGCCTGTGCAACAGCACAAGAGTGCAGGTAGCCCTATGTGGAACCAAGGGGTAGGGCGACCAGGAAAGGACATCTCAAAAAGAAGGTGGAACTGACAGGTTGCCTGATTTATTTGCTCATATTGAGTGGTTTACAGTTCTTTAGGAGATTTGGTATAAAAATTGCCTTCACCAAAAATTAATTCAATTGTTAACTATAGGGAAAAAAAGTTGTCAAGATAGAAGAGTAATCATAGCATATTGCTTTCATATTTTGAAAGCAAACAATGGCAAATAGTCATAATATGGTGAATTTAATCAAACGTAATATATTTATTACATTGGCAGGATGATTATAGAAAATATGTTTCTGAGGGGTACTGTAATATTAAATCTTAATCCTTAATATGGGAAACAGATAATTACTAATATCTGAAAGCCAATTAATAACTATAAACACATATTACCTTAATTTTAAAATATTGATATAAATTCTGGAAGATAAAACTCAAGAGTAGGGAGCAGTGGGAGAAAAGAACTACTTATTTTCATTAGAAGTCACATAAAATATTTTGACTTCTTTTTTCTTTTTTTAAGACAAGGTCTTGCTGTGTCATCCAGGCTGAAGAGCAGTGGTGTGATCTCAGCTCACTGCAACCTCTGCCTCTTGAGCTCAAGCAATCCTTCTACCTACAGGCATGCACCCCCATGCCTGGCTATTTTTTTTTTTAATTTTTTTGTAGTGATGAGGTCTCATTTATTGCCCAGTCTGGTCTTAAACTCCTGCCCATAAGCGATCGTCCAGCCTCAGCCCCCCCCAAAGTATTGGGATTACAGCCATGAGCCACTGTGCCTGGCCTATTTCACTTTTTAAATAATGTAGAAGCACATGGTCCATTTCATTTATTTGAAAAATATTTAAGATGTGTCCTATTGGTCTTCATAAAATTTTAATTTTTTTTTAATGAAAGCAAAAAGAGTGATTTCTGCTAATTGCGAAACCCCAGTTTCTGCTTACACTTTAATTCCTATTTGTATGTAACAACGTTAAACCCAAGCTAGGCCAAATATTTTCCTGCTCTCAAAGTTTCTTGGTTGCACAAAATGAAGGGTTCATTCATGCCCTGTCCTTGAACTTTTCATATCCTGATCAGATTGTGATTCATCCACTCAGGATTGTGGCATGGAAGTAAACAGCCCTTCAAGAAATCATGTACCCATAATAATGGAACTCAGAATAATGTAACCCAAAATAATGTAGCTTGTGGTCAAAACTACTTTTTGCTTTGTTGATATGATGTTACGTGGACTGGGTATCTCACAGTCAGATTCTGGAGTTTGAAGGGATGATATACAGCTGTCTGGAGTAACTCCACATGAGCAAGAAGATTTGATGGTAAGAATCACAGACATCTCCCATTATTACAGTCCTGCCTTGAGAAAGGTAATCTAGCAGGATGACGCAGTGGAAGATTAAGGTAAAAATTCCACTCTGATTTCAAATCACAATTATATTTTTCAAAATCTAAATTCCCTGAAAACGCAGAGATGTTTTTCACAGTTGCAATTTTAAGTGTCATGTCTTTTGAATTCGGATCTATTTACAGTGTCTATGAAGTAGACTATGATTTTTAAAATATGGCTAAGTCCAGCTATACAAAGAAAAGAATGTTTTCTTTGAAATCAATTTTTTAGAAAATTTTTGTTGGTTTTCTTCAGTCATTTAAACGTAACTCTCTGTCCTCTTCTTCTTCTTCCTCCTGCTCTCCTCTCTCTCTCTCTTTCTAATAGTTCTCTGAAATGTAACTTCAGCCCATTAGAGAACATCCCTTCTCTTGGTTTCTTTCTATTTATAAGACAGCTTTTTTAGAGATAAGAAATTCGATTAGATTTGGGCCCAATCAAAGCCTAGAACTATAAGTTGTTTAATAGAGACATTCACAAAACATAGATTAGGGTTAAGAAATTTCCCAAAGGCACAAGGATCTCACATTTCTGGAAGCTGTGTATATATGAATATGACTAATAAGCAGAATTTTTTCCTGTGTTGATATTCATCTCCTCATTTGATACAAAGGCAAAGTCTACTAAACAGTATTTTACAGCTGCCAAAAGCTTCTAATCATTCAATCTCATTTCAATTTTAGGGCAGCAGGATTGTGACTGTATGATATATCTCACTGCCAAACAAGAAAAAAAAATAAAGCAAAAAAAAAAAAAAAAAGAAAAAAAAACAGCATCTACAACATTTGAGAACTCATAGGTCCACAGGGATGGGGTGTCTGATCAGATCTTTGCCAACTGTTTAAGTGGATGGCCTGCAAGGACATAATTATCTTTCTCTTGGTGAGAATACGTAGAGCCTTCATTTAGCCTTCATTAGACATTGAGTCATATTCTACAATTTGTAATATTTTATGACAGTCATCAAGTATGACTATGTTAGCCATCAGTCATAAATACAATATAATATGTATTCTGTATCATCTCATGGATAGAAAGAAAAGGATAAACTGAGCCTCAGATTCTTGGGCTGTGTTCACAGGACCTATGCAAAAATACGGCTATTTCAAAGTAGCTTGGGAAAATAGGAGTGTAGGACATCTTAATAGATTTACCTTGAAAACAATATATTTATTTCAAACTCCAGGTTCAAAGATCCCAATTGCAAGTGCTGTCTTAAGATTGTTATAATCCTAAATAAAAAGGGCTGGCACAATTTTAGCTCCTTATTTCTCCAGGTTCTTGCTTAGGTATGGATGGTGGTACCATCTCACTATTGAATACCCTGAAAATTCTCTCAAACACTCCAAGACATTTGGTTCTGAACAGGGAGCTAAAATCTTTCTTAAAGCGCATTGCCATTAGTCAGTTGATACTTATAGTGTGAGACTTGGAACCTCCCCCTGCCCCTCTGACCTGAGGAATAACTTTTTCCCTGCGTGAGATTCTGCACCTCCACCTAGAGTTTATCTTACACTCGCTGATCTATGAAAGCAGCAAATCTTAATCCAGTATTCACACATTCATACAATCAGAATTAACTGGGGTGCTGCTGCCTGTCACCTCATTTTATAGCTGTGAAATTAGCCACATTATCTGTGGGACATGGGTGTTAAAGCAGTGGTTCAATCCCAGGCCTTGGGATCAAGAGCTTTTTTCCTCTTTTACAGTACCTTTTTTCTTTGCCCATATTTTACTTACAGTATATCTGGTATCATATTCTTGAGGTTTTCAGGACTCTGATTGCAAACAAATAGCAACAACATGATACAATTTTTTGGGGGGGTTTTTCTGTCCTCTCTCTTACCCAAGTCTGAACACTGAGACAAACCACAGTCATACATCTAAGTTTACACTCAGGCTTTAAGTAGGGGGTTAATTTTTTCTCTGATAAACCGAGTTGCACTGGCCATGGGTGCTTTTCTGAAGCCTGCAAAATCCAAATCAGGGCAGCCTACCCATCAAATCAATCTGGAGATGGGGCAGATCAGCAGATTGCTTTCCTAGCTGGGTTCCTGGCTAATCTTAAGGCTTTTGCTAAATTTAATTAGCACATACTGCAAAGATTACTAGGAAGTATTGTTTTGTGGCCCGGTACAGATTTAATTTTGATGAGACTTTAAGCTCCTAGAAGACATTTTAATGATGTCCTAAGCACACAGTAAGATGCAATTTTGTGATAATTACAAAATACATTTCCCCTTCTTTTTAGTTACAAGATTGTTTTTCCCTTCTCCCCAACCCACCCCAGATAGAGTAAAGCAAACAGGTCTTTTGTTGAACAGTGTTAATGCCCACCGAGCAGGCTTAGAAACATGCTAGGAAGACATCCTTAACAAAAGGGACAGGCCAGCTTCTGGTCACCCTGCTGTTTCTTGTCTATAGGAGAAGTGAGAGTTACTCCCCCTGATTCATGGCTTCTCAGCCTCGGCACTGTTGGCATTTTGGTTCAGAGAAGTCTTTGTTGTGGGGGGGCTGTCCTGTGCATGGTAGATGTTTAGTGGGATCCGTGGCCTCCACCCAATAGGCACCACTTAGTCCTGCTTTCCAATTGTGACAGCCAAATATGTCTCCAGACATTGCCAGATGTTCCCTGGAGGAAAAAGTCACCCTTGGTTGAGAACCACCACCCTAATTCTGTCCTCATCTCGCCTCTCCTCCTTTTTGCAGCCCATCTCTGTTTTAAAAGCTCTGCAATTGAGATTTTTTTGGCGATCTCGGCTTACTGCAACCTCTGCCTCCTGGGTTCAAGCATTTCCCCTGTCTCAGCCTCCTGAGTAGCTGGGACTACAGGCACATGCCACCACCCCCAGCTAACTTTTGTATTTTTAGTAGAGATGGGGTTTCACCATATTAGTATTTTTAGTAGAGACAGGGTTTATATTGTATTTTTAGCAGAGACAGCGTTCCACCATATTAGTCCGGCTGATCTCGAACTCCTGACCTTAAATGATCCACCCACCTGGGCCTCCCAAAGTGCTGGGATTACAGGTGTGAGCCACTGGCCTGGGCTGCAGTTGAGATTTAAAAATCAGATCAGTCCTTGCATGACTTCAGAGTCACTTAGTGGCTTCTAAATGTCTAAAAAATGTTTTAGGATGCTAATGGTTCAGGAAGGACAATGGAGTAGGCGATGAAATCTGGAGAGGTTGTTTTACCATTTTAATTAAGCTCTATCAACAAAACTAGAGGTATGATTAAAAAATAAATCCCTGCTCTTCATCAGTCTCAGGGCCTGAGAGCTTCATTATCCTCCAAGCTGAGATGAAGCCCCCCATTTTCCCCATAATACTTACACCTACACAAAACAAGTAGAGAACAATAAAGCTGTTGGGGATATTGAGCCATCGGCTATGTTTCTCACCAGCTTAATTCTTCACTCCTGCCACAGTTTCACTATGCACATTTCACATTTGTCCTCCTACAAAATTCTAAATCATCATGTATTGCGGACATTTGTAATTGCTAACAAATAGTAATAGTCAAAAGTCCAGGCTCTACTGGGTTAAAATTAAGGCTTATATAGAGTTAGGGTTTTTGATCTCCAGATCCTTTTTCAGTAAGTGGGAAGGGAGGGTTGAGACAGAAGTGGTTAACAGAGAAATGGGTAACAGGAATCCCATAGGACAATTGTATACCTGTTGGTGGCCATGCTTTGAGCACTTAAAGAAAGCCCTTTTTTCTTATTAACACAGCTGATGTCACAAGTCTATCCACAGGGGACCAAGATGTTGGCCTTTGCTGTAGCTTAGTTGATTTCTGCTGATTCAACATTTTCCCTGTCCTCTATTCCTCCAGTTATTTATAAGACCCCGAGAATTAAAGTTCATCATAGTCCCAGAATGAAAAGCTTCTCATCACCTTTAGTTCCTGGATCCACAATCTAGCACCATTTTGATCAGTTTTAAAGATCTCTGGGCTGATTATATCAGACTGAAAATAACTGAGGGAACACTCAGAGTGCTCACTTTGTAACCATCATGCAGGTTGTCTGCAGCTCACAAGCCTGTCTTGCCTTCATTGATATAGAACACCTTGGATTATATTTTAAAAATGTATAACATTTTCTCCTTTCATGTGAAAGTTCTTTTCTGATCATCTTAAAGAGTTGTGGCTCATCACATTTTTGTCCAATTAGTAGAGAGACCACATGAAATCACTAAAAGAGTTAGATGTTTATGTCTAGGATTTTCATTGACATAGACACATATCAAAAAGTGAGACTTGGAGCACTCGGACAATGATAGAATTCTGATATTGATTCTTTTATAATATAGCTGATATAATCATGTCTAGGGACTCTAAATAAAGGTCTTTGTCTTCGTATACCACTGATCTGATTTGAGCAATCTAACAATCCAGACAATCGTAGCGACTTTTGGGCAGGGCGGTTGCAATGTCCTTTAGCTGTGCTTAATGCTTCCTACTTCTGGCACAGTGAGAGTTCACACACGCAGATTACAACATGTCCATCTACCCACTCCACCTTTCTGCACTGGTCTGATTTAGCTGTCTTCATATGTGTCTCTTTCAGGTACCTTGGAGACCTCAGACAAGCTTCCCTGAACTAGATGCACAGGGGAATTACTTTCAAATGGGTGACAGAACCCTAATTTGGGCATTATTTACTGTTTTGCAGGAAGCTGAAGCAGCAGCCTGGTTGCTCTGATTAATTAATTATTGAATCCATTGGGCATGCATTGTGTTCTATTAGAAAGAAGCAGACAAGCTGCCCAGCTTGCAATTTTAGCCTCTGGAAAATCTTTTAGCAAAATAATGCAATAAAGCTAAAGAAAAACTGCATACAAATAATAAGATTACTTGAACCCACTTGCAACATTTTTCTATCGTATATATGTGTGTGTGCTGTGTATGTGTGTGTGTGTGAATTCTCTCTTGTTTCTAGTACTCCCACCCTTCTTCCCAGCATATGTAATCTAAGTGAAGTGTTTTTCCTGGGTGGAAAATTGAGACTCACTTTCCTGCTGTAGCATTATGCAAAGGTCTTTGAACTAGGCTGCTTTCAAGTAGATATAGGCATTTTTCAGAGAATATAAAATGGCAGGGCAAAGGAATTATGCTATTATCTTGAGGGTATTGTTCTCTTTCCTGCCATTCTAGACACTTGTTGGTCAAGGTCCAGATGGATGAGACATATATGTCAAAGAATGATAAAACCTAAACTTGCACCCTTTCTCTTGAGCTCCTGGTCCTTGATAGGAGTGAAGTCTGTGTGTGTTCCTTTAGATTACACACACACACACACACACACACACACACACACACTCCTTTACTCAAAAGATTATGCAAAGGATTCCCACATTAAACTAATATTTCTATCTGTTAAGTTCAGCAGAGACTGTCAACCCAGGAAGTGATGTAAATGATGCGAAAATAATCAACCAAAGAAATGGATTAGAATAATATCAATTAAGCAATGTTTTTATATAATGTAGCTCATTGGCATGCAATTTAGTAGATTTAACACTTTCTGAGCACTTATTCTGTTGTCATTTTGCTAGGTTGGAGAAAGGCAGAGAAAACATAATCTCTGCTTTCAGCTTGCAGATTACTAGGTGATAGGTGAGGTGGAATCAAAGGAGAAAAACACTATGCTTTTTTTCTACAACATTAAAACATTCTTCATGAAAGTGCTGAGATGGCAGAAATTGTTTGACTCAAGAAAGACGTTTATGGAATAAAGCACGGGGAGAACATTGAAGAACGTTGGAAGGCAGTCAGGAGCTGATTAAAATCAGCTCATTTTTGCCTGTCCCTATTTCTTTCTGATTTCATCTTTAGTTTGGATATCATTACCAGTACACTGCCTCAACCCAGTCCTGAAATACCCAGGATTATGGAAACATGGGCTCCTGTGTCATGTTTGATATTTGTCTGTAATGCTCTAGGAAATAAAAACAATTTAAATGACAGATGATTTATAGTACTTAAAGCTTAATACTTCTTAATACCTCTCCCTATGCTCCAGACACGGGTATATATAAATGTGTATCTGTAATAAAAAGATAGATAGATTCCAAAATTATAGCAATGATTATCCCTAAATGATGGGATCACTGATGATTATTATTTGTCTTTATTTTGTGCCTTTTAATCATAAATATGTTTCCAGTGAAAAAGAGCAGTATTAATTTTGAAAGAATTTTAAAAGAATAACTCTGACTTAATATATTTAATGTATATTTGCTTAGGTGAAAATGGGATGTCACTGTTGATATACTGTATTTTTCTAGCCTAACAGACTCAATGATTACTTGCTTGTGGTTAGTATTCACCAAGCCTTACCACCTAAATGTAACACATTTGTTAACCAATAATTGTATTTCCTCAAACATAGATACAGCATTGAGTTCAAACACTTATTCCCAGTCCAAATAGGAGGATGATTCATTAGCAGATCTTAATGATGTTTCTATCTGTTTGACTTCACCTGCATCTTATAAACAAAACAAAACAAATGTATTCTTTGAAAGAAACTGTTTATCAAAAGAAAATGTCTTGTGTCTGAGCCTTCCTAGTTAGCTGTAACTCTGAACATAATCACATCTAGTCTCCATTACTTTTACACATAGAGCAGAGCTATTCAACTTGCTGCTGTAATCAAGAATAAGGACCACACAAACCAGCAGTGGAAAACAATTTATTTCTTTAGGCCATGGTACATTTATCAAGATGCTTTGTTATTTTAAAAATCCTGATTTGGAGCTCCTGTGTATTTGTGTGTGTGTGTGTGTGTGTGTGTGTGTGATGCTTATGTGGTTGTGTACAATTATGTGTCTTTAGGAACACCCAGAATTATACAAGCATTACATTTATTTCTTTTAATTTATTCAGTCTTTTTAATGCATAGTCTTCATGTTAGGGAATAGGAGCTATGCAACGAGGAGTTTACTGGTTTATAGCATTAGGTTTCTATGAATATTGTGTAGATTCTAATCTCTGAAATGACTGCTATATAGACAAATGCTCTCTTAGCAGATAACACAAAAATACAATCACCAGTATTCTTATCTACAATGGTCCTTTGTACGGTTTATCTAATGGCAATGTGCCAGCACTTCCTGGTTAATTATAAATGAAGACAAACTAGAAATAATTATAGGGAGTGGTTTTGGGCTTCTTTTATCTTTTAATCTAGATGCAAGAAATTTGCTTACATAAGCATGGTAGAAAGCAAGCCTGGGTGTTCCTCTACATTTTTACTTCCCAAGTTAGCAAGATAAAGTAGTATTCCAAAGACAACTCAGATAATTTGCTGTTCTCATTCCCATGAACTGTAGTCAAGGGATCTAGAGTTTCAGCAATAGTCAGGTCATTAATTTCTTACTAGAAAATAATTGAAGTCAACTGATGGCTACGCTGCACATCACTTAAAAGTGCACCACATATTCCTATAGGACAATCTGGAGTCCTCTGCAAACAGTGAATCATAATACAGCACCTGCAGGAAGGAAAACATGAGTGGGTGTTCCAAATAAAACTGGAAGTAAAAAGCCAAATACGCAGCTCATTTCTATAGAACGTGATCTTGTATGTCCCATTATACTTATCTTTCTAGTACAAAATTACTATGTAATTATGTGGCCTGAATCCAGAAACAACCGTTTACCTTGCAGTAGTGTTCATTTTATGATTGTTAACATCATTAAAAAGTGGGACAGAGGAACCTGCTCCCACAATATCCTCACAGGCCTGAATGCTTAAATAAATTAAAGCATTATCTCTGGCAGTACGTGGTGGCTTATGCCTGTAATCCCAGCACTTTGGGAGGCCAAGGTGGGCAGATCACCTGAGGTCAGGAGTTTGTGACCAGCCTGGCCAACATAATAAAACACTGTCTCTACTAAAAATACAAAAATTAGCCGGGTATGGTTGCAGGCACCTGCAATCCCAGCTATTCGGGAGGCTGAGGCTGGAGAATGGCTTGAACTTGGGAAGCAGAGGTTGCAGTGAGCTCACATTGCACCACTGAACTCCAGCCTGATCAACAGAGTGAGAGTCCATCTCAAAAAAAAAAAAAAAAAGAGATCTCCAGCTCTTTCTAAAGAAGTCAATAGTGAGATAGTTTGCAAGGAACAAAATTTAAAGTGGCTACTCTTAGCAATGTACAAGTTGGGGTTCTGATAATGCAGTCACATGTTTGATCAATGGCATTCATTACACCAGAGTATGATATTGTGTCAAGGAAGTTCTTGGACAAGGTAAACACTGTAGAGCTAATAGATTATAATCTGAAATATCTAACACTGATTTAGGCATCCTTAAAAAGTACAAGCACCTATATAGGATCTAGTAAGGCAATACAATGTCAAGAACAAAAATAATTAGAAGGAGATGGTACTTCATTTTTATTACATACTAAGATTTAGCTTATCTTTGAGATTATGTTCTTAGAAAAAGAAAAAATTAAAAGATTCCTGTTACATTTCCATGATCACATTTGTGACATTAGATTTCTAGAATCGTTGAAGGAGAATATTTCTGGAATGGAAGAAATTTTTCAATATAGAGGAACTATTATATGGACTAGGCAAGGGAAGTTGCATACCTTCAACTCAGACCATGCAGACTGAGATTAAGAAAAGCAGGCAGGAGTGGCACTAAGAGATGGCATTGGTTGGCATCTGGAGTTCTACTCAGTTGCCCTGTCCTGATGGGCTTGATCCTGAGCCCTGAAAAAAGCTTGGACTCTGGCCAGCACACTGGACTGTGAGATAGCCTGGCTGCAGCCAGCACTGGATGAAGAGTATGTTCATACTGAAGACCTTGAAGATTATCCAATGAGAATTTTACTTGACCTTCATATAGAAGTCTGGACTCTAATGATTAATTTGAACGATTGCCTGTGATTGGACTGAACTTACTGGCTCCTTTTCAATCAACACTATGAAGATGGAAACATAATAACCTGACCGTGGAGAAGCCTGGAAAACACCACCTGAACCAAGTGACCAAGGTTAACATCACCAGTGGTATCATGTTAATTACATGAACTCCCTGATACAATAGGACATGATGATATGAGACATTCTTCTACATATTTGTAAACTTAGTCTAGTCATGGAAAAACATCAGACAAACTCAACTTTAGAGATTTTCTAGAAAGTACCTGACCAGTGCTCCTCAAGCCTGCCAAGGTTATGAAAAAACTAGGAAATACTTAGAAACAGACATAAAGCAGAAGAGCCTGGAGAAACCCGATGACTGAATCTACCGTAGTATTCTCGTCTCCATCCTGGAACAGAAAAAAGACATTGGTGTTACAAATGGTGAAATATGAATGAAGCCTGCAGTTTATTTAATAATCATGGGTCAGATGTTAATGTAATATGTTAACATCAGTGGAAACTAGATTGGTATATGAGGGTAGTGTATTGTCTTTGAAACCTTCAGGAAATCCAATTTTATTCCAAAATAAAAATGTGTATTGAAACTACAAAAAACAAACAAACAAAAAACAAAATAAAAAACAAAACACCCCGCAACCACTTAACCTGTATCAGAAAAATAATTCCATAGCTCCAGGAATATAGAATGGAGAATGGGTGATGACCGAGGCTCTGGCCTGCTCCGTCGTTGACTTGTTGTGAGCCTTGTTGATGTCGTCTTCCTCCTATTCTTATTTCTTCCTCTCTGAGGTCATATACTGTGGGTGTCAGGAGCCTCCCTTAGCCCTGAAGCAGTTTCTAATATGATAGACTGTACCAAGCAGGAGTATTTTACTCTTCCTTAATGATCACTACTGTGGATTACAAAGTGGGGAAACATTGCAGAAAGGAACTACTGTCTTTTTGTTTCTATTTTTGTTTTTTTGAGTTTCACTCCTGTCACCCAGGCTGGAGTGCAATGGTGCGATCTCGGCTCACTGCAACCTTTGCCTCCTGAGTTCAAGCGATTCCCCTGCCTCAGCCTCCTGAGTAGCTGAGATTACAGGCATGTGCCACCATGCCCAGCTAATTTTTTTTGTATTTTTAATAGAGACGGGGTTTTGCTATATTTGCCAGGCTGGTCTCAAACTTCTGACCTCAGGTGATCCGCCCACCTCGGCCTCCCAAAGTGCTGGGATTATAGGCATGAGCCACGGTGCCCAGCCAAGAACTGCTGTCTTTTTGATACAGTACTGGGCCAGTACAGAGAAGGCAGGGAGTGAGAATTTACATTACTATTACTCAGGAGCATCTTTACAAATCCTGATGGTTTTCAATGAGAATGAGATACCTTGTTAAGAAATAGGCATGTCTCATCTGTCCCATTAAGTCCTTTCAAAGTCTGGTAGTCTTCTTAGTCTGACAGATGTTTGGATCTGTGGTCATGTGACAGGCTTAGCTTATAGAATGTTCCTTGTCTATCAGAGATGATGCGATATTCATGGGGTCTGGCCCCCATTGTATTGCATGACATAACTGAGTTGGTGTTGTTTAAAGGAAAGAGCCCTGGGTAGAGAATAAAGACAGGCAATATTTATTTTTCTGATATCTGTGTATTATTAGCTAGGCCACTCTCGGTGGGACATGTTCCTTGAAAGCAGTATATGTGAATACGGCAGAAATTCCCTGGGGCCAGTCCAGACTGAAAGGTTGTATGTAAATATAGGGAACTAAAGGAAAAGAAGAAAAAGTGTGGTTCAAGGGAACCAAGGTTAGAAGCTAAGAGTCAACATAAAAGATAAAAGGATGAAGGGAATGATGTAAGGAGTAAATGAATAAAAAGAGAGGTAAACACAGTTGAGAGAACAGAGCTAGCAGCAAAGTGAGAGAGGCCGAGATCAGACAGTTTGGAAAATTGTGGATTCTGAATGGGTGGCCTGAGCCAGATTGTACGTTAATCACAAATACAAAAGAGTATATGTAATTCATATTTTCAGCTTTAAAAAGAATAAGAAAATTCACAAAACAATTTAAGAAATAAAACCCTGCTGGGTGAATTCGTGCTCCTGCAACCTCTCTCTTCCCCCACTAGAGAGAACCTCCATTTTGAAATGATTCCTTCGCTTCTTCTGTAGCACTTTTTTAACCTTTCACTATATATAATGTATCCCCATTTAGTTTTGTCTAGTTTTGAATTTTGTATAGGTGAAACTACACTCTTCTGGGTCTTGCTTATTTCATGCAATTTTGTATGTTTGAGATTCATTTAAGTTAATGTGTATAATTCTAATTCATGCTCACTGCTGTTTACTGTTCTGCTGTGTGACTAGATCACAGCATATGAAGTCATTCTGCTACTTAAGAAACTTTGGTTTGTATCCAGGTTTCAGATATGTACAAATGGTGCTTATCTTTCCTTTCTTGTGCACCCATCCTGGTGCCAATGTATAGGTGATTCTCTAGGCTACACACTAAAAAATAAGCCAAATCTCAGAGTTTGGGCATACCCTAACTTGCCTTGCCATGCCAAGTTGCTCTTATAGAAGTTGTTATATATGAGCGCTCACCAGCTGTGACTGATCCTTATAGCCTTGCATACACAATAATGCATTTATTTTCAAATTTCCGACTTTTTGACAGTGAGCCAGAAGGCAAAATGTTATTTTATGATGGTTAAACTTGAACTTAAAGAGTCAACTAGTTCAAGGAAGATGGCTAAAAAAAACATAAAAACATTAATTGCTTTTCAAAGTCATCTACTTATTTTAGCAATTTTTAAAATATTTCCATCCATGTGTCAATTGCTATGTCTTGATTTTGCAAACTGAGACATTACTTACCATATTACTCATAGAAAATGAGGATTTACCGACTCTCATTTCATACGCATGTACTTCCCAGCCTCCCGTGTTCCCAATACAGTTATAGGGAACTTCTGTTAGGTCATTATACGATAATTTATATTAGCATGAGTATATAAAAGCTATTCACAGATGAGTAAAGCATAGCATAATTACTTTTATTACAAATATTTTGTTTTCCCCAGAGAGAAATTATTATGGGTTTTTTTTTTTCATTTTGTTAGTTTTCTGTGTGGTTATCACTCACTCCACCCCTAAAATTTTTGCCAGGTGTGAAAATCTTCTCTTTATATATTTAAACATATTAGATATTAAGTGTTGAGTACATGTTATCATCTTGAAGAAATCTTGCCTCTGGCTTTCTCATCTGCTTTTACGTGGACTTCTCTCTCTGTCTCTGGGGAGCCTGTATTCTCTTGATCTCACATGACTCTGACCTGAACTACTACTTCTCCAACTTTTAAGATCCTCTTGTCTTTGGTGGTCTTCATTTTCACTACAAGTGAGGATTTTTTTTTTTTTTTTTTTTTTTGAGACAGAGTTTCACTCTCTTGCCAGGCAGGCTGCAGTGCAGTGGCACAATCTTGGCTTACTGCAACCTCCGCCTCCCAGTTTCAAGTGATTTTCCTGCCTTAGCCTCCTGCGTAGCTGGGAATACAGGCACGTGCCACCACACCTGGCTAGTTTTTGTATTTTCAGTAAAGATGGGGTTTCATCATGTTGGCCAGGATAGTCTCGATCTCTTGACCTCATGATTCGCCCACTTCAGCCTCCCAAAGTTCTGGGATTACAGGCGTGAGCCACTGCGCATGGTTGAGGATATCTTTTTATTTGTCCACTTGGGATTCATTGGCCTTCTTCAGTCTGAGGATTGGTGTTATTAATTATAGTAAATTTCAACTATTTTTCAATGATACTTTTCCAACATTTTATATATCCTGTGTGAAAACTCAGACTAGACATATATTTGAGCCATGCTTCTCAAACCCTGGGCTACCAAAAAGTCATCTAAAGGGCTTCCTATAGCACAAATTTCTACAGCATGGTAGGTTCACGTTTGAGTCCTGAGAAAATGCTGATGCTAATGCTGTTTGTGGATCACCATACTGTGTTAGACCTTCTCATTCTGTTTTCACATGTCTGCTAGCCAGTTGCTCCTGTGCACAATCTTTTGTTTCTTTCTCTCTTGGTGCTACTTTGCATGTAATTTCTTGATATTTATGTGTCAGTTCACAAACTCTCCAACTATGTCAAATATTGTAGTTCTAAAGTGGAAGATAGATTAAACTACTGAATGTACATTTGAGTTTTAAATTTCCTTAATTTTCATTTCTGTAAGTTCTATTTTAGTCTTTCCCAGTCATTTTTAATAGATGAATTTTAATGTGTTATACCTTCATACATTCTTTTATTTAAATATTCTGAAACTTTCGTACTCTGTACTTGTTATAATATCATCAGTCTTTGCAAATCTGATACTTTGTTGTCTCTGCACATTCCTATTCATAAGACTTATTTCCTCATGTACTTAGTTACATTTTTTTTTAATAATAAGCTCATGCTTAACTGAGATTCATCTGCAGGAATTCTTTGTGGCCTATGCTTAGAATGTGTTTTTCTAGAGAGAATTTGTAAATTGTAAGGTACTTATGGACACTTCTTATCTGATAACCACTTAAATTTTCCCTGATATTTTTGCTATTATATGAATTTCCTTTTCTTTTTAATTTTTCTTATTTTAATAGCTTTTGGGGTATAAGTGAGTTTTGGTTACATGGATAAATTCTATAATGGTAAATTCTGAGATTTTAATGCATCTATCAATGAATTCTTACTTCACTTTTTGGAGAATAGACTTTGGGTGAAGAACTCTTGAGAGAGACATTTGGTTTTCCCTGCTCCACTTTCAACACCAAGAAAAGCTAAGTTTTCTGTGGACAGGGTTTTTTCTAGTTCATGCTCTGTGAGTTATTGCTCTTTGTTGATTGATACCTGTTTGGAACAGGGCTCCCTGATCTGATCTTCCACTCTACCTGAGTTCAGGCTTTGTCCCCTGTCTGTACGCGTGGCTCACTACCCTGGGGTTTGGAGCACGGAGCAGTGGAAAATGCCTGCTCTTAGGCTCACTCACCCAGATCACTCCTTGAGAACACTGGCTTTAAATTGTTTACTTTATCACCAGCCTGGCGATGCTTTTCAAAGTTGTTGTTTTTTTTCTTTTTTTCATGACATGCTTTATCTAACATTTTTAGTTATTCTGTACTAGTAAGATTTCTTTGCACATCTATTATATCATGTTTTCAGAACCAAAATTGTTAGCTTTTTCTTTCTTTCTTTTGGGAGGGATGGGGGGATTTTGACATACTTTCCGTGACTTGAGTGGCTAACTTCAGTTAATATACTAGGTCAGAAATTAAAAATTAGTTGTGTGATTTCAAGTAACTTGTATCATTCTTCTGCCCCCGGTTTTCTCAGATCGAAAGCAAGGGGACTGAGCTAGATGGAGTCCCTTCTCTGAAGTCCTGTGACTTGAGGGTGGTAAAAATGATGCACAGATGGAAAGTGGAAGACAGATGAAACTACAGAATGTACTAGGACATTGAACAGAAATAAGTGGCCTTGGACAATACACTTGCTTGTGAAATTCAGCCATTCAGTGTTTCTTTTCTCTAATATGGAAAATAGTAATAAAGTTATAGAATTTTCTTCCAACCTGCTTTGTGTAGGAAAATTTTAAAGGGTTTATTGGATTATAAATTGCTTTACGTGCATACTAAACATGCTCAAGCTATCATTCTCTCTGTAATTAAGTTTTTCATAGTCATCTGGTTTTAGCCAATTACCACATGGGTATTAGTCAAAAATATTGTCGTCTTCTCTTATTGAGATAAAAGTCTCCTAGCTATATAACAAGTATTTGCACACATTATCTTCTCAACTCGCGACGCTAGGTAGATGCCCTTTGCTTTAGGGTATTTAATTGGTATCTAAGGAGTCATACTTAGAGATAATGAATGGGCTTTCTAACTAGCTCTCTAACTCCTTTTGTATTTCAGCTGCTCTATTAGAATGATATTGATCCTTTCTGCATTTATTCATAAGGAAAAGCAATCTGGTCATCATCTTAATAATAAACCTAGTTAGATATCAGAGATTCCCAAAGATAGATTTCATTCCTTCAATAACTTTCCAATTTAATTCAGGAAACAGGACTTATGAAAAAGTAGTTCATAATATAAGATTGAAGACACTAAGTCCTAGATGTATGGTATAGACAGCAAATGTTTTAGAAATTTTGAGGAGAATGGTAGAATAGCCAGATGGAGAAGAATCATTATAAGAAGGGCAGTCCTTTCAGAGAGTATGGTGTGGGCAAGAGAGGGAGAGATGCCCACAGCCAAATTATAATAAACAGCTACAATGTGTAGGGTTTTGTCTAGAATTGGCCAGTTGTGCTAGATGTAACTTTGTAATTTAAGCAGTGCAAAGCTGGGCCAAATGTTAGTCATGTACTTATATAAAAACCTATCTGAATTTGCATGGGAATAATACTCAACTTGGGCACTATTAATATTAAATCTTTCTTTGTTCAGCAGAAGGAACATCGTAGTTTTTAATTATGCTTATGTAATCCGAGCTTTAGCCTCCCTCCCTCAAGAGTCACCCTGTTCTTTATTTGGGAGAGATAGGATCTGTCTCACATCCACTCCTGAGTTATCTGCCTCTCCGCTGATAGGGAAGTGCCAGGCATCTCTTACACAAACCACTGCTTACTTGGCTCC
The DNA here is from genome assembly GCF_028858775.2 of Pan troglodytes. Taxonomy (NCBI): domain Eukaryota; kingdom Metazoa; phylum Chordata; class Mammalia; order Primates; family Hominidae; genus Pan; species Pan troglodytes. The sequence goes on from NC_072405.2 coordinate 44,049,343, forward strand.
TGGCCTCCTGAGATTTCCACAATAACTTTAGTGCAAGGGTGTGTGTTCAACAAAACACACTTTATTTTATTGCCTCCAAGCAACTTCAGTGCAAAGGGTGTGTGTTCAATAGGACACACTTTGTTTATTGCCTCCAACCTTTTTCCATCCCAGTATAACCAGACAATGCCATATGGTATATCAGGTTTCTCTGAGAAGTTGACAGTTAATGAAAAGAGAATTCTAGCATAGAAAGCAAACACTTGAATTCTGTAGATTAAATATTATTTTCCCCATCATCCAAGGGAAAAGCATTAAGAGTTAAACACTTCACAGTGTCTCTCCTATTGAACATACTATCTATCTTTCCTGTTCTTCTTCCTCCTTAATTCTCAAATCAGAGCATAGAGAGAGTCACTTCCATTGAACCTCCGTAATGCAAACCTTAACCCTCTTTGAGGGGCTGCACCTGTCACCATAGGATTTGGATCTAATCTAGAATCTGTGTCTCTGCCTTTACTCTTTCAATCCCAGGGACGTACATACCAATAGCAGGACATTTCTCAATGTGTAAAGTATCTACTCTAGGCCACACACAGGGAGCTTTAGCAACACAGTTCAGGAAGAATTTGGTGCTATAGTTTGTCAATCTTTATAAAAGCGTAAAATTCACATATGCCTTCTCAGTCTTTCTATCTTTCAGCAGATTTTTAATAACGTACACATAGACACACATGCCTCTCCAAAAACAAGTGTTAATTTTCAGATAAAGAAGTCTGGAACAATATTTGGCACTTTACCATAATAAATTGACTGTTTGTTTGTTTGTTTGTTTTTATAGACGTGATCTTGCTATGCTGCCCAGGCTGGAGTGCAGTGGAGTGTGTGTGTGTGTGTGTGTGTGTGTATGTATGTATGTATGTATGTATATATATATATATATATATATATATATGCCAGTTGCTTTTTCATGACCATTCTCTCCAGAGTCCTGGCTAAAAGTTTGAAATTGCTAGAGATTTTGTTGTTACTATTGTTGTTTATTTGTTTGTTGCACCTTGGGTTAAATCATGTTCTTAGGTACACTGTTTATTTACACTAATTTCCATTTGCAGAAATGGAGCAATATAAAGCTTTATGATCCCTGTGGCCAAAAAATCTGAAGGGCTAATTTCCAGTTATAAATTAAGTTCTTGGACATTACCAGTATTTTGCCTGATAGAATATTGTGATCATTATTTTTTATTTTTTAGAGGTAAGTTATAAATTAAGTTCTTGGGCATTACCAGTATTTTGCCTGATAGACTATTGTGATCATTATTTTTTATTTTTTAGAGGTAAGGTCTTGCTCTGTCTCTCAGGCTGGAGTGCAGTAGCTGGATCATAGCTCACTGTAACCTCGGACTCCTGGACTCAAATGATCCTCCCACCTCAGCTTCCTGAGTAGCTGAGAGTACAAGCATGTGCCACCATGCCTGGATAATTTTAAAATTTTGTTTATAGAAACGAATTTTGTTATATTGCCCAACCTGGTCTCAAACTTATGGCCTCAAGTGATCCTCCTACATTGGACTCCCAAAGTGCTGGGACTGTAGGCATAAGTCACCATGCCTAGTTAATATTGTGATTATTTTCATAGTAATTTAATACTAGCAAATATCTATACATTTGAAATCTAGAGAGGGGAACTTTTAGGTGAAAGAATTATTGGACTAACCATGCACAGTATTATAACTTCCTAAGTAAGATTTAAATTTAAATGAAGCTTGGAAAAGACAAGTAGGAATAGAAAGGTTTTAAAGAATATGCTCTATAACATATTACCGCCAAAGACATAATGACTACATACATGTTAAACAGGAAGGCATCATAATATTACCAGTAAACTAACAGATGTATTTTTAATATCTGATCCCTAACAGAATTTGTATTTTCCTAGGTTTTGTTCCTCTTTGAGATTGAAACTCTTATTATATGACCTCAATAGACTAATGATTCTGGAAAGGTAAAAATGTTACAAAATAGAGAAACAGCTTCTTTTTGTCTGTGTAAGAAAGTATTCGTTTACAATCTGTTAAAATCTTAAGTGGAAGTATATTGTGTCAGCAAATACATATTTCATGAATGGTGTCTATTTGTTACAGATATGTCAGCATGTACATCCAACATTAAGAAAACCTCTTTAGTTGGGATTAAAATTATGGTATTGTTTTTCCTATATGTATTGCACCATCTTTGAAGCCAGGAGATATGTCTGCTAGTCTTTTCCATCCCATTTAAGACTGGGCAAAGTACAAGACATATTGTAGGTGCTCTATAAATAGGCTGGTGGTCTGCAAGTACCCAGATGCTGTGTAATGATGTTACATGTAATAAATGATAGATGTTGCATGATGATAAAAAATCAAGGATACCTGATGTGATTAGGTGGAGAAAAGTTAGGAAGTGACCTTAAAGGGAGGAATTCATGAGTGACTTTTTTTTTTTTTTTTTTTTTTTTTTCTGGAGACGGAGTCTCACTCTGTCACCCAGGCTGAAGTGCAGTGGCGCGACCTCGGCTCACTGCAAGCTCCGCCTCCTGGGTTCACGCCATTCTCCCACCTCAGCCTCCGGAGTAGGTGGGACTACAGGCGACTGATACCACGCCCAGCTAATTATGGTTTTGTATTTTTAGTAGAGACGGGGTTTCACCGTGTTAGCCAGGATGGTCTTCATCTCCTGACCTCATGATCCGCCGGCCTCGGCCTTCCAAAGCACTGGGATTACAAGCATGAGCCACCATGCCCGGCAGAGTGACACATTTTTTAAATGTCTGATTGCATAGAAAAATGGAAGTCATCATGATAGTCCATGTGGCAGTGGAAGTTGGATACATCAACAATGAGAATAGGAAGTGGAGTGGCATTTCTGAGTGGCTGAGACAATGTTATGCTGTGCATTTTTATCACACTTTGTTATAGTTTTTTTCCCCCTTCTTGAGCTGTAGGAACAAAAGTAGAAGCTGATTTATGAGTTGAGAGTCAATATGGAGTGTCAGATTTCTATAATGAGATTGTATATTAAATCTAATGAAGGGAAAATATGCTTACCCAAACCAAATGACAGCCCCATGATTGAATGTCTCAAGATCCCTCTCTGGATTTGTTTAGACAATATAGCAGGTAAAGTGACCTCCTCTTCTCTTAGGTTTGAGATCAATTTTGTGAAATGAAGACTTATGTCTTTGATTATTACCATGACAAAACAATATGATCATGGAAACAAACATGAACAAGGTAGAACTAGTAAACCAAGTGCTGTGTTGTGGGTATGGTAGAGGTTTGTTTACATTAATCACCTGTTGTTACATTTTATGATGACTGCTGACTTCTCACAGCAATTCAGTTCTGTTCCTCTACTTATTGTTTAACTTGAATCTTTAAGGTTAATTTGTGCAAGCACACATACGTATATGCACATGCACACCGACATGCATGCATCTATGTGGAGGTATGAACTCATGCAGCATCTTGAAGGTGACAGTGATATAAATGGGTCTTGTCTCCACAGCAAGTGCGTGTTCCATGAGAATGGCTTCTAATTGGTGCCTCTGTATTGCTGATGTCATTGCTGGAACAATGCAGAAAGTGTTATGAAAAGCATTAATAGTAATCGCACTTTTGCAAAGTCAACCCCTGAAAAGCTTGATGTACCCAAGCTATAAGGAACCCCCCTTCCCCAGGCCACCACTACCCATTCTTGGGAAGGAAAAGAATAGAGCAGCAGTCAGCTTCAAGGACAAGAACTGGCATGGATGAAGAAAACCATTTAAGGGATATGATTTAAGGAAGAGTTCACTTCCCAAAACTTCCATTCATTTCCACCTAGCCTTCATTTTCCCATTTTTGCCTGAAATTTCACTATTGGAAAGTCATTCCTTACATTAAACCTTTTATCCCAAATAAAATGCAAATATCCAGGGGCTATGTCATTTACGTACTCTCCTAATTATTTTCAGATCCTACCTCTGTAGGCAGAACATGATAGAAATGGAATGATTAAGGAGCATGGGGAGAACAGAGAAAAGGTGAAACATGAATCTAGAAGAAAAGGTTTTATCTATTACGGTTTTGCCTAGAGCTGGTCTTATAAAAGGAAGTAAACTGGATGAATGTGGTTTTCTCTTAGTAGCTTCTTCCACTTGCTGTTAGTTGCTTCGCAGCTATTTTCTTCTTTAATATTCATGCATTTGAGGTCTGTGATCTGTAACCATTACTTCATGGTATTTAATGTTGCCACATGCAGATACTTTTAAGAACGACTCCATTAAAGATCATTTTCTCCTGGAGCATTCTGTGCTCTCTGGTGGTGTTTATCACCCAGCATTTAGTTTTGATTCCTGTCATGTATGCAGAACCAAAGGCACCCCTTCATCACTCAGATTCCGCTGGGAGTTAGCTTATGTTGTAAAACAAGGGAAATGGGAAAAAAGAACCAGAGAGGAGCAGAGTTGTGCCTATATGTAATCCATCTAGATAAAATAATGTCATGGGACTCGTCCACTAGGAAGGAGGAGTGGGAATAGGTAGAGTCCCTCCCCTTGGTGTTGTTTACTGCAAAGTCTGGCTGACAACCACCTACTGCCCAATGCCCAACTCTACTGGGTTCTAATTGCTCTTATTCCATGAAACCAGCTTAGAGCAAGCCACTGTGCTCCCTCTCCCTGCAAATCTCCAGACTCCAGGAGATCAAGAGCAGCCTGGGTAACATAGTGAGACCCCTTCTCTATGAAAAAATTTATTTAAAAAACTAGCTGGGCATGGTGGCTTGTGCCTACAGTCCCAGCTACTTGGGAGGCTGAGGTGGGAGGATAGCTTGAGCCCAGGGGTTCAAGCCTGCAGTAAGCTACGATCATGCTACTGTACTCTAGCCCAGGTGACAGAGTGAGACTCTATCAGGCTAAGAAAAATTAAAAAAAAAAGACTTATAAATTCTTCTGGCAATTATTTCAGATTAAATGCTGCAAGAACAGTGCTATACATATAGAGTTGCCTCAAACAAGAAATGTCTATGGGATTCATTGATGCAGATGTAGAGAGGCATTTATTGGAAAGGGACTGGCATACTGGATGCATTGCCCATTTCTAATGGTTGAAATAGTGAGAAGTCCTTTGCTGAGAAGAGAGAAAACAGCATGATATTGACTCCATGTCTTGGAGTAGGCAGGTTGGTTCTAATGTCCTCTTTGTTTCTGGTTTCCTTTTAGGTTGGTATTCTTGAGAGAGAGTTTGTGGGGCATGGCCCTGGTCTCAGGAGGGTTCGGTAGAAAGAAACCATGACAAAAGAGAAATCTACTACTTTAACACTGATATCTGCAATGATTCGCTTTTCTTCCCGGCCTTGTCCTGCTTTAGACTTAATGCCGGTTTCCTTAGTCGCCTTTTCTACATTGATCCTTATGTCAGATTCTAGAACCAACCCCCTGCATTACTGGGAAAGCTGAAGAGCCCTGGGCCAGCCTGTTCATCATGCACAGCACACAGGACTTCCTGTCAGCTTGGAGAAAAGCTTCTATCTAGTTATCTTTCCTGTCTTATAGCATTTTACCACTTTTTGTAACCATCCTCAGTCACAGGTGAAGTATGTGTCATTTGATAAATAATCAAACTAAGAAACGTATCTATTTAGTTAAAGATGTTCTCACTGCACAGGCTTCCTTTCTTGGATTCCTGATGGGCTCCTCCATCAGTGAAACCTGGGACTGTCCTGAGCAAGAGGGTACATTTCACTTATTCCCTGATTCGTGGTGCTTCTTCTCCTGCCACTCCACATGCTGGGGCTAAGGACCTAGCATCATTTTGCCAACATTATCTTCTCACAGGAAAAAATAGCAATGGGTTGCAAAATACATTTTCTGATGCCAGGACTAATTACTCTTATTAATGTGTATCCATTCCAGCATTTTCTCTATGAAATGCCTAGGAAGTAAACTCCTTTGTATCTCTTACGTTTAGTAGAGTCCAAAAGGAACTAAACAAAAGCTTTCAAAAAAAAAACAAAAACAAAAACAAAAAACTGTGCGTAGTGGTTTAGACTGATTTAAGTGAAATCTGGTTCTGTGATAAGACATGGTCTGGCAGCCCCATATGTAGTTAGACTCATAGCCTAGACCAGTGTCATAAAGCCAGACCCATGCTTTATTGAAGTTGCAGTAGTTCGTAAAGCAGATGATGCCCTCAGGTGATACTGCATTACTGCCAAGGTTGATAGAGATTGCAAATGTGTGGATGAGAAGGTGAACAACTGTGTTTAGCTGTGATTTGTGCAAAAAACAACAACAACAAAAAATGAGCTTTAAGAGATGAGCCTTGGTTTAAAGCAAAATAAACACTGTAAGGGAAAGGGTCATACAGTTCCAGGATCATGATGGGGACAGAAAGATGCAGAGCCTGGAGCAGGTAACACTAAGTCCTCCCTGCATGAATGTATTGCACCCCACTAACATTTTTCCATGAGCAAATCTGGGCTAAAAATGAATAGCTCACAGCTCTAAAATGGAAAGTTATATAAATGGTCACTTTGCAGTCACAAGTTTGTTAGAGAGGTGAGGTTTTTACCACTCAGTTCCTTTAGAGCAGGAGTCCCCAGTCCCTACCACAGACTAGTATCAGTAGGTGGCCAGTTAGGTACTGGGCCCCACAGCAGGAGGTAAGCAGCAGTCGAGGGAGCATTACCACCTGAGCTCCGCCTCCTGTGAGATCAGCCTCAACGCTAGATTCTCATAGGAGCGCAAACTCTCTTGTGAACTGCGTATGCGAGGGATCTAGGTAGCACGCTCCTTATGTAAGTCCCATCTATCTAATGCCTGACGATCTGAGGTAGAACAGTTTCATCCTGAAACCATCCCCCACTTCCCCCACCCCAGGTCCGTGGAAAAATTCTCTTCCACAAAACCGGTCCATGGTGCCAAAAAGGTTGAGGACCGCTGCTTTAGAGCATCATGAAGGGGGGTTACTTATTACCAGCTGGTGTGTACGGATACACCAATGAATGGATTGACCTGAGGAGCTACTGATGCACACCAGATCTACTGCTGAGAGCAGAGAACAAACAGTCAACACATTCCTATTCTTTAGGTGGCTAAAGAAAATGATTAGCTGATCTTTTTAGTCCTTCTTGGCTAGGTATCCCTTCTGTCCTTATTCCAATTCAGGGTACTCTAGAAAAAGATTCTAACAGCTCACATTTCTGCTGGTCTTAAACACTGAACAGAGTGACACCATTGATTGCAATAGCAACTGTGGGATTTGACAGTTTGAGCCTTCTGGCTTAAAGGTAGCATGTGAGTGTTCATGTCCAGCTAAAACTCTGCAAGAAAATAAAGAAGGTGTTCTTTTTCGGTAACCATGTCTGAGAGTCTGTCTGGCATGCTCTGGTGCTGGTGGTGGCGGGAGGTGTATGCAGTGGTGACATATGAATGTAGCATATGCAGCAATGATGTATGTAGTGGTTATGGTGTATACATGTGAAAGAGATAAAGACAGAAAAAGAGAGAATGATTTATAAAATAAGAGAAAGATTTTGATGGTAATTACTCCCCACAAAATGCCCCCATATCTATGTTAGGTCCTATGCACTTTGTAAAATGATTAAAGGAAGTATGGTATAGTTATTTATTTTGATGTTCCCTACTCACAGTAGAAAGTTGCAGATAAGAGGTGGTTGATTTGAAAATATGAGGTAAAGAACCTCCTACAAACTTTTACTTTTTAAAAAGAGTGCGGTTATAAACTGAAAAGAACAGGCTATTAGCAAATCAGTTGTGACCACCAGCCAGATGTTGAACTTTTGTATATTAAAAACTGGTTACAGTCCTATCTTGCATCCAGAAAATCATTGATTGCCCTCTTCAAGGGGTGCTGACATTCCAGATGTGATACTTCTGATGTTTGTGTACTCCACTTACTGAACACAATCTAAAGTCAGATATATTTAAAGGGCAGCATAGTTTCATCTTAACTCAAGAACTGCAGTTATTTTGTAGTTTTACCTATAAAATTATCACCGCCAACCTAAAGCCCACAAAGAAGCACTATTTTCATTGATGATGATTCTACAGATCCTGGGGTAAAATGGGCTTTATTCTCAAATCAGAAACAGTTCTGCTGCCATGTTGCTTGGATGTTTGTTTTAATTGGGTTGAGTCCAATTGCCTAAGTCAATAATTGATTCTTGTTTATTTGTTTGTTTGTTTGAGATGGAGGCTTTCTCGCTCTGTTGCCCAGGCTAGAATGCAGTGGTGCAATCACGGCTCACTGCACCCTCTGGCTTCTGGGTTCAAGCAATTATCTTGCCTCAGCCTCCCGAGTAGCTGGAATTACTTACAGCCACACGCCACCACGCCCAGATAATTTTTGTATTTTTAATAGAGACGGGGTTTCACCAAGTTAGCCAGGCTGGTCTTGAACTCCTAACATCAGGGGATCCACCCTCCTCAGCCTCCCAAAGTGCTGAGATTACAGGTGTGAGCCACCTCACCTGGCCCAATGATTGGTTCTTAAAAGTTTCCCACATTACCTCAACAATGACTTGTATGAAAAGGCATTTGACCTTGAAGATCTGGACCCATTAATCAAGTTGCCAAAGCTAGAAACTTTTGAGTTATTTTTAGGATCCTTTCACTCATCTATTCTCTCAATTTATTTTATTTTATTTTTATTTATTTATTTAGAGATGGCTCTTCCTCTGTCATCCAGGCTGTTGTGCAGTGGTTTGATCATAACTCAAACTCCTGGGCTGAAGTGATCCTCCCACTGCAGCCTCCCAAATAGCTGGGACTGCAGATGTGCACCACCATGCCCAGCTAATTTTTTAAGTTTTTATAGAGACAGGGTCTTGTTTTGTTGCCCCAGCTGGTCTTAAAACTCCAGGCCTCAAGCCATCCTCCTGCCTTGGCCTCCCAAAGTACTGGGATTACAGATGTGAGCCACTGTGCCCAGCCTTTTCTCTCATTCTAAATTATCACTAGTTATCAATGCTATTTTATGCGTTATGCCTTCTCCAACTTAACCACATTGTGCTATTCAAGCTTTCATTCTTTATGCCTCTTAAAGGAGTTACGACTTCCTTTCTGGCTTCTCAAACCCCCAGTGTTACCTGTCACTGTCTGCCTTGCTGTCAGAATGAGTTTTCTTAAGCAGAACTCCTTTGGTTCCTCCTTTTAATGGCTTCTGAATGCCTTCAGGGTTGAGTGTAAGCCCCTTGAGTGGCATGCAGGATCCAGTACAAGCTGCTGCTGTTCTGGTCTCAATCTCTTTCAGCTATTGATGTTACACCCAAATGAGACCATGGGTTTTGGAAATCTGCTATCAGATTATTTTAATTTATTGCTTTCTACTTTTACAAAAAGCTTTTCATCCTCCCATTTCATTCTCCAGTTTCATTTCATCTTCCAGTATCATTTTCAACCTCCCAAAAGCCCATGAGGTAGGGGACAGAAGGTGCCATTTTTTTTTTTTTTTTGCATTTTGCATTTTTTTCATTTTGCAGAGGAAGAATAGGGCTTTGATCTCACAGGGACTAAATAGGTAAGTATTACACAGAAGTAACTCTCAATAATGTCGATGTAAATTATTGAATTTATGAATTATCTGTGAGGATATATAATGTATACATTTATGTTCTAGCATATTACTGCTTTTAACCCTATATTTGTTTAATTATGAACTGTATATCCCTTTCATATGTACATTAATATGTTCATATATACATTTATTTTTCACAAAATAAAGAATCAAATATTTAATTCCAAACTTGGTTATACTTTTTTTTTTGACAATTTTGATCATGGTTTTCCTTCTTGAATGGATTATTAGGGATATTTCCTTCTTGAATGGATTATTAGGGATTGACCCTCCGAGTGCCCTGAGATAAATCTATGACCACTTCCTGTTTCAAGCAATATTTTATGGTGGAATGAGGGTTGCCTGGGAATTTAATTTTTTTTTTTTGTAAATGTATGCCTATGAAGAAATAAGTAATATGGAAATGTGGATTTTTAAAGGCAAGTAAATTGCTAAATATTTTATCCATATAGGCATCACTAAAGTCAAATAACAATGAAGGATCGGAGTGAGGAGAATTGTGGACTAATCCGTACATTGCATTGGAAAGAAGTGTCTTCCAAAGCGATATTAATAGAATATTGTAAACTCATTTTAGTACCAAAATTTAAATTAAAAACGAAGGAGGGGGCTGTGGAATGGAGGCTGTTGAAAATCTCATTTTCAGCAAGTTAAAAAAAAAAAAAAGTCACAAAGGCAATTTAGTTTATTTTTTAAACATTCCCTGTAGTGTTGCGAAGCCCAAACCACAGCTCTGAGCTAGTTCATAAAAACCAGAATGCAAAGGGGAGGAGGATAAACTGGATAGAAACCAATAGAAAACCGTCCAATTTAATTGACCAGGCTGATTAAGATGAGGAACGTAAACACCCTCCCCAAATGAGGAAATGTTAGATGTGCAAAGTTACTTGTTTTTAGATTCCTCTTGGAATGTTTGTAACTCATGAAACTACCTGTGTTATTTAAGAAATAAACTGAAATGAAAACTCAATTTGGTTAGTGAAATTGCATGGTCAACTGAAGTACCTATGACATGTAAAGGCAATGTAATTTCATTTAAATTTCCCTCTGTGGATTTAGAGCCTAGAGTTTTGACACAGTGGTTCATTATCCATGATCCACACTGTGTAAGATTATGCAAAAATAAAATAGTTGTCTAACATAACTAGGGGAAGATAGCTGGGAAGGTAAAATGTGGTATGAGACTTAGCCTGCTAGCCATCTAGGAATAGATTGGTTTCTAGTTAATACATTAGTTTACGGAACTAAAAAACAAAAACAATATAGGAGAGTTTGTTTACTTCTTAGAGATCCAGAGCTTTAGACTTTTTTTTTCAAACTTGGAACATATATTTGTTTAATGAAAATAGCTTTTTTCCCCTGCTTATAAACATAATATAGATTGCAGAAAATAGGATAGTCTAAATTATGATAAAGTAGCAAACAACTTAGAAATCTCAGCGGCTTAACACAGGAAAGATTTATTTTTCTCTCATGCTATAGGGCCATCACAGTCAGCTGGGTGCTGTGTGTTTCATGACACTCTTACTATAGTTTCAAGGCTGATGGAGTGGCCATTTTCCAAAACACTGTTAGCTAGCTGTTGTGGCAGAGGGAGAAAAAGAAAAGTCTGGAGGATCTCAATACAGGAAACTGACTTCTTTGTCTTGGAGCTAAAAAGTTTCTTCTACTGACAACTAACTGGCCAGAACTAGACAGGTAATCCTGCCAAACTACAAAGGGGCCAGGAAATGCAATCTACCTGTAAAACAGAGAGCCAGAAATATTTGATGAATAGCTCATACAGAAAATTATAGCAATCTAGGAATCTATAAGAAGAAAATATCAATCACCAAAAATTTTAAATAACATTTGTTGACCTACCTTCCAGGCATTAATCTGTGTCTTTGAATGTAGACATAATAACAGAACAGTTTGTTGATCTGCTTTTTATGCTCAAGAATGTCCCATGGAGATATTTCCAATTCTATTATGATAGAAAGGCATATTTTTTGATGGTTGCATAGTATTTCATTGAGTAAATGTGCCATAATTGATTTAATCGATTGAAGAACATTTGGTTTGTTTCTAATTTCTTCACTACTATAAACAAAGTTGTGATTAAAGTTATTCTTAGCACGTATCTCTGGATCTTTTACTCATGATTATTCTACTGGAGTCAGTGGAATTTTACATTAAATGATAGAAACATTTTCAGTTTTGATAAAAGTTGTTAAGATTGTCCTACACAAGGAATGTACCAATTTAGATTCATCAAAAGTGAATAGAAACTTCTGTTTCTATACTTTGGCAAACCTTAGATTCAATATTTGCCATGGCAACAAGTAATATCTCATTTTCATATTCATTATTGGTAAGGATGAATGACTTTTCATACGTAAGTTCTTCATTTGTATTTTTCCTCCTTTATATAATCTATTCAAGTACTTAGATCATCTTTCTGTTGGAATTTTATTTCCTATTGATTTTTGGGTGCTTTTTATATATTACAGACCAGGCAGTACATACTGGTTCAACATACTGACCATTATTGCTCTTATTGAATGCAGAATATATTTAATATCATCCTTTATGTTGGTATAACGACACTTTGTCATGCTGCAAACATTTTTAAAACTTTTTTTCCATATTTACCATTTTTGCTATATAGAACTTTTAAATTTTAATAGTCAGTCTTTATGGCTTCTCGTTTTCATACCATGCAGTAAATCCTTCCTCATCCTAATATTATAAGAATATTTACCCATGCTTTCTTATGGTACTTTTGTGGTTGCACTTATTATATTTTAATATTTTATGTGTCTGGGGTTTGTTTTGCAGTTGTGAGTGAGTTAGAGATGCCACTTTATTTTTCAAGAGGACAGTTGACTCTGGAGAAGTTTTAGTGAATATTGAGAAAAGTTAACAGAGTAGGAAAGTATAGTTTATTTTTATAATTATTTGCATTAAAAATAACAAAGATGAGTGGAATCCTTTAAACTGATTTTAATTAACACACTGTGGAAGGAGCTTCTTGTTGAAATGGAGCCTGGCACCTTACCCAGACTCACTTTTTACTACAGTGATAATTTTCAGTACTTAAAATGGTTTTTTTTCTTGGTTTTCATGATTCATGAATTTCTGATTTGTCTGTTACCTTATGATCAGCATACTTCTGCATCTTCCTCTTCCCTTTCTTGATCTTGAAGTGCTTCTTTTCTTCAGTGGTGTGTCCTAACCCACACCCCCTCCACTCCCACTTCTTTCCATTTTACACTTTTTGCATGATTTCAATCCATCTATAGTTTCTGATAGAATGTATGCTGAAGGCTTGAATAAATATGTTCAAAAAGTAGTTGAGTAAGTCTGGAGCTCATGACTTATCTGTGTTGAAGATATTTATTTCAATGCCTTATGTGCATTTCAAACTTAACTATATGCATCACTGAATTAATTATTCACATCCTTAGCTTATTTTTCTATGGCCATGTTTAGTTTGATCTTTCTTGTTCTCTCTTTTTCTCTTTCTTCATTTCACTCTATTGATTTTCAGGGTGCTCTTTGTGTATTAGGGACCAAGCCGATAGTCAGTACCTAACAGTGCAGCATGCAATAATGACCTTTTTACCTGGTATTCCTATATCACTTGTCTAAGTCAGAAATATGGGTGCCAAATTTTGATGCCCGTCTCCTTAAATCTAACAGCAAGTCGGTTGCAAATTTCTATCCATCCTATTTTACCCCCTAATTCCTTTACAAGATTCTTTACTATATACACATTATAAACCTTCCCTTCAAGCCACTGTAATTTCTCCCTGCCATTGTTACAGTGTCCCAATGACCTCTCTGTTGCCAGCTGTGCCTGCCCCTCCCCATCCCACGTGTTCTATACATTATATCAAAAGTGATCTTTTAAATGTAATATTATTATCACCAGATCTTTAAATGTTTTCAGTGAATCTCTATTTCTCAGATGATAAGTTTCAAATATTTTAATGTCAAACAGGTAAGGAAATCATCCGTCCCTTATTTATGCAGAAAAAAAAATCCAAGTCCAGTTTGACATGTTGAGCTGAAAGTACCTTTGAGGTACACAAAAGTAGACACTGAGTAGTAAGTCTCTGAGTACCAGAGTCTGTAGCCCAAGAGGGTAAATGAACTGAAGATGTCAATCTGGGAATGTTCAGTGTATGACCATGAATGACATGAGTCTGGATATGATCATGTGGGGAGGTGTTTTGCAGTGAGACGTGGAACAGGGCCTAAACCTGAGACTTGAAGAAATATAACACTGAATGTTTCAATAGAGAAGGAGTGGCCAGAGTGGGAGGAGGAAAGAATATATGGTATTATAAAAACAGGTGAAAGAACAAATTCAAGAATAGCCATCATTACCCTTAACAGTCAAATAAGAATACAGATCAATGTGCACTGGATGTAATAGCTTGAAAATCCTTAATGACCTTAGCAAGAGCCACTTCAGTGATTTGATAGAATGGATATGATGATAAGGGGTAAATATTTGGTAAATAATTCAACATACATTGGCCATGAAGGGAAAAGAGGGATTTTGTTTACCTATTTTTTTAAAGATGGCATAATTTTGATTCTACTTTGAAGACACATGTACATGTATGTTTATTGCAGCACTATTGACAATAGCGAAGACATGGAACCAACCCAAATGCCCATCAGTGATAGACTGCATAAAGAAAATGTGGTGCATATATACCATGAAATGCCATGCAGCCATAAAAAGAAATGAGATCATGTCCTTTGCAGGGACATGGATGGAGCTGGAAGACATTATCCTCAGCAAACTAACAAACACAGGAACAGAAAACCAAACACTGCATGTTCTCACTTATAAGTGGGAGTTGAACAATGAGAACACATGGACACAGGGAGGGGATCAACACGTACTGGGGCTTGTTGGGGGATGTGAGGGCAAGGGGAGGGAGAGCATTAGGACAAATACCTAATGCATGCGGGCCATAAAACCTTGATGACAGGTTGATAAGTGTAGGAAATCACCATGGCACATGTATACCTATGTGACAAAGCTGCACATTCTGCACATGTATCCTGGAACTTAAAACAAAATAAAAAGATGGCAGAATTTTGAATATGTTGGCATATTTAAGTTCTTTGATGTTCAGTTATTTTTAGAGATAAAAACATAGTTAACGATGTCTAACTCACCAAGTGGTTCAAGATGAGAAATAACCTAGAATATTATCTGACACATCTAATACATATTGGACCATCAGTATGTATAAAATGTGAGTCTCCCTTCTGTCCCTTTTCTTCTCCTCCCCTTTTCCTTGCCCCACCTCCACTAAGTCGGCCATCCTTCATAATAGTAAAACCATTGTGCTTAGTTACAATGGAAATGCGTTTTTGTCTGTCTTATTAATCCGTGATCTCTTGAGTGTCTCCCTTATATTTGTTTCCTTAATTGCTAGGCATATTCTAATATAAATGTATAATCTCAGCTCATTAAATGGAATTGCATTTTCAGCTCTACAATTTGGATACCAAATCTGTTGACTCCTTTTCAAAATATGTTGACTTGACTTTGTTCTTTCCAGGTTGGCAATGGTTACCAAAGCAACAGGTTACATTTATAATGGGAAGCCAAATGAAAACAAATAATATGAACAGCAGCATGTCTACCTTTGTATTGTAATAAAATAGCAGTTGATTTCTGCATAAAGAACTTTTGTTTGGAGCAGGTAATGACAAGTTTAGTCACAGCTTTATTCCTAATTAGTATTTTGGAGAGAGCACAAGAGGCGATGTGAATTCCTGTCTAAAATTTAAAAGCACTATCTGAACCACTGATCTAGATAAATAATCCATACAAGACTTTAGAGTTTGAATTTGATTGTTTTGCAGTTGTTTTATTATATTAAGCATGATTTTCAAAATGTTTTTCTTCCTTCATGGTGACTTTGTGTCTGTCAGCTGAGGGGAAACTTGGATAGAGTGTCTAGTAATCAAAGGAATAGAAGATGAATAAGTGTAGAGTCTTTTTGGTTTTTTTTTTTTTCAGGACGATTAACTCAATGGCATCTACCTGGAATACAGATGCACTTTGCTGTTTTAATTTTGATAATGCTGTAAGCTGGTCTCCGATAATTACCTTCTATAATTGGAACAAATTTATAATTTATGCTAATTCATTCTTAGTCACCCAATATATGGAATCCGAGCTCATCCATATGTGTCCCTGCATTTCCTTTGGAGATCATTACATTATTAGCCTTTTACTCACTGACAGAAATATTTTTATTCTTTGTAGACTTGATTTTTCCAGTGGTACATGTCCATGTATGTATGATACGTGTCTGTGTATCATTAATTGTATGTAACTCAGGCATCAGCTTTTAACACCCATTTATGTATGAACATTTGGAATCTTTAATGGTTTTGTAAGATGTTTTCTCAGCACTTGAAGATATATTACATGGTAACAGGAACAAGAAATGAAAACATAATTAATATTCTCACATCACCACTTTAAAACATTATTTACATACCTCAGATAATGGAGGGAGGGGGTAAATGTGAATACAGAAGCAGTTTTCATTGCCTTTAAAAGCCAGCTCCTTATAATCTATCTTAGAGAGGTCTGCCCAGCCAAAAATAATCCTTTAAGATGAAAGGGCACATCACACTATGTTTTAGAGCACTCTGGATATCAAGCTTTGGCAGCAGCTTCTAGGTGATGCTTCACTAGAGATTCAAAAGCAGATTGTTTCCCTCTTTGCAGATGGGAAAAAGCAAAAGTAGAAGTAACAAAGAGCAAGATCTGTCCCACTATGGAAAACACAGCTGAAAAGCAAATGGCAGCATGTAACCTCCCTTACAAGCTGTCTTTTGATTACATCTCTCTCCCCATTCTTATATTTATGTTTCTTCTGTTTAATGTTCTTTTCCTCTGATCATCATTCTGCAAACTCTTTACATTAAACATGTTTCATTCTTCACTCATGACAGTGTTACAGTTTCAGTAAACAGTGGATGAGGATGTTCGCTTTCCCAGAGACCATTTACTTGTCATAATGAATTTAAAAAAAAAATAGTAGGAGACTGCACCTGACTTTCACAACTGAACCGGGGAAAGTAAAGGACAACACTATCTGACAAGAGA
Organism: Pan troglodytes; assembly: GCF_028858775.2. Taxonomy (NCBI): domain Eukaryota; kingdom Metazoa; phylum Chordata; class Mammalia; order Primates; family Hominidae; genus Pan; species Pan troglodytes. Next base: position 44,066,080 of record NC_072405.2, read on the forward strand.
CACACAATGTCAGAACATAAAATTCTGTGATCAGTATTCAGGCTTCTGCAGAGGGACGGATGTCTGTCATTTCATTCAGCATCAGTGAGTGTGATTCTGTCTGTGATCATGAGGTTTTCTATCATTTGCTTGGTTCTGCTGCAATGGCTTCACAATTAAGCTGAATTTCTGCTTCCTTTTGTGATGCATAATCAGATAAGTGGAGCTAAATTGAAGGAACTGCAGTGTAGGTGGCTTTAAAATCAATCTGTAGAGCCTGGAAAGAAAAGCAAGACAAAAGGGGAAACATGATAGTACTGTTATAAATAACTTGAAAGAAATATTATCAAGGAGAGAGGAGAGGACAGGTGACATCTAATCTGAAAGTGGTGAAGCAAGTAATGGCCTGAACTAACATTAGGCAAGAATATGCCCCATTGTGAGCAGAGAAGCATCACTGTGTAATGGTTCAGTCCCATTGGAGACTTATTAGACAATGCCAAGTCAAATTAGGCAAATATTAAAGAGCAGCCTTTCACATAGTCAGTAAGATGCCTAAGAAAATGGCTAATGCCTTGTGGTAGAAAAAAATATATATTTGAGGGCTACTAATTCTAGTTCTACCATTTCCCAAGCATATAGCCTTAGGCAAATCATATAATCGGTAAAATGGGAAGAATAAGATTTTCTTTGCCTATCTTGGGGTTGCCGTGGGGATCAAATAAGATAGTGTATTGAATGACAATATGTTCACTTGTGAGTGTAAAGACAATGGCCGACAGCACAGTGGTTTTCTTTGCCTTTTCCTCATGAGCACAAGATGGCTGCCATATTGTTAGAATCACATTGGTGTCCAATACAGTCACAAGAACAGGAATACCAGTCCCTTTTCTCAGAAAAGCAAATGCTTTCCTATAAGTTCTTCAGTTGACGTAGATCCAGTCAGTCTTCTTAAACATTTTAGGACATTAGGATATATCGCCACAGCAGGACTTCATGGGTACATGCTACACCCATTTCTACACAGTGCCAAAAGCAAAATGAGACCCCAGATAATGTTCAGGGGGCTAGCTTGACTTGGCATGACCTATCCGTGGACAGATACTAAGCTTGAGTAAGTTTTTGATGTCAAAATAATTCAGGTCACAGTCTGAACATTTGACAGTAATGATAGAACTGGAGTGTGTGCATTCAACTGAGAGCTGTCCTTTAAATCACCCACCTGGGAGACAATACCCTTACTCTAACAATGTTGCCATTCCCAAGAAAATTGTTTGCAGTTCTTCCTTAGGAGTGATCATAAAAACCTAAAATACATTTTCAAAATTTTCTTTAATGGTGACAAGTTTCTGTATTTCAATTTAATTTTGCAAAGAGCCAACAGTCGTTCCAACCAAATCTAGCAAATGATAGGATAACTGAGTTTAGTGGATAAAAGCAAGACTTAAATTTGGAATCAAATTATGTCTATATATGTTTATGTGTATATATGTGTGTGAGTGTGTTTGTGTATGTGTGTGTATATATGGTTTAGGCAAGGTACTTAACATCTGTGTTTCTTTGTCTATAAAATGGGGGTGATAAAAATGGTATTTACCTCCTAGAGATGCTTTAAGGATTAAATTAACTAACACATGTATAGTGCCTAAAAGAGTATTTGGCACATGGTAAGTGTTCATGAAATGCTAGATATCATTATTAGGCTGGGAAATAATCCATTTGATCAAAACTCACACTATAACCTAAAGCGAATGAGAAATGTATTGGTTAGACCAGAGTCCTGGCATGTGCGAGTCTAAAGGCTTCCTCGTGCTTCCGGGAATCCCATCTTCACCTCTGCCTGGTGCAGGCTGTCCCTGCCTCGTGTCCTTGGGTGCTGTCTCAGTTCAGCTGCTCAGCAGCTGGAATGCAGACCTCATCCTTCTCCCCGTTTTCTCACAAAAGCACAATCAATCAATCAGTCTTGCTTTTTGTAAGATGCTAACTTCAAAAAGCTTTCAGTTTATGCAGGGAGTGATCATGTTGTGAACTTCCGTGGCCTTCCAGCTTTTCCCTGGCTCTACCACTTATACATCTCTAATAGACCTGTCTCTCTACCCTGTCCCACTAGATATGGTTGTCTTCCCAAGACGTTTTTTACTATAGTGTGAAAAAAATATTTATTACTCTAATATAATTCATAAATCTTAAGTGAATATGTGAAATTCAGTATGAAAAATGTGTAGCCATTATGAAATATTAGTGGCTCCCAGAATATATTGAAGAACAGCTCTCTCAGCATTCTTACTCTTTTAGGTCATTTCTATGCTCAGCTCTGGGAACTAAAGCAAAGAATAATGGACCCCTCCCTTACCTCTATCCGTAAAATACAGTTTGAAATGTTCTCATATGTGTGCATGTATGTATATTGCACCAACCTCTAAATCTGAATGGACAGCAATTTGGGCTAGCACATTTATTCACCAGGTGCCATTGAACATCCTTCGATGGGAGATACTTGAGATATTGTTCATGTTCTTAAGAAGCTTGCCGACAAGTAGAGCAGAAAGAAAATGATCACAGGCAGTGAGATGAATTGAGACACTTTAGAAGTCATAAAGCTGAGGTTGCATCTATAATATGTATGAACAACTCCATTTGATACTGAGTCTACCAAATCCCAAGAGAGAGGGCTGGAAATGAAGTGTAGGAGCACATGGTGGATGATATCAATTAATGGGCCTGATTTGCATTTTCCGTGGGATATGAGGGTAGATTTTTGGGTTGGTCCAGTCTAGAATTCAAAGGTCAAGGGGCCTGGGGTCCTGCATATGAGGAAAGCTGGATTTTAAAGCAGCTTTCTCCTCTTTCTAGACTAGTCTTTGGGTTTTGTTTTTTCCATTTCTAAAGGATTAATAACATCACTCTCCTTTTCAGTCTTTTATAGAACATTAAGAACAAGAACAGAAGCATGAAAATTCTCACATATTGTCTGGTGGAAATAAACATTTAGGTGTAAGGTTTATGTATATACATACTAGATGTCTTTAATAAAAGATCAGAGTAAGTGACATATTACGACGCATGCAGACATATTCATATGTTAAGCCAGGTCTCAGGTAAGATAATCTCCCACAACGCATCATTCTATTCCCCTTCCAGTGGAGGCTCCCTCTCCAATCTGATTACATCATGCTGCCTATTGGTGAGAAAACTAGAAGCTCATCAGTTGCATACCTTCTGTCCCCAGCTAACCAGAATGACTGATCAGGAACCTGCTGTCTGGCATGAAATCTAATTGTCTTTGATGTTCTGCTTTTCCAGATTTGTTTATAAACTGGAAAAAAAATCTACAAATTGCAGACCATCTGTACATAACACTATGCTAATGAATGCTGGCGTTCTGAAAATCCATAAGCTCATTACCTCTAAGTAACTAGTTTCTTTGCATGTTCTGAACTGGGATTATCTATCTGAACCAAATAAGTAGAAACCAGATAAAGAATTGTTCATCTGAGGGGTGAATGCCTCCAACAACCTTCAGGAATGTTAGGCCTCTCTGTCAAAAAGATGACCTGTTAGCAGGAGGTCGTGTGCATAAGTGATACAAATGTCTGTTAGCCACAAGATGGTCAATTTATTGATCCCATAATGCTAATTTGAAAATCTGTATTGCTTTTGTTAAGAGCTTAATTAGGGATTTACAGTGTAGGCAATTTATTGTTAAATAATTTCTGAACTCAGCATGCATGCAAACCCTTATCATACCTGCAGAATATTGGATATAGGTTCAAAAGTTATGTGCTTGCCAGTCATTTCCACGAGAAAGCCATGAGAGTGGGCAGTAGCACATATGCACCATAACATTCATGGATGGTTGAGGAAAATGATTTTGTGAAAGGAAATTAAATCCAGTGTAGGGCATTGAGCTCCTCTTTGTGATAACATTCACCAGGGGTCGGAAGTCTGGTGTATTGTGGTTTTGTGGAGGAGGGGGGCAAATCTACATCTCGCTCTTGAATATGTTTTTTTTTTGGTCCTCATAATAAATTTTATAATATATGGGCCATCACATAAGAATCAAAAAATATTACATTGAAATAAACATCTCTGGCTTTTCATGAAACATATAAGATCTGACCACACTGTGCCTGTGTTCTCTCATGGTAATGATAGTCTGACCCTAACTAGTGGCTACACATTTACACAGGTCTTGCGGTCTACGTTTTGCCACGGTCATCACTTTCCTATAATTTCTGATGCTAAAGCTAAATACTCTGTAAATTAAAGACCACCATGACACATGAAAAGCAAAAGAGATTATTAAGCAAAAATGAGTTCATTGTCACTTTTCATTGCACTATCATTTTTTAAAAATACCCATGCCTCTGTCTAAAAAGACAGAAAATGCCACATTTTTTAAGAAAAATGAGTGTGAGCTCATTCCTCTGTGGAAACGCAGAACAGTCCCTTGTCTTTAATATGCAAGCAGTGCATGTGGAGGTCTTGTACCCAGCACCACTTCACTAATTTATGTTACCTCCCTGGCCCCCAGGAACATTGGAGTTTGCAACTGCTGGTGTAGAGAATTTTTTTTCCTATTTTATTTATTAAACTGTTCTACATTAGGAGCACTTAGCTCATCAAAAATGTTTTAAAGTTTCTCTAAGTGACAAAAGCATAAATCCAAGCACAATTTGTCACTTTTATAAGCCCAGAAAATACCAAACTGATTTCCTCATAAAGATCCTGCCATCAGTTAAATGGATAAACTATTAGGTTATGAATAAAAAAACAGTTCCACAGTTAAGTGTCTACTACTATGTTGATTGTTTATAGACATAATTGGATTGAAGGACCCCAGTCATAACACCATAAACATCAAATATACCAGCATATATATATATGCTGATATGCTGGGGTCTGTATATATGTAAAAAGTTATTTGATGCTTGTCATTTCCATGAGAAAGCCATGAGAGTAGGTTTTTATAGGGTGTGTGAGTGTCTGTGTGTGTGTGTGTGTATGTGTGTGTGTATGTATATGTGTGTATATATGTATGTGTATATATATATATACGTGTGTGTGTGTGTCTGTGTGTGTGTGTATAGATAGATACACACACCTAGGAAACCTTATTTACCTTATCAATAGTTTTCAAACTATAATTTTGGAAGTCCTAGAAGCAGACCATAGTATATGTCTATAGTGCCTATGAGTGATTGGGGGTAGACCGTACAGCAGGGCCAGCTCATATGATAGCACAAGTTGTGCACCAAGCATCTTGAGCATACATCATTTACGTTGACAAGGGAGGATGTGAATCATCTCTTCTGGAGTTGTGCAGTGGACCTGGCATGACCAAGTTTATGCATCTTAGGGTCCCTCACATCTGCAGTTCAGATACCTCACTTCTGCATCAGTCATAATACCTTCCCTTTTTTAATCCTCTTTCATTTTGGGTTTCAGATAAGCTTTGAATTGAAGAAACACTCTGCAGCTAAATATGAATTTGAAAATCACTGTGCTACATGATAAATAAAAGAGATTTTTTTAAGCTAAAGTAATTTGTTTTTAGATTATGAAAGATTTTACCTTGAATTTGCCATAATTAACTATCAGAAAAAAAGAATTACCCCAGTTAAGACTTCTATAGACTCTGCATTCTCTTCCAATGTTTACATTAAGCATACATATGTTTATTATTGTTTTTGTTTCATAAATTTATGATAACACTAACCATAATTTTATATATTTACTCTTTCATGTATTATGACCACTTTTTTATGTTTTTACTAGTTGAAACCAGAACATTTAATATCTACACAATACTAAATCAATTGCTGAGTCCCAATTTATTTTTTAAAAGCTTCATTATTTGTCATGTAGCTTTGGCATGCTTTTTCTCTTTCCTCCTTGCATCCTTTCTTTTTTCCTCTTCTTTTTTGTTCTTTTCTCTCTCTTTTTTCTCTTTATTTCTTTCTCTCTTTCTTCTATCAAAAATAGTTTATTGTTGTTAAACTCTCACCCTTAATATTTTCTTTTGGTAAATTCATAAGCCTATAATGACAAGTACAAATGATATAATTATCTTTAAGACTATCAAATAGAACCAGGCACTGTGATTCATGCCAGTAATCCCAGCACTTTAAGAGGCCAAGGTGGATTGCTTGAGCCCAGGAGTTCGAGACCAGCCTGAGAAACATAGTGAAACCCTGTCTCTACAAAAAATAAAAATAAAAATAACCAGGTGTGGTGACATACCTGTAGTCCCAGCTAGTCAGGAGGCTGAGGTGGGAGGATTGCTTGAGCCTGGAAGGTCAAGGCTGTAGTGAGCTATGATCACACTACTGTGTTCCAGCAGTAGTCTTTTGAGACATTGTGTCAAAAAATGGAAGAAAGACTAGCAAACAGAGGTAAGCATTAGGAAGAAAAAGCAGGAAGGGGTGGGGTTTACTATTTTTGAAAGGGTTGTTAGGTAAGGCCTCTGTGAAGAAATAACATTTGACCTGAGATTTAAATGCAAAGTGGGATTGAGCCATGGTACCACCTATGGGAAAGTTATTCAGGGCAGAGGAATCAGTAGGTATGAAGGCTCTGACGTTGAAACTTGCTTTGAACTTTAGAAAGTTCAAAGGGCATGAAGGAGTACAGCATGGCTAAAGTGGAGTGAGCTTGAGGCTCTGAGGTGGCTAACTCACAAAGGGTGCTAGAACCCCCATAAGGATTTTGTTAGCCTAGAGGTTTCATTCTAAGTAAGATTCAAAGCCACTGAATGATCTCAAGCTAGAAAGTGGCGTGGTCTCATCCCTTTGTAGAAAATCAACTGTAGAGGTCAGAATAGAAGCCACAGACAGACCAGTTGGTGAAGAAACCACTGCCAAAGTCCCAGAAAGAAGATTATGGTAGGACAGTGTCTTAGTTTATTTCTTGTTGCTCATAACAAAATACCTGAAACTGGGTAACTTTCAAGGGAAAGAAATTTATTTCTTACCGTTCTGGAGGCTGAGAAATCCAAGGTCGAGGAGCTATGTCTGGTGAGAGCCTTCTTGCTGGTGGGGACTCCCTGCAGAGTCCAGAGGTGGCACAGGACATGGCATCGCATGGCAATGGGGCTGAGCAGGCAAATATTCGAGGTCAGATCTCTCATCTTGTTGTGAAGCCACCAGTTTCCCTTCTATGATAACCCATTTCATTAATCCATTCTTTCATTCATTCATGAGGGGAGAGTCCTCATGATCTGATCTCCTCTGTAAGACCCAGCCTTTCAATCCTGTCACAATGGATGTTAAATGTCAACATGAATTTTGGAGGGGACAAATATTCAATCCATAGCATGGTATCAAACAGTAGGTGAAATGTTCTCTGGTCTGCACTCTCAATAAAAAACAAACAAATCACTAAAATAAAAACTCCATGTGTGTTTGAGAGAGAGATTTTAATCTTGGCTATTTTGGTAGGAAACATATTGCTCCAACTTCTAACTTATTAATTTTAGACTTTATTCTTAGTGCTACATAATATTTATTCAATTGTTTAATTGTCATTTGTTTTGTGGATTTTTTTTTTATTTCATGTACTATGTACTCATCTTTATGCCAGATTTACTGGAATGGGTTTTTATCATCAACTTAAATGAAAGTTGGAGCGTTCATATTATTTTTACTTATACCATTCATATTATTAACCTTATATCTATCAAATTTATGGCAAATATTTTCCTAGTTTGTTGGCCTCGTTCTTTTGCGCATGATTTTATTTTTCTTTAAGTTTTCAATTTGAAGCCAAGTTTCTACTTGACGGTTGTACCTTTAATTTTCCTCTGAGCCAAGATTCCTTTAGGGCAGCTTTTCTTGATTTCCAGGTGCTAGGACTCCTTTAGTTTCAATCTTCAGGAGCACTGCCCACAGGGCTATCTACTTGGTGTGAATAATTTATTTATGGGCCAGACTTTCTCTACTTCCTGACGAACTGTTTGAGGAGAAGCATGAAAGAAGAGGACAGCTGAGCGGGGAACATAGGAGAAGTGCTTGCTAGATGCTACAAATAGCAAGTGTAAGAAATTAATCAGAAAGCAGGCAATTTACCCCTGAATTTCTGACCTAGGAGGAGAGTGGAGGTGGAGCAAAAAAGTTCCCAGACCTGCTTTCAGCTGACCAATTTCTTCCTTGCAGTGATATAGGAGTGATGGGAATTTAAAAGACCTAATTCTATTGACTTTACAGTAAATGTTACACCTTAACATTAACTGTAGAGGCAAGAATAGAAGCCACAGACAGACCAGTTAGTTAAGAAGCCACTGCAAAAATCCCAGAAAGATCATGGCAGGGCAGGGTCTTAGTCCATTTCTTGTTGCTCATAACAAAATACCCAAGACTGGGTAATTTTCAAGGGAGAGGAATTTATTTATTATAGTCATTGTCTTGAGACAATGTGACTCTCAACTCTTATATTTTGGTGAGAATGTGGATTTACTTATATTTCTATTTTACCCATTCATTGTAAGATCCAGTGAAAGAAGAGATCATCTTGGTTTTGTTCACCTGGTTTTACCCAGCTCTCAGTACAATCTCTGATACTCAACAGATGTTTAGGTATTTGTCAAATGAACAAATGGATGGCTCTGAAATATGCAATGGTAGTAGTGAACGGAAGACATTGTGTCACAGGCTGGTAGTCAGATGTATTATAAAATTGGTTCCATTGCCCTACTTTGTTAAACAGAGCAGCGCTTTTTGGCTCTGATCATTGTTAGTACCTACACTTCCAGGCTGGTGCCATCAGGAACCCCGGGATTTGGTAGTGAGATTTGCATTTTTACTTCATTGTTTGGTACCACTTGGCTCTGACAGCTTTACTTTACATTTTACTGTAGTTCTCAGATCTCTTCCTTGTGCTAGTTGGTATCATTTTCTTTCAAATTAACCTCTTCTAAAGTAAGTTTTGGATGGTGATGATTTGGGATATTTAAGCTCTCATTCATGGGGTGGTACTTGGGGTAAGTATGGAAGGATCCTAATATGTTTTCCCCTGGTAAATAAATCCCTTTTCAAAAAGACAAACAAATCATTATTAAACCAAATAATTATAGAAGAGACGACACTTTTTTTGCGGGGGGGGGGGGGGACGGAGTCTCGCTCTGTCGCCCAGGCTGGAGTGCAGTGGCGCGATCTCAGCTCACTGCAACCTCTGCCTCCCTGGTTCAAGCGATTCTCCTGCCTCAGCCTCCTGAGTATCTGGGATTACAGGCACGTGCCACCACACCCGACTAATTTTGGTAATTTTAGTAGAGACAGGGTTTCACCATGTTGGTCAGGCTGGTTTCCAATTCCTGACCTCGTGATCTGCCCGCCTCGGCCTCTCAACGTGCTGGGATTACAGGCGTGAGCCACCGCACCTGGCCCAGATGACACGTTTTATTGGTGATAAATTAGAATTCTTTAGACTTAAGCAATGAAATGAAGTATCTTATTCTAAAACCAGCTTTCAGTGAGCTGTGCTTGTGGTGAGCAGAGTATGATGAAATGCCCCTGATGTGTATGCTCCTGTGTGACTTCTCTTTGATGTCATCATGGCCATTGCTTTCTGTGATAAATTTCAGTTTTTATGTGTCCGTTAAATTACTGTGTTTTACCTATGCTGATAACTAGAGCTGAATGGTTGTTGTCAAACAAGAGATGTGTCTAGTGCTACCAAGAGGCACTAGAGAGTAGAGATGTTGCTTAGACATGGAAGCAGAGAGTGAATAAGGAAATAACACAGATCAGAAGAAACTGGCATGTGATGAAATAGAGGTGCTCAGGGTGGTGTATCTCCTCTTGAAGTCAATTGAGGATCCAGGGAGCAGAGGGCTTCCATCTGCGTCTTCCTTTTGTGTTCAAGGAAAGAGAAGTTTGGACCAAGGATAGGACCAAGATAAAACTGGGAAGAAGAAAATAGGTTCTTCAGCATCTAGGAGAAAACACATCCGAAATGCGAGTACCCTGTGCTCAGAGGATGGGGAAGGTGGGCTTCTCCAGAAGAAGGGCTGGGCCTCAACTGTGTCAGCTACCTAACCCAAGGCCTAAATGTCTCTTCGATCACTGGAGGAGTAACGTAAATGATCACCAAAGAAACTTATCTCAAAATCTACAGAACACTGAGCTTTAAATTTAATTTATCTGCTTATGATTGCATAAATCTGTATTACTTTAGCCTTGGTACAATCTCAAACCTTTATCAAAACTTGTTTAAATTCAGGCATCTTGACTTAAAACCTTGTCTAATAATATAATATCTTCTCACACAAAATACAAGTTCTACATTTATATGTTAATTTTCTGAGCTCCACTTTGGACCAATTATTGAAATATCATCATCATCATGAACGTTGTAATGAAATGAAATGGCCTAATTGCAGTCACCTCTTTTCTCTCCTCCACTGCATTTTTAGAAAATGGGTCAAAGTCGATGTAGGATATTTGTGTTCTTTTCCTGCTCCCAACTTATTAGCTTGAGTATCCATTTCCTGAATATAACCAAATTTACCAAATAAAAGGGACAGGATATGGAATAAAGAAACCAATCATTGCTGTTGCTCTATATTTTAGATACATCTCTCTCCCACACCCGAATCTGCTCACTTTTCAATTCCAGAAAAGAGTTCTGATTTTTTTAGTGACTTGTAAACATTCCTTTCTTCCTGTAGGTGGAATGGCTGAAAAATGAAGAGCCCATTGACTCTGAACAAGACGAGAACATTGACACCAGGGCTGACCATAACCTGATCATCAGGCAGGCACGGCTCTCGGACTCAGGAAATTACACCTGCATGGCAGCCAACATCGTGGCTAAGAGGAGAAGCCTGTCGGCCACTGTTGTGGTCTACGGTAAGACCATTCCAAAGGCCAGGAATGGATAGGGAGGGCAGAAAGAGGTAGAGGGATGTGTGTTTTATTAAAACTTTCAATGTCGAGAGCTGCAAAGACCTTGGGGTTCATTCACAGCAGTGCTCTATCCTGCCTCCCTCGTCTGGCAGGCAAAAAACATCACTATTTCTATTAATGTGTTTGCTGTTCCTTCCAATATTGCACTTCCATGTGATAGTCAGTGACATTTCCAATCTCTCTTTTAAAAATAATAAAAAGCTGTTTATTTTCTTCCATTATGTTTATATTTGAAAAGAATTGAGATGGGCAACTTCTGCTTCCCACGCCTCTCAAACCCAACGCTCACCCCAGTTTTTCCTAGACCTGCTGTCAGGTAGTCTCTCCCCTGGTATGTGAAATCCTCCAAAAACAAACAATACTATTTGCTGAATATCTCAGGTATTGTATAAAAGAAGTTCCCAGCTATTTAAGTAAAGGCATTCCCTTCCACAATAGAAGAGCCCTGGGATTTATTTTTGAAGCACTTAAAGTCATAGAAATTCAAATGCTGATATTTTCTTCTGATACTCTGGATTTTCAAGTGCTTTAGAGATTTATTGATGAGTTCTTTCTATTTCTTATAATTTCCTTGCAAGGCAAATTCTGTGTCCCTCCTATTTCAGATGAATAGGCTGAGGACTGGATGAGATGACCCCCCCACTGTTGTCTCATGATGGAGCAGCCAGTGGGGGCTGCACAGTCTCTCGGTCCCCGGATGCCTGACTCACAGCACCTGGCACAGTGGCTTGCACATAGTAGGCAATCAGTAAAAACCTCTCTCCTTTTTTTCTCCCCTCCCCATTTTTCTCTCTCAGTGAATGGAGGCTGGTCTTCCTGGACAGAGTGGTCAGCCTGCAATGTTCGCTGTGGTAGAGGATGGCAGAAACGTTCCCGGACCTGCACCAACCCAGCTCCTCTCAATGGTGGGGCCTTTTGTGAGGGAATGTCAGTGCAGAAAATAACCTGCACTTCTCTTTGTCCTGGTGAGATATATGCAGATTCCCTTTTCCCTTCTGATCCACCAACACTATTAAGCTGGTGTGAAACAATCAATGTTACCTTCTTTTCCAAAGTTACCCTCTCCCAAGTTCTTAGAATAGAACATTTATCCAAGGTGCTAATGTAGAGCTCATTGTCATGGCAGCAACATGGGTGAAATACCACGGTGCAATGTTTTGGGGCATATTTTTTAATACTCAGATGACACTGAACATTCATCGTCAATAAGCCAATTGCTATGAAGTCTTGTTATACTGCCAGCATTTGGTTGGGCTAAGCCATCCCCTTCTCTCCTTGGGTTCTCCCATCTTGTGGCCTTTATTTGTATAATAGTTAGCAGGGATTAGATAAGTTGTCTTAAAGCACAAAAGAACGGGTACCAAATGTTTGACTCTTTATCATTAGTTATCAATCAAATAACTTTATCAGTTCTAGCTTTGTATTTATTTATAAGACAATTGATAGAGACTGTATACTGTCACAGCAGTCTATATTTTACATTTGGTCTATGCTTGCCTTTCTTTCTGTAAAAAGAGATACTTCATTTACCAAGTATGGCTTTCATAAATTCCTTTGTCTCTTACTGGCTGTAACCCAATTTATACAACGATAAATAGATGAGATGGAAGATGACTTTCTTCATGAAATGCATATCCTCCCACTGAGAAATAAATTGACCCTGGGTCTCACATGCACTACAGAACATTAACTCCAAGGACACTGGACTAGAGTCTCATGTCTTTATAATAAAATTGCAAATTTAGTTGCAATCGAAGTTAAGGTGGGGCTCTTCCTAGCAGCATATTCTTGGAGTTTCATTTTGGACATATGTTCAATAAGCATTTATTGAGTGCTTACTATGTGCCAGGTACTGTGCAGGATGCTTTTACATACATAATGTTGTTTACTCCTGTGTTGTGAGTTTTATTATCCCCAGTTGGCAGACATGGTAAAGTGAGGCTAAGTAACTCGCCCAGGGTTGCTCAGCGGATAAGTTGGCAGATCCAAGACAAGGACTCAGACATTTTGCTTCAAGTTCAGTATTTTTTTTATAGTACCCTATTCTTGACTAATTGCTTTAGATTTAAAATTGCAGTATCTTAAATAACCCACATCAGCATGGTTGAACTATTCCTAGGAGGTAAAGGGCAATTGCCTCAGACATCTGCCATGATCTCTAGGGTTGCTTTTTAGTGGAATTAAATTCAGTTTGTTCATTTCTACATACAGCAGCAGTCCATGACCCAAGAAATTCTATTTATATAAGTCCTGGTGTCTTGGGGTTTGACTGACCTGTTTTAGTTTAATACTATCAATATATTTGGGTTTAACTTTATATTGTTTAGGGGCTTCTAGGGCTTCAAGATAGTTCATTATACTCTGTTCTAAACTGTCAACCACTAAGAAAGTGGCTGATTGTCAGTGGTTACTGCACACAGTTTATCTGTCCACCTAAGATGCACTTGGGCATGAAAGACTGGGAAAGAATGGGTCATGACAAATTTTTAGCTGACCCAGTGGTGCTGGAAATATGAATGCTTGCCTCAATTTGGTAATTGGTCTCATCCTGAAATAGCAAGAGTATTATACCACTGCTTTTGTAAGCCTGTCTCTTCAGGAAAGAAACCATGGAGAGAAGATAAGTGGATATGTTCTTTTGTTTCTGTTTGGTGGTTATTTCCTTAAAATCCAGCTCTAGAACAGCAGCAGTCCTGGGGTGAGTCTCCTGACCGCTACTTGATTCATTCTAACAATGGTTTCTTTTGTTTCCCTTTGAAGTGGATGGGAGCTGGGAAGTGTGGAGTGAATGGTCCGTCTGCAGTCCAGAGTGTGAACATTTGCGGATCCGGGAGTGCACAGCACCACCCCCGAGAAATGGGGGCAAATTCTGTGAAGGTCTAAGCCAGGAATCTGAAAACTGCACAGATGGTCTTTGCATCCTAGGTAACACTTTTGCTTTAACATCTTCAGTGTTTGTTCATAATACCATTTATGCATCTCAAGAAAGTAAGCTACAGCCATTAATGTGGTTAAATAAGTTAGCAGAAAGCCAAGTTGCTAAGGGCAAAAATAAATTAGGTAAAAAGTGCAGAAAAGCAGACAAATGCATTTTTAATAGAGATGGTATAAATGCATATATTGTATCACTGTGCATTCTGTTGATGTGTATACTTACTAATTTGATAACATTTTAAGAGTAAGAAAAAATAGTTAAGAAAATACTTCAGACTTTTAGAAGCTACCATTTTTAATTTTGGTGAAATTCTGATACTGATCACTCTGTGGTTATATTTCCCCCCAGGAATTTTGCAAACACAGTAAAGCATTTAATACATCTTTAGAGACCATGGGTTCTGTGGCAAGGAACATGTCTTATTACTGTTACCTTAAAAATAGGCCGGGCGCGGTGGCTCACGCCTGTAATCCCAGCACTTTGGGAGGCCAAGGCAGGCGGATCGCAAGGTCAGGAGATCGAGACCATCCTGGCTAACAAGGTGAAACCCTGTCTCTACGAAAAATACAAAAATTAGCCAGGCGTGGTGGTGGGCGCCTGTAGTCCCAGCTACTCAGGAGGCTGAGGCAGGAGAATGCCGTGAACCCAGGAGGCAGAGCTTGCAGTGAGCCAAGATTGTGCCACTGCACTCCAGCCTGGGCAACAGAGTGAGACTCCGTCTCAAAAAAAAAAAAAAAAAAAGTTATGGGGAAAGGAGAGTGATACCTGAGGAAGTGGGTGGCTTTGTATCACAGTGGTCTGGCAGAGTAGCAAGTAGAATGTTTGTTTCAAAATTCCCAAGTCTTGGCTTTATTCCTGAGATTACATTATTACCATCACCAAGGGACTGCCTGCCTGGGTTAGAAGGCATGGGAGGGTCAACGAGAGTCAAAGAGAAATAGGTTTTAATTTGGTGCTCTTCCTTATTTACTTTGTGTTCTTTGGGCAAGTTGCTTAACCTCTTATCTTCTCTGACTATAGTTACCAAATATGATACCCACTTTTTAGTATTGTCAAGGCTAAATGATAAAAGAACATATTTGAATGTTGTATGGCACAGAGTAGGTGCACACTTGATATGGATCTCTTCTCCACTCACCCACTTAGATGAGTCAAGGTGTATTGATTTTGCTGGGGTCTTTAAAAAACACGAGGTCAGGTGATCGAGACCATCCTGGCTAAAACGGTGAAACCCCATCTCTACTAAAAATACAAAAAAAATTAGCTGGGCGTGGTGGCAGGCACCTGTAGTCCCAGCTACTCGGGAGGTTGAAGCAAGAGAATGGCGTGAACCCAGGAGGCGGAGCTTGCAGTGAGCCGAAATAGCACCACTGCACTCCAGCCTGGGTGACAGAGCGAGACTCCGCCTCAAAAACAAAAAAAACAAAACAAAAAAACAAAACACACACACACACACACACAAGACTGAGCACTTACTTCTCTAGAACTGGTCGCCTTCTCGGAAATTTCTCTGGGAAATATCCAGCAAAAAAAAAAAAAAAGATACCATAGCTTACAAGTTTGTGATTTTCTCAGGGAGATGCGTCACATTTTCTTTGGGAAGATGACAGTATGTAGGAAATATCTAAGTTGGGTTTATTCTTCTGCTTCAGTATGACTGAATACCCTTGAAGGCAGGCACCTGCTACCTGTTGTATTTTCAGACTAATTCTGTATGGTTCATACATTGGTTAAAATGATTAGTACATTGAAATGAGCACTTCCTGATAGCCTATAGTGCCTTTATTTGCTAGTACAAGCACTGATTACCCTGCATGCATCAGATACAATGCAGGGAGCTGTAATGGAAGACCACCTACCCACCAGTTGTAGTTTGGGTATGCTCTCCAATAAATGCACACCAACCATCTGCTGCCTTCAGAAAGCTTTCCCCCTTCCTAAATGTAAGGAATCTCAACACAAGCTCAATAGAAGGATATTTAAAGAAATGTGCTTCTCACCTCTCTTGAATACCACCAGATTTTTCTAATACACACATTTGAGGTGTGACTGTTTTCATTTCCACTACAGGAAAATACAAGGAGAACACTTAGAAAACTACACATGGCCAGTGTCCATAGGACGAGTTCATTTAATAAGCCAATAAATTGTTTAAAGCAACTACCTGAACTACGACCATGAGTGGCTTCAAGGAAAGAACTAAGCTTTTTGAATTTTACAAGTACATATACATCTGGTCAATTTTATGTGTCAACCTGACTGAGCCATGGGATGTCCAGATATTTGGCCATGATTATAAATTAGTACAGTTGGGCAGTGAATTTTATGTCTTCTAAAGAACCATGACAATATAACTATTTGGCTACTGGTTGAAATTTTTATAGTCATAGTAATAACCTTCACTAACAACCACAGGTTGTACTTGCACTTGGGGAAAATCAATGGATATCAGGCTTCAATCTTAATTGACTAAGACTTAATCTGAGAATTACTGATTGGAGACAGATAATGGTTATCTCTTAATGTAAGAAAGAATTGTTATCCAACACACAAATATTATTTTTTTGCATTTGCATTGTAATAGTTTGTCATTTACCAACTGAATAAGAGTTCTGTTTAAGGCTGAAAGAACTTAATCAGCACTGAGAGTGTACTGGCAAGCCTCGATCCTAACTCTGATATCTGAGATGCTGTATTAGTCAGGGTTCTCCAGAGAAACAGAACCAATAGGATATGCACACACATAGAGGAAGAGTGCAATGGAGAGATATTTAAAGATATTTATTATGAAAATTGGCTCATGTGATTCTGAAGCCCGGCAAGTCCAAAATCTGCAAAGCCAATGTCCCAGTTCAAGCCCAAAAGTTGGTAGGCTGCTATGGAACCAGGAACATCTGATGGCCCAGTTGGAAGGCTGTCAGGCAGGAAGAGCCAGTGTTCTAGTGGGAAGGCTGTCAGGAAGGAGCATTCTCTCTTACTCAGGGGAGGGTCAATCTTTTGTTCTATTTAGGTCTTCAACTGATTGGATGAGGCCCACCCACATTATGGAGGGCTGTCTGCTTTTTTTTTCAGTCTGTGAATTTAAATGTTAATCTCATCCAAAAACACCCTCACAGAACTATCTAGAATAATATATGACTTGATATCTGGGCACCCCATGGCCCAGTCAAGTTGGCACATAAAATTAACCATCATGGATGCATATGTGCTTTTGTGAAATTAAAACAGCTCAATCCATTCCTATAGTGGAAACAACATAGCGAGGAAGATAGGCTTGGAATGTGTAAAAAGATCTCTGTTAAATACCCCCATGAGTTGAAAATGCTACATAAGCCTTTTCTTTCTATTCAATCTATTAATTTCTTCCATTTCCTTTTTCACTTCAGCATGTTTTTTCTAGCCTTCATTGTATGCATATTAGTATATTTGTCAAATATTATCAGAGGCTTTTGATGGCTATAGTGATGAAGAGTTTTGAAGGAGAAAGGGTGAAGTCTATGAGATTATTGATGTAATTGAGATATATTTGCATATCAGTGGGAAACGGGTGTGTTTGTAAAAGCCCAACTCCAGGATGTATTCTGTCCTTTTAGATAGAAAGTGACTACCTATATCAACAAAAATGAGTAACACCAGACATGGTGGCTCATACCTGTAATCCCAACACTTTGGGAGGCCAGGGCAGGAGGATCACTTGAGTCCAAGAGTTCAAGACCAGCCTGGGCAACATAGCAAGACCCTGTCTCTACAAAAAATAAAAATTAAAAAAATATAAGCCAGACATGGTGGCTTATGCCTGTAGTCCCAGCTGCTCTGGAAGCTGAGGTGTGAGGATGAAGCTGCAGTGAGCCATGATCGTGCTATTGCAGCCCAGCTGAGGCAACAGAGTGAGATCCTGTCTCAAAGAATAAATAAATAAAGATAACACTTCACTATCTCTTCAGGAAGCAATGGACAGTAATCCAATTAAATGATGCCAGCATCACTCTGAGGTTCTCACTGGTACTCCGTCGGAGTGCTCTTGGTGAAAATAGCTGTGCTCTGAGGATAGAGCTCCAATGAAGGCTGGCTTTGATTAAAATAGCATTTGGCAACAGCTTTATGGAGCAGGAGCTTTGTTGAAGAATCTAGGTCATATTACAATTTGGGAATTTTCTTCATCCTAATTTTCTTCCTTGACACTCAACATGACCCTAAAGCAATTCCTCAATTTCCACCTTCTCGTGGAGGATTCACAATGGCATTTCTTGGCTCTTAGATGACCTACATGTCTTTGATTTTATTTAACCTTCAACAAAACAATTGGTTTTTCTTTGTAGTCTCTGAGGGTTGCATTTCTCCTAGAGATGAAGCTGCCAGCTCTGAATGATCACTTTAATATTTGGGTGTTATTGTTGCTTGGTCAGTTGTGACTAGAACACAGAACCTTAATGTTACACTGTCACAGATGGCCACACCTAGATGCTCTCAACAAGAAAATAAATACGGCTGGCACAGTGGCTTATGCCTGTTATCCTAGCAGTTGGGGGACCCAGGAGGGAGGATCACTTGAGGCTAGGAGTTCAAGACTATCCTGGGCAACATAGCAAGACCCCGGTCTCTACAAAAGAAAAATGAAAAACTAGCCAAGTGTGGTGGTGCATGCCTGTAGTCCCAGCTATTTGGGAGGCTGAGGCAGAAGGATCACTTGAGCCCAGGAGATCGAGGCTGCAGTGAGCTATGATTGCTCCACTGCACTCCATCCTGGCTGACAAAGGGAGACCCTGTCACTTAAAAATCAAAAAGTAGGTAAATGCCCCAAGACTGGTAAGAAGCAGATTAGGAATTTTGGGGCAATAACAGTGAATCCACGAATCTAAATTACAAGCATAAACATGCAGTGCCTTTATACTAGAGTATTGCTTTTCCAGAGGAAAAAGGTAATGATGTGGTATGACTGTCAAGAAACAAGAACTTGTTGATCCATGTTTTCTGAGCTTGAACACCAGAATCAGGTAGTTTCCTGACCATTGGACTTTCTCCTTGCTGTACATAGCTGCATTTGTGCTCTCAGATCACAGCCAGAAGGAAATAAGCTGCACATGCCTCATTGACAGGAAGAGAAAGGTGAAAATAGCAGGGTGTTTAATTTGATCCTGAGGAATAGGAGAAGCCAGCTCCCTCTCTCTTTACCCCAGCAGATATAAAACTAAGGGCATTGGCTTGAGAAGATTAAATGGGTATGATTCAGAAGGGATTAGCACCTAGATGTGTAGTGAGACTAAAGCTAGAGAAATGCCACAGGGGCCTGAAAGACAGAGGAAGTCTCCAAGGCTTAGCTACCTGATAGCTAATCCGTTCGTCTTGTCAAGGTATAACATAGGTCAGTTCAACATTGACAGTTCAAAAACTGAAATATCAGTAAAACAGTGGTTTGTTTTCACTTCTGATGGCTACAGTGATAAGAAAAGTTTGAGTTGATGGTTAGGAAACCCCATCAAGGATAAAGATGTCTACACAATAGCAGGTTCAAATAAACATCCCCAAGCTACATCTAATAATGTAACCACATTGTCTATTCAATGATCTACTTAAATGACCTAGACGAAGCACCTGAAAAGGTGAACCTGTAATCACAGGAAAGGCATGTTTGCTTTGTTAAGCATTTTCTCTTGGACCATTCTAAACCTCATTGTTATCCATTACAGTAATTACCTGAGTTCCTTCCCTGTATTTCCTAGGGCACTGAATCAGAGAAATTTCATCCAGAAGATAGCTCTACACATCTAAAACAACTTATTTCTGTACTAGTGGTTTTATGGAATACTTCTTTTGTTTATGGGATTATAATGGATGAGTGTCCCTTTACCCAAATAAAATCTGTCAATTCCTTTCTTTGGTCAGAGTCAGAAATCATACTTGACTCAATCTAGACTTTTTGTTGGACAAGTTCATATTTCAAAACCAGCTGAACCAGCCACACTGCACAATTGCTTAATGATAGCGTAGTTAAACTCTCTAAAGTCAAGAAATGAAAATGCCATTAGCGAGATAACATACCAGCACAATATATTTTTATGTGGCCATGAAGCCACATGAAGCATCCTACTGCTCGCTAATTTTCCCAAGTACTTTTAATTTATAGGACATAGTAGGTGCTCCTTTTTACATAAAGACTTTTTCCTAGAAATACTCAATAGCTTGCCTTTCTGCATAACAATTGATTAATTCAGAATTTGCCTTCATGTATACTGCATAGCAAATGTGGATATAATATTGCAGACCCACAGGAGTCATAATAATGTAGATTTGGGCACATATGGTGTCATTAGCAGCTTAGCAACCATCTCTCCCCCATGCCCCAAATAAATGCTTTCCCATTATGGGACCAAATATGAAGACCAGTGAGGAACAAGCTTTAATAAGACAGAGTGGAGTGGCTCAGGAGTGAAGTTTCTTAAAAAGAAAATAAAGCAGACATAGTGCAATATTCACGTGTCTTCATGAAGGCTTTAAAAACTATTTTTTTACAAAGCTAAAACTGTCATTTTTGTGCCTCTCGATGGGCACTTGCACTCAAGTGCCATATCCTGAGTGGATTGGACATAAACAAGATCAAGAATAAAATGCACGCAACAAATTACCATAACGCTTCTCCCTTAGTTACCCATCCACTACTGACTTTTCTATTTTTATGCCTTGTTAATAAAAAGAAAAAGACATTTTTTTTTTGAACATGATCTCCCTTCTGGCCTTCATCCATTGGTTTATGATGGATGCGTATTTCATAAGCTATTAAAAATCTGTGGCCTTTGTTACCAACCAGGTCTGAAACACTTCAGATGCCTTTTGTCATCCAGAAAACTTTTTCTGTTGTCACCATCTTCTATTTCCTCATGGATCTGTGCCACAGGTACAGAGCTAAGACACAGTAGCCTAGGTAAGAATTGCTTTCTCAGCTAACAGAAATGAAGGCAGTTATTCTGCTTGTCTCTCTTTAACGATATCTCCTTCTACCTACATTTTCCCATTGCTACCCACTTTTTCCCCCCAAGATATTTCAATATGTATTTTTCCACTATGCTTGCATTCTTTTGGTGAAATTAGACAGGAAGTCCTATGTAGCACTTCAGAAACATAATCTCTGGAAGTTTGTTTCTCTCAAGCACATCTTGTTAACTTTGTTCATTTTATGAGAGAAATCGAAATAAAACACCTCCACTGTAAGTAAGGGCTCTAAAACTGAATTTGGGCAGCTGGAGAGCAGGATGCATGTACCTCAAGATCATATTACTTAGAGAGCAAGGAAAAAAACGAAAGCAAAACAAAGTAAAACATAACACAAACCCAAGAAAACTAAACAAACACATAAGAACGAGTCCCTGTGATGATGTAAACTGGAGACAAACCCATTAGGAAGCTTAAAAACATGTCTTAAATTATAATCTTAGAACCAGCTCGTCGGTGAGAGTGCAAATCCCTAACAAAGACAACTTTTACAGATGATATCCCCGAGAAACACTGAACTGGGGACTGTTGGAAGGTACAGAGGTTGAGCTTCAGTGAGGCTGGCCTAGGTTGGGCCTAGATTGATCTGGCATTCAGAACACAGGCTAAATAGCCCTCAAAGCTCCTTTGTGACTGAGTTAAAACCAGCTGTTTTCTTTTTGAGGTACTCAAAATGGACAGACAGGAACCTAGAATTGGAAGAAATGAATGAATTGAGCCTGTTGGATGTGAATATCCATCCTTTAAATGAAGGATAGGTTGAAGCCTCAGGGCTCTGCAGTGAGATAGTTTGAGTTTGAATTCTGATTACAATACTATAAGCAGGAACACCTTGAACAAGTGTCTTAATTTCTCTAAGCTTAAATTTGCTTATCTATAAAACAAAAATTATAACAGTATCTATTACAAAGGGTTCTTTGTGAGAAGATAAACTAATCTGAGTGAAGCATTTTCCCTCCATAGTAAGCACTCCATTATACAAAATAGCAATAACTATAGTGTGTGTGTGTGTGTGTGTGTGTGTGTGTGTGTGTGGTGTTTTGTTTTGTTTGAGACAGGGTCTCACTCTGTTGCCCAAGCTGGAGTTCAGTGGCACAATCATAGCTTACTGCAGCCTCAAACTCCTGGGTTCAAGTGATCCTCCCACCTCAGGCTCCCAAAGTGCTAGGATAACAGGTGTAAACCACCATGCCCAGCACATGTGTGTGTTTTCTAATAAAGGAATTCTTGTGGCAGAAAAAAAATGTTTTCCATGTTCTGCAAGAGTATCAACAGTGAGATACTTTCTATGTTTCATTAACACGTTTCCTAATATATCTGGTTAAGATAGTGTCTAATGAAATAAAATGTACTTGTCATTAAAATCTATAGAAGACATTATTTATACATTCATTACATTCTTTATACAAACTATTTTTGAGCAGTAATTTGAGAAATACTGTCCGCTGTCAAAAAGAGTTTGGGAGAATCCTAACAGTTCCCAAGGTATCTTAAACTTTCTGTTGGACAAAAGAATCAATATCCTTTCCTAGAGCGTCTGATAAGTAGCTGAATGAACTACTCTCCATTTTCTATCCTTCCTCTGCTCAGCTGGTAGGATTTGGTCCTGAGAAGGTGACAGACCAGGGGATCTATAAGGTCCCAACACGTTCTAAGATCTTATGATTCTAACTAACAGTTAAAAACAACTCAAAGTCATACATGGTTGTGCAAACCTATATAGTCCCAGCTATTCTGGAGGCTGAGGCAGGGGGATCACTTGAGGCCTATAGTTCAAGGCTATAGAGCACCATGACTGTGCTTGTAAATAGCCACTGCACTTCAACCTGAGCAACAGGGCAAGACTCTGTCTCTTAAAAATAAAATAAAATAAACCCTCAAGAGAAAGGCTCAGGAGAGGGAAGGAAGAACACCTGAACCACAGGTGAGAAAAGCAGTTCTTGCCATATTGAGAGTAGGATATACAGGCTTCTCTCATTCATAAGAAATACATGTATTCTGACAACCTGGCCAGAAAATATTTTTATATTATTTATTTATTTATTTATTTATTTATTTATTTATTTATTTATTTGAAATGGAGTCTTACTCTGTCACCCAGGCTGGAGTGCAGTGGCACAATCTTGGCTTACTTCAACCTCTGCCTTCTGGGTTCAAGCGATTATCCTGTGTCAGCCTCCCGAGTAGCTGGGATTACAGGTGTGTGCCACCATGCCTGGCTAATGTTTGTATTTTTAGTAGAGATGGGGTTTTGCCACGTTGGCCAAGCTGGTCTCACACTCCTGACCTCAGGTGATCCACCCACCTTGGCCTCCCAAAGTGCTGGGATTACAGGTGGTAGAAAATATTTTTTATAAAGCAAATACTAATTTGTCAACACAAATTCAAAAATTCTTTCTCAATGGAGTCAGGAGAAACGAAATCCAACAACATATGCATTACTAGACTGTACTAGACTGTATAGCAATTTATAGATTCCGGGATTACTGTTCTGTTGTGAACCAGTTCTAGAACAATGATTTGTTGCATGCCTGATACTCTCTTATTCCACATTCCCAGATTCCAAAATTAGCAATCTTGCCATATTTATTATCAATATTTAATTTTTTTTATTTTTTTTTTTGCTGTCAGTTATGATTGATATTCAAGGTCCCTTCTAGTCAGGATGTTTCCAAAGTTTAGGCTTTCTGTCATATAAACAAAACTATCCTCATTTTATTAGTTCTGTAAATTACAAATTTTACATTTGCAGTGTAATTAATCAGGATTCAACAGCACAAAACCCCGGGTAAGAAATATTAGTCTGGACTAGAGAAAGATTTAATGTCTGAGATCATAGAGTGGTTTGGCTATAAAAGAAGTGGCAAGAACCCAATCAGGGCAGTGATTTAAAACTGAGTAATCTACTGTTGTGAAAAACTCAGTGGCCTCTGGGGTGTGCTGAACAAAGCAAATTAATAGAGATAAAGGAAACCTCTTTGTTTTAATTCCACCTATTCTCTTTAAATTACAAACTAAGTACACGTCTCTTCAAGATCATTACGAAAGGTAATAAATATAATAAAGATGAGACTAACATCATCAATAGACGTTATCATTAACTCTATTAACCCATTCTCCAGAGTGTCAGTACTGTGAATAAGAAAAGACCTGGCCTTCTTACGTGTGTTTAGTACAGGACAGTGTTAGTGTTCAGTGGAATGGAAAATTGCCATGATCATTTAGAAAGATATCATAGGGTAGTAAAAAGAGCTCTAAACAAAGAATCAGGAGTCCTAGGTCCCAGTTCAGATCTTTTGTTAACTAGTGTGTTACCTTGGGAAAATCTCATAATCTTGCACCTTGTGTCTGTAACTGTAAAATGAGGAAACTGAGCAAGAAGATCTCTAAGTTTCATTTTAGCTTAAAAACTTGAGGTAGATAGATACACATACTTATATATATACATACACACACACACACAACATAAGCACATTAAAATAGATATACATATATATACATATAAAGTATGAATATACATTGCAGCTATATATTTACCAGCTTCCAGATATATATGCACACACATATTAAACATATATATATACATATATATATATAATATGAAAATAACACCACTGACATGTCAGTGACTTCAGATTATGTATTTTTTTTTTGGAGATTATGTATTTTTTAATGAGTTTTGAGGAGAAGTTTATTCTCATTCACACCTAAAATCAGCCATTTGAGTGGCTGTTACGTAAAGTGACTTGGGCATCTTTTAGATATGAAACAAATTGCCCTACCCCAACAAAACAAGTTGCTGGCCTCACTTAGGGACTGACTTATCAAATCCAGCCTCTTCAGCATTGTACTCCAAACTCCTCATCAAGTAGCCACAACATCCTATGAATTCATGTAGAACATAGGAAATTGATGAACCTTGACTTTGTAATATTTGTGATTGAAATTACAGACACTGTATAAGGCTTAGCAGCACTGATTCATTTGACAGATATTTATTGAGTACCTACTATATTCTATTTATTGTTCTAGGTACTGGAAATAGGTAAACAAGACCGATGTAGACCCTATGTACAGGTAATTTGGTCTGTAATGTTAGATAAATGTTTGGTCTAGCATGAGGACTAATGAAGCTGAAAAACAATTTGGAAGTCAAGGGTCCTCAATTTACAATTTCCCTTTAAGCATTTTTTAATAAGTCAGGACTGATAGCCTCATATCAGTTAAGTATTTTCTTAGTCATCATAACAAACACTTCCCAAATCTCAACCCCCACCATCTTCCCTCTCCAAACCTCCCTACCTCCCTCCTGAGCAATTTAAGGAACAACCAACCCTTGACACAGCAGGAAGCCACTGTGACCCTATGGCAAGGCTGGCACTTACAAATAGGATTCCTTTTTTACAACTTTATTGAGGTATACTTGAAAGTTAAAAATTGTATATGTTTAAATTGCACAGCTTGATGATTTGATATATGTGTGCTTGTGCAATAGTTGCCACATCAAGCTAATTAGCATATCCATCACCTCACATAGCTCCTTTTTTTTTTTTTTTTAGTGCATGTGTGGTGAGAACATTTAAGTCTTGCCCTCTTAGCAGATTTCAAGTATACAGTACAATATTGTTAACAGTAGTCACATTATTTCACATTAGATTTCTAGGACTTCTTTATCTTGCCTAATTAAACTTTTTACCCCTTGACCATTATCTCTCCATGTCCTCCATCCCAGCCTCAGCCTTCAGCAACCACCATTCTACTCTCTGTCTCTATGAGTTTGGTATCTTTAGATTCCTCATATAAGTGAGATCAAACAGTATTTATTTTTCTGCATCTGGCTTGTTTTACTTAGTATATTCTCCAAGTTCATCTATGTTGTTGAAAGTGGCAGGATGTCCTTCTCTTTTAAGGTGAATAATATTTCATTGTTTGTATATACTACATTTTCTTTATCCATTCATTTGTCAACAGGCATTTAGGTTGTTTT
The DNA here is from genome assembly GCF_028858775.2 of Pan troglodytes. Taxonomy (NCBI): domain Eukaryota; kingdom Metazoa; phylum Chordata; class Mammalia; order Primates; family Hominidae; genus Pan; species Pan troglodytes. The sequence goes on from NC_072405.2 coordinate 44,091,872, forward strand.
CATATCTTTGCTATTGTAAATCACGTGGCAATAAACATGGGAATGTGGATATCTCTTCAATATATTAATTTCATTTTGATATTTTTAAATATTTGAATATCACTCTTGCCTCAAGTCAGTGATTATCATGACATTAACCAATACATGATTATCTTAAGCTTGAATTATAGAATCTGGACTTTTTGTTCCATTTTGAATATATACAGTATATATTTCTATTGTGACTGGAAGGCAGGGGATCAAAGCAAAAAAATTCATAGGTTAGAAAAAGGACTTTATTATGCATCTTCCCTTGGAGCAGAGTTGGAAGCATTGCATTTTATCACGTTGAGGCTAATTACTGGTAAGAAAGTCTCATAGATATAGGCTTAAAAGTGTTTGCAGTGGCCCAAGACCATATTTTACTCTGCATATTCATCACAAAAACTAACACACATGGAATCAGTAGGAATGGATAGACATCACAATGAAGTTGGTATCAATCTAGATGTTTCAATGACTGAGCTAAAAAATATGTAAATGCCAATTACGAGCATAGTCATTAAGGATACTTATTTGTCCAGGCCCCCCAGTTTGAAAGAAAAAAGAGGGAAGACTACATCTCCTGAATGCACACTAATTATGTGCTTTGACTAAGGGCAATTCAGGAAGGTCATTGTCATCAGAAGTGACATCCTTGAGCCATCTGTTTTGGTACCCTTCTGACTTCATCTAATTAGCATGATGGGATCTTGAACAATGCATAGTTAGAAGATGTCAATAGAACCGTTTTTCATTTACTAATGTGCATCTCAACTCATAGAAGTTGTTATTTATGTGGGTGATTTTGCCATTCAGCCCTGGAATTCCACTAATCCTCAGATTTCTCTGGGGAAACCAGTGATTTCTCTAACCGACATCACCAATTGGAAAACTCCAGGAGGAATCTCTAAAAACTTCCTATTCTCTGTGCTTGTCCTCCATGAGTATGCTCAGATTGCATTTTAAAAGGGGTAATAGATCTTGTGATGTCTATACAGGCTGGGAAGCTGGGGGGAGTAGGGTTAAAGTGAGAAAGCAAGAACTGAACTAACCCAGTACTAAGTGGGATAAATATGGTCTCTGAAGGGTCATTGCTGACTAAGATCTTTAAAAATGAACTGAAAAGAAAAACGCAATAAGGAAACTAAAAAGAGTCAAATCTAGAGATGGGTTATATCTTAATCTTTTAATATTTCTGCATTTTTAATCACTGAAATAGTTTTAGGATGTATACAAGAGTTGGAGCTTGTTTTCCTGCATGTTCTATGACCTAAATGAACTTTGAACACTCGGAGGAGAACAGAATCCCCACTTGTCATTTTCTCCCTGACATATTCCGGCATAGTGTTGTTGCCAATGCAAAGCAGACTTCATGTTTGTCTAATTATCCTTCACTGCTAATACAAGGCCTACCTGCCAGGCCCTGGGAATTCCTGCAGCCTTGGATAGCATTCAGAGGGCATAACACCAGCTCTTAATTATTTCTAGTTATGAGGGGAGAGGGAAAGCATGAATACATGCAATACACTGATAATCAATAACCTCAATCTCTTTTCTACCAGTCAGCAAATAAACAAATAGCTCTTAATTTTGTTCCCCCCATCTTTTTCTTGCTGTGACTCTGTGGTCCCAGTGTCACACAAATAAGCATTTAAATATGATTTACATGTTAGGGACCCATAACTGATGTGATTTTTAAAGTATAAAATATATCAAATGAACATTTGTGATGTTATTAATTTTTGGAAAAAAAATACGTTGTGTTTTAGTGACTATAAGTTAGACAAACTGTCGAGAGAGAGAAGCAATCCCTGCAAATGGAGTAATCACCAGAGATTTCAGGAAATAATCAGAAATCCATCTGTGCCATGGAGTCAGGAAACTTTTCTGTAAGAACCCTGAAGAGGGAAGGGCTTCCCAAGGCGAGACAACAGCCTGAACAAAAGCTTTGAGTTGACGATGGAGAGAGTTAATAGAGTTATCAGACTAGTACATGGATTTGTACTGAGGTGCTCCAGAAACTAATTCATATCTGGCATGGTGGGACCAGAAATGCAAGACCATAAAGGTAGGCAGAGCAGTTGACCATGACTCAGAGGCAATGTGGAGTCATGTTAGATTCTTTCATGCTAATATTAGAGAATTATTGCAAAAAATAAGGAAATAAGCCAGAGAATAGATACAAAAGGCAGACTATTCCATAGACTTCAGCATCAACTCCTAAATCATTTAAGAGTACAAAGAATGTGAAGGGTAAGTTAAAATACAAAACAGTTAACACATATCTTTTTGGGGGTGGAAAAGGTTTCAAAGCATATGATTTATGACAAACAAAATAATTAAAGTGGTCTTTGTAGGTAAAAATATGGGATATGACTAGTCTAGTGAAATGAAAGAATGGTAAACATTGACTGTAATGACGTATTCGAATTGCTGCTGGGAAGTGAGTTGCTGCCCCACTGGGTGTTTAGTCTACATTTAAGCAACCCTACTAACTGAATCTTAAAAATGACATAGGCCCTAGTATCAAACATATCTATGCAGTATTCAAAACCAGTGGGAGCAGATTTCAAGTAATCACCAGCTACAGCTTTTGAGGAGCAGCTCTCTGTCTGCAGCCCTCACTCTATGGTTGGAGATGAACCCTTCTGTCCACATGTGCCATCTTCCCCCAGGGCCTGCTCTCTGTAGTCCCAGGGATGTGGGCTGCATGCAGCTGACCACGTTTGTTCTCTAGTAGAGGCTGGATATGTAGGGATGATGTTATAAATAGCTGCTAAGAACAATGGATACCATGGAAATGGTTCAGGAGCATAGAATATAAAAAAGGAAGCAAGAAATTAAAGGTGAAAAAGAAATGAATCATCACCAAAAATAAAAGGTAGATTGTTCTCTTTCTCCATCATATAGATATATACCTCCCCCCTCATATACACAAGGGCAGACACAAAGCAATAGCTGCCTTACAGTACTAAGTGACAAAAGCAGATTGCAGAACAATACATAAAAGACAATTCCACATTTTTATAGGTAAAAATGATAAATCACTGGCAATTTTATGTAGTATCATATCTATAAAATCACAGGGGATAAAGACCTAGGCTTGTATATATAACTTAACAGTGGTTATCCCTTGGTGCTGGAATTATGCTTTTTTCCCTTTGTGATTATCTATTATATATATTATATACAATATATAATATATATATTTTATTTTGGATACACGACTACCTAGTAACTGTGTAAGGATAAAAATGAAATAAATGAAAAAAGTGAAATAAAATGTGACAATTTAAAACACTTAAAAATGTTTGCATTTTTAACTTATAAATACACAAAAAGATTATAAGACTGAGTTATAATAATTTATCATCAATTTCCAACTTACTCAGAAGGTACCAATCAGTATATGTTAGACCCTGGGAAAACTGCTATGATTTTTTTCCTAAACTATAGCTCAGCTTCCACTGGGTCAAAATTGCAACATCTCTCACCTGCAAGATATAGGAGAGACCCTTCTGGGACCATTTATATACCATAGCTACCTCAAGGCATCTTAGGGAGGCAGAGACTAACTAAAATTGACCACACAGATCCCAGATATGTTGCCCGAAAGTGATCATGATCACAAAAACCCAAACCTCAAATAATCAAGATCTCTTGGAGTGGGGCCCAGGTATGAGTATTTGTTTGAAAAGCTCCCCAGGTGATTCTAATATGCAGCCAACACCACTAAGCCAACACCACCACCAAGAACCATGGCCCTAATGGATTAATTTACTAAGGGTCATTTTAACTTGGCCTTTGGAGAGAGGTAAAATTAAAGCAGAGAGAATGTAGTTGATCAAGGATGTTCCATGGCCGGGAGCCTTGTGAGAAAATGATTATGCAAACAGAATAAAAGATCATAGAGTGGGTACTTCTTGCAAAGTCAGTGAAGTCAGTGGGTAGCCCTCTCTTGTGCTCATTGTAGAACCATCTCTATCAGATATTTCCTTTTGGGAAAATGCTCTATGTTAGCAGATTCCTGTCAAGGTACCGTTGTTTCACAAAGCACAGCAGAATCCAATTTTGATGCTGATGCCAGGGGACTAAAACCCTCTTGGGCACCAGAGATTTCCAGCCATTTCCATAGGAGGATACACACTGATACACAAGATATGCTGGAACTTAGCATAACAAGTCCCACTGTAGAGAAGTGGCCGTTTGAATAATTTTTACTCTGTAGGATGTCTTTGGTTGCTGGTCTGCACATTTACAGTGGGTGAAGGCAAGGGAGCCTGCATTCTAGCCCCGCCCTAATTTTTAACATATCAGGAAACTGAAGTTTTGATTTGCGTTGGTCTCATATTAGCAGAGGCCGGAACTTAGATACAAGTTTTAACATGCATTCAAGAATCCCCAAAATTCACTAGAATTTCTGATTTGGAGTTGTGACTTCACTCTAAGCAGCAGCACAAATAGGCATTTTTTTTTTTTTACTCTGACAATGATCATGATAATCATAACAGGTTGAAATTGTGTCATTAGCTATCGATTGTTACATTTATTGATGACAAACATGTGCTAGCTCTATGCTGCATGGATTTCCAGTTATCATGCTTAATTGACAGTAGCAACCTTTAATGGGAATTTGTATTCCCATTTTACTGTGAGAATACTGAGGACACACAGAATGTAGACAATTGAAGGTTTAAATCCAGTTCTGATCCTGGTCTACTAATGCCACAATGCCAATAAAAGTGGCTCCAAAGCTAGGTTAGAGGGGGAAGTGCTGCACTCATGCCCTGTGTGCCCTTGTTGCCTGATTTCTCTGTCTCAAGTCCATGGCCCTGGGCTTTTCAGTCACATTCGTTCATTCATTCTTTCAGAGCTATACCTGATAGAACTCTACTACTCCAATTTTTTCATAGCCTGGCTGTATTAGATTTATTTTTCTGTGGCATAGTTATATATCTCACCTGTTTTTAATGGAGTTTCATTCTGCTACCCAGAGTAATCTTTGTTCCTGTGGTTTAGAAGGAAGAAAATACTGTTAAGCTCAGTCAGAGTTCTAAACAGATGTTCTACATGTCTCCTAGTGTAGTTGTAGCAATGTATCACTTTCAGACATCTCAGCCTTGGCCTGCCAGCCTTGCTGTGCCCCATGCCAAATGCTTTCAGATACTGTGCAATAAGCAAAAACTGAGGTTAGCTTAAAACCACCAAAGTCATTTTATTCTGATTCTTGAATGCATTAGCATCTGGACTTCGAGAGGGACCACCTGCTCTCAGGAAAACTAGTACCGTCACATCTGTTCAGTAAGGGAAATGCAAGTGTTCTCTGTCTTAAGAAACCTGACTATGTAAAAAAAAATCTGACTATGATCATATCAACATCAACAAATTATTGTCTTTTATAAGGATTTTTCTTTTTAAAGAAATATTTGCCAGAAATTACCCTTTACCTCTTACTTTGCCTTTCTATTTTAAAAAAATAGTGGCCCATTTTCAAGAGTGTGATTTATACATACCTTGTGAAAGTGACTTCCACAACAAATCAGATGGCAAAACACACTGGAGCTGCATTTATAGCACACTGCATTCATGTAATGCAAGAGCATTCCATAGAAACCATGTTAAATGCAGGAGTGAGTTAGGATGAGAAAGACTCTATGGAGAACTCAGAATAGAGCTGTGTTGATCTGCCTGGGAAGGGTGATGGTGCAGTCAGTCAGATAATATTTAAGTTCTCAAATGTGTACTGTACAGGATTTGCTTCAGTTAAAAACATAATCCAAAATGACAGTTTCACCTCACATGGCTCACCTTCGGGCAAACAGAGAAGGGGACTGCGTAGGGTCCCCCTACCATTGTGTGAGTCTGTGAATGATTAGCAACAGCCTGGATCCCTGTAGTCAGACAATGACTCATCTAAACCCTAAGAAAGGACTAATGAGAAGGAGGAAGCACCATGCAGATCTTCTAGAATCTTGGCACAGCGTCTGAAGGGCAGTCACCTTGGGTTCCTGCATGGTGGTGGAGTTGTGTGAGCCTGAGATGGACGAGAGCAGGGGGAATGGGGAGAAGAGGGACTGTGGTATGACACAGAATAAGCCACAGAGGCCCAGTCTCAAAGTGACCTGTAAGATTAGATTATTTTAATGATAGGAGATGGGACAGGAGACAATGAATGGGGGACACTGGGGGCATTGAGAAAATTCCTCAGCTGAGCTCTGACTCCTGTGGCCCTGCTGAATCCCTTTTTTTTGTTTTTTTTTTTTTGAGACGGAGTCTCACTGTCGCCCGGGCTGGAGTGCAGTGGCGCAATCTCGGCTCACTGCAGGCTCTGCCCCCTGGGGTTCAAGCCATTCTCCTGCCTCAGCCTCCCACGTAGCTGGGACTACAGGCGCCTGCCACCTCGCCCGGCTAATTTTTTACATTTTTAGTAGAGACGGGGTTTCACCATGTTAGCCAGGATGGTCTCGATCTCCTGACCTCGTGATCCGCCCGCCTTGGCCTCCCAAAGTGCTGGGATTACAGGTGTGAGCCACCGTGCCCAACCTAATGCCTCTTCTCTTAATCCACCTTATCTGATGGGTGCACTGCTAAATGCTGTGATTATAAAATGACAACTTTTCCATTGAGAGAGATGGAACAGATTTTAGCAGATAATGGAGATGTGAAACAAAAAAAAAGAGTGGTTTCGTAAAAACAAAACTAACGTGTTCACCGTGCCACACCCATACCTGACAAGAATGGATAAACAGGCAGAGTTGGGGACTTTTTATCCAGTCTGTGATCACTGCAAACCAAGGCAGGATCCCTTTAAATATTTATTCGCTGGTTCATTTTTCTATCATCTAGAGTGAAACAGCATCCCTTACCTGAGCAGGCTTCTGGTTGTATATAATAGAGTGACAGGCTGAAAGCTCACTGCTTTTCTCATCCTGATAAGAATCTAGCAAATGCAACAGAGAGAAATGCTAGTAAACCCACAAGAAAATAAATTTTTAAATGATGAAGTAATCATCTTACAATTATTTATTTTTCAAAAGAGAAATTTTTTTAAAAAAATAGAATGAAAAAACTATGGACAATGCCATTCCTGTTGTCCATAAAAATGGAGAAAATGTTTTATTTATAGAGGTAGATATAAAGTGAAACAGGAAATATATCTGCTCCATGTAAATTTATTAAATGCAACTTTCTTTTTCTTTCTTTCTTTCTTTTAGATAAAAAACCTCTTCATGAAATAAAACCCCAAAGTAAGTTATTTTTCCTCTTGTGAATATAATTTATTCTCATATTTGCTGCCTTGCTGTTGTATTTGTTTAGGAGCTGAGCAGAATTGAAGTTCCTATGAAAGATCCAGGGCTTTCGAGGCCTCTCCTCATTGAGTTCAGAGTCACATATCAGAGGTTTAAATCCAAAAGAAATATGCACACGCCTCTCCTCCCTCCCAGTAAAAATAAATCTCTCCTCTTGATTCTTTCTGCCTATAAGTCCATTTCTCTGCAAATGTCATCTAGGATTCTTATTTCTGAAGAGATTTATCACATTAAAATTAATAAATATTTGTCAGTACACACTTTCTTGAGAGCAGCCTTGGGCAAAAGCCTGACTAAAAGTCTCTCCACCTAGCATCTTACCTCCCGTGGAATCCATGGCAGCTGGGCAGATTAGGATCCAGAACTCCATGGTGAAATAATTACTAGCTGAGGATTGGGGTGTTGGTACTGGCTTAGGCTCGTTGTACCCAGGCTTGCTTATGGGAGAGGCCTTTGCATTGTCTTCATTTTATGCTTCCTGCAGAGCTGGAGAGAGGAGATGGCTGGAATGGCTAGCAGTATGGCATTTGACCTTATGCTCTTTAGTATCACCTGCAGGCCTTTTAAAATTCCCAATTTCCAGGCTGTATCAAGGCTGTCAGAATTTAAGGTGGAGGGTTTTCAGGACCCAGGTATCTCTATTTTTCAAAGCTACTCAGGTGACTCCAAGGTGCAGGTGGGGCTGAGAACCATGATTTTAGAAAAATGTTTCTCAAAAGGTGGATCAGAATCCACATGCATCAGAATCTGAGAGTGTGGCTGGAGCTTGTTAAATTAAATATGCACCACCTCAGAACAGAACAAATAAATTTGAATTCCTGGTTGAGGAGCTCCTAAGAATCTATGTGTTAATATGTTCCCCAAGTCATTCTCATACATCAGAAATATGTAAAGGACGCTAGGGAAACTTCAAGATACTGGGGCAACATTAATACAGCTCTCATTAGTAGGAGATTAGACAACGGCCTGGCTGGTTTGGTTTGTAAAGCTTGTGAAAGACGTCCCTGCCTAGCATCTCTCATTCTAGTATCAACTGAATGACTTTTGATCTTTTAAATCCTAGGGTATTAAAATTCAAAGAGCTTGGAAGAGTTAATAGCTATTATGAGCTAACTTCTTTGAGAGAATTAAGACCCTGTGAGGATAGACAGAAATAGGTAACTTGGGACAGGGGTCACAAGACATGAGGGAAAAATCCAGTAAAGCCATTCTGTTCCTATTTCCTTATGTTGCTTCAGGAAGGCTGGAGATACAAAGATATCATTACTTGCAAAGTCTAAGAATTTGGGAAAACAGCAAAAATAAACATTTAAACTTATTTCCCTGCTGTCTGCTGCCCATTAAAAAAAATCATTTCTACTTAAGTATTGGTCCTCTGACATCATGCGTGTTTGATTTTGAATTTATGGGAAGACTGAGTTTGGGGGCACCTGGCTGTGTATATGTGTGTTCATGTGTATGGGCATTGAGGGAGAGAGAAATAAACAGATCACTGAATATTTGGCCTGTGCTTGTGTCAGGACCCTCAGGATGACAGGTGGAGTAAGTGGACTCTTACCTTGCTCCCGGCCACATGGTGCATGCTGTCCACTGATTCTGTCATATAGCACAAAAAAGATCATAGGTATCCATGGGGTGGCCAATGTGAGAGTTACTTAGAAATGCATGTATGTGTTTTTAAAATTAATTTCACACTTAGTTTGTGAGTCCTGTGCCATTCTAATTTGGTTACATCTGTACTTCCAGCCATAAACCCCGCAGAAGCCATTTCCAGTCCTTAGGGACTTCAGAATTAGTTTTTGCTTGGGGTTCTCGCTCCTGAGCACCATGCTTAATTGCTGGATACTGCAACCGAATCGCTTAAACTGTTTTAATTTGTGATTTCTCTAAAAATAAGACCTTAGAGAATCAATGTGATTGCAAAAGGCTCCCAGAGGAATCCAATCAGGGTTCTGTAAGCTGCATGGTTAGGAGTGCATTATAGAAATTCAGGCTGCAGTTGTTCAGTGAAAGAGGGGCTTAGTGTGAGACTACATGAATCATCACTGATGCAAAATCAAAGTCAATTATGAAGATAATTGAGAAACAACCTGTGCCTATATATAGCCATACACATGATCTTCCATAAGGCCTGGCAGATAGAAAACATCACTCAGAGCTCTGCACAGAGTGCTCCATGAGCAGGCAGGCAGAGGCACGAGCTTAGAGTTGCGGGGAGGTGTAAAAAGAAAGTGAAGTCTTAAGATATCTGTTGGCAAATCATAATGACAAACTGGGGAAAATATGTGCACTGCATAGCTCATGAAAGCACTTATTGTAAATGAGATAATTTAATTAATTACGTTTCCTAATGTACTAAACCGAATGTTTCATTTTCTGCTTCTGCACATCTTAAATTATCTTCAGGTGCTTTATGAGATTTAATCATAGTTAATAGAAACTTCATTACCATCAAATGTGCTTTCAATAAATGTTGTGTAACAATGTCAGGAGGTGCGGTAAAATATAGTAGGTTCTGAATGGCAAACACGCACCCCCAGAGTCAAACTGAAAAATGGTTGCCTTGAGACAATAAGACTCCTTGGAGGCTTGGAGAATACCTTTTTCTGAAAGGCTGTGAGCTTCTGAGTAGCAGCTGGTTTGGTAAGTTCACCTGAAGGAGTGAAAAGGATTTAGCTTTTCCCTGGAAAATAACTCAATACTATACAGTCTCTCTTCATCTCCTTTCCATGCAGTTTTGTACCTAACAGAGATGAGTGTTCAGCACAAACTGAGTTAATAGTTCTAGAGCCAGCTACCTCCAGGATATCTTCAGTTGAATATGTCCTAATAACCTGAATCTCAACTTCCTCAAAGTTGAAATTATCCTTCTCTGTCCCTGTCCTTAATCAAATCCTTTTCCCATCTTCTCTATTTCAGGGAACAGTATACCATCAACTCAGTGTGTAGGGCAGAAACTTGGAGAGCCTCCTAGAGCCCTCTTATTTCCTTCATCTCCCTTTTCCTGCTCAATACCCAACAATTCATCACAATCTGACTATTCTGCCACCTACTAGATCTCAAAAGTTCATGAGCTGATCTCCATCTCCACTCTGCTCAAACCCATCCCTTCTTTCCTTCAGCAACTTACTGAGCACTGACCTTATGCTAGGAGGTGTTCTGGGTGGTGGAGAATCAACACTGAGCAAAACACTTACAGCTTCTCCTTCTATCAAGCTTACGTGTTAGTGAGGAAGGACAGGAAAAAACCAGAAAATGCATAGTGCTGAATGGTATTAAGTGTTATGAAGAGAAGCAGAGCAGGGTGGGGGGCTCTGAAAGGGTTAGAGTGAGTGATGCTTTTTGATGTAAAGTGTTCAGGGGTTTCTATAATAAAGTTATGTAGCTGGACGTGGTGGCTGAGTCCTGTAATCCCAGCATTTGGGGAGGCCTAGACAGGTAGGTCAGTTGAGGTGAGGAGTTCGAGACCAGCCTGGTCAACATGGTGAAACCTCACCTCTACTAAAAATACAAATATTAGCCAGCCTTGATGGTGTGCACCTGTAATCCCAGCTACTCGGGAGGCTGAGGCAAGAGAATCACTTGAAGCCGGGAGGTGGAGATTGCAGTGAGCCGAGATTGCACCACTGCACTCCAGCCTGGGCAACAGAGCAAGACTGTCTCAAAAATAAAACAAAATAAAATAAAATAAGTTATGTTTAAGAATAGACCTGAGGGGAGAAAAACAAGGAAACAAACGTTCTGGGTAGCTTGGGGATGAGCAGTCAAGGCAAAGGGAACAGCAAGACACAAATGCTATGAGGTGGGAGTTTTGTTGGAGTCTCTGAGGGCCAAAAGGAGACCAGGATGTCTGCAACAGAATGAGAAGTGGAGAATAGTAATAGCTAAGGTCAGAGAAGCAAGGTGAGGGAAGAAAACTTTGTTTTGTTATAGTTTGAGTTTGTTATAGGTCACTGTAAGGACTTTGACTTTCACTCTGAGGAAGCTGGGAAACCATTCAGGGCTTTTATTCAGAGTGACATGACCTAATATATTCAAGGAAAAGCTCTTAACTGCTATGTTGAGTGTAAACCTATAGGGAACCAGGGCAGAAGCAAGGAGATCTATCACAATGACCTATTATAACAATTATCTGTTACAATACCTAGGCTCTTAATCTAGCTCTAAGATGATTGTGGCTTGAGCCAGCTATGTAGCAAGAGGAATTGTAAAAATGGGTCATATTCTGGATGTCTTTTGATGTCAGAGTCAAAAGGATTTTCTGATGTTTTGGGTGTAGAGTACAAGAGAAAGAAAAATGTTATGGATGATTCCAAAATTTTGGCTATGCAACTGGAAGAATGGAGTTGGCCATTACTGGTATGGGGAAAACTTGGCATAGCAAAACTGGAGGGAGAATCAGGAGTTCAGTGTTATAAATGCTAAGTTTGAGTTACCTATTAAACATTTAAATGGAGAGGTTCAGTAGACAGCCGACATTGGCCAGACAGTCTAGAAGTCAGAGAAGTGCAGGCTGGTACCATAAATTTGGGGCTTGTCAGTGTCCCGATGATATTTAAAGCCCTTAGGTTGGATGAGATCACTAGATAATGGCATGAATAGGGAAGAGAAAAGACCTGAGGACGGAACCTGACAGACATTAACATTTAGATGTAGAGGAGGTCAGAAGTCACTACAGAGAAGAAAGAAAAGTAACAGCTCAAGGAGTAAGAGAAAAACCAAATGAAAGGAAAATGGTGTCCCAGAAGAAAAGTCCAAAAATTCAGGCCATCTTCATTCCCACACCAGGATTTCTAGAGTTGCCTCTTTGTAGCCAGTCTTGCCCTGCATCAGTTTATCTGATCTATCTAAAACAAATCCTGATCACAATACATTCCTGTTTAAGCCTCTTCAGTAGCTCAGCATTATTCTTAAAAGGAAGTCTAGAGCACTTAACATGTATATGATCTGGTCCCGGCTTTCTGTTTTTGTTTTGTTTTGTTTTGTTTTGAGACCAAGTCTTGCCCTGTCACCTGGGCTGAAGTGCAGTGGTGCAATCTTGGCTCACTGCAACCTCTGCCTCCCGGGTTCAAGCGATTCTCCTGCCTCAGCCTCCCAAGTAGCTGAGATTACAGGTGTCTGCCACCACGCCTGGCTAATTTTTGTATTTTTAATAAAGACGGGGTTTCACCACGTTGGCCAGGCCCGTCTTGAACTCCTGACCTCAGGTGATCCGCCTGCCTTAACCTCCCAAAGTGCTGGGATTACAGACATGAGCCACCGCGCTGGCCCCAGCTTTCTTTTATTTATTACCGTTAAGTATTTTCCTTCCTACCCTCTCACCATTGCTGTATTCCTCAGCAAAACAAAGCCCCTCAGTTTGAATGCCTGGTGCTCATGTTGGCCTTTAGTTTCCCTTATGTGTTCTGTTACTTCTGACTAAGTCTCTTTCCCTCATCCTAACACTTAAACTGCTTAACTTATTCTTCCTTCAGTTTTCAACTTAGATTTCATGTCTGCAAGGCCTTCAACCTACCACCCTAAGTGTGAGTTAGTTGCTCTTGTAAGTTGCCTCCGTATCAAACTATCCCGTTATTGTTCTATATTTTCATTGCCTTTATTCTGGTCTGGATTCCCTATCTGTTAGACATAGTCCCTGCCATCTGACATACAGTACAGAGTTTTATTCATCATCACACCCGTTGAATTTACCAGAGTCTAGCATGTAGATATTCAATTAATATTTGTTGTGCTGTGGTTTTCATTCTTCCTGCTAACTTCTCACTGGACCTTTTGGTGTTAAAGTAAAAGAAAATTGGCCATGCCTGTAATCCTAGCACTTTGGGAGGCCAAGGTGGGTGGATCACAAGGTCAGGAATTCGAGACCAGCCTGGTCAATATGGTGAAACCCCATCTCTACTAAAAATACAAAAATTAGCCAGGTGTGGTGGCAAGTGCTTGCTTTCCCAGCTACTCGGGAGGCTGAGGCAGAAGAATCGCTTGAACCCAGGAGGCAGAGGTTACATTGAGTCAACATTGCGCCACTGCACTCCAGCCTGGACGACAGAGTGAGACTCCATTTCAAAAAGAAAGAAAATCAAGATTTTGCTTCAATATAGTCAATTTTATTCATTCATGTAGAAGACATTTATTGTACAATTGTCCCATACAAATAATCTTGGCTCCATGAAACAAGAAATGTATCTTCCCTACAATTTTAATACAAGGCAGAAAGAAGATAAGTGATTTGAGAAAAGTAAGGAAACTTCTTGTAATAATCATCTACTCTGTGCCAGACACTAGGTTAAAGCCCAAAATGCATGCGTCTTGAAATCATTTCCACCAAACAATGGCCTGAATGCATCCTTAAAGTCTAAAAAGTAGGTATGTTCTTCTCACTGAAGAAAATTCCATTCTGCACCTTTCCCCAAAATGCAGTGGGTTCATTCAGAGTGAGATCATGTTGATCCATATTCTTTATGATCTTCACCAGGTACAGAATTCCTCAGAGGATGTGGGGGCTGCACTGGCAACTTAGCATGCTCTTTTAGGCTGTGGAGACTTGATTAGGATCTTGAATCCACAAAACTGTCTGTGTCTTTGGTCATACCTTTCAATTCTCAAAAGATTTCTAGGCTCTCCTAAGCTAACATTAGGCTACTGGCATTGAAGCTGATGCTCTAACCACTGTCTCAAACTCTTTTTTTCCTATTTTGTCCATTTTTCCTCATCTCCTGCTGATCATTTTCAATTATATAAATATAGCACTTTCCGAAAATTGCCTGACTTGCTTCATCCTTCAGAATCATTCCTACTGTGAATCAATTCAATCCATATATATGTGCAACATTTGTATTTTTTTTTTACTATTTTCTATTTTTTATGATCTAATGTTTATTCCAGCATAAGTATATATCTTTTCTTACTACCATTTTCAATGATTTTGCTGACTTTGCCCCTTAATGGACATGATGGGAGTTTGTTAATTAAATACCTCAGACGTAAGCACAGACACAAGTAAGTGATAAACTATTACTAGTATGTTCTTTAGCACCAGAATAACTTGGGTGCTTGTTAAAAATGTGAATCTACAAGCCGAATCTCTCTACCTCTCAGTAACTAAAAATTTGTAGAGTTTATATCTTCAGTTTTCAGAATAAGACATGAAGTGAAGTAGTTTTTTCTAGAGCTGGAGTTCAAATTCTGCTCTTTTTGACTCTGTCTTCTGTTTCAATTTTGTCTCCCCATCTGATTGGCAAAAGCATAGTTCTTTTACAGTTCAAAGATGACCCTCCAATTACATTCAATTTTCAAAGAAACATCAAATAAAGTTTAGGATAAATATGCCCCACATATCGCATGGGAAATACTTGTGCTAAAGCTACTCATTTTTTATCTGAAATTTAGAGTTAACTGTGTGTCAAACTTTCATTTGTTCAATCTGGCTAGCTTACTAAAAGGAGCTGTAAACATGTCTGAATGGGCACTATCAAAAATATTTTATAAAATAGACGACCTTTGTTGCCAACCTTGGAAGGATGGTTGGAATTGAAGCAGATATTGGAGGAGAGAGCCTCTCAGTGAGGGTGAAAAGTTGGAGCCAAAAATAAAAGTCTGCAAAAGTACATGGTCTACTTGAAAAAAATGAGTAGTCAGGTTTGACCAAAGAATAGGGTTCACGTAGATGAGAAATGGGTAAACAGCATGAACTGTAGTGTAAGCAGAACGTGAAGTGTCTTGAGCAGTGAAAGAAGTCCACCCGGAGTGGATCCAGTCCATCCTGCAGAGTCATGAAAGGTGTCGGGGTGACTGTACTAGAACAGGGTTTGGGAAGTCATCCACAGGTAAAATGGTTCAGAGTAATCAAAGACTGGGGGTGTGGGTGGAGGGGACTGGTCCATGTGGATACCCACTGGGATGTCTCCTTTTGAAATTGAGATGAGAGAGGCACTAGACACAATCACTCAAATATGAGAATGGTTTGAGGAGGGAGTGAATGGAAACAGATTCAGAGATGACTCTTTGATCTTGAGCCATGTCCCTGGTGGTGTCATTACCAGAAAAGAGAATTCAAGAGAAGAAAATATTTTGAAGAGGTAAGAATGAGTGATAATGATGAATCTGTAAATCAGATGACAAATGTGAGATGTGAACACAAGATGCAGGTGGTTTTGCCCAGCGAGCAGGAAGGAAATATGGCATCAGATCTTCAGAGAGAAGATGAGGCAGGAGATGTTAATCTAAGACTGTTCAGGATCAAGGAAATCGTTGGCCCTGTCTGTATGTGAGTGATTATCCAATTAGATGAGAACAGAGAGAGGAAAAAGGGCCAAGAACTGAACTTTAAAGCCTGCCTATTTAGAACTAGGAGAATGAAGGGTAGTTACTAAACAATCAGTAAAGAACAGGTCAAACTTCAAGAAAATCAAATTTAAGGGGCAGTTTTTTTCTAAGAGGAAGTTTGCTATTCTTGTCTATTGCTGCAGATCAGTGGTAAAGAATAAGATGAAGAATGTTATAGTTGATGCAGTTGCAAACGACCTTCAAGAGAACAGTGGTTTAGGCACATACAGACTTTACAGTGTATGGAAACAATCAAATGATGTAGCAGTAGGGAGGTAATTAAATAAGTGATCATGCAACCTGAGTATGGGCTAGGCAAATGAAAAAGGAATGAAGCCGGCCAGGCGCAGTGGCTCACGCCTGTAATCCCAGCACTTTGGGAGGCCGAGGCTGGCAGATCACCTGAGGTCGGGAGTTTGAGACCAGCCTGACCAACATGGAGAAGCCCAGTCTCAACTAAAAATACAAAATTAGCCGAGCGTGGTGGCGCATGCCTGTAATTCCAGCTGCTCGGGAGGCTGAAGCAGGAGAATCACTTGAACCCAGGAGGTGGAAGTTGCGGTGTGCCAAGATTGTGCTATTGCACTCTACCCTGGGCAACAAGAGCAAAACTCTGTCTCAAAAAAACAAAAAAAAGAATGAAGTAGGCATATTATGTTCTGATAAGTGATTGATAAGATAGCGTACATTTTCTTAAAGGAAAGTATAGTAAAGGAAATATAATATAGAGCCGTTAGTGTAGAGAAAGGAAAAGAAAAACAAATGGAGGACAGTTACATATTTTTTTTTCTGAAAGGGCACACAAGGTACTATCAATAGTTACTACTTTTGGAGAGGTGTTAGTTGGAAGACAAGCTTGCTTTTTGCATAGTATATGTACCTGTTTATACTTCCTAGAACATTTTCTAATCTTATATATGTATTACTTCTATTTGTTCTTTTTTATGTTAACAGTACAGTGTTAACTGATTGGGGAGATTATGGAACAAGTATTAAGAAATATTTAATGTTAAAAAATGCTTAAAGTTCTTGTAGACAAAGAGCTGAGAAATCAGTAGATGTTAAAAAGGCGGCATGTTTGAGAAGTTTGTGAGAGAGTAAGTTGAGGGAAGGATTTGGGGAGAGGTGATTAGAGAGACTAGACTGTGTTTGTAGGCAGGGGGCAAGGCCCAGCTGTGGAGGACAAATTTGAAGATGCAAGACCAAAAGAGAATAATGAATGAGGCCAGGTCCTCATGGGGCAGCTCTTCAGGGAACAGAAAAAAAGAAAAGAAAATTGGGTGAAGGAACAGAGGAATTTTGAGTTGCAGGGGAGTGAACTCACATAGGATGGTCTCCATGTTTTCAACAAGAAAGAGGGCAGGTGAGGAGTAGGGGTCTTGAAGGAAAGGAACAAAGTTCAGAGCAGCTGTTGTGAGAAAAGCACAATTTGGCCATAGAATGTGAATATAATAATTATTGAGTTGCAAGGAAAGCCTGGGTGAGGTTGCATAGCATCAGTTTTTTGATGATGCCAGTGCTATAGTTAGTGACTTCCTCCAGCAGGGCAAGTTAACCCAGGTGCCGGTATGGAGAGAGCAGAGAGGAGACGCAAGGAAGAGACGCCGTGTCATAAGCAGCTTGGGAGTGAAGACGGACATGTGTTCAAAGCCTGACTTTGCCATTTTCCAAGTTACTAACTTACTTGACAATGCGTCATCATCAGTAAAATAAGATATTAATATATAATACCTACCTCATAGATTTTCTTTATGAGGATGAGAATGTGATCATCTGTGTAGTTCTTAGAGAAAGAGAAGTCAGCATAAGGTTAGTGCTCAGTTACTGAGTTACTGTGGTTCCTGAGAGTAGTCACACAGTGTGATCAGGAAGACAGAGGTCAACAACTGGATAGAGAGTGACCAAAAGCATTGATTCTGGAGCCAGACTGCATGGGATTGAGTCCCAGTTGGACTACTTACCAATCATGAGGCTTTGAGAAAGGCAAGTAATTCTCTCACCTCAGTTTACACATCTCAATGAAGATATTTTTAGAAGGTTGTTGGAAGATTAAAATGAGTTAATAAATGTAAAGTCCTAGAACAGTGCCTTCTAAGTGCTTTTTAAGATATAGCTACTATTGTCATTAATTACAAGAGTAAAACAACAACTACAATAGCAAATTGAGATTTTCGAGGTTGGGAAATTGGAAAGGCAGAGATATTACGAGATTCTAAAGATTGCAAATATAATTGAAATTGCTTAGCATGGTTGGCCATGGCTAACTATTTAAAAGCTATTTTCTGATGCATTAAATTAAAGGAAAAAAAATGTTTGCTTCTTGATGACAACACATATAAACAACTTTAACAATAACTTCTGTTTCATCATATTTCAGCATGCAATTAAATATTTTGGCAGGGCACTTTGTATCAACACCACCTCCTGTGCTGAGGGTGCTTCCTGGGGCGCCTGTTACCTGGCCTTCTATGGGATTCCATCTCCATGGCTGGTTGCCTCGTTTTCTGTTTGTCTTACCCTTCTCAGGATGTGCTGTATTTACTGTATGGATTCCTTAGTAATTCACTTCCTCTTACATATATACCAGTTCAAGTATGTTTGTTTTTCTGAAATGGGAGCAATGGCATTCTGCAATATCCAATGGGAGACAAAACAGAATATCATATGTTTGGAAAGGTACTCTCTACGCTCCTGTGTTAATTCTCAGTCACTTATCCAAATCCTGCAACATAGATTCTAATCTGGTATATAGTTAAGGTCGTAACATGAGCATTGAGTTAAATTTCCATTAGTAAGTGGCTGGCATTAATACATTTTTAGAGGGGAGTTATGTAAAGAAAAGGAGGAAAACCAACTAAAAAGCCCTTCTACAGAGTCCTTTGGACACATTAATGACAATAAATGACTGGATATGATTATTATGCATAAAGCCATCCACCTTGTTAATACCCATTCCCTGAACTGTGAAGTTCAAAGGGTTTTTGAAAGGTCATTTAGTCCTTCTCCCCCGCTTTGGCCAAAAAACTAAAATAAGATAACTGGAGAGTACTGTAAAGTCGTGCTTTCTTTTAGAGACTTTCTGAAAGGAGATTTCACAATCTCCCCCAGAAATACAATTCAGGTTTTTAACAACCCTCATTGTAGAAAAGGTCATGGTAATATCTAACCAGAGTCCCAACTGCTATAATAAAAGGTCATGTCCTCTTTTGCAGTTCTTGTTAAAGATGGTGAAGAGTTGGTTACTAGCTTCATCATAAATGAATGGTCACTGAGCACCTACAAAGACGGTAGTCCTCTTCTCTCCTTATAACAACGTTTTATGTATTCAAGATCACCAGGAAGTCACTTTAAGGCTCCCTTGTCTTCAGGCCAAATGAACCCACAAACATTTCCTCTCCAGGGTCCTAGTTTCCAGCTCTCGATTAATCTTTTCAGCCTTCTCTGCAGATGCTCTGTGTCCCTTCCAGCCATGAGCACATTCCTCAGTAGTTTCTGACTAATTTGGAATACAAGAGATTTCACAGTCAGTGCTCTGCATTGTTTGTGGGGTTTGGGGGCTTTTTTAAAATACCTGTAGATTGTAGACAGTAATTTTTTCTACCACCTGGTGAGTCCTCCCAAGCTTTGCCTGAAGCTTTTGTGACTTTGGGAGAGAGGAAAATAGGGATGAAGAAAACAGGAAAGACATTAGTAACACATTGATATGTAAAGCTTCGTTTATGAAACAGAAAAGGAAAAGTATCCTGTGCCCACAAAAAGAATAGTCTGCTCAGTCAGGGCTTTTGTTCAAAATCACTTTGAGCAAACAAACCAGCCACACTGTACTTGAGAGACCGGATAGGTATAAACATATGTGTAAATGTAAATGAAAAGAGAGTCCTGGCAGCAGGGGTTCTAAAATCAACCTAAGACTGTGGTTTCTTTGATATTTCTCTTCTCACAGTTGGAGGCCAGGCAGGCAATCAATAAATAGCTGTTCATGATGATTGGCAAGTTTCCCTGGGAAGCTATAGAGATATTGTAGCTTTTGAAGAGTTTGAGGCAGTTAGGGAAAACAAAGCAACTCACTGGCGTTTGGAAAATTAACAATAAAAAACACAACCCAAAATGAGATCTAGGAAGTACAAGTGATACAAGTTGTTCAGAAGACCATAGGGCGGCAGCACTGGCTGGATTGTCCAGGACAGGATCACCTTCATGGGAGAGGAAGACTTTGCACTGGGTACCCTGACTGATGGGTAGATGGAGAGGGCTAGGGTCTAGATGCCTAGTGGAGTAGGGGTCGGGGGGTATATGTTACACTGACCACTACATACGGCCTTTTGTTAGCAAGTGTCCAATCTAGCAGAGATATCAATTACAATTGCACTTGGGATGAATGACAATGCAATAAAGGGCTGAAAGGCTGAGCGCAGGAATGGTCATGGGAAAAGTTGCCAGTCCCCCGGAAGTGACTGCACCTTGCGGTCCTGTGGCTGGAGCAATTCTCCCAGGAATAAGGGGCGGAGGCTTCCAAGGTTCTTTAGGGAGTTGAGTGTGTTCTTGTGTGCGTGTGATGATTCTTCAGGGGCACTGCTTACGTGCACATGTGCTTATACACACACACACACACACACACACACACACACACACACACACACACGACTTTCTCCCTTCTCTCATGAAGTCAGGGTAAAAAATCTAGAACTAAACCTTGGGGCCAGTACTGAACACATGAAAGAGAATCACTTCAACTTTTGTAAACACACAGAAATCTTTACAAAGAAAGCCACTGTGTACTCTTGGAAAGAAAGATCAGAAAACAATGGGATGGAGGTGTGGGTGGGAAGAGGAAAAAGAATGAGGTGAAGTACAACCAGGTAGATCGAAGAGAGAAGGGTAAAAAAGAAAAGAAAGAAGAAAGAAGCACAGTGACCCAACTGTAGAAGAATGTGAGCTGTGGGTAAAGTCTGGTTCTATCTCCTGAAGTGTAAAATGTGGCTTTGAGGACTCGTGTATACCTCTGTGGCTGCACTTGAAGTACCCAGATCTCATCACTACCTTGTCCTTACCACCTTTAGACAAGAAATGACTGAGAATATGAGCCACGTGTTAATTCATCCATGCATCCTCATTGCTGCCCCTCAATAAATGTTTGTTGAATTAGTGAAATTATTGTAAGCTGAATTTTATAATTCCCAGGACAAATTGTTCTGTAAAATAATTCCCATTTTGCTTATCTCTCTATAGGCATCCCTTTCCTCTGCTGCTTAGCTTGTAGATCAAGCCATCCCAGTGTCAGGTTGAGCCTTAGGGAGCCAGTGCTCGCCATGCACTGGCTTTCTTTCCCTACCCTGTCCCTGAAGTTCCTCTACTCATTTTTAAAATTTTATAATTTAGTATTTTATTCCTTTAAGTCAAATGGATTCTACAAATGTTCCTGGGAGAGAAAACACACTGAGCCATATCAAACATTGATACTTTGGTCTGCAGGCATACATAGGGTTATTCCTAAAAGCAGGATCTATATCTGGAGGGAGAATGAGAATTCTGGTTACCTGGTAGGGAGGGAGTGAAACATAAAAGACAAAATGGCAATCCAGGGGAACAAAGACAACTTGTTCCTGCTGTTTGGTTTTGTCTTAGGATGTTCACTGCCACTGAATCCATTTCCAGCCCAGGCGTCTTGCCCTGGTCATCCTCCTGGCTTCTGGTCCTTCCTATTTTAGTACCTGGAAAACTGAGGATGTCTTTGTCTCTACTTTGTCAACTCAGCAACAAAGGAGCTGCATTCTGCACACTGCCAGGCTGTTTCTCTGTATGTGCTCATTTGCTGAGCAGGTGTGTTCTCCCCAGCTACACCTTTTAAGGTGAGAGTGTCATCAGTCAGCAGTGCCCAAGGAACTGGAGGAAAGGGAGGAAAAATGCTAGTTGGTTTCAATCCAAAGTTCCCTCACTGCTTCCCATACACTGGCATGATGCATCTGCTGTGTTCTGTGTCCTCTGTCTGCTCTGGGAATAATTATTCCCTCCAAGACACTTAATTGAGTAGAGGGAAGGTGGGAGCTTAAGAATGATAGCTGCCCTCCTTCTTACCACACATGACAGAGGCACACGTGGAAACTGAGGCTGACGTTTATCATCTCAGCCATGGTTATGAGTGGTTGGAGAAGTAGGCTCCATTCCTGTCTCTCTCACATTTGAATCATCATGAAGCTGGAATGGAAGTTTAAATCACACCCTGTTTCTCAGCGGGCACCATGCTATTATGGTTATTAAATGTATCTGATAAACCTCTGACCTTTCAGATGCTGTTTTTTTTTTTTTGATGGTTGTATTCTCCCTTGAGAATTATTTTTATGTGTTTATTGCCCTACTACTGAACCAGTTCTGCTTGATTTCCTCGTTCACTCTTTAATTTGGTAGCACCCTATTTTACAGTCCACTAACTGTTGAAAATAAATTCACTTTCCTTGTGTGGTTAGTATTACTCATTTGATAATATAAGTACCATATTAGGGTGCGGTGAATGCATAGTAAGTGCTGCACAATTACAAGGTAAATATATGATGGCTTTATTTTATCCTCTAAGCCCATCACAGGGGTGACAGAGTAATTACTGTTGGACCCATTAAGTGTACTTACCACATAATCTGTAGGAAGATTAACTATGTAGTTAGCACTTGCCATCCTCCATTTTCACACACCTTCTAAGATTACACCTCTTTGAGACTTATGTTATCTCAGATAAATCTCGTGTGCTGTATTGCAGGAGCCATCATGGATCTGCTACAGGAATAACCACATCCAACGCACCTCTAGAAAAAAGGGTGAAAAGCAGCTACAGCACATCTTGCGGGGTGGGGAGGCACCCACATTCTAAATTCAAACTAACGCTTTTATTTTTGCTTTGCCCATGCATTCAATAGGATGGAGTAGGAGAGGTATGGGAGAAACAGCATGTACCGTCCTAGCGACCCGTCCTCTTCCACAATAAATTATTAGAGTCTAGCATTTAATTGGTGTCAGAAAACATCTGCCATGGACGTAACAGCACCTGGGACCAAGACCTTCATATCCCACAATAAAATTCTCTCATAATGACTGTATGCCCTAAACTGATGTTGTCAGTGTACTTTTAATCTGAATGATTTGTACCAAAGCTAAAATTCATATTTGTGAACTCTGGTCTTTCTCTCAACTAATAGACTTTGTGTTATCTCCTTGCCCTAGACTGCTCTCTGCAAATGCATGTGCCCCAGGTTTCACATAAGCAGAGCAGATCACACATGTTTTATCACTGTGTGTGGGTCTGCCCTCGCTCTGGTAAAAGTGTAAAAAGTGTTTTGCAGGTAAACATGACATCCTAAACTAAGGAGTTGTCTGCTCTTACTAGAAAAAAACATTATTTTCTTTGCAAAATTGATTATCTTCAAGAGTCTGTTACATGCTAAGCTACCTTAATGCAGTTAAGATATTTGCCTAGCATCCCTTTGATTTATACAAGGCATTTTAGAAACACGATTACTGTGTGAAAGTGAGTACAACTTGTGTTCACTGTACATCTGTCATTTTCTCTGAGCAGTAGCTCCAAAAATCCAATAGCATTTCCTTTTGTATCCCCGAGTGGTTCTTTGGCTTTGTGCCCATGCTGGTCACTTACAATTTCTCTTGTGTCTTTCAGGCATTGAGAATGCCAGCGACATTGCTTTGTACTCGGGCTTGGGCGCTGCCGTCGTGGCCGTTGCAGTCCTGGTCATTGGTGTCACCCTTTACAGACGGAGCCAGAGTGACTATGGCGTGGACGTCATTGACTCTTCTGCATTGACAGGTGGCTTCCAGACCTTCAACTTCAAAACAGTCCGTCAAGGTCAGCGGCATAGGTCCCTCCACACCTCGTCCTCAGTGCCATAGACTACGCTCACACTAGACCCCAGCCTTCTCCTGGGCCCTGTGTGAAGGTAGCTCTTGGCACTGGGAGCCGCTACCAAATTGTCTTCACACATGAACAGACCGGGCTGGGTGAAGTGGTCTGCTTAGGTCCTTGTCTGCCACAAGGACAAGAGGATCTCGGTTTATTATCAGCAACATTTTCAATGAGGCATTTCCATTTTTGATGTAGGGTCAGCCTAATGAGTTATTTTATTTCAAATTATCCTTCTTTATAAAAAAGTCCTTTTGAGGATGTATATTTAATTTAGTTAACCAAAGTATTGATCATTCAAGACTGAGGACTAACACCTATATTACAACCTTCCAGGTATATTTATTACCCTATTTATGAAGTGGAGTAATTTTGTTATTTCTATTTTAAATAAGTAAACAGATTTTAGAGAATAGATGATGGGTCAGCTAGCCAGGGGGAAAAAAATGAAATTCCAGCCGAAACGACTCTCAGCTGTTGCCAAGTCCAAGCAATCTTTAGTTGTGGGGGAAGGAAAATCTATCATGTCAAACTGTAGCAATACTCATTTTCAAAACAGAGTCATTTAATTCTGTTATAGGAACCAAATCTATTCCTTATTGCAAGGTGGGGATGAAACATACACGGCTTTCATTTTAGAAAAAAATGAAACCGTCTCTTTTCAGAGGATGAAGTTTTCTACCTTGACCCTCGTCGTCAATATCGTCACCTTCATTTCTGTTTATTGTGCATCAGTGGTGCCTACAGCGCGGAACCAGAAGTCTCAGTGCAAGGCAGTGATTAAGTAGACAGGCTTCCGAAGTGGAAACACAGGCATGCTGGAAAAAATTGAGAGATGGCCAGAGAGATGAGTACCTTCCCTCTTGCCATTCACTTCTGGGCACCTCAGAGTTAGGCCTCAAAACAGACACATCCCCTACATTTGGACATATAGTTTAGTATATGTAGTTAATTGGAAATAAATCCAAATATAGAACTGATTTTTTAAGTGGTGTTACTCAAGCTGGAGTGCAGTGGTGCAATCATAGCTCACGGAAGCCTCCCACCCATGGGCTTAAGTGGTCCTCCCACCTCAGCAGCTGGGACTACAGGCACATGCCACCACACCAAGCTAAGTTTTTGTTTTATTTTTATTTTTTATAGAGACAGGGTCTCACTATGTTGCTCAGGTTGGTCTCGAACTCCTGGCCTCAATGATCCTCCCACCTCAGCCTCTGAAAGTGCTGGGATTATAGGAATGAGCTACTGGGTCTGGTCAAGAACTGATTTTTATGCTACCTAAAAAACTAGAAACATATTTTCATCAAATAATAAAATATCAATATCTTAGACCATAACACTTGAAAATAGACGAGCTGTATTAGTGTGAGAGACAGTTTTGTGCATAAGTCCGTAGGCTTTGAAGTTAGATTTTAGTCTAAAACTGCTATCAATTAGTCTGTTATCCTCTTGAGTCTCAAGTTTTACAGCTATAAAATGGGGTTAGTAACATTCAACTCAAAGTGTTCTGAGGATGAAATCACCTGGAATAACATGGGTAAGCCCTTGGCATATGGAAAGCGCTCACAAATGCAGCGAATAGAGTTCTAGACGCTGGTTGCTTCCTCTTACCCTAGTACAGGATGCCAGCATGTTCCGTGGAGCACCAGGCAGCAGGTGAGAAGGGTGGATCCCTGGCCTACACCTGTCTGGGGAGTGCTGACTTGCCTACACTTAAACACAACTTATGTGTATTGTAAATCTCTAAGACAATATTAGTCTTACCAAACTTACCTGACCATTTTGTTTTATTTTTATTTTTAGCCAAGAATATCATGGAACTAATGATACAAGAAAAATCCTTTGGTAAATGCCACTCTCCCTGCATTTATTATGGTAATCTGCCTCATGCTGATATCATGTGGTTTTCACCTCCACTGTCTTAGAGAGATCCGTTTTTGAGCAATACATCCAGTGCCCCGGCAAGGTGAACACTGAGCCTTTTAAATAGAATGCCATACACAGAACAGACTAGGGACTTGAAAAAGGATTTCCAAAGAGAAGATTGGGGTGACCAGCGGTGGGTGACTGTCGCTGGTCAGACTTCAGTCAAGCTGGCAGCCAATTTTCTCTGACCGTGGATGCTATCCTATGTACATATGTCCAGAATCAGGCATTTCCCGCTCAAGTGCTGTCTCACTCTAGGAAATATTTTTGCTTCCTTATGTCACTTAGACTAGGCAGATCTTCTAAGCGTAGCCAAAAATTAAACTTCAGAGGCTAGGGCTTGAGATAAAAGAGCCAGGTGACTGAGGCATATGGCTTTTGAGGTCTCCGCGGAACCTCCTGTCCTAAACTCTTTTCTAATCTAAGATGGGTTTTGGTCCTGCTTCTTTCCTGGGAAGACCATAAACAGGAGCAAAGTGGTCACCTGAAGAACTCAGTGCAGACCTGCTAGAAAGCACAGCTCCCTGATGGTACCTGGGTCTTGATACAACACACTCATGCATGGAAAAAAAAAATAATAATCAAAGATCCTTTAGCTCTATAGCATTATTTATTTCATCCAATTTGTATATTTTCCTCTGTGATTCTGGATTCTTAGAGCATCACAACAAGAGATGGGAAAAGTCAGGGTGATAGATTTCCTACTGGCGTTGCTGCAAATTATGAAAATGGAAAAACAATAGAGGCTAATACAATATGGCCAAGAATTGCAACATTTTCAGAAAGATCATACTTTAAACATTTTTGTCAGGCCCCAAAGGAAAATTGTTTAATATGGTTTGAGTTTCAATTTGAGATGTCATATTGACGGACTGATATGGGTGTGAAGCTTGGGACTGAGGGTTATTTTGTTATTTACTAATAAATGAGATTACTTCATCACAAGAAAATATCACAGCATTTCTTTTTAATATTTGGCTTGGAAAAAATTGGTGAGCCCCGGCAGATGACAAAGCCCAATTTCTCATGTTTTTGCAAAGATATTATATATACTTTTTCCCTTTGAGACAGAAAGGAAACCATTCTAAGCTGCTCCCTATGTAGAATCTAAGCTTCTCACTGTCTCTGGGTGGTGCATTCTTTCCCTCGCAGAGTGACATATGAGTTATTAGAGCAAATTGGCTACTCAGATGTGGTGAGATTCATGAGGTGCCCTGACCCTTTTGCTCTGAGGACACATCATTTCCTCCCCAGCTCCAGAATCTGCACAGAATTCCTTATGAAATGTACTGGAACCGATGTAGCTTCTGTTATAAACAGCACTACCTAGTCACCACGCTGTGTCATCTCTTGCCATTTAAAATGAACAGATGTTATTTTTGCTCAAAACTCGACTGCAAAACATCTCTCCCCCCTCTTTTTTTGTTATTTTAGCTTCTGTTTGCCAGTTGAAATAATCACATAAACAATAATACCTGAGTTCGTTGCCAGAGAGAGTGCCAGAAATACTTGTTTTGAAAAGATAGATAGCATGGAAAGATCTCTGGAAAGTGAAAGATTTGGGTCAGTGGCATTTAGAGAATGGACGGTGGAAGCCAGGGCTCTTGATTCAAAAGTTCTAGTCACTAGCACCCAACCTGGCAGGGTGGTCCTGAAGAGCTAGCTTGGATTGGAACTGCTGGCACCTATGCAGGCTGTTGCACAGTTTGCAGAGGCAGAAGTACAGGAGTAACTGAGATGCCTTTTAGTTTCTGAGTGACAGATCAATTTTCTTTTACCAGGTAACTCCCTGCTCCTGAATTCCGCCATGCAGCCAGATCTGACAGTGAGCCGGACATACAGCGGACCCATCTGTCTGCAGGACCCTCTGGACAAGGAGCTCATGACAGAGTCCTCACTGTTTAACCCTTTGTCGGACATCAAAGTCAAAGTCCAGAGCTCGTTCATGGTTTCCCTGGGAGTGTCTGAGAGAGCTGAGTACCATGGCAAGAATCATTCCAGGACTTTTCCCCATGGAAACAACCACAGCTTTAGTACAATGCATCCCAGAAATAAAATGCCCTACATCCAAAATCTGTCATCACTCCCCACAAGGACAGAACTGAGGACAACTGGTGTCTTTGGCCATTTAGGGGGGCGCTTAGTAATGCCAAATACAGGTGGGTGGTAAGTGTGTGTTTGTGTATTTTCCATCATTTAAATGTTTCATTTTTACACAGTTACTTCCCATCAGATTCATTTTATGATGTTTACTCTCCCCTCATCAGACCTGCAAACACTGCAGCTCCACTAGTCCACTTGATTTACACAGCAAACCAGAACCAATGCTGAGATTAGATTTTGCAGTCTTCATCTCAGCATGGATTGAATGCTCCCTTTGATTCCCTGTTAGAGCTGATAACTATATTTGCCTGAAAGGTTTGGGTAGTCCCCAGGCTTTAAGCCCCTTTGGAGTATATTTCCTAGGCATGATAAGAAAGCACTGAAAAAATTCTCTGGCATGACAGACCAGGGCCCCATGTTTATACCTAAGCATGGTTTATGTACTAGTTTGATAATTTAGATAATTTAGTGAAACGACATCTCATCAGTAACTGACCTAATGAACACTCCATAGCCCTTGCTATAGTGTTACTTTCTGGTGAGCAACGATGAGGGGTCATTGTAGAGTTGCTCTTTTGAATCTAAACTTCAGTTCCAGGGCTATGTCAGTATAATGAATTCTCACATATTTTATTCCTCCTTTTAGCTGGAAGAGAGGAGATTTTCATGATGTTTTGACATGATACTTAAAGTATCCAGCCCAGATCACTTTTAAAATGATATCCTTTCTATGGATTAGTTTTCAAAGTTGCTGCCTAAGACCTAAGTGGATGGTAGACAAGGTCAATTTCTGCTCGGATTTCTAAGCAATGAGAATTAGGTAGTGCACTGAAGCAGGTACTGATCTGTTGGCTGCTAAGAGGGAAGAGTATCTGTTGGATCTGTAAGTGTTTATCAAACAACAGGTCAGCATTGAGTCAGGGACATTATAGTCTAGACAGATGTCTCTCTAGGGTGGAGCTAACCAACCTCTCAAATCGAGCATTTCATCCCATAAATAAAATCTGTAATAGGACTAGTCTGATTCTACCATTCTAGCTAACTGACACCTCTAGTAGCTTAGAGACTGGAGACTGAAATTCATTTCTAGTTGATGAATGTTGTCTTGTTCTCCCCTAGAGCAATTACTTCCTTAAAAATCTTCATTTCAAAACATACTTTACTTCATCAAAATAGCCCTCAATGGCAGCCGTAATTGAAAGGTTTTGTTTTTTAAATTTCTAATTCTCTAAATCTTCATTAGTCAATGTTCTAGGACATGGTAAGGATCTTTGTTCAAATGTGTATGCGTGTCAATGTGTGAATGCCTATGCATGATTTAATTCTTCCAGTTGATAACTGGAAGACATATTTACCAATTAACTTTTCTGTAAGAATTCATAAACTAGACATGTGAGTCCTGAGGAAAGAAAAAGAATACAACCCTTGCCCTAAAGAACACGACGTGTCAGAATTATATAAAATTTGGCAGGGTGTAGTGGCACACACCTGCAGTCCCAGCTACTCAGGAGGCTGAGGTGGGGAAATTGCTTGAGTCTAGGAATTCGAGACCAGCGAGGGCAACATAGCAAGTTGCTGTCTCTAAAAAAAAAAAAAAAAAAAAAAAAAAAAAAAAAAATGCCATAAAAACAAAAATACAGAATCATATAAAGCCATGCATTAAGTTGTGCAATTATCTTATCTCTTTATTGCTCATGCTTGGCACTTAGAAGGCTCTCAGTTATTAGTTGATAAACTGCCCATTACTCCTTCTCTCTCTTTGCATCCTCCTTTCTTAGTGTATGTATGTGTGTGTGTGTGCACATCTGTGTACACATATGTAGAGGGAGAGCCATGACCAACCCATTCATTGGCTGTGTTTGTCGTTCATCAAAGAAAGCGAGATGAAATCATGATGAACCAGAGATTTATCTTCACCTCTGACTTGAGCAGCACTAACGTTGAAAACTAAAAGTTCTGACAGCATTGTCAGTGATTCCCAAACAGTTTCTCCTTGAAATGGGGCATTTTCAAAGCTCCTGACAAGAAGTGTTGGACAAGATTGAAGCTGTTCACTGGGAATGAGTTTGATGTAAAATAACTGTGGAGAAGTAAAACATATGCTCTGTTATTTGCAGGAAATAAATGCAAAATATGCCCTAGGGAGCTAAAGTATAAAGAAAGCAAGGCACTGAAATTAGATTGCTCTAATGCCATCCATCCTAAATTGTTGTATGGTGCCTAGCAATGATTTCTCCAAAAGGTTAGAGTGGTCTCCACACTCTAGAAATTATTTATTATTCCAAATATAAAACAGGAAGCTCAGACTGGTGCTTCTGTGGTCATATCAAATAAAAGGCTGTCAGGGTAGCAGGTGGAGTATGGGGTATTGTATTTTTCTTTAATCAGAGGTAACTGGCGAATGACATATTGAAGTGAATTCTACTTTAGGGGATCACAGGCATAAAGCTGTCCCACAGTATCTGTCATTCTTCACTATCTGTAACTTGCCACTCCCCATGTGCCTTTGTGTATGACTATTTCAGACTCCACGTAGTATTTGCATGTTTGGGCAGGAGGAGCGGGGGAAGTATGTTTGAAAGATAACACCATTTCTGATTGAAGAGAGAAAAATCATTTAAAGCTCCAGTGATCCCATAGATTCAGGTTGAATTCAGGAGTATTCTGAATAATGTTTCAATCTAAACACAGATAATTAATCCAACTTGAAAGGAATAAGGTGTGATCTGCACAGACAGTTCTTTCTCAATTGTCCTCACACATCTTTCTTCTGTTTTGCTAAGAGTTGGCCATCAGGCTATGATGATCTACAGAAGCTAACATGTCTCGGAGCCTGTCTTTTTTACTAAGAATTTTGAATCCTATTTCGTTTATATCTTCATGATGTTTTATTGGCTTCCTGCTACATGAGCGGCATTGTGATAAGTGTAATTGATTTAATATTATTATTATTGCTTGATGATAGTTTCCTGTACTTCTAAGTCTGAAGAATACAGACTGCATGTCTCTGTCATCGTAATGACCTAGACAGCCTGAAAGAGCAGCAGCAGAAAGGAAGTTTTAGGTCAAACTAAGAGAAGACAGAATGTCGAGGGCATGTATTTAGGTTGACTTCCGAGCACACTGGATGTCCTGTGTATTACAACTTGTGTTTAGCAGCAGGGAGGGTTATAATGGAGGCCCCTTCATTTGGCAACTACATTTAAGGAAGAATAGACAAGGGAGGGAAGAGTTGGACTGGAGGTCTCTAAGTGTGGCAATTATAGTTCTACTATTGACATTAAGGTTCAGAATATAAATGGACCTCCATAAGGCCAAGCTGTAACCAAGATTTAAACGTGCCTTATTCTTAGTGCTGGTGAAAGATACTGATAACTAGCATATTACTGAATAATGCTTACAAATGTGAATCATAAATGACTTGTTTTGCAATGAGGTTTACGTTTTTTGGTTTTGTTGCTGCTAACAGGCACATAGAAGGAGATCAGGAAAGACTGCCATCTCTAGATTTAAATTATCATCAGCAACCTGAAACTCTTCTGAGCGATTTACATTAGCTCTAATGAAAGGAAAAGAAGTTGAGAGCTGCCTTACTCAAAGAATAGGAGGTTGCCTTGAGATTTTATTTTGTAAGGATCTTACTGTTTCTCTATTTCATTTCTTTTTATAAACAAGAAGCTACATTATAGAGAATCCCTGCCCTCCTTAGACTCTTCTTTCTTGGCCAAGGTGCAGTATTTTCTTCACAGCATTTTAGAGGAAGGAGAGGACATTTAAGATGCAGTGAGATGTGGCTTCCTGTCCCTTCCCTTCCTGCATTGTATGATTTTATGGAAGTAAGGCTGCTAGTTTTTCCAATCTGACATTGACATGACTCTAGTTAAGTAACCTTTTGCCTTAACCCTTTCTAGGTTCTGTTTGCTAGAAAGGGTCATGGTTGTGCAATAATCTATAAGGCTCCTAAGCACATCAGATGCTTTCACTTTCTTGACAAAATGCGACACCCCATTGAGTACCACCTTCAACTTGCTTCCAGATGCACTATTGGTAAGACAGCTTCATCCTGGGTTCTAGCACAGTATTAGATCACTCACTCACCCATCATTTCATGTAGGTTTTCAGGAAATAAACAGATAGTGATGAGATAGAGAAATACATTTTTTTAAATTTTGGAGCAGATTAAGTGATGTATGGATAAACTCTTGCATTCTTAGATATGTCTAATACTGCCTGGTCTTAGAACACTCAATCTTTTAAAAGAATTAATGCTGGGATGACTTAAAATTAAAAAAAAAAAACTAATTTGAGTACTCAGTTGAATAATATGCCCTTCCTTATGTCACTGTTATAAAACAATGTTTTTCCTGTTATAATCTTGAACCTTAAACTTTCCAAGGATTGAGATTTCATAAATTGCCATGAGAAAGTAGCTTGTTTTCCAGGTATCTGTAAGGTGCTCGAGTGACGAACTTCATGATAATTGGAAAAATCTATGAATAACCTGTTGGCTTTTTCTGTTTTAGGGGTGAGCTTACTCATACCACATGGTGCCATCCCAGAGGAGAATTCTTGGGAGATTTATATGTCCATCAACCAAGGTGAACCCAGGTGAGAGACAGAGAATGGCATATTAAAGACAGTGGCTCACGCCTGTAATCCCAGTACTTTGGGAGGCTGAGGCAGGCAGATCACTTGAGGTCAGGAGTTCGAGACCAGCCTGGCCAACATGGCGAAAGCCTGTCTCTACTAAAAATACAAAAAAATTAGCCAGGCATGGTGATGCATGCCTGTAATCCCAGCTACTCAGGAGGCTGAGGCTGGAGAATCGCTTGAACCTGGAAGGCAGAGGATGCAGTGAGCCAAGATCATGCCACTGCACTCTTCAGTCTGGGCAACAGTGAGACTCTGTCTCCAAAAAAAAAAAAAAAAAAAAAAAAAAAAAAGGCATTTTAAATATGGACTGGAACTTCTGTAGAAAATCTGAAACCATTAAGAGAATGAGACTTAGAGGTGTATAGATAGATGAGATCATGAACTCCTTGACTCTAGAAAGGAAAAAAACAATTGCAAAACTACTGGCTGAAATGAAACCATACATGACTCCACAGTTTTATGGTCACCAGTCTCTACACAAGAGACACCAAATGGAAAACAGGGAATCGTTAGGTCAGAAGCAGTGCCACTCCATAAACACTGACTGTCTCAGAGTCTTCCTCTCCAAAGAAAATATCCCTGGAGGCACTCACTGGTGTTAAGCCTTAGGCAAATACATACGATGATTGATTCGTGATCCTTTTAAGGTAGGCAGAAGACCTACTCTATACTGCCCGAGAGACAATTTCTTAGGCAATTTTCGGCAATGTGAAAATATGACCTGAAACATCAACTGCTTTCAGGCCTGACAAATTTCAGCAGCATTAAATTCAATTACAGGAACAAATACAAATCTTGTCACATTCCCTTTTAATGAAAGTAGTTGGTTATTTTCTTAGTGCAAGTATAATATTTTTGGAAATGTTGTCTTCCTCCACACAAGATAAACCTGACTCCTCTTCAGAAAGCAATTTCTCTCATAAACTGGATATATACCTCTAGCATTTTTAGTCATAACATCTTGCTTATTTTAGAATAGATTATTTTTGTTGTTGTTAGCAAAGAACACATGAAAGAAAAACACTGGGAGGAAAAACAGCCAGAGAAACAGATGGTTTAAACAGATTTTGATAGCTATTTCTATAAAAGGATTTGTTGGTACTCAATGGTTTTAACTTTCTGCTGTACAGGGCTCGAGAGGCATGGAAGAAAAGGTTCTGCCATTTGGTTGTGAGGCTGGCTCTTAGGGGATTTGTGTGCAGGTTGTGCTATGTTGGGATCTCATGTTATTTCCCCAGTTGTTTAAAGCTAGATTCTTTACTTGTGTATCTGAAAAAGTGCTGGTGTCTAAATATCTCCACCTGGCAATTGGGGGGAAAAAGAGGCTCAGAAAGTTTGAAGAGTTTACTCAAAATCTTAGGTTAGTCACTTAAGCAGACCTAAAAATGGAGTTCCCTGGATGGAAGTCACCCCTTTTTTACCCATTAGGTTGATTTACTTAAGAAACCATACCTATCTGAATTTGTGGTTATGGCCCATTATACATATGCTTTAAAACATATCATGCTGCAAAAATCAAGTATGAGGTATAATCCAGTCCACTTTCCCTGAATCACAGCTTCCTACACACTCCTAGCTCTGCATTCCCCTCCCTTGGTTGTAATTGATCCAGTAAGCCTGTGTTGAGCTCATTCCTCTCAAATCCATCCCCAGCTCATCACATGAGAACCAACTTAGGGCAATTTCGCATTTTCCAAGGCACCTCATTTACAACTTACCTGCAATTTTAAAGTAAGAGAGAGGAATACCTAGAACTCACAAGAGCCCAAAGACCTCAAAAAACAGCTTGGCCTCCTGTGGTCACCCCTTGAATGCTTTGTAAGCTCCATGGTAACCAATTTGGTTTATCCTTCTGTGTCTACTGCTGTCTAGGAAGGTGGACAGAAACAGAAGAACCTTCTCTAACACTTTAGATCTGTGAGGTATGAATTTTTCTCTCTACTAAACTGTGAAAAAAAAAAAATTACAGGAAGCCGCACATTCCTTTTCAGGTAGCTGAAACCTTCCCAGATGTTATCTCTAAGGAAATGACCTGTCACTGGGCTAAAGGCCATTTACCTTCCTTGACAAGCCTCACTCCCTTTTGATAGCTCACGACTACTTAGAAAAACACTGAAAATAGCAAATACCTTTCTACTACTTCATTTTAAGCTGGGGTGAATTATTTCATCTCTGCAAGGAGACTCCTTGGGTCTGGTTCTTCAGCTTTTAATCTTGTGATCAGGAAAAGGCCAGTGTGTCATCTTTTCTTTGTAATATCACTTGAAAACCCATTTTCATTTTGGGCTGTACGTCTGCCATCCTGAACTTGTGCTGAGAAGAAGGCCCGTTTTCCTCGAAGTTCATGGAGCTGGAATGCACTGTTCAGTTCCTGTCATCTTTACCTCTAGAGCCACCACTGTTCCCTCTGTCTTAGTTCATCATGAGAACTGGATTTATGGACTCTCCATCACCTCCACACACACAGAGCACAGCAGGATCTTCCAAACCACATCTTTATGCTGTCTTGAAATTAAAGTCTGCTCCATTTCTCCTATTGACTATACATTTATGTTGCCCATGTCTGAGTTACAGCCCCAATATATCAGGGTAGTGATGTAATGGAAGTGGAACTGGTATGTTAAATCAGGGCCTTTAATCCATTCTAAGGATTGGGTTAAAGAGGGGTACAGGGGTGAGGATGGCTTCCTGGAGATGTCACTGAACTGAGTCTTAAAAGATGAATAGGAATTAGCCAGACAAAGAAAGGAGTAAGGTCTATAGCTCAATGATTTGCATCCTCCACAATGCATTTTCCTGTAGTTTTCTACAGAGTTTTGAGGGGTAGAGGGGTCTAAACCCAGTGATTTTTTTTTCCTCCTTTAAAGTCACCCTGATGCCAGAACATTGCATTCAACAGTGTCCTTCCAACTGTAGCCCAGGCCTTGCCACAGGCAAAGAGTTGGTTTAATGCATTATCCCATTTATAACATAGAAGATATTTAGTGACGCTGTAAGAACAGGTACTGGAGTGGCCTGACACAAAGGCCCTGGACTGAAATTGGAGCTGTCAGAATTAGTCTGCTGGTGAGAAGCCCTGGGGCTCCTCCTGGATCAAGGGTATGTAAGCCATCCATGCTAGATGTGGCCTCCTCCCCTCCACAGGGCTTTACTCCCTCTGCAGGGGAGGAAACCAGCAGTAATCACTGTCAAAAAAAAAAAAAAAAAAAAAAAAAAGCCTGTCTCATTTCCCAAACTTTAATTTGAAAGACTTGGGGTATTTCTTTCTTTATTTATTTATTGAGACAGAGTTTTGCTCTTGTTGCCCAGGCTGGAGTGCAATGGCGTGATCTCGACTCACTGCAACCTCCGCCTTCTGGGTTCAAGCGATTCTCCTGCCTCAGCCTACCTAGTAGCTGGGATTGCAGGCATGTGCCACCATGCCTGGCTAATTTTGTATTTTTAGTAGAGATGGGGT
The DNA here is from genome assembly GCF_028858775.2 of Pan troglodytes. Taxonomy (NCBI): domain Eukaryota; kingdom Metazoa; phylum Chordata; class Mammalia; order Primates; family Hominidae; genus Pan; species Pan troglodytes. Next base: position 44,127,567 of record NC_072405.2, read on the forward strand.
TTCTCCACGTTGGTCAGGCTGGTCTTGAACTCCCGACCTCAGGTGATCCGCCCACCTCGGCGTCCCCAAGTGCTGGGATTATAGGTGTGAGCCACCACGCCCAGCTGGGGTATTTCTTTTTTTACATTTTATTGGGAATGTTTTTGAGGGAGGGGAAATTTTATTCTACACACTTTAAATCTTTTTTTTTTTTTTTTTGAGACGGAGTCTCGCTCTGTTGCTCAGGTTGGAGTGCAATGGAGCCATCTTGGCTCACTGCAACCTCTGCCTCCCAGGTTCAAGTGATTCTCTCTGCCTCAGCCTCCCGAGTAGCTGGGATTACAGGCGCCCGCCATCACACCTAGCTAATCTTTGTATTTTTAGTAGAGACAGGGCATATTGGCCAGGCTGGTCTCAAACTCCTGACCTCGGGTGATCCACCCGCCTCGGCCTCCCAAAGTGCTGGGATTACAGGCATAAACCACCACGTGCCCAGCCTTTAGATCATTTTAATAAAATTAAAGTATTCAAACAGGATTAAAAAATCAACAATGTCATTTCAGAGATTCTTTTCACTGACATTACAATAAGAGAATGATACAGATGTAGCAGGAAGGTCCCACTACTCCTCTCCTCTCCCAGCTCTCCTTTTGCACCCCGCCCCCGACCCCATGGTTGGAGAGGAGAGAACTGGACCAGAAAATTATTATATGGGGCTTTCTTCTGAAAAGCAATAAAATGAAACCAAAGGCAAACATTCATTTCTTTTTCCAATTACACTGTCATGTGGATACTCCTGACCAAATGCTTAGAATAAATTGGAAATGTTATAAGTCATCTTACTGAAGAATTTACAAAAGAACACATATTTTTAAATTTGGGCTCAGCCCAGATGGGACATTTCAACCACTTCTGTTAGATGGTATGGTCTGCCCAGTAAGTACATTTTGGGGTAAGGATTGAGAAGGTAGAGATGGTGGTAATAGAAAACATTATCTTTTTTAGGGTGCTTAGATGGTACCATGGCTTTAATAGCAAGGCATGAAATAAGAGCAAATACAAGGCTAGAAAGGCAAAAAGAATCTAGCTCTGGAAAATAGAGAAGAAAGGATAGAATTTCATTCCCAGTAATGGGGCTCACAAACACTGCAGTATAAGCCATTACTGTGGAGATTACTGTGGTTTTTCTTCCCCAGTAGCAAAAACCATACACACAAAAACAAAATCATACACACGCCTCCTCATATATCATGCAGACCTAAGCACTCAGAAATGTCCTTGGACTATTTGAGAGGACCTCATCTCCAAAAGAGTAAAAAGAAAGCAGGTATATATCTTTTATCAATGAGATTAAAAGATGGGCCAGCTGGTCATTCTCTTAATAAGAATGGAGTTTTTATGATATGAATCTGTTTGTAGTGAACTATTCTTTATGTTATAGTAGACATTTGTGGCTATTCTAAACTGCTCATCTCAGTAAAATATGAAACTGTATATGCTTTTCCTGGCACCTTTGAGGGCCTTGATTTTTCAGAAGGTAACACACCCCCTCCTTCTGCCAAGCCCAGGAGTTTGAGACCAGCCTGGGCAACAATTGAGACCTTGTCTGTATAGAAAATAAAAATAAAATAAAACAAAATTAATAGGGCATGGGGGTAAACGCCTGTAGTCACAGCTACTCAGAAGGCTGGGGTGGGAGGATGGCTTGAGCATGGGAGGTCGAGGCTGCTGTGAGCCAAGATTGCACCACTTCACTCCAGCCTGGGCTATACAGCGAGACCCTGTCTCAAACAACAATAAAAGAAAAAGGAGTCTTAAAAACCAAATTACACTCTTTTAATAACTAGATGTTACTGAACAGTTATATAAGAAAAATGAAATGTCTTCAAGGGACCCTGCTACTATGGATGGTTTCAACAAGCATAATTGTTAACAATTACTAGGAAAACCAAAACCATAGTTGATATATTTCATACCATAATAGGTTAAGCCCCATAAGCAAATCCAGTTCTTTAAATGAATGATCATATTGCAGTGTGGTATATACGGTGACCACAGTGAAAGGATGAACCCCGTTTAAAGGCTCAGGGAAAGTTTTAGAGAAATAACAGTTGTCTTATAAACTAAAAGAGTAAAAGGGGTTTCTCTCCAAGGGAGTGGTGTGTTCAAAGGCACAGAGGTATAAGTAGCATCACATATTTTGGAAGCTAAGCAAAGCAGAGCGAAATATGAAAGGAAGAGTGACAGGGAATGAGGCTGAAGAAATAAGGACTAGATCGTGTAGCGATGTTTGCCACCCAGAGAATATCCAATTTATCTGGTGGGTAGGGGTGAGTGAGGCTTAAGTTTTGGGAGACCTAGTCATGCTTATATTTTAGATAGATTCTGTTTCATCTCCACCAATATTGCCCAAGTTCAAATCTTCACTAGATAAGCACCCTCCTTGAGAACACAGTGAAACTATGTTTTATTTTCCTTGGCACAATTATTAATAGTGTTTCTTTTCCTCCTCAAAAGCATCTCAATTTGGGCAATAATTTATAGTCACTCTACTTTTGAGTGCCCTTGTCTCTAGATTTTAATGTTTCTAAATCCATTCTCTAATCCCCACATTGCTGTCAGCGGGGAGTTTTGAGATAGACTTGGGGAGAAACTTGGCAAGATCTGCTCTGTGTGTGTGTCTGTGTGTGTGTGTTTTAATGTGTGATGAAGGAATTGAAGATAATTCCCAGAATTCTGGCTCAGAAACTGATGATTAATTAGGAGAGAGAGATTTGCTGACTGAAGGTCACTTGAGAGTTTGTGATAATAGTTGCTCTGGGAGCAACTTTGGATTTCTTTCCAGGGAATAAACATAGCTCTTTGACTTACAAGAAAAAGGGTAGGAAAAAAAAAATGACTGAAGAATTAATAAAGAAGGAAAAAAGAATATCTATAACCAGAAGAAAAAATGACTGTTGAATTGAAATCTCACATCAGCTTTTGCCACAGCATGTGACCATAATCTCATTTAACTAGTAAAATGTCATGATATTCGGCGTAATTATGCCTACCTGCTTCATTCAAGGCAAAATCTTCTGCCTTTGTTTTCTTTGCCTTCTGAAGTAAGAATATGCTGGTCCTGGAACTCATTAAAGTGAGCTGATAACATAAATAATTAGTCAGGAAAATAATGCAGACCTCAGTGTTGACATAACATAAGAAATAAAAAATCTCAGCTGGGCTTGGTGTCTCACGCTTGTAATCCCAGCACTTTGGGGGGCCGAGGTGGGCGGATCACCTGAGGTCGGGAGTTCAAGACCAGCCTGACCAACATGGAAAAACCCAGTCTCTACTAAATATGCAAAATTAGCCGGGTGTGGTGGTGCGTGCCTGTAATCCCAGCTACTAGGGAGGCTGAGGCAGGAGAATTGCTTGAACCCAGGAGGTGGAGATTGTAGTGAGCCAAGATCAAGCCATTGCACTCCAGCCTGGGCAACAAGAGTGAAACTGTCTCAAAAAAAAAAAAAAAAAAAAAAAAAGAAAAGAAAGAAAATTCTCAGAAATGACATAGCATGGTAGAGTGGAGAGGACACAGGAATTCAGAAGTCTTGGGTTCCAAGCCCTTCTCAGTAACAGCCTGTGTGTGTAAACTTGAGCAAATCATTCTCTTTCTCTAGGCCTCAGTTTTATCATCTACCAGTTTTATATATTAGTAACTTTGCTTTCAGATTTTGGTGAGGATGATAAAATGACTTGATAGCTGAGAAGTCTGGTGCAAACTGTGAAGTACTGTTTAAATGCTCCATTTGGAAATCATCTTTTTATACCTGGTCTTACTTTTTTAATTACATAGATGACAGAAATTCTCTGAAGTACATGGAATTTGCTTTAGCTCTGTCCCAGTGATGTAGAGTTCATCTCTTTTTGTTGCTAACACAGTCCTAGATTCAGAGGAAAGATTAATTCAATTATAGCAAACATATTAATAGTTGGCTTTAAAACCAAGAGCCTCATGAAGATACAGATAACTCCCTGCATCAATTCCTTTGAGTCTATCTCTGTTTCTCGTAACACTCTGGCATGTGATTTATACTTTAAAGGTACATCATATGAGTCTAAACAGTAGACTGTATGTGGGCTGGTGCTAAGATTAGGAAATCAGTGACCAGTCAAGCAGGGCAGGTCAGTCAAGCTTATGCCACCTTAAACAACTTTTCTCCCTGTCCATTTTGTCAGGCTTTTCTTGCTAGCAATGGATGAAAATGCATGAATCGTCCATGTCATCATTTGTGTTCAATGGTCAATCATGGATTAGAATCTGATTTGTTGCTGTGAGACTTAGAAATCTGTCTTTTGTCTTAGAAGAATCCAATTGATGGTATATACCGATTTCTTCCAAGATTTTTGGCATTAATTAACTCTATACCAGGCATAGAGAGAATCACTGAGGAAAGATGCTTCCCAGGTAACAAAGGGGGCTTTTTCTGTTAGTGCAAGGGGGAGTAAATTGCTGCCATTTAGGAAATACATTAATTCTTTCAGGCTACCAGTGCCATGCAGTGTAACAAAAAGGGCAATTTATCAAATAGTATCTTAATGGCCTAGAAGGGTTAATGCACCTTTAGCTGAAGATTGTACTCTGTTCCCCAGTGAAATCATGATGATTTCTTCACAGAGTCATTTAGGTTAGAATATAATGCCATTAACCCACCGCCGGCCCCCACCTCCCAAAAAAAATGAGCAGAGGAAGAGATAGAAAAGGGGGAGAGGAACAAATTTTTTAAAAATCACGTTGTCATTTTAAGACCTGCTCTTTTTGGAAAGAAGCATTTCTCCTTGCTGTTCCTCTCCACCTCAAACCCCCTCAGTCCACAAGTAAACACAAGTAAATAAAAATTGCTATCATCTTAATCAGAGTGCATTTGAAGACCATGGACACTCACAATGTGAAATGATTAGAGTGGCCCAGAGGAGTCTTTAATTAAAGATGCCATTGACAAGATAACAATGGTTTGTGAATGTTGTTAATAGATATGAATGGAAGGTGTACCTTAATTCAATAAGGGGAAAGTCACTGGTCCATGAGTTTGATTGCACATTGTAAAGGAGCACCGCATACTGTAATTATTTTTATTTGTATGTGCCATCTCTTTTATTGCCCATGCTGGAAGTAGAAATAACCTGTCCTATTAAGATATTTAATATATATCATCCTTTCCACTTCATTTTGTTATAGCCTAATAAAAATACCCAAAGACACCAGCCCACACGGAGACAGCTCCCACGCTTTCTAAGACAATCCACATAGCCCTTTGAAAACCTGGACAATCAACCTTCTATTCCCCACTGTTATAATCTTTCTTTAAAATAAACCATAACAACCTCCAGGACTCCATAAAATTATATACAAATATGGAGCTTCGCTCTGCAAATTACGGTGGGTGTTCTGGAAACTGAAACAATGAAGATAGCCCTAAAGTGAACAGATACCTTGGTTGGATTGCATGGTGTCTGAGAGACAATAGTGGATTGGGAGACAGCCCCGGGGGATCTCAAGGCATGAAAAGCCTGGCAGAAGGCAGAAAGCTGGCTCCCTAGAGATGTCACGTCCTAGTTCCTAGAACCTGTGAATTTACAACCGTACAAAGGGGAATTTGCAGATTAATTAAGATCAAAGACCTTGAGAAGGAGAGATTATCCTGGACTCTCCAAGTATATCTAATGTACGGGTCCTTAGGAGAAGAAGGTAGGAATATCAGAGGGAGAGACAGATTTGAAGGTATCATGCTGCTGGCTTGAAGAAGGGGCCTTGGGCCAAGGAATGCAGGCAGCCTCTAGAAACTGGATTCTCCTAGAACCTTCAGAAGGAGCACACGCCTCCTGACAGCCTTCATATTAGCTCAGTGAGACTTCTGACCTAGAGAACTGTGGGATAATTTGTGATTTAAGCCAGTAAGTCTGTGCTGTGAGAGTAATGGGAAGCTAATACAAGCCTCTATTTTGACCCCTCTGTGTACCTCAGGGCCCTGCTTTCCTTGGGCTTTGTTTAGTGTCTATGAGTGCGGTCTTAATTCCCATGCCAACATTTTAATTTAAACTCCAGGTTTGGAGAATATATCCCAGGGAACATATTCCTTCTTCCTTCCACTGCCTACCTATCCCAACCATGAGTAACAGAGTAGTAGACTGTGGTTCCAGCTCTGCAAAGTTGAGATGTGACTTTGGTTGGGTCACCGACCCCATGCCATGCATCTGAACAAAGAAGATGTTGGCCTCATAACTCCTGAGCCCCTCCCCAGCCTAAAATAAAAGGATTCTGTGAAATAGGTTTCAGATTACCTCCAGAGAAGGCTGTTTTCTCTATTCAAAATATAAGTGCATAAGCGTGGTGGATATAAAAAAAATGCCCCAGCAGCATGATACATAGTCCCACTCTTCTCCCATCCTCCTCACTCTCATTCATTTTTAAGGCACTTTCAATGAGCCATCATCTCACTATCTCACTTCTTCTAAAAAGGCAAGCTAAATGCAAGCCCGACACTGCATGAAAGATGAGGCTTAAATTGTGTCTAGGAACTGGTGATTTACACATGATTTGTGATTCCTTTAGTATATTAATTGGTAAACACCCTATGAATGTGTGTGTAAACTAAAGCCATTTAACATATGCAAACAGGGTAATCTCTCTGTGTGGTGTTGCTCAAATTTCAGCAAATTCAGATACTCATTCCAGTGTATATATAATTCCCCTCCCGCCCCAACCCCGTATGCCATCTCTCTTTCTGTGATCCTATTTCAGATAATAGCGTGTGGGTGACCCAGATCTTTAAGCCCTTTAATAGTACATCCATATGCTTCTATCCTCAGTGAATGGAGCTTGTTGCTTGTAATAATCCACTGTTCTAACTGCTCCTTTTCCTGCCCCTATGAATGGACTATAATGGCATGATGAGTTATAACATTATTTCCAGTTACTGCTAATCAGCCCCCCAACCCGACATCCTTGCCTATTAATACACATGTTACTCAGAGAAACAGGATGTAGGAACAGTCCCTGTGTAGTTGGATTTTCCATCATAGTAGCATCAGCCAGGGCCTTAATATTGAGCATTTAAACTTGACCATCAACTATATTCCACTTCAGAATGGACTGTCCTATATTTGATGGAGCACCAAGGCCCCAGTGCATGAGATGTTGCTTTGGATTTTTTTTTTTTTAAGAACTACACAACTTTTCTCAAATGTTAGTGCCAGCACCACCTTGCATGTAGAAAATGCAGGTTCCTGGGCCCTATCCCAGAAATACCAAATCAAAATCTTCATTGGTGGCATCAAGGAGTATAATTTTAAACAAGCTTCCTAAGAAATTGTGAAAAACATCACAGTTTTAGAACCACTTGAAGATGAAAACAGGAGTCTGCTATAATAAAGAGAAGATGTTGCTCAATGTCACTTTTGTCCTCCATTCTGCTCACTTCCTGTTCTCCCTCTCTAGGAGTCTGTTTTCTTAAATCACACATAGCGATTACCAGAAGTAGAAGACATAGCCACAGTGTTGGGGTTGGCTGATGGGAAAAGCTGGCTTTAAAGGGTCCATCTGTCTAGGAGATTCGATGATGTCATTTCCCTGGGACTGATCTGAAATCTCTGGTCAGAGCAATTGAGTAGGAGAGAGATCTGACTCCAAGAAAAAAAAAAAAAAAGAGAGAGACAAATAATAAACCTTAAAACCTTAATTAATTTTTATCCACAGCAATTTTAGTACCCCAGGTCAAAATCTGAGGATCTTAATGAAAAATGAATAATAAGAGTTAAAACTATATGTCTTGTGCGTGGAAAACTCGAGTACAGCTTCCATCTATCAGCCTTGATGTCTTTTCCATTCAAATATGACTTAATTATGTATCGACCCAGGGTCTGACATAGTAAAACTATCATTACTCTCCTGCCTGGATTCCTGAGTGATACTCTGGGTAAAGGTGATCAAACCTACATTAATCTAGAATATAGACCACAAGGAGGAAAGGAGGGAATGGTAATTACCAAGCACAGCATGGAAGACAACAGCTACAGTAAAAACCTCATATTGGAACTTGGAACTGGTCACTTTCCTTAAAGAAAGCGAAGTGTTACAAGCCTAGCAGCAGGTCAAGGAGTATTGAGCACAGAGGTAAAATGTCCAGGATACACCTCCCATCCTGCCATGGTTATTAGCAGTTGGTGCCTCGTAGCTGACCTTCAGCATGACCTCTGGTTGGCACTTGTGTGCAGATGGGTGCTGTAGGATGTTAGGTACTATGTGGTGAGGTCTGGACCATCACCCTGTCACCAACTACAGCACCTTCATCATCCTCCACTGTGTGTTTCATACATTAATCAGTGGCCCCACTGATTTTTTTAAATTATTATTTTAATAGTTTTTGGGAAACAGTGTTTGGTTACATGAATATGAATAAGTTATTTAGTGGTGATTTCTGAGATTTTGGTGCACACATCACCCAAGCGGTGTATACTGTACCCAGTCACTGACAGCACTAGACAGGTCATCAAGACAGAAAGTCAGCAAAGAAACAATGGACTTATATTGTAGCCTAGAATGAAATGGACTTAACAGATATTTACAGAGCAGTCTACCTGCTGATTTCTTTGTAAGAATTCTGGAAAAATTCTCCCTGGGCCTTCTATTTTCATGCATTCATTTTTTATTTTTATTTATTTTTTTGAGACAGAGTCTCGCTCTGTTGCCCAGGCTGGAGTGCACTGGGGTGATCTCGGCTCACTGCAACATCCGCCTCCTGGGTTCAAGCAATTCTCTCGCCTCAGCCTCCTGAGTAGCTGGGACTATAGGCATGCACCACCATGCCTGACTAATTTTTCTATTTTTTTCTCTCCAGTAGAGATGGGGTCTCACCATGTTGGCCAGGCTGGTCTTGAACTCCTGACCTCAAGTGATTCCCCCCCACCTCAGCCTCCCAAAGTGCTGGGATTACAGACATGAGCCACCATGCCCAGCTGCACTCACTTTAAAAAAAAAAAATTTTTTTTTAATCTTGACAAAATTTCAAACTCAAGGAAAAATTGCAATAATATCAAGAATTCCTGTGTGTCCTACACTCAGATTCACAAATGTTAATATTTTACTAAATATTCTGTATTTGTCTCTCTCCTCTCTCCTTCATATATGTATAAAAGTCAATACATATATATATATATGTGCATATGTGTATTTTTTAACCGCTGTGAACAAGATGACCCTTTATCCCTAGATACTTCCATGTATATATCCCCCAAACAAGAAATTATCTTGTATAAACATAGCACAATTAACAAAATCAGGAAATTAACATTGACAAAATACTCTTAGTACGTTACACACCTTATTTATATTTCACTTGTTGTCTGAATAATGTCCTTGAGAGTAAATTAAAATCCAAGTCACTTCATTGCATGCTGTTGTCCTGTGCCTTTGGTCTGCTTTCATCTGGAACCATTCCTGAGTCTTTGTATTTCATGACATTGACAGCTTTGAAGAGTGCAGGTGAGTTATTTTACAGAATGTGCCTTCCTCTGAGCTTGTCTAATGGTTCCTTATGAGGAGATTCAGGCTGTGTACTTTTAGCAGGAATGTCACAGAAGTGACGCTAGGTTCTCTTCTCTGTGTCCTGTCGGGAGGTATATTCTGTGGATCCATCCCATTCCTGGGAACGTTAACTTGGTCATTCATGTTAGGTGGTGTCTGCTGTGAAGTACTATTTTACCCTTAGTAAATAGTTAAGTACCTTGTGGGAAGATACTTTGGGAATGTGTAAATAGTTATTGATTACTGTTTAAACTTTCACCCAATAGGTTAACATCCATTTATGATTCTCAACCAAGTATTAATGTAGCTGATTGCTAATTGATGGTTTACTATATTTATTAGTTGGTTTTCTCTTGTGTGGAAGAGTTTTCCCTTCTCATTGATTCATTCTTACATGGATTTTTATTTTGTGGATTCTTATAGTATGACTCAATGGGTTATAATTCTTTACTGCCATGATTTACTCTGATGCTCAAAAGATTCCAGATTTGATCAGTGAGAATCTCTTCAAGCTGGCTTCTGTGTCCTTTACAACAAGTATTTTTGAGTGCTTACAGCGGGCATGTATGAAGCACTGGGGATGCAATGATGACCTAAGCAGGAAAAAAAAAAAATCCCTGAGCTAAGAAGCATGGTGGCTTATGCCTATAATCCCAGCACTTTGAGAGGCCGAGGTGGGTGGATCACCTGAGGTCAGGAGTTCAAGACCAGCCTGACCAACATGGTGAAGCCCTGTCTCTACTAAAAATACAAAAATTAGCCGGGCATGGTAGTATGTGCCTATAATCCCAGCTACTTGGGAGGCTGAGGCTGTAGAATCGCTTGAACCTAGGAGACGGAGGTCGCAGTGAGCCCAAGATGGTGCCACTGCACTTCAGCCTGGGCGACAAGAGCAAAACTCTGTCTCAAAAAAAAAAAAAATTCCCTAGCCTCAAGGAGCTTACATTCTAGTTTGTGGGACAGACAAAATAATAATAAATAGGCAAATGGTATGGTACACTAGAGGGCATTAAGTGTTAAGGAGAAAAAGTCAAACAAAGATCTGCTTTTAGTATTGGGAATGTTGCAATTACCAAGTCCTGGTCAGAGAAAACCTCATCAGTAGATGTCAGTTAAGCAAGAACCTGACAGGCACAAGGTGGGGTAAATCATGTGGATGTCTAGGGGAAAACTCTTCCAGGAAGCACGCAGCACTCCAGAGTACGAATTGTAGCAATTCCATGAGATGAGAACACACTGGCATTTTTAGTAGGATGACTGAGGTGGCTGCATGGGGGACAGGCTGTGAAAGGCAAGGATAAAAGCAAGGAGACCAGTATCATTTCCAAGGAGCCTTAAATGCCCACCATGCACATGCCTAAGGCATTGAGAATTTAAGTCAAAGCGTACACTGATGCAATGACAATGTATGACAATTGCATGAATTAGTCATCTCAGAAAGCAGAGTTCCTATAGAAATAAGACCGGGCTCTTAAATTATTAAACTTCTTCTATCTATACACAGCATTTAAACTACAAATATATAAGCATGCATGTATATGTGCATATATATGTATAGATAGAGAACAATGAAAAACATTAAGTAGCAAAAGTTCTACGCAAAAAGGTTTTTCAGTCTACAGACCACACTAAGGTGTATGATACATCGAGGTGGTTCATATTTTTATCCTGAAATCACTGCTTTTATTAGTTCACAGTTGTTATTAGCTCACAGCAATTTTAGAAAAATGTGTTACCTTTTTTTTCCCAGCAGGGACATGTATACTGCCTTGTTGCGGATTATGCAATGTGGGAAAGCTTAAATGCCATCTATGATTTCCTTAAGAAGGCTCATTTTTTTTGTCCACATCCAATTAAAGGCTTCTCTCCCCAGCCCTCTGTCCTCAAATGTCCTGAATCTGTTTCCATGATTACCCCTGGACTATATTGTAGCCCCCTTCCCCAGTCTTTCCCTGGGATGTCATAAGATCCAGCAATTTGGCCAGAAATCTCTGGTAATAGAGAAGAAAAGTACAATCTGGTCACCGAGAGCAAGAGCCTGTGAGTGAGAAATTTTGGGTTATTTTCCTGCCATCACCTTGATTGACTCCTCTGTGACCTTATGCTGTTAACACCTGCCTCTATAGGTGTGCGAAGAGCTTTAATTTTTGTAAATCCCCCTGATTGTTACAGGTAGAAGGTAGCAGAAAAGGGCAAATTGTTATTAATTGTGGGGAGAAAAAAATGGAGAGATTTTTGTGAAGTTCCGGTGAACTTCTGGTGAAGTTTTGTTCCTTCACCAGAGAGAGACCTACACCCATGGACACTATTTTCACAGTAGGAGGATTAAATATAAATCTTGATTTACTTACTCTGCACTTAAGGAAATGCCTAATGCCTATTTAATGCAAAACTCCTATTCCATGCCCTGGTTCATATTCAATATGCACTGCCTCTGACTCCTAAAGCTGTTTAAGTTACCACTGTGAAAGGAGTCTTGCTATTCACAACGAGTGTGAGAGTTCATCTAATTAGCTGATTTCAGTTCATTTGGCATTAAATAATTCCCCAAATTCCCATATGTTTGAACAATATGTTCAACAAGGAGGATGATTCTCTGAAAGCAATTAAATAGTTCTTTTAGGAGAGCTTGTCATCGGTCACTCATAAGCATCCCTGCTATTCCTGTCCATGATGAATGCAGGCGGTAATTACATGAAAAGCACTTCACCCTCTCTGATGGCCCTGGCAGGCACCCACATACAGGCTGCACATTTGAATTTTATGTTTTTTTTTTTTTTCTAAACCTTGAGTATGTTATTCCAGGCTTTCCACAGAGCATTTGATGTTGCTAATACACTGCTTTCCAGTCCCGCTCTCCTCGCCTCCCCTACTTAAAGGTAAATGAAGACATGATCATCTTAACCTGTGTTTTGCTCGTATAGGAAGAATTGTCCATTTTGGACTGTGGTTACTTTTGTGGAAGACTGAACTTTTTAAAGACATCTCCAGAGCTTCTTGGAGAGGGGAGGAGACAACATGATAGTGTTACATCTACTGTTTTAGACGCAGTAGACGTAAGATGCTCCTCAATTATATGGCTTGGCTTTATTGCAGCAGCAAGTTATAGATAATGAGCTCAAGTATAACCATTACTAACTTGAGAGAAATAGGAGTTGTCAACATAAGCAATTCAGAAATGAATAGCACATTAGATGAACTCAGAGAAAAACTCTTTGTTTATAGAAGATCTTGGGAAAGATGGTATCTTTTAGCACTAAATTTTATCTTTATTTTGCCCAACGGGTTGCTTTTTGGTCAAGGATGAAGTATTTAACTGTCCTTCCTAGGTAGTATAAGTAAAAGCTTTAGTAATAATACCAATTCCAGCTCTCCCGTAGCATTGCTCTATATTCAATATTATTATTTTTCTTACAAGTGAAAATCCAGCAAACAAAGGATCAAATAGCTTGTTGAAGAACACATATGCCATTAGGGGAAAAATAAGCAGACATCTGGGTTCTTCTCGCTGATTACTGTTCTGTAAACTACTCCTCCTTACTGTTTGGGGGCACAGATTAAAAATAAAAGCCAAAGACATGAAAGAGGGAGGCATTCAATGAGGTATTATTATTCCATTTTAGTTAACTTTCACTTTCTTTTATCTGTTCCATGACACTGCATTCTCACTGTAAATAATTCACAATTCAAAAAAGCTGAACACCAGGTTTGGATTGAATGATTTTAAATTTAGATCTAAAATAGAAAAGAGTTGAAAGATATACATTTATGTATGATATTATGCACACCTGTAGCTGTCTACTGTGCTATTGCTATATAAGCTATATATTTGTTCATTGGCAAAAAATAAATGTTTTCAAAGCCAGAATAGACACACTCAGTCTGTATCTTCAAAATACTGTTTTGCTTCATAATAATTTGCTTTATCATTTACCAGCATTAAGAATATTTTAGATTGTGTTTTCATGAGAAAGGAATTTGATGGTAATGAGATGACCAGAGCAGTCATTTCTATAAAGTTTTTGTTTGCTCATTGATAATGGCATCAACAAGAATAAGGATTCAGTAGCTGGTGCATGACCCACCAGCCAGGTCTTTGCATTCTCCAATTCTGCCCTGTATTTCCAAAGAAGCATTTGTCATTTTGTTGGTGGGTTTGTCAAAACCTAGATTTGAAATCTAGGCTTAAACTCCTTCCGTGTGTCTGAGAACTTCATGACAAATGCTTGTTCTCCAGACCAGTCCTTTGTAAAAGAAAATCCTGGAAAGGAATATTTATAAGCCTGAAGAAAACCCCAGTCTGTTAACCAAATTCTCATTCAAATATGGCCCCTCCTCTACATATTTCTCTCTTCTATCCTTTTTTCAACTGTGAAGCCTCCAGTCAGATGGCTCTGAGGTGCTCCTGAGTCCTGAAGTCACCTGTGGTCCTCCAGACATGATCGTCACCACTCCCTTTGCATTGACCATCCCACACTGTGCAGATGTCAGTTCTGAGCACTGGAATATCCATTTAAAGAAGAGGACACAGCAGGGCAAATGGGAGGTGAGACCCTTTACTTCCTTTTTTAAACAGTGGGATTTGGGTTCCACCTATGGGATATATTTAACCTTAACATCTAACACCACAAATCAGCATTTCTTTGTTGGCAAAGGGTTGGTGGCAAGTGTTTTATAATATCCTAAACATATTGGCTAGTTGTTTTTCTTCCCCCCCATTATAACAGAAAAGAGAAGCAAGAGATAATCCAGATTTGTTTGGTTTTAGAATACAGTTGTAATTACCCATATATTCATCTACACCTACATACCTGCTCATTGATCCCCTTCACTTCCCCCTTGGCCTTGTCTCTGTCTGAATGGACATTATTCTGTGGCCTCTGTGGAGTTAGGGAGGAGGTTCAGGGCAGGCAGTCTGTGTTCAGAAAGAAAATAACTATGTCTGTTTTTTTTCCATCCTGGGGATTCTAAAGTATCTATGTTTAATCAGGAACACATTTAGGGCTTAATATTTTTTTTTAGTTAACGAATGCATTGAGAATTAGTGTCTATTTCCTGTGTGTATGAGTGCATACAAAAGGGATACAGTAGGAGACAAGGAAAGAGAATGAGGATACATAATAAGACATTAACAACAGGGAAGACAGTCACAGCAATGACAGATTGCAATTGAATTACTATTTTAAGTGAAAGCTCTGATTTTTCTGCCTGATAGAGCTTCCTTTATGTCCATCTGCAGTCAGCTTGCATGAAACTGGGAGAATTATCTTTGTTGGAACACAAATGACCTGTTCCAGCCAGCCCTAGGGTCTTCCTCCCAGAAGGCACTTCAGGCCAAAGAAGTAAAAGGAAAATCATGTTTCTTTAGAAGAAGAAAATTCCCAGTTGCTACAATGGATTACCTTTACCCTGCCAACTAGTGTCTTGAAACTATTTTCTTTGTTCCAGAATGCATTCTGCTATTTAGTGCGTTTTAGTGCAACCATGAGCAGATTTCCTGGGGCATGAAGTTCCATGGGTTTCCTAAAGGGCCATGTTTTAGTCCTCTTCCCATTACGTTTGGCTTTGCTTTGATTTTTGCCACTTTAATTTTTCTTCCCAGCACTTCCTCACAATCTCTTATACACAGATGGTGTTATATTTATGCTCTATCAAACCAGTCACATATACTAAAGTTCTTATCAAGGAGGGTGACATATTCTAGTACATCTTATACAATTCATTTATTTAGTGGTCCCTTGTAAATGATTTCAGTGGAATGAAAGAGGATAAAATGTTTGAGAGAAAATAAACATTACCTTAAGGATATTTAAAGAGTTGTCAGAAATAGGTGTTTGTAAAAAAAAAAAAAAAAAAAAAAGTTTGCTTATTGATAAGATTTAAGATTTCTAAAACTCAACATTGAACAAATTAGCCAGAAACAGAACTTTCCAAGTGATTTTTGTTATTATAACCAATGAAATAGAAATTCCAACACACTGAACATAACCATTTCTTGAGTTTTTTTTTCTTTTGAAATGGAGTCTTGCTTTATTGCCCAGGCTGGAGTGCAGTGGATCGATCTCCGCCTACTGCAATCTCCACCTCCCAGGTTCAAGTGATTCTCCAGCCTCAGACCCGACCTGACCCCTGCCCCGCCCCCCAACCCCACCCCACCCCAGGAGGTCTTGAACTCCTGACCTCAGGTGATCTGCCTGCCTCAGCCTCCCAAAGTGCTGGCATGAGCCACCATGCCCAGCCCATTTCTTGAGTTCTTGATATCAGCAGTTATTCTGATAGAAGAGGAACAGTTAACATCGGGATAATTGGGTAATAGGACTATTCTGAAAAAAAATTTATATTTGTGTGTTTATTTATTTGTATCCTGGCAATATAAAGGTTAGATCACATCTTATTTCCAAGTGAGAGAATAAACATACCTTTCCCAACAGGAAGTGATGTCAGTGGAAGATGAATCTACATCCTGTTACTGCCTTTTGGACCCCTTTGCATGTCATGTGCTCCTGGACAGCTTTGGGACCTATGCGCTCACTGGAGAGCCAATCACAGACTGTGCCGTGAAGCAACTGAAGGTGGCGGTTTTTGGCTGCATGTCCTGTAACTCCCTGGATTACAACTTGAGAGTTTACTGTGTGGACAATACCCCTTGTGCATTTCAGGTTAGCCTTTGTTTTAATAATTTTCTTTTGGTGTCATGAAAGTGTGCGTTTTCCAAAAGATCAGTATCAATTGAAAATTTTATTATTGAGGGTCTAGAAAATGAACCCACGCCACTGTAACTGCCCAGTGGGTTCACCTTGCCTGCTGCCTAGACAGAGCCAATTTATCAAGACAGAGGAATTGCAATAAAGAGTTATTCACACAGAGCCAGCTCTGTGGGATACCGGAGTTTTATTATTACTCAAATCAGTCTCCCCAAGAATTTAAGGATCATTGTTTTGAAGGATAATTTGGTGGGTAGGGGCTAGTGAGTTGGGAGTGCTGACTGGTTGCTTCAGAGATGAAGTCACAGGGAGTCTAAGCTGTCTTATTGCACTGAGTCAGTTCCTGGGTCGGGGCCACAAGATAGATGAGCCAGTGTATTCAACAGGGTGGTGCCTACTGATCCATGTGCAGGGTCTGCAAAATATCTCAAGCACTGATTTTTAGGATTTACAATAGCAATGTTATCCCCAGGAGCAATTTGGAGAGTGTCAGAATCTTGTAGCCTCCAGCCGCATGACTCCCAAACCATAATTTCTAATCTTGTGGCCGATTTGTTAGTCCTACAAAGGCAATCTAGTCTCCAGGCAGGAAGGGGATTTGTTTTGGGAAAGGGCTGTTATTGTCTTTGTTTCAAAGTTAAACTATAATATAAGCTAAGTTCCTCCCAAAGTTAGTTTGGCCTATACACAGGAATGAACAAGGACAGCTTGGAGGTTAGGAGCAAGATGAAGTTGGTTAGGTCAGATCTCTTTCACTGTAATAATTTTCTGTTATAATTTTCCAATGGCAGTTTCACCACTGGTTTGACTGGGATACCTACCTTGAAGCAAGAGCCGTGTTACTGTGTGGTCAGCAATGTAAGAGGGGTTGGGGTACTTGGCATTCAAGAAGAGAGAAGGGCTAAACTAACGCATGTGCAGAACATTGTGTGCTAAATTATGCAACTGACCCGAAACATAATCAGAATTCAACAAACACAGACACAAACGGAGAAGAGTTTTTGAGAACTCTTTTACAAATTTCCATGGATGGATGCGATTTAGGAACAAAACAGAAAGGAACACCACATCAAGAGAAAAAAAGCAGCATGAGTCACAGGAACTAAAAGAGTTATTTGATGTGCAGAGGGCAGTGAGAAAATTGCTTGAATCAACTGAAGGTTGTAGTTAGGGAACCACAATTATAAATCATACCTATCACAAGGTAGTCATTTTCTATCCTGGACATATAGTCTATTAATTATCAGGGCTACTAGGGCAGAGATGGTTCAAGGTTCCTTTCCATTTTTGGTAGTTTTAATCATGTAAGATTCATTTTAATTTAGCTACTCAGGAAGACTGCAAGTTTATTAATAGCAGCAAGGATGATGCAGAACTGCCTGTGTAAGCTCTGCCCATATATAAATAGCATAGCTCTCCTGACACACCTCATTCCAGATCCCTGCTATTCCAGTTTTGGGTCATTAAGTCCATTATGCAGAGTATTTCCTCAGTAACTAGATTTTAAGACACTGAGCTGGAAAACTCATGTTTACCAGTAGAAAAAAAATCACGACCTCACTCCTGAACATAAGCCAGTAAAGGTGACACAGGGCCAGGCTGTGTTCCTGAACCGCCCCTGAGTATCTCTTAAGTAGCATAGGTCATTGTGAAGGGCACACTTCACCTTTGGCTGCTCACAAAAGGGGCGGCTTTCAAAGGTGTGCCATTCTGTGGAATAAGAAACTTCAGTGTAAGTAGTTAAACCTCCTCCCACCATTGTCATTTAATACTCTTCCTCTGCACTCCCCACCCCACAATAAGAGGATTGCTCCAAGAGAAAATATATAACAGATATTCAGGAAGCAAAAATAAAGAATAAATATCTTAAAAAGAGGGTTCATCTTGGGGTCACTACTACTACTAACCAGTTATAAAATGTACCATGACTCAAGTTGGATGTTTAGTAACTCAGCCAGATTTTAAAAGCTGAGTAAACTGGAGTAACCATGGAGCATCATGGAAGATTTCCAGTCTCCTGGCTGATATAGATAACCCATTGCTGACTACTGTGACTGTGTGGAGCTGCTCACACAATTGTCTTGGAAGTCAGCCCTCATAACCAGTCTGGAGTTTTCTTTGAATAATAGTCTCCCAGCTGATGTATATAGCAGTGAGATAGACATGTACTTAAAGAGCTTGTTCTCAGTGACTTTCAGATCATCTATTTTCACCTCTACCATATTCTACCATGGCTCCACTGTTCACAGATGAATACAAATTACTGTGGACATCATGAAAACACCATAACCATAGCTTTTCAAACCATTACCCATTTCTGGTTGGTAATAGAATCTTTTTAGACAGTGCTAGGGAGAATGTTATTCTCCCTCTAATTGAATCCAAATGTATTTCATCATTGAGAGGTATTTCTTTTTTTTGTTTTTTGAGATGGAGTCTCGCTCTGTCCCCCAGGCTGGAGTGCAGTGGCGTGATCTCAGCCCACTGCAACCTCCACCTCCCGGGTTCACGCCATTTTCCTGCCTCAGCCTCCTGAGTAGCTGAGACCACAGTCGCCTGCCACCATGCCTGGCTAATTTTTTTGTATTTTTAGTAGAGATGGGGTTTCATCATATTAGCCAGAATGGTCTCGATCCGCCCTCCTCAGCCTCCCAAAGTGCTGTGATTACAGGCGTGAGCCACCATGCCCAGCAGAGAGGTATTTCTTAAATTAGTAAAACTCTTTAATTTTGCTTTAGAATAATGTTTTTTGGTAGAAATACCTTTGACCCCATTTGTCCTAATCTTTTTACCTCCAGTGATTCTTTCTCTCTCCTACAATGGCAAATAAAGCTGCGTTTGGTTGTACTTGTTATTGACAGGATGTATATGACAGCTGTCATGAGCAGAAAGGCCATGTATCCCCCTTGGGGTTTTGAAAGATCATCAACCTTGCTTGAATAACTTTTCTGGCCCACATATGGATTAAAATGAAACTTGTGGCTTTTCTGAACTGAGACTTCCTAGTACAGGAAACAGCCATGTACTCCTCCGTCTTAGTTTCTGGGTTTTGTTTCTGAAACTGTCTTGCTTTCTGGATTTTTACTTTGCTAAGTGAATGTGTTCAAGGCCTTCTGCAGAGATTTATTTTGATCACCTGCATATCCCAAATCATTTCATAGTGTGATAGCTTCATATGTGATATTGCATTGGAGGAGGAAATTAGTTACTAACCCATTAAAACAGTTCTATTTTAGGAAAGCCTTAACAACATTTCCCTTTTTGAACCCCTAAAAGACCTCACAAATTAGTATTTAGCTCTCCCAACTTCTGTAGTGTAAGCTGAAAATAGAGTATACAGTAATAACATTTTCTGCAACCCTAAAAGAACCCTGACTTCTTAATCAAAATCAGTAAGCAGTTTTTCATGGAGCATTTCTGCAGAAATTGCCCACCCTGGAATGTGCTTCAACTATCCTTATGATGATACGTTTGTTGTGATTAGGAAATCAATGTGAACATGGTTGTTACAGCTGCTGTATTTATTGCAGTGCATCTTTCATATCTCAAAGAATGATAACAGATATGTGCCCAACTCTAACTGTGCTGTTAACCAAAAGGATGCTGGGGTTAAGTGCGGGGTTGCATCTTTCATTTCATTCATGTCTCACTGGGAGATTGTATCCCATAAAATGCTGAAATGCCTACCTTCTCCCCGGAAGACCTTGCAAGAAGGAACGTGTAGAGACTCAACTCCACCTGTCCTCTCAGAACTGGGTGGGGACCAGGCAATATAGTGGGCCCACCATAGAATATTCCTTGAGAGAATTTCAGTATCTAAATAGGGACATTCTCTATTTTTAGTCCTGTCTTCCTTTCCCTGTACCCCCCACAGGGCTACTCTATTTGATTCTCATTTGCTCTGGGGGTAGCTTATCTGAGTAATACTAGCAATTTCCTTGACAAAAACAAAATACTTTGTTTACCTGGCTAAGACATAATTTAGTTTCAGATTTCTGAAGATCTGTTCTGATAAACACATCTAAAATCGTCTCTATGAAAAATTAAATCTGCTATGTTTTTCAAAAATAAAAATGTCATCTCCCTGTAGGTAGGTGAGAAAAGAATACGAAGACAAGCAGTAAATGACTCCTTGTCCTTCTTGCTTTTGTGTTTTTGTAATAATTAGGGCTGCCATTTTATGCTTGTATGTTTGACATCACCTCCTTTGATAAATTCAAACCAAAGATTGAGAAATGGTATATATCTTTGAAGCAGTGACATTTTAAGACCTGGATTTTGGTTATTGTCTTTTATTACACATGAACACACACAAGCATGCACAGCCCAAACAAACCTTGACATAGGAAAGCAAGGAATTAAGCAGTTACCCTATCTTATCTAAGAAAGAAAATAGAAAAAAACAAACAACTAGGGTTTTTTTTGCCATTGCTCCCAGCACTCCTATACAGTACTCTTGGTACTCATTACTTACTTGGCATTAAGGTGGATTTAGAATCTAATTTCAAAGGATTTCCTCTAGATGTAGTTCTTGTGTTTATCAATAATGCAATGTTGGGAAATATTGTTCACGTAAAGCATTTAAAGGAAAACACCATAGCGACATAATTTGTGTGTATGTGTGTGTGTGTGTGTAAGTTCAAACAGTTTTGTCTCATAAATATGTAAATTTAGCCTGCCTGTTTTAGTATCCCTGAAGCACACCTGAATATTGCTGCCTGTCTGATTAAATCAACATAAAGAGCTCAGTGAGGCACAAAGCACAAGTTTTTCCTGGCCACAGCTTCTAGAACTGGATGACTTGCAACCCCACTGTAAAATGATGAAACAGAATGCTGAGAAAAACCACCATCCAGAGCCTTCAGGTGCATTTTATATACAAAAGCTGGCCAGACCCTGTTTCCTAGTTCCATTAACTCAGATTATTAGTTTAACAATGGAATGAGGTATTTAACAGGAGGTCCTTGTCACATAGAAGGCAGATTGGAAAAATCAAATTACTATCAAGCCTCACTTTGGGGATAATTGATCCATATGAGTGATTTAGAACTAGCTAAGCAGAGTTGTCCAAACCTGGCTGGTCATCAGAAGCATCCAAGAAACACTTACAAATACTCAGGCCTAGCCCCCCAGAGTAATACAGTAGGCTCAGGGAACTATGTGTTAAGTGCAATCCACTGTATTTGGAGAGTATTTTAAAGCTCATACTCAGGAGTCTATTTATTTAACTTCGAAGCCAATTGTGCCTTTACAAATTTATGAATACAATTATTAGTTCATTACTAGGCTTTTTCAGTTTAATAATTGTTTTGTTATAGAATAACTGTAATTGCTTAATATTTTGTACAAGATTACAAGACACTGTTAATTGTATATTGTTGGCTCAATATGCGCAGATTTAAGGAGTAAGCGAAAAGAGCAAAAAATAAATCATGTTGTATTTAAATTTGAGGCCCTAGAGCAGAACTTTTAAAAAGGTACTCTTTTCTTCCATGATAATTATAAGCAGATATCTATTTTTTAAATTCTTAATATTATCCATTCTGAGTTTCAAGGACTGTGTAGACAGTATATATAACTCTAGGGCAAATATAGATTGACTTATGTCATCTTATACATATATCCTGCACCAGTGAAAAATCATTTATGAGACAGAGTTAATCACAGTCTGATCTTCACATGAGTCTTAAAAAAAAAAAAAAAAAAAAAAGAAAGTCAAGCATAGTAGTAAGAAAAGGCAGGGAAATCTAAGAGAAAAAACACTGGACCATGATCAAGTTGCCCTGGTCAAAGTCTCAGGTCTCCCATTAGCCACGTGGCTTTAGGCAAATAACTTTCTTCAGGGAACTTCCATGTTTTCATGTGTAAATAAGGCACTTGGTGCTCTAAATCTTAAGTTCCCTTCAATACAACGATTGTGTGTAGTTTCTAACAAAATAGTCTAGTACTACACTAAATAACACATGACCTTGAACAAGTCACTTCATTTCCTGGCGTCGACTACTTCATGTCCATTAAGGAAAGTTAAATTTAAAGAAAAGGGTATATTTGAGAAAGCCTAGTTTGAATACACTTAGAAGAGTTGCTGTTATACTATGGCTTTAATATGGTCTTAATAAGCACATTTCTTGTTTGTGCTTGTTTCTAATCTTGCACCAGAATTGCAAAAAGAGGTTAATATATTATCATATTAATTATTTTGCTTGGCTATAAATAAACCCAGGTAAGGAACTGAAGTCTAAAGAAAATAATTTGCCCAAGATCACTGCTGCTATCTTCAATTTACAAGATTGGTACTCTTTTGAGTGCATGAAGACACCAAAAGAGTTTTAATGCACCTTAAAACCAGAGCAACATTACTCAAAAATAAAATACAAAGTCCTTAGCATAGCAAGCAAGAATTTGTTATTTGGTTTCTGCCCCACATTTTCATCATCTCCAATCACACACTTTCCACCTCAGCCTTCCATCCCAGCTCTGTCTAGCCACCATGCTTGTGAATGCCCTGCTCAGCATCTGGAGTGTTCTCTCCTTCCTTTTCAAATGGCCAGCTCCTCCATTTATTTCAACGTTTGGCTCAAATACTACCTCCCCTAGTAATGTCTAGACTCCTTTCCTGGTCTGTCCTCCCATCTGGGTCAGGGGCACCTTCTGTCTTTCTTAACCTCCTAGGCATTCATGTATGGTAATAGATACTATATTAGAACAATGCCTAGTGTCCGGACCCTTTCACAATATTGTAAGTTTCCTGGTGGCGAGGTTGTTTCATTTCTGCACACCCAGTGCCCAGCTCCAACATAGCTCTGATGGAAATTTAGTAAATCTCAAAAGAAGGAACCAGAGACTGCCTAATGTCTCAGCCAAGTATGCATTTAGAATTAATTTCCTATCCTCCCCATAGTGCCTCTTTTCTTCCATTCCTTGTAGCCTCCACCAGACATTGGCTACCATGTTATCACGTTCAACTCTGAAATCCACAAGGTTATGAATTACCTAGCACTGTACTGTCCAGTATGGTCATTGCTAATCACATGTGGATATTTAACTTTAATTAAAAATTCAGCTCCTTCATCACTCTAGCCACATTTCAAGTGCTAATAGCCACTTTAGCTAGTGGGTAACATAATGGACCACACAGAGATAGAATATTTCTATCATCACAGCTAGTTTACAACACTGACCCTTGGGCCCCAAGAAACACCCTTCCCACAAGCAACACCAAAGAGCTGGAGAAAATGCCACTGATTTAGTCCTGGAAAAAGACACTAGCAACCTATTAACAGTTTATGTGTACGTGAAGGATAAAACTTGGGTGACTTTTTA
This sequence comes from Pan troglodytes, assembly GCF_028858775.2. Classification (NCBI taxonomy): domain Eukaryota; kingdom Metazoa; phylum Chordata; class Mammalia; order Primates; family Hominidae; genus Pan; species Pan troglodytes. The sequence goes on from NC_072405.2 coordinate 44,151,135, forward strand.
GTCGAAAGTGTTTTTGTTACTGTCATTCTACTTATGGACAAGACATGGATAAGATAACCAGTAGAGGTGTTTTTACTCATTAATAATTGAAATGTAAGTTTGATTGTGTTTATAAACCTATTTGTTTTCTAACAGTCTTTTTTTAAGAATCTGAGATTATAGGACATAAAGGAGTTCAGGTTTTAATTTCTCCTAGCTCTGCAAGGAAATAATATATCAATTAATGGTGATTTCAAAAATGGACTTAGGGAGGTCTCTTATATTCAGTAACACCAAAAGCCTCAATCCTGCACAATCATTTAGCACTTCCCTGAATATGTATTTGTTTTGTTATTCCATTTCTTATATCGTCTCTCCAATATGCTTCTAATGCCACAAATTTGGAACCAATGAAATGGTTTACTCAACAGAATGTATGTGGATTGAGTTTGTATTAGATTGTATTATGTAAAGATTTTTCAGTGAAAGCTACAGGAGTGTTTCCTCAGAAATTTGATTTCTGTTTTCCTGAGGTACAGCTACCTTGATACACAACTTATTTTTTCTTGGCCTTTTGGTATAATAACTTTTACAAACATTACTACAAATAAAAATGATACGTGCACACTGGGACATTTATTTTAAGCCAAAAGAATAAATATCATATAATGCCTGCATTAGTGAAGAAAAATTGAACCAGAATGGAGGGGGGGCTGTTTTCAGTTAGTGTGAAATATGATGATGTGTCAGGTTGAGCATGAATGCATCCCTTGATTATGGTCAGAGAGTGAAATTCCTACAGTTGTGGAAACCCAGAAGTATTACGATTTGCTTGGGGTCAGGGGAGGTCTTTGAAGTTTAAACAAAGGCACAGTGTGGTTTAAAGCCTAAACAACACAAATAAATAAAAAACAAATTGTCTCTTTCTAACCCAACACTTGTCACTAAGCAGTTGTTAATCCTTAGTCTTGAACTTTATGGGCTATGGAGTTGTAAAGAAGTATGTTTCTCCTATGCTCTCTGTCCATTTGTGGAAGACACATGGTAGTGAGCATGTGTATCCCTAGATAGGAAATATGTAAGTAGCAGGATATTTCATTATTGATCTTATTTTCTTTTTCTTCTCCTATAGGAAGTGGTTTCAGATGAAAGGCATCAAGGTGGACAGCTCCTGGAAGAACCAAAATTGCTGCATTTCAAAGGGAATACCTTTAGTCTTCAGATTTCTGTCCTTGATATTCCCCCATTCCTCTGGAGAATTAAACCATTCACTGCCTGCCAGGTACTGGCCAAATGGGTTTCTAACAGAAATGGCTTTGCTTTAACCAGCAAGCATGTCACAGATCCTGGCAAGGGTCTGCTTGATTTTCCTCCTCCTTTAAAGGATGGATTTCACCTCAAAACTGTCACAGAAATGTAACAGTTTGGGCTACACACACGGAATGAAACATATTGTCGTAAATTAACAGCATTCTAACGGGTGGGAAGAAAGGTGCTTGCACGTTAGGTGAGATGGCATTTCTCCTCTCCTGTTGGAATCTTTGCTCAATATAGGTTGAAGATGCCAATTTAACAATATAGAGCCAGGTTTGTGAGTTGGTTTGTTTTTATTAAAATCAGTTCATTATGAGACAGCATCTTAATCATATTCAGCAATGAATAAACTGAATGTCAGTGAGGAACTTCTTAAGGGTGATGATTTTGAGTTGTAGAGAGCTATGGCTAGCCAGGTGGAAACAAGAGATTTTTTTCTTTCATATATGAAGTGCACTTGCTTCCAAATGAATCAGGCAAGATGGGAAGAAGAAATTACCAATTGAAAAGCAAAGAAAGAACATGCCTTTTACTTTTTCTTTTTTTTTTTTTTTTTTTTTAAGATGGAGTCTCTCTCTCTCTGTTGCCCAGGCCGGAGTGCAGTGGCGCAATCTTGGCTCACTGCAACCTCCGCCTCCCGAGTTCAAGCGATTCTCCTGCCTCAGCCTCCTGAGCAGCTGGGATTACAGGTGCCCGTCACCATGCCCAGCTAATTTTTGTATTTTTTAGTAGAGTTGGGGTTTGCCATGTTGGCCAGACTGGTCTTGAACTCCTGACCTCAGGTGATCCGCCCACCTCGGCCTCCCAAAGTGCTGGGATTACAGGTGTGAGCCACTGTGCCTAGCCAGAACATGCCTTTCTTAAGAGTCCTTTTATAAATATCTAAAGATACTTATTATTGTCCACATGTCTCCTATTAGAGATTTAAAAAAAAAAAATTCAGGGAGACTCAGAATCTCTTTGGATCCTATTTAGTTATTTCCAGTACATGCTTAGCCTTAAAAGATCTCTTAGAAACTTGTGATCCTGCCACTGAAGTCTACGAAAATTCCCAGTGATACATATTACAGTAAGCGGCTAGCTAGCCTACCATAGTTTCTAAAGCCAGTCATCTGTACTTCAAGTGCTTAAGGACAAGATATTTCCTTCACTCTGGAAAAGCTTCTGGCGGACTCACATTGACCTGGAATCACAGAATGCTTTCAGGCTTCTGTTTTACCCATCAGCATAACGTGTAGCATCCTCTGCGTTTTGTAACCTTCCATCCTTGCAGCATTTTTTTTTTTTTTTAACTATAGACAGGTATACCAGCTTGTCAGAATGGGAACAAGCCTAGTCACAAAGAGAAAACCTTGACTGCATCATGATGGTTAAAAAAATGTTGTACCACCAACCATCCAACTTCTAAAATTCAGGATTTTTAAACTGGACAGGGCTGCATTTTTCTATTGACTTTTCAGACTTATTACCTGAGGAATTGCCCTTCTGTACAGTTTAGTGCATTCAAAGCACACAACCATCTCTCATTCCCCTGAACACTTTTTTTTTCAGGGGGCCAGGGGCACATTCACCACATTTTTTCCATAGAGAGAAGTTTTCTATGAATAAATATATTGTGTTGTTTATGATATTCAAGATGTAGGTCTCTTTGCTTTCCGGTAAGCAGTATTCAAAGTTTCTAGTCCAAATTGAACTTCAGAGTATTGTTAAAACAAGTCCTGATAGTCATGCAAATTCCTCTGTATTAATCTTTATAGGTTATAAGGGCCTCATTTCACTGGATCTGATGCAAGTGACTCGGTCCAAAGTGAACTATTAAGTTTAATGCTTGGAGATAAAAAATCAGATGAAAGAACGATTACCTTGCAGCATGACTTAAACAATAATTCCAACACTAGGGATACCAAAGAAAGCCCCAGGAAGAAGACGCTTAGGGGGCTAAGTGTTTACTGACCTCAGAGGGTACAAGAGGACCAGCCAAAGCCAGAGGACGTTGACTTTCAAGAAAACCCAGCAAGCTTTACTGCCAGGATGGGCTGGATTACATGGAAGTTGTGAACATGGATAAATATTTGCCTTTTGTAATTGAGCATAATTTGAAAGAGTCTTGGAAGGCTGAGAAACAATTTAATTTTCTCTGCGTCAGGAGGCTTGCCACTGAGTTTTCATTTCCACTTCATTTTTCTTACCCCAAATGGCTTTCCGCTCTATTCCTCCTTTCTCTTCATCACCCCTACCACCAATTTCCTTGCCCTTCTCATCATTGAAATCCCTCAGCTTGTGTGAATGCATATTGTGCTTGGCTTAATGACCATGCTGTGTTTGCTCTGGGCATTAGATGTAAGCACTTAGGGGAGGGTTTGTGTTCAGCCTACTTGAACCTCATGTAGAACATCATGTGCACTGACAAACTTGGCGTGGAGAATGGAGAATGGCTTTTCATTAGGGCTTAGTGGTTAGGAACTAACAGGGCCTATTTCTCGTTATCCCAGAGAGCTATTGTGGAAAGAGAAAATCACACTATTCCTGACATTGTTTATAGGACTTTCCTTCAATTGGTAAATCTCCCTTTCTCTAACTTCAAATCAGGAATCTGGGAGCTGACATATTACAATTAGTACCAAACCCCTCCTCTACTAGGAAACTTCTATTTTCTTCTGGGAAGGTAGAACTTCCCAGAAAGGTACAAGCTAGGGAGGTACCCAGTGCATACAATGTTTTCCCTATCAGACACCAGCAAACTGCATGAGAAATGTTTTTAGAATGGTGTGAGTTCAAGGTTGGGCCCTGAGATATGCGATGAGAGCCTGTATATTGAAGGATCAACTAGATCTTAAATCTTGTTGGTTTAGGTTCTGGAGGATTACAATTTATGGATGTAATTGCTTATGAAGCCAGGTATATTGGGTGAGAAGTAGGAAAGGCTATGTCAGCTCTTCTGAGATCTCATTATGGTAGCAGCCACTGACATTGGTTCAAAGAAAACCTGAGGCCCACGATGCTAGTCTCCCCAAGTAAACAATTCATTATTTCCCATTTTCTTGTCAGTCCCTAAGACTCTACCACATTAGGAATATGTGATTTCGCCTCTGTAGAATTAGCAACCCTTCTCTGGGAGGTAAATAATTCTATTCTTTCAATAGGTTACTGGGACTGAGAGCACCTAAATCAGTTTCTTTTATTCCTTGCTGGGACTTGAGAGCTCCTAAATCACTTTCCTTTATTCCTTGCTAGCTGTGGGGTAGGGGAGCTGTAATAAACATAATACAATAAATTATTTATTTTTAAAAGCCAACAAAACACAAAGTCAAGTTGTCACCTCCCTAGGGTAAAAGCAGCTGTCTTTCCAGCATGCTATGTATCTTGGAGAACCCAGTGTCTGTCTCCTGCTAAGATATTATTTACATTCTCTCCATCTGCTAAGAACCTAATTATAATAGGAGTCAAAATGAAAACATTTCCGGAATTCTTTAAACACCCATAACTTTGCTACACTTTCTCCTCCCATATTACTTTCCACATAATTCCTCTCAGCTCAGAGAGCTCGTTGGTGTTTTTTGTTTTTGTTTTTTGAATAAATGAAAGTGAAGATGATTGCCCTGAAAACACACTAATCACGGTGCTTCTAATTCTATTATTTTTAAATGTTTTGTTGAATGCTATTGGCAGCTGCTACTCAAGTCAACAATAAAAAATATTCCCTTGATACTGTCTTAAAATCAGATTTTTTTAAATGTTTGGATTGTGTTCAATGGAATGGAAAAGAGAAAAGAGGGGTTTTGTTTTATTGTTTTTTGGCGCTAATTCTCATGTCTTTCTGCAAGGAAGAATTATCTCTGCAGTAGGCATTACTCTTTTATATTTCTTCCAGTGTTTTTAGGAGAAAATACAGAGAATTTAACAAATGATACCAGAGAAGATACTCATTTTAAATGAATGGTCAGTGCCTTTTTGTTTTGTTTTTTTTTTTTTTTTGGAAGGCAAGCATTACCAAAGATTCAAATCAAATTGCAGAAAATGTACATTTGCTTAAGAGCTGGATCTTGAGTACGGTTCTTTGTCTAGCCCTGAAGTCCAAGCGCTTGCATTACACTATAATAACTCAAATTTCAATTTTAGGAAACAAAAGCCTCCTACTTAGCTTAGCTGGGCAAAACCACCTTAGGCAAAAGTACCTGTGAACTCCAGAGTGCTATGTTATGGTTACTTTCATTGAAGTGCATAGTGCAAAGCAACCCTACAAAAATTCACTGGTTTGGAGAAGAGAGTTTATTTGAGGGCTAATAAAAATAAGAATGGAGAGAACAAGTATAGGGCAAGAGATGGTGGAAGCCCTTGAAGGCCAGGCAGGAGACAGAGTTTCACACAGCAGATTGATCAAAGGACCACTGTGGTCTCCCAAGCAAAGGACTCATGTAATAAATGCAGAGTTCCTAGGTGGCCTGGTCACATCATTGCCTGCCCCCAATCATTAGAGGTAAAAAAGAGACCATAATGCTATTTCCTGAATAATCCCAATCAGCTGCTTTCTGCTTTCTGTTTTCCTGAGCTATTTGCCTCTCCCATTAAGCCCCAACCCCCTCATTTGCTCTATGTAGTAGAGCTTGAAGGCAGGAAGACTGGGAGTAGGTGACCAGAGTTAGCCATAATGGAAGCATAATGGAAACCAGAATATTAGAGGAGAAGAACAATGGCAGAGAGAGATGATGGCAATCAGTTTCCAAAAGTTAAATTTGCCAGAGAAGTAAAGACCAAACAAGATTATTTGTAGTGCTTAGGGGTATAATGCCAGGAATTGAGGACAATCAGATAAATAACAGAGATGATGTTTTTGGAGTCCTTCAGAGAGAGATGGCAGTTGGGGTATGTGTGAGCAGATGGGATCTTGAACAGTACAGTAGGCAGAAAGAGAAGTGTAGGAGGCTGAGATGTGGAGGAAGGGCTGCCCATGGTTTACAAAGTGGAACAAAGCTCAGGAGAATTAGGAAAAGAATCACATTAGATAACAAGGAGAAATGGCAGAACTTCTAAGTGCATATGATGATACAAGTGAAAAGTCATTTGGAGTATTTTAGAGAAAATGACTTACTGTAGGCATTGCCAGGAGGCCCCACAAATCAGAAATGCCCTCTGCTGCAGGATCTACCACAGGAAGAAAAGAGATCATAAGTAAAATATTTCTGTATTAGAAGAAAGTGGGAAAGCGATATCATTAAACGGACATGTGTTGTCAGCTGATGGTACAAGCAAGTTGTCCTCCAATGAAAAGCATACTTAGTGATCATTAGCTTGGTGCCTCTTCCAGCATTTTCCCCAGACAATAGCCTCCCTCTGGAACTCAGTAGTAGCCCCTTTCAGGGTTGCCCAACTCACATCTGTTTCTAAAATAATGTCTTCAAGGATTGTTTTAGTCAAGAAAATAGAAGGCACTCAAGACATTTCAACCGAGGGGAAATTTAATCAAGGAATTTATGTGATTACAAAACCTCTGTAGAGAGCCAAGGTCAGAGAAAGCTACTAGTGGTATTAGAAAACCAGTCAGGTCAGGAATTTCAGGCAAGTGCACTAGCACTGAAGCAGTGGATTCTCCGGTGAATGTCCAGAAGCCCCTGCACACCTTTCTTGGGCTGTCAGTTGAAGCCTTTGGGTCTGCCTGCTGATCTTAGGGGGGCAGTGATGGCTTCTGCATTTCCTCTCCCTTCCAAATCTAACATGAGTGCCTCTTGTGGGCAGAATGGGAATGTGAACTCCTGCCAGCAGGGGAGTCTATAAAATGTAGTTTTTAGGCTTCCAGCCCCTTCCGCATGGGGAAGAACAGAGAATGGCAAAGATAGAGTTCCATACTAACAGCCCACTTCTTGCACAGGAATGAAGTCCGTGAAATGCCAGATAGTTTCCTGCCTATAGACCTTCTCTACATCCTTCTTGAAATGCCACTTTTCTTTTGGTTCAGGATTAATAACAAACAAAATGACCCACAGTTTATTGCTAAGATGCATGGTAGAATATTTGATTTTATTATTTCATACTCCCTTAAAGCTGGCTTTCCTCTCTTCAAGTTCACAACAATCTAAAGTCCATCCATCCCTCCTTCCTGAGTCCACCAGAAAGTATCCAAAATAAAAATCTGTGAGGCTTTCTATAGAGAAAATTAGGAAGCAAGGTATCCAAACAAGTGTGCACATAAGGGCTCGGGAATAACTAGGTAACTCATAGCTTCTCAAAGGGAACCGGTCATTTCAATCATGCTCTTTAGTCTCATGACCCATGCTGGCTTCATCACCAGTCATAGTTCAGGGTTCCAAACTTCCAGACTTGATATATGTCTTGCCACCTTTCAGTTCTAGTATTGCAGAAAATTTTATTTTTAGCAATAGGTAAAGGAGCAAACTAATAAGGTGAGAAATAGAGAAAAAAGTGAGCGTGAGGATTACTAGAGGCATATGTGGTCATTGCCAAGGGCCAAGCCACATTTGAGTAGAAAGGAGAGAGACTTTTTAGTACACGAAAAAATTTCGGTGACTAACTTCTACTTCATATTAGTCACAGTCTGGTAGCAAGTCACTGGCTAATACTAGGAAAAATGAGTAATCTATAGATTTTATAATTTCCCTCCTCATTTACTAAAAGGTATTTTTGCCTCTCAGTTGTCCATATGTCCCCTGAGAGTAGGGGACTGAATCTGTTCTTGTTTCTTATTGTTTACCTAGTACAGTGTGTGGTAATTAGCAGGCACTTTATACATTATAGTTGAATGGACAAATTGAGCAAATGAAGAACTGACAAACTAGATCACTTGGGGTGGCCCTGTATGTGTCTGTCTGTCTCTCTTCCCTCCTTCCTCCCTCTTTCTCTCCCTGGCTGTGTGTATATGTGTGTGATTTTGCACTGGGTATTAATTTTTATGTTGGATACATTAGCAATATTGTATTCTCACAATTCTGCATGAGTTTGTGGTGTGGAGTTAAGTTCTGGCCAATCAGTTCTTTAGCATAATTTTTACATAAGTGAAAAGATAACATCCTACCCCAGACCGAAGTAGAAGCATGGCCCACAGGAGTCTTCCAAAGGAAAATATTTTCTAACTGGGGAATGAAAATGATAATTTTTGATGGTATTCTTTCTAATTGTGTGTCACCAAGTGAAATCTGAGCTCTTGCAGTGCGGTTTTGGAATTCAAATGTTATCAATTGGAATTGACATTAATTACATTTGTGCTGCTTGGCATTTGCTGGAACATTATTTTTACAACATTCCACTAAAGCTGCCTAGGCAATTATCTCTGCTGTGATTGTCCTCATCGTTGTTGTTGTTGTCATCATCATCATCATCATCACTATTAAGTCTCTCCTGTTCTAGTTCATCTCAGCCGGGCTCTGCACACCATCCCTTCTCTCCATCTCCCCTGCAGGAAGTCCCGTTCTCCCGCGTGTGGTGCAGTAACCGGCAGCCCCTGCACTGTGCCTTCTCCCTGGAGCGTTATACGCCCACTACCACCCAGCTGTCCTGCAAAATCTGCATTCGGCAGCTCAAAGGCCATGAACAGATCCTCCAAGTGCAGACATCAATCCTAGAGGTGAGTCCTTGATCTACAGGTCATTTGACCCCCTTTCTGAAGGACGATAAGAATAATAAAGCTATACCTACCAGCCGTGCTATTCAGGTTCTGAAAGAGCTTCAAAATGCACAAACTCTTCATCTTCATTACTGATGAGGGAAAATAAGCTTTGTCGCATGCCGAGGATTGAACTAAACTTCCCCCTGGGCAAGGAAACTCAACCCATCAGAGAGCTTAGACTGTGAAGGCACCTCTGGGGAAGGAACTGGTACCAGGCTTTTGATACACAAAATCAGAAGAAGTCTTATTCCACAGCAGGCTTGGATTACCAGCTGAGATTCATTATAGACTGAAGCCAGATGGTACAGTTGAGACACATGCCACAAAGAGGCACAAAGCCACCCTCAGACTGTTTTTCTGCTGGTTCTGACTAGTTTTCCAGAAGTCAGTTGCCCTATATGTGTTATTTTATCTCCAGGGATGGGACTCCCTGTCTTACTGTTTCTCATGCTCCCCAGGCTCAGAATTCTGTACATCCACATTTTCATTACTCCCTTCCAATACAATAATATAAGGAGGACAGGACAGTACAATAATATAAGAAGGATCTCATTCTATAAGGTAAGGAAATAGAAGTGCAAAGAGAGAAAGGACTTTGTCCAGGTCAAATCAGTATTGGAAGGTAGAGTTACAAGTAGCAGTCAAGGGAGGATTCACTGAAGAACTTTTGCAAAAAGACATCTGATTTCCATCATGGCTCCAATTTGTCCTAAACCACCAAGTGACTTTATGGCTTTGAACATAAGCTTATAAAGTAGACAATAGCCATCCTTCCTGAATGGGATAGAGGGAGAGATTAGGAGAGGGATTGTGATGCTTTTGTTTGTCAGTTTCCAGGTCATTACAGGCTAGTGTAGGGAAACATACATTTTTTGTTTTTCACTTATAAAATAAATATATACATACATATATGCATTTATTAATATATAAATATATATTTATAAATTTAGGCTTGGCAGAAGATTGAACACATTTATATACCTACAATTCAATTTCAAGGTTTTTTCCTGGAAAATTTATAGCTGTATAGCATTATTCCTTCTCTCTATTCTCATTTGAATTCATTGTTTATGCAAAATGAGCATTGCTAATTCCCCAAATAGTTTTTCTGAAGAGCGGATGGCTTTCCAAAGGATTGTGCCTTAAAATTGATAGCTGTCTTAACTGACATGTTTATGCAGTATTTGCGTTCATTATTGCCAATTAGCATTATGTGCTCAAGTAGTTTTGACGGAGAAGGTAGATCTGGAAACCTGGGGTAGGATATTTTTAGGGGCTCTTTCTTGAACAGTGTTGGTGTATTTCACACGATACATTCCAAAGTAAAATAAAAATTGTAGGAAGGCTTTAAAAATAAAAACAAAAAATCCAAGAAGAGCTGGTATTCAGAAGGAAGCATGAAAAGGCATAACATAAAAGATCCCTCTCATCCAAATTGCCCTAGATGTCCGTTAACAGGCCAATGAGTTTGGGTTTAAAGGTTATTGTTTGTAAAGGCATCCAGATATTAGTGATCAACTTGTGCTATTACAGGACATTTATGTAAGAGGAATGTGATAGGTATTTTTGCTCCTTGCTTAATAAATTCTTAAAGCGCTTGAAAGGAAAATTAGCTAATAAACACAACCTTATTGTTTACTCCCCAATTTCTTTTCTAATGCCTCACAAGTTTACAGTCACTTAGAAATGCCTTGCAGAAGATAACATCATAATATCTCTTGATAATGAGAGGCAAGTATGAGAATAATATTTCAATATTTATTGTTAGGCTATAGTCATCCAATTTGAGGGCTGCTGCATTTTAGAGGCTTTATTAACCCTTTGATCCTTTCAAGGATCACTTTATTAATTGCTTCAAGCATAGCTACAGAATTTGGCCCAGGTTGTCATCTTCATTTTGTATAAACTGTATTTTTTAGACAAGTCTAATTTGCTCTCATTTTCTGTGTCAGAAGACGACTAATAACTTTTGTAAGCCACTATATTTCAGATATCATTTCATTTGCTTTCGTATTTGTCATAAAACCATCAAAACTCTGTGGGTTAAGTATTAGTGCTATCACAATTTTACATGCTATAAAAGTCTCAAAGGCATGAACTTTCTTGTCCAAGATCAAAGATCATGGAACTCATAAGGGAGTAGAGCCACAGTACCCAACTCAGAGACCTGACTTGAAGATCAAAGTCTGACTACTCCACTACACTACTTCTGGACCCCAGTCAAGGCCATCTAATGGATTAGCCTTAACTGTGAGCCTTCTTCACAGTATGGCTTCTCTTCAGGGACTCAGGTACTAGTGACAAACATCACAGCACCAGAAATTTTGTCTTCCAGTACCTGAAAGTATATGAAAACTGGGAAGTTCTTTCTTCAAAAGAACAAAGGATGGGATGTAACCATTTGTGTGATGGACTAGAATTGTTCATTCTATAATAGAGATCCTACATGTAGCTCTGCCTACAAATGGATGTCTTGGTTGAATGATTGCTCAAACCCATTTAATCCTGGGATTGTCTGACTCACAGGAAAGACACACATCTGGTGATACATATAATGCATAAAAACTGTCCTCTTGGCTGGGTGCGGTGGCTCATGCCTGTAATCCCAGCACTTTGGGAGGGCGAGGTAGGCGGATCACAAGGTCAGGAGATCAAGACCATCCTGGCTAACACATGAAACCCCGTCTCTACTAAAAATACAAAAAATTAGCCGGGAGTGTTGGCGGGTGCCTGTAGTCCCAGCTACTTGGGAGGCTGAAACAGGAGAATTGCTTGAACCCAGAAGGCAGAGGTTGCAGTGAGATGAGATCACACCACTGCACTCCAGCCTGGGTGACAGAGACTCTGTCTCAAAAAGAAAAGAAAACTGTCCTCTTTTCCCTAAAATGACTTAATTTTTTGGTAAATGGTTCCAGCAAAAGTGAAGATGCAAAAAGTGCTGAGAAATTGGGATGACCTGAGGAGGTGCAGGATACATTCTAGACCCAGGTCTCTATTGGTGAGTTAGGAATAATAGATCAATTTTTAAAGCACATCATACTTCATGTCCCCTAGGCAGGAAAAGACATTTAGGTGGTTTAATACATTAGTAAGATATATTTATATAATTAACATTTTATATAGGATCAAGATTTAAGATGTATAAAATACTTTAAATGTTGATTTTTAAATATTAATAAGATATCTATCTCAAATACTGCTTTAAATGTTTAAGTCAATGCAATAATCATCCTCATTGAAGGCATTTGATCCTTCATGTCCAGCCTCATCCCTGACATATCCCTTCATGCCTCTGATCTAAGTGATTTTTCAAACAAACCCAGTCCGTCATATCACCTTCACACTTAAAAGTTATTTTTCTGACCAAGATAATATATCTGTTTTACGCTTTAGTGTGGTCATTATTGTATCAGTCTTTGGAAGAAAGTTGTTCCCCTTAAATTTAACCCTATTGAATTACCTAATGATTACTGCCAACCAATATTCTATAAAGCAACAGTGTCAACAGTCTAAAATTGCAGACTGGAATAAAACAATTTTGCAAATATTGAAGAGAAAGGAAGAATTCCCAAGTAATTTATTTCATCATTCCTTATTAATGTAACATTATTAAAGAATATTTTCTTCAATATAAACAACTTGAAGGAATCTTGCATGTTACAATTTTCCCTTCAAGCAGTTCTCTTATCTTTCTTCCAAAAGTGTTGGAAGTTGGGGGATAATTTGTCTGTTACAACAGACAGAATAGTTGGAATTTCTCATTGATTTACAACTCCCTTAGCTTACCAGGTAGCAGCTGCTTATCTCAGATGTGCAGAGCATGAAGATCTACTGTTCCTCTGCATATTTAATTTAAACAATCAGAAAATGTGATGTATCTACAGGATTCTTATTACTTGGCCCAGATGTCTTTTAGAATGCATCATAAATGTTACATAAAGTGTCATCCTTATGCCTGGAAAATATTTAAATTTGAAAACTTTAAGAGGGAAATAGGGACCCACTTATTAATGTGTAGTAAATTGAAAAATTACTTATTTTTAGATTCAATCTCATATAATACTTTATTCACCTTCAAATAAGATCAACTTGTTCAGTTTTCTCTGAAGATATCATGCATCAAGGTGGTTTTTCTTCTGCCCACAGTGAAGAGAGAGCTCGGTCAACAATTTACAGGTGCCATGAGGGCTTTCAGAGGCCAATTCTTTCCCTTGGGATCCTTTAGCATGGACACTTCCAATGTTTTCAGTTTCATTGATAAGCCACGTCTTTGGCATTGACAATGGCAGCTACCATGTTAACTTGTATAGAATCAAAAAAAAATTCTGCTTCTAGTTTCTATCATAGTCTTAAGTCAGAAAATATGCAAGGATACTATTCCTACTTGATTTGCATTTTTAGAGACTAGAAGAAATTTTACAAACCGTGATAAAAATGATGTATCTGGTAACCTAGTTTAAGCAGGAAGAAGCTGAGTAGGTTCATTTTATAACCATTCAATATATCAGAACAGAATTGTCCACTGTGCCTGGAATAACCACTTATCCACCTAATTTCTACTCGGTCAATGCCTACCTATCTTTCAGGCCAACTCAAATGCCTCCTCCATGAAGTCTTTCCTACTGTACTCAGAGAACGTTTTCCTTAACCACCCAGCACTGTAGATTTCTTGGCACTTGTCTTGAAACAGGGTGCTATAGTGAAATAAGTACTGGTATGGTTGTTAGGATGTCAGAATTCTAGTTTCACCTCTGTCACAAACTACCTGGGTGAATTTTTCCAGGTTTCATAACTTCTGTGGAGTCTATACAAATGCAAAATAACTGATTAGGAAGTTGGGGCTGAGATAGATAAGGTAGCATCCAAGGTCACTGAACTAGAAAGTGTTGAGATTTACTCCAAAGTGAGGTCTTTCTGCTTCTAAAAACCATGCTCTTTTCTGGACTGTCGTGGGGAGGGGGGAGGGGGGAGGGATAGCATTGGGAGATATACCTAATGCTAGATGACGAGTTGGTGGGTGCAGCGCACCAGCATGGCACATGTATACATATGTAACTAACCTGCACAATGTGCACATGTACCCTAAAACTTAAAGTATAATAAAAAAAAAATACTGGAATAGTTTTGATGAATATTGTTTTATAATATTCCAGGAACATAACTAAAACCAGTAAGTACAATCTGTTTAATATAATAACATGTACTTTGAGGTTCTAAGAAGAGCGTATGATATGCAGCATTTCTCACATGTGCGTGACCATGAAACTGCCATTTCTTGGAATCTCTTCTGAGATATCCTTTTGGAACTGGTGGATTAATGCATTGTGTTTCCAAAAACAGAGCCCTCAAAATGCAACTGTGTTAAATAGTTACAGAGAGACAAAAATCATTATCGATCATTAATGAAATTTCTGTATCAATCAGTTTTCTCAATTAACAGATTTAAGAACTCTATTTTCAACCTACCAAGCCTGATAGTTTATACTTATGTGAGCCCGGCTGCTAGCTGAAAAAGGCCGTCATGGTTGTGGTGCCCACATTAGGAAGACATTTAACAATTGGAAGAGGCATCAGGGCAGGATTTCAGGGAGGGAAGGAAGGGCATGTGTGTACTTGGAGGGCATAACAGGCAAGTTTCTAAGACAAACGACAGCTTCTTGGAGTTTAAACGTTCTAACTAGTCCCTTAACTCAATCCCAGATCTGATGCTTTACTTACCCCTTGGATTAGTTTTCTTTTGCTACATAACAAACTACCACTAATTTAGAAGCATAAAATGACATTTATTTATTATGTCATAAGACTGAAACCAAAGTGTTGGCCAGGGCATGTTCTCATCTGGAGCTCAGAGTCCTTTTATAAGTTTATACAGGTTGTTGGCACCATTTGGTTCCTTATTGCTTTAGGACTAAGGTCCCCATTTTCTTGCTGGCTGTTGGCCAGAGGTCACTCAGCTCCCAGAAGCCACCCTCAGGTCCCAGATACATGACCCCCTCTATAGGAAGCTCATAGACTGGCTGTTTGCTTTCCTCTAGACAAGGAGAAAAGGTACCTCCAGACAAGACCTATCTCTTCTCATTTGAGGACCACCTGATTAGGTCAGGCCCACCCAGAAAAAATCTCTTAATTGAGTCAGTCAATTGATTAGGGACATTAATTACATCAGCAGAGTCCCTTTTGTCTTATAATCATGGAAGTGATTCAATTGGATATTTTTCAGTCCTGAAAATTCTGTTAGTCCACCTAAACTTCTTAGCAACCACTGCAGCCTGGCACATTTCTGTGTGATTTCATGTTGGATATAAGGATTAATATTGAAATGACAAATTCTTATTGGACAGCTTTAAACCAGAAGCAGGTAGGCAGGCAGGAGCCTTCCTGATTATACCACTATACAGGCTGGTCTATATGTTACTCTGACTCAAGGCTGGCTCTGTTATACCAAAGCAATTTAATTCTGAAACAATTTTATTTAATTTTGAAATAAAGATACTTATTATAAAATCACACAACTTTAGGACTTGGGAAGAAAATAAAATTAAAGGTAATCAACATACAATCATACCCTTGTAGATTTCCTACAAGGCATTTCCTAGGCAGCTCCTTTGATCAGCCCATTCACCATTAGTTATGACTATCAGAGGGTCATTCCTCACTCTGAACTGAAATCTGTCATTTGGTAGCTTCTTCCTGCTGATTCTAGAGCTATGCCTGAGAGCAAAAACAAACAGAAAAAGAGTCTAATTCTGCTCTCACCTGACAGTTTTTTTGTTATTTTGTTTTGTTTTTTGTTTGAGGCGAAGTTTGGCTCTTGTTGCCCAGGCTAGAGTGCAATGGCGGGATCTCAACTTACCGCAACTTCCACCTCCCAGGTTCAAGTGATTCTCCTGCCTCAGCCTCCCCAGTAGCTGCGATTACAGGCACCTGCCACTATGCCCAGCTAATTCTTTGTATTTTTAGTAGAGATGGGGTTTCACCCTGTTGGCGAGGCTGGTCTTGAACTCCTGACCTCAGGTGATCCACTTGCCTCAGCCTTCCAAAATGCTGGGATTACAAGCATGAGCCACTGTGCCCGGCCTCTGACAGCTCTTTTAATGCTGGAAGCTAGTGATTGTGACTCCCCTGAGTGGAAGAGGCTGTTGTAAATTTCCAGTACACAATTTATTAGGCTACTAGAGAAGTTCTTTACTATCTTAGAAGAAAGGGGAACTTATCAATGTATTTTATAGAGTCCATCACAACAGGCAAGCATTTTGTGCATGTGTGTTAACCCAGATTTTCTTAAAAAATGAAAGTGTTGGTCAGGACTGCTTTCAGATAGATCTGATCATGCGTTCCTTATTTTGTTTATAGAGTGAACGAGAAACCATCACTTTCTTTGCACAAGAGGACAGCACTTTCCCTGCACAGACTGGCCCCAAAGCCTTCAAAATTCCCTACTCCATCAGACAGCGGATTTGTGCTACATTTGATACCCCCAATGCCAAAGGCAAGGACTGGCAGATGTTAGCACAGAAAAACAGCATCAACAGGTAATTGGGGACAGCTTCTGGAAGACGATGTTACTAAGAGAACTTGGAAACATAAAGTGGGCTAAGTGAAACCATGTAGTTTCTGAGCCCTAATATTTTTATGAGTTCCTCTGGCCATATTTCCTGTGTGTTCCCACTAAGTAAGTGGGGAAAGAGCAAGAAAATAACAGTAGGCCAAGCATGGTGGCTCACGCCTGAAATCCCAGCACTTTGGGAGGCTGAGGCAGGCAAATGGCTTGAGCCTAGAAGTTTGAGACCAGCCTGGGCAACATGGTGAGACCCCATCTCCACAAAAAATAATTAGCTGGGCATGGTGGTGCACGCCTGTAATCCCAGCTGCCTGGGAGGCTGATGTGAGAAGATCGCTTGAGCCTGGCAGGTCAAGGCTGCAGTGAGCCAAGATTGCACCACTGCACTCCAGCATGGGCAAAAGAGTAAGACCCTCCTCCAAAAAAAAAAAAAAAAAAAAAAAAAAAGACACTCTGTGTGACATTTCCTGCTACCCCATTCTGCCTTTTGCAACATTATAGAAAATCCCTACTTTGGTTCTGGTACCATCTCTAGGTTTGCTAATTGGGTCACCCAAATGGGCGATTAGACTATGTTATCTTGGAGACTGTGAGTGAACAGAGCACTTTCTTAAGCCAGTGATGCAGAAACAAGCAAATTTCTCACATCTCCCCTCTACTATCGGGTAACCCTAAGCATTCTTTAACCCTTAATGAGGACATGCTCAACCTACAAAATTGATTGCCTGAATAGGAAAAAAAGAAGTTTGAAGATAACTTTTGGGTCTGAAACCAGAGGATGTGAAATAAGCAAAAGCTTGCCTAGGAACTGTGAATGAACATGCTGCTAAAACTGACACTGCTCATTACTGCACTAACATTTGTAGTTGAGAGTAGAATAGAGAGATCCATAATGGACTTTATTACTTTAGGTAAGACAGGCAGGGGTGATGCTCTTCAGGGCAACACTGATGGCCAGGCAGGTTTGGGCTCAGCTTGAGGGATACACAGCATCCCTGCCCTGAAAAATGACATCTCCTCTCCCTGTAAGCCCTCTGCATGCCCCCAGAATGAATAGAAAAGAGAATATATTTTGCCAGAACCATTTTATTTCTCTTTCCTTTGGTACTATTTTTTTTTTTTCTTTCAGGCAAAGCCTTATTTTCTTACTGTTTGGCTTGCTCTGTCATTTTCATTTTTTGTTCTTTATTTTCACAGACATCCTACCTGACTCTTTCTTCTCTGAAAGGGAGGGTAGATGTCTGCCAAGAAGGGATGGAGTGCTGCTCTCAGTTTCAAAAGGGATCCAGAAGCCAAGAACGAAGGGCTCAACTAGAAATCAGTCAGGCTCAGAGAGGAAAGTCAAGACGGAGGCATTGCTGCAAGAGAAAACTGAATTTACAGAGACAGGCAAGCCCAAAAAGAATAGACATATGTTTGAAAAGGCATACATTGAAAATGAAAGAAACAAAAATGTATGAGTGTACAGGGGAAAAAAATTAGATTGAATATTTCCCAGCAACTCTGACAAAAGATGAGATGTCTTGTCTATAATCAGTGAACACCATGACTGTGTCAATTTCCCTTTCTGATCAACATGGATCCAAAAATGAAAAATGAACCCAGAAAATATAACACGGTTAAAAAAGAACAGTGAACAGGGACTCAGAAGATCTGCATGAGAGCCTTGGTTCTGCTACCAATACCAGTCTGCCTAAATGAGTCACTTACTATCCCTGTGTTTCTTTTTCTAGAAATGCAATTGAATCTAAACTATATTAAGTCTAATTCATGCTGGCTATAAAAGTTTATGATTTTTTAAGTCACCATTTAGAAAAAAATAATTGTCACAAAATACCTGTGTGCCCATAGATGCTGTAATTAATTTGCTGAATAAGCATGCACATGTTCCTACCTTATTACATTTTATTCTCCATTTATAGTACACATAAGAGAACTACAGGGAGTACCTCCAAAGTCATCAGTTTCTGACCTTGCACGGTAGGGAAAATGCATTTCAAACTGGGAGACTTAAGTTTAACAACCTTTTGTATCTGAGCACTAATGAGCAGTCAGCGGCTACCCTGGAGCCAACTGCCCCCTTCTGTGTCTGGGGCCATAAAACCTGAGTGCTCATGTGGCTGTTGGTTTACTTGTTTTTGTTTTTCTTTAAGATCCCATCTCCAGGAAAATTTTTTTGACATAATTCATATAACCTATTTCATAGAAAATTTCTAACAGAGAACCCAGAATATGTAGATTCTTAATAAATGCTAGTTTTCCCCCTTGACATTTTCACAATCCATGGCAAATCACAATAGCACAAATATATGGAATCTACTTCTATCCTTAAATCTTATATAGCCCGGCTCACATCTGTAATCCAAGCACTGTAGGAGGCCAAGGTGGAAGTGTCACTTGAGGCCACAAGTTCGAGGCCACAAGTTCAAGACCGGCCTGCACTTAGGGAGAACCCTGTATCTACAAAGAATTAACAAATTAGCCGGGTGCGGTGGCTCATGCCTGTAATCCCAGCACTTTGGGAGGCCAAGGCGGGCGGATCACGAGGTCAGGAGTTCGAGACCAGCCTGACCAACATGGTGAAACCCTGTCTCTACTAAAAATACAAAAATTAGCTGGGCATGGTGGCAGGCACCTGTAATCCCATCTACTCTGGAGGCTGAGGCAGGAGAATTGCTTGAACCCAGAAGGCAGAGGTTGCAGTGAGCCGAGATCGCATCACTGCGCTCCAGCCTGGGCAACAGAGCGAGACTCTGTCTCAACAAATTAGCCAGGCATGGTGGTATATGCCTCTTGCCCCAGCTATTTGGAAGGCTGAGGCAGGAGGATTGCTTGAGCCCAGGAGTTTGAGGCTGCAGTGAGCTATGATTGTGCCACTGCACTCCAGCCTAGGTGATGGAGCAAGACCCTGATTCAAAACAATAATACTAAATAAATGAAAAACCTCATACAGTTAACATATCAATTTCACTGAGTGTCATTCCCTACCTTTCTCTTTAATCTCTAGCTTTACTCTCAAAAAATAGTGAAATCATGGAGTGAAAATGATTTAAACTAAGAGCCAGCAAACTTATTTTTTCTGTAAAGGACCAGACAGGAAAGAGTTTAGGCCACATGGGATCTGTCGCAACTACTCGGCAACATTCAACTCTGATGCTGTAACAGGAAAGCAGCCAGAGAGAGTCTGTAAACAAATAGATATGACTGTGTGCCAGTATGCTATATTCACAAAAATAGACAACGACCCCTATTTGGACTATAGTCTGCAGTTTGCTGACCCCTGATTTAAGTGAATGTGCCATGATTTAGTAAAACTTCCATAGGATGTTATTGGCTCTAAAGGAAGAAGGGAGGAAAAGAAAGAGGGAAGAAGATGAGTACAAGATGCAGACAGAGAACCAGCTTCACAGGCAGACCACTAAGTGTGGTTACCTGGTGACCACGGGCTCTAGGTATTTTCATTCTTGTGTTTGGGGATTTACTATGATCACACTAAACTAAGCTGTCTTGGTTCTGCAGGTTAGAAAACACATTCTAACCTTCAAATAATGGGTGTGAGGCTGCCATTTCCAAAATATCAGCCTTCATGTCCTGTTTTAAGTAGTACTGAAAAAGCTGACAATGTCGGTATGTCTGAATAAGGATGTTTTTATAATTTTAGAAAGTAAAATGAAATATTTTAACAGGGCCTTCTCATTCAGTTCTGTCTTCAGGCTGGTGTGGTTACAGCAGAGCTGGCCACCAAAATACTTGGAGAAGAAGAATAGAAGAAAACTACTCACAGCCACCTTGCACTCTCTTAGCTAATTATATTTTGCAGAAATTGTCAAGTTCCCTTTCTGTTTTTAGTACTGTCCCAAAGACAACAGGGATTTTTTGGATGTAATCTGTCACAACTTCCCATTTTAAAAGCCCCAAACCATTGTCTTTTCTCTCTTATGAGTCCAAATAATGTAGTCTAGAACTAATAGTAAATGTTTTAATACACAGAAATCTAAAATTGTCTCTATGCCAACATTATTGAGTAAGAAAGCTATGCATGGCTGAGGATTTCATCAACCCTGGGATCACAAAAAGGTGATCACAGAGTGCATAGTCATTCTATTCAGGCAGTTCACCTACCTTGATCTTGTGACTGCACTTTCGCCTGACTCTTCCCCTCCATTCAATTCCAAAAAGCGTTTAAAAGCTAGTAAAACTACTGTCCTCAAATCATTAAGGAAAACTTTCAAAACAAGTGGAAGAAAACATTTGCTTTTATTTTATTGCCAGTGAAAATGTTTTCTTACTCTCCTTTTGGTAAATGCAAATGTCACTGATGATAATATGCCTTTTTGCCAATCAAGTTTCTACTTAGATCTGAATAGGAAGGAAAAGACAGGGAATGTAAAGTTAAAAGCTTAGCAGTCGATGAGAATGCGAGAAATGTCAGGAGTGTGTGCTGTACGGCTGGCAACACAGGTGGCCTTGTCGCTCGCCTGGCATATGGATCACGCTAAATAAGCTACACAGCCTAGCAAAGAATGTCATAGATAACAGTTGTAGTTATAGATTCTGTGAGCAAACTTTGACTATTACTCAGAGTTCATACTTGCTGCATTTCAAAGCTGAGATTGCACATTTATTCTGAAAATTCAGCTGTAATAACTCCATTTCAATGCTCTTGGCCACCTGTGATTGGTAGCTGGGTAGAACTGCGAAATAACGAATTGGTCATGTAGCGGGTAGGTGGTGGGGAGCAATGCAGAGGACTTAACAAATTAAATGTTGGAAACTAACTGCTTTACATAGAAGTGTTCCCCCATATCTAAACTTCCATAGTGCTTTGTATTTTTTATGATACTTTTTATTTTTTAATTACAATTAAACATACTGAGAGAGGACTATCTACTTGGGGGTTATTCAATAAATATTTATCTAATGAACGATATGAACTCTTTCACAGGAGAGTGGCTTTTTTGTTTGCTTGTTTGTTTTGAGATGGAGTCTTTCTCTGTTGCCCACACTGGAGTGCAGTGGCACAATCTCGGCTTACTGCAACCTCCGCTTCCTGAGTTCAAGTGATTCTCCTGCCTCAGCCTCCAGAGTAGCTGGGATTACAAGCATGAAACACCACGCCTGGCTAACTTGTATTTTTGCAGAGATGAGGTTTCACCATGTGGGCCAGGCTGGTCTCGAACTCCTGGCCTCAAGTAATCCTCCTGCCTCGGCCTCCCAAAGTGCTGAGATTACAGGCGTGTGCCACCATGCCTAGCCAGGAGAGTGTTCTTGACCCTAAAAACCTGCCTCTTAATAAATAGAATTGATATGAACAAGCATCAGGGGATCTTGAAAGTGAGTCTTAAAACAGGCTACATGGCTGATATTTTGGAAGATTCCTGTCTTTTCCCTCAGATCTTAACAGTACCTGAAATTCTATTAGATCATTCTTCTGTGATGCCTCCTAATTTTCATATTCCAGAAACCCTTGTGAAAACACAGCCAGCTTGACCAAGTTGCTATGGGAACAGATTCATGAGATGGGAAGAGATCCATGAGATATGGGCAGATGAGTAGAGAGGAGGCCGCCACAATGGAAGAAAGGATTCCAAAATGGAAAGCAGCAGATAAATGATGTCTTATTAACAGTTTTTCCCAGTGCCCTCCTCAATAGTATATTTGTTTGAACATGTATAAGTACTTGCCAGGGAAAACATATTTCTTATTGGTCTGCTAGTTAAAATGTTTCAAACACACTTCAGATTTGAGAGTTAATGGGTTATGGTGTAAAAACCGTATACGTGAAATTCCTCATATCTCATGCCTGACATGCTGTGCTATAATTTGTTTCCCATGAAATCTTTTAACAGGGCCTTTAATGAGAAACAGAATCTTCTCGCATTGAGGTGCTGTCTTTTCATTTCCTCTGTCCATCCTATTAATTGGATGCAAAGGAACAGTGAGATGGCCAGAGGGCCGAGGAAAAGGATGGAGGAAGGCCCCAAGGCAGCTTAGCAATCTGTTTCTGAATAACTGTTGCGAAATCACTTGAGGTAGGAGAGTCCTAGAGCCATGTTCCTTTAAAGTGAAGGAAGAAGGGAGGGGAAAAAAAAAGAGGGAAGATGATGAGTACAAGACGCAGACAGAGCACCAGCTTCACAGGCAGACCACTAAGTGTGGTTACTTGGTGACTGTGGGCTCTAGGTATTTTCATTCTTGTGTTTGGGGATTTACTATGATCACACTAAACTAAGCTTTCTTGGTTCTGCAAGTTAGAAAACACATTCTAACCTTCAAATAATGGGTGTGAGGCTGCCATTTCCAAAAAATCAGCCTTCGTGTCCTGTTTTAAGTAGTACTGAGAAAGCTGACAATGTCATTATATCTGAATAAGGATGTTTTTATAATTTGAGAAAGTAAAATCCTAGGAATGATTTATCTAATTTATGAGAGAATATTTTAAGTGATTAACTATTTCCTTTTATTTACGTGTCAAGTTTTATTACCTGGTTCTAGAAACCAGATGACTCTTCTAAGAAGAATGATTGGATAGGGAGATAGTATTATACATCGGTCCTTGTAGTCAAAAATACAATGAAGCCCAAATCAGGTTTTTTTGGTTCTGGTCCAGTGTGGATTTATACAGGGTCCAAAATTTAAAAAGCCCTTGCAGTGAAGCCAGAGGGACCCAACACAGCAAAGTGGTAGAGGTTTGGGCTTCATTTTGTCAAAGCCAGTGATTCATGAAACTGCCCGCTAATATGAAGCTGAACATAGACAGCTCTGGGACACGTTTAGCCATGAACAAGCTGTATATGGTTTGTAAGTGGCAGGTGCCCATCCTAAAGGCAATATGGAAAATAAGCTTTTTATGTTCCTCCAAGAGAACTAAAGTTATGCTCCCACTGTGGGCTCCAGGGGATGCTGACAAGGGGTGTCACATTTCTTCTAGGCAGTGGGTGTGTGTGTGCTAGGCTTTGAAGGAATAGATTTCCTTCCTATAAACTAACGTTTTCAGAAAAGACAGGCATGCCAAAACCCGTTTATAGCCTAAATAGTCCCCTTCACAAGTGCTGTTTCAAATAGTACTGAAAAAAGTTAACAATGTCAGTACATCTGAATAAGGATGTTTACATAATTTGAGACTGTAAAATCCTAGGAATGATTGTATCTAATTTATTAGTGTCCTTCAAGTGATTAACTATTTCTTTTCAATTATTTGTGAGGTTTTATCGTCTTTTCATTTCCCAAATTAAGAAACTGTCATAGGCTTATCCTGTCAGGAATGAAACTGGAGAATTGAAAACAGGGACTATAACCGACTTTGTTTTCATTTGGCAACAGACAGTCCTCAAGGATCCAGGGCTCTCATACATTTCCAAAAAAAGAATTCTTGCTTTTTTCCAAGAACCAGATAATGAAATAGGTAAAAGGATAATGATGAGGGAAATTTTATTGCCAAATTAATTGGCCTGAAATAATTAATGCACCACTTTTAGAACAAGGCAGACTGGAACTCAGCATGTTTTCAGGTGCCCATGTCCTTCCCTTTTGGGTTTTCCATGCCAGCTTCCTCTCACTGGAAGATACTGGGGGACAGCAGGAACTATATAGTGCTCATCTCTTGCTTAGTCTTTAAAAATGCAGCACTGGCTTACTTTATCCTGTAGGCTGCTTTGCTGTTTGTTGACTACCCAGTGAAATTCAAGTTTGGGGATGAAAGCTTGATGAACGGGTCAAATGCTTATGGTGTGTTCAATTACTGCTCTTGAGGATAAATGGCTTTTCTCTTCTATTTGCATTTAAAGAAGCATATGGAGGGTTGGTTTTGGTCACATAAGAGGCCTTCATTAAATTAGACAATTAAAATGATAGCAGAGATATTAATATTTTTCCATTATGACTATGTTTCAATTCCCTATCTGGTGCTATATAGTAGGATTATACACTGTAATGATGTTTTCCAATTTATTATAGGCAGCTTAACTTTGTTTTTACTTTTTGTACTGACAAACTACTCAAAATTTTTTTTTTTTTTTTTTGAGACGGAGTCTCACCCTGTCACCCAGGCTGGAGTGCAATGGCACCATCTAGGCTCACTGCAACCTCCACCTCCTGGGTTCAAGCAATTCTCCTGCCTCAGCCTCCCAAGTAGCTGGGATTACAGGCGCCTGCCACCACAGCTGACTAATTCTTTGTATTTTTAGTAGAGACGGGGTTTCACCATGTTGGCCAGGCTAGTCTTGAACTCCTGACCTCATGATCCACCCTCCACGGCCTCCCAAAGTGCTGGGATTACAAGCGTGAGCCACCGCGCCTGGCCCAGAAGATCTTTTAAAAATACTCTTTTTAGTAGCTAAATTAAAAACAGTGGCCAGGCATGGTAGCTCACATCTATAGTCCTGGCACTTTAAGAGGCCAAGATGGGACAATCACTTGATCTCAGGGAACTCAAGGTGAGCCCTGGCAACATAGTGAGATCCCATATCTACCAAAAATAATTTTTTTAAAAAATTAGCTGGGCATGGTGATGCTCACCTGTGGTTCTAGCTACTTGAGCGGCTGAGATGGGAGGATCACTTGAGCCTGAGAGGTCAAAGCTGCAGTGAGCTATGATCGCACCACTGCACTCCAGCCTGGGTGACAGAGTGAGACCCTATCTTGGAGAAAGAAAAAAAAAAAAGAGTCATATGTAAGTAATGTAAGTAGCAACATTTTTTAAACAGTTAAACTTGCTGCCCTCACGTCACAAGTACAAGTGTTCCCTTCTATTTGAAAGTGTTGGGCAAAAGCCCAAATTCTGAAGGAAATTATTGCATGAACCTGGGTTGAAGTGACTTCTTTGCTAAGAATATGGGGCCGCAACTCAAATGCAATCCCCTAGTATATTTTTATATGAAATTCATTCTCACAAGCAGTCACGGGAAGAGCTTACAGCTTGCAAATAGGTAGACTGTCCTCCTGGTACCATGGTTCTGAGTAACTGAAATAAAAGCTTTGTTATCTGGAATTTTGAATGAAAGTGAGGCCCTTACAGACTCAGAACGCTGAGCTGGGCCGACTCCAGCTGGAAGTGCAAGGTGCCCTTGGTAGCTCTTCAGTGTACCTCCCTAGGGCTAAGAGAGAGCCTGAACCCTGTGCCTTCCTTTCCATTGCTGTTATCTAATCTCTTTGTTAACTGATGGAGGATTTAGATGTGCTAGTCCCTAAAATATTTGCATTTGAATACTCAGGGATTTGGGAAGATCTGAAAGCTTTCACAGTCCTAAAGAAAGGGTGGTATCTCTAGCCACTTTTCCTTTTCATAAAATTAGCCCTGTGTTGCAATAATTTATAAAGACCTATAAGGCAGAATTCTATCATGGTTCCTCAATTCTCTACCCCACCTTTATACCTCCAAAAAAGAAAACAGAAGGCTCAATAACTATTTCCAAAAATCCTCAAATCTAAAGTTTTATTATTTTAACAAGGTTATTAGTTTAAAGATGTATTCTGAAAATTAAGATTCTATTAAAAAATTTGGTTTTTAACTCATATACACCATTGTAAGTTGGCCTATTTCTAGCATAGGCCAACTGAAATTGGTAAGGTCAAGATTCAGAAGTTTCCAGTTCTGCCCTGGCTTCTACATAACACATGGGCTTTTAATTGAAGCCAAGGGATGGTGATAGAGAAGTCTCTGAAAGATAAAATTAATCATGGTAATAAAACAAATCCCCTGGAACTCAGGTGTATAGAAAGCATTTAAGCTCAAGAAAACAAGATTAAATTTAATAAACCATTAGTACCCAATGAACTTACATAGATGAATGTATTCGGCTGTCTTCGCCTAAGCTTTAATCTGCTTGTCCCTGTATTTTACAGTTTATCTGTGCTCACTCAGAGTTCCAAAGGAAAAGATAAAGTTATTGAGTCTATAGGGCTGGGGAAATGAATTGAAGACAAAATGATGCTAAAGTAAATTCCTAAAATTTAGAGATTAGATTGTTTAGGCCAGGCACAACAGCTGAGACTTGTAATCTCAGCACTTTGTGAGGCAAAGGCGGCTGATTACTGGAGGCCAGGAGTTCGAGACCAGCCTGTGCAACATGGCGAAATCCTGTATCTACTAAAAGTACAAAAATTAGCTGGGCATGGTGGCACACACCTGTAATCCCTGCTACTCGGGAGGCTGAAGCATAAGAATTGCTGAAACCTGGGAGGTGGAGGTTGCAGTCAGCTGAGATCATACTACTGCACTCGAGCCTGGGAGACAGAATGAGACTCTGTCTCAAAAATAAAATAATTAATAAAAAATAGAGAGTAGCTCGTTTACATTTGCATATTATATAACATCTTAATGACACTGCAAAAAATAAATCTTAGCTTTCAGAATTACCTCCATTGATCAGAATTTGAAAAGGCTATAACAAAAGGTTCCCTGGAGTCAATGCATAAAAAAGTTAACAATCTGAAGCATCTAAGATGAGGGTAGTAAGCATTCACTTCCTTAAAAATTTATCAAAGAAAAAAATAAAGTTTCATTTTCAGGCATCTGTCTGAATATTCAGGATTATTATTTTTGCTAATGTTCTGGTTCCATTAAAAAAAAAATCAAACACACTCAGGAAATTGCTTAAAATCAACTATTGCTGTGAATTCTGTTTTGTAGTACTGTATTAACAATGTTCCCTGAATGGTGTGTGCATTTACCTGCCGGTGCCCAAATGCACCAGCATTATGATGAAGAGAAATGGGTCACATAGATTAGGATCCAAATAATTTCACAAGGAGATGAGATGGATACATGGCAAACCAATTTCATAAAATCATAATGCATTTGCACACATGTAAGCAGCAAAATAATTCAACTATCTTTGAGAAGTAACCTATTGCATTGAGATTTTAGGTATATATATATATTGAGATGAAGTCTTGCTCTGTCACCCAGGTTGGAGTGCAGTGGCGCGATCTTGGCTCACTGCAATCCCTGCCTCCTGTGTTCAAGCGATTCTTGTGCTTCAGCCTCCCAAGTAGCTGGGACTACAGGCACATGCCATCATGCCTAGCTAATTTTTATATTTTTAGAAGAGATGGGGGTTTCACCATGTTGGCCAGGCTGGTCTCAGACTCCCGACCTCAGGTGATCTGCCCACCTCGGCCTCCCAAAGTGCTGGGATTACAGGTGTAAGCCACCACGCCGAGCCTATATATTATTCTATTGTAAACAGATAAATGTAGTTTAATAGTGTGAGAAACACACTCACCCGTCCAAACACAAAGAATAGACTCAGAGGCACAAAGAACAGAGAAAGTAAGACTTTTAATAGCAGTCTTGCAAGATCGGGTGTCTGGTAGGCAGGCATACCCAGGGCAGTTACAGCAGGTAATTTATCTCCTAGTACACAAGTCCCTCCTCCAGTTCCTCATTGGCCAAGTACTATGGGAACAATCTTCCTGGATGTCACCTAAGTTTTATTATCCCCCTTATAAGGGTATACCCTCTCATCTTCCCTGCTTAAGTTTTGATTTCCCAATAATGAAACTTTCTTCCCTGTTACTGGCTGACCCCTCCTCTACATTCTGTTCACTTACTGCGACCTTCTAGGTGCATGAGCTGTGTGGTTTGTTACATTCGTAGTACTTAGATTTATAATGCCTTGAAAATGGCATTTAAAATGCCATTTAAATGTTTTCTCACAATAGGATGTCTGTTAACTGCAAAGCTGATTCTACTATTTTTAATAAGGCCAATACATTCTTCTATGTATATATTAAGTGGAATTTGAGATTTATGTTGTGCTGAATGTGCTTGTGCAAATTCAAAGAATAAATTTAAAATTTGCTTTGGGGAGCACATTTCACTTGCTACAATATGCTCAGAGACCTGTGCCAAGAGAGTTAGATTTCTGCCTCTTTTGATCATTCAGCTTCGTTTAGCCGTGGGTGCCTATTCCACAAATCAGGACATTTGCAGAACTTTTCAGAACCATGTGACTGGCAGGAGTCATTCTCCAGCCCTTCTCTTTCTTGAGGCAGGTGTACTCACGAATATTTTTAATATTGTGTTGAGACAATGATTCATTAGAAGCCTCAAAACCTAGTTTTTATGCCTCTCTAAAGGTTCTGTTATTGCGTTTTTATGCCCTGGTGTTCCTGTCATGTCTTGAAATGTCAAAGATCCCCAAACATTTACCTAGGATAAAGTTCTCAGAGTGCCTGAGGCAGGACATAGAGCTAGAGATTCAGCAACTTTGGCCATCTAGTTGCTTATTTCAAATGCAGGAAGTTCAGCCTGATCTTCTTTCAAATCACTACTAGCTATGGAAACCTACTTTAGGTTATAAGACAGCAGAGGAGCGAGGTCAGCATGGTGGCCTGCAGGCCACATCTGGCCCACCACCTGCTTGTATACAGCCCATGAGCTAAGGATGGTTTTCGCATTTTTAAATGGTCTGAAAAAAAATCAAAAGAGTAATATTGTGCCACATATGAAATCTGTGTGACAATCAATCAAATATCAGTGTGCCACATAAAGTTTTATTGGGACACAGCCACGCTCATTCACTTAACATATTGTTTCTGTCTGTTTTTGCAATACCAAGGCGGAGTAGAGTAGCAGCAACACGGACCATATGTGGCCCCCAAAACCAAAAACATTGACTATCTGGTCATTTACAGAGAAAGTTTGTCAACCCCTGGTATAGAATAGAGTGTTAACTTTTAAGGTAGTAGGCTGACAAAGATTCTAGTCATTCCCATAGGGCAAAAGTTCATCGTTGTTTGATAGCAAATACAAAATGTAACTATAAATCCTTAATAAGGAGAAAGTACTGCTGCTTTTTTGTTGTAGCTGTTGTTTTTGAAACAACAATAGAGATCATAAAGAATCATTTACCCATGGTAGAAACAAAAGAATGTCCATGGTCATCATTCTTATGATGGACATAAAAGAAGATTGTCACACAGGTGACCCAGAGTCCACTCAGGCCTCGTCTCTCCATTTGCCTCTCTCCCAGCTGTTCCTTCAGTGTGCCTTCTACCTGGGTTTTGGTGACAGTGTTTATAGGAAGATATTGCAACTTTCCCTACAAACATCTCTACATGACAAGGAACAAGTGCCAATATTCAAAACAAAGTTGTTCGGTTTTTTTGTTTGTCTTTTTTTGAGACAGGGTCTCACTCTGCTGCCCAGCCTGGAATGCAGTGGTACAATCATAGCTCACTGCAGCTTTGAACTCCTGGGCTTACGTGATCCTCCTACTGGAACCTCCTGAGTAGCTGGGACTACAGGTGTGCACCACTGCACCCTGGCTAATTTATTTTATTTTTGTGGAGACAGAAGTCTTGCTGTGTTTTCCAGGCTGGTCTTGAACTCCTGGCCTCAAGTGATCCTCCCGCCTGGGCCACCACACTCAGCCAAAACAAATTTCTTAAATAAGAGGAACTAAGATCCCTTCAACTACTTAAGCAAGATTTGCTTTGCCATTTCTATTAGTGTAGAAATGAATAACCATTAAAGAAAAAAGAAAAGGAGGAAGGAAAGAAAAACAAAAAGAAAAACTAGACAGAATGTTTTTAAGCTGGCCTTTTCTATTTCACAATTAAAGATGTCTATTAGTGGAACATACTTGTAGTGCTGTTTGGCAACCAACTGACTGTAAACAGGATCTTAAGACCTTTGAATAAAACAGCACTTTATTCACTCAGAATTGCTGTGTGTGTGTGTGTGTGTGTGTGTGTGTGTGTGCGCGCGCGTGCATGCATCTGTGGCTCTTATAAGTGGCAACGCGTCCTTAAAAGCTTGTCTGTAGTCTGAATGCTCCACTCTACATCAGTCCTCTTTGTGACCATAAGCTGGGTGTGGTAAGGGAAAGTAATACCATCCTCAAAATAGGAAATACTTGGCTGGTTCTGGAAAATCTTTTCAACTCATCAGAATTTTACCAGAGATGACATTTCTATCCTTACTGTAAAAGTCCCTATGAAGAACAGTGACCTGTAATCTTTTGTGTTGTCTTTGTCTTCGTCATAGAAAAGTTACTGTCCTAAAGCTTACCATGCTTTTACTGAAGACACCATGCCATCTTAAAAAGCACTGTAGGAATCAATTACTTGGCTGAAGAATGTTGAATAAACACCTATCATAGTATTATCATAAGTGCTGTAGCAGTTTCAGAAAATCAGTAGATATGATCCTTACCCTTCAGGTGTTTGTGGTCAAATTGGGAAGGCAGAAAACACACACGCACACACACACACACACACACACACACGAAATAGATAAGCATTTTATTCACATGAAAGTTAAGTACAAACATACAAAGAGTTCAGAGAAGACATAAATCATTCTGGGAAAAGAGGAGATGAGAATTGAACCACTGGACACAGCCAAACACCACTGGGATTTCGAACCATTGAGACACACACAAAAAACTGAACCATTTTTTCCCGAGACAAATCTACCCTTGTTCGTTCTTCCTCTTTCTTGCCCCTTGTAGTAGAGAGGTATCAATGAGCATAATTAAACTTGTCCATTTGTGGGTGCGTATGATCTTGATAAACAGGAGAAAGGGACGAAGTGGACCTTTCTAGTGAACTGAATGGATTAAATTAAAGCAAGAAGCAAAGTGTTACCTAAGTCAGGGTCAGTGGCTCAAAGAGCAAAATAAGACTGAGTGGGAGAAAAGACTATATATATATATATATGAGATAGGGATATCCATAGCTAGCTATGGATATTTATATCAATATCCATAGCTAGATCAAGGCCAGACCAAGGAAGTCATTGAAGACAACTAGAGTAGATATTTCATGACTGAGGAACTAGAATGCAGAGTATATTCAAGTTTTGAAAAACTAAAGATTTTGCTGTGATTTAGACCATAAAGTGACAGAGTATAAATTAGGTATAGGTAGTAAACATGGAGAGCAACGGAGAAGCTGATGAGTACGTTAAAAAGAAAAAAAATATAAAAGGAAGAATCAAAAACAAATGGTCTAGTGTGAGAGATTAGAAAGATGGTTATAAATACTGGGATACTTGTTCTAGTTAGAAGAAGGACCAGTTTGGAGGCACGGAGACACCAGTTTCTGATGCATTGCGTTTGTGGAGCTAGAGGCATCTGTAACTGGAACAATCCCAAGGCCATTTAGAGATCTGTAATTAGCTCACATTAACTTAAAGACTGGAGGTATAGATTTACAATACTATCTATGTTGTTTGATAACTACTCCATTTAGTATATAAGCCCACTGAGGAAGGAAAGAACAACAAGAAATCAAAGGTAAAACCTTGAAAGCTCTTATGTTTGCCAAAGTAGAGAGGGGTCAAATATTTTGAAAAAATAGGAATGAGTGAAAGTATGACATAAACTAATGAAATAGAGCATGTCAAGGGGATAGTCAAGAAGAAAACACACACACACACACACACACACACACACACACACACAAAGAGTTCAAGGAAAGTGAGGACCCAAAAGACTTGGGGCCAAACATGGTGTCTCATACTTGTAATCCCAACATTTTGGGAGGCTGAGGCAAGAGGATCACTTAAGCCCAGGAGGTCAAGGCTGCAGTGAGCTATGACTGTGCCATTGCACTCCAGCCTGGGTGACAGAGCAAGACCCTGTATCTAAAACAAACAAGAAAGACAAAACAAGACTTGGGAGATAAGGTTATTGGTAACATTCCACAGCACAGTTTCAACTGAGAGCTGGGATACAAATTAGACTGCCCCAGACCTGCCTTACTATAGCTTTTTATCCCTACTATAATAACATCTATTAAAATTCATTTTTAATTCTCTTATGGTGATCAGTGTTTATTCCTTTATTTTCATGTTTCGTTTTGTTCTTTGTGTTTAACTCTCTCCATCTAGGAATTTATCTTATTTCGCTACACAAAGTAGCCCATCTGCTGTCATTTTGAACCTGTGGGAAGCTCGTCATCAGCATGATGGTGATCTTGACTCCCTGGCCTGTGCCCTTGAAGAGATTGGGAGGACACACACGAAACTCTCAAACATTTCAGAATCCCAGCTTGATGAAGCCGACTTCAACTACAGCAGGCAAAATGGACTCTAGTCCACTTCCTCCAATGAGACAGAGTGATGGCCAGCTTGGGGACATTTGCTTTAAATGGGAAAGAGGCCGCTTTCTGCCCAGTGGCGTTGGGGGAATTCAGCCTTCATTTATAATCAGTGAGATTCCCCTGTTGAAGAAACTTAATTTTATATAGGTAAAACATGTTAATAGGGAAGAGTACAAGCTCTCTTACATATAAGAGGGCTCTACTATCTCCTTGGAATCCACATTTGGGTTAACTCCTCAGATTTGGAGTGGCAAGGATAAAAGTGAGGGCAGAAGTAGCTGTGGGAAAAGATGAGCTATGATAATGCTGGGAAGGCAGAGATTGATTAAGTGCATGCTTTGAAATAGGTTTTTAATGATGTGCCCCAAAGGGCCAGCTGATGCTGGTACTAGATTGTCAGAGTTTTCTACCAACTGGCATCTGTGATGTCAGAGATCATTGTAAAACTGGCTTTTAGACGTGAAACAGGGTTGCCAACCCATTTGTATGACTTCAACAACGTCAAGGAGGGCATTTAGAATTTAGAATCTGAGCACATCACACCAGCACCAGCTCCCTGTCTCTTCTAGCCACTTAATGGAGACACAATGGAGAGGTAAGACAGACCACAAACTAGTTCTTATAGTGTACTCCACCTTTTACTTTTTTCCTGAGACAAATCTACCCTTATTCTTTCTTCCTCTTCCTTACCCCTTGCAGTAGAGAGGTATCAAGGAGCATAATTAAACTTGTCAATACGGAAAGTTGTTTTTTCTAACACAACAAAGTGGGACCATCTCTATTCCCATCTAAGCCACTCAAATTGCTGAGTGCTATTAGAACACAGCTTATTACATGGATATGGGGACAGGAGAGATTAAAGCAGGTTCAAAAACACATGAACTGCAGATGTCATAGGCCTCAAATCAGCTGTAATTCTAGGAGACATGTGTTGATCTAGTTCTCTAACATTGTTGTTATAAGAAAATGAGTTTACTGCATTTTTCAATCCAGATTCTTGAAATTGTCTAACATGTGGGTACTATGTCATCACAAAATCTCTCAGTAAGGCTATATGTGATCCTCATTTTGCCTCTTGGGAAATTAGCAGATAGTCTTTGCTCTAAATGATATCTGAGTAAATAGACTTGAGGAATCCTCTACCACAGTGTCCCTGACTGTGCATCATTCAGGAAGCCTTCACCCTGTGACTATTCAGCCTCCCTGAATATGCTTTCTCTATAGAACCACTAACATATGGCTATTGCTCTATGATTTCTTTTTTACATTAGGAGGCAGTGATATTGTGGAAGATTGAAATCCACAGATAATTCATGACCCTCATCTTATCACTTTACTCCATCTTTTTATCCTATTAAATTATTTTTGACAAGATGTCCTGGTAGACTAAAGGTGAACAGATTTGCTCTTGCTCATCTTCTGGTGGATATTTTAACTTGCTATTCACAATCAGGACAACCAAAGTCAAGGACCCAGATGAACCACAAGGCAGCTAGTCAGCTACTTAGAGGTTGGTTACATTCGAATAAAAAGTAGTCAGGGAATGGGGGAGGTGGGGAGTTGGGGAGTACTTGGCAGTTGGGATATGATCCATTTTTTTAAACAACGTTTTTGTAGATCCCTTGTAAAATAATAATAATAATGTTGTGAATCTCCATGCCAAGTGAAAAAGGCCTAAAGATGAGTTGAATTTGTGATACCATGGGTAAGGCATGGAAGAACTCTTGAATGTGTTGGCTATTTTCTCCAACTAACATGTGGTATGTATGGTCCCCTATATTAGATAGAAGGCTTTGCTACATGTAATTCAAAAGCATCTCGCTTTTCTCAGGAACCAAAGGCTTATGATGTAGGACAAAGAAATCATCTTAGAACTGTCAAGCATATTTTCACAATACCATGTCAAGATCAGGAAAACACCCTTTTGCTAGTGTGCTTAACTTATTTATTTCTTCTAGGAAACAATAGATAAACAGCATGAAAATGTAAATCATCTGGCATCACTGATAGAATTTCTGAAAGAGAAAGAGAAGTAGATGGTCAACCAGTCACAAGTTGGTTGGCATGGGGTGGTGTGCAGAGGAAATCTGCATTCACTATTGAGTAAAAACTTGTAGAAAGCACATTATAGAGCTTATGTTGGAATCCATCTTGGAGGATTTTTGTTTTAAACTGTCCTTAGCATTTTCCCTCTTCCCTTCTAATTGGCATTATAATTGTTTCATCTACTCTGTGAATCTACATAGGTCTTTTTTTTTAGATGTTTGATACATTTTAAGTATTTTTAAATAGATGAAAATTCTAAATGATTTTCCCTCAAATCTATCTAGATTATTTTAAGATGAGACAAGATTATTGTCAATCCCTGAATGTCTGGAGTTACCTCCCATGGATTTTTTTTTTCCTTTGGCCTGGGTTTTATAAACAACTTGAACATCATATCATATAGGATAACAAAGGAGGAAGTTAACTTAATTCACCTCAGACTTCAGCCTAAGATTCAATCAAATTCATCCTTCAGCCTGTTTTGTTTCTTCTTTATGTTTCTTTTACTTATTGCTGCTAGGATCCTATATAGGATTTCTATAGAAATGTATGAAATTCTGTGGTCACTGCATGTCAGGATTGCACAGTATGTTACAATACAATTTCAAAGAGAACCCACATCTGTGAGATTTACAGACCAAGGTGTGGTGGAGGAGGTAGAATTGCAGATCAGATAAAAAGTGAGCTTACACTTGAACTTAGTTATTCACTGTGACCTAAATTTAGTCCTATTGTAATATGTGCCTGTCACAACACAAATACCCCTCTTGAAAGAGATTTACTCATCTATCCAAGCACTTAATTTGGACATTTTATTGTCCTATTGCAAAATGAAACAAAATTAAAAGTGGCCTCGAGTACTTGGTAAGTTACTTAAAATTTTTACAAAAATATCCCACACTCAATGCCAAATCTTTCAGTCCTCAAAGGCATTTAAGTCCAATAGTCATGCTTTAAATATGGCTTTAAATTATGCCACCAAAATGGTGCACTTCACAGATTCACCAGACTGTAGCATCATAAAGTTAATTTACAGTTTTTACAACATTGCTTCTACATTCTTACTGGTTTACATTAAAATCCTTTAAGCCAAAAGGAAGCTTGCTCTATGGATTTAAATGCAAACTTCATTTACCAGTGCAGGAAGTCTCATAAAACTCAGATGTACTCCCACAAAAATTTTATTGGCCTTTTTGTAAGAGATGAAAAAGAATTGACACAGTTCTCTTTAAAGAGAAGAACTTTTTTATTATTATTTTTATCTCCAACTGCAGGTGGTGTCTTTTGCCGAGGTCTCTATATTTTTCTTTCAGTTGTCTTTGGGAGGGGATGTTAAGTCAGATCACTAAAACAGGGTTCTCTTTGGATTAAAAGTTCTGGATTTATTGCAACTATTTTCCTTGAGAAACATTCTCAGCATCAGGATTGATAAACAAATGTAGATGATTAAAATAGGATAATTGGTTTTAGATAATATCTTCTACTGCCAAACTTCTGGCAAATTTACCTGTGAATTTCAAAATGTTATAAAATCTCTTGATATGCTTTTGTTTTTCCTTTTAGCCATTTTCTCTTCAATTTCTTAGTCCCTCTGCACTCTGTAAATGTGTTGAGTGATATAGCTATCAGATGTATTGAAGGCAAAGTTCTCGCAGAGGTCTCTGTTCCAGCTCTGTAAAGGTCACAGGAATCGTGAAGGAGCTGAGAAATCTTCCTCTCCGGCCCACTGTCTGTGGCCCATTGTCATTGTTTCCTCATGAAACATTGCAGAGTTTGAATCCTCAGTAACTCTCATTGACTGGATTAGAGGTGATGGCCACAGCAAATGGGAGAGCAAAATGTTGGCCTACAGAGAATGACACAATTTTATTCGCCTTTGGTGTTAGTTGCCATAGTGCTGTATTTGAAAATCGATGCTTTAGCCAAAAGCTGAATGACCACCGTTTCCGTAGTTTCCACTGTTTTGTCTGCATAGAATTTTCCTGAACTACAAGCAAAAATGTATTTTGTCCAATGTCACAAAAGTGAAAATGTTACTAATCTTAGACGTGTTGCATATTTTGTGTTTTTACGTTCCAAACTCTTTCAAAAGCTGCCGTTACAAAGCTGTTTGGCTGTATTGACAGCATGTGGTGTTTTTACAAAAGCAATTCTAGGAGAGCCAGTGTCTACCATGAACTCCTCACATCCCCACTCCAGGGTCATTCACGACATTGAAATGGCAACTTGTACACTGTAATTCTTCGAAAAGTAACAGGGGATGGAAATCAGACCTGGCCGTTAGTCACTAGTGTGTAGTAC
The DNA here is from genome assembly GCF_028858775.2 of Pan troglodytes. Classification (NCBI taxonomy): domain Eukaryota; kingdom Metazoa; phylum Chordata; class Mammalia; order Primates; family Hominidae; genus Pan; species Pan troglodytes. The sequence continues at coordinate 44,188,007 of NC_072405.2, forward strand.
CGTGATCTGAAGTAGGAAATTTAACTGACATAGAATAATTGTGGTTTTTGAAGCAGCTACTCATTGCTTTTTCCTTTTGCTGTGAAGATCATGGATTGGGAATGTCCTCGTGAGGTGGACCTAAGGCAGTAACATTTAAACTTCATGTCCTAGCACCCGCCCTCCATCTGACCCAAAGATAAAAAAGGCATCAAGCTTCATGGTTATGCCTAAGCTTAAAAATTCCCTTCCCCACTACTAATATTGAGTTCAGCAGGGCTCCATCTTACTTATTTTTCAAAAAAGTTAGTTATAACTTTGAATTATAGACTATATTACTAAATTTGGTAAGGTAGTTCTTTGCATGAATGGGAATGTGTGTCAAAATACTTCCACAAAAGGCATGATTACAATGGAAATGCCCTTTTGCCTCCAGTTTTGCTAACCCTAAAAAGTATTTCACTAATTTCAAGCACTGTTTACACTCAAATCCCAAAATTGGCCAAATTATATAATTCTCTTAAATTTTCATATCTGTAGGTGGAGATTTAACTATGGTTCTGGTGAATCATAGAAGGGAGAGACAATATTTGAGGGGAGTTTGTCAGCAGAATATCATGCCTTATGACCCCATTACTGAAACACAGACATTACAATCAGAAATAGACCTAATAATTCCAATATCCCTCCATTAACTAGTTCCAGTGATGCTGAGAGACAGAGCACCCTGTGCCAGGTATCAGAAATATAAGCCTCAGCAGAGGGTAACTGAAAACTTTCAATCAGAAACACTCTCCAAGGCTTATGGCTAGATTATGTAGGTCACTACCATTCAAAACTTTTCTATACAAAGGTGGAAAAGCACTCAGAATCTGGGAATTTTCTGGTTGGAAGAACAATGTTCTCCTTTTCCAAATTGGAATAAAGACTCAGAATTACCCATTCTTCATAATCATGTCTGATTGGTACATACACTCCAGGAAGTCTCAACCTAGAAACATTTCCAACCTAAGCATTTAAAGGAAAACTGGCTCATTCTTCTGACCCAAACTCAAAAAATATGAGTACTTGCATACCTCCATTTCTGCATGAAGATTTTAAAACAGATTTCATTTTTTTCTGTTTATTTTGGGAAGGTGCGTGGGGGTGTTCTTTCAAGTGATTCACATCTCAAACCCATACCACTCTCAACTTTTATTTGATGTGTTCAAAGCCAAAAAGTAAAATAAAATAAAGCAGGGCTGAACACTTAATTTGACATGAAGCTGAAGGACTGAGCAAGCCAGAGGAGAGAGGTTGAATGAAGCATAGCCTTGGCTTCATACCACACTTTTTGTGCCTTGTATTATCAATGTAAATTCTGAATGTTGTACAGTAAACTTGGATGGACTTCTTAGAAAAGGCTGCACTGGCTTCTTTTTCAGCACATGTACATATCTATAAATATATATACATATATATTTGGTAATGCCAAACAGCTGTGTTATATTGTATTGAACAAAATGGACGGTTTGGATGTTTTATGTCGAGTTTGCAAAAAAAAAAAAAAACTGGATGGTTACAGACTTTTCAAGATAAATGTACAGACGTAAATTACTGCATATCAGTTATTTATGAATAAAGAGTCTTTTATTGACATTTTAGGATACTACATGAGTGGCACTTTGAAATCTCGATGAGGATGAGATTTGTATACCTCCTGCCATGTCCTAGCAGGAGAGGGAATGCTCTCCGAAAGGACAATTTCCAAATACCTGTTAACATATGGAACCAAATTTCTTGCTCAAGCCTTGAGAGTGAGGCAGTGTTGTGAGGCTACTGGAAGCAAGAAGATTGTCTTCTAACATTCCCACCCCAGCCAGTAACCACACACACACACACACACACACACACACACACACACACACTTCCTTAGGATATAGTTTCATACAATCCAAGGTCATCATGGCCATACCATAACTGGAATACTGGAATACCAATCACCTTATTCCTCAAAATGCTTGGGCTATTTTTCCAGACTGTATAGAACATTTTCTGCCTTTCTGTGGGAAAATGTTAATAATTACATTGTTGTACATTCCAAAGACATGTGGCTGATTTAACCTGCTTTAAGAGGTTTTAAAATGCTGAGAGCTCCCCCAAATTTACTCATAACTACTTAGAGAACAGGCCAGAGCCAGTTGAACTAGAATGTTCCACCCAAAGATGGCTTCTGGTCTATTTAAACTAGTTAGTTATAATTTTTAAAAAGGTCAAAAGTTGATTTAAACCGGTTTTTTAAAAAATACCATTTCCATATAAAAACATTTATTTTTTCAAATTAAGTTTTAAAAGCTATGAAGTAAAATGAAATATTCTCTACACTACGTTTTTGAAAACCTTTATGTATATGATGGCCAGGCGCCATGGCACATGCCTGTAATCCCAGCAGGTTGGGAGGCCAAGGCAGGCAGATTACTTGAGGTCAGGAGTTCAAGACCAGCCTGGCCAACATGGTGAAGCCTCATCTCTACTAAAAAAAAAATACAAAAATTAGCTGGCCGTGGTGGCACATGCCTGTAATCCCAGCTACTTGGGAGGCTGAAGCAGGAGAATCGCCTGACCCAGGAGGCAGAGGTTGCAGTGAGGCAAGATCACGCCACTGCACTGCAGCCTGGGTGACAGAGTGAGACTCCATCTCAGAAAAGAAAACATTTATGTATATGATAGATCTGAAGGAGGGGAGTCTATGCAGCACTTCCTAAGCCCTGTTGACCATGTAATTCTTTTTCTTATGGGACTACAGCGACAGATAAGAATATCCACAAAGAGGCTGTGTGTGGTTCCAACAGTTCTTTCTGACCACTTTAAATTAGGCAGAGCTTTAATGCTAATTAAAATATACTTAATATACAGGCCTAATGAAAATTAGTTGAAATTGACTTAAACGAGGTAAATCAGTTATAGCTATGCAAAACCAGACCCAAAATCTCAGAATTATTTGAATAGTTAGAGCAAATAAATCCAATTTGAGTTCCTCAAAATAGATTTTAACTAGAAGAATCATGTGGCCAGCATAAAGATCTGGATGTAACTAGTTCATCTGGATGAAAATGTAACAGATTGGCTTGAACCTGTAATAAACTATTCAAAAAAAAATTTGAATCTTCATTTAAAAGCTGCTTTATTGAGTTAGGAACTAATTCTGAATGGATTAAGTTAGTTTGGATGAATTAATGCTTTTTTTATATAGTGAACATTTGTTAGAATTTGATTTTATTCTGACAGGGGTTAACTCATTTACTCAAAAGTTATTTAGCATTTTCTCCATGACAGCAGAGTCTGGGTTCAAGTCCTGACTCAATCATTTTGCACTTGATGTCAGGCAAGATACTTAACATTTCTGCTTCATTTATAATATAGGGATAAGAAGAGAATTGTATATTCTCCCCAAAGTCTAAAGATTACATGAAAGGGTTCATGTAAAGCCCTTAGCACACTCCATGGTCCTTAGTAAACAGTCAGTGAGGGCTTACTTTCATCTTATTTTAGAGAGGTGGTATGCATAGTAGTTAGCAGAATGAGTTCGGGAGCAGATAGGCTTGGATGGGAATCCTGAGTCTGTCCCACTTTGGATTTGTGACCTTGGCCAAGAGACTGTCTCTAAAAGATGACAATCATATCCAGTTCACTGGGCATAAAGTAAGTGTTCAAGAACTATTTTAACCATAAACACATCTACAACTGTTTCTGGCTAGTTGGGCTTCTGAACAGAGACATCCTGGAGCATTCGTTGTATACACATAGTGAGGTTACAGCAGGACCAATAATGTACTCAATGTTAGTATCTTTCTGATACCTAAAATTTATTTAAGAAAAAAAAAACATATCTTACTGTCGCTGAATTAAGTGAAATGCAACTTATTTTCTAATATAAAGGTTAATGCTTCATAAAGTGAGTTAAAAATACTCTAGTAAGGTCCCATATTTTTATACCACATAGGATGATTTTAGGAAAGAACTTAGAGTTGATGATGAGGCAAATGCATGTTTAAGGCATATCTAAGACAAATCACATTTTGTCTAAATGTTAGTGTTCCTGCATAAAGTAAGTGCTCCACCAATGAGACGATCCATTCTCTGGTTTTCAGATGACACCAGGGCCTTAAAACCATGAGTTTTTGCACAAATTAAATGTTAAAGAGTTATGCAAGCACTATCATCTGCTATGTGCTAGACCTCTCTGCTACAATCAGACATTCACAATTAAGACATTAACCCAGCCTTCAAGAAGCTCACTATCTCCAACTCAAGAGATTATTACACCATCCAACAAAAAGTGTTAGGAAAAAGGGAAGCACCACCGTTAAGATAAAACAAAGGAGGAACACTGAAACCAGATTGTGTTGTGTGAGGGAAAGTTCCATGGAGAAGCTGCCATTGAGCTAAGACCTAAAGGTGGTCTATTAATAAAGCGACTTCTAGAATAACAGAGTACAACAAACCCTAGAATTTATGGCTTCAAATAACACCCATATATTATTCACATAAATGTATGGTTCAGCTGGGAGGTCCTCATGATCTAAACCTGGCACGGTTGACCTCAGCTGGATTCAGGCATGTAACTGCAATTAATTAAAAGATTGAGCTGGGCTAGCTCTTCCAGATCAGGCTCCTTCTACATTTGGGGCCTTGGTTAGGACAACAGGATGGACTACACTCTGCTCCTTGTGCCTCATGGTCCAATAGGCTAGGCCGGATGTGTTCTCATGGTAAAGGCAGAAAAAGAGATGTGTGGAGTCTCTTGTGAAGCCTACACTTGGAATATCATCATTTTTTTTGCAATATTCTAATGGCTAACACAACCCACAAGACCTGCCCGTTCAAGGGATAAGGAAATAGAATCCACCTCTAGATGAGAATTGCTGGGAAATCACATTGTAAAGGGTGTGGATACATGAAGGGATAGAGAACTGGGACCATGGTTTCAATTTCTTCATCAGAGATGAGTAAGAATTTGTCAGACAAAAAATAAAAGAGGAAGAACATTCAAACAGAAAGATTAGCATTGGCAATTAATGAAGATTTTATTTAAGAGAGGCAGCCAGACTATTTTCATGCCTCTAGTCCTTACAACCCTGAGTCTTCTACAGTAGCACTCCCCAAACTTCTGTGTTGTTAGGTTCTGATCAGACATGATTAGCCATGTTTAGAAAAGGATGAGTTAATTTCATTTACAGAGGTTTCTTTATTGTGCGATCTCTCAAAGGCTTTAACACAATAATGGTAGCTATTTTCAGTGCAGTCAATATTCTAGACACTTTATATGAATTCACTCATTTTACTCCCCTAGCAATCACATGAAAGCAGTACAATTATTGCTCATATTTTGTAAAGGGAGAAACTGAGGAAAAGAGAAGTGAATGTGCATTTTTAATCACTCCACTGCAGCTACTGTTTGTAGCATTTTTCAAGTATTTATCATCGCCTAACTCTTACTTAATGAGCTGTAGTAACATCTCAGAGTTCACATTTTGGTGTATGTTTTCTCTAAAGATATATGAGATAAAGTGTGTGCTCCATGCTAAATTAATTTAGTCCAGATTTTCTTACATTTGTTATCTATCCACCCATTTCTCTGCAATTTACAAAATTTCATATTTTTAAACATATAAGCCCACAGCAACCTTTTTAACATTATAATTCTTGCCTGTGAATGCTTGATTTAACCATGTTTCTTTGTAACTCATTAGAAATACATCCTTAAAACTGTAAGAATTAGTTATATTTTTGCTAAACCTTATAAAGACTACTTCTTTAAAAAGTTGGAGGCATGTTTATAAGCGATTAAGTAACTGGTATCAGGTCATTGCAATTTTGCTCTAAGCTCAGAGCAAAATTCAATGTGTCATTTCTTCAAAAGGAATGTTAGGTGTCCAGCCATCCAAAAGATGCTGTGCAGCTAAGTGGGAAAAGCCTGAAATAGGAAGAGAAGACATGTGTTCTAATCTCAGCTCTCATGCCTACCAGTGGAGTCACAGACAATTCATTTCATTTTTTGAATCTCGGTTTTCACCTCTGTAAAATCAGCATTATGAATATCCTGCCACACTTCCCATATTTGGCTACAGCAGGGGTCAAATGAAATACTGTATGTAAGGGGGAAAAAAGCTTTGTAGTCTAATAAGTGCTATGAAGGTACGTGTTTTAACAGAATGGGAATTGTATATTGACTGTCAAAGAGTAAACAAAAGACTAGAAATTAATTATTTTAGAGCAATTTGTTAGAAATACACATAAAAAATGTTAAATGACCATGACTTGTTCCTTCATCTCCAATCCCTAGGCTGAATAATTTAGCTAGAATAGCCAGAGAAACAAGTAATCTCTTCTCCTAGTATCATATCTTTAAAAATCCAAAGACTGAAAAAGATCATCAATATGTGTGTGTGGTTAGCCATGTCCTAAGTGAAAAATTATACAAAATCCTAAAGTCAACTACATATTTGTTTTTATCATTGAAAGAGATAAAAGTTAACACTTCTTATTCTAGGCTTTTATGGGCCCAAACTATCATGTGTTTTTACTGTCCTTTAAAATCTAGGCAAACAGGAAAACACAATTCACATTTAATTGTGCCTTCTATTGTCTCGCTGCTTTCAGTGAGCTTATTTTTTAAAATAACCTTTACTGAGTGTAACTATAGAGGAAGCACTGTAGTACACAATGGAAATTCAGTAGTAAACAAAAATAAATATCCCATTCTCACAGAGATGTCACTCTTGTGGGGAAAGACAGGGTAAAGGCTAAATACAAAGTGAAATACAGAGTAAGTTAGATGCAGAAAAGAGGAATAGGGTATCTGGGGTTGTGATTTGGTTCGTGTTTTGTTGTTGTTTTTAGAAACAGGGTCTCACTCTGTTGCCCAGGCTGGAGTGCAATGGCACCATCATAGCTCACTGTAGCATCCAGCTCTCCAACTCCTGAGCTCAAGCGATCCTCCTGCCTCAGCCTCCTGAGTAGCTAGCACTACAGACACATGCCACCACACCCAACTAAATTTTTAAAAATTTTTTGTAGAGAGAGAGTCTTGCTATGTTGCTAGGCTGGTCTCAAACTTCTGGCCTCAAGCCATCTTCCCGCCTTGGCCTCCCAGACAGATGGGAATACAGGCATGAGTTACTGCACCTGGCCATTGGTTTGTATTTTTAAATAGGGTTGTCAGTCAAGGCCTCATTGAGAAGGTGACTTTTGACTAGATACCTGAAGGAGATGAGAGAGTGAACCAGGAAGACCCTTGGAAGGAGAGGATTCAAAGTCAAGGAACCAGCAGCTGTAGAGGCTTTGAGGTGGAAGCGTGGTGCACCTATTCAAGGAGCAGCAAGGAGGTCAGTGTGAGCGAGAGAATAGTAGGAGGTGAGTTCAGAGAAGTGAAGGGGTAGATCATAGATGCCTTACCAGGCTCTAGCTTATACTCCATATGAAATGGGGAGCTATCGGAGAAATTTGAGCTGTGTCAGCAGGATCACACTGGCAACTAGAGAATATGTTGGGGAAGAAGGAGGCAAGCAGGGAGATTACTGCTGTAGTAATTCACAGGAGACGACTGTGAGTTAGTGCAGGGCAATTGCAGTAAAGGTGATCAGAGGTGTTTGAATCATAGATATATTCTCAAGGCAGAGCTGGCAGAATTTGCTGATGTAACAGATACATGTTGTGAAAGGAAGAAATCCATGATGACTCCAAGATTTTGGTCTAAGCAACCAAAAACATGGAGATGCCACTACCTGGGATAGAGTTTTATGGAGATAGGTTTTGAGGAAAGTGGAGACCAGGAGCTCTATTTTGTGTGTTTGAGGTTCACAGCACCTATGAGACATCCAAGTGAACATTTGGATTATACATCTGGGCTTATCAGTTTGAGGCTCAAGGGAGAGGAATATACTTGGTAGTTGCCAAAATACAGACAACTCTCATGTCTCCTTAAAATATATACAAGCAAGCTGTACCCTGACCACCTTGGACACGTGTTGTCAGGACATCCTGAGGCTGTATCATAGGTGCCTTCTTAACCTCGGCAAAATTAACTCTCTAAATTGATTGAGACTTGTCTCACTTGTGAGTTCACAAGTGCTTTGAAAAGAAACCAACTCTGATGTCTAAAAGAATTTTGTAGTGACAATACATTGATACAAGTCTTTATATTATTAAGAGAAAAATGTTTTCAAAGAGTTCAAAACATCACACACACGGAAATATAAAAAAGATATGACAAGAGTTTTATTTACTTCATTCACTAATGAAGAAGTTGATAAGACGTTACAACAAATCAGTTCAAAGAAGAATTTGAAGAATGATACACATGTGCATATACATGTATTTAAAATCATGAGACTCCACCAAGCCTTGAGGCACTCAAAAATTAAGACCTTCAGGAGATGAGAAGAAATCTGTAGAGACTGGGAAAGAGTAGCGTGTGAGGTAAAAGGGAAATCAGGAGGGTAATGTCTGAACAAGGGAAGAATGTGCAAACAACAAATGGGCATGGGCTGGGCATGGTGGCTCATGACTATAATCCCAGAACTTTAGGAGGCCGAGATGAGCGGATCACCTGAGGTCAGGAGTTCAAGACCAGCTTGGCCAACATGGCAAAACCCCGTCTTTATTAAAATACAAAAATTGGCTGGGCACGGTGGCTCATGCCTGTAATCCCAGCACTTTGGGAGGCTGAGGCGGGTGGATCATGAGGTCAGGAGATTGAGACTATTCTGGCTAACACTGTGAAACCCCGTCTCTACTAAAAATACAAAAAATTAGCCGGGCGTGGTGGCGGGTACGTGTAGTCCAGCTACTTGGGAGGCTGAGGCAGTAGAATGGCATGAACCCGGGAGGCGGAGCTTGTGGTGAGCTGAGATAGTGCCACTGTACTCCAGCCTGGGCGACAGAGCAAGACTCTTATCTCAAAAAAAAAAAAAAAAAAAAAAAAAAATTAGCTGGGTGTGGTGCACACCTGTAATCTCAGCTATTCAAAAGGCTTGAGGCAGGAAGATCGCTTGAACCCAGGAGGTAGAGGAGGTTGCAGTGAGCCAAGACTGCACCACTCCAGCCTGGGTGACAGAGAGAGACTCTGTCTAAAAAAAAAAAAAAAAAAGAAATGGGCATAATCAACTGTCTCAGATGCTGCTGATAGGTCAAGTATGATGAGGATTAATAAGTGACCCTTGGATTTAGCAATGTGGACATTCTTTATGATCATGGCAAGACCAGTTTAGATGGAGTATGGTATCGGAAAGCCTATTTTAAAGTAGATTCAAGCAAAAAAAAAAAAAAAAAAAAAATGAGAAGAGAAAAAAGGAGCCAGCACATATAATCCATCCTTTTGAGGAGCTTTTCTGTAATGAGAAGAGAGATCTTTTCTTTGTTTCTTTTGTAAAGGAAGTCAAAGTGAGATGCTTGAAACTGTGATTGTGGAGGGGCGTATTCATTGTAAACAAGGCCTGTAAGGGAGGGTTTTCAATCTCAGCCTCATTGACATCTGGGGCTGGAAAATTCTTTGTTGTAAGGGACTGTTCTGTGCTTTATAGGATATTTAGCAGTTTCCCTATCCTGTACCCACTAAATGCCAGTAGCACCTACCAGCTATGACAATCAAAAACATCTCCAAACATTCCCATATGTTCTCCTGGAAGCAAAATTGCCTGTAGTTGAGAACCACTGGTCTATAAAAATGATGGTAAGTAGCTGAGATATTGTAAAAGATAAAGTCATTGGAGAATCAAAATTCAAGTGATTGAAAGAATGGGGAGGTAGAAAAATCATCTATATGTTTATTAAAATCTTCAAAAATTAGAACAGAAGCATGCTGAAGAGAATGACACCGAGCCAGAGCTAATTCTTCTGTGAACAAGGGGAACTGACAGGCATCAGATGATCGCAACCAGGAGAGATAGTGGGTGGCATTACCTCAAAATAGGAGCATCAAAAATGGAAAATATTAGGGAGAGAAGAGGGAAAGTGATCTGGAAATGGCAACGAGAAGGAGAAAGAACTCCTACCCCACCTCCAAGGGTAGAGAAAACACAGGAGCGAAAATAGCAACCACCTAAAAGGGCCACAGTAGTTTTAAGGAAGATCTGGGTTTCAGTAAGAGCAAAAAAGAAGGAAACAGAAATTTATGAGGATATAAAGCATTTTGCTGTTGACTGAAGGTACTGGAAAAGGACTTCAAAATTTGGGAAGAGTGGGAGATGGGTCAGATGTACAGACCCTTGCGAAGTGTATAGTACAAGAGATAAGGATGCCCTGGAAAAAAAGGGAATCCTTTAGAGATTTACCTTGGCAGAGATAAAGAACACTATAATAGTAGGCACTAAAATGGAATAAATTAATTAATGTATTGAATAAAAGTTCACTTGGTTTATGCACTTATTTATACATTTCAACATTTACTTGGTTTATGTCTATAAATTTTCTTTAGAGCATGGTGATGTAGGTAGTAATGTGCTTATTTAACAAAATAAAATAGAGAAATGAAGGGCTTAGGCAAAGATTACAAAACTGGTTAGTGGCAGGGTTTAAATTAGGTCTACTTATGGGGTGCTACTTTTCTTAAAAATACATTGCCTTGATGTTTCTTCAGCCATAAGGTGTGTAGTTCAGAAAGTCTTCCTAATTCAAAAGCAGAATTTAGGGCTATTAAAGGATAGACAACCAAGGTATACAATGAAAGAGTTCTACATGCCATAGCTTTTTGGCGCTATGCAAGTCTAAGCTGTGCAACTCTCCTGGGAACCATCAGAAGACACTACAGTTGGTCCAGACACGTTAGCGTCTTCTCCAGACTTCCTTCCTGATGCAATCAGAATAAATGAATACATTAAAAAGAGTGTAAACCAAAAATAAAATGACCCGACCATTTCATTGGACCCCTCCTCTCAGCCAAAGGCATTCCAGAGTTAACCTGAAAATCTAATTCAGGCAGTGGTGGAAGACGGGGTCAGACACGCCTCATTATACCCTCCAGCATTAACATCAACAAAAAAACCTTATAGTCAGGACCTCCTGGAGCTGTGTCACTAGCACGTTCTTAAAGATGGCAAAATAAATTGACACCTGTCTCAGATACTTATGGGTTCACAACACTTTGCAAAGAAACCTACTCTTATGTCTAAAATAATTTTGTAGTGAATACATTGATATAAATCTTTATATTAAAAGAAATGTTTTTGAATTGTTAAAAACATGGCACACATGCAAATATAAAAAAAGACAAAAATTTTCTTTACCTCATTCACTATTTATGAAGAAGTTGATGTTAAAAATCAGTTCAAAGAAGAATTTGAACAGATAAACATGTGCATACACACTATATACATACATGTATATGTAAATAAGAATTCTGAAGTGAATTTGGTAATAGAGGCAAAACTGTTTAAGATCTTATATCATATAGAGTAGTAATAGATACAAAATTATCTATAGGGAATATCAATCTACATGTGAATACCTCATAGGGCAATAAAACTCGGGTTATTTTTCCTACCAGAGTGGAAATTAATTGTATCTGAACAAAATTCCTTTGCATTTCTATGGACAAGAGACATTTGCATGACTTCAGTTTTCCATCATTTAACTTCTACCCCTGCAGAACTAATAATGTAACCAAGTTAATAAGGTCAAAGAAGTATACCCCCATGGAACTAGATAATCCTAAAAGGTCAGCTAGGCACACCCAATACTCCACCTTTTTTGTGTATGTTCAAGTCTTCAGCAACTTTTTCTTGACAATGCTGTGTGTCTTGGAAATTTGCTGGGAGCCTTTTATTTGTGTATCATCTCTCAAAAACTTTCCAAGTAACTTCTATGGGTTTTTTTTCCCCCTTCTTTTACCCCAAGAATTGGCAGGCCTTTTTCTTTTTTATGTGTAAACCAAAAGTATCTGAGACAGGTCCCAATCAGTTTAGAAAGTGTATTTTGCTAAGGTTAAGGACTTGCCCATGACACAGCCTCAGGAGGTCGTGACGACATGTACCCAAAATGGCTGGTGTACAGCTTGACTTTATTAATTTTAGGGAGACATAATACATCAACAGATACATGTAATATGTACCTTGGTTCAGTTAAGAAAGTCAGGACAACTCAGAGCAGGACTGCTAGGTTACAAGTAGATTTAAAGGTCTTCTGATTGGCAATGGGGTGAAAGAGTTATCATCAATAGAAAAGAATGTCTGGGTTAAGATAACCGGTTGTGGAGACCAAAGTTTTATCATGCAGATGATACCTCTAGGTAGCAGGCTTTAGAGAGAGTAGATTGTAAATGTTTCTTATCAGACTTAGAGAGTCTATTTTATCAGTAGTTTCAAAAGAGAGGGGAATATAATGAGGCATGTCCAGCTCCCCCTTCCGATCATAGCCTGAACTAATTTTTCAGGTTAACTTTGGAATGCCTTTGCTGAGAGGATGGGTCCATTCAGATGGTTGAAGGGCTTATAATTTTATTTTTGGTTTATACTTGCTACCAACATCAGTAATTTGACATCTGTAACTACTAAGGGAAGATAGAAGTCATATGGCCTCTCTTACTCTCCATCCTTGTCTCTAAATCTAAGCAATTGCCAATCCTGAACTTGTTTGAGAATTGTTTTTCATAGTCATTGTAATGTGGTTAGCCTGTAGGAGGTATAAAAGAAGTCTGTTTCAATGTGTGAGGCTTCATTAATCACTGACATGTACCAATTGCCCTATTTTTCTCTTTCCTATATATTTTTTTCTTTTCAATATAATTAGACTCGGGGGACTTGATATTTGTCTTCAAATATTTGAAAGTCTGTCACATGAAAGACAAATTAGACCTGTTCTGTCTAGTTCCAAGTAGTAGAACTAAGACCAATTCTGCAGAAACTACAAGAGTCTTATATTTCTTGTATAGAGAGCATAATTTTTACAGAGCTGTCCAAAACTAGGATGAGCTTTTAAGGAATCTTAAAAGCTTCTCATAGTTATGATCCATGGCATTCATTGAAATGCAAATAGTTCCAAGCTCTCTTTGTTGACATTCTTTCCAGTTTTTGATAAATCCTTTCTTCCCAAACCCTCATCAGTTTTCCTCTTTTCCTTCAAGATGAGATCTTGGTCCCTCCCACTTAATAGATTTTCATTCCCTAGCCCAAGATTGAGCAAACTGTTTTGGAAGGCCAGATAGTAAACATATTAGGTGCCTTACAGACCACAAGGTCTCTGCTGAAACTTTAAACTCTACTATCATAACAAAAAAGTAGTCATAGAGCATATGTAAATAAGTGTGGCTGTGTTGCAGGAAAACTTTATGGACGTTGAAATTTGATTTTCTTATAATGTTATGAATTTATAATATCACTCTTCTTTTGGGTTTTTTCAATCATTTAAAAATGTAAGGAGGGAGGGCAAGATGTCTGACTAGACACAGCCTGGGGGAACAGCTCCCAGGGAGGGACCAAGATGACTTGCATGCTCCTAACAGATCTTTGGAAGTAAAGCACTAAGAGGGGATGGAAGGAAGACACAGAAGCTGGGCTGAAGGGAGAGAAAGCTGGGTACACTGCACAAGGCTACCATGAACCAGGACTCATTCTTGGGTCCCTGCGGCTCAGGGGGAACAGGTGAGTTGAACTGGCAAGTAGCAAACCACTCTTGCCACAGACCTCTGAAATCCCAGCAGGAGGAGACCCCTTGACCACCAGGGACACTTCAGTTGGCAGGGAGAGCCTTAAAGAAGTGGTAGGGGCAGCAAGCCAACTAAGGTGGAGCCCAGATGGTTTACTGCAAGATTGTCTGTAGTGGAGCATGGCCTGGAATGGCTATCCCCCTAGGCTTGACTTGCTTCCATAGGAGACTTTAACGCTAGGGAAACTGTCAGACCTGAACTCTGCAGGGCAGTCTTGCCCATCAGAAGGGACTGCTCCAATCTGAGCACCCCTTGGTCTGCTGGCATATCCCAGGGCTCCAGCCTGTCCACACCTGCTAGCATGGCAGAATTGGGGGCCCTGCACCAGAGCTTCTGCACTGGTGAACCATGTCTGACTGGCAGAGAGTTCCAGTAGGGTGTCCCCTATGGCCACCAACCAGACCACATGCTCCCTTCCCAAACTGCAGCTACCCTAGGGCCCATGGCTACTCCCCACATCACTTTGCTGTCATGTGTCTGCACTGACAGGTTTTGCTTTCCTTGCCTCACCAGTGGGTGGGAGTGCAGTCCACACCTCTTCTCCCCACCAACTTCCATTGCAGATGGAGCCTAGGTAGGCACAGAGCCAGCCAGACCTACTCCTGCCAGTGTCCCACCCTTGTGCTAACACTGTGCAGAGAACAGCAGATCCTCCCATTTTCTGAGTGGCCACACCTGCTTGCAGGGCATAGAGAATGCTCCCAAATCTGCAACCACAGAACCCTGCCCCCAAACCAACTCCACCTTCAGCCTGACCATGCACATAGTCACCAGCAGGGCCCCCCACACCCTCTAGCTGTGTTCCCTCTGCCACCATGGTGAATGCCTGCAAGGAGGCAGGCACCCTGGCACCTGTTAGCACTCTGCTGTAGCTGCTGCAACTTGGCCTCCCAACACAGTGGATTTCTAACCTCAAGGAGCCAGACAACAAAGTCAGGGCCCAAAACAAGTTCCCCAGAGTTAGAGCACACAGTCCAGGAGTTTGGAGCTGAGTGTTTCCCCCTCAAATCTTCCAAAAACAAAGCCAAGTCAGCTGAATGTAACTTATACTACAATCAAACCCACAAGGTCATCAAATAAGATAAAAGAAACAACAACAACAACAACAAAAACAAAGAAAAAACAAAAATCCAAAGGTCAGAAACCTCAAAGATTGAAGGTAGAAAAGCACACAAAGATGAGAAAGAATCAATGCAAGAACTCTGACAACTCGAAAAGCCAGAGTGCCTTCTTTCCTCCAAACAACCACAGCACCTCTCCAGCAAGGGTTCTGAACCAGGCTGTGATAGCTGAAGTAACAGAAATAGCAATCAGAATATGGATAGGAACGAAGATCATCAGAACCTAATCCAAGGAAGATAGAAATCAAGACAAAACATTGCAGGAGCAGACAGACAAAACAGCCAGTATGGAAAAGAATGTAACCAACCTGATAGAGCTAAAAAAACATACTATAATGATTTCATATTGCAATCGCAAGTATTAATAATAGAATAGGCCAAGCAGAGGAAAGAATCTCAGAGCATGAAGAATGGCTTTCTGAAATAAAACAGTCAGACAAGAATAGAGCAAAAAGAATGAAAAGGAATGAACAAAACTGACGAGAAATATGGTATCATGTAAACAGATGAGATCTATGACTCATTGGTGTCCCTAAAAGAGATGAGGAGAAGTAAGCAACTTGGAAAACATATTTCACGATAACATCCTTGAGAACTTCCCCAATCTAGCTAGAGAGGCCAACATTCAAATTCAGGAAATGCAGAGAACCCCAGTAAGATGCTTCACAATTCTTCCTCCTCAAGAAACGAATCATCAGGTTCTCTCAGGTTGGGAAAACAAAAAAGTTAAAGGCAGCTAAAGAGAAAGGTCAGGTCACCTACAAAGGGAAGCCCATCAGACTAACAGCAGATCTCTCAGGAGAAACCCTATGAGAAAGAAGAGATTGGGGGACAACATTCAACATTATTAAAGAAAAGAAACCGCAACCCAGAATTTTATATCCAGCCAAAGTAAGCTTTGTAAGCGAAGACAGAAATAAGATACTTTTCAGAGAGACAAAAGCTGAGGAAATTTGTTGCTACCAGACATGCCTTACAAAAGCTCCTAAAGGAACCACTAAATATGGAAAGACCACTACCAGCCACTACAAAAACAGACCTAAGTACATAGACCAGTGACACTGTAAAGCAACCACATAAACAAATCTACAAAATGACCAGCAAACATCATGATGACAGGATCAAATCTACACATGTCAATACTAACTTTGAGTATAAATGAGCTAAATGCCCCAATTAAAAGACACAGAGTGGTTAGCTGGATGAAGAACCAAGACCTGTCTAGGAGCAGCAGCTTATGCCTGTAATCTCAACACTTTGGGAAGCTGAGGCAAGTGGACTGCTTGAGACCAGGAGTTCAAGACTAGCCTGGGAAACATAGTGAAAGCCCATCCCTACTAAAAATACAAAAAAGCTAGCCAGATGTGGTGGCTCACGCCTGTAGTCCCAGGTACTTGGGATGCTTAGTTGGAAGAATCACCTGAGTTCAGGAGGTCGAGTTTGCAGTGAGCTGAGATCATGCCACTGCACTCCAGCCTGGGCAACTAGAGTGAGACCTTATCTCGAAGGAAAAAAAAAAGAAGAAGAAGAAAGAAGAAAAGAAAAAAATAACCCATTAATATGTCGTCTTCAAGGGACCCATCTCACACATAATGACACTCAAAGGCTCAAAATAAAGGGATGGAAAAAAATCTACCAAGCAAATGGAAAACAGAAAAAAAGCAGGGGTTGCAATCCTAGTTTCAGACAAAACAGACTTTAAACCAACAAAGATCAAAAAAGACAAAGGCATTTACATCATGTTAAAGGGTTCAATTCAACAAAAAGATATAACTATCCTAAATATACATGTACCAAACACAGGAGCACCCAGGTTCATAAAGCAAGTTCTTAGAGCCCTTCCAAGAGACTTAGACTCCCGCACAATAGTAGTGGGAGACTTCAGCACCTCACTGACAGTGTTAGATCATCAAGACAGAAAATTAAAGATATTCAGCACTGGATCAAATGGAGCTGACTGACATCTACGGAACTCTCCACAAATAACAGCGTATACATTCTTCTCATCACCACATGGCACATACTCTAAAATCCATCACATAATAGGAAGTAAAACGTTCCTTGGCAAATGCAAAAGAACTGAAATCATAACAATCTCTCAGACCACAGTGCAATCAAATTAGAAATCACGACTAAGAAATTCACTCAAAACCATACAATTACATGGAGATTAAATAACCTGCTCCCAAATGACTTTTGAGTAAATAATGAAATTGAGGCAGAAATCAAGAAGTTCTTAGAAACTAATGAGAACAAAGATACAACATACTAGAATATCTGGGACACAGCTATGGCAGTGTTAAGAGTGAAATTTATAGCACCAAATATCCACATCAAAAAGTTAGAAAGATCTCAAGTTAGCAACCTAACATCACAACTAAATAACTAGGGAACCAGGAGCAAACAATCCAAAAGCTAGCAGAAGACAATAAATAACCAAAAACAGAGCTGAACTGAAGGAGACTGAGACACACATCAAAATTCAAAATATCAACAAACCCAGGAGTTGCTTTTTGAAAAAATTAATCAAATAGACTACTAGACTAATAAAGAGGAAAAGAGAGAAGATTCAACTAAACACAATCAGAAATGACAAGCGAGATATTACCACTGACCCCACAGAAATACAAATAATCATCAGAGACTATTATGAACAATTCTGTGCACATAAACTAGAAAATGTAGAAGAAATTGATAAATTCCTAGATACATACACCCTTCCAAAACTCAAACAGAAAGAAACTGAATCCCTGAACAGACCAGTAACAAGCTCTGAAATTGAGTCAGTAATAAATAGCTTACCAACCAAAAAAGCCCAGGACCAGATGGATTCACAGCTGAGTTCTACCAGATGTACAAAGAGTTGGTACCATTCCCACTGAAACTATTCCAAAAATTGAGGAGGAGAGACTCCTCCCTAACTCATCCTATGAGGCCAGCATCATCCTGATACCAAAACCTGGCAGAGACACTAGAAAACTTCAGGCCAACATCCTTGACGAACATTGATGCAAAAATCCTCAACAAAATGCTAGCAAACCAAATTCAGCAGCACATCAAAAATCTTATCTACCATGATCAAGTAGGCTTTATCCCCAGGATGCAAGGCTGGTTCAACACACCCTAATCAAAAAATGTGATTCATCACATAAACAGAACTAAAGACAAACACCACATAATTATCTCAATAGATGCAGAAACGGCTTTCAATAAAATTCAACATCCCTTCACATTAAAAACTCTCAATAAAATAGGTATTGAAAGAACATACCTCAAAATAAAAGAGCCATCTATGGCAAACCCACAACCAACATCATACTGAATGAGCAAAAGTCAGAAGCATTCACCTTGAAAACTGGCAAAAGACAAGATTGCCCTCTCTCACCACTCCTATTCATCATAGCATTGGAAGCCCTGGCTAGGGCTATCAGGCAAGAGAAATAAGTAAAAGGCATCCAAATAAGAAGAGAGGAAGTCAGTCTATCCCTGTTTGCTGATGACATAATCTTTTATCTAGAAAACTTCATAGTCTCAGCCCAAAAGCTCCTTAAGCTGATAAACAACTTCAGCAAAGTCTCAGGATGTAACATCAATGTATAAAAATCACTAACATTCCTATACAACAGTCAAGCCAAGAGCCAAATCAGCAATGCAATCCCATTCACAATTGCCACACACACACACACCCCTAGGAATACAGCTAACCAAGAACGTGAAAGATCTCTATAAAGGGAACTACAAAACACTGCTCAAAGAACTCTGAGATGACACAAATGGATAAACATTTCATGCTCATGGATGGGCAGAATAAATATCATTAAAATGGCCATACTGCCCAAAGCAATTTATAAATTCAATGTTATTCCTATTAAAATACAATTGAGAGGCCTGGCAAGGTGGCTCATGCCTGTAATCCCAGCACCTTAGGAGGCCAAGGAGGGTGGATCACCTGAGGTCAGGAGTTTGAGACTGGCCTGGCCAACATGATGAAACCCTGTCTCTACTAAAAAATACTAAAACTAGCCAGACATGGTGACAGGCATCTGTAATCCCAGCTACTCAGGAGTCTAAGGCAGGAGAATCACTTGAACCTGGGAGGCAGAGGCTGCAGTGAGCAGAAATTGCACCACTGCGCTCCAGCCTGGGTGACAGAGTGACATTCCATCTCAAAAAACAAAAACTAATACAATTGAGAGTCTTCACAGAACTAGAAAAAAACTATTTTTAAATTCATATACAACCAAAAAAGAGCCCAAATAGCCAAGGCAATCCTAAGCGAAAAGTAAAAAGCTGGAGGCATTATGCCATCTGACTTCAAAGTATAATACAGTGCTACAGTAACCAAAACAGCATGGTGCTAGTACAAAAACAGAAAAATAGACCAATGGAACAGAGTAGAGAACTCAGAAATAAGGCCACACAACTACAACTATCTGATTTTTGACAAACCTGACAGAAACAAGCAATGGATGTCACAGTTAATATTGAGTGTCAAATTGATTGGATTGAAGGATATAAAATATTGTTCCTGGGTGTGTCTGTGAGGGTGTTGCCAAAGGAGATTAACGTTTGAGTCAGTGGACTGGGAGAGGTGGACCCACCCTCAATCTGGGTGGGCATCATCTATGTAGCTGCCAGTGTGGCTAGGAAAAAAGCAAGCAGAGAAACGTGGAAAGACTAGATTAACAGTCTTCTGGCCTTCATCTTTCTCCCATGCTGGATGCTTCCTGTCATTGAACCTCAGACTCCAAATTCTTCAGCTTTTGGATTCTTGAACTTACACCAGTGGTTTTCCAGGGGCTCTCGGGTCTTTGGCCACAGACTGAAGGCTGCACTGTTGGCTTTCTTAATTTTGAAGTTTTGGGACTCGGACTGGCTTCCTTGCTCCTCAGTTTGCAGATGACCTATTGTGGGACTTCACCTTGTGATCCTGTGAGTCGATACTCCTTAATAAGCTTCCTTTCATATATACATCTATCTTATTAGTCCTGTCCCTCTAGAGAACCCTGACTAATACAAATGGGGGAAGGATTCCCTATTCAATAACTGGTGCTGAAATAACTAGCTAGCCATGTGCAGAAGATTGAAACTGAATCCCTTCCTTCCACCGTATAAAAAAATTAACTCAAGATGTTTTAAAGGCTTAAATGGAAAACCCAAAACTATAGAAATCCTGGAAGATAACCTAGGCAATACCATTGTGGACATAGGAACGAGCAAAGATTTCATGATGAAGACAAAAAAAGCAAATGCATCAAAAGCAAATATTGACAATTGGGATCTAATTAAACTAAAAAGCTTCTGCATAGCAAAAGAAACTATCAACAGAGTGAACAGAAAACCTACAGTATGGGAGAAAATTTCTGCAAACCACACATCCAACAAAGGTCTGATATCCAGCATCTATAAGGAACTTAAATTTACAAGAAAAAAGAATCCCATTAAAGAGTGGGCAAGGACATGAACAGACACTTTTCAAAAGAAGAAGCACATGTGGCCAGCAAGCATATTTTGAGAAAAGCTTGAATAATGATGATGGGGGGCAGGGCCAAGATGGCTGACTAGAAGCTGTGGCAACAGGAGACTCCCATTGAACAGAACCAAAACAGCATGCGAATCCCCCACCAGCAACCGAGGTATCCAGGTTCTATCATCAGGACTAACTAGGTGGCTGGCGTGACCCATGGAGAGGAAGGAGGAGCAGTGTGTTGCAGCGGCCTGCCTGAGAGCCTCATAGGGCAGGGGAACCCCTACCCCCCAGCCAAGGGAGGTGGTGAGTGAGCATGCTACCCAGCCTGGGAAACTGCTTTTTCCAAGGAACTGTGCAACCCATGGATCAGAAGATCCCACTCATGAGCTCATGCTACTGGGGCCTAGGCTCCCAAACATGGAGCCACACAGATTCTCAACAGTCACTCAGCTAGAATCTGCCTAAGCCTGTGAAGTTCCGGCGGGGGCAGGGGAGGCGCAGTGGGAGGCAGCATCACCACAGCTTCAGTTGTCTGCTGTCTAAGCTGTCTGAGCTCCTTGGGGGAGGGGCGGCATCCAGCACTGAGACTGCTAGCTGCCTAACACACTAAACTCCAAGGGTGGGGGAAGGGCAGCAGCTATCTCTACAGCTCCAGGCAAAGGTCTAATGTCCAGCATCTGTTAAAAAAAAAAACACTTAAATTTACAAGAAAAAACAACCCCATTATAAAGTAGGCAAGGGCATGAACAGACACTTTTACCCTGCTGGAGCCAGAGAGGCTGCACTGCTTGGTCCCAAGAGGTATTCCCCACAGCCTAACACACAGGTTGCGGCAGCCTTCAGCCAGAGTGCCTCTTCAGGCCTGACCCTGACCCATCCCTCCTCACTGGGCAGGGCCTCCCTGCAGGAACTCCAACAACTCCAGCCAAGGGCTGGGGGACAGAACTCTGATCTCCCTGGGCCTGAGCCCCTAAGGGGAAGGGTGGCCATAGTCTTCACGGACTAGTAGACTTAGTCTTTCCTCCTGCTAATTCTGAGGAATATGAGCAGCCCAGACAAGTTGGTTTCCCCCCAGTGAGGCACAGCCCCTCCACCAAGGGACAGCCAAAGTTCTTCGTTAAATGGGTCCTACGTCCCATGCCACCTAACTGGGTAAGACCCTCCAACAGGGGTTGTCAGACACCCTATACAGGAGCATTCCTACTGGCATCAGGTCTGTGCCCCTCAAGGTCAGAGATCCCAGAGGAAAGAGCAGGCACCCATCTTTGCTGTTCTCCAACCTCCTGGAGTGACATCTCCAGGCACAAGAGTGAACCAGAAGAATAGTGCCGGAAGTGAACCCCCAGCAAACTGCAGCAGCACTACAGAAAAGGGACCTAACCATTGAAAGAAAAACAAACAGAAAGCAACAACAACAGCATCAACAAAAAAGTCCCCATAAAAACCTTATCTAAGGGTCAGCAGCCTCAAAGATTGAAACTAGACAAACTCACAAAGACGAGAAAGAATCAACGAAAAAAGGCTGAAAACCCAAAAGGCCAGAGTGCCTCTTCTCCAAATGATTGCAACACCTCTCCAGCAAGGGCTCAGAACTGGATGGAGGATGAGATGAATGGACTGACAGAAGTAGGCTTCAGAAAGTGGGTAATAACAAACTCTGCTGAGGTAAAGGAGCATGTTCTAACTCAATGCAAAGAAGCTAAGAACCTTGATAAAAGGTTACAGGGGCTGCTAACTAGAATAACCAATTTAGAAAGGAACATAAATGACCTGATGGAGCTGAAAAACACAGAGTGAGAACTTCGTGAAGCATACTCAAGTATCAATAGCTGAATTGGTCAAACAGAAGAAGGAATATCAGAGATTGAAGACCATCTTCCCGAAATAAGGCAGGCAGACAAGATTAGAGAAAAAAGAATGAAAAGGAATGAATGAAACCTCTGAGAAATATGGGCCTATGTAAGAAGACCAAACCTATGATTGATTGGAGTACCTGAAAGAGACAGGGAGAATGGAACCAAGTTGGAAAACGCACTTCAGAATATTATCCAGGAGAACTTCTCCAACCTAGCAAGACAGGCCAACATTCAAATTCAGGAAATACAAAAGACCACCACTAAGATACTCCATGAGAAGATCAACCCCAAGACACATAATCATCAGATTTTCCAAGGTCAAAATGAAGGAAAAATGTCAAGGGCAGCCAAAGAGAAAGGCAGGTCACCTACAAAGGGAAGCCCATCAGACTAACAGCAGACCCCTCAGCAGAAACCCTACAAGCCAGAAGAGATTGGTGGCCAATATTCAACATTATTAAAGAATTTTTGGCCGGGCACGGTGGCTCACACCTATAATCCCAGCACTTTGGGAGGCCTAGGTGGGCAGATCACGAGGTCAGGAGATCGAGACCATCCTGGCTAACATGGTGAAACCCCGTCTCTACTAAAAATACAAAAAAATTAGTTGGGCATGGTATTGGGCACCTATAGTCCCAGCTACTCGGGAAGCTGAAGCAGGAGAATGGCATGAACTCGGGAGGCAGAGGTTGCAGTGAGCCGTGATAGCGCCACTGCACTCCAGCCTGGGCAACAGAGCGAGACTCCATCTCAAAAAAAAAAAAAAAAAAAGAATTTTCAACCCAGAATTTCATATCCAGCCAAATTAAGTTTCATAAACAAAGGAGAAATAAAATCTTTTTTTCAGACAAGCAAACACTGATGGATTTTGTCACCACCAGGCCTGCCTTGCAAGAGCTCCTAAAGGAAGCCCTAAATATGGAAAGGAAAAACTGGTACCAGCTATTGCAAAAACCCACTGAAATATAAAGACCAATGACACCATGAAGAAACTGTATCAACTAGTGTGCAAAATAGCCAGCTAGCATCATAACGACAGGATCAAATTCACACAGAACAATATTAACCTTAAATATAAATGGGCTAAATGCCCCAATTAAAAGACACAGACCGGCAAATTGGATACAGTCAAGACCCATCAGTGTGCTGTATTCCAGAAACCCTTCTCATGTGCAAAGAGACACATAGACTCAAAATAAAGGGATGAAGGAAAATTTACCAACCAAAGGGAAAGCAAAAAAACAAAACAAAAAAAAAACCAGGGGTTGCTATCCTAGTCTCTGACAAAACGACAAAACAGACTTTAAACCAACAAAGATCAAAAAAGACAAAGAAGAGCATTACACAATGGTTAAGGGATCAATTCAACAAGAGGAGCTAACTATCCCAAATCTATATGCACCCAATACAGGAGCCCCTAGATTCATAAAACAAGTTCTTAGAGACCTGCAAAGAGACTTAGACTCCTACACAATAATAGTGAGAGACTTTAACACCTCACTGTCAATATTAGACAGATCAACGAGACAGAAAATGAACAAGGATATTCAGGACTTGAACTCAGGTCTGGATCAAGTGTACCTAATAGATACCCACAGAACTCTCAAATAAACAGAATATACATTCTTCTGAGTGCCACATGGTACTTATTCTAAAATCGACCACATAATTGGAAGTAAAACACTCCTCAGTCTCTCAGACCACAGTGCAATCAAATTAGAACTCAGGATTAAGACATTCAAAACCACACAACTATATAAACATAAACTGAACAATCTGCTCCTGAAAGACTCCTGGGTAAATAAGGAAATTAAGGCAGAAATCAAGAAGTTATTTTAAACCAATGAGAACAAAGAGACAATGTACCAGAATGTATGAGACACAGCTAAAGCAGTGTTTAAACAGAAATTTATAGCACTAAATGCTCACATCAGAAAGCTAGAAAGATCTCAAATCGACACTCTCACAGTTAAAAGAACTAGAGAAACAGGAGCAAACAAATCCAAAAGCTAGCAGAAGACAACAAATAACTAAGATCAGAGAGGAACTGAAGGAGACAGAGACATAAAAAAAAACCCTTCATAAAATCAATGAATTCAGGAGCCATTTTTTCAAAAAAAAAATTAACAAAATAGATAGACCGCTAGCTAGACTAATAAAGAAAAGAAAGAAGTCAAACAGACACAATAAAAAATAATAAAGGGGATAGCACCACTGACCTCACAGAAATACTACCATCAGAGAATACTATCAACACCTCTAAGCAAATAAACTAAAAACTTTAGAAGAAATGGATAATTTCATGGACACATACACCATCCCAAGGCTAACCCAGGAAGAAGTCAAATCCCTGAATAGACCCATAACAAGTTCTGAAATTGAGGCAGTAATAGCCTACCAACCAAAAAAAGCCCTCGACAGACAGATTCACAGCCAAATTCTACCAGAGGTACTAAAGGAGCTGGTACCATTCTTTCTGAAACTACTCCAAACAATTGAAAAGGAGGGACTCCTCCCTAACTCACTTTTTGAAGCTGGCATCATCCTGATACCAAAACCTGGCAAAGATACAACAACAAAAAAGAGAACTTCAGGCCAATATCCCTGATGCATATTGAATCAAAAATCTTCAATAAAATCTGGCAAACCAAATCCAGCAGGATATCAAAAAGCTTATTCACCATGATCAAGTCAGATTCTTTCCTGGGATGCAAGGCTGTTTCAAAATATGCAAATCAATAAACATAATCCATCACATAAACAGAATCAATGACAAAAACTACGTGATTATCTCAATAGATGCAGGAAAAGCCTTCAATAAAATTCAACATCCGTTCCTGTTCAAAACTCTCAATAAAGTAGGTATTGATGGAACATATCTCAAAATAATAAGAGCTATTTATGAGAAACCGATAGCCAATATCATACTGAATGGGCAAAAGCTGGAAGCATTACTTTTGAAAACCAGCACAAGACAAGAATGCTGTCTTTCACCACTCCTCTTCAACATAGTATTGGAAGTTCTGGCCAGGGCAATCAGGCAAGAGAAAGACATAAAGGGAATTTGAATAGGAAAAGAGGATGTCAAATTGTCTCTGCATACGACAAGATTCTGTATTTAGAAAATGCCATTGTTTCAGCCCCCAAGCCCCTTAAGCTGATAAGCAACTTCAGCAAGGTCTCAGGATACAACAAATATGTGCAAAAATCATGAACATTTCTATACGCCAACAATAGACAAGCAGAGAGCCAAATCATAAGTGAACTCCCATTAACAACTGCTACGAAGATAATAAAATACTCAGGAATACAACTTACAAGAGATGTGAAGGACCTCTTCAAGGAGAACTACAAACCACTGCTCAAGGAAACAAGAGAGGACCCAAACAAATGGAAAAATATTTCATTCTCATGGATAGGAAGAATCGATATCATGAAAATGGCCATACTGCCCCCAAAGTAATTTATAGATTTAATGCTATTCCCATCAAGCTACCATTGACTTTCTTCACAGAATTAGAAAAAACTACTTTAAATTTCATATGGAACCAAAAGAGAGCCCATATAGCCAAGATAATCCTAAGCAAAAAGAACAAAGCTGGAGGCATCACGCTACCTGACTTCAAACTATACTACAAGGCTACAGTAACCAAAACAGCATGGTACTGGTACCAAAACAGATGTATAGACCAATGGAACAGAACAGAGGCCTCAGAAATAACATCACACATCTACAACCATCTGATCTTTGACAAACCTGACAAAAACAAGCAATGGGGAAAGGATTCCTTGTTTAATAAATGGTGTTGGGAAAACTGGCTAACCATATGCAGAAAACTGAAACTGGACCACTACTTTATACCTTACATAAAAATTAACTCAAGATTGATTAAAGACTTAAATGTAAAACCCAAAATCATAAAAACCTTAGAGTAAAACCTAGGCAATACTATTCAAGACATAGGCATGAGCAAAATTTCATGACGAAAATGCCAAAAGCAATTGCGCCAAAAGCCAAAATTTACAAACGGAATCTAATTAAACTAAAGAGCTTCCTGTGCAGCAAAAGAAACTAGCATCAGAGTGAACAGGCAACCTACAAAATGGGAGAATATTTTTGCAATCTACCCATCTGACAAAGGTCTAATATTCAGAATCTATAAGGAATTTAAACAAATTTACAAGAAAAAGCAAACAACCCCATCAAAAAGTAGGCAAAGGATATGAACAGATACTTCTCAAAAGAAGACATTTGTGTGGCCAACAAACATATGAAAAAAAATCTCAACACTACTGATCATTAGAGGAATTCAAATCAAAACCACAATGAGATACCATCTCGCACCAGTCAGAATGTTGATTATTAAAAAGTCAGGAAACAACTATGCTGGTGAGGCTGTGGAGAAATAGGGACACTTTTACACTGTTGGTAGGAATGTAAATTAGTTTAACCATTGTGGAAGACAGTGTGGTGATTCCTCAAGGGTCTAGGACCAGTAATACCATTTGACCTAGCAATCCCATTACTGGATATATACCCAAAGGGATATAAATAATTCTATTATAAAGATACATGCACATGTATGTTTATTGCAGCACTATTTACAATAGCAAAGACATGGAACCAGCCCAAATGCCCATCAATAATGGACTGGATAAAGAAAATGTGGTACATATACACCATGGATTAATATGTAGCTATTAAAAGGAATGAGATCATGTCCTTTGCAGGGACATGGATGAAGCTGGAAGCCATCATCCTCAGCAAACTAACACAGGAACAGAAAACCAAACACCAAATGTTCTCACTCATAAGTAGGAGTTGAACAATGAGAACACATGGGCACAGGGAGGGGAACCACACACACTAGGGCCTGATGGGGGGTAGGGGAGGGAAAGCATTAGGACAAATAGCTAATGCATGGGGGGCTGAAAACCTAATGCATGGGGGGCTGAAAACCTAGACGACTGGTTGATAGGTGCAGCAAACCACTATGGTATGCATATACCTATGTAACAAATGTTCACATTCTGCACATGTTTCCCTGAACTTAAAGTAAAATAAAAATTAAAAAATAAAAAAAAGCTCAACATCACTGATCATTAGAGAAATGTAAATCAAAACCACAGTGAGATATCATCTCACATCAGTCAGAATGGCTATTACTAAAATGTCAACAAATAACAGATGCTGATGAGGTTGTGAAGAAAAAGGAATGCTGATACACTGTTGTGGTGTTGTGGGAGTGTAAGTTAGTTTCCATTGTGGAAGACAGTGTGGCAGTTCCTCAAAGATCTAAAGACAGAAATACCATTTAACCCAGCAATCCCATTACTGAGCATATACCCAAAGGAATATAAATCATTCTATTATAAAGACACATACATGCGTATGTTCACTACAGCACTATTCACGATAGCAAAGACATGGACTCAACCTAAATGCCCATCAATAGTAGATTGGATAAAGAAAATGTAATACATATCCTCCATGGAATACTATGCAGCCATTAAAAAGAACTAGATCACATCCTTTGTAGGAACATAGATAGAGCTGGAGACTATTATTCTTAGGAAATTAACACAGAAACAGGAAACTAAATACTATGTTTTCTCACTTATAAGTGGGAGCTACATGATGAGAACACATGGACACATAGAGAGGAACAACAGACACTGGGGTATTATTTGAGGGTGGAGGGTGACAGGAGGGAGAGGATCAGGAAAAATAGCTATCACGTACTAAACTTAGCACCCGGGTGATGAAACAACCTGTACAATAAACCCCCATGACACGTTTACCTATATAATAAGCCTACACATGGACTCCTGAGCTTAAAAGTTAAATAAAAAACAACAGCAAGAAACACTGGAAGGACCTCAGCAGAGCCAGATATGTGGCTCTTTGCTTCCTTTATTCCCCTCCTCAGTCTGTCCACTCAGACAAACCACAACCAAATAGGGCTGCAGGCACCAATGCCTGGTTGCAGAACCAGATGCATACGTGAAGAAGTCAGGCTGCCCATTCCAGCCCAATGGACAGCGTGGGGAGCAGAGACAAAATTCCCCACTGTGTCATGTCTGAATTCATGACCAACAGAATCATGAAAAATAATTAAAAATTTTTCAAGCCATTAAAAAAAAAGTAAAAATTATTCTTAGCTCATGAGTCATACCTAAACAGGTAGCCGGCTAGATTTGGCATGAGAGCCACAGTTTTCCCAGCTCTGCCCTAGCCACTCATTATAGACCCTAAGGAGGAACAACTTGTCAAAACTATACTGTAAGATTTGTTGGCTGGGCATGGTGGCTCACACCTGTAGTCCCAGCACTTTGGGAGGCCGAGGTGGGCATATAACTTGAGGCTAGGAGATGAGACCAGCCTGGCCAACATGGTGAAAACCCATCTCTACTAAAAAATACAAAAAAATTAGTTGGGCATGGTGGTTTGCCCCTGTAATCCCATCTACTTGGGAGGTTGAGGCAGGAGAATCACTTGAACCCTGGAGTCAGAGGTTTCAGTGAGCCAAGATCGTGCCACTGCACTACAGTCTGGGCGACAGAATGAGAGTCTGTCTCAAAAAATAAATAAATTAAGTTACACTAAATTAGAAAAAAACTATAAGATTTGTTGACATCTCAAAGGAGACTCTGCAGGCTGAGAATCTGCTGTGATTTCAGGGGAAAAGTGCTCAACCAGATGTCTTCACATTTTAATGCTTTTATCTAAATGGGCTATTTTTAAAAAGACGCCTGTAATCCCAGCACTTTCGGAGGCCGAGGCGGGCGGATCATGAGGTCAGGAGATCGAGACCATCCTGGCTAACATGGTGAAAGCGCGGCTCTACTAAAAAAAATATATATATACATATATATATATATGCAAAAAAAAATTTAGCTGGGCGTGGTGGTGGGAGTCTGTAGTCCCAGCTACTCTGGAGGCTGAGGCAGGAGAATGGTGTGAACCCGGGAGGCGCAGCCTGCAGTGAGCCGAGACCGTGCCACTGCACTCCAGCCTGGGCGACAGAGCGAGACTCCGTCTCAAAAATAAATAAATAAATAAATATATATAAAAAAGACCTTCAGTGGAAGATATAATAAGTGTATATTGCCTATGTTTTGTACACAGTACCTGGAGTAAACGTTAGTTAAAAATTAAGGAAGAAGAACTATTTTTGTTAACCAAAGTCTTCCTGAGACTGGTCACACCTCTGGATTGGTAGCAGTTCCACAGTAGTCAGAGTTTCTCCGGGAAAAACTGCTCTGCAGCCTGCCTCTCCATAAAGTTTGACTGCTCAGATACCACATTATTGCCTTGTAAAACCAGAGCATCCCCTTATATTATTATTCATTTCAGGCTTAACGTGTAACAGATTATAATAAAGACTCTCTTTATAAGATATGTTTAAAGATTATTTCCCAGTCCATTTGGTAGCACTTATGTTAATACCATCAAAGCAGGTCCTCAAAAAGTAGTAACAAAAAACTTCAATGGCACTTACAAGATTTCTTCAAAGGGAGGTTCTGGTGACAGCTTTTCATTTTGGAGGAACTGGTAAAAGTGGAAGTTCTAAGGTACTTATTTCTGCTTTTACCTATTGGTTTCAATATGTGAGGCTTTATCCATCACTGACATGCACCAATTCTCTTCTTCTTCTTTTTTCTGTTTTCAATATTAGACTCAGGGGGACTTGATATTTGTCTTCAAATATTTGAAAGTCTGTCACATGGAAGAGGGATTAGAATTTTTCTGCCTGGTCCCAAGTGGTAGAACTAAGACCAATTCTGCAGAAACCACAGGGAAACATTTTTTCCCCCCTTATAGTGAACATATTTTTCATAGAACTGTCCAAAACTGGGATGACTCTCTTAGAATTTCAAGTCACTTAAGGTATTCAGGCAGAACCTAGATTACAATTTTAAGGGAAATTTCCAAAGAGAATTCAAACATTCTACAATAGTTAAACTACCAGTTACAAGATTCTGTGAGTGTTGAATTGTTGGCCATTATATAACATCATAATGATAGCAGCTCCATTATTTGACTATTTACTATTTTCAAATACTGCACCAAAGTCTATACATTTAATTAATCCACACAACACCAATAAGGTCTATATAATTAGTACACAAATTTCATAAATAATGATATCAAGGGCTAAGAAATTAAGTAACTCGCCCTAAATTATGTAACTAGTAAATGAAAGATTCCAGGTTTGAATTCAGACCTACCTGACACCAGGGTCCAGACTCTTAAAACTATGCTGCTTCTTTGTAATGGTGATATGTAATGAGCTTTAAGGACCCCATTTGTGTTCCATGATAGCTTTTAATCTAAGATAGGCAAAAGTCAAGGACAAAGAATATATGCATAGAACACCTTAAGCTGTAAAATGAATGCATCAACGTGTCATGTACATGACAAAAACATGCTGAGTGAAAAAAGTGGCAGAATAATATGTGCAATTTGACACTATTTACATAGAATTGTAACAATAGAAAGAAAATAAATTATATGGGGCTACATACATGTACATTAAGAAATAAACATGGGGCTGGGCGCAGTGGCTCACACCTGTAATCCTAGCACTTTGGGAGGCCAAGGCAGGCAGATCGTCTAAGCTCAGGAGTTCGAGATCAGCCTGGGCAACATGGTGAAACCCTGTCCCTACTAAAAAATACAAAAAAAAAAAAAAAATTAGCTGCACGTGGCGGCGCACACCTGTAGTCCCAGATACTCAGGAGTCTGAGGCAGGAGAATGGCTTGAACCCGTGAGGCGGAGGCGGCAGTGAGCCAAGATCGTGCCACTGAACTCCAGCCTGGGCAACAGACTGAGACTCTGTCTCCAAAAAAAAAAAGAGAAAAAGAAATAAACATGGATGGATATAAAACATACCAAATGAAGTTATAGTAATTACCTCTGAGGAATGAGGGAAAGGAATGTAATTGAAGTTAAGTTAAAAGAGGCTTTAACTATCCATCTGTGATATTTGGGTTCCTTAAAAACGAAAGAGAGGGAGAGAGATCTGATCAAAGTGACTAAAATAAGATTTTTCTAAAAGATATGGAAATTTTTTTTATCTTATATACTTTGATACTTGAAGTATTTTATATATATAACAAAATTAAGGCAGAAAATCTCGTGTTGTTATGTGGCAGACTAAACATACATCAACCTGTATCTCTCCCATTGCCAATGTCAACAAAAATGACAGAAAAAAATAAACAGTCCATGAACCACATACATATCCAGAACAGGAAAGGATCCAAGTGTAGTGAAGAGAAACTGATCTGAGTGGAGGAGCAGCAGCTGAAGTAGCATACCTAAGAACGCTGAACACCAGACCTACAGGGCAGGGGTCTGCAAGGGAATTAAAAATGCTCAGCCATCAAAGGCCAAAGTTATGAAGTCATGTATTCATTAGTTCAACAAATATTTATTGAGCACCTAATAGGTGCTAAGCACTGTTCTAAAAGTGGGACTATTCAGTGAACACACAGTGAAAGTGGGGAGCAGAGTCAGTCGGTGAGCTCCTAGGACTGGCTGAAAAGCTTTAAGAGTTGCAGGGAGACTCCCAGGCACATTCTGCATCACACTGGGTGGCTGCTTTATGTCCTCCACACCGAGGTTACTTACTTAAATTGTCTGCTTCCTTTTGGTTTCATTGCCTGATTAACTAATAATTTAAAAAAGAAAAACCCTGTGGTGATTTTAATACAGAGAGAAATAGACCCACAGCATTGTTTCCAAACCGTGTCTCCTTTCCATGATAGCAGCAGAACTAGAGAAAGAATAGAGATACAGTTACCGAAGAGTGTGTCCCATACTTAGAGCAGGGAGAGTGATGGTGAATATACTGAATAGTGAGACTGCTGTACAACCCCTCCACCCCTATTCCAGGCTTATCTCTGGCAGTGCTACCTGTCAGGTTTGTATCCCCCTCCCAGAAAATTGCTACATTCTTATGTGAGGAAATGGACAAGCCCCAGAGAAAACAAGTTTGGATATTGACATTTGGAGATCCTTAAACCAGACAGGCAGAGTCAACCTTATTACCCAACCGTGAAGCTCACCAGTTGACAAGCCCCAACCATTCAGAGAGTTTTTCTATTTTCTTTTTTGATAGATAAAAACCGTATTTTTTTTCCTAAACCTTAGTTATTTGAATACCCAGGTATTAGGAGAAGAGCCCAAAAAGACAGGCTGTCTATATTTTAGAATATATTTGTAGCTGAAATCTTTTTTGAAACAAATACTGGTAATTCATCTGTTTGATGAAATTCCTTGCATATTTTAATGGCCAACATGTAAAGTTTATTGTTATAAGACTTTTATAGGTCCTTTTTACAAAGCTGCAATCACACTTGGTTAACAACAATTTCTTCAGTTTCAATTAAAAAAAATCATTATGAGCTTATTACAAAAGAAGGACAATCTTTCTTGCTAGAATAAATTAATGAAATTATCAACATGATTGTGCTTTTACATTAAATTTTTTTTTGCCTTCATCCCCCCCGCCGCCCCCCATCCCCGACTCTCTGCTGCCCCTTCCTGGCCTCTGGTAACCACAATTCTTCTACATCATGAGACGCACTTTTGCAGCTCCTACATATGAATGAGAGCAGGCACTACTTGTCTTCAGAGAGCATTTGAATAGGGCTTTTTGTTTGTTTGTTGTTTTCTTGGTGCCTCATTTTTAAGTATGAAAGGAAAGTCAATGGTGACCAGACATTTGATAAAAGCTTCTAATGTAAAAGGAGGATACCAAAATTGAAAAAGAGAATACAAAAGAACTGAGGAAAAAGATACAAGAGGATGAAGAAAGTTAAGACTAAAATTAAAATGCAAAAAGAAGAAAATAAAAGCATCTATAATTAATATCCTTAGAAAGATACTGTAAGAAATACACCCCTAAAACAAGAAAAGGATTCCATATAAAAGTGTCAGAGAACAAAAAAGTGCTCTAAGAAACTAAAAATATTACATAAAAATTTAAGGTGATTCCACAGATATATTTATACAACCAACTTAATGGTTGATAAAAACTCCCAAAAAGTAGAACAAAAGATACAAAAATTGGTGAGGAAATATAAGAAAATTGAGGAATCAAGCTTGGAAATGCATATTCCCAGATAGAACAGATAAAGTGAAGGGTGTGAGGGGTAGAAGAAATTGCCAAAAAAATTGTTTTTAATCTACAATGTCAGGGATGACATAAACTAAAGATATCACTTCTGAAATCCTGAATAAAAAATATTAAAGGTCTGCAATTAAACCTATACTTTGAAATTTCAGAATTTCAAACTCCTAAAATGGAAGTTACTATATGTTTTCAGAGAAAGGACATCACTGAAGTTCTCTATTCCAAGGAAAATAATTTAGAACCTGGAATTCTATACCTCGCCAAGCTATCACTAAGTTGGGAGGATAGAATAAAAACATTTTCAGACAGGAAATGTCTCAAAATTTTCTTTTCCTAGGAAACTCCTGGAAGATATGCTTATGAAAACGAAAGAGAAAACCAGAAATGGAAAAATGGAATACTAAAAATAAGGATCCAAAACAAATGAGAAGCAAAAGGGATTTCCAGGATTTTAAAGAAAGATAGTTTCAGGATGTCTGGTACACTTCAAACTTAGAAAGCAATGAATCAGAATTGAAGCCAGAAGCCTCTGAGTTCCAGAAACTGTACTTCTGCCAAGAAAATAAAACAGATATAATACCCAACATATTTGAATATATTCAGGGGGTATCATCAAAACTATTAGCGAATCTGGAGACATATTTGTGATTAATATAGAGATAACTAAGCAAAATTAAAATGAGGTAATAAGGGAACTCAGGACTTACTACTGTACTGGAAATAAGATGTGATTGTGTTATACATGGCTCAGCTGTGAATGATTGTTTCAAAATCCTAGTTGTCACACACATCTGTGTGAAGACCCCACCAAACAGGCTTTGTGTGAGTAATAAAGCTTTTTAATCACCTGGGTGCAGGCGGGCTGAGTCTGAAAAAGGAGTCAGCAAAGGGAGTTAGGGGTGGGGCAGTTTTATAGGATTTGGGTAGGTAGTGGAAAATTTCAGTTAAAGGGAGTTGTTCTCTTGCGGGCAGGGACAGGGGTCACAAGGTGCTCGGTGGGGAGCTCTGGATACTTATTGTCCAGGAGAAGGAATGTCACAAGGTAATGTCATCAGTTAAGGCAGGAACCGGCCATTTTCACTTCTTTTGTGGTTCTTCAGTTGCCTCAGGCCATCTGGATGTATACGTGCAGGCTTGGACTCAGAGGCCTGACACTAGTAATATAAACACATAATATTGATCTAACAAAAAATGTGATGTAACTATATTGAAAGAAAAGAATAACTATATTGAAAAAATAGTGTATTATGAGTGAATGAGGCTGTGTTATGCATGCATGCATTTGTTTATGTGTGGGTGGTTGGGTGGGTGTATTGTTAAGTATTCAAAAGAACTGAAGTCTTATCCTGTCTAGTAGGCATTCAATGGAAAATATGTAAAGCTAAAAATTTTCAAGGAAAAGTATAACAACAGTATCTACAAATACAGAAGTAAAAGTAAAAGAATAGCTAAAAAAGTTGAAAGGCGTTTCCTCAGGGGAAGAAGAATTGGGAGTGAATAGGATGGAGAAGAAAATTGCTATTTTTCAGTATAAGTTTGGAAGTACCATTTAACTTTTTAAAATTTATATTTGTACTTTACTGCAATAAAGAAAGGAAGAAAAAAAGAAGAGGAGTGAATCTACAAGTAGATAATGAGACATATTCATAAAAAGAAAAGGATTTATCTGGCAAGGGCAATTCATAGTACAGGAAAGAATAAGTGCCTAATTGAAGTGGAATGCCCCCACCACCTATTTGTTCACTTAAACTGGAGAATGGAAAAAAGAAACTTCACCAATCATAAATGTTAATACATTTAACAATTCCAACTGAGTGAAGCAAAAACCAGCATGAGGCCAAAGGTTAAGTGCATGATTATCTTTGCTTTGAGTTTTTACATGGTACTCCCACCAAGTTCAATGCCGAGTATGCTGTTACAGATGCAATTAAAATTATAATTCTCCTTAACCTACCTGGTGGGCTTAGGGATTGTTAGATGTATTAAGCCTGATTGAAAAAAGCTATGAGTAGATGCCTTTTTCTGACACATGGAAGATACAATCCAAGTCAGATCAATGATGTGACATTCAGGCTGTGGGAGCCGAGACAGGTCAGAGCTGGAATAGCAGTAAGAAAGATAAATTGCCCCAAATCACAAGAAGCTGTAAAGCAGAAACACAAACAACCAAGCTTCTCATCATATATCAACCATTTCTCTGTTCTGAATCTTTAAAAAATGTGTTTCAAATGCCAGAAGGTGAATGTTCAGGACAGCCTGATTAAGAGACAGAAGCTATGCAAAGAATTAGATAATTCAGCAAAATCACCTATGTTCTTTGCACTGTGCTAGGTTCTGTATGAAACACAGAGAGAATATAAGATATGGTTTCTGATTTCAAGGAGCATGCAATCTAGTTTTAGAGACACAATTAGCATAGAGGAAACTTAATGGATTTGGACACTCTTATAATGAATAATGGATACCCAAAATTAAAGGAAAACTTGAGGCAGTAGGTTCATCTGAGACCAGGAGGGTTTGAGAGCACCTTGGGCAACATAGCAAGATCCTATGTCTCTAAAAATAAAAAAAATTTAGCGAGACATGGTGGCATATGCCTGAAGTCCCAGTGACTTGGGAGGCTGAGGTGGGAAGATCACTTATGCCCAGGTTTTTGAGGTTTCAGTGAGCCATGATCATGCCACTGCACTCCAGCCTGGGCAACAGAGCAAGTCCCCATCTTTAAAAACAGAAAGCGCAAACTTGTAAGACACCAAGCTCAGAGCAAAGGAATTAGGAATACAAGGATTTATTCAGAAAGTGGCCTTTAGTGAGGCCCTGAGGAATGGTAGGAATTTGGGCAGGTTACTGGAAGAGCTGTGAACTATTTGTCTTTAGACTCTTGAGTTGAAAGCAATCACATTGTATTTGGGCTAGGAGGTGTGAAAGTCAAGGAAGTGGGCAGAATTGAGTATGTCATATTTCTTATCAATTTACTATAGATTCTGGGTGTATTTCCTTTCTTTGAGTTTTTTTTTTTTTTATGGGAGGCAGTGTCCATATTAATTACCTAATACCCACCAGCTGTCACATAGTAAAAATATCTGTCAGTATTTTCTTACTTGTACATTTATTTTATTGTAAAAGCGAGTTTAAAAAAAAAAATCAAAGTCATCTGCCCAGCACAATTATTGCTCTTTGTAAATACACTCTTGAATACACTGTTGAATGGCTCACCTAGTAAAAAGTTGAGGGTCCAAAAAAGAGGAACACATTTGAAAGTGATTGATCATTACTTTTAAACAAAATGGGGGGAAACCAACCATAAGCTGGGAATTTCTATTCTTCAAGGCCTAGGTATTTTCATTAGCCTGCACTGCCACTTCCTCTATGGCCTTTTGGAAACTATTCTTTAGAAGCTAGATCTTCAAGACAGTGGTAGGTGCCAAAGGGCATTATGGAATTCCCCAAATTCCTACTGCTCACCTTTGGGGATAGCTGGAAAAAATCACGGATATCCACAGAAGTAAATCATGGGTAGTTTTTACCTCAAGTTAATCAAAGAACGTGAATAAACAAAGAAGGATTCATCCTTCCCTTAGCCCATTTCAGTCCACATGTTCTTTGATCTATATGCTGCTGTTTAAACCATCTATCTTAGTTAAAAACAGGTTCCCACTAAAAAAAGACATTAATTTCCACTAATCTGATGCTAGTCTATAATGTGGACTCACATTTCTGCCCACTGTCATGCCCACTTTTATAAGATATTTGCAAAGATTAGTCAAGTGACAATTAGTCAAGTGACAAACATAATGGATTCATGTAGCTCTCCTATTGGCTAGAAAGAATTAGCACTGAAGAGAGGTATCCACATTCTCTCTTCCTTAATCAACTGGATAAACATATCTTGGATATATGGAGCACTTGCCTAGAATTTGTTGTTGTTCTTTTATTTTGACCTCCTCAAACTGTCTTTCGGGGGTGGACTTTTTCCTGTATCCTTGCCCAGGCAAAGTTAGTAATCTAGTCTACACATAACCCTTCAAGGACTATTTAGGTTTACTGACCAGTTTAAGGTATATCCAGGGACATTAAACATTAGTAAGATTCAGGTTAGAACTCCTACTACAAAGGAGAGATTGCAGACAAGCAGTTTCTTTAAATGTGAACCTCCTATTCCTGGAATTCTTATGATTAGATGATTATTGTTTTAATTATTAAATTTTGAGGTACCAAGAAGATGATGAGACAGCATGGAAACAAGGTGTTTCTATAGATGTTAGCAGTGTCTGATCCATAGTAGGCAAAATTCAGCAATACAAACTATCTGAGCAAGATGACCATCAGAGGAAAGTAGCATTAAGCCAAGGAAGATAATTTACTGACAGAATTCCCAAACAGGAAGGATAAAGTAAACAGATCCCCATTTCTACCTTAGTGAAAGCTTAACAGGACTAGACCAGA
Organism: Pan troglodytes; assembly: GCF_028858775.2. Lineage (NCBI taxonomy): Eukaryota > Metazoa > Chordata > Mammalia > Primates > Hominidae > Pan > Pan troglodytes. The sequence goes on from NC_072405.2 coordinate 44,225,705, forward strand.
GCAGGGTAAAGTCAATGTAAATGAAGAAGTATTAGAACTAATACAGACCTACCTCATTTTACTGCACTTCACTTTATTGAATGTCACAGATAATTTTTTTTTTTTTTTACAAATTGAAGGTTTGTGGCAACCCTGTGTTGAACAAGTCTATTGATGCCATTTTTTCCAATAGCATGTGCTCACTTCATATCTCTGTGTCCCATTTTGGTAATTTTCACAATATTTCAAATCTTTTCATTATTGTTGTGTCTGTTACAGTGATCTGTGATCTTTGATTTTACTATTATTGTTGGGGGCATCATGAACCATGCTAACATAAGATGGTGAGCTTATTTGATAAAGGTGTGTGTTCTGAATTTTCCACTAATCAGTCATTTCCTCACCTCTGTCCCTCTCCTTCGGACTCCGTATTCCTTGAAATACAACAATATTGAAATCAGGCCAATTAATAACCATACAGTGGCGTCTAAGTTTCAAGTGGCAGGAAGAGTTGCACATCTCTCACTTTAAATCAAAAGCTGGAAAAGATTAAGCTCACTGAGGAAGCCATGTTGAAAGCCGAGAGAGAACTCTTTTGCCAGACAGTTAGCCAAGTTGTGAATGCAAAAGAAAACCTCTTAAATGAGATTAAAAGTACTACTCCAGTCAACCCACAAAAGATAAGAAAGCAAAAGTCTTTATTGCTGATATGGAGAAAGTCTTAGTGATCTGCACAGGAGATAAAACTAGCCACAGCATTCCCTTGAGCCAAAGCCCAACCTGAAAGCAAAGCCCTAACTCTCTTAATTCTGTGAAGGCTGAGAGGTGAGCAAGCACAGAATAAAAGTTTAAAGCTAGAAGAGGTTGATTCAGGAGGTTTAAGAAGAGAAGCCATCTTCATAACATAAAAAAATGCAAGGTGAAGCAGCAAGTGCTGATGTAGAAGCTGCAGCAAGTTATCCAGAAGATTAGCAAAGATCATTAATGGAAGGGACTACACTAACAACAGATTTTCAATGCAGATCAAAAAGCCTTCTGTTGGAAGAAGATGTCATCTATAACTTTCAAACTAGAAAGAAGTCAATGTCTGGTTTCAAAGTTTCATAGGACAGGTTGACGCACTTGTTTGTACCTTATAAATGGAACAACAATGCCTCAATGACAGCACGTCTGTTTATAGCATAGTTAACTGAATATTTAAAGCCCACTGTTGAGAACTACTGGTCAGAAAAAATAGATTCCTTTCAAAATATTACTACTCATTGACAATGCACCTAGTCACCCAAGAGCTCTGATAGTTTTTATGCCAGCTAACAAAACATCCATTCTGCAGCCCATGGATCAAGGAGTAATTTTGACTTGCAAGTCCTCTTATTTAAAAAATATTTTTTTTGTAGTGCTATAGCTGCCAGACAGTGATTCCTCTGGTGGATCTGGCCAAAGTAAATTGAAGACATCTGGAAAGGATTCACCATTCTAGATGCCATAAAGAACATTTGTGATTCTTGGGAGGAGCTCAAAATATCAAGCGTAACAGGGGTTTGGAAGAAATTGATTCTAATCCTGGTGGTGACTCAGAGGGCTTCAAGACTTCAGTGGAAGAAGTAGCTGCAGATGTGGTAGAAATAGCAAAGGAACTAGAACTACAAGTGAAGCCTGAAGATGTGACTGAATCACTGCAATCTCATGATAAAATTTGAATAGCTGAAGAGATGCTTTTTATGGATGAGCAAAGACAGTGGTTTCTTAAGCTGGACTCTATTCCTGTGAACATTGTTAAAAAGACAACAAATGATTTAGAATATTGCATAAACTTATTTGATAAAGTGGCTGCAGAGCTTTAAAGGACTGACTCCAATTTTTAATGAAGTTCTACTCTGGGTAAAATGCTATCAAATAGCTTCATATGCTACAAAGATATCTTTCATGAAAAGACAACTCAATCAATGTGGCAAACTTCACTGTTATCTTATTTTAAGAAATTTCCACCTGGGTGTGGTAGCTTATGCTTGTAATCCCAGCACTTTGGGAGGTTGAGGCAGGTGGATCATGAGGTCAGGTGTTCGAGACCAGCCTGGACAATATGGTGAAACCCTGTCTCTACTAAAAATACAAAAATTAGTTGAGCATGGTGGCGCTCACCTGTAATCCCAGCTACACGGGAGGCTGAGACAGGAGAATCACTTGAACCCAGGAGGTGGAGGTTTCAGTGACCCGAGATCATACCATTGCACTCCAACCTGGGCAACAAAGTGAGATTCCGTCTGGAAAAAAAAAAAATAAAAGAAATTTCCACAGCCAACACAACCTTCAATGACCACCACTCTGCTCAGCCAGCAGCCATTAACACTGTGGCAAGACCCTCCACCAGCAAAAAGATTGTGACTCACTGAAGGACCAGATAATCATTAACATTTTTAAAAAATGTATTTTTAAATTATGATATATGTGGCTTTTAAAAACAGAATGCTATTGCTCACTGAATAGACTATAGTATAAACATAATTTTTCTATGTATCAGGAAACAAAAACATTTGTGTGACTCGCTTTATTGTGTTATTGGTTTTTTACTGGTGCTTTGGAGCCAAATCTGAAATATCTCCAAGGTATACCTGAAAATGAATTCAGCAAAGTTGCAGGATTAGAGCTAATAAATGCATTCGGTAAAATTGCAGGATACAAAACCAACATACAAAACCCAGGAGCATTTCTATACTCTAACAATTAACTCTCTGAAATAGAAATTTTTAAAAAATCTCATTTACCCTAGCTATAGAAAAAAATAGGCGTACAAAAAATAGAATGAATAAGACCTACTATTTGATAGCCCAACAGGATAACTACAGTTGATAATAACTTAATTGTACATTTTAAAATAACTAAAAGAGTATAATTGGATTGTTTGTAACACAAAGGATAAACGCCTGAGAGGATGGATAGCTCATTTTCCATGTGATTATTACTCATTGCATGCCTGTATCAAAACATTTCATTTACCCATAAATATGTTCACCTACTACCCATAAAAACAAAAAATTAAAAACAAAGTTTCAAAAGAAGTAGGAATAAATTTAATCAAGGAGGTGAAAGTTCTGTACACTGAAAACTATAAAACATTGATAAAGGAAATTGAAGAAAATATAAATACATGGAAAGATATTCTGCATTCATTGATTGGAAAAATATTATCACATGTCTGTACTATAGTATAAGATTCTGTACTATACCATACTCAAAAGAACTACAGATTCAATGTAAATTCCAATCAAAATTCCAATGGTGTTTTCACGGAAATAGAAAAAAATCCTAAAATTTTTTGGAAATACAAAGGCTCCAAATAGCCAAATCAATCTTGAGCAAAAGGAACAAAAGTAGAGGCACCACATTACCTGATTTCAGAATATACTACAAAGCTATAGTAATCAAAACAAGTGGGTACTGGCATAAGACAGACACATAGATCAATGAGCAGAATAAATATCCCAGAAATAAATCCACACTGTAGTTAACTCATTTGGACAAAGATGCCAAAAATACAAAATGGGCAAAGGATAGTCTCTTCAATAAATTGTTAGCACAACTGGATATCCTCCTGCAGAAAAATGAAATTGGTCCCTTATTTTACCCTATATACAAAAATCAAGTCAACATAAATTAAAGACATATGTTAAAAACTGATACTGTAACACCACTAGAAGAAAACATACAGAACGAGACTCATAATATTGGTCTGGGCAATGATATTTTTATATGACCCCAAAACCAAGGGCAAAAAAAAAAATGAAAACAAATGGGATCATATGAAACTAAAAAGCTTCTGAACAACAATAAAAATAATCAGAGTTAAGACAGAAACCATGGATTGGGAGAAAATATTTGCAAACCACATATCTGACAAAAGACTAATATGCAGACTATATAAGAATCTCAAACAACTCAAGAGCAAGAAAACAACCTGATTGAAAAGTGGGCAAAGAACATGAACAGACATTTCTATGAATGGCCAATAAGTATTTAAAAAACATGCTCAACATCACTAATCACGAGACAAACGCAAATTAAAACCAGAATGAGATATCATTTTATGTCTATTAGGATGGCTATTATGAAAGAAAAAAAACAAGAGATAAAAACTCTTGGTGCAAGTGTGGAAAGAAGATAACACTGGTATACTGTTGGTGGGAATGTAAATTAGTACAACAATTATGGAAAACAGTATGGAGGTTTTTCAAAAAGTTACCATATGATCATAATTTACCATATGATCCAGCAACACTATTACTGAGTATACATCCAAATGAAATGAAAGCACTGTGTGGAAGTCATAAGTGTACTTCTACATTCATTGCAGCATTATTCAGAATAACCAAGATAAACAATCAGCCTAAGTGTACATCAAATTGATGAATGGATAAATAAAATGTGGTATAAATACAAAATAGCATACTCTTCAGCCTTAAAAAGAAGGAAATTCTTTTATTTGTGGCACTGATTAACATAGAGGACATTACGTTAAGTGAAATAAGCCAGGCACAAAAAGACAAAGACTACATAATTTCACTTATATGTAGAATCTAAAAACGAGGAATTCATAGAAGCAGAGAGTAGAATGGTAGTTAATGGGGTCTAAGGAAAGGGAGAGATGGGGAGATATTAGTCAAAGGATACAAAATTTAATTTAGACAGGGGGAATAAGTTTGGGAGATTTATTGTATCCCATGGTGACTATAATTAATAACAATGCAATGTATTCTTGAAAATTGCTAAGAGTAGATTTTAAGAGTTTTCACCACAAAAACAAAAGTTTAGGTATATGGGGCAGTGTGTATATTAATTAGCTTGACTTATCCATTCCACAAATATATATGAAAACATTGGCTGGATGCGGTGGCTCATGCCTGTAATCCCAGCACTTCAGAAGGCCGAGGTGGGTGGATCACTTGATGTCAGGAGTTCAAGACCAGCCTGGCCAACATGGTGAAACCCTATCTCTATTAAAATAAAAAACAAAAATTAACTGGGCATGGTGGCACACACCTGTAATCCCAGGTACTCGGGAGGCTGAGGCAGGAGAATCACTTGAACACGGGAGGTGGAGGTTGCTGTGACCCGATTGTACCACTGCCCTCCAGCCTAGGCAACAGAGGGAGACTCCGTTTCCAAAAAAAAAAAAAAAAAAAAAAAATCTCTCTCTATATATACACACACACACAGTTTTGTCAATTAAAGAATAGAAAATAGTATTGAGATTCTAGAGTGTGGGTTTGGAGGTAGATGGTCACCTGAGCACACCTAAATTGTGTTTTTTTAGGTTTTGTAGAGCAAATCTAATGAGAAGTCCCATGAAGATTACAGGAAGGAATGAACAAAGTAGGGAATCAAGACTAAACTCAGAAAGTTCAGTGGAGATTTTTAGGCCTAAACAGCATTTTTAGTGGGGAGGTTGCTCATGGAAATGGGTAGGGGTAACTAGAATTATTTGTTACAAGACCCTCGGTTTTGGAATTGGAAAAATTCTGGAATTTGGCATTGGATCTGAGTTCCATTCCATCCCACTTATTAAGATGTATGACCTTAAGCACATTGCTTAACAGGTGTCTAAAACTCATAATTCTCTTCTGTAATTTGGGCAAAATAAAAGTACACACCTCCTTGAAAGTTTGTTTTGTTTAAAGACTAAATAAGCAAATGTATAAAAGGTGCCTAACACAATTACTGGCATATAATAAATGTTCGATAAATGTTAGCTGTTGTTATACTTGTTATTAGTGGGCCTAGAATATACCCAGGAATTACACCACAGATGTCTTTGTGCCTCTTAGTGGCCTCCTAAGTAAAATTCAAAGAGATTTTTATATCTAGGATGTACAGGCAGAGCTTCCTAACAATTATATTCCTAATAATGTAGAAGAAAGTATAATTTTGGGGTAAAGGGCTAACACTGGGAACTAATACTAAGACTTTTATTGTATACAAACTTAATTGTTCCAAGCACAGTTTTGTGGCTAAAAGACAAACAGCCTGGATTCTTATCACACCCATGAACCCTATCATCCACATAATCTTGTGAAATCTACTTATTGTCCTGGTACCTCAATGTCTGCATCAGCATAATGTGAGTATCAAAAATTCTACACTGCCTATGGGCTGTTTGAAGGATTTAACATCAACACCGTATCTCTAAATGGCCAGAGAACAGCAAGTACTATGATGGTTACACAAAAAATATTAACCTTTATGTAACATCTACTATATATTAGACAGTGTTAAAACATTTATTAATAGATACATCATTGGTATGATGATCATCACTGATGTAACAATGATGAATGTTCTTTCCCTTTTAGAAAACTAAAAGAGGATTTAAGAAGGGCCCCAATAATTAAAATACAGTTTTTTTGTTTGTTTTTGTTTTTTTTGAGACAGAGTCTCACTCTGTCACCAGGCTGGAGTGCAGTGGCGCAATCTCGGCTCACTGCAACCTCTGCCTCCTGGGTTCAAGCGATTCTCCTGTCTCAGTCTCCCAAGTAGCTGGGACTACAGACGTGCGCCACCACGCCCAGCTAATTTTTGTATTTTTAGTAGACATGGGGTTTCACCATAGCGGCCAGGATGGTCTCGATCTCCTGACCTCCTGATCCGCCTGCCTCAGCCTCCCAAAGTGCTGGGATTACAGGCATGAGCTACGGTGCCTGGTCTAGAATATAGTTTTAAAAGCATGAACTCTGAAGCCAGCCTACATGGATTAACAACTTTGCACTATCACTTACTAGCTCTGGGGCCTTGGACTAGTTTCTTAACCTCACTATGCCTTGAATTTATCATATTTTAAATGAAGACAGTAATAATCTAAGGCTTTCTGGGGTTCAGTTAATACATGTAAATGTGCTTAGAACAGTTCCTGACACAGTTATGGGCCAGGAAATTATCGTAATAATGACTATGTGACATCACCAACTTCCAAAGATAATTTAATGGGAAAATTGGCACAGTTACCACTTTAAAGGTATAGAAGAAGATAGACATAGTAATTAGATTACATGTATATGAAACAGCCTGCTGCCTGTCATATTAGTCAATGTTAGTGTTGCTAATATTATTATTACTATTACTGTTATCACTGAGGTAGAGCTAGAAATTGAAGTCATTATGAATCGCTTCCAGCAGAAGATAACTGACAACAATGACATAAAGCACCAAAGGAGTCAATGTTTTAAGTGTACATCCTGCAGTTTTGTCTTAGATGTTGTATTTACTTAACAAATATTTACAGACTCAATCAATAAATAAGTGAATAAATGAATTTCCACATGACCCATCTTTCTGGATAAGCCTATGGAATTTGCAGCAGATGCTATTTTTTTTCATTTCTTTCTTTTCTTTTTAGAGACAGGATCTCATTCTGTCACCCAGGCTGGAGTGCTGTGGTGCAATTATGGCTCACTGCAGTGTCAAACACCTACGCTCAAGCGATTCTCCTGCCTTGGCTTCCCAAGTAGCTAGGATTACAGGCTTGCATGACCACACCCAGCTAATTATTTTATTTTTTACTTTTTGTAGAGACAAGGATCTGACTATGTTAACCAGGCTGCTCTCGAATTCCTGGATTTAAGCAATCCTCCCGCCTTGGCCTCCCAAAGAGGTGTGGTTACAGATGTGAGCTACTGCACATGGCCTGCAAATACTATTTCTATCAAACTTAGAAGTCAGCCCTCTCAACAGCCTGCCTGGCATCTTTACACTCTACCAAATATAAAGACAGAAAACCTAGATACTTTTCTTACTCCATGAATGATTTCAGTTCCTGTCTACACTAGCTCTCCTCACACTATTTTATTTTAAATTTCCTAAACAATGTTTGTATCCTAGTTCTCTATTGTAACATGCATTTAACTGCTTAGTTCCGTATTACATTGGGACGTTTAGAGGATAGACTTTTCTATTAAGAAGCAATTGTTATTATTAAAGTATTTGGTGAGGGACTTATATATTCCCATCAATTTGCCTAGAAAGGGACTGATAGAAGGAGTCCAAACACAATGAAGAATTTGGTAATGCTTTTATATAATGTTATTTTATATGTAATTTAACATTTTAAAATAGCAAAATTTAGTCTAAATAAAGGTGTTAATACTAACAACGTGTCACACCTTGATCTAGTTCTTCAATGGAAAGTAATCATTGTACCATATTTAGCAAACAAAGAGCCCTATCCATTGGGTACCAATGAGAACATTTACAATGGGCCTTAGAAGTCTTTTCAATACAGTGTCTTCAGTAGCACCTCTACTCACTAGAACTTAGTCTTTGGATAAAAACTATTTAATATTTCTGGCCAAAGAAAAAAATTAAACTGGTTTAAAAAATATATTGTCTGGCCGGGCATGGTGGCTCACGCCTGTAATTCCAGCACTTTGGGAAGCCAAGGCGGGTGGATCACAAGGTCAGGAGATCGAGACCATCCTGGCTAACATAGTGAAACCCCATCTCTACTAAAGATACAAAAAATTAGCCGGGCGTGGTGGCAGGCACCTGTAGTCCCAGCTACTCGGGAGGCTGAGGCAGGAGAACGGCGTGAACCCGGGAGGCGGAGCTTGCAGTGAGCCGAGATCACGTCACTGCACTCCAGCCTGGGCAACAAAGTGAGACTCCATCTCAACAACAACAACAACAACAACAACAAAAAAATATATATATATGCATATATATTTGACTTACATACACAGCCATGTAACATACACAAGTAAGTTAATTCCTCTTTATTAAAAGAAATGTCTACTCCAGGTGAGACCCCATGGCCCCAGGGTCCAGGTCCATCCCAGTAGACTTCAGTGCCAGATTGGTCAATATGAATGCAGACTCCAGGACTACCCCTGCAGACCAAGGTTTCAGACAGCTCCCACAGCACCAGGCCTGCCTCCAGGCCCACCCCTGAGCCAAACCAGCTGATACAGCCTGAGGCTTCAGGTCAGCATTCATACACTAAACCTTCAGACTGGCCCCCATGGACCCAGGCTCCAAGCCTGCTCCAGAACCAGACTAGCTTCAAGTTCCAGGCAGGTTCTCATGGTGCTATGGTCCAGGACCCAGGCCCACCCCTGCAGACTCATGATCTAGGCCCACCTCAGTGCCAGACCAGCCCCCACAGACTCACACTCCAGAGTCATACCCATTGACCTGGTTGCCAGGCCCATCCCAGCACCTGGCTGGCCCTCATGGACCCACCCCAGCAGATCCATGCTTCAGACCTGCCCCAGTGGACCCAGGCTGAAGGCCCAAGCCTGCAAACCCAGGCACCAGACGTGCCCACCTGTTGACTGAGGCTTCATGTTAAGCTACACAAGGACACCAGCAGGGAACCAGCAGGGAAACCTGTGGAACATGACATATGGCCTTCCTAGAATGTCTGAAAAGGCTGACTGATGAAGGGCTTTTCCTGCCACAGCCAGTCTGTAAAAACTGAAATAAATGCCTATGTTTTCAAGTATGCAAACATTAATGCATAGGCACAGGATCACAAATAATTAGGGAAGCAAGACACCATCAAAAGAACAAAATAAAGCACAAGTACCTGAACCTAAAGAAAGAGAGATTTATGAACTCACTGACAAAGAATTAAAAATAATTGTCTTAAAGAAGCTCAATGAGCTATAAGAAAAACAGACAACTAATGTGCTGTTCTAAGCACATTTACATGTATAAGAAAAACAGACAACTAATTGATATCAGGAAAATAATATATCAGCAAAAGAAGAAGTTTAACAAAAAGATAAAAACTATAAAAAAGAGCTGAATGAATATTCTGGAACTGAAGAACACAATTACTAAACCAAAAAATCCCCTGGAGAGCTTTAACAGAAGATTCAGTCAAGCAGAAGTCTCAATGGTCTCAAAGACAGGCTATTTGAAATTGCCCCATCAGATGAACAAAAAGAAAAAAGAGGCTGAGTGTAGTGGCTCACATCTCTAATCTCATCACTTTGGAAGGTCAAGGCAGGAGGATCACTTGATGTCAGGACTTCGAGACCAGCTGGGAGAAAAAAGAGAAACCCTGTCTCTACTAAAAGCTAAGATGGGAGGATTGCTTGAGCCCAGGAGTTTGAGGCTACAGTAAGCTAGCTAGGATCATGCCACTGTACTGCAGCCTGGGTGACAGATAAAGACCTTGTCCCTTAAAAAAAAATAAGAAGGAAAAAAGTGAAGAAAGTCTACAGAAATTATGAGACACCATTAAGTGAACTAATTTATGTAATATGGAAATTCCAGAAGGAGTAGAGAAAGGGCAAAAAAGCTTATTCAAAGAAATGATGAGAGAAAACTTCCCAAATCTGGAGAGGGACATAAATATCCAGATCCATGAATCTCAAAGAACCCCAAATAGAATAAATATAAAGAGATCTTGGCTGATGCACATTGTAATTCAATTCTCAAAAATCAAAGAGAAAGAGAGACTATTGAAACCATCAAGAGAAAAGCAACTCATTATGTACAAGGAAATCTCTATTACTATTAGCAGGTTTCTCAGCAGAAACTTTGCAGTCCAGGAGATGGGATGATACACTTAAAGTGCTGAAAAAAAAATAATAATACTATGCCTGGAAAGATTGTCCTTCAGAAATGAAGGAAAGATAAGGGCTTTCACAGACAAGAGCTGTGGGATGTCATAACCATTACATGGATTATAAGACCTGCATTATAAGAAATGCTAAAGGACATTCTTGAAGCTGAAATAAAAGGACACTACTTAATAACATGAAAACATATAAAAGTATAAAATTCACTGGTAAAGGTAAGTAGTGAAACTCAGAATATTATAATATTATAATGGTGGTGTGTAAATCATGTACATCTTTAAGTTTTTAAAAATTTTAAGTTCCAGGATACACATGCAGAACGTGCAGGTTTGTTACATAGGCATATATGTGCCATTGTGGTTTGCTGAACCTAACAACCCATTATCTAGGTTTTAATCCCCATATGTATTAGGTATTTGTCCTAATGCTCTCCCTTCCCCTTGCCCCCCATCCCCTAAAAGGGCTCAGTGTATGTTGTTCCCCTCTGTGTCCACGTGTTCTCGTTGTTCAATTCCCATTTATGAGTGAGAACGATCATGTATATCTTTAGTATGAAGGTTAAAAGGCAAAACTATCGAAAATATTAATGACTATAATAATCATCAAAGAATACACAATATTAAAAGATATAAACTGACATCAAAAATATAAAATATGGAGGTATATGGAGTAAAACTGTGGAGTTTTTTAATGCAATCAAAGTTAAGCTGCTATAAGTTTAAAGTGGTTTGTTATAACTATAGGATATGTTATGTGACCCTCACATTAACCGAAAAAAAAAAAAAAAAAAAAAAAGAAACCTATAGTAGATACACAAAAAATAAAGACACAGGAATCAAAGTATGCCTGACATGGTTTGGCTCTGTGTCCCCACTCAAATCTCATATTGAATTGTAATCCCCAGTGTTGGAGGAGGAACCTGGTGGGAGGTGATTGGATCATGGGGACTGATTACCCCTTTGCTGTTCCCATGATACTGAGTGAGTTCTCACAAGATCTGGTTGTTTGAAAGTATGTAGTAATTACCCCTTTGCTCGCTCTCTCTTCTGCTGGCCATGTGAAGATGTGCCTGCTTCCCCTTCTGCCATTATTGTAATTTTCCTGAGGCCTCCCCAGAAGCAGAAGCCTGTACAACCCACAGAACTATGAGCCAATTAAACCTCTTTTCTTTATAAATTACCTAATCTCAGGTATGTTTTTATAGTAGTGTGAGAACAGACTAATTATCATATCACAAAGACAGCAAGAATGAAAAATGGAACAAAGGAAATTATTTATTCAAAAAATTATCATACCACAAAGAAAGACAGCAAGAATGGAAAAATGGAACAAAGGAACTACAGAACAGTCAGAAAACAGCAAATGGAATAATTTCATTATTTAAAATAACCAAAATGCAATCAACAAAATGGTAGTAGTAATTCTTCGGTTATCAGTAATTACTTTAAATGTAAATGGATTAAATTATACAATCAAAACACAGAGTGGCTAAAAAAAAAATCCCACTATCTATTGCCTATAAGTGACTCACTTTAATGACATTATCGGTTGAAAGTAAAGGGATGAAAAAGATATTCCATGCTAATGGTAACTAAAAGAGAGCACAGGTCTCTTATATTCTTATATTGGATAAAAAGAGACTTTAAAACTGTAAAAGAGATAAAGAAGGTCATTATCTAATGATAAAGGGGTAAATTCATTGAGAAGATACAACAATTGTAAATATATATACACCAACATTAGGCCATCTGAATATATAAGACAAATATTAATACATTTGAAAGGAAAGACTGACTGCAATACATTAATAACAGGTAGCATCACTACAAAACTTCCAACAATGGAAATATAATCTAGAAAGAAAATTAATAAGGAAATTTTGAATTTGAACTACATTATGGACACAATAGCCTAATCAACATATAAAAAACATTCCATCCAAGAGTAGAAAAATACACTATTTTTTCAAGCACACATGGGATATTCTCCATGATAGATCATATCATGTCTTAACAAATTTAAGAAGACTAGATTCATATCAAGTATATATTCTGATCAAAGTGGTATGAGACTGAAAATCAGCAACAAGAGAAAAATTGGAAAATTCACAAATATATGGAAATTAAAGAGCATGCTTCCAAATATACAAGTCAAAAAAAAGTTAAAAGGAAAATTTAAAAATATTTTGAGATGAATGAAAATGGAAATACATCATACCAAAGCATACAGAATGCAGCAAAAGCAGTTCTAAGAGTAAAGTTTATAGCAACAAATGCCTACATCAAAAAAGAAAAAAGAGTCTCAAATAAGTAACATAACATTACACCCAAAGGATCCTGAAAAAGAACAAGCTAAGCCCAATGTTAGTAGAGGGAAGGAAATAATAAAGATCAGAGAAGATATACATAAAATAGAGACTAGAAAAATAATAGAAATTTTCAATGAAATTAGTTTCAGTGCACTAGACTTCAATGAAACTAGTTAGATTTCTGAAAAGATAAACAAAATTGACAAAACTTTAGCTTAACAAAAGAAAAAAGAGATAAGACTCATATAAATCAAATAAGAAATGAAAGAGGAAACATTACAAATAATAGTGTGAAAACATAACAGATCATAAGAAACTATGAACAGTCATATGCCAACAAATTGAATAACCTAGAAGAAATAAATTGCCAGAAACATATATTCTACCAAGACTGAATCCTGAAAAAATAGAAAATCTGAACAGACCAGCAATAAGTGAGCAAACTGACTCAGTAATAGTATAAAGACTACCATCAAAAAAAGAAAGCCCAGGATCTTATGTCTTCACTGCTGAATTCTATAAACATTTAAAGAATTAATGCCAATTTTCCTCAAACTCTTCCAAAATATTGAAAAGGAAGGAATCCTTCTAAACTCATTTTACAAAGCCAGCATTACCCTGACATCAAAGTGAGACAAGAATATAATAAGAAAATTTTAAGCCAGTATTCTGATGTACACGGATGTAAAAATCCTCAACAAAATACTAGCAAACCAAATTCAACATTTAAAGGATCAGTAGCCACAGGCAAGTGGGATGATCATTAAAAGGATTATTCACCATAAGCAAGTGGGATTTATTTGGGAGATGCAAGGATTATTCAGCCTATGCAAATCAATAAGTATGTTATACTGCAGTAACAGAATGAAGAAAAAAAAGATAATTTCAACAGACACAGAAAAAGCATTTGACAACATTTAATGTCCTTTCATGATTAAAAAAACTCAACAACTTAAGTATTAAAGGATGTACCTCTACACAATAAACACCATATATGACGAATCCACAGCTAACATCATATTCCATGGTGAAAAGTTAAAAGCTTTTCTGCTAAGATCAGGTACAAGACAAAAGTACTCATTTTTGCCACTTACATGCACCATAGTACTGGAAGTCCTTGCCACAACAATTAGGTAAGAGAAATAAGTAAAAGATATCTAGTCAAAAAGCAAGAAGTTAAACTGTCTCTGTTTGCAGATGACGTAACTTTACACACTATGGAAAACCCTAGAGACTCCACCCAAAAAAACTATTTAAACATAAATTCAGTAAAGTTGCTGATTCAAAATCAACATACAAAAATCAGTAGCATTTCTATATAGCAATAATAAACTCTCTGAAAAAGAAATCATGAAAACAATTTTATTTACAATATCTACCAAAAAAAACTTAGGAATGCATTTAACCAAGGATATGAAAGATCTGTACACTGAAAACTAAAAAAATATTGATTAAAAAATAGAAGAAAACACAAATACATGGAAACATACCCTGTGCTCATGAATTGGAAGAATTAATATTATTAAAATGTCTATACTACCCAAGAGTATATACAGATTCATTGTGGTCTCTATTAAAATTCCAATGACATTGTTCACAGAAATAGGAAAAATGATTCAAAATGTAGTATGGAATCACAAAAGACCTGAAATAGCTAAAGCAATCTTGAACAATAGAACAAAGATACAGTTGAACCTATAGAGATATAGAGTAGAATGATGATTACTAGAATCTAGGAAGGGTAGTAAGAGGTGGGTGGAGGGGTGCGGGGATGGTTAAAGTGTACAAAACTATAGTTAGATGAAATGAATAAGATTTGGTCAATAAGACTGTAGTCACAAAAGGGTGACTAGAGTCATTGATAACTTATTGTACATTTTAAAATAACTAGAAGAGTATAATTGAATCGTTTGTAACACAAAAAAAGGATAAATGCTTGAAGTGATGGACACCCCATTTACCCTGATGTGATTGTTATACATTGTATGCCTGTATCAAAATACCTCATGTAGTCCATAAATACTTACTATATACCCATAAAAATTTAAAATGTTTTTAAAAAAAGTAGAGGCATCACATGACCTGGTTTCAGAATACACTATAAAGTTATAGTAATCAAAACAGATTGGTGCTGGCATAAAGATAGAGACAGACGAATGGAATGGAACAGAGACATCAGAAATAAATACATACATTTAGAGTCAATTGATTTTTTTACAAAGACGCTGACAACACACAATTGGGACAGGACGACCTCTTTAATAAATGGTGTTGAGACAATGATATCTACATCCAGAAGAATGAAATTGTACCCTTTTCTCACGCCACATACGAAAATCAATTCAAAATGGATTAAAGGCTTATTAAGACTTGCCACTGTAACATCACTAGAAGAAAACAGAGGAAAAGCTACATGACAACGGTCTAGGGAATGACTTTTTTTGGGGGGGATATGACTCCAAAATCATAGGCAACAAAAGAAAAAATTGACAAATGAGCTTATCTCATTGTTAAGATTCTGCACAGCAGTGAGAGAAAAGATTTGCAGACTATACATCTGAAAAGTGATTAATATCCAAAACATATAAGGAACTCAACTTAATAGCAATAAAACAAATAACCTGATTTTAAAACTGGGCAAAGGGCTTGAACAGACATTTCTCAAAAGAAGATATACAAATGGCCAAAAGGTAAATGAAAAAAATGCACAATACAACTAATCATCAGGAAAACACAAATTAAAACCACAACGAGATGTCACCTCATACCTGTTAGAATGGCTATTATCAGAAAGATGAAAAATAGCAAGTGTTAATGGAGATGTGGAGAGGAGGGAACACCTGCACACCATTGGTGTGAATGTGAATTAGTACAGCTGTTATGGAAAACACTACTGAGTTTTCTCAAGAAGCTAAAAATAGAACTACTTTATAATCCAGCAATCCTATTACTGAGTATACATCCAAGTGAAATGAAAGGATTATTGTAGAGATAGCTACACTCCGATGTTCACTGCAAGATTATTCACAATACCTAAGATTGGAATATCTAAGTGCCTATCAACAGATGAATGGAAAAAGAAAGTGTGGTATGTATTATATATACAATAGAATACCAATCAGCCTTAAAAAATGAGAGAAATCTTGGTGTTTGTGACACTATGGCTGAACCTGCAGGATGTTAAGTGAAATAAGCCAGGAACAGAAAGAAATATGCACAGTCTCACTTAGGATGTGGAATCTAAAAAAGTCAAACTCACAGAAGCAGACAGTAGAATAGTGGCACCAGGAGCTGGGGGAGGGGGTTGGAGAGAGACCTGGCTTAGGGAGATGTTGGTCAAAAGATAAAACATTTCAATTAGGCAGAATATGTTCAATGACCCATTGTACATCAATGTGGACATAGTACAATGTATTGTATACTTGAAAATGCTAACAGAGTAGTCTTTAAGTGTTTTCAACACAAAAGAATGGTAAATATGTGGGATTATGCATATGTTAATTAACCTGATTTAACCGTTCCACAATGTACACATATTTCAATGTATCAAATTGTACACCATAAATATACACAATTATTATTTGTCAATTAAAAATAAATTAATAGAGGAAAAATAAGTGCTAAGGAACTTTTAATTATAGTTGTCTCTGTGGAGGCGAATTGAGTATTTAAACATGATAGGGTATTTTATTTTTTAGTACATACTTTTTCTTATGATTTGGTATGTTTAACATGCATGATGTCCCACATTATTTTTCCATCTTAAAACATAATTAAAAGAATTTGGTGAGTACATAAATGTAACCTAAAGAGTTTAACGGATAAATAGTACAGCAATCATTTTATTCCTAATTACATTCTTACATTTTTACTTCTAAGCAACCATTCATGTTTCTGTTTATGCTCAAAAAGAACAAAAATTCCTGCAAATAGTGCCTCTAAGATGAAATATCATCTCTTCCAAATCAGTATACCTAAGAGTGAGGCAAAGCCTCTTATAAATCATAAAGTGCTGTGCCAATGTATGGCATTGCTTTTATTCAATAAGGGACACTAAAATCATTGAGCTCACATGATTTTCAGAATAATGGTGCAAAGTAGGTAGAGTAGATGATTCAATTTTCAGAATTTCAAGTCAACTGGGCTTCAGAATTCAAACACAGTCTCTTAGCAATGACACCCTGCACAGCTCTTTAGAGTCTAAATTGTCTAAGCCTGTATGTGATGTTTTAAACTGTAGCAAGTTACCCAGATCCTCTTTATATCATTACTGTTCTATAAGAAATTACAGCTTCTCAATCAATAAGAAAACTGCCAATACCAGAAAGTAAAGTGCCTAAGATTTTTTTTTTAAAGAATGCACTATATGTAATAACTGATAACGGAAAGAGAAATCCTACTGACCTCTTGTAACGGAATCATTTACACAGCACATTGATTTTAGAGTTTTTTTGGATTCCTTTCCAATAAAAAAAATGTTATTCTTCTGTTATACATGGTTGACGTTGCCTAAAATCTGATTTCCTAAGTAGGATATTATCCAGATTATTATTTAATTTCAACTTTCATTTCAGATACATGGAGTACACATGCAGATTTGTTACATGGGAATATTGTGTGATGCTGAGGTTTGAGGTATGAATCCCATCATCCAGGTAGTGAGCATAGGACCCAATAGGTAGTTTTTCAACCCAATTCTCCCTCCCTCCCATCCCCCCAATGGTCTATGCTGCTTACTGTTCCCATGTTTATGTCCACATGTGCTAAATGTTTAGCTCCCACTTGTAAGTGAGAACATGCAGAATTTGGTTTTTTTTCTGTGTTAATTTCCTTAGGATTATGACCTCCAGCTCCATTCGTGTTGCTGCAAAGGATACAATTTCATTATTTTTTATGGCTGCATAGTATCCAATGGTATGTACATACCACATTTTCTTTATCCAATCTACCACTGATGGACACCTGGGTTGATTCCATGTTTTTGCTATTGTGAATAGCACAATGATGAAAATATGAGTGCATGTGTCTTTTTGATGGAACAATTTATTTTCCTTTGGCTGTATACCCAGTAATGGGATTGCTGGATCAAATGATAGTTTTAATTCAAGTTCTTTGAAAAATTTCCAGACTGCTTTCCACAGTGGCTGGCTGAACTAATTTACATTCCTACCAACAGTGTATAAACGTGTCCTATTTTCTGCAGCCTGGCCAGCATCTGTTGTTTTTTGACTTTTTAATAATAGCCATTCTGAGTGGTGTGAGGTGATATCTCACTGTGGTTTTGATTTGCATTTATCTGATGATTCATAATGCTGAGCATTTTTTCATGTTCGTTGGCTGCATGTATGTCTTCTTTTTTAAGAAGTGTCTGTTCATGTCCTTTGCCTATGTTTTAATGGGGTTGTTTTTTGCTTGTTGATTGGTTACTTACAGATTCCGGATATTAGGATTTTGTTGGGTGCATAGTTTGCAAATATCTTCTCTCACATATAAGTTGTTTGTTTACTCTGTTGATGGTTTCCCTTGCTGTGCAAAAGCTCTTTATTTAGGTCTTACTTGTTTATATTTGTTTTGTTGCTTTTGAGGTCTTAGCCAAAAATCATTTGCCAAAGTTAATGTTGAGAAGAGTATTTCCTAGGTTGTCTTCTAAGAATTTTTATAGTTTGAGGTCTTACATTTAAATCTTTGACCTATGTTGGGTTAATTTAAAGGTAGGGGTCCAGATTTAATCTTTTGTACATGGCTAGCCAGTAATCCCAGAACCGTTTATTGAATAGAGAGTCCTTTGCCTATTGCTTTTGACAGCCTTGTTGAGGATCAGGTGATTGGAGATGTGAGGCTTTATTTCTGAGTTTTCTATATTGTTCAGTTTGCCTATGTGTCTTTTTTTGTACCTTTACCATACTGTTTGGTTTATTGTTGTTTTGTAATATGATTTGAAGTCTGGTAGTGTGATGCCTCCAGCTTTGTTCTTTTTGCTTAGGATTGCTTTGGTGATTTGGGCTCTTTTGGATTCCATATGAATTTTAGAATAGTATTTTCCTATTTTGTGAAGAATGATGTTGGTATTTTAATGGGAATAGTGTTGAATCTGCAAATTGCTTTGGGAAGTATGGCTATTCCATTGATATTGATTCTTCCTATCCATGAATGTGGAATGTTTTTCAACTTATTAATGCCATCTCTGATTTACTTCAGCAGCGTTTTATAGTTCTTCCCGTAGATATACTTTACCTCCTTAGTTTGTTGTAGTCTTAGGTATTTTATTTTTTGAGGCTATTGTAAATAGAATTGTGTTCTTGATTTGACTTTCCCAGACTGGATATTATTGGTATATGGAAATGCTCCTGAGCTTTGTATTGATTTTGCATCAATGTATAAGCCTTACTAAAATTGTTTATCAGTTCTAAATAACCTTTTGGTGGAGTTGCTAGAGTTTTCTAAGTATAGAACTATATTATCAATGAAGAGAGATCGTTTGGCTTTTTTTATTTGGATGCCTCTTCTTTCTTTCTCTTGCCTGATTGTTCTGGCTAAAACTTCCAGTATTATGCTGAATAGGAGTAGTCAGAGTGGATATCTTTGTCTTATTCCAGTTCTCAAGCAGAACTGTTCCAGCTTCTTCCTATTCAGCGTGAAGTTGGGTGGGGGTTTGTCATAGATGGCTCTTATGATTTTGAGGTATAATCCTTTGATACCTAGTTTGTTGAGGGTTTGTATTATGAAGGAATATTGTGTTTTATCCAAAGCTTTTTCTCTATTGAGAATATCATGTAGTTTTTTATTTCAATTATGTTTACATGGTGAATCACATTTATTGTTTTGTGTATGTTGAACCAGACCTGTATCCCAGAAATAAAGCCTACTTTATTGTAATGTATTAACTTTTTGATGTACTGCTGGATTCAGTTTGCTAATATTTTGTTGAAGATTTTTGCATCTATGTTTACCAGGGAGAGTAGCCTGATGTCTTCTTTTATTGTTGTGTCTCTGCAGATTTTGGTATCAGGCTGATGCTTGCTTCATAGAATGAGTTGGGGGGAGGTTCTCCTCACTGATTTTTTTTTGGAATAATTTCAGTAGGACTGGTATCAATTCTTCTTTGTATGTCTGGTAAAATTCAGTGGTGAATCTATATGGTTCAGGGCTTATTTTGATTGGTTGATTCTTTATTATTTATTCAATTTCAGAAATTTATATTGGTCTAGTCAGGGTTTCAAATCTCTTCCTGATTTAATCTTGGGAGATTGTATGCATCCAGGATTTATCCATTTCCTCTAGATTTTATAATTTATTTGCATAGAGTTGCTCCACACTAGTCTGAGAATCTTTTGTATTTTTGTGGGATCAGTGGTAATATTGCCTTTGTCATTTCTGATCGTGCTTATTTGGATCTTCTTTTCCTTTTTCTTTGTTAATCTTGCTACCAGTCTATCAGTCTTATTTGCTTTTTCACAAAACAAACTCTTGGTTTTATTGATCTTTTGTAGGAATTTTTGCATCTCAATTTCATTACATTCTTCTCTAATTTCAGTTATTGTTTTTCCTTGATAGCTTTGGGATTTTTTTTTTTTTTAGTTCCTTTAAGGTAAAAAATTAGATTGCTAATTTGAGATATTTCTAATTTCTTCATGAAGGTGTTTAGGGATATAAACTCTCCTTTTAACACTGCTTTGGCTGCATCTGAGAAATTTTTGGTAAACTGTGTTCCTATTTTCACTGCTTTCAATTTTTTTTTGGTTTCTGACTTAATTTCAATGTTCACCCAGAAGTTATTCATGAGTAAATTGTTTAATTTCTATGTATTTGTATAGTTGAGATCTTCTTGATGACAATTTCTGTTTTTATTGCACTGTGGTCTGAGTATGTGCTTGGTATAGCTGCACTTTTTAAAAAATTTCTTGAGATTTGCTTTATGACTAAGAATGTGGTCAATCTTATATTGTATGTGCAGATGAAAAGAACATATATTCTTTGCTTTTGGGGTTGAGCATTCTATAGCTGTTTATTAAGTCCAATTTGTTGAGTATCGAGTTTAAGTCCAGAGTTTCTTTGCTAGTTTTCCGCCTTGATGATTTAACACTATCAGTGGAGCGTTGAAGTCTCCCACCATTATTGTGTGGTTAAGTCTTTTCATAGGCTAAGAAAAACTTGTTTTATGAATCTGGGTGCTCCAACTTTGGGTGCACATATATTTAGAATAGTTAAGGCTTCTTGTTGGATTGTACCCTTTATTATTACCCTTCATTGTCCTTCTTAATTTTATTGATTTAAAGTATATTTTATGGCCTCTAGATCTGCACTGTTTAATTCAGTAGCCACTACCTTCATATGGCAGTTTAGCACTAGAAATGTAACTGATCCAGAATGTGGAATAGGGGGATCATGGCGGATGGGAGGCAGGACTAGATTGCAGCTCCAGACAGAGCAGCATGTGGACGTTTGCATTGTGAATTTTATCTCCAGATCAACTGCAAGAACAAACCAGCAATCCCGAGAAGGAAAGAAGGAAGCGGGCTGTTCCTACAGCACCCAGGAGACACCTCAAATAATGTGAATGCCCAAACTGGGAAATTGGGAAAGGGAGACCCTCCTCTCCCAAATATGCACCCCCACTGGACAAGACGAAGGTCTGTGTGCGGGAGAAGTTTCCAACTTTACATGAAGCTGAGTCAAATTAGAGAGCCAAGTGAAATACAGAGGTGGAGAAGAAGCAAAAAGGCCCCAGGACCTTGCTGGGTCCCCAGCAGCCCATTCCTGCCTGGCACCACAGGGATCCATCAGGAGAGTGGCCAGAGGAGCAGGGGGTAAAACTCTACAGGAAGAAAGCATTCTCTAGCTGAACTTCGTAACAATTTGAATGGGGTGAGAAGTCTCCTAGACAGAACTCTGGAAAGTGTGTGAACTGGGCATCCAGAATTCACAGGCAGGGGAAGAACTAAAGCCCTTTTCTTTTGCAGCTGGGAGGCAGATAGCCTCAGGCAAATTTTCAAGCCCAGCTCACCCTCCACCTGGCAGGCTCAGGGCTGTTAGCGAGGCTGGGAGTGGGCATGGTGGGAGTGAGTCTGGCCCTTCAGTTTGCATGGGAGCTGGGTGAGGCCTGTGACTGCTGGCTTTCTCTCTTTCCTGACAACCTGCCATGACTCCACAGAGGCAGCCATAATACTCCTAGGTACCTAGGTACACAATTCCAGTGAACTGGGAATCCCACCCCCACCCCCACAGCAGCCACAGCAAGACCTGCCCAAGGAGAGTCTGACCTCAGACATGCCTAACCCTGCCCCCATGTGATAGTCCTTCCCTACCCACCCTGGTAGCAGAAGACAAAGGGCATATAATCTTGGGAGTTCTATGGCCCCACCCACCACTGGTCCCTCTCCACACTGATGCTTTCTGGAAAATGCCACCTCCTGGCAGGAGGCCAACTAGCACAACAATAGGGCATTAAACCACCAAAGCTAAAGACCCTCATGGAGTCCATTGCACTCTCTGCCACCTCCACTAGAACAGGTGCTGGTATCCACAGCTGAGAGACCCATAGACAGTTTACATCATAGGATTCTGTGGAGACAACACCAGTACCAGTCCAGAGCTGGGTAGACTTGTTGGGGGGCTAGACCCAGAAGAGAGACAACAATCATGGCAGTTCAGCTCACAGGAAGCCACATCCATAGGAAAAGGGGGTGTGTACTACATTAAGGAAATGCCTCATCGGACAAAAGAATCTGAACAACAGCCTTCAGCCCTAGACTTTCCCTCTGACAGAGCCTACCCAAATGAGAAGGAACCAGAAAACCAACCCTGGTAATATGACAAAACAAGTCTCTTTGACACCCCCAAATTCACCAGCAATGGATCAAAACCAAGAAGAAATCCCTGATTTACCTGAAAAAGAATTCAGGAGGTTAGTTATTAAGCTAATCAAAAAGGCACCAGAGAAAGGCAAAGCCGAATGCAAGGAAATCCAAAAAAATGATACAAGAAGTGAAGGGAGAAATATTCATGGAAATAGATAGCTTAAATAAAAAACAATAAAAATTTCAGGAAACTTTGGACACATTTTTAGAATTGCAAAATGCTCTGGAAAGTCTCAGCAATGGAATTAAGCAAGTAGAAGAAAGAAATTCAGAGCTCGAAGACAAGGTCTTTGAATTAACACAATCCAGCAAAGACAAATAAAACTAAGGTCACATCTCAAGGAACTAGAGAAACAAAAACAAACCATACCCAAACCCAGCAGAAGAAAGGAAATAACCAAGATCAGAGCAGAACTAAATGAAATTGAAACCAAAAAAATATAAACGATAAACAAAAACTGGTTCTTTGAAAAGAAAAATAATATACCATTAGCAACATTGTACAAGAAAAGAAGAGAGAAAATCCAAATAACCTCAGTAAGAAATGAAACAGGAGACATTACAACTGACACCACTGAAATACAAAAAAATCATTCAAGGCTACTATGAACACCTTTATGCACATAAACTAGAAAACCTAAAAGAGATGGATAAATTCCTGGAAAAATACAACCCTCCTAGCTTAAATCAGGGAGAATTAGATACCCTGAACAGACCAATAACAAGCAATGAGATTGAAATGGTAATTAGAAAATTACCAACAAAAAAAGTCCAGGGCCACACGGATTCACAGCAGAATTCTACCAGACATTCAAAGAAGAATTGGTACCAATTCTTTTGACGCTATCCCACAAGATAGAGAAAGAAGAAACCCTCCCTAATTCATTCCATGAAGCCAGCATCACCCTAATACCTAAACCAGGAAAGGACATAACCAAAAAAGAAAACTACAGACTGATATCCTTGATGAAGATTGACGGTAAATTCCTTAAAAAAATACTAGCTAACTGAGTCCAAAAACATATCAAAAAGATAATCCACCATGATCAAGGGTTTCATACCAGGGATGCAGGGATGGTTTAACATATGCAAGTCAATAAATGTGACACACCACATAAATAGAATTAAAAACAAAAATCACATGATCATCTCAATAGATGCAGACAAAGCACTTGACAAAATCCAGCATTCCTTTATGATTACAACTCTCAGCAAAATCAGCATACAAGTGACATACTGTAATGTAATAAAAGCCATCTATAGCAAACCCACAGCCAACATAATTCTGAATGGGGAAAAGATAAAAGCATTCCCTCTGAGAACTGGAACAAGACAAGGATGCCCACTCTCACCACTCCTCTTCAACATAGTTACTAGAAGTCCTAGCCAGAGCAATCAGACAAGAGGAAAAAAATAAAGGGCATCCAAATCAGTTAAGAGGAAGTTAAACTGTCACTGGTTGCTGATGATATGACTGTTTACCTTGAAAACCCTAAGGACTCCTCCAGAAAGCGCCTAGAACTGATAAAAGAATTCAGCAAAGTTTCCAGATACAACATTAACGTGCACAAATCAGTAGCTCTTCTATACACCAACAGTGACTAAGAAGAGAATGAAATCAAGAACTCAACCCCTTTTATCATACCTGCCAAAAAACAAACAAACAAACAAACAAAAACTTAGGAATATACCTAACAAAGGAGTCAAAAGATCTCTACAAGAAAACTACAAAATACTGCCGAAAGAAATCAGAGATGAAACAAACAAATGGAAACACATCCCATGCTCATGGAATGGCAGAATCAATATTGTGAAAATGACTATACTGCCAAAAACTATCTACAAATTCAGCGCAATCCCTATCAGAATACCACCATCGTTCTTCACAGAATTAGAAAAAGCAATTTTATAATTCATATGGAACTAAAAAAGAGCCCACATAGCCAAAGCAAGACTAAGCAAAAGGAACAAATCTAGAGGCATCACACTACCTGATTTCAAACTATATTATAAGGCCATAGTCACCAAAACAGCATGGTACTGGTATAAAAATAGGTACATCAACCAAAGGAAAAGAACAGAAAACCCAGAAATAAACCCAAATACTTAGACCCAATAGATCTTCAACAAAGCAAACAAAAACATAAAGAACACACTTTTCAGCAAATGGTGCTGGGATAATTGGCTAGCCACATGTAGGAGAATGAAATGATCCTCATCTCTCACCTTATACAAAAATCAACTCAAGATGGATTAAGAACTTAAACCTAAGTTCATTTTGGGTCTTTCTTAAAATGGTTATTTCATCTTTCAGCTCCTGAATCATTTTACTGGTCTCCGTGGCTTCCTTAGATTGAATTTCAACTTTCTTTTCAAACTCGATGAGCTTCCTTGCCATCAGGATTCTTAATTTCATGTCTGTTATTTTGGACTGGTTAAGAACTATTGCTGATGAGCTGTTGGGCTCATTTGGAGGTAAAGGAGTCATCTTGCACTGATTCTTTCTTATCTGGGAGGGTTGGTGTAAATTGAATATATTCATTTAACTTCATTTCTGGAAGTTTTCAGAGGGCTAAGGCTCTGTACAGGTTTCATTGTTGAATCCTTCCCTTGGTTTTACAGAGGGGAGAACAGCAAAGCATTTTTTGGTGTTGCAGTTTGGACTGCAATTCAGTAGATGGCGCTTGAGAAAAATGGGTGGTAGATAGCTCTCAGCTGCGCGGCTGCTTTGCTTATCCTGGTGCTTTCAACTGTGTTCTGTAGGGCATCTAGTCAGGGATCTTCCAGATTATTAATATTGGCATCAAATGATGTTAATTGAGAAATACAATAAGTTGAATTCATTGGTTATCTTCCACTTAAAGTTTTATATTTGAGGACAATTCAGCCTATCAATCTGTCCTTTGTGAAAATGAAATTCACAATTTTCCCTAGGGTAGGAGTCTCAACAGTAAATTCTATCAGGGGTCCTCTTCTCTATTCTGCCATGAACTTGATTTAAAATAAACACCAAAGACTCCTTGAAAGACTTAGTAGTATGTAGCCCAAGAAGTATCTGCATAAGGAGTAGGAGCAGATCACACAACTGGCCTTTGAGAAGATGGATGGGACATTATCAATAGCAATAATAATATCTAGCAGTTATTAAATATTCCTATGTGGGGCTACCAGGTGCCTAATTCCAGGCAGCACCTTTTACATCACTTTAGTTGCCAATAAAGCTTTTCTGGATAATTTAGCAGGGGCACTGCTACTCTTTTCCAGGCAGTTTGTTCAACACTGCACATGCATTATTTCATGCATAGTATTGAAAGCAATACTGAGGTATGAATAACAAATGGTAAGCATTTATTGGATAACTATGTTCTTGAAATTGTGATGCAAATGTATTAATTAACAGTTCTATAAATGTTGGATGATTAATATTTCTTCTTTCATTTTACAAATGAGAAACTGGGTTTTAGAGTATCTAAATGACTTATTCAATAGCTATTGAGTGATGGGGCCAAGATACAGGGATACATATTGATTGCCCAAGGTGGTAGCTACCCAACTTTGAGCCTGTTATCAAAATTCTTCCTTGCATCACTTAGCTGTCAGACATGTCTTCAAGTTAGCATTCACTGTCTATGCTTGAGTTTCTAAAAGATGGCCTTCACACAGGCTGCTGAACACAGCCACATAGGTTGTCTACTGCATGGATTAGGCAGTGTATGTGCTCCAAAGCCATGCAGTTTGCTACTACGTGCACAATTCCCCTAAGCAGGCCCAGTCTTTCAGGAAGTATGGCTTCTGGAAGAGCATTCTCAGGAAGTATGTGGTTTCTAAGAGTCCATGTCCTTTCTTCGTACATATCACAGACATGTAGTTTACACATTCTTTAAACATCTCAGGCAGTTGGTAAAACAATATTGGTTGTCAGAACCACAGGACTGTAACCTATGCATGCTGACAATGAACATACAACAACAACAACAAAAAACAGATGCCCTTTGTAAAAACTAAATGCAAGTGAATAACACACAGTTCCATTGACATTAAGTACATGACACTTCCTTTATCATGAGTATAGGCCTAAAGCCCATAAACAATAAATCCTGAATGTGTTCACGATAAGGTCCCAAGTGGGTCTTACTCCTACAGCCTTTCAGCATTCCTCCACTGATTCAAGACAAAAGACAATCAAGGGTGGGTCTTAGAATAATTATTTTATGTGCTGAGAGACACTTTTGGTTGACCACTCAACTGATTCTGTTCTTCCTATTTCTATTGTGTTTGGGTGTTGTTTCACCATCTTCCATATGACTTGGAATTAAATTCTGATTAGTCTAAGTTAATTATAGTGTCCCATTTCCTTGCCAGCAATTGGTTAACAGGTGGGTATCTGGCCCAGTTCTAGACAGTAGAATATGAGAAGAGACCTCCTGGAGGCCTTCTGGGAGAGGGCTCCTTATTCCTAAAGAGAGATATAAGGGGAAGAAGAATCCCTTTTGTTCCTTCCACTAGTCTGGATTCCTGGAACTGTAGCATATCTTGCAAGCTAGAGAAACTTCGCTTTTCCTGTCTTGAGGCTTTTAGAAAACTTTGAATTTAGCTTTTATTTTTATCAAAATATATGTGCATACTTGAAAAGAATCAAGTGATCTACAAGACTTATTCTAATGATAAACAATTCTTTGACTCACCCATTCCCATTCAATTTATTCAGCAGAGGGAGCTGTTTTGAACTCTTAGTTTTCTTCGGTTTACCTCCATGTTTCTAAATATAACAACATTGCTACTTCTTAAATTTTAAGTTTTAGATACTTTTAAACTTTCTTTGATGAAAGATGATTTAACTCTTACAACTTCCACATAACTTCTACCAACAGCTCTATCCTCCTAATATATTCATTCATTAAATATTCAGTTTTTACAGCTGAGCCAAGTGGGGCAGATCACATTGTCTTCTTTTATCACTTTTGGTCTTCCTTAGAGTTAATAGTTGCCTCAATATTTTCCTTTGCATAGTTTTGTTTTTAAAATGTATGCCACCAATTTATTTCTAAGTTCTTTAACAACACTGGAAAACTGCTCTCATTATGGTCAAGCTCACCGTCTATCAGCTCCATTTTTTCTATGCAGTGTCTCAATGCTGGCAAAGGAAATGATAGCCTATATAATGAAATTCTGAGGAATGTTAATGTGTCTCCTCTTCCTCCTCTTTAAACATCTATGCCATTGTCTATATTGATATTTTGTATTTTTCTTTCTTTACTTTTTTCTTTTAGAGACAGGGTCTCATTGTCACCCAGGCTGGAGTACAGTGGTGCAATCAAAGCTCACTGCAGCCTTGAATTCCTGGGCTCAAGGAGAGTTGAAATAGGCCAAGATAGGCTTGATTTTGGCCCACTGAGTAAGATTTCATGCAGCATCCTGTCTTTCTCCTTCTGCTATTTCCAGTAGTGAGTAGAATAAAAAAGCTGAGAGAAACTAATATTAAAACAATTGTGCTTTCCTGGCATTCAACTGTGCACCTCCAGACATACAAAACAAAGTCTGAATGGCAAGCGACCCATAGAATAGACAACCAGATTTCCCTTTGTCTCAGTTTTTGGTTAAATGTTTAACAAATTTGACAATGCAGTATCTCCATGGTCAATATTGACATGATCATTAGGCTAAGGTTTAACATCCCAAAGTTATTGTTTACAATGTTTCTCCTTGTTTGGCTTGGATCTTAACATATTATTTAGTGAATACACAGATAAATTAATCTCAGGGCTAGCTAGTTCCACACTCACTTGCTCTCTTTTATTTGCTTTTCCTCGAATCCCTCTCCCCATCTGGTTATGCTTCCAACTGAGTATAGCTCAAAGATCTGCAAGAATGTGCATTTAAGAAAACAAACTTTTTTTTTTTAACTCCCACTACTAAGAATAACCACATTCCATAATTTGCCTGGGAGCAAGAAGCCAATGGGTAAGAATATAAAAGCTGACCACAACTGGGATTCAGAGAAGTACAGATATTTATGAGGAATTGAATAGACCCTGATAGAAACCAGATTGCAGGGGAGGAACGATATGGCTTTGATGAAAAACATCACCAGAAGGAAGGAAGGAGCTGGCTTAATAATAGTGGCTAAGTCAGAGGGAAGAGTATTTCTAAGTAAGCTGAGGCTGTGTTTAAATGCATCCCAACTTAGCTCCCTGAGAGTGACTCAGCTCCCTTGGGAGGAGAGGTGTATTAAACATTCAATAACTGTGTTTTTGGGGGTGGTGGCAAATACCAGTGCTGGAAGATACCCTACTGTTATAACCAGCTCCCCATTCCCTCAGCTAAAAAATCATCATCCCAGAGAAGAGAGAGGCAGGAATTTCTCTGCAAGCCAGAGAGAGATGAACATCAGACATCTGGAAAGAAAAGCTGAGAATTCTAAACAGTAAAGAGGTGAGCACAGAAGTCTGTGACTTGTGTGTGTGTGCTTGGGGGTGGAGCGGAGGTGAGAGGGTTGGAAGTTTAAAAAAGGGTTGGCAGCACTCTTTTTGAGCAGATTTAAATTCCATCAACTGAGGTAAGCATTAATACCTAGTGGGCTGGCAGGGAAGCACAGGGGTAACCCAGAGCCCAAAGTAAATGTAAAACAAATTCCATCTCCTGTTTACAACTCTCTTGGGAGTACCTGGAGTAAGACAATAAGCTCCTGCTATTCAGCAAGAGGAAGTTATTAATACCGCAAATGTAGGGTCTGACCTGTAGGCATTCAACTTAGTATCCATAAGTGGATAAGGTTAGGGAGCATTAAGGGGTTTTGTATATTTATATATACATGTGTTTATATATACACATATATACTGCATATATGTCACTTATAACTACATAAATTTATGTGAGCCTCATCGATAACAAAAGCTAACGTTTGCTCTGAAACTAAAATGCATAGAAATTTGAGAAATGGTAATTACTATATGCACATAAATATCAAATATATTTTTTCTTTTACAAATGAATCATGTCCAAGAGGGAACTAAATGCATGTATTTCTTGAATGGTAAATGGTAGTAATACTTTTTCTCTGGAGGCTTTCATGTCATATGGTTTTCATAGTTAATACTAAATAACAATGTTGAGATGAAGAATAGTGAGGTGCCGCCCCTCCCTGCCCCAGAGGACGTGGCTTTAGGCTTCTCTGTCAAATAGCTCTCACCATATGGTGTTAGCAAAATTGTGTTATTTCCATTTCAATGAAGAGGGCACAAAAACTGATACACACGCTAAAAGCCTAAATTGCTGTAGATTCATTAGCTTCAATCATATTTGGGCCACAAATATGAACTCCATGTTTCCCTTCCCAGCCATAGCCTTGGAGATCTGAGGGCTGCTAATCGCTCCCACTGGACGGCTTTCTGGCTACTCTGCCACCGAGCACCCTTCAGAGCCAGGAGTCCGTCGCCTGCCGCATTTGCCTGGTCTCCCTTTATAATTGGGTGCATCTTGAGAAAAGCTGGGAAGCTTGGGCGACAGCTTCCCCCTTCCCTTTTGGTGAGATAACCAGCTCATTAAATCTAAACGTGAAGGGCATTTTATTATGAAGAGTCAGACCCAAAGATTTACTTGCCCATTTTTCACCTGCTTCCCCATCCTGCTTATTCCTTTGTATTCACTAACGGCCTTTCTCTAAGTTATATAATCCTGTCACGAGTATAAAAATATCACTCCAAGGCTGCTCATTTGGCCTAAATCATTCAGCCGTTAGCAGTGGCAGGGCAGGTGTCTGAACCACACTGGAGGCAGGAGGACAGCTGTCCCACTCTCTATTTGTTGTCACAGGGCTAAGAAATGCAGAGATTTTAATAAGATCATAAAGTAGAGTGACATGGACTGGTATGATAGGTGGTTTTCATTAGCATTCAGAATGCCTGGGATAATAAATTAGAGCAATTGAGCAGAAATGGGCAATTTGATTATTCAACATTTTTCAATACCAGCCCAAGCAGCTGGACCCAGAGCTGTTCTGCTGACTTCTCCCCATGCAGTCGGGCTGGTGGGGCACAGGTGAATGCACAGCTATCATTTTCTCCTACCCAGACTCCAGAGTGAGAGCCTTGGACATTGTCTTACATGCTTGGTGAGTGTGAATTGATGATCAGGAAGAGGAAGTCTTCATATATCTTTGTAGTGGAGGTGGCAGGATTTGACTGGCTGACTTTCTTTTATGGCAACAGGCCTATGCTTATTTAGAATCCTGGTGCAAAACAACATGAGGGGAGGCCCTACACACACAGCAATTTACATTCCTGGCAGAAGCGTGATTAGTCAACTTGCTTTTCCCGTGGAAACTCTAATATAGTGTGAGACTAGCTTTGAATTTATTCACTCTAGCTAAGGGGTTGGGGGCCAAATTTCTAAGCACTGTTATCAAACCATATATATATATATACATATATATATATATGTATGTGTATATATATGTGTATATATATGTATATATGTTATATATGTGTGTATATATATGTGTATATATATGTGTGTATATATATGTGTGTGTATATATGTGTGTATATATATGTGTATATATATACACACACATATACATATACATATAATGTATATATGTATATATATGGTTTGTATATATATGGTGTGTATATACACACACACATAAATATGTATAATAAACCTTTTGTGTAAATTGATTAGATAAGGATGCATCATAAACAATCATAGAATTTTGTATATGACACAGGATCATTCGAACCACTGTAAAACCCTCACTGTTCTTTTGTGCTTCCTGTTTTTATTGATATTCCATTAAAATAACTTTAAACTTTTTGTTAATAAGAGGCTGAATGAAAAGTTCACCAGAACTGATAAATGTACAATGGCTTCCTTAGATATTTTCACAGGTACGTTTGAGGAAATTTAAAGCATGTTCAGAGCTACATCATGGCTTTATGAGTGCCTGAGCCTCAAGGTTGTGTTTTGACAACCTGTTTTCTTCATATCATAGTATCTTACAAACACCATGTGGTTCTGCTGCTTTTGAACAGAAAGCCTTTTGCTTCTCTTGACTTGTCTTCTCGTTAATGCTAGACACTTGGCCTCACTTCCTAGTGTCATGTTGGGGCCTTATACTTTTAATTTGAACAGTAGAGCAACTCCAAAGTGTTCAGTGCTAAAATGGATTATAATGCCACCTGTTTAAAAATTTACCAATTGGGCCACAGCAACTCTACATATTGATGCATAATGGAGGACTATTAATCATCTTTCCATGCTTTTTGGGGTGTGGTATCAGTATATATATATGTGTGTTTAACATGTACATACACATGTATGCATATACATGCAAATAAATTTTGCTTTTGAAATAGCTTAATTTTAAAGTTTACCTACCCATCCAATAATTATGCCAATACATTTCAAACTACTTTTCACAGATGTTTTAATAGTAATATTATAAACATTAGCATTATTAGTGTAAGATAGACAGAATCTGTCTTAGTCCATTTGTGTTGCTACAAAGGAATACTTGAAGCTGGTATTCCTTTATAAAGGAAAGAGGTTATTTGGCTTACAGTTCTGCAGGCTGTACAAGAAACATGGCCCATCCTCTGCTTCTGGTGAGGACCTCTGGCAGAAGGTGAAGGAGAGCTGGCATAGGCAGACCACACAGCAAGAGAGAAATCAAGAGAGAGAGGGAATAGGCACTAGGATCTTTTATGAACAACTACCTCTCACAAGAATTAATAGAGTAAGGGTCAGGCACCGTGGCTCATGCCTGTAATCTCAGCACTTTGGGAGGCCAAGGCGGGTGGACTGGTTTACCTCAGGAGTTTGAGACTAGCCTGGACAACATGGCAAAACCCTGTCTTTACCAAAAATGCAAAAATTTTTGCTTTTTTTTGCTTAAGCCCAGGAGATCAAGGTTGCAGTGATCTGAGATCATGCCACTGCACTCCAGCCTGGGTGACAAAGTAAGACCCTGTCTCAAAAAAAAAAAAAAAAAAAAGAAAGAAAGAAAGAAAGAACTAATAGAGTAAGAACTCACTCATTACCTAGAGGAGGGCACCATGACATTCACGAGGCATCTGCCTCCATGACTCGAACGCCTCCTACTAGGCTCCATTCTAATACAGAGGTTCAAATTTCAACATGAGATCTGGCAAGATCAAATATACAAGCTTCAGCAGCATCCTATATTAAACAAATATTTGTATTATATTCCTCCTCGTTTCTTTTAGCAAATTCTACTTCCTTTTAGTTCTTCAGCCAATAGCTTAATAGATTCTCAGAAGGTGTGGACGGGAGCAGAATGAAAGCCAAGTGACCCAGGAAGAACCTTGGGAATAGAGCTCTGCAGTGGCGGCTCTGAGAGTCCTGCCTGAAGCTGCAACACAGGGGGAAGCTTATGGGGCAGTGGCATGGAGCCTTAATTTTGGAATATTAAAGAGATGTGCTCTGAAGTCCAGAGTTCGGTTCAAATCCTGATTTAAGTACTCACAGAGGTGTGACGTTTGATGACGAAGTTGACTTCTGAGCATTGTTTGTCTCATGTACAAAGTAGGGATAATAATTTAGTCATGTCATGGGATTGCTGTGTGGCTTAATTATGTGTGAATGATTTAAGGTAGCTCAGGATGCAGAATTTAGTCCTCTCCTCTATTAATACGCACTCCCTTGGTGGTCTCATGTGATCTCAGGACTTCAAATACCATCTGTATACTGATGACCCCCAATTTATACATTGAGCTAAATTTCTCCCCTGAACTCCAGACTTGTATATCAAACTGTGTACTAGAAATCTCCTCTGTGATGTCTAACATGCATTTAATAACATATCCCAAACTGAGTTATTTATCTCCACCCCCTCATCAACCTTCTCTTGTAGCTGTTCTCCTAGGCGAACCTACCTTCCTCATTCCTCAGGCCAGAATCTCTGGAGACATCCTTGACTCCTCTTTTTCTCTCAAGCTCCAAATCCAAGTCATTTGTAATCCTTTGGGGTCTAACTTCAAAAGAATTCCAGAATCCTGTCACTTCTCACTATCTCCTCTGCTAAAAATCAGCTTGACATAGTTGACATTTATAGAATACTTCATCAAATAACAGAAAAGTACACATGCTTTTCAATTGCTCCTGGAACATTTACCAAGATAGGCCATAGGCAGAGACATAAAACATATCCCAACCCCTATTATCTCTTTTCTGGTGTGATAGATAGCTGCCATTTGCCCCTCCTTAGCCACTCACTGCCCACCATACATTTTATCTTGTGTCCTGGAGGCAAACTGGTGTGAGCTACCTCAGGGGTCAAAAAAAATTCTGTAGAGGGCTAGATAGTAAATATTTAAGGCTTTTCTGATCAAATGGTCTCTATTGTAGCAATTCAATTCCACAGTTATGGTGTAAAAGCAGCTGTAGATAAGAAAATTAAGAGCAAGAGTGTATTCCAATAAAGCTCCCTGTACTGAATCAGGCAGTAGGTCACATACCTACAGTTAGATGACATCAAGGATTTTGCATTCTATTGGGATTCCACTGGTTTGGTCAATAGGGTATATTAGCAAGATATGAAAGGAGGAGAGAAGAGAATGTTGGTGTGTTTATTCCACAGGCACCTGCAGGGTTCCTGCAGCTGTTACTGAAACACCAGGGATTTGATGTAGGTCCTGCTGCTCTCTGCACAGAAATGCAATCACCGAGACAATGAGTATTGCCAGGAAAGAAGGCTTTAATCAGGTGCTGCACCTGAGGAAATGGGAGATCAGTCTAAATCCATCTCCCTGACTGACTACAATTAGGGGTTAATATAGCAGGGAATAAACGTAACTTGCAGGAAAACAGGAAGTAGGGAGGGGTAGTGAAGAGGAGTTGGTTAACAGGAAGCAGGTGGTTGGTTAGGCAGTCACAGTGGGCGAGGGGTCTAAGATCTCATTGTCCAGACACAAGAGATCTGATAAGTTTCAATTTCTTTCCTTAATACTATCTGGGAGGCTTGATGGTTGGTTTCCTGAGAAAGGAACTCAAATAAGACAAGTGTAACTTCCTCAAGTTGCAAGATTGCGAGGGCTAATTTCTATCTTTATTTAAAAGAGACCATACACATCAGTTCTCTGGGACAATTGGGCAGGTATCACAGCCTGGTTGTACCACACCTCAACCAAAGTTCTCAGTTCTCATCAGGGGGCCCTCTCCACCCAGCACTCTCTGTCACTGATTCCTTCTTGCTCATTCATTCAGGCCTAAAGGTGGTTATAGTACCTGCTCTGTTCCACTGGTTTCCTGATGTCCTGGCCACAGCTTTATAGTGTAATAGCCCCTTTACTAAACTGTTCTTTAGATTACCCAGTGCAGTGTACCAGTGCTGCTTCTGGGATGCTGACTAATACACGTACAATAGTCCTAAACCTACTCTCCCTCTCTCACCCAGTCTGTGTATGTGTGTATTTATTGATATGTCATAGTTGTACAAATTTTGGAGGTAATGTGATATTTTAAAGTATACAGTGTATAATGATCAAATCCAGGTAACTGGGTTACCCATCCCTCAAACATTTATCTTCTTCTAATTTTTATTTTTCGAGACAGTCTCGCTTTATTGCCCTGGCCGGAGCGCAGTGATGCTATCTCAGCTCACTGCAACCTCCGCCTTCTGGGTTCAAGCAATTCTCCTGCCTCAGCCTCCCAAGTAGCTGGGACTACAGGCACACACCACCACGTCCAGCTAATTTTTGCATATTTAGTAGCAACAGGGTTTCACTATATTGGGCAGGCTGGTCCTGAACTCCTGACCTCAAGTGATCTGCCCACCTCAGCCTCCCCAAATGCTGGGGTTATAGGTGTGAACCACCATGCCCAGCCTGTGTTGGCATGACTCTACCTTTAACAGAGAGAATGATCCTGCTAAACCCAGTAACTTCAGGTCATGTCCTTCATCTGCTCTATACTTCAGTGGCCCCTCAGTTTCCCTCAAAGCAAATGGCAAAGTTCTGACATGGCCTGGAAGTGAGGCAAGAGAATAGAGTCTAGAGGCAGAGAACTTAAGGACAATTCATATTGATTGCCTAAAGCTGAATCAAAGGAAAACACCAAGGTCTGTGGTTAGGGAATCTGAGGCCAGTTTGTGATAATTTCCTAAAGTTAAAAGGAAACCACCTGGGTCTGGGGGCAGGGACCTTAAAGCCAATTAACACAAACTTCCTAAAGCTAAACCAAAAGGAAAAACCCCATCTCCCCACACCGAGAAACAAAGGATCCAAGGCTACTCTCCCTACCACCCTCCCGCTTCCACCACGTCTCAAATGGAAGGAAGAGTGCCTTGGATTGGCCTTGGGCCAAGCACGGGCCATCCCTTCATCTGCAGATGGCACCAATTCGTCTCAGCCTTTAATTAGCCACAGAGCAAATCCTTCATCCCTGGTAAGGGGGTAGCCTATAGGGACCTCAAAAGGAGTACTTAGAAGCCAGAAAACATTGTAACAGGGCCTTTGAGCCACTTGCTGGGGCCCACTGCCACCCTGCGGAGTGCTTTCTTGCTTTAATAAATCCCTGCTTTCTCTGCTTCCTTCCTGTGTTTCATTCCTGTGTTGTTTGTGCATTTTCTTTAATTCTTCGTTCAAAATGCCAAGGACCTGGACAGCTCACGCTCAGGGCCTTCCTTCCGGTAACAGGAGGGCTCTGCACTTTCTGCCCCCTACAGCCCAGTGTATCTGCATTTCTTTTCTTGATTCTCGATTCTCCCCTCATGCCATCCCTGAGTCATGGGAGTGCCTGGGGCTTGTTCCTGCCTCGGGGGCCTGGCACTGGCTGTTCTTCCTGCTGGACAGGGTCTTTCAATAATCATAGGGCTTCCTCACACCACTTTGCTTCTTCCCTCAACTTGGCCCAAAACTCAATGAGTCCTCCTCTGGCTGCCCCATTTAACATTTTTTATTTTTTAATTTTTTTTATTTCCATAGCTTTTTGGGGAGCAGGTAGTATTTGGTTACATAGGTTCTTTAGTGGTGATTTGCGAGATTTTGGTGTACCCATTACCCCAGCAGTATATGCTGCACTCAATTTGTAGTCTTTTATCCCTCACCCCCTTCCCAACCTTCCCCCGACCCCTGAGTCCCCAAAGTCCATTGTATCATCCTTATGCTTTTGCAACCTCATAGTTTAGCTCCCACTTATGAGAACATACAATGTTTGGTTTTCCATTCCTGAGTTACTTCACTTAGAACAATCTCCAATCCCATCTACCCTGAGGAAAAGAATTATAGGAAAAAGATACTTGCACACTCATGTTTACAGCAGCACAATTCACAATCACAAAAATGTGGACCCAGCCCAAACGCCCGTCAATCAATGAGTGGATAAAGAGACTATGGTATATATGTATGTGATGGAATAATACTTGGCCATAAAAATGAATGGATTAATGGCATTTGCAGCAACCCATTTAACATTTTATTCCTCACTCCTCTTTCATTTCTAAGCCGACTTTCTTAGCTTAGTTTGTTTGATATAATGCTTACCATATTCTAACAGGCTATATAATTTACTTCCTGCTTTTTGTCTCTTTCCCTACTACACGTTACGCTTCACTAGGGCAGGGATTTTCGTCTCATTTGTACATTGATGAACTTTCAGTATCCGATCCCTATGACAGCATAGGCACCCAGTACATGCTTACTGAATGAATACTGGTTATTTATGAAAAGTGCTAGACTTCGAACTGGGAAACCTGGTCTGAAATTAAGGTTCTGCTTCATGTTTTACATCATTCCTTTCTTCCCTCCTATGTGGTTCCCTTTCTTCCTCCAATAGCCCTTGAAATAAGTGATTTTATAATTGCACAGGGAAATTAATAGAAATCTACATTTTTTAAAAAAGTTATTTTCACCTTTTCAAACTCTCAAACTGATGTCAATATTCAGTATTCCTTTCCAACGATTGTTCGTATGCAAATACAATCTTATAAACATAACAAGGGTACTCTTTGTATTTTACTTGTGGCTTATTTTTTCCACAATGAAAATGGCTTTTCTCCCTGATTACACATACACGTTTATTGTAAAACAACTGAATGGTGAATAACATAAGAAAAAGAAAATAAGCAATATTAAAATCTTACCACCTGAAATACCACCATTAGCATTTTGATTATCATCTGTATTTGCTTCCCATTAGGCATCTGTATTTGTATATATGTCTATTTTTTTAAAAAACAGAAAAAGGACTGTAAAATAAATTCTATTTATGATAGGCCATTGGATCTATTTAAAAAATACGTATGAATACAGCTTTTCTAAACAAGATACTAACCTGGTATATGACATTTTATTGATAATTTTCTCTAGTTTGCTTTATTTTTAGGTTGAGATTCCAATATTTGTATTTACCTAAAGGAAGCAGTTTGTGTAATCGCTTTCAAACTTGAATATCATCTATGGACCATTTTACAGTAAAAATAAAATTATTCTAAATCCTGAGCACTGATTGTAGTTATTTTGTTGGAATATTACTTAATGTATATTAACAAGTAACTCAACATATTTTTTTGTTTATAGCTCTTATGTAAACTCAAAGTTTGTAAATTAAATATAAAAGCAACACTGCAAAAATCAATAAGATTCAAATTAATATCATTAACATAATATAATGCATGATACTATTTTGATAAAACTAAATTTATAATGTTTAGTTTAATGATTAAATGAAATAGTCTCAACTTTGGTCCTATATTTAATCTCTCTCAGTATTTTTGCTTAATAATACAGAAAATGTGTATTTGTAATTGTGTTTTACCAATTAAAATTAGTACCTTTAAGGCATTGTCAGCTAGTTCAAGTCAGTCAAACCACATGCTTAATCAAAACTTACACCAATCAATTCATGTTTACAAATTTTAATGAAGTTTCATTCTATAAAATTGTCTCATTCAATTAAAGATACTAGTAATCTTAGCATTGTGGCATTATTAAGGTCTACTTTCAAATGGTCAGTTTTTACCAGGATTATGAATAGAAATAATTGGCATTTCATTTTTACCATTACCTTACTGCCACTTCACCAGCATGCACAGAGATGGGCATCTTTGCAGGATATCGCCTGGCAATCTGCCAAAGGCCCTGGCAACTCTGGTGCAGCTTTAGTTGTATGATATTGCAGGACATGGGATGGCTCCACTTCTTACTCCTTTCCCCTATTTAAAGCAAAGTAAAACACGGGTTTGTCAGGTGTCCTATGACATTATTTGGTTATGACTCAGAAGGAATCTGCTCATAAACATAAACTTGGACTTTCAAGTTACATAGTTATGACATGGTTACATTTCATTATAAGTTGGCCACAGTGCTGATGAAGGTGCTTATCTTTTACATGTAGATTACTGCTGTAACTAAGCACATGATCTAACTTTGCTGGAGACCTCACTGGGTTGAGGGAATGGGAGTTCTGTGTCCCAGAT
The DNA here is from genome assembly GCF_028858775.2 of Pan troglodytes. Taxonomy (NCBI): domain Eukaryota; kingdom Metazoa; phylum Chordata; class Mammalia; order Primates; family Hominidae; genus Pan; species Pan troglodytes. The sequence goes on from NC_072405.2 coordinate 44,264,858, forward strand.
AGGAAAACACAGACATGATGGGTTTTAGAATCTAGATAGTCTTGAGCTTAAATGGTAGTTTTGCAACTTGATAAGCTATGCAAACTTGTGCAGTTTACTTAACCTTTCTGAACCTCATTTTTCTTATTTGTAAAATGATTATTATCCTCATGGCTCTCATGCGAAGATCAACATTGCAGAGTTGTGGGGAGGACTTAAGGAGTTAATCCATGCCAAGTGTCTGGACAGTTCCAAGTGTTACCTTTCAGTTCTAATATAAATAGTACAGCTAGTGGAGCCTCTAGCCCCAGGGAAAAAGCCTCAATAGCATCAACAGTTCCTTTACTGAGTTCCTAAATCACTCCACAGAGTGGGTGATTATAGACTTAATCACCAGCTAGATATTAAGACCTAATTTTACAACCACAACATTGCATAACTTTTCAGCAAGCAAGAGGATAATCTTTTTGCATATGAACAGTCCCTGATCTAATAGAAGCGTTTTTCTAAGGTTAAGACCCAAACTCAGTCCAGAGACAGCAGGCCAGTTTAATATGCATTCAAATTACGTGCAACACTCTTAAGGAGCAGTGTTCAAGGCAGAGGAGGATATGAGGTAATTAAGAAACTTTTGTGGATGATTAAATGTTCAAACATGCTGTGGACAGCTTTCCATATCTGATGACAGTAAAAAAAGAACTATGGCTGATTGTCATGGCTTCTATTTAAAGAGCAGCTTTTATTTCATTCATAGATATTTATCCAGACCTATTTTTTTCTTCTAAGCACTTCTCTTGAAGAGTAGACGGTAACATTAGAGAAAATCATGCATAGATACATGGACACGAGGCAATATGAGACATGCTGTATTCCTGACATCTGCTAAATGCTGCGGAGGGGTTGAGAGTTCTATCGATGGATTTAAAATAAGCCTTTGCAGATCACGCAGGCTTTTTTTTGCTTTTTTAATTTTTTCACCTGTACACTTTTGGAAGCATCGTGGACTTAGTACTTTCTCAGTTCACTTGCATTTTCTGTAGAGTCAAAAGTTAGATAATTACCTCAAGGTGGAGTCCAGGCTGATTCCCAGGATTTGAAGAAGCAGTGATAAGTTCAAGAGTGCATAGTACCCTGGACCTAACGCTAAGCTAGGAAAGGACCCACTCTCTTTACAGCGTGACAATGGAAAGTTGCTTTTGTCTTCGAATGCACGCTTCCTGAGTCAGTGCAGGAGATGAACTGGTTAAAAAAAAGTGTCTACTTGGTGGTTTAAAAAAAAAAAGTAGAGGAAGAATGAGGAGCTGAATATAAATTGCCAGGGGAGGCTGGAAAGAAAGAACTGACGCTAACTGTGTTATCCATGTAGTAGCGGAGGCCTCTAAGCTTGGCACCAGCTGACAGCAGCGTGCTGTAAGTAGGGATTAGATCCAGTGCCAAAGCAAAGAAATATTCCTTTCTCTCCCCACTGGCGCCCCGGACACCTACTGTCATTACTTCCATTATCTCTTCTTCCATGAGGCCACCTGGCCACCGCCAAGCTTTTCTCAGCTGACACTGTTGATTGTGTTTATTCAAAGTCCTCCGCGTGTATCGCTCTGCATCCGCGTTCCCCCACTGGGCTGTGTAGGTCTGTGGAGCTTTATAAGTTTCCTTTCAACAGCTGGCAGCTACAAATTAACTTTTTGACTTCATTAGACTAATAGGCTGAATTATCCCTAATTTGGAGCACCTGAAGCGCTCCCCGCCACCTCCCTCTCCCGTCTAACCACCTTTTCTTATCCATCAGGAGCTGAGTGGCAGGGAAGCAGCATATGGAGAGTCAGGCAGTCTTTGTCAGAGCCCTGAAGTTTGTTTTTCCATCCCTGCCGAATCACTGAACGGCTCAGACTGTTCCAATCAACACATCCTATCTCTGTGGTCAAGGCTGGTGTGAATGCAAGATGCCACTGCAGTTGCAAGGGCGAAAATGACCAGGGAAACCAATCATTCCTCTGCCTTTGGGGCATGTACCTTCCCTCAATAGGCAATTTCTTTTCTTTCCTTATTTTTTTTTAATCTTTTTTATGTATTTCAATTTTTTTAAAATTTCAGCAGCTTTAGGGGTGCAAGTGGTTACATGGATGAATTGTACAGTGGTGAAGTCTAGGATTTTACTGTGCCCATCACCCAAGTAGCGTACATTGTACCCAATAGGTAAATTTTCATCCCTCATCTCCCTTCCATCCTCCCCCTTCTGAGTCTCCAATGTCTATTATACCACTTCATAGGCCTTTGTGTGCACGTAGCTTAGCTCCCACTTGTAAGTGTGAACTAAGTATCTGGTTTTTTATTTTCCTGAGTTACTTCATTTAGAATAACGGCCTCCAGGTCCATCCAAGTTGCTGCAAAAAACATTATCTCATTCTTTTATATGGCTGAGTAGTACCCCATGATATATATACCACATTTTCCTTATCCACTCATCAGTTGACGGGCAATTAGTTTGACTCCATATCTTTCTTTGCAATTGTGAATTGTGCTGCGATAAACACATGTGTGCTGGTGTCTTTTTGATAGAGTAACTTATTTTTCTTTGGGAAGAGGCCCGGTACTGGGATTGCTGGATCAAATGGTAGATTTTATTCTTTGAGAAATCTCCACCCTGTTTTCTATAGAGGTTGTACTCATCTACATTCCCACCAGCAGTGTCTATGCATCCCCTTTGCACCACATCCATGCCAACATCTATTGTTTTTTGACTTTTTAGTAATGGCCATTCCGGCTGGGGCAAGGTGGTATCATTTTGTGGTTTTAATTTGCCTTTCCCTGATGATTAGAGATGTGGAGCATTTTTTCATATGTTTGTTGGCCATTTGTATGTTTTCTTTTGAGAAATATCTATGCATATCCTTTGCCCACTTTTTAATGGGCTTGTTTTTTTTCTTGCTAATTTGTTTGAGTTCCTTGTAGATTCTGGATATCAGTACTTCGTCAGATGCATAATTTGCAAATATTTTCTCCCATTCTGTGGGTTGTCTCAATAGGCAATTTCCAGCCTAGAAAGTCTAATTCAGGGTTGCCTGTGGCACCGCAAGCTTTGATTTCCTCCAGTATTCCCAGGAGGTTAGACTAAGTGGGACAGCGTTCTCTTTCACCCCTCCTCATTTTCCCAGGAACCAGATGGTTGAAAACTCACTTTGCTCACACAATCAGTAAGAAATGAAAAAAAAAAGTTTTATTTTCTGCCTCAGAATCCCACCTGCATCTACTGATAGGGGCTTCTGGCCCACTCTCTTCCAGCTGGATTTCCTTAAAGCCCCCAAAATAGTTCAACACAGTCTGTAAAGTTGAATAAAGATCTTCCTACTATCCTGTCAGGCTCAAGTACCAATTTTCTTCCCAGAGAGTTTTCCCTAGAGGGCACTGAAGGAAAACCAGCACAAACACAACTCTTAAAATCTCTTGCAGATCCATGATGCTCTGCTCCCTGCAGTTTTAGCTGCTAAAGCTCTTTTCATCATACGGCTCTCCTGGAACCTCCCCTCCGTAAAAGCTTGGCCTGGAGAATGAGGCTGCGGAGACGAGAAAGGCAGATAAACAAGATTTGCTGTAACAAAAAAAGCCAAAACATCCACGACTTAAATCTTATAAGGGGAGTTACACTTCATAAAAGCAATTCAGATGCACTTTGCACATGGAACAGAGTGGAAATAGTTTCCTAGAGATAAAATTGGAGCACAGGAAGTGAACATCCATGCCAGAACCTTAAATTGGATGTTGCTTGATTTTATTCCCCCTAGGTTTTGTTTCCTACAAGCTCTTATTTTACGGTTTATAGTTTAGTCAACCATATGCCCTAATTTTTCTAGAACAACCCTTGTTTATACCTGTTGTCATGACATAATTTTAAATAGAGTCTTCTTCCACTTGCAGAAATACTCCAATTAGGATAACACATTTTATAAGGTCAGCCTGTTTGCTATTAACTCTCAAATCATCATTTGTCCCATCTCCCAACCTAAAGATGATAGGCAGATTGGATCAGTTGCTTTTTGAGAATTTACATTAATATTATAAGAGGAAAATATCATTTTAAGTCTCATTTCCTCTCTATAACCTTTTTCCCTTCACTTGGGGCAAAAAGTGATTGAGAGGCAGTGTGTTGGAAAGAGTGTGAAATCTGAAGTGCTACAGGCTTGGGTTTTAATCCATCGTGATGACATTGACTCTAACTTTGGTCAATTAAGCTCTTCCTTTTCCTCATTGCCTTCATTTGAAAAATGAAGCTAATTATAATTATCCTAAAAGGCAGTTGAAAGAATTATATAAAGATAATGTAGGTCTGGAACCTACCACAGTGGCTAGAAGTGGCAGCTAGAACAGTCAGCAAGAGCTCTAGCAGTAGATACAGCCACCATAGTGGTAATAATCACAGGCAGGTCAACCTCTATAGTAGCAAAGGAAAAAGGCATGAAATTTGGGTCAGAGATCTCTGGTTAAGCTATTGCTCTGCAGCAAAATACACAGGACAAGCAAGCTAATTCCCTCCCTTGACTTTCGTTTAGGCTGTGCCAAAATTGCAATTACAATTGACCCTTGAACAACATGGGTTTGAACTGCATGAGTCCACTGATTCAGATTGTTTTCAACTGAATGTTGATCAAAAATACAATATTCACCGGATGGGAAACCCGAGTATGTGGAGGGCTGGGCAGGGCCAAGCAGGGCTGAGCAGGGCCAACTTTAGGACTTGAGTGTGTGTGGATTTTGGCATACCCATGGAGTCCTGGAACCAATCTTCCAGGTATACTAAGAGATGACTGTAATGTCTTTTAATGGCAAAATAAAATAATACTTATGAAGAACTCAGTAAAGTTTATATGGCCTTAAAGTATCATTTTCTGGATGTTCTATCAATGCTCTTTTGGAGTATTCCTGCACACTGTGAGATCATGTTTGATACTGCAGTCTAAGAGCTGGGAGATACACTCAACTCAGAAATGATGGTCCTGGTCTTGAAAACCCAAGGTCTGCAAGCAGTGAACTGGGAACTGAAGTTAATGAGTGGAGACTTATAGAAGCAAACTGGTTGTCAATGGAAGAAAGAACTCTAACAATCCAAGGTGTTGAAGGTACACTGTCCACTCTGTGTGGCTGACATGATTAATTGCTTACCCAGGAGCCACCTTCTCTCATTTTCTGGTAACAGACCCCTGATTTTTAGGTAGAAAGAGACCCTCCATATCAGTGGAAGCTGGCCCTGCATCCAGGTCCAGGCAATGATTCAATACTTGGTTCAAGCCAAACATGGTGATCCCATTTTTCTGTGCCAGTGATAATCCTAGCAGTGGGATCCTGCTCCCATTTCTGGCCATAAGACATAAATCCTGGTGTGGGAGATGGAGCAGGGGGTGAGGGACATGACTTGGAGATTTAAAAGATGCACTCTGTCTTTCCTTTCATTCCTACTTGCTCCCATTCCTACTTCCTTGACTTCATTGTGGAAGGAGTTTGGCAGCCATATTACAATCACGAGACCAAAAAGCATGAGGATGAGCAGCCAAAATGGTGAAAACAGACCCAGTGATGTTTCTGCACAACTGATCAGCCCAGGAGCATCTGCCACTGGTCCACTTAAGGGAGATAATACATGTACATGTGTCATTTGTTCCACTCTTAGATATACAGTCTATGACTTATGGCAAGAAGCATTCCTAACTGACATATCCTCATAAGCTAGAATTAGATCAATAAATTTCAAAGAGTGCTTAATAGTCTCTTTTTTCTTCTGCATTCCCTTTCAATTGTCTTTGACAATGAGCACTTTGATGGAATATCATGCTTGGGTCATACAAAGAAGAAAATTCATCAGCTGCAGAGAGAACTCTCTCATATTAACAAAAACATATCCCCACTTATTTGTGAAGATAAGTGTAGAAATTAGGTGTAGCAAAAGATGTTGTTCTCTAAAAAGAACGGGATTTTTAGATTCTCAATCAGTGGCTGCATAAAAGCCCGCTGTGATGAAACCATGAAATGCAACTCAGTCAATTGGTCTGAACATTTTGAATTTGTAATTTTGGAGTCAGCTGGCATCCTTTATGTCTCCAGTCCACATAATATGCACATAAAACCAAGAGTTAAAAATAATAAAAATAAGATCTGAAAATCCACACTGGGCTTTCCTGTCGGTTGTGTTTCCATTTTTATGGCGGGATTAATATTTGACACATACCAGCTCATTAAAAAAAAGTAACCTTGGGACACAGTGTCAGGTGGAGATATTTTGTTAAGATGTGCTTGAAATTATGCAGCCATAAAGAGCATTCCCACTAATTATCTTGGCATTCATGTTAGGCTGACCGGTTTGTCACCAAGTTAGGGGTGGCAGAATAGAGAGCTTCCTTCACGCTGTCTCATGCATTGCTTTACTCCATTTTTCTCTCAAACTCATTACTTCATGCTCAAATTTATGCAAAAGAGGGTAATGAGGTAGCCAAAGGTTATGGGGGGAGGGGCAAAGGGCTTTCGGATGATGAAAACATTGGTAACTAGGGAGGCCAGCCTCAGGCTGTCTGAAATTGAAATTTGGGGCTAAATTAATAACTCAACCTGAGCATAAGCAATTTCACAGTAAGACTCCTCAAGGGTTGAAACTACGTAGTTTTACATAAAAGAATCTCTAGATATGACAGGAAAAACAAAGTTCAAGACTGTTCCATTGCAAAGTATCACCTTTTGGGCAAGGCAAATAGAAAGAGGTGTGGTGCACCCATTATTCAAACTTTCCATAGAATATGCTTTCAGATTTTGATCTATAGAATGTGTGTTTCTGTATATAGTCTTAGGGATCAATAGTGATCTTGCACATAATTATATGTGCAAACAAACAGACACCTATTCTACAGTTATCCCCCTCATGACCTGTCCAGAGTCAGTGTCAGCTAGTGTCTTGGAAAAGCTCAGGAGCAGAGCAAGATGCTGACTGGGACCATGACTGTGATTTTCCTTTATTTCTTTGCATTTCAGGGCCAGGAACATTGAGATAATTTCCCAAAGTCTACTTAAAAACACAGTGGACTATTTATTTGTATTTTCAGGGTGGGCATATTTAAGGGAACACTCCCAGAGGGGAAAAAATGTCAAAGAACAACAGCAAATAAGTAAAAACAGATACCTGGGAGAGAGTATAGATTGGTCTCTGAAGACACTAGCCTACAGCTATTCTGTAGACTGAAAGGTTATCACAATCCTTGGCATTAGAGATAGATGAGAATGAAAATAGAAAATACAATCCTCTCTTTCTCCTAAACCATGTTTGCCCTTCCAGTATGCTGTATTTGATTATGTTTCAAATTAGTTATAACCTCTTGATAAGATCAACAGAAGGACACAAAATTGATTAGGAGGATTATAAGGTTGGCATAAGATGGCCAGCTAAAATTCTTTGACCTATATAGTATGGGAAGCCATGGTTAAAACACAATTGATCAGAGGCTACACTGGGGATAGAAGTAATGATCTAGCAATATTTGCAATTTAAAATACTCAAACGTTGGACAAATCAAAGGATTTCTTTGTACAAATGGAAGAAGACAGGATTTAAGTGATCTTTTGAATGTCAGACAGAAGTTGAACTAGAGCTCTGGTCTTGTGATGCACACTGCAGGGGTTTTTCACTACCCAGCATGCTCTCATGAACTGTGAGATGAGACAGATGAAAGAAATGATCTCGAAGCTCTGGTCCAGCTATCTGTTGTCGACTGTGCCATCTCATTATCTGTGAGGGGACATTAATAAGAGCCAACTTTGTCTACTGATAATGCAGAGGTTGTCAGGTGGTCTATGTTCCTTTTAAGCAACAGTTGTTTCATGACTTCCTTTCTTCCAAGAATTTATTCACATCAGTCCAGAAGCAGCCACAAAAAGTGGAAGACCTCTTCCTCTCCCCTAGCACAACCAGGAAGAATAAAGATGTTTTATAAAAAAAAGAGTCTCTTCTGTTTAAGTTGAAAAATAAAGTAGCTTTTAGTTACAGGTTCCTTTTTTCCCACTTCTCCAATAAGTCAGCCAGAAGTGTAAGGGCAGGCATGCTGAGCTTTATTAGCCAAAACTGTCTACAATTTGCCCCCAATTTTCACTCCCAACCTCATTTCTGAAAATTTCCACCACTCAAACCCTAAGTCAAACTGAACTGGATTTTTCTTTTACAAATGCCCATTTTCATTTGCTTCAACCTCTAACAGCATTTCCTTTCTCTACATTTTTTAAACCATAAGGAAATTATCTGGCCTCCAGTTTCTCAGAGAAAGAGAACCACAGGTGCAACCTCAACTTACCACTTCTAAATCACCAAACCCTATACACAGACCCATTTTCTCTTGCTTCTGATTTTTAAAATCTAAGGTCATGTTGTCCGGAGACTATCCTTTTTGCATTTCATGAAATATCATTCCTTGGTTATTTGCTCTTTCAATTGTATCTTAACCTTATCTTCCATATTACTGCTATCAGGATTATAACATGTTCAAATTTCACTCATTATAAAAGCCCATTACTAGTAGACTGGATAAAAAAAATGTGGTACGTATACACCATGGAACACTACACAGCCATAAAAAAGAATGAGATCATTCCTTTGCTGCAACATGGATAGAGCTGGAGGCCAATTTCCATAGCATACTAACTCAGGAATAGAAAACCAAATACTAATGAATACTAGGCTTAGTACCTGAGTGACAAAATAATTTGTACACCAAACCCCCATGACACAGAGTTTACCTGTAAAACAAACCTTCCCATCTACCCCGGAACCTAGAATAAAAGTTATGATAAAAATACACTTCCTCAATCTCATTCTCCTGATAAGTAGGACCTTCTTCTTAAATATAGTTAGTATAGTACTTTTACAATAAGTAGATAATTATGAACTAGTTATTTAATGTTTTTCTTTCCTCTTAATAAAAGTGTTATGGAGCAGGTACTGAGGTTGTTTAACTCACTACTGAATATCTAGTGCCTACCACAGTTTCTGACACATAGTAGGAAGGTGGTCAATAAATTTTTGATCACTGATTAATATGTAAATGAATGAATGAATAAATAAATATATGAATAACGTTCTTTCTTTGGATCTTTGCTCATATTGTTCCTTCCCTGTAATCAGAATCCTCTTTCCTGCCTTATCTTTTTTTAATACAAATCTTACATATTAACTGTTGATATTAAAATAAAATGTACTATGTTGTCCACCTTCTCCCACACCAGAAGAATTCCCTGATGTCTTCAAGGAAAAATAGTTACTCCTTCCTCAGAACCCTTGTTATTAGAATCTTTTGGTAACTTACACTCTAGTAATTTGTGTGCATGACTTTTCTGCAGTGAAATACTGAGTGCTCATTCCAGTACAGGGACGTCATTTTGTCCTCCACAAGAACATGGCATTGCACAGAAAAAAATGCTCAATAAGTTTTGAGCTAATTGATTCATTCATTTGTTCATTCACTCAAGAATACCCACCAAGTATCTACCAAGGCCAGGGCTAGAAATAAAATGGTATATAAGGCATAGTCTCTGTCTTCACAGGGCTTTTCATAGGTGATACAGAAAAAGTAACAGGCAATTATGTTAGTGTGGTAAATATAACTGCAGAACAAGGAGCACCTAAGATAGTCTTGTGTCTATAGGAGGCTTCTCAGAAGAAGGGATACTTGAGTTGAGTTCTAAAAGGTGGGTAGAAATCAGCCTAGGCTAAAGAAGAAGAAATAAAGCATATAAAAAGCTCCAAAAGTGAAGCCATTCCAGAAAGTTAACAAGAATTCTAGCCAGAAATCATTATAACTAAGCACGAATTAGGCTGCACTTTGACCCACTTCCTTGTAACTGGAAGTCACATAACACTAGATACAGAGCACATGCATCTTTATGGTTTCTATAGATAGGATCTCTGACATTAGAATCATAAGGTTTTTGTTTAATAAATGCTTAAGCAGATCCTGGATCCTGAATTCCAGTGAAGCAGGTGACACCAACCAGTTTGACCCTCCCCACCCCCAAAGGAACCAAATCAGCCTGAGAATGCAGGTTCTTCATCTCCCTGTCCCATGACTTTGCCCTGAACTCTTTGACCAATCAACAATCTCCACACTTCAGCCCACTCCAAAATCCTTAAAAACCCTAGGCCCAAATGCCTTGGGGACACGGATTTGATATTTCCTCTCATGTCCTCATTTGGCAGACCTCCAATTAAATCTCTTTCTCTGATGCAACCTGGTGTCTTAGCATGTTGACTTGCCACATGCATCAGGAACAAACCTATTATGGTTAAAAGAACATGGCAAACTCAGGGAACAGAAAGGGTCAAGTATGGTGGGGACTAAATGGACATGTGGAGGAGGAGCCAGAGCTAAATCCTCAAAAGCATTCTAGCTTTATTCAAAAGGAAAGAGGAATCACTAAAGCAGAGAATTATATGACTGTGGGTTGGTGGCATAGAAAGTTCTTCACTGGAAAAATGACAACACAAAAAATGGCCAAAACCAAAAAAAAAAGACAGGGACTTCCATGGGAGAATATGAAAGTTAAACCCTCTCATCTTGGATTTCTCACTCTAGGTATATATTTTCTAGGATTTCACATTCACACTGATAGTAATGTGTATTGTGTATTATGTCCTTTGGTCATTTTTTTTCTGTAAGACTTTAATAGTCTTCTCAGGTTGTTTAAAATTAATGAGGCAAATGTCCTCAATCAAGAAGCAATTTAAGAACATGCTGCTAATTTCAATGAGTTCTGTAAATGAACTAATTTAATACCAGTTGACCTTTTTATTTGGGGAGAATGATTTGTAGCTATATTTTCTTGATTTGTGCCTATAAGCCTTGGAAGTTTGAATGGGCATTTTGAGCCCAGGGGTAAACATTAATTATGGTACAAGGATGGTGTTCTTGTAAGGGCGGCATAGAACATTCCCCTCAGTAAATAAGTGGAGGGTATTTTTTTAACAGGAATGTCTTGACCATGTTTATTAAAACTGAAAGCCGTAGAATAAACAACACTGATATAGTTTGGATGTTTGTCCCCTCCAAATTTCATGTTGAAATATGATCCCCAGAGTTGGAAGTGTTGCCTAGTAGAAGGTGTTTGGGTCATGAGTGTGGATCCCTCACGAATGGGTTGGTGTCCTACCCACTGTAATGAGTGAGTTCTCGTTCTCACTTTATTAGTTACTGCAAGACCTGTTTGTTGAAAAGAGCCTGGAATCTCTCTTGCTCTTTCTCTTGCTATGCGACATGCTATATGACATGTTCCAACTTCACCTTCTGCCATGAGTGGAAGCTTCCTGAGGCCTCACCAGAACCCAAGAAGGTATTGGTGCCCTGCTTCTTATACAGCCTGCAGAACTGTGAGGCAAATAAACCTCTTTTCTTTATAAACGACCTAGTCTCAAGTATTCCTTTACAGCAATGCAGAACGAATGAACACAAACACTATTCTTTTTTTTTTTGACATGGAGTCTCGCATTGTCGCCCAGGCTGGAGTGCAGTGGTGTGATATCGGCTCACTGCAAGCTCCGCCTCCCGGATTCACGCCATTCTCCTGCCTCAGCCTCCCAAGTAGCTGGGACTACAGGCGCCTGCCACCACACCTGGCTAATTTTTTGTTTTTTTAGTAGAGACGGGGTTTCACCATGTTAGCCAGGATGGTCTTGATCTTCTGACCTCGTGGTCCACCCGCCTCAGCCTCCCAAAGTGCTGGGATTACAGGCATGAGCCACCATGTCTGGCCCACAAATGCTATTCTTCTTTGGTGACATAGACCAAGTAGGTGCATGCTAATTAATATTGTGAAATTTTGCTATCCTATTCTTTTTTATTTTTTAAACCTCTTTAGAGGTGAGATTGTACCAATTGTTTTTAAAATTTATTTATTACCAAAAAGGAAAATCTCACTTCCTGAGTAAAACTGATGCATGCTTAATGATATTTTAATGATCTTGCCATTTCTTCTGCCTTTTACCACTTCATCCAGTGAAGAATCAATATTTTGGTAGCATTTTCTTGAACATCAAGCTGTCAATAGGAATGTATCTTTTACTGATGATCTCCTAGGAAGGGTTTTGCTTTAAACCAGCAAATCCACAGGTCTACAAGCAATGAGAACATTTTACAATGCTGTCATATCAATAAAAGGATAAAATATGATTTCTGCCACTGAAGCAGTTTCCATTTAACAGGAAACTATTGTTCTAAGTATGGTTTAGCATTGTTTAATCAAGACTGAATCAGCATGTTTCAAGAGCCTAGTAAACTCAATCTTCTCTGAAAACAGAGGGGAAGGAGAATGGAACTGATAAAATCAGAGGAGGGTAGAATTTCTTTTAGAAGAAGTGAAAAGCACTAACCATAATGGAAATGATTAATAAAATGACTACATATGACTACGTTAAAATTAAGAACTCCTACTAATAAAAAAGACTTCATAAGCAGAACAAAAAGACAAGACACTGAATAGGAAAAGATATTTGCCATATACATGACTGCCATGAGACTTATATCAAGAATAATAACAGAACTCCAACAATCCTGTAGAAACATGGCCAAGAGACTTGAATTAGCATTTTAGGAAAGAGGGAATCCAACGTTAATGAGTATTTGAAAATGAGCTCAAATTCTTTATAATTAAGGAAATGCAAATTATGTAGCATTATACACCCACCAGATATGCAAAAATTAACAAATCAAACAATGCCTTCCTGGGTTCCCTGAACCAAGAAAAACAGGAACTCTTCTACACTGCTGGTAGGAATGAAAACTGTAAAAACCCAGTTGAGAAACACTTTGGCATTAACTAGAAAAGTTGAAGATACATATATATATTCAGTGACTCAGTATTTCCACTCAAAATTGACAAAGTTATGCACATACATTCACTTTAAAGAAAGTTTCACTTTAAAGAATGTAAAAGAGAGTTTTCTTCTTGTTATGTTTTGAATGAAAAAGACACTCTGGAGCAGCTGGAGCAGCCGCAGGGTAATAGAGAATTAGGGAATGAGTAAAGGGAGCCTTTTCTAGAAAGAGAAAGAGAAAGAAGAAAATGAGTTTCTTCTTGAAGAAACTGAAAAATGTTTGGATTTTGAAGCTCTGCAAGCCATATAATTCCATTTATTTTTTATGAGTTATTAACTGGGATAAAGAAGCTTGTTTCTGAAATTATTACATTACTTTTAATGGAAAAAAAATCACAATCATTTTTGCACCAATCTAATAGATGCTGTGGCCTGATAAACCAACATTGTCCAAAATGTGGGAAAGAATAGATGAAGCCACACTCATTCATCTTGGATTTTAATGAAAGAAAAATAACACAGCATTATTTAGTATTTACTATGTTCTATGCTTGGTATAAAACACTTGACATGTAAAAATCTCATGTAATCACCACATAAGATAACCCCAAATATCACACTAAAACTAAACTCTATAAAAGATTATCCCTATTTTACAAAAACTGACACTTAGAAAAAGTAAAGCCTAGGATTACAAGAATTTATGGATGATACAGCTAGAATTCAAATGTAGGCCCCTGGTTTCCAAGTAAAACAGACAGGTCTATGCAGCCTCTCTTCTTTTGAGCTATAGGCCAAAAGCATATGTTAAAGAGAAACTTAGCCACAACCCCTTAAAACCTAGCCCCCTTTCCCTCCCCAAAAAGCAAAAAGATTCCTGTTTGTTGCTTGCCAAAGTAATAGTTCTTAGACATTACCAGCCTTACTCCTCCTTTAAGGCATGATTTTTGCCTGCAGAGAATAAGGAAAATAACAGAGCAGATGGTTCAGTCCTACCACCCCTTTCTCTGATTCCTGCTTTCATTCCATCACCTTCTGTGCTTCTCCAGGTAGAGCAGAAACACAGGAAGAATTCATCATTGTCAAGCTGAGTAGCTTATCTTCGGAAAGTGGGAATATTTACTGAGGTGGAAAGACAGGTCCATGAAGAGTTTCCTGAGCTTAAAGATAGGTATATATAAAGATATATATGTACAAATACATATAATCTTCTTCACTTATGCCTGTGTGTCTGTGACTTTTGGGTTGTTTTCTACCAGGTCTGTTGGCTTCTTCTAGGTCCTACATGCACTTGACATGTTGTATGGTCACAGCAAAGCTTTGATTTGGCCATTGTATTCTCTAGAGTTAGTAACATCTAAAGAACAAAAAGCAAAGGGAAGGCAGAAGAGTATAAGAATCAAAAGTATAAGGTGTGTTTTATTCTGGGATCTTAACATCCTTTGCTTGGGGGCTGAGATTGATCTTTCTTTGAAAGGTTATTTCACAAAGAAGATAAGAAATGACATATTGGTGTCTTTATTATTTTTATACCCATGTTTTCATCATGTTTTCCAATCTTTACTTAGGTTTACAGGGTTCAAGTAATTCTTATACCTCCAAATGCTATCCTTGTTATCCTTTCACTGACGTTTTCTAGCCACAAACTTAATTTCTATGTGTCTCATTGATCTCCATTATTAAGTAGAAAGAGTAATATTCATTTATCTATTTTCAAAGGAAGTTGTTCCGATTATCAATGTTGTAAGAGAATTACATCAATAAACGAATACGCTGAATTCCTTAGAAAAAGCGTATACAGGTGGTCTCTACTTTCCATAGCTGTAAGTTTGGCTAATGTGCTCATCCAAAAATGCTTACAACACACTTGTAGCTAGTATTTTTTGCAACATTCTGAATATTCATCACTGTTTCTTAAGGTGGGGAAGTGAACACTTGGCTGTGGAAGGCCATCTGGTGTCGGTGGAGGGTAACTACGTGTTTACGTGGAAGTTTAGGAAATGTGTTTCCCCTTCATTCTGCTATCCAGTGTCTGTTTCAAAACACTCACTAGACACATCCAGACAGGCTACATGGCAACTCTTCTTTATCTCTGCAGACTGGGGGTGGTTATGGTACATTTTCGGTGGTGCTGTTATTATGTCATGGTATAATTTTATGGTATTATTTTATAGGATTTATACTTCAGAATATGTTTGAAGTATCATTTGACTGTGGATATGCCTGATAAGTTGAGATTTTATAACATATTTCTACAATACGGTATGAAGTTCTGGCTCAGAGGACTCTACTAAGTTGTTCCAGATCTCTACCGCGTCCTCTCGCTCAGCTCTTCGGCTTCACTTCATACCAAGCAGAAATAGCATGACCTCTGACATTAATACAAAGTCCTCCTTCTACCACACTCTTGCCCATGGAACCCCGCCACTCTCATTTTCATGTCACTTGAGACATAGGCCCATCTTGATGACTCCTTTTGGTGTTAAGGGAAAAAGGAAGGACCATGGGCTCAAAAAAGCCGTATCTAATTCTAGTGATGAAAACATGTAATTAAAGACCCAAATGCAGTAATGTAGAAGGTAAATTACAAGTGACAATATAATGACTATTTTACAGAATTTAATATGTTCAATTCGGTAGGCGTAGAACAGATAAAAGTCTTCCTTTACCCTTGGTGAAAAGTTTTCAAAATAAAAACTCCAGAAATGATAACTGTAGAAGTTATATTCAATTGTTTACAGTGGGAATGAATGGATTAATTCAGTGGCTTTCCATCTCATCTTTGTTCATAAACTCAAAAAGATTCACTCAGTATATATTTTTATAAAGAAGTAATTATAAACCCAAAAGGACTCACTCAGGGTAAATTTTTATAAAGAAGTGACTTATTACTTAAATGTACCTGAAATTAACGTTGTTCTCTTTGACAATTGCTTTCTTTCTCACAGTATAATGGATGATGTTGTCAATGATTCACTCAGTTTTGGGAAATAACTTGTGTCACCTAACCTGTCCTTTTCAGTGCTTTCAGGCTGGAACATACATGGATAATGGAGATGCCTACTGAGAAGACACTGAATATGTGGGCATCTCCCTTTGGTTCTTTGTCTTTCCACTGAGAGACTTTTGAAAATTCTGGCTGGATCAATTTCCTGTGAATAATTTTCAGATGTAGGACAGACAAAATTAGTGGGGATTGAGGGTCTGCCTGTTCCCTTTTAAAATGATCTCATTAAGCCTCTTAATGCCTCAGATTTACCTATGAAGCAGCAGATAAAATGGGAAGCAAAAAAAATGATAAAATATTTTTTTAAAAATCATGGCTACTCTCTAATGGCTTGTGCTGCTAGAAGTAAAGCATTTTGCTATGAAAATGGATGGGAGGCTTTCTGCCTTGCTGGGATGTTAGGAAGTGTAATTCATTAGTGGTTTGAAAAGTGCTTTGAGCTAATGGAATAAAAGGCACTGGAGAAATTTGAACTAATATTATTAAAAATGAAAAATTGCAACAGAGAAACTTATTTCCCCTAGAACACAGACATCAATTTTGAGTCTAATGTTGCCTAAACAACCAGTTTGAGAAGGAAAAATGCCAGTCACTCATGTGGACATTTTGTCTCCACGTTCCCAAATTACCAAATTTGACTGACATTGTTTTCCCACTGAATTTTATAAATTTAGTTCTTCTCTGAGTACTTAGATTCTTGTTCATATTTGGGGTATGACAGATTTAAATCTATACTATGTAGTGTAAATTCTTCAATTACACTATCTTGTGTGTTTCCTCTGTCACTCTATCGTGACCTGCAAGGTCACATGTGTTCTTCTCAACCTCTCCTCATACAACCCTTGAAAATCATATTTGAAATCAATGCATTTCCTCATCATCTTCAGAGGCTGTTTTATTCATTATATTGCCACAGTAATTAAGATGGGACGTTCCGAAGTAAAGGTAATGAATAGAAAGCATTTGCGCAGGTTTCTGAGAATATGAGGTAGATTATTGCTTTGTTCACATTTAGTTTTCCCACAATAATGTTGGACTGGGAATTAATGAACACAATTAGAGCTTTTTGATATGGTAAACCTTTGAAACTATTCATTATTCTGTTAACAGAACCTTGCTAATTTTCTTCTAAATTAATGTTCTCCTGTTGCGATGTAGATTATGTTTTATAATGCAACTCAGTTGGCTTTCTCTTTCCTTTCTTTGCTTGCTGATTTCAGTTTCTTTGTTCAACATGTCATTCAGGTGAGTAATAAACTAGAACGTCTTTCAATAATCTTTTAGGGAAGAAACTATAATTTAACTTAATGATAACTGTTCATCATTGCATCTTCCTTTTAATGCTTCATCCAAATGCAAAGACACAAAAAAATTAGTATATAAAATTAATTAATACATATTTTTAAATAGACTTACTAGGGCAGTTTTGAAATAGTAAAGAAGGTCCTCTTTTTTTCCTTTGAAAATTATGCTTCATGTCCTCTGTCAAGGCTCTTAACGCAACTCGTATTTTGTCATTACTTTGTAATGTAATGTAAAATGCCAACAGCAACCAGAGAAAGTGAGCATTAGAGACTCCAGACATATATTATGTCGATGTTCCTGACCTAATTACCAAACAACTGTACATAGGAAAAGGAAGGAAGCAAAGGTTAAGTATTTGCCTTTCAGTAAGTTTTAAACCTGGATGAGCTATGCTGAGCCTTAATGCAAAAGCAGAATTGGCCCATGCTAATTCACAAATACAAGTGTTAACAACACTATTTCATGACTATTTTATTTTTTGCTCAGCTGTGAAGAGAGAACCTCTTTCTCATTGAAGATCAAAACTGAAGTGAACTCAGGAAATGAATGACGACATAAGCCATCCTCTTTTTTTGCAGGTGGAAAGGGATGCTTTGGAGTTGGCGATTACGCATGGGCCATTTTCTTTCCTTTATTGTTTCTTGTCTCATTTGGTCTTCTTTTCTCTTTCCTTTCCTCTCTACTTTCCTTCCTTCCATCTTTTTTCTTGGGTGGAAAAAAATAAAACACAACAAAATTATCTGCATGGGAATCCATATCAATTCAGGAGGTGAAAACTGCCAAGTTCAAACCTTAAGAAATCTTTGGCAGAATTCCCCCTGCAAACAGCTAAATTTGTGTGTGTGTGTGTGTGTGTGTGTGTGTGTGTGTCCATTTTAGACAGCTTTAGTGTCTCAGGATGGCGTATGCCTAATCCAGTTGGAGTTGGGTCTAATAGAAAGGTTCACAGAAGATTAAGTTTAATGCACTGTAATAGGTAACTGAGCTTTTGCCAGTATGAATTTTATAAATGTGACTCTCAGTAAGGACCAAGAAAACTCGGTTTACAAGCATCTTGAAGTGTTTCCTTATGGACTTATGCATCTTTTCTTTTATGCGGAAATCTCCAAAGAGACCATATGAATGTTGGAAATACCAAGTGAAGAGTCAGAGAAGGCAGCGAGAGAAAGAGACTTTGAAGCCTGGTATTTTGAAACTGTTGTTTCAAGAGGCCGATGGTGAGATTAAATTGAATTGATTTATACAAAAATTGGACATGGAGCATCAAGTAAAATGTCAGATGCAAAGGAAGAATTACAAAATCTGTAAGCGCAATAATTATACAAAAGAATAATAATGGTTTTCACAGCAAGGAGCTAAGTGTGTCTGACTTTAGCTTATTTACCTCTGTGGCAGGGCAGAAATTAAGGGCCAATGAAGGAAGTGTACCACCCTATGTTATATCTGAAAGCCTAAAAAACCTGGTGCTACCAGAACTTTGCTGAGCAAAGAAGCCAACATAAATAATGATAACGTAACCTGAATGCATTTAGAGTTTTACGCTTTTCATAGCATTTTCACTTTTACATTTTAAATTATTATTCTCTATTATTTTGAAACCTGGGTAATGTAGGTCTCCCATTTCTTTCTTCTGTTTTTTTTTTTTCTTTCTTTTTTTTCTTTTTTGAGACCACATCTTGCTCTGTCTCCAGGCTGGAGTGCAATGGTGCAATCTTGGCTCACTGCAACCTCCGCCTTCCGGGTTCAAGCGTTTCTCCTGCCTCAGTCTCCCAAGTAGCTGGGGCTACAGGCATGTGCCACCATGTCCAGCTAATTTTTTGTATTTTTAGCAGAGACATGGTTTCCCTACGTTAGCTAGGATGGTCTTGACCTCCCGACCTCGTGATCTGCCCACCTCGGCCTCCCAAAGTGCTGGGATTACAGGCGTGAGTTACTGTGCCCAGCCAGGTCTCCCATTTCCACAGATGAAAATATTAACGTAGAGAAGAATCACAGAAATAAGTGTAATTTTTTTCCCCCTTGACTAATGCAAATGCGTAACTGTGTAACTCAGCCTGCATTCACTTTCTGTTCAGGAATTTGAACTTTATACCTCAGGCAATGGGGAAACACAGAAGATGTCTGAACAGAGACATATCAGGATCAGAACTGTGTTAGGCAGGGGATACCCAGAATGGTTTGAAGGAGTTGGGCGTGATCCCTGGGAGGAAGAAGAGACTGCACTAGAAAGGGGTACTGGTTGAAAAATAAAGGGTGAGGCCAGGCACTGTGGCTCAAGCCTGTAGTACCAGAGCTTTGGGAGGCTGAGGCAGGAGGATCCCTGGAGGCCAGGAGTTCAAGACCACCCTGGGAAACATAGCAAGACCCCATATCTACAAAGAAATTAAAAAATTAGCTTGGTGTGGTTGTATGTACTTGTAGTCCTAGATACTCAGGATGTTTGGTTGAGCTCAGGAGTTTGAGACCACAGTGAGTTATGATCACACCACTGCACTCCAGCCTGGGCCACAGGCTGTGACTTTATCTCAAAAAAACAAAACAAAACAAAAACAGATGCTTTTGAAAAGACATTGAATGAGAACTCTCCAATGTGCTAGAGATGAGAAGATAGGAAAAACACTTGGGAGAAGGAGGGACATAGATTGGAAATGTGGGCAGAGCTCATTCTGGGTTGCCGAAAAAACCATAGGCATTGTGTTGTTGTTTGTTGTTTGAGAGAGTCTTACTCTGTCGCCCAGGCTGGAGTGCAGTGGCTCAATCTCAGCTAACTGCAACCACCACCTACAGGGTTCAGGCGATTCTCCTGCCTCAGACTCCTGAGTAGCTGCGATTACAAGCATCCGCCACTGCACCTGGCTAATTTTTGTATTTTTTTTTCGGTAGAGATGAGGTTTCACTATGTTGGTTGGGCTGGTCTCAAACTCCTGACTTCAAATGATCCACCTGCCTTGGCCTCCCAAAATGCTGGGTTTACAGGCGTGAGCCACCATGCCCAGCCACCACTGGCATTGTGAGTACCCACATTTTCAAACTCAGAAGTTAACTCTTATATTCATTATGTCCTTGATGGAATTTGAACTCTAATCCTCCAGAAACAAATCTCTGAGATGGAATAAATAATAAATGCTAGTTTCACTAATTTGAAAGCTGTGATCACTTGAATAGAATCTATTAGTTAGAAATTCTAAACCATCTGTAGAAAATAATTATTCCTTGGGCAGACCAGACATTGTCCTGAAAATCGCAAGGAAATTAATTGTTTTCATGTATTCTGAAACTACTTGAACAACAGGCGCTAGCATATGATTAATGTTAAAAATATAAAGGTCTCATTAATATTACAAATAGAGCATTTCACAGCCTTCTGTTGAAAACAGTTTAATTATATAACACATTATATATGTGCTCAAAATAAAGTTAACATTTCTATATTCTGGATATTTTACTTTTGCCTAATTATTCTAAATTAATGTGAGATCACTGACCGGGCAAATCTATATATCAAATCCATATTTTTATTTTTCCTAACTCAGGATTCATGTGTTTAAACAATAGTAAACAAATGGAAAGAACTTCAGACTAGCTCCAGAAAGTTTTGAAATACTCCAAGTTTTATAGACATTTTAGTTTTAGAATTTGATCATTTTTAATTTTAAAAATTTTAATTGACACATAATTATATATGTTTATGTAGTACAGTGTGATATTTCCACACATGTATACAATGTGCAATGATCAAATCAGGGTAATTAGCATAGCCATCACCTCAAACATTAATCATTTCTTTGTGTTGGGAACATTCAACTCCACTCCACCAGTTATTTGAAAATATGCAATAAATTATGGTTAATTGTAATCACCTTACAGAGCTACAGAACAATATAACTTATTTCTCCTATCTAGCCATAATTTTGTATTCATTAACCAAGCTCTGGTTCTCTCCCTCCTTCCCAGCCCTTAGTATACACTATTCTGCTCTCTGGTTCTGTGAGATCAACTTTTTTAGTTCCCCATATGAGTGAGAACATGCACTACTTGTCTTTCTTTGTCTGGCTTATTTCACTTAACATAATGTCCTCCAAGCTCATCCGTGTCACCACAAATGACAGGATTTCATTCATTTTAATTGCTGAATAATATTCTATTGTTAATATATACCACATTTTCTTCATCCATTCATCTGTTGATAGGCATTTAGGTTGAATCTGTATCTTGGCTATTATGAACGGTGCTGCAATAAGCATGGGAACACAGATATATCCTTGGCTTACTGATTCTCTTTCCTTCGGGTAAATATCCAGCAATAGGATTGCTGGGTCATATGGTAGCTCTCTTTTTAGGTTTTTGTTTTGTTTTGTTTTTTGTTTTCCGGAACTTCCATATTATTTTCCCTATTGGCTGTACTAATTATATTCCTACCACGAGTATGCGAGAGTTCCCTTTTATCCTCATCCTTGTCAGCATTTATTTATTTTATTTTTTTGTCATTTTGATAACAGCCATTCTAACTGGAATAAGATGATATCTCATTGGGGTTTTGATTTGCATTTCCCTGATGGTTGGTGATGTTGAGAATTTTTTCATATACCTTTCGGCCATTTGTATTTTTTTCTTTTTGAGCAATAGATATTCAACTCATTTGCCCATTTTTTTTTTTGTTTGTTTGTTTTAGATGGAGTCTTGCTCTGTTGCCCAGGCTGGACTGCAGTGGTGGGATCTCAGCTCACTGCAAGCTCCACCTCCCGGGTTCACGCCATTCTCCTGCCTCAGCCTCCTGAGTAGCTGGGACTACAGGCGCCCACCACCACGCCTGGCTAATTTTGTTTTTGTATTTTTAGTAGAGTCATAGTTTCACCATGTTAGCCAGGATGGTCTCAATCACCTGAGCTCGTGATCCACCCGCTTCGGCCTCCCAAAGTGCTGGGATTACAGGCATGAGCCACTGCACCTGGCCGCCCATGTTTTTTAATTGGATGATGATGATGATGATGATGATGATTTTGCTGTTTAGCTATTTGAATTCCTTGCATATTCTGGATACTAATCTCCTGTTGGATACATCGTTTGCAAATATTTTCTCCTATTATGCCAGTTGTCTCTTCACTGTGTTGATTCCTTTTGGTGTGCAGAAGCTTTTTGGTTTGATTTAATCCCATTTGTCTATTTTTGCTTCTGTTACCTGTGCTTTTGATGTCTTTTTCATAATATCTTTTCCCAGACCAATGTCCTAAAGTGTTTTTACTATATTTTCCTCTACTAGTGTCATAGTTTCAGGTCTTATATTTAAGACTTTAATTCATTTTGAATTGATTTTTGTGTATGGTGAGAGGTAGTGGTCTAGTTTCATTCTTCTGCCTATGGATATCCAGTTTTTCCAGCACCATTTATTGAAGAGACTGAGACATGTTTTCTATTACAGGAGGATATGGAAAGAAAGTAAACCAAGCTGTTGATCTTTAAGGTTGTTTAATTCATTTCACCATGCCTACTTCTACTCTCCAAATACAATGTAGTTCCCATAGAACACTAAGGCCTTGTCAATTTGACTTACCATGGTGGGGCCTGAGCAGGTGTGGGCTGTTTAATGTCAGCAGAAAATCAGACTGAGCCCACTCCATTTATGAATGGCTTCCTCCTGGTTCCCATTTGCATGCCTGTGAAATTATGTTAAAATGAACTTCGAAAGCTGTCAGACTGAGGTTATATGGAAAAAGAAGCCCACCTTTATGCTTGGCAATATTGCCAAGGTATAAGGGCTAATTTTATACATATGTTGTAGAAAAGAGTTTGAAAGGCAGCTCTTTCTTCCTGTTGATCCCCAAGACGGTGGCCCTAATTCACTGTGCCCATCATGTGAATATTCTTAATGTAACCATCTATATTTCTGCTAGAGTTGTGTTAAATAACATGACACAGTAAGTTTCTGTTATGTCAATTTGGTTGCAGGAGCGGGTAAGTAATACTATCTCAAAAAAAAAAAAATGTTGACCTGATTCTTAATGTGTATAGCCAGCTTTTTGACTGTTATTCTTACAATGTAGAAACACACACACATCTGCTTGCTAAGACATTGGAGAATGGTTTTATTTTCTTATACGTATATTTATCTCAGGCTTTATTCTTGGCTGCCTCTTTTGGGCTTATCCTGAAAAGATGTTGCATATATAATCAACTGGGTGTTCACATCAATGTCTGTCATTGCTTGGAGAGTTTAAAATGGAAAAATCTATTTCCTCTGGCAGAGCTTTTTGCCTTATTTTAATTATTCTTCGGAATTTTAATGAAACCATGTTGAGTTGTCAGAAATGGCCTCCATGTTGAACTTTGCCTTGTCAAAATAATTTTATCATTCATAAATATTTCAGTGAAAACCAAAGACTGCTTATAAATGATTGATTCTGTAGAGTTCACTGACATTTCCTGTGAAGTCTTTTATTAAAATTAGAGTATCCCATCCTAAATCTGACCATTAATTGTTAATAATGTGCAGATTGAAACCTAGGTGTCTCTAAAACATGAAAAATTAAATTAGTAGTTATAATGATACATTGAAATTAAGAAGGATCATCACAGTTCAAAGAAGCTCATTCTCAAGCTTAGCACTACACTAAAGTGTATTTTGGTTTCTAAATTAAATAAGGCAAGCTTTGTACCTAGAAGTATTCTATATGATATAGAGAGGACCAGAAGCAATGAGTAAAGAAAGTTGAACGGCAGAAATTAACACGGATGGGTTATTTATGTCATTTATTTAATCTTACCATTTCTTTTCTATGATGAAATATGGCCTATTATTTTAGGTGGGCAGACAAAAATAATGCTCAAGTAACCAATTTCTAAGTCATTTGAATGTTGAAGCTTATGATATTTGATAGATCTAGTGCTGAATATGGGACTACATTTGATTTTAAGAAGTAGCCAGTTTCTTTGCTTTTTTCATTGTTAGACAAGCAGTTTTTTATTACTCTTTCTATTCTTTCCAAATTCTCCACAAGAGCACATAGTGCTTTTCTGAAAAAAAGTTAAAAATAAAAGAAAGCAAAAGAAAAGACAGAAAACAATTCCACTAGCCATAGATACCATTTTCAAACTTATTTTCTTTTTAGTATTTTCTATACTTACTTTTTACAGTTTATTCAAGGCAACAAGTATTTGTAGAACATTCCTGTGTGCTAGGCACTGAGAATGGCATAGAATAGTAAGACAGAGGCTCTTTTCTGCAGAAACTTACAATATAGTTAGGAAGACAAGTCATCCATTTTCTTGTAGAACAAAAAAAGAATGCAGTAAGTTCTGAATGGGTGGTAGAGACAGAACCTTCATAAAAACAGTTTGAAGAAAATGAAGAAGCTTGGCTGTGGTGATTAGGAGGTTCTTGATGGAGGCAATAAGCTTGAGTTGGTTTTGAAGAGTTAACGTTTGGGTTTTTTCCCACAGTGGCATCCGTAGGTGGAACAATCTAGAATAATCTACAGACTGTACTCGATACGTCACAGAGTTCTCAAATCTTCTGCGTATATCATTGGGGCTTAACAAATTGACCTCCTTTAGAGCAGATGTTCTCAGTGCCCCATTTATACCTTTGTCATCACAATTTCCATGCAAGGTGGCTGACTTTGAACACCAAGCACCACAGCTCTTTGCCTGAGGGTATTTTCTGGCCACCCAAGTCTGTTCTGCCTACCTTGGCATCAGCCACAAATGCTGGGGAGCTGATGCTCTACTTGGAAGAGTCTTCAAGACATAACTGATGGGAGTTAGTGGATAAACACCTCAATTCCGTCTATTCAGCATATTCCAGGGGTATAACCTACACTGTCTTTCAGAATTCCTGATGGGATGGAGGGCTAGTTACAACTGTGGTCACAGACTTCTAAAGCTTATTGCCAAAAATTCTAAAGATGTAGTACTATGGCATTCACCCTCATCCCTCTCTGTTAAATAAGCTTTCAGGGATTGGAGGCATGTTAGAAGTCATCTAATCCAATCACCTTCTAGTAGATTCTGTCTGACTTTGCCTACATCCTGGTGACCCACCCTGGAGACAGTTCCATGCTTGGAAGGTTTCCTGCAGCTCTCTGCCTGTGGGTCTCCTCTGGCTGCGGAAGCTGCCTGGTCCACATGGTACAGGCCTAAGTGCCCAAGAAACAAATGGCAAGGAATAAGGAATGAGTGCTAATGAGCAAATACTACAGCAGGAAATTCTGAGGAGTGATCATCTCAGAGGAGCTCCTGCAGGGTTTGTCTTTAGTGTTTCAGAATTAACGCATTGAGCAGCACCCTTTTTTCTTTTCTCGATTTCACTTCCCCACCCACTGTTCATCCGGCTTCTTGAAGCCATTGCCCTGATAAACAACCTGCACTCAAACACTTGATCAGGGTGGGTATACTCTGGGGGAACTCAAACTGAGACACTTCCCATTACAGAGGAGAAGAAACTGAGACTGGAAGAGTGGAAGTCATTTGCTGGTAGTTCTGTGCAATTCTGCTATGTGGTAGAGATTATAGTACACATGCAGTTTGTATCATGCTTTTGCCATTTCAATACTTTTCAAAATACTTGAATTTAAATAAATATTTTAAAATAATAATCCATCATGTAAAAGAACCATGATTTGCTTAACCAGTACCTAATGGTGGACATTTAGGTTGATTCATTTACTGAAAGAATCATAGAAACCCATTGAGGGTGTTTTGTCAGAGAAGCTCCTGATTCTACCTGAACTGAAGATATTCTTCAGTTGCATTTATATCTGTCAAAGCCCACACTCCCCCGCATCTATTTATGAATACCAGATGGGCTTTTTTTGAATGCTAGCACAGTAAAATAATGGCAACCCATTAAGGTCATTAAAGGAAGACTGCATGGAATTTATGATCAGTGGGCTGCCATTTATGCAACCAAGGAGGATCCATAAAATACAAGATAATCTGACATTGATTTGATTTCTGATCTGAGTGAATGCCAAGGAACCCCTACATCTGTGGACATACGATGTTTTCCAAGCTCTTTTCCAATACTGTCCATTTTTGTCCCATCGATTATCATTTCCACGGCATCATTCAGGGATAAAATTAATTGCTAACTGCAAGGTTTCCTGAGTGCAGTCAGTTAATGCATAAGCCTGTTTGCTGCATGCCATATGGTTCCACAGTTACTTAAGAAGGGACAAATATTGATAAAACAGTGTACAAAACTGTGCCACCAAACAATTCTATATAATAGATGTCTGAAGTGAGGGGACTTAGAGAAAAAAAATCTTGCAAGTAGTTACAGATTATTTCTTTGAAAAGCAATTAGGACTGCAAATGCCTTATTCTTTAACTTTAAGCTCTGCATGACAAGAGGATAATTTTCTTAGATCCCTTTAAAATGAGTCTTACTTTCACATTGCCATTTAACAGGATAGACAAGGAGGAGTAAAATGGAGGATGCCCAAAAGTTTGCAAAGTGGGGGTGGCAAATGGACCCCTGGAGGTATTTCTATCCCCAGCCCTAGCAATGTTCGGTTTAGGGCACTGGAAGGGTATACCCTCTTCTGAGACCTCCTCTCCTGGAATCAATAACTACTGAAGGTGTTCTTCCATGTTTGGAGTGGCTGTCCGCACCTTTCATCCTATGTGGTGACAGAGGGACACTTGCTTGGCAGTGCTGTCAGAGTGACAAATACATCTATACATGTGCTACCAGGGGCTGGCGTGTTTTTCCAAAGACTGTCACCCAAACAGCGTGCTTCTGCTATTCAGGGTGGACTCACCATTGCAGAATCATTTTGAGAAACTGGTTATTGATTTTTCATCTTTCGGGCAAAAGGAGGTGGAGTGAAGTTGCTCTTCCTGCCAGTGACTGCATATGATACGGTCTGTGAATTAGCCCCGAGCTCTATTAAAATCAGCAAATACCATCTTGAAATTGTGAGGTTGCTCCTTTAGATGAAAGCCCTGGAAACTCAAACAAAAATGCAAGTATGTAAGTATGTTGCCCGGGAGGGAGAACACATGCAACTCTTATAAACCATTAACGTGTGCATGCAAATTAGATTATTACAATCACTTTAGCATTGTAGCAAGATGTTTTGGGAATAGAGAGGAAGGGAAGCAGAACATCAAGAGTTATTGAGGGCTCTGGGTAACAGTGGACAGGAGGAAGGCACTGTTCATCTCGGGGAAGAGACACTGATCAGAGATGGGATGGAGCAGGAACAGAGGGTCCCTAAGGGCACATTTCCTTCATAATACTGCCCTTACGAGAACTAGTTTTGGTGTTTTTCTCTGTATCACCAACAGGGCTCTGTTCATGTTTTGAAAATTATAAATGTGTCTATGAATATTGATGAAAGGTGATGAAACAGGTATAAAATGTTACAGGGTCCCTGGAGAGATTTAGAGAGCCATTCCTTGATCATATTAGGAAATAGAATGCTCATTAACATTACCACTTTGGAATTACCTTGTAGACAAAACATTAGCATTTAGTTAAAATCTAAGTTATATTTCTGCATTTATAATTTGAGTAATTCTTTCAACTTGGGTAATAAAAGAAAAATTGTCATATTTCAGTCACTAAAGAAATGCTCATAGGTGTGGCTTCTAACACCTTCATGTTCTTAATAATTCTGGTGAACTTGGCACTAGAGATTCATGTATTTCTAGGATGGATTATAGAACATTTGTCTCATCAGTGTAAGTCTAACTTTTTTTTTTTTTTTTTTTTTCAGATGGAGTCTCACTCTGTCACCCGTGCTGGAGTGCAGGGGCAGGCTCTCAGCTCACTGCAACCTCCACCTCCCGGGTCCAAACAGTTCTCCTGCCTCAGCCTTCCGAGTAGCTGGGACTACAGGCACATGCTACCATGCCTGGCTAATTTTTGTATTATTAGTAGAGATGGGGTTTCCCCATATTGGCCAGGCTAGTCTCGAACTCCTGACCTTGTGATCCACCCGCCTCAGCCTCCCAAAGTGCTGGGATTACAGTCATGAGCTACTGCGCCCGGCCAAGTCTAACACTTTAAGAACGTTGAGTTCAGTGTTGCACAGGGCTTGTCAGTTATGACATTTGAAAACTTAGCGCAATATAAACAGAATGAAATTATTCTAGAATATTCTATTCTATATTATTTCCTCTTTTTCCTCCCTTACTTCCTTCCTCCTTTCCTTTCTTCCTTCCTTCTTTTCTTCTGTCTGTCCATCCTTCCTTTTCTTCCCGTGTTTCTTTGTGTCCTACCTTTCTTCCTTCCTTCCAATGACAAGTTGTAGCTTTTCATTACACACTAAGCTTTCCTGTCAGGTAAACAATTTCATGCTTCCTGTTTCTCATGTATACAGCTTCCTTTTGAAGGAAGGTGACAGGCAGAGGATTTGCATGGTGATCAGAAATGGCTACTTAGAAGAACCGGCCATTGTTTTGATTTTAGTCACAAATATAATTGTATCTATCTTTACATTTTTCTGATACTATACGTAAAAAATAATATTTTAGAAAAAGAAATCACTGAGAAAATCAATCTGTTGGGCCCATAGACTTGAAAATAAGCCTCAACTCTCTGGACAAGAGGTGACATTTTCAACATTTGAGAAATGAGAATTGAACCAAGTAAACAGTGTATATTGCTTTATGTTTTATATTGCTTTTCAGGATTCCTGAAAATCAACAAATTATGTCTGTTGTGGCTAATGGTCGTGAAGGAGGATAATTGGTACAAGTTAGAAATGGTACCCTGGGCCCCCTTTTTAAAACTTTCTCTGTTATATTACAGAAGGTGATTATTTAGAAGTGGAAGTTTCTCCAGTCAATCACTCCCCAAGAGAACTGCCAGAGTTTTAGTTTCATATGACCTCACTAATTTAAGTGCGAGACAAAAATATAGTGCAATATGACAATAATTTGAAAAACACCAAATCAGTAGGTTTCATAACCTCTGAGAGCTCCAGTTTCATTTTTTTAACCCAGCAAATAGTAGCTGCTCCAGGGTCTAGAGAAATACATTCTTAATTGGTCTTTGGCATTATACTTATTCCAGGTAAATAAATGCCAAAGGTGTGTTAGTTGATAATGTTGAAGGTCATTAACTCTGACAATTGCACCATGTCCTCAAAATTATGTTTATCTTGACTGGCTGTATATCTAAAAATGTAGCCAAGCAGATAGAGAACAAGTCTGGTCTTGAGATTAAATAGTGAAAAACATTACAGCCTGTAATATGTAAAAATCTAGGGACAATCTATGCTTACAGAGTACAATCTTTGCATTTTATGGGTTTTAAAATTTATTTGCAGTTTTAATAGCATTCACATTTATAGCACAAGTATTTTGATTTCCACACTAATAGTGAAAATGCAAAATATGGTTTCTGAAGGTTTTCAGTATTCTAGTTAGTATTTTCCCAGATAGAGGAAAAACAAGTTTAGTGATATTGAGAAGCTTAAGCCAGGTAACAGAGAGTGGCAATGAGTAGATGTCACTATTCTAGCAATTAGTTGTTCTTTCTGGGAAACATAGGCAAGGAAAGGGAATTTTTTTTTTTTTCTTAAGCTATATTGTTTTTTAAAAAATTCTACCACTAGAAGAAGCAGCTTAGTCTTATGCCATTTTTAGTGTCCTTGAGGTCAGGGATTCAATTATGATGCTTAATATGCCAAATCTTAAATATATTTACTAATGATAGAAATTGGTGGAGGACAAAAAAGGAAAGAACTAATACTGAATATGCTTTCTGGCACTTTGAAAACAAGTGATTATTATAGCATTATCTTAGAATTGTTATTAGTATGTGATATGGTTTGGCTGTGTCCCCACCCAAAATCTCATCTTGAACTGTAATCCCCATAATCCCCATGTGTCAAGGGAGACACCAGGTGGAGGTAATTGAATCATGGGGCAGTTCCCCCATGCTGTTCTCATGATAGTGAGTTCTCACGAGATCTGATGGTTTTATAGGCATTTGGTAATTCCTCCTGTTCCACCTTGTGAAGAAGTTTCCTTCCTTCCCCTTCACCTTCTGCCATGATTGTTTTCTGAGGCCTCCCCAGCTATGCTGAAATGTGAGTCAATTAAACCTCTTTCTTTTATAAAATTACCCAGCCTTGGGCAGTTCTTTATAGCAATGTGAGAATGGACTAATACAGTATCTGACAGATAAGAAGAAACTAAGGCTTAGACAGGCTCATGTAGCCTATGTGTGGCAGAGCTAAGATGTGAAGCCAAGGTGTCATCCATTACACTGTAGTGAGTAAGCATCTGATCACCCAGCACCCCTGTGGTAAGACCCATCTCAGTATCTCCATTGCTACTGTAATTGAGTATGGAGTGAAAAGTAAGGATATGTTCTATAGCAAATATGTGGAGGATACGAAGAGACCTAGGGGATAAACATTCCTTGACATCCTATGAAACCACCAAAGCTATAGTGCATCTGTTCAGGATTCTACAAAACAGACAAAAAGATGATTAAATAATTGAAGGGAAGAGGTTCTTAGGCCAATCTTTCGAGGCAACAGATTGCTATTCGGTAAGTTGTGGGCATAAGGTAAGGCTTCAAACCCAGTACGGTTCTACTATTATTCTTTTAGTCCTTTATATAGTGTAGATATTTGTCTCCTCCAAATGGCATGTTGAAATGTGATTCCCAATGCTGGAGGTGGGGCCTGGTGGGAGCTGTTAGGGTCATGGGAGTGGATCCCTCAGGGTGGCTTGGTGCCCTCCACATGGTAATAAGTTTTTGCTTTATTGGTTCACATGAGAGCTGGTTGTTTAAAAGATGCTGGCGTTTCTTTAGCTCTCTCTCTCACCATGTGACTGCCTGCTCCTTGTTTGCCTTCCACCATGAGTAAAAGCTTCCTGAGGCCTCATCAGAAACTGAGCAGATGCGAGTGCCATGCTTGTGGTACAGTCTGCAGAACCATAAGCCGAAATAAACCTCTTCTTTATAAATTACCCAGTGTCAGATATTCCTTTACAGCAACACAAATCAGACTAATACAGTCCTTTAATTGGATAAAGCTTTGGGGCCAGAGAGGAATTAAAAATATCCCTGGGGTATATTAAATCTGCTCAGAAGAAAGCAAAGAACTAGAATAGAGTTGAGGCACCAAATATTTTTCGTAGCAGAAGAGCTAAGGAGGAAGTGGAAACAAAAGGACTTCAAAGACAAATTAACTTCACATTTGTCCTTGGTAAAACGGGCTACCAGATTATTGTAGGAGCAAAACAAGTGTGTTTGAATGGTCTGCCTTTCCCAGTTGATTTAATATGTGTTATGGACATATTTTCCAGATCTCTGGTTTGACAGGAATGAATGCATATAAAAATATCATCTTATTATTATGTTAAAATTCTTTGAGCATGAGAAATTATGACCAAAACTGACAAAATCATGAGGTCCATCAATGTCTTGTAGGCTGAATGCAAAAACTAGGTAAAAGGTCCAAATATTACTGATAGGTGACAGAATCTTTCTCTTCAGCTACAGAAAAATAAGTAGAGAAGGGAGGAAAAGAGATAGTGTTGTTATCATGTTACAGATCGTGTCTGACATAGAGAACACAGACCCGCAACATACACATTTAGCACCTGGATTAGAGGCAAGATTCATATATTCTGCAAAATGGCTTAGTTCAGTCATTCAGTGAATCAACACATTCCCTTAAGACATAGAACAGTTGGCAGATGAAGCAAGCTCTTTGTTGCTGTCTTTGCCTGTAGCTAAGGGAGATTACTCCTGGCAATCTTTTCAACAATGTGAGTATAACAAATTGCATCTCCTTTTTTTTGCTGTATTCTAAAGGTGAGAGAAGATATTCAACTTGAGGTCCATCTTCTCTTCCTTCCTCGCTCAGCCTGCAAACACTTTCTGTGTAGTTTTCAGATCAGGGCACTTATGGAAAGTCCTGGGCATCGTAAAAAAATGTGCTGGACAAAGAAATTGGGCCTCTTAGAAAAGATCAGTGGTGAAAAGCAAACAAATTAGCAGACAAAATATAAATTTAGATTCCTTCAGATAGGCAAAGCAATCTGTTTACAATTTCTGCTTTTATATCACCTTTCTCTTTAAGTGTGTGTACATTGTGTATTTTAATTGAATGTTACATGAAGGAATTAACTCCTACCTTACCCCCTGCTGCTGAGGTGTACAGTTAATTTTAAATGACATACCACTTCCTCAAAATCACAGCTAGCTTTTGGCCCTAAAATGCTACAACAGACATTAAGAAAAGTAGAACTGGGTGAGGAAGAAGACAGGAGGTAGGAATATTTTAATCTGTCAGCAGGAAGTTTTTGAAGATGTCTGGAGTTAAATGTAAGAGATGAAAAGTGTTATGAACAAGACATAGATACAATAAAGGTAGGAATAAGCATTTGCAACAGGAGGCATCTCCAAAAAGAAGGGGGTGTAAATTCAAAAGTGCTAAAATGCCTTCCCAACTGAAAAGATGTCTACTGGCTTTTGCCAGAAATTACAACGTTAGCTATTCCAGCTCTGTGGGGTGGTTCCTTTCACTCTGCTAGATCACAGGATTTTGGAGTTGAAAGAAATTAAAGGAAATCTGCATGAAGGTTTTGAATGGTTTTGACTATTCCTTGACACCTGAGAGACAGGCATCCTTATGAGTGACGGTGGCTTCTTATGGCAGCAATTGAAGTGTGTGTATGTGTGTGTGCATGTGTGTGTGTGTGTGTGCATGTGTGTACACATTTGGAAGAGAATATAGAAGGCCTTAAAGGGGTGTTTCAAAATGGCTGTGATTTGGAGATATGTGATTTGAAAATATTCCCCAGGTACTGAATGGTGATTTTTGTCATCAACCCCTTAAGAAACAGTGATTAGTAGTTTTCAAATCTATCATGCATTAGAGTCACAAGAAGGGCTTACTTAAACACCAGTTGCTGCCCTCCATTCCTAGAGTTTCTGATTCAGTAGGTTTCAGGTGTAGTCTGAGGATTTACATTTCTATTAAGTTCACAGAGGAGGCTGATTCTGCAGGGCTGAGAACTACTGATGTAGTTCAGTTGGATCCAATTGCACCTTATTTATTTTCTCTCCACATTTTACAGATGAGGAAACTGAAGTCTCAACATAGTAAGGGGCTCCATGTGTTTTGACTCCAATTCCAGGCTTCTTGATGCCAATCAAAGTGGTATTTAGAAAGGAGACCTTTCTCAAGAGTGGCCCAGCAGGTGTGTCAATCATTCATAGCTAACCAGCACGTGGGTCAGATGTACTCCAGCCCAGAGACATTGCCATCCCAGAATTTGATAAATGTCTTTTATATTGATGTTTTTCACCACAAATAGCTCTCTTTGGCATGCTGAGAAGTTTGTTATATTAGCCAATGTTTTCTCCATTTTAATCACTTAAAATGAAGGTTTATTTTTTCTCTTTAAAAATAGTATTTGTGCATGTTGAAAATATAGTAGCAGTGTAAGGGGGAAAGTAATAACCTTTAATTTTACCACCTAGAAATAATCACAGTGACTATTTTAAAGATTTTGAGGTTAATTTTTTGTTTAATAGAGTTGTATAGGGTTTTAATTTTTTCCCCTCAGTACTCTTTAAAAAGCAGGTATCAATTCATAGATTCATGTGAATATATAATTCATATACCATACAATTCACCCATCTAACGTGTACAATTCAGTGGCTTCTCATGTACTCACAGAGTTGTGGAAGCATTACCACAATCAATTAAAACATTTTTGTTAACCAAAAGAAGCCATGTACTGTCAGGTTCACAACTACACCAAATGTCATGTTGAGGTCCGAAGGGAGTGGGTAGATGAGCAGTAAGAACACTAGGGGGGCGCTAAGCAGGTGAAAGATGATTTTATTCAGCAGCAACTCTCATCAGCAGCTTTCTTACACTAGCTCTCTACACTGCTCGCCTTTATCTTTGTGCCTGCTCTGGCTCTGTGGCTCCTGCCGCCCCCACTCCTGCAGCTGTATGGCCGGCTCTCCCTTAGCTTCAGGGTCAGCAGCTTAACTCTCTCTTTGGGCACGAGCCAGCCCAGCTGTGTCCTGGCTCCCCTCTGTCCATCTGCAAAGACGGACAGCTCTGACTCTCTCTCTCTTTCTCTGGGTGCCCGTGCCTGCAGTGTCAGGCATTAGCCACCACACCCAGGCATATGATTTTATATACGTGAAACATCCAGAATAGGCAAATCTACAGAGACAGAAAGTAGTACATTAGCAACTTCCCAGGGCTGGAGGAATGTTTGGCAGGTGTGGAGGGGAGTGACTGCTAAGGCTATGTGTGAGGGCAATTATACCTTTTACAGACAATAGTGGCATAGAGCCAGGGGATGGCCTTCCCATGTTATGGCTACATGGCTGTGTTAACAAGTGGAGTTACACGGCTGCGCTCTGAACTTGCTGAGTCGCACAAGATGTAAACATCCTACCTCAGCCTACCCTTGACCGAAGCACAGCCATGTTCCTTACACATACCCTTAGCAGTCACTCTCCTCCACACCTCCCAAACATTCCTCCAGCCCTGGGAAGCTGCTAAGGTACTACTTTCTGTCTCTATGGATTTGCCTATTATGGATGTTTCATGTAAATAGAATATGGCTGAGTGTGGCAGCTAATGCCTGTAATCACAGAATTTTGGGAGGCCAAGATGGGGGGAATCACCTGAGGTCAGCTGTTTGAGACCAGCCTGGCCAACATGGCGAAACCTCATCTCTACCAAAAAAAAAAAAAAAAAAAAAAAAAAAAAAAAAAAAAAAATTAGCCGGGCGTGGTGGCGGGCACCTATAATCCCAGCTACTCGGAAGGCTGAGGCAAATCAGTTGAACCCAGGAGGCAGAGGTTGCAGTGAGCCGAGATCGTGCCACTGCACTCCAGCCTGGGTGACAGAGTGAGATGCTGTCTCAAAAAATGTAAATAAATAAATAAATAGAATCATACAATACATGCTCTTTTGTGGCTGGCTTCTTTTACTTGGTGTAATTCTCAAGGTTCATCCATGTTTTAGCACATATCAGTACTTCATACCTTTTTTTTTGAGACGGAGTCTCGCTCTGTTGCCCAGGCTGGAGTGCAGTGGTGTGATCTTGGCTCACTGCAACCTCCACTTCCCTGGTTCAAGCAATTCTACCACCTCAGCCTCTGGAGTAACTGAGATTACAGGCACACACCACTATGCCTGGTTAATTTTTGTATTTTTAGTTTCACATGTTGGAGAGGTTGGTTTCAAACTCTTGGCCTCAAGTGATCTGCTATCCTCGGCCTCCCAAAGTGCTGGGATTACAGGCGTGAGCCACTGCGCCTGGCCAATACTTTATTACTTTTTGCTGAAAAATACTCTGATGTGTGGATATACCACATATTATTTATCCATTCATCCATCGGCTTTTATTTCTTGACTATTATGAATGATATTGCTTTAAATATTTGTGTAGAAGTTTTTGTGAGAATGTGTTTTCTGTTATCTGGAGTATATACCTAAGAGTGGAATTCTTACAGCAAATAGCTACTTTGTTTCACTTTTTGAGGAGCTGCCAGACTATTTTCTAAAGCAGATGCACCATTTTACATTCCAAGCAGCAAAATATGAGGGTTCTAATCTCTCCACATCTTTGTGAACACTTGTTATTATCTGACTTTTGATAATAATCATCTTAGTAGGTGTGAAGTGGTATCTCACTGTGATTTTGATTTGCATTTCCCAAGTGGCTAATAATGTTGAGTACCATTTCATGTGCTTTTTGATGATTTATTTATCATCTTTGGAGAAATGTCCATTCAGATCCTTTGCCCCTTTTCAAATTAGTTTACTTATCCTTTTATGACTGAGTTGTAGAAGTTCTTTATATATTCTAAATACAATTCCCTTATCAGATACATAATTTGAAAACATTTTCTTCCATTCTGTGGGTTTTCATTTTCTTGATAGTTGTCTTCACTTCCTTTGAAGCACATTTTTTTTTATTCTGATGATGTCCTTTTTATCTTTTCTTGGTCACTTTTGTTTTTGGTGTCACATCTAAGACAGCTTTGCCTAACCCAAGATCATTCCTATGTTTTCTCCTGAAAATTTCAACTTTAGCTCTTACATGTTTTAGGTCTGTTATCCATTTTGAGTTAATTTCTGTGCATTATATAAGGAAAGGGCCCAGCTTTATTCTCTTGCATGTGGATATCCAGTTGTCCTAGAACATTTATCAAAGAAGACTGTTCTTTGCCCATTGACTTGTCTTGGCATCTTGCATATAATTTTGTGTCAGTTTTTGCATAAAATTTTAGGAACATGTCTCTATGGTTTTAGATATAGTTCCCTATTTTAAATGAGTTTAAGTCCCTTGGTAGATGTACTTTCCTACCTGCTCTCAAGAGTTATTTTAGAAAAACTGCCCTCCCCACCACTTGCACTGAAATAGAAGCCCTGTACAAATCATGTGACCTCATATTTCTCCATCACAACTGACTGGACTAAGGAGTGGGGGTTTTAGGGAGGACTCCACCTTACACACTTAAAACCACTGGAAAGACAGAAGCAGGAAAAGGCAGATGTTAGCTTTATTACTGATAAAGAATTGGAAAATATGACTCTAGAACTTTGGCCAAAGCAGCTTTCTAGCATTTTCTCTCACTCCTGCCCTAAGTCAAGACCTTGTAAAAGCCAACCTGAGTGAAACTTTGATTTTGTAAAGCACAGATCCGGGGTAAAGAAAGAAGCCAAAAGAGCAGTAATCTGGTGCTTGTAGTCCCACTTGAGAAATATAGACAAATGAATGTCACCTCTATGGGGAAAAATAATAAGAGGGGAAGAAGCAAGGACTACTAGTCCAGTGTAGTCATTCTCTAACTTTAGCATGCATCAGAATCAACAGGAGAGATTGCTCTGAAAATTTACTTTTATAACTTTTTATTTTGAAAGGATTTTAAATTTATAGAAAAGTTGCAAAAATAGTTCCCATATACTCTCCATTCAGCTTTTCCTAAGCAGAGTACAGTTACCAACAATAGAAAACTAATATTGATGCAATATATTAGTCAGCTCAGGCTGCCATCACAAAATATCATAGAGTGGATGGTTAAACAACAGAAATTTATTTCTCACAAATTTAGGAGTCTGAGCAGTCCAAGATCAAGGTGCTGGCAGATTCAGTTCCTGGTGACGTTTCCCTTCCTGTCTTGTGGTTGCTGCTTTATTACTGTGTCCTAATATGGCAGAAAGAGACTGCTTTGATCTCTGGCTCATCCTTTGAGGGTATCAATCCTATCAGAGACCGCACTCTTATGACCTCATTTAACCTAATAACTTCCTAAAATCCTGTCTCTCAATACAGTCATACTGAGAATTAGGGCTTCATTCAACATATACATTTGTGGTGACAAATTCAGTCCATAGCATTCTGCTCCAGCTCCCTGCAAATTCATGTCCTTCTCATATATATAACACTTTAATTCCATCCTAACAGCCCCCAGAGTCTTAACTAATTCCAGCATCAATTCTAATGTCTAAAGTCCAAAATTTCATTAAATCAGATATGAATGAGACTAGAGGCAAAATTCTTCTCCAGCTGTGAATCTGTAAAACTAGACAAGTTATGTTCTAAAATATGGTGATAAGCAGACATAGAAAAAACATTCACATTCTAAAAGGGAGAAATAGGAAAAAAAAAAGACATAACGGACCCCAAGCAAATCCAAAACTTAGTAAGGCATATTCCATTAGACCTTAAAGCTCAAGAAACAATCATCTTTGGCTTAATGCCCTGCCCTCTGGGCCACTTGGGATGGCAGCATCTCCTCCAGAAATCTTGGCTGGAGTCATTCTAACAGGTTCAAATTTGGCAATGTGTACTTCCCTAAAAAAAAAAAAATCTATTTCACCTAGGTTTTGAAATGTATTTCCATAGCTGTCTGCAATGTATCTTATTTTTAATTTCTGTGGTTGTCTCTCCATTTTATTTCTTATTTTACATATTATGATTTCTCCCCCTTTTCTCTTTCCAGGTAGGCTAGTGGCTTGTCTATTATTTTTTTTTAAAATAGATTTGATTTGTTGATTAGGTCTGTGGTTTCATTATTTTCTGCCTCATTGATTTATACTTTTATTTCTTCCTTGGTTCTTTCTTTTGTTTTGTTGTATTTTTTTTATTTTTTCATCTGGTAATTAACTAATTTATTTTCATTCTTTTACTTCACTATAGCATTTGATAGAAATGTTCAGTGCTATAAAGTTTACTCTGATCATGGCTTTAAATGTGTTTCATAGATTTTTAGTATGTTGTTATATCAGTCTGTTCTCACGTTGCTAATAAAGATATACCTGAGACTGGGTAATTTATAAAAGAAAGAGATTTAGTGGACTCACAGTTCCACAGGCTGGGGAGGCCTCACAATCATGGCAGAAGGCAAAGGAAAAGCAAAAGCACATTGTACATGGCTATAGGGAAGAAGAAAGAGCATGTGCAGGGGAACTCCCCTTTGTAAGACCATCAGATCTCGTGAGACTTACTCACTATCACAACAACAGCACAGGAAAGACCTACCCTCATGGTTCAATTACCTCCTACTGGGTCCCTCCCACGACATGTGGGATTTTTTCTTTTCTTTTTCTTTTTCTTTTTTTTTTTTTTTTGATACAGTCCCACTCTGTCATCCAGGCTGGAGTGCAGTGGCACGACCTTGGCTCACTGCAACCTCTGTCTCTGAGGTTCAAGCGATTCTCCTGCCTTAGCCTCCCGAGTAGCTGCACTACAGGCTCGTGCCACTATGCCTGGCTAATTTTTTTTGTATTTTTAGTAGAGATGGGGTTTCATCCTGTTAACCAGAATGGTCTCAATCTCCTGACCTCGTGATCTGCCCGCCTTGGCCTCCCAAAGTGTTGGGATTACAGGCGTGAGCCACTGCCTCAGCGACGTGGGATTTATGGGAGCTACAATTCAAGATTTGGGTGGGGACACTGCCAAAGCATATTAGTAGTGTTTTCATTTTATATTATTAAAATTTTGTAATTTTAGTTTGAAGAATTAATAGAAGTGTTTAAAATTTCTAGATTTAAGAGCTGTCATGTTGTTAGTAATCTCTAACTTTGTCATACTGTAATCAGAGAGTGGTGTTTGAAATATTTGTACTGTAAGAAACAATGATTTTAAAAAATCTAATATGTGGTTAATTCTTATAAATGTTCCATGAACACTTCATAAGGTGCATTCTCTATTATCAGGTGTAGAAATTGACATAGACCTGTAAGATCTACCTTGCTGGTTATGTTGCTTATGCCTTATACTTTTTGTTCATTTGATTTGACTTGTACTGTGAATGGTATATTTGAGTCTACTATTTTTAGTGGGTTTCCACCTATTTCTCCTTGTATCTACTGTATTTTTTGCTTAATGAAAATAGTTGGTGCGTTATTTGGTGCACAATTATTCACAAATTTTAGATGTTTGTAAATTGTCAATTTAGTATTAAAAAATGCACTTGTCATCTGTTTTGGCTTGAATTCTATTTTGACATCAGGACTATTTTCCTCATTTCTTTTTCTTTCCATTTGCCTTTATAGCTTTGTCTCCCACTTATTTTTCAGCTTAATTTTTTTAGGTTTGGTTCTTGTATCAAAAATATAGTTGGGATTTATTTTATGAGCCAAATTGGGATGCTTTTAAAGTTAATATGTAGGTTAAGCCTGTTCACTTTTATTGATCTAATATGTTTGATTTTAGATTTTGTAGTCATATGTATTTATTTTATTTCCAGTATTTTTTCCTCCACAA
The DNA here is from genome assembly GCF_028858775.2 of Pan troglodytes. Classification (NCBI taxonomy): domain Eukaryota; kingdom Metazoa; phylum Chordata; class Mammalia; order Primates; family Hominidae; genus Pan; species Pan troglodytes. The sequence continues at coordinate 44,304,697 of NC_072405.2, forward strand.
TATTTGTGTCCTTTGCCTTTATTTTCCTAAAAATATATGTTTAGTAATGTTTGCATTTTTGTCCTAGTTTTATATTTAAATGCACTTAGCCTATTGTTTTACTATTTAATATTTTCTTATCTGGTTTATCAGTTTTTACTGATATCTTTTAAGTCCTACCTATTGCCTAAATATCAATCAATTATTTTCTATTATTTCTATTATGGAGGGGAGAATTTTTATTTTTATGGGAGTGGGGTGGAGGTGGGTAGTGTTACTGACATCTAGTGAATAAAGGCTGGGAATACTGCTAAACATCTTATGATTTATAAACAGCTCCAAAAACAAAACAGAATTATCCTCCTAAAATGTCAATAGGCCCAAAGTTGAGAAACCCTAACATGTATTCTATTTTGTAAAGAGCTTACCATCAGACCTTTTGCTGAAGTTTTCTTAGTCATCTTCTGGTTGGGTAAACCTCATCCTTTGTAGACTACATTCATGCAGAATTCCTCAAGTTCTTCTATGTCATCAATTGTTTCATGTGGTTAAGTACTTGTTTGAGAATATTTAATTCCATTTGGACTATTGTTTTACAGTTTTCTTCTGTTTTGTGGTCAATTTTTATGAGGAGAAAGGGGAATTTCCCTTAGTATGTGTATTGACATTTCTTGTCTGACTTTTTGTAATACCTCTGTATGAATCTGTTAGTTTTAATTTTAATTAATTAGTTGTGGTATTGGGTGTTTTACAAGAGTCCTAGCTTAATAATTCCTCTTCTATCAGATATTTTGATAGATTTTGTATGTTTTGTGGTAAAAGAGAGATTATGAAGTGTCTGTGTGTTTTACCTTTTGAGTTACAGAACTCAGTTTTTCTTCTTTGCTTTTTTCTAATATCAAAGGATACTTGTTTCTTCTTTTTCTCACCTATAATTTATAAGTTTGAAGACTGAACCTTCAAATTACACATACTTTTAAGTCCTTCACCCTGTAGTCTGTGCTCTGATCTACCTGGATAGTTTCTTAATAATTTTGGACTGAAAGTAGACAGTCTCTCTCGTGGTATATTTAGTTCGAACCAGGTCTCCTTCTCTGGCTTTTGTTTTCTGTCTTCCCTGAAGTCTTTCTTAGTTTTTCTTTGCATGGCCAAAACCCTGCTGTGTAGCAGGGGTAGAGTGGGAGTCAGAAATAGTGGACTGAGATTTGGCCATTTTTCATTTTTTATTTACAGTTATTTTGAAGTTTGGGCATTCGCTTAAAGTTATACTGAGGGCATGACTTGTGGAGACTTTTTAGTATTCCATATTGTTTTCTGGAGGGAATATTAGGAGATAGAAAGATAGGTATCCACATCATCCTCAGGAACCTGGAAGTTCTAGAGGGTTTGTCCAAACAGGCTGAAATACTGGTTATTAAAACACTCCTAGAGTTTCTGAGTCAGTAGGTCTGGGTTGGGCCTGAGGAATTTGCACTTCTAACAAGGTCTCAGGCAATATTTGATTCTGCCGTTCTTGGAACCACACATAGAAAAACCACTTGTTTGGTACAAAAGCAGCCACTTGGAAAAGTAAAACAAGAGGAAAGGATTATTTCCAATTTCACAGGGGTGTGCACCTGACCTAAGGAGGATAGGTGATGCTTAAGCCGATTGCCTCCTTCTGAACTGGCTTTAGAAAAAAATATGTCTAATGAAATTATCTTAGAAACTTAAACTATGACATTGTGGTAAGAAGAGATGAAGCCATTGCCATAAAAAAGAATGAGTTCATGTCCTTTGCAGGGCCTTGGATGAAGCTGGGAGCCATCATTCTCAGCTAACTGACACAGGAACAGAAAACCAAACACCACATGTTCTCACTCATATGTGGGAGTTGAACAATGAGAACACATGGACACAGGGAGGGGAACATCACATACTGGGGCCTGTTGGTGGGTAGGGGGTAAGGGGAGGGAGAGCATTAGAACAAATACCTAATGTATGCAGGACTTAAAACCTAGATGACAGGTTGATAGGTGCAGCAAACCACCATGGCACATGTATACCCATGTAACAAACCTGCACGTTCAGTACATGCATCCCAGAACTTAAAGTAAAATAAAAATAAATAAATAAATGAAAAATAAATAGAAGAAATGAAGCCAAGATAGTAACTAGAGGTGGAGTCATGGCTGTAAGGTCATGAGTGTGATAAGGTGCTATCTCAGCTCAAAGTTTGAGAAACCAGACATAGAGACAAAGAAGAGAAGTAGAGACTGAGACAAGTACATATTTCAAAAGAGTGATAAAGTCCATGAAGAAAATAAAAGAGGGTTACATAATTAAATGAGTGGTAAAGATAATAGGGTTGGGCAGTAAGGCAGACAGCATGAAATTTACATAAATAAAAAAGTCTTCTCTGAGGAGGTGATATCTGTGCTGAGTACTGAATGATGAGCTGCAGTGAACTATGCAAAAATCAAGGGAAGAGATTTCCAGAGGGAATACCAAGTGTAGATGCCCCGAAGTAGGATGTAAATAATAAGAATGTAGCTTTGAACCACATCTTCATAGCTCTAGACACTGAAACACCTCTTTCCCACCAGTTCTTGCTTGAAAAATATGGGAGCAGAACACCTAATGCATTGATTTGGTTCATGTGCTCATCATTACACAAATGGTGGCCAGGAGGTATGGCCTATAAACTGAAGGAGATGGAAGAGTCATGGAAACAGCCACTAGGGATGTGATGGGAGCTAGATAGCCACCCATATGTATTCCTTATGATTTTGCAACCTTTGTGCTAAAATTGCACAGCTTTTCATCCTCCCAATTTACAAGATATGGAAAAAGTAGAATAGTCATATTAAGAACTCCAATGTAGAAAAAGAGAGTGTGGAAAGCAACATCTAGTACCATATCCTGTGGTTTAGTCTGTTTGTGCTGCTATTACAGAATACCTGAGACTGGATAATTTATAAAAACAGAAATTTACTTTCTCACAGTTTCAGAGGCTGGAGAGTCCAAGATGTAGGCCTGGCAGGTTTAACTGTCTGATGAGGGCTGCATACTCTGGAGGGAAAGAACCCTGTATCCTTACATGGTAGAAGGGTTGTGCTGCAAGAAGCCTCTTTTATAAGAGCCTTAATCCCATTCACAAAGGAGAAGCCCTCATGAAAGGCCTAATCACTTCTTAAAGGCCATCATTAATGGCACCCATCATATTGGCAACGCCTGAATTTTAGAGGGGATACATTCAAATCACAGCATCCTGCTTTCTAGGAAAAGCACAGAATCCTTGATGAGGTAACCTGGCCACCCCAAAATTTGTCCTTTGGAATAATTTCTTTTGTCCATTATCTGTTATGGCTAATAAAGCGTACTGAAAGGGCTTTTGTATTAGGGACCATTCCCCTTTATTTTTGGCACAATTGTGGAAACCCGGGGTTTGCTGGAAAAAAGGTGAAAATTACGGACCTCAGAATGTGGTCCTGACTGAGCCAGTGAAAAACAGAAAAACAGAGAGAAGACATCAGCTATGATTAACTTACCTGTCATGGGGCCCAGTCCTATGAAAGCAAACCTTGGATTCATCTAAGCAAAAGCTGTGCTGCTAATAGTCTGGAATATCATATCAGTTGAAATCTGTGATACGATAAAGAAGAGAATAGAATCATTTCTTAAGTATTCGTAACTTAGCCATTATGGATTTACTATTCATGAACATTTTTTCTCTTTTCAGTCTGGATATAGATTATACCTGGTGAAATTTTTTAAAAAAACTTTGTAAAGGAATCTTTTTTTCCTGACCAAGTTTAATTGATTTTTCACTTATAATTCTAGGGGGAAAATATCAGCAATTTAGGATTCTATGAAAAGGAAGAGAGAAAATAATCTACAAAATTTGATTATGGTAAGGATGAATAGAGATCTATTTCTGGATAAGTTTTGTAAATCATATATAATGTGAAGCTGACATATATATGTAAAGTTAATCCAGGAATCCACACTAATAAATAAGTAGATATCAGTAGCATGCCTCAGACACCTAAAAATATTTTCTTTCCATGTAGCTATTTTATTTAGATAGCGTTCAGTAATTCTGACACTTCTTAAGTACTCTTATTTATCTTTCTCTAGTCCAGTGATTTTTAAAATTTTTAGACATATTTTATAACAAAATGCTACATGAACTCCATGTATAAAAGCATATTTCATTAGTTTATTTCACATTTAAAATATTATATAAATTCAAATTCATAACATAAAGCTAATCAGCAAGCAGTCAAGTTAATATATTGGTCATCTTCAATGTGATGTTCCTGTAACACATTTGAATGCACATATTTTATTTTGAATTCAGGTTTTAAAATAGTTTGAAATAAAGTAAAAGATGAGGTTAGAATAATTCGTGGAACCTGTAAAACACCTTTGAGGAATAAATATAGTTAGAAAGCCCTGTCTATTTCAGTTAGTAAGTTTCTGTGAAGCAGAAGTTGTACTGGTTTAGTTTCCTTGTCATATAAAAAATTGTCTTCCTATAGTTCCTTTAAGTGTATAGTGTTTTAGAGCTATTAACTCACTTGTAAATATTATCCTGGTTAGGCAAATGACTCTAGAAGCCATCAATGGTTGTTTCTAATAGATGCCCAGTAAACAATAGTCATAGGTTCTATCTTATTTCCCTTTGAGACATGCTTCTTGGAAATTTGCCAGCATGGAGATTACTGTTTTCAACAGTCCATCTCTGTAATCCTGTTTAATATTAACTTAGAAGAGAGTATATTTAATAACCTTTGTGAACAAACCCACTTATCCATGTTTATATGAAAAACTGGAACTCTGGGTGGTAGGTGTGTGTAAGGAAATATTTGAACAACCATTGATAGAATGAAAAAGCAAAACATTAATAGCCTTCTGATCTCAAAAGACTTGGAGACTCCTTGGGCAAGCATATTAGACCACTAAATAGTTGCAACATTTTTACTCTGATTTTTTTCCAAAAAGGGCTGATTGCAAAATGACTAATACAATGCAATGAAATACACATGATTTAAGAATGGCTTAAGTATTAGAACACCTGGGTTAGAGTCCAAATTAGCTCTTGACCTCCATAAACCATTTAATTTCTATGGGCACCCTTCATTTGCATAATCAGATTGTTTAACAATCTGTGGGGCTCGATGGGAATCACCTGAGAATTCTTTAAAGATGCTGATTCCTGGGCTCCATCCTACACCAAACAAATCTAAATTTCTAAAGCCAAAACCAGAATTTGGTACTTAATACATCTTTTCCTAGGTAAATCTGGTGTACAGACCAGTTAGGGAATCATCGTTCAAGATAGAATCTAGTTGGTCTCTAATGCCCTCTTCATTAAGTCTCTTCTAATCTTTCAGCTCAGTGTTTCTCAGACTTTAGGGCACATCAGAATCACCAGGAGGACGTGTTCAATACAGCTGTTGGGCCACAGCCTCACAATTTGCATATCTAACAAGTTTGCAGATGATGTTGATCCTACTGATTCTTTAAGAATCACCATTCTAGTCCTTAGCTAACACAGATCTGTTCCATGAGGTACAAGTGGGCATATACACATTCTACTTAGAAACACAGAGGTCTTCAGCTTGCAAGTAACCTTTTGGGATCATCTTCTAAACACTTAATTTTACAGCAGAAGTAATCTGAGACCCAGAGAATTGAAATAATTGACAAGGTCATGGTTAAACACTGTGCAGATTTTAGAATCACAGTCCCCTGACCCCCAGTTCTGAATCCTTTCCAATGCTTAGAAGAAGGGAAAGGAAGAATTCCTGCTCCCTAAATAATCTTATTAGTAAATGATTATTAATAAATGTTTGTTTGTTTGTTTGTTTTTTGAGATGGAGTCTTGCTCTGTCACCCAGGCTGGAGTGCAGTGGCACAAATTGGGGTCATTGCAAACTCTGCCTCCTGGATTCAAGAGATTCTCCTGCCTCAGCCCCCTGAGTAGCTGGGACTACAAGCATATGCCACCATGCCCAGCTAATTGTTGTATATTTGTAGAGACGGGGTTTTGCCATGTTGGCCAGGCTGGTCTCAAATTTCTAACCTCAAGTGATCCACATGCCTCGGCCTCCCAAGTTGCTAGGATTATAGGCCTGAGCCACCATGTCCGGCAGGTAGCTGCCATTTAATGAGTGCTTATAGGTATCAGAGACTGCTTTAGATACTTCATCACAGTTGAAGCTAAAACTTATTGAGGTCTTGTTAAGTGCTCAGCACTGCCCTAAGTGGCTGCACATGTATTAATCCATTTAACCTTCCCAACAATTTTGAGGTAAGTAATATTAACATTCCTATCTCAGAGAAGAAGAACTAAAGCAGGGGAGGTCAAATAACTTGCCCAAAGCCAGAGATTCAAACTCAGGAACTCCACCAATATTTTCTGTTGTCTCCCTTTCTTTTAATCCTCACAACAATCACAAGATCATTATTATTATCTCTTCTTTTACAGATCAGAGGACAAGGTCAGAGAGTGTACAAATTGCTTCTAATAACTTGCTTTCTAATAAAGTAGTGAAGATAGTGGTTGGATCCAGGGTTGACTAACTTCAAAATCTTGGCTTTTTCTACTTGGCCAGCTCCTTAATCTATTCACATCCCCATCAAGGTTAGAATCAGGTAGGTTATAACAATCTCTCAAGCTGGACTTGTCTGCTTATCTTTGAGCATAAGAGCTAACATCTCACCTTTCCATTTTCCAGTAGCAATTACACTAGAAAATGGTATGAACAGAGCATTGTGGATAAGTAATTTTCTTCCTCCTGTTCATTATCTTTACCTATTAAAGCTTCCCCAGAACATCTGTACTCCTGTCCAGCTTCTTTGGGCCATGTGTCTGACATAGCTCGAGGGTGAGGTCATATTGACTTGATGGCTTTGTTTTGCTTCAGAGGTTCTTCTCCTTTCCTAACTAAGATTGGGCCTGCATTATTTACCAACAGTAAGAGGCTTGCTATTTATTAAATGGCTACTATATTCTTGGAACTGTGCCGAGCATTACTGAGATAGAAAATACTAACACCTTACCCATATTGTCTTTACAGTCTTGTTTTCTGGTTGGGAAACAGAAATTAACTTGCAAAACACAGTGAGATAATCTATTTAAAAGGGTCAGGTGTCCAGTATAGAAAATGAGAGCCAAAGAATTTGAGAACTGAGAGATGATACAGTTGAAATTATCTGAAAAGGCTGTGTGGAGGCTTCTGAAATTGATGAAATAGCTAAAATAGATGGTGTCAGTAGTTATAAGCTTTGGAAGAAAAAGAATCCATAGAGGGGAAGGGGAAGAAAGGTCGTTGAGGAAGGAAAAATGTGACCACAATGGGGATTGGTAGACTAAGGCAAATGCTTCCATATCACATAGTTTAGGCATGAAGTAGGCTTTGTTGGGAAACTTACATGAGTAAAAATATCACCAAAATACGATGCATGGCTGTATGGAAGGTGCACCTAATGGCAATTAATGTAAGCATACCTTGAGAATGATCCTATGGTCTAGGAAGAATGTCTGATTAGAGTTCTAAGCTAAGGAAACTGGGAATGGCCAACCTGGAGAATCATTCCTTATCTGTGAGGAACAGCTAAACCCCAGCCCACCTTGTGGAATGTAGGCCATACAAGGGATTGAGGTCGTTTGTTTTGGGTTAAATGAAGTTTGTCAGGTGAAGGTTTCTAGGGGTGGGTTGCTAAGTGAAAATGCTGTATAAACTGCATGCTTTTTACAAAGGGTAGTGCCTCTCCTATCCAACCTGTGGTCACTGATCCACTCTGTATGGAAGTCCCCTAAATAAATTTTATTTCCTTCACTGGCTTCAGGTCTCTTTGGCTTTTCAAACATGTTGCCACCCCTATTGAAATCAATAGGGATCTGGCACAGCAATGGCCCCATATCTTATTGCCATTCTGCAGAGAGGTATGATTGATGTATTTACGATAACTACCAAGAAGTGTTTCACGAGCAGGAGAAAAACTGTCTGAACTTGGGGAGTCGCTTATTGTTGGGAGACAATTTTTTATGTGTCTCTTGCATTTCTGCACATCTTACAAAGTGACGTATTGACTGGCCTTTGTTCAAACTATCTTTTTAAGGATGTTTATGTAGCAAACACCTTAGAAAATACAGTGTCTCGGGCTACGCATGGTGGCTCATGCCTGTAATCTCAGCACTTTGGGAGGCCAAGGCGGGTGGATCGCAAGGTCAGGAGATCGAGACCATTCTGGCTAACACAGTGAAACCCTGTCTCTACTGAAAACACAAAAAATTAGTCGGGCGTGGTGGCAGGCACCTGTAGTCTCAGCTACTCAGGAGGCTGAGGCAGGAAAACGGCATGAACTCGGGAGGCGAAGCTTGCAGTGAGCTCAGATTGCGCCACTGCACTCCAACCTGGCGACAGAGCAAAGACTCCGTCTCAAAAAAAAAAAAAAAAAAAAAAAACTAGTGTCTCCAGGCCAGGTGCGGTGACTCACACCTGTAATCCCAGCACTTTGGGAGGCTGAGGTGGGCGAATCACGAGGTCAGGAGTTCAAGACCAGCTTGGTCAACATGGTGAAACCCTGTCTCTACTAGAAATACAACAGATTAACTGGACATAGCAGTGGGCACCTGTAATCCCAGCTACTTGGAGGGCTGAGGCAGGAGAATTGCTTGAACCTGGGAGGCAGAGGTTGCAGTGAGCTGAGACCATGCCACTGTACTCCAGCCCGGGTGACAGAATGAGACTCCATCTCATGAAAAAAAAAGAAAAGAAAAGAAAATATAGTGTCTTCCTCTGGAGCAAAAGGCAGTTTTCATCAAAGCCTTGGAAGGTAAAGAGTGTTTCCTTCCACAGCAAAGGGTAAATACATTTATTACCATTATAAAATATTGGGTTCCCAAAGCACCAGGTATCTCTCCTGGAAGATAATCCATTGCACAAGAAGATATCATCTGTTTCTTTTCATATTACCAGGTAGCAATTAAGACTGCTAAGGCTATTAAGGGAACTAGAACAAATATTGTTACTCTGAACACTTACTAGGGCTATTGCTGTAACACGCTGCCCTTTGTCTCTAATGTAGTGGTCCCATGCCTTCTGCCAGCATCCATGAAAATGCAGCAAGCTACCTTGTTAGCTGATAAGTAAAGCAAAGTTTCAGAGCTTTCACAGTTAGAGAGATGTGCATCTACACAATCATGAATGCAGTGAAATTCACAGCCACTATGGTCAGAATCCAGGCAAATTGTCAGAACGTTGGCTGATTACTTGGGAGAGAAAGGGCAGGCCATGTTATCTGTGTGAAGGAACAAAGATGGCAGCTGGGTCATCTTATCGCTCATCCCTTCCTGCAGTCTTATGAAAACCTTAGATCCATTTGAAGATGATAATAAAAGATCTCAGAGTATTTGGCTGTAGGATTTGGCAGCTATAAGGCAGTTTAGTCTCCTTGGGTAGATTTCCTTGAGAGAGATAAAATCCCATGGAAAATCAGAGATAATGCACTGAGTATGCAGAATGAGTTTCAGTGCTGATGAAGTGACCCACTGGAGAATGATAAACCGTCTCAAATAAATTTATATATAAATGCCTGTGATTAGCTCAATAGTCCTAGAAAACTCTCTTATTCCTTATCTTGGAAGAAAGCAAGAATTTATGAGGTTTTACCATGACAATGGAGAGCAAATGCTCAGGATTAAAGTGAACTCCTTCAAAACAAGGTGCTACCGAACAAAAGAATAGACACCATCGATCAACAGAACAGAATCAGGAGACCAGAAATAAAGTCTTACAGTTATGGTCAGTTGATATTCAACACAGATACCAAGACAATTAACTGAAGGAAAGAATGGCCCTTTCAACAGGTCCTGGGACAACTGGTACCCACCTGCAAAAAAATGGAGTTGGGCCCTTTCCTTACACATTAAGAAAAATTAACTCAAAATGGTTTATCAATTGAAATGTAAGAGCTATAATTTTGAAACTCTTAAAAAGAAATCATAGTAGTAAATCTTTGTGACTTTGGGTTTGGCATCCTAGATAATGATATCAAAATCAAAAGCAGAAAAAAAGATGAATTGGATTTCATCAAAATTAAAATCTTTTGTGCTTCAAAGGAGACCATCAAGAAAGTGAAAAGATAACCCACATAAAGGATAAAATATCTGCAAATCATATATCAGGTAAAGGAATTGCATCTAGAATACATAAATAATAATAAAAGACCAATACTCTAATTAAAAATTGGGCAAAGTATAGATAGACATATCTCCAAAGAAGATATGTAAGCACACTAATAGGCACATGAAATGATGCTCAATATTAATACTCAAAAAATCCAAATCAAAACCACAATGAGACACCACTTCATAACCTCAAGGACTGCTGTAACAAAAATAACAGATAATAATAAGATTGATGAGGACATGGAGAAATTAGAACTTTCATACATTGCTGCTAGGAATGTAAAATCATGCAGCATATTTGGCAAACAGTTTGGGAGCTCCTATAAAAGCAAAGCATTAAGTTATCATATGACATAGCAATTTCACACCTAGCTATAAGCCTATCTTAGTTTGTTCATGCTGCTATAATGAAATGCGACAGGCTGAGTAATTTATAAAGAATATAAATTTATTTCTTACAGTTCTGGAATCTGGGAAGTCCAAGATTAAGGCATCAGCATTTTGGTGTCTGGTGAGGGCTGTTCTCTCTGCTTCCAAGGTGGTACTTTGTTGCTGTGTCCTTACACAGCCAGAAGGGGCAAGTGGGACGGGATGTATTCTCACAAGGTGGAAGAAACAGAAGAGCAAAAAGGACCGAACGCTGTGTCCTCACCTAGTGGAAGGGACAAAGGGGCAAAAAGGGGCTGGATGCCACGTGAAGCCTCTTGGCCTTAGTCCCACTTATAAAGGTTCCACTTCTATCATTTAATTAACTCCCAAAGGCCTCACTGTTTAATACTATCACATTGGCAATTAAGTTTCAACATATGAATTTTATGGAACATTCAGATTATAGCAATACCCAAGAGAACTGAAAACACATGTCCACACAAAAACATATACATGAATGTTTATAGCAGCATGATTCATAATAGCTAAAAACTAGGAACAACCAAAATGTCCATCATTTGATGAATGGGTAAACAAATTATGGTATTCATATAATGGAACATTTGGCCATAAAAAGGAATGAAGTACTTTAATGTGATATAACATAGATGAATCTTGCCAGGGGATGGTGGGGAGTGAAGAATTGGGAGTTACTGATAACAAGTACATGGTTTCTCTTTGGGGCGATGGAAATGTTCTGGAATTTGATAGTAGTGATGAATGTACAACATTGTGAACACACTAAAAACCACTGAGTCGTACACTTTGAAATGGCAGATTTTATGTTGTGTGAATTATAGCTTGACAATAAAAATTACAAAAAATACATGGATAAACCTTGAAATCATTATGCTAAGTGAAAGAAACCAGACTCAAAATGCCATATATAGTGTACACCTGTTTATATGAAATGTCCAGCATAGGCAAATCCATACAGACAGAAAGTAGATTAGTGATTACCAGGGGCTGGGTATTGGTGAGGGGTGTGGATGAATGGGTAGTGACTGATAATGTGTATGAAGATTCATTGGAGGGGTGAAAAAATGTTTTAAAATGGATTGTGGTGATGGCTGCACAACTCCGAATATATGAAAAAGGATTGAATTGTAGAGTTTAAAAGATCAATTAATTGCATGTTAATTATATCTCAATAAAACTGTTACAGAAGGACAATTATATCTATGTGAGAAGTAGACAGTTATGTGGTACTCATAGATAATAACATTATTTAATAAATCTGTATATCTTATCTACAAAAAAAGATGCTAATGTGAAAGTCAAGTTCAAGGTCACCCAAACATGACAATCCTGAGTGTTCTAGCTAGAAAGTAATGTGGAGGACACCAAACGTACAATTTCCTGCTGAGTCAAAGGGTTCCCACAGCTAAAATTGGCTTTGGATGGATGAAGACACACTGGAATTTCATTTGGTTGAGTGATAAACAGCCACCATATTGCTAAAAACTGAAACCAAACATCCTTGCTGTTGGTGCCACCGGATCCCTCTCTCCCCCTTTTTTCCAACCTCAGCTTCTTTAAGGAAAAGATGATTTGCAGTAGGGCTGAGGTCTCCCTGTCCCCAAGGAGTACCAAAGGTTGTATACTCACCAGTCTGAGAATGCTGGGGAACTTCCGCACGGGGAAGGACTTAAACTTGTATAGTTCCATTGAATACAAGCATGCAAGACACCACCTTACCAAATCCTGTGGAGGGAGAGGGGACCTGAATTCAACTTGTAGGTTTTGAGCAAGGTTGGTGGGAAAGAAAAACTAACATGGCCTTGTTGGTAAAACCATTTGGGCCAATTCAATGTAATGCTGTTATTGTTTCTACACCTGAATGTGTGGGAGGAATTGATATCTTACGCGCTTTTACTTCTCTGTCCTATAAATGCCAGAGGGGATTATTCCAATCAGGAAGAGTTACATGTATAGAGAGGTACTGGTGCCTTTGGGGTCCCTTAACTCTAAAGTCCACTTGAACTATAAGTCTGTATGACTTAGGATTTTGCCAATTGGAGCCTCTGGCAAAGGGAGCCAGCCTCAGTCTGGGGGTGCATCATGGGAGTTTGGACTCATTGACTACATTTTGAAAAGCAGCTATGAGCTTGCTATTGGGCTCTTGTAGAAACTGAACCCTTAACTTATGGAGATTTTGATATTCTATAGACTGATATTTCTATTTGTGGTGAATCAATTTACACTCTCTGAGTGACAAGGTAAGAGGGGTGCAAGATTTTCTTTTCCATTGAAAATGTTATATTCGAGAATGTAGAGGGACCAGCCCCAGCAGTTTTACATGGAAAAGTGACAGTTGTTTCATTTGGAGGAAACTTCACCTTCCCCTACTCCACTGCCTATAGGAAAACCACTGGCTCAATAGGGCCCTCAATTCACAGAGGTTCTCCTAAATGCTTGCGCCTGGTTAACTGATGATTTAGTGGTGCTGAAACCTGATGATGTGTACCGTCTCGACTGAGTGGGCAGAATAAAAGGTTGTGATTACAACTCTAGCCAATATCCACCTTCATGAACTTTGTCATATTCTTATTGACTTTTGAGCTATTTCCAGTGATTCAGTCTGCTCCTTGGAAAAATCAGAGACTGGCAGATTAAAGATACTCTTTGGAGAATAGTAAAATAGTGTTTGGAATTGCTGATTGAACCGTCTGTGTCACTGAGGCACATGTTCATAGGAAGGGCCTGTTGTGTGATGAGACTGACTGTAATGAAGCTGTTAGTGGAACATTCACTACAGAGACTGGCACATGGCTGCCTGGGTCCATCATCAGACTGGACACGGCCAGACATCAACTATCATAGACTGGGCACAAAGGACTCTGTGTTGCTGATGCCAGTCCAGCGAGTTGATGCTGGCTACACCATTATGGCTTTAGAAACGAATCATGTTTTCAGCTTTCCAGATCATTTTCAGACTTAAAATGTGATTCAGAGGTTTACTTTTTACTACAACAACCACTCAACAACAGGCTGAGAGTCAACATATTTGATGAGCCTTCATGTTCCTTATCATCTGCAGGCATCTGGTATCATTGAGCTTGGAATGGCCTCTTCAAAAACCAACTCAAGAAGATTTCTGACTCTCTCTAACCTGCTCCATACCCTAGTAAGTCAGTTTGGTCATTGAATGCAGCTCTACCCAGAGAGGAATCATCTTCTCTCACCTGCTTCCTGGGTAGTGATCAGGATGAAAGGAGTAGGGTTTTATAAAACTCTATTTTGAAACCTTGGGATTCCTCCCCCACCATTCTTGGATATGATGTTTTTTTTCCTTTTCCCTGAAGACAACCCCACACCAACGCAGCTGACATGCCCTCTGAATGATACTTCCGCCAAAAGGGGACATAGGAGAGTCAAACTTAGTTCTAGTTCAGGCCCTTGAGTTCTGTTGTTTGATCGACAGAGTCCAAGATCATAAAAATAATGTCTTGGTTGGATATACTGCTTGCAGTCCTCCTGTGGAGGCCCATGTGGTACAAAGTTGGAAGCCACAATGGATCTCTGAATGGTTTATACAAATTATTTTTTCCCTCTTGCACTGGGCTCTCCTAGATAAAAATTCTGAGGTTGTTTAAGAGACAGGCCACATTTTGTGCAATGGGATAAAAACAACCATCTCAGCAGCCGGGGAGGCAATACTTTAGGACCTGGGAGCTGTGGCAAGGGGATGGTGGTTTTTCCAAAAATAGGGTGACTTGTATCTTGAAGGTAATTGTAGGAGATCTTCAAGTGCTTAAAGAAAAGGCAATAGTATATCATGTAGCCCTCAGATGGCTGCAAGATCACTCCAAATAAGGCCATCCTTGGATATTTGTAGGAACTTCCTGGAGAGATAACTGACTCATTATTTACGCTCACCCCATAGACAGTTACACATATGATGGACAGGTGTCCACACAGTGTCATTTAATATAAGAGTTGGTAAAAATTTTGACCCTGACATTGATACCAACTTTGCCCTCGAAGGTAATCTGTTTAACCCCAGGTCACTGGAAAAGGTTGTTGTGGCTGAAAATATTGCCCTAGATATCCTCCTTACTGGAAAAGGCACAGAGCCTGTGTAAATGCTAATATATCCTGTTGTACCTGGATTAATGTCTCAGGTGAAGTGGGAAAGTCAACACAGAAATTTAGAGAAAGACACTTGACTTTCTGAAGTAGATCCTGATGGCATATGCGGTTTGTTCAGCTGGATCAGGGAACCAGGAATGGATGGTCAGGTTACTACTGCAGGTTGGCTGCCTCCTGGGGCTTGGAGTCCTATTGGCGGTAGCCTTTATTAAATGCTGCATGAGACTAATTGAATGGATTTGGTCCTAGCCTCTGCTGGTCAGATTAATCAGAGTAAGCATTGGATTGGCATACACATGGGAAAACTTGCCAGAAACAGAATGACATAGAGATGAGTGGTGGGGGCCAATTTCCCACGGTATCTTGCATCTCTGCACAACTTGTAAAGCAAGAAATTGCCTCCCTTTTTGTTCTAGATTTGCATAGCAAATATCCTTAGAGGGTAGAGATAGTGTTTCCCTCCACAGCAAAGGGCAGATATACCTACAGCCTGGAAAGGTAGAGATACTATCTTCCTCTGGAGCAAAGGGCAGGCATGCTTTCTGACCATTACAAAAGATTCCAGTTCCACAAGTTCAGGGTTCCTTTCTTGGAATGCAACCTACTGCATGTGATGGTTTGATATGGCCCTCTTTGTGTTGCTAGATTGGAGAATCAGCATAAATGCTAATACTCTGGCACACGCTGTTGCTGTGAGTAATGTGTTCTGCATGTGATGGTTTGATATGGTCCTCTGTGTGTTGCTAGACTGGGGAATCAGCGTAAATGCTAATACTCTGACACGTGCTATTGCTGTGAGTAATGTAGTTTTTGTGTGTCTGACATAGGAGTCTTGTGCTTTTTATCAGCATCCATGAAACTGTGGCAGGCTCACTTGTTAGCTTGCAAGCAGAGAAAAATTTCACAGTTCTTGATATTGTTCAGGGAAGTTACATGCCTATACTAGAAATAACACTGCTCATACTAAAGATTGTGTAAGCTGCTGAGACCTTATCTCTTTCTGGGTTTGGAGGAAAAGGAGCTTTTGGGGCAATGTACAGTAAATCCATAAGGAAAACAGGAAGTCCACCGTCTATATCAGGCTGTTACTAACAGACCAACATTAGGTGACAATAGGGAGCTTGTGAAGATCCTTATGTCAGAAAAAGTATGATGAAAGCAGTCTGTCAGGTACATTAATCTGATACTGTCTCATAAAATGGACTATGAATCAATGAAATTAATTTAAATCAGCTAACATATTGAACACCTACTAGGTACAAAGCCACTATACTGGGTTCTTCAGGTGATACAGAGATGAATAAAATGAGAAATGGAACAACTGATAATTTGGTTGGAAAAAATTGTATAAAATCATGATGCTTGTTTGAATAAAGTAAGTGAAATAAATTGTATAAATGCAATATTAAGGGGCGAAAATAATTAGGGATTAGAAATCCCGGAGGAAGGGGAAGGAAGGTAGGAGAATTTGCTTTGTTTTACCATGGCTTATATAAATGAGTTCCATATTCTAGTTAGTCTGCAAGTTTCTAATGGATATTTAGTGACTGGACCACTCCTTAAAGAAGACCAGAGCAAGGACCTGAGAAAACATTAATTACAGGATCTATTCGACATCACCAAGGCTTTGTGCCACTGACCTAGATTTACCCACCTTAGGTTTTAGAGTTGGGATCACTCATCTTTCACTGAGGAAAATATTATTGGAGATGAGGAGAGAGCAGAAGACGGTGGATTTAAGGAAAAGAGGAGATACATAGAGAAAACCATTTTTGGTTGGGTGCAGTGCTCATGCCTATAATCCCAGCACTTTGGGAGGCTGAGGCAGGTGGATCACGAGGTCAGGAGTTCGAGACTAGCCTAGCCAACATGAAACCTAGTCTCTACTAAAAATACAGGAATTAGCTGGGCATGGTGGCGTGCACCTGTAATCCCAACTACTTAGGAGGCTGAGGCAGGAGAATTCCTTGAACCTGGGAGGTGGAGGTTGCAGTGAGCCAAGACCATGCCACTGCACTCCAGCCTGGGCAACAGAGAAAGACTCCATCTCAAAAAAAAAAAAGAAATAAAATAAAAGAATTCCTTATTTTCTTATGTTGGATCTTCTGTGCTTAAAATTAAGAAAGACCCAAACGTTAGATTGCTGCTTACATCTCTGTGGTTGCTTATAGCAACACAAAGGTATCTCAGAATAATTCTTTCACTGGCATACGCCATGATGGCTTTCTCCTCAAGCACTTGTACACATGGGATGTGCAAAGTAAGCCGGTGATAAAGTAACTTTTTAAAAGTTTATATTTTTGAATAAAACACTTGATGAGGGAGCTTTATCTGCTAGCAATGTTTAAACTCACAATTTACAGTTTTATTCTAGCAATAAACTCCTTTGGGACCACTTATAGGGTGATTGTAAGGATTAACCAGAGTCATTATATGTGAAAACAACTTGGTTAACAATAAAATGGTAGGCAAATTTAAAAATTTATTTACTTATGCACCCTAAGTCTTGCTCCAGAAAGAAGTGAAGACCTATTATTTATACATCTATTAGTAGCTGGTCATTGCCTTTTGGGTAGGAGTGAAACAACTCAAAATACTATCTTTAAACATTTGTTCTGACTGTACTTTCTCTTCTCAGAGTTCCCACACCAGAAAACTCCTGCCTTTGGAGTGCAGGTAGGCCTTTAGAAAGACAAGAAATATATACAAACTATATATATACATAAACTACATATTGCTACCTTTTTCATAACACATTTCTGCCTCTGTAGCTAGAAAAAATGAAAATTACCTTCGCAACTAACCATCGTTGAAATTATTGTATATTCTACAAGTCTTTTTTGTAAAGATCATACACATCTTTTGAGAGCCCTTTTTTTCTATTTTTACATAATAATTCATTAAGAACATTTTCTCATGTTCATAAAATTCCTCAGAATTATACTTTTAAAATTAGAAATTACTGCATGGTGGTTCCATTTGGAGAGAGCATATTTGATTTACTTTTTGTTATTTGTTTAGGTAGTTTAAAATTTTTCACTTAATGAATTAAACATATACCTACCACATGGTATGGCCATTCTACTGCTTAGATATTTACCAAAAACAAAAGAAACATCTTCCCATACAAAATCTTGTATATGAATATTCATAGAAGATTTATTTATAATACCCCAAGCTGCAAATGACCCAAATGTCTATCAGCAGGTGAACGAATAAAACTCAGCAATATTACTCAGCAATAAAAAGCAAAAAACTACAGATACAGACGTCATAGATGCTCTCAAAATCACAGACTGAAAGAATCCACACACAAAATAACATGTGCTACATGATTTCACTAACATACAATTCTATAGAATACAAAATACAGTGGCAGTGGTTACCTATGCACAAGGGTGGAAGGAAGGGTGGATTCCAAAGGGCCAAGAGACAACTTTTGAAAGTAATGGAAATGTTCAGTATCTTGATTTTTCTGATTGTTTCATGGGTAGAAACATAAATTAAAATTCATTTAGTTTGGAATGAAATAATGTGTTGATATGTGATGATTAACAGAATTCATAAATCTATTTTTACAGCACTCGGCTTTGTTGAATATATTTTTAGAGACAATATTCCTGGAGAAAATGGTATGAACTTGGTAGGGCTTTGGGCACATATAAAGCTGGCCTTCAATAGATTTTAATATTTAGAAACCCAATAGCGATATAAGTGTATACTTGTTTTCTGGAAATTGAGAAGCTATTTGTATTTGTGTATCATTTTATAGCTAGATGAGTTAAAGTCACTTTGTAACCTTCATAATTTCTTTCCGGATAAATTAGTAGGCAGAGCAGAACCAATTCATTCCTAATTGGACAGCATTTGGCTCTAAGAATTAGTGTTAGCCAATCAAAGACAAAAGAAATGATTCACTTGCAGGACTATCTGTTATTCAACACTGGTCTAGACACACCAAATAGAATCTTCTTCAAGTTATCTAGGTTGTTATTGAACTCAAACTGTCCAACCTCATGGAACTTGAACACATTCCCATAGCCCAGGAAGCTGGTCATGGAGATCAAGACAGGAATTTCATTTGCAATCGGTCATATAATGAGTCTGAGAATCAGAATCTGAGCTAACAGCCAGCAGATGCCCACAGTCCATGAAATCCTACCTGGCCATCCCTATTGCTGACCTCACTAACCTTTAAACACTCACACCTTGGGGTTCTTCAGCAGCCAACTGAGTTTTTGTTCCTGTAGAAGATACTCGTTGCAAATAGCTGTCTGCATAATTTAGTGGAAGAAACTTCAGTGTTGGGGTGATCAGACCCAACACCAGGTCGTGAGGGTGATGAAGTCTGGCAGGGTCAAAGGAATGAGAAAAAGACAGTTTGAGAGAGAAAGTGGGTCCAGGGGGCCATTGCTAAGTATGGAGGCTGCGAAGGCCCCAAGCTCTGGAAGCCCAGACTATTTATTGGTGATCAAACAAAGAAACAGGTGGTGAGAATGTGGGGTTGAAAAGGAGTGTTGCATTAAGCACATGATTTACAGTTGTGACAGTTTAGCATATGCTCTGCTACTTGAGATAATGGAGAGCAGGTTCTTTTAACTCAAGATACCATCGATCCTGGGAGAACAAGGAACAAGCAGCCAGCAATTCTAGACAGATTCCAGAGCCATGAGCCCTGGATTCTATCCATGCCACGAGGGCTTTTATGCCCAGGGCTTAGATTATGGCGCTTCAGGGTAACCTTCCACGTTTTAGCACAGAGCTTGGTGTTCCAAAGGCCACAAGGGGTTTTAGATCCTGGACCCTGGAAATGTTCCATGACTCTTTTACATTATGTCAGACATACAAGCCCTACCTCAGCTTCTCCCAACACTCAGCTTTTCTCGCAACATTAGGTATTGGAGTTGGTTTCAAATATGTGTCTTTGTACAAGTCATTTCTCTAAGACTGATTTGGGTGACAACATTTATCTTGAGAGGTAATGAGAGGTGAAGCCAGCTGGACTTTCTGGGTTGAGTGGGGACCTGGAGAACTTTTCTGTCTAGCTAGAGGATTGTAAACGCACCAATGAGCACTCTGTGTCTAGCTAAAAGATTGTAAATGCACCAATCAGCATTTTGCTCTGTAAAATGGGCCAATCAGTACTCTGTAAAATGGACCAATCAGCGCTCTGTAAAATGGACCAATCATCAGGACACAGGCAGGGACAAATAAGGGAATAAAAGCTGGCCACCCCAGCCAGCAGCGACAACCTGCTTGGGTCCCCCTTTATTCTGTGGAAGCTTTGTTCTTTTGCTCTTCACAATAAATCTTGCTGCTGCTCACTCTTTGGGTCTGTGCCAACTCTAAGAGCTGTAACACTCACCGCGAAGGTCCATGGCTTCATTCTTGAAGTCAGCAAGACCAAGAACCCACTTGAAGGAACCAATTCTGGACACATCTTGGTGACCACAAAGGGACTATTGCCAAGTGGTGAGTACCATCGGACCCCTTTCTCTTGCTATTCTGTCCTATTTCTCCTTAGAATTCGGGGGCTAAACACTGGGCACCTTTTGGCCAGTTAAAAGCAACTAGCGTGGCCACCAGACTAAAGACACAGGTGTCAGGCTTTCTGGGAAAGGGCTCTCTAACAACCCCCAACTCTTCAGAGCTGGGAATGTTGGTTTGCCTGGAACCAGCTTCAGCTTTTCCTGTACTTCTGGACTGAGCTGAGGGTTGACAGAGAGGAAAGCCATTCAGCTGTGGGGTCCTGACAAAAAGTTGGTTGATCCTGTAACCATGAGCGGAACTCTCAATATCACATGACCCAAGCGAGACTCACCCATCTATCCTATCTATCCTGACCCTTGCCTCCTGGGTCCTAATGCCTGTCAGACAAACTTCCTCCCGCCTCTCTTCTCTGAGGCTAGTCCTGCTGCTAAAAACCACTCCCTGTCTCTGGTGCTTTTCTAGTTTCTCCTATAAGAATGATTTCTAGTATAAATTTTGGGGCTCTCTTCCTTTCTTCAGGCACCCAGCCTCACCAATCAGAAAGACAAAATTTTTTCCCAAAGCCCCATCAGTGGGGGGGCACTATCTGGAATTTTAGGATCCTCCCTCAGACTAGCAGGCCTAACAAAGGCTATTCCCAAAACTAGGATATGGGAAGCCTCAGAAATTATATCCTTCCTATTTATATGATGAGAGGTGAGGACAAAGGCGTCACTCTTCCAACCATGGAGATCCCTTCCCTCCCTCAGGGTATGGCCCTCCAGTCCATTTTTGAGGCACATCATCTTTATAGGACAAGGGTAAGGTCCCAATACCAACAAGAGAAAACAGTTAGGACTGTAACAGGTTTTCAAGAATGCATTGGTAAGGGCCACTAAATCCGATTTTTCTTGTTCCTCTTTGTGGTCTAAGAGGAAAGGCAAGAGTGCAGGTTTTTGAGAATGCATTGGTAAGGGCCACTAAATCCAACCTTCCTCAGGCCTCTTTGTAGTCTAGGAGGAAAACTAGTGTTTCTGCTGCTGTGTTGCTGACTGCAACTATTCTGATCAGCAGGGTCCAGGGACCGTTGTGGGTAATTGAGCAAGAGGGGGATCTACTGCTGTGTCAGTGAGCACAACTATTCCAATCAGCAGTGTCCAGGGACCATTGTGGGTTCTTGGGTGGCAGGGGTTGGGGGGTGGAAAAAAACCAAAACCAAAACCAAAGAGTGGTTTTTTCTTTCAGATAGGAAACACTCAGGCATCAACAGGCTCACCTTGGTGGCTCATTTTTTTCCTGCACTATGGCCTGGCCCCAATATTCTCTCTCTGATGGGGAGAAATGGCCACTTGAGGGAAGTATAAATTACAATACTATCCTGCAGCTTGATCTTTTCTGTAAGAGGGAAAGCAAATGGAGTGAAATACCATATGTCCAAGCTTTCCTCTCATTGAAGGAGAATCCACAACTATGCAAAGCTTGCAATTTACATCCCACAAGAGGACCTCTCAGCTTACTCTCATATCCAAGCCTTTCTATAGCTCTCCATCCTACTAATGATGAGCCTCATCTAATCTTCCCCACCCAGAAGGAAACAAGCAAGTAAATCTCCAAGGGACCACAAAAACCCCCGGGCTATCAGTTATGTCCCTTTCAAGCTGTACGGGGAGGGGAATTTGGCCCAACCCGGGTACATGTCCCCTTCTCCCTCTCTGACTTAAAGCAGGTCAAGGCAGACCAGGGGAAGTTTTCAGATGATCCTGAGAAGTATATAGATGTCCTAAAGGGTCTAGGGCAAACCTTTGACCTCACTTGGAGAGATGTCATGCTATTATTAGATCAAACCCTGGCCTTTAATGAAAAGAATGTGGCTTTAGCTGCAGCCTGAGAGTTTGGAGATACCTGATATCTTAGTCAAGTAAATGATAGAATGACAGCCTAAGAAAGGGACAAATT
This sequence comes from Pan troglodytes, assembly GCF_028858775.2. Taxonomy (NCBI): domain Eukaryota; kingdom Metazoa; phylum Chordata; class Mammalia; order Primates; family Hominidae; genus Pan; species Pan troglodytes. The sequence continues at coordinate 44,326,805 of NC_072405.2, forward strand.
CCCTATCGGTCAGCAAGCCATCCCCAGTATGGATACCCACTGGGACCTTGACTCAGATCATGGGGACTGGAGTCACAAACATCTGTTGACCTGTGTTCTAGAAGGACTAAGGAGAATTAGGAAAAAGCCCATGAATTATACAATGATGTCTACCATAACTCAGGGAAAGGAAGAAAATCCCACCTTCCTTGAGCGGCTACAGGAGGCCTTAAGAAAATATAGTCCCCTGTCACCCCACTCACTCAAGGGTCAATTGATCCTGAAATAGAAGTTTATTACCCAATCAGCCACAGATATCAGGAGAAAGCTCCAAAAGCAAGCCCTAGGCCCTGAATAAAATGTGGAGGTGTTATTAAACCTGGCAACCTTGGTGTTCTATAATAGGGACCAAGAGGAACAGGCCATAAAGGAAAAGCAAGATCAGAGAAAGGTTGCAGCCTTAGTCATGGCCCTCAGACAAACCAACCTTGGTGGTTCAGAGAAGACAGAAAATGGAGCAGGCCAATCACCCAGTAAGGCTTATCAATGTGGTTTGCAAGGACACTTTAAAAAAGATTGTCCAACGAGAAACAAGCTGCCCCCTCACCAATGTCCACTATGCAGAGGCAATCACTGGAAGGTGCACTGCCCCAGAGGACAAAGGTTCTCTGGACCAGAAGCCCCCAACAGATGATCCAACAGGGTGCCCATGGCAAGTGCCAGCTCATGTCATCACCCTCACTGAGACCCGGGTATGTTTAACCATTGAGGGCCAGGAAATTGACTTCCTCCTGGACACTGGTGTGGCTTTCTCAGTGTTAATCTCCTGTCCCAGAGAGCTGTCCTCACCATTACCATCTGAGGAATCCTAGGGACAGCTTGTAACCAGGTATTTCTCCCACCTCCTCAGTTGTAATTGGGAGAATTTGCTCTTTTCACATGCCTTTCTTGTTATACCTGAAAGTCCCACACCCTTATTAGGGAGAGACATATTAGACAAAGCTGAAGCCATTATCTACATGAATATGGGGAACAAGTTACCCATTTTTTGTCCCCTGCTTGAGAAGGGAATCAACCCTGAAGTCTGGACATTGGAAGGACAATTCAGAAGGGCAAAAATGCCTGCCCAGTCCAAATCAGGCTAAAAGACCCCACCACTTTTCCTTATCAAAGGCAATATCCCTTAAGGCCTCAAGCTCATAAAGGATTACAGGATATTATTAGACATTTAAAAGCTCGAGGCTTAGTAAGAAAATGCAGCAGTCTCTGCAACACCCGAATTCTAGGAGTACAAAAACCGAATGGTCAGTGGAGACTAGTGCAAGATCTTAGACCCATCAAAGAGGCAGTAATTCCTTTATATCCAGTTGTACCAAACCCCTATACCCTGATCTCTCAAATACCAGAGAAAGCAGAATGGTTCATGGCTCTGGACCTCAAGGATGCCTTCTTCTGTATCTCCCTGCAGTCTGACTCCCAGTTTCTTTTTGTCTTTGAGGATCCCACAAACCACACATCCCAAATTACATGGACAGTCTTGCCCCAAGGGTTTAGGGATAGCCCTCCTCTGTTTGGTCAGGCACTGGCCCAAGATCTAGGCCACTTCTCAAGTCCAGGCACTCTAGTCTTTCAGTATGTGGATGATTTAATTTTGGCTACCAGTTCAGAAGCCTCATGCCAGCAGGCTACTCTAGATCTCTTGAACTTCCTAGCTAATCAAGGGTATAAGGCATCTAAATTGAAGGCCCAGCCCTGCCTACAACAAGTCAAATATCTAGGCCTAATCTTAGCCAGAGGAACCAGGAGACCCAGAGGGCAAATACTCATCTAGTAGAATGGGAACCAGAGGTAGAAACAACCTTCAAAACATTAAAGCAGGCCCTACTACAAGCTCCAGCCTTAAGCCTTCACACAAGATAAAACTTCTCTTTATACATCACAGAGAGAGCAGTAATAGCTCTTGGAGTCCTTACTCAGACTTGTGGGACAACCCCATAACCAGTGGCATACCTAAGTAAGGAAATTGATGTAGTAGCAAAAGGCTGGCCCCACTGTTTACAGGTAGTTGAGGCAATAGCCATCTTAGTATCAGAGGCTATCAAAATAATACAAGGAAAGGATCTCACTGTCTGGACTACACATGATGTAAATGGCATAGTAGGTGCCAAAGGAAGTTTGTGACTATCAGACAACTGCCTGCTTAGATACCAGGAACTACTCCTTGAGGGACTGGTGCTTCAAATACACACATGTGCAGCCCTCAACCCTGCCACTTTTCTCCCACAAGATGAGGAACCAATTGAGCAAGACTGCCAACGAATTATAGTCCAGATTTATGCCACCTGAGAGGATCACTTAGAAGTCCCCTTAGCTAATCCTGACCTTAACCTATATACAGATGGAAGTTCATTTGGGGAGAATGGGATATGAGGGGCAGGTTATGCCATAGTTAGTGATGTAACAGTACTTAAAAGTAAACCTCTTCCCCCAGGAACCAGCGCCCAGTTAGCAGAACTAGTGGCACTTACCTGAGCATTAGAACTGGGAAAGGGAAAAAGAATAAATGTGTATACAGATAGCAAGTATGCTTATCTAATCCTCCATGCCCATGCTGCAATATGGAAAGAAAGGTAGTTGCTAATCTTTGGGGGAAACTCCCATTAAATACCACAAGGAAATCATGGAGTTATTGCACGCAGTGCAAAAACCCAAGGAGATGGCAGTCTTACACTGCCAAAGCCATCAAAAAGCAGCTGGCAGAGGCAGGTAAAGACCAGAAGAGAAAGGAAAAGAGAAAGAGAAAGTCAAAGAGAGAAGGAAAGAGAGAGAGGAAGAGACAGAGAGACGAAGAGGGAGTCAAAGAGAAAGGATGAGACAAAGGGAATCAGAGAGAAAGAAAGACAGAAAGTCAAAGAGAGAAGGAAAGAGAGAGAGGAAGAGTCAGAGAGACTAAAAGGGAGTCAAAGAGAGAGAGAGAAAGAGACAGAAAGTCAAAGAGAGAGAGAGAAGTAGTTAAGAAAAAACAGTGTACCTTATTCCTTTAAAAGCCAGGGTAAATTTAAAACCTATAATTGATAATTGAAGGTCTTCTCCATAATCTTATAACACTCCAATACCACCTTGTTTTCAGTGTAAACAAGGGCATAGCCTGAAAGCAATGAGGCCACTGACAACCCATAGCCTTCCTATCAAAAATCCTTATCCCAGCAGGTTTCCTAACAGGGGATCTAAATCTTAATTAATTATCATACAAAGGTCCGACCAGACCTAGGAGAAATTCTCTTCAGAACAGGATGATAGATGGTTCCTCCCGATTAAGGGAAAAAGACACAAATGGATATTAAAATTGCCTAATAATTGGTCTGCTCAAACGTGCAAGCTGTTTGCACTCAGCCAAATCTTAAAGTACGTACAGAATCAGGAAGGAGCCATCTATACCAATTCTAAATTAATATGGACTGAACGAGGTCTTATTAATAGCAAAGAATAATTAAAATCCCAAACTTACAAGGTTTTCAACAAAAGTAAAGTTTGCTAAAAGTTAACAGTGTAACATGTATTATCCTAACTTCTAATCTTGTGGAAATCAGACCCTAGCAGTGCCCCTCAAAGCTCAAGTCCATCAGTGCAGGGCCGTACAACTAATACCCCTACTTATAGGGTTAGGAATGGCCACTGCTACAGGAACCAGAATAGCAGGTTTATCTACTTCATTATCCTACTACCACACACTCTCAAAGGATTTCTCAGACAGTTTGCAAGAAATAACGAAATCTGTCCTTACTCTACAATCCCAAATAGATTCTTTGGCAGCAGTGACTCTCCAAAATCACTGGGTCCTAGACCTCCTCACTGCTGAGAAAGGAGGACTCTTCACCTTCTTAGGGGAAGAGAGTTGTTTTTACACTAACCAGTCAGGGATAGTATGAGACACTGCTTGGCATTTACAGGAAAAGGCTTCTGAAATCAGACAACACCTTTCAAACTCTTATACTGACCTCTGGAGTTGGGTGACATGGCTTCTCCCCTTTCTAGGTCCTGTGGCAGCCATCTTGCTGCTACTCATCTTTGGGCCCTGTATTTTTAACCTCCTTATTAAATTTGTTTCCTCCAGGATTGAGGCCATCATGCTACAGATGGTCTTACAAATGGAACCACAAATGAGCTCAACTAACAACTTCTACCAAAGAACCCTGGACCGATGCACTGACCCTTTGTCTGGCCTAGAGAGTTCCCCTAGGTAGTTCCACTACCACGGCAGGGCCACTTCTTCACCCCTATCCAGCAGGAAGTAGCTAGAGTGGTCATTGCCCAATTCCCAACAGCAGCTGTGGGGGTCCTGTTTAGAGGGAGGATTGAGAGGTGAAGCCAGCTGGACTTCCTGGGTGAAGTGGGGACCTGGAGAACTTTTCCGTCTAGCTAGAGGATTGTAAACACACCAATCAGTGCTCTGTGTCTAGCTAAAGGATTGTAAATGGACCAATCAGCACTCTGTAAAAATGCACTAATCAGCGCTCTGTGTCTAGCTAAAGGATTGTAAATATACCAATCAGCACTCTGTAAAAATGCACCAATCAGCACTCTGTGTCTAGCTAAAGGATTGTAAATGCACCAATCAGCATTTTACTCTGTAAAATGGACCAATCAGCACTCTGTAAAATGGACAAAACAGCACTCTGTAAAATGGACAAAACAGCACTCTGTAAAATGGACCAATCAGCAGGACATGGGTGGGGACAAATAAGCAAATAAAAGCTGGCCACCCCAGCCAGCAGCAGCAACCTGCTCAGGTCCCTTTCCATGCTTTGGAAGCTTTGTTCTTTTGCTCTTTACAATAAATCTTGCTGGTCCTCACTCTGGTCCATGCAACCTTTAAGAGCTGTAACACTCACTGCAAAGGTCCGTGGCTTCATTCTTGAAGTCAGCAAGACCAATAACCCACTGGAAGGAGCCAACTCTGGACACAGTAATTATGAGGATTAAATGAGATGACATATGTAAAAATTTTCCACAATGCTTGGTACAATGTTAGGTAAATATTATCTCCCTTCCCGATTGAAAAATCAAGTGAACATGTATAAGTCTTGTCTTCTAAAATAGAGTGTTACTGTATCTTATACTTATCCAATCTCTAGTTTGAAGAAAAATCTGACATCTATGCAAATGTTTTATAAAATGTAGAGTGCTATCTGTATCTAAAACACTATTGTTATCTTTCCTTTTGCACCCTGGAACACCTGGATCAAAGTTATCTCCTCAGAAACAAACAGAAAGTCTGTAGTGGTTGATCAATAAAGAGTAAAGACAGGAAGTTCTCAAAACCTTAATGCCAGAATGCCAAACTACTATATTTTATAAAAGGAAAAGTCAGCCAGGCACAGTGGCTCATGCCTATAATACCAGCCCTTTGGGAGGCCAGGGCAGGCAGATCACAAGGTATGGAGTTTGAGAGCAGCCTGGCCAACATGGTGCAACCTATCTCTACTAAAAATACAAAAATTAGCCAGGCATAGTGGCTCATGCCTGTAGTCCCAGCTACTCAGGAGACTGAGGCAGGAGAATTGCTTGAACCTGGGAGGCAGAGGTTGCTGTGAGCCGAGATCGCACCACTGCACTCCAGCCTGAGTGACGGGGTGAGACTGTCTCAAAAAATGAATAAATAAATAAATAATAAAAACAGAAAGAAAAAAGCCCTGGGCTAACGATGTCCACTGGATAATTACGGTGTTTGCCAGTGCCTGCTGTTGGCAGTGGTTTGGAGTCATTGTGAAAAAAACCTGGAATGGAGCCAGGCAATTTTATTTAAGGAAGGAAGGTTGTTGGATGAAATTTATTCACAAAAGCAGTAATGGCTACGGTTTCTAACAAAAGGGAGACTTGAAGAAAACCAGGCTCACAAAAAAAGTATTTTCTTACCCTTGATAACGAGGCCTATGTTGATAGCGACTGAATTGGAAACAGCTGACCTGCTGTTAACAAAATGCTCACATAGACTGCAAAGCTGGGAAGAAAAACAGATAGATGTGCTTCCTAAGGGGCAATGAACATGCCAACACGCTCTCTTCAAACCTTATGACAGCTTGGGAAACCTCTGATGTTACCTTGTATTTTTGGAAAGTGGGAAGCCAAAGAAAAAGAAAGAAAAGAAAAGAAAAATCCTGGGAAACCATCCAAGTTTTAAAAACATCTTCTCTCTTCATGGCCCTCCTGCTGTGATTTCAACTCTCTGCAAATAAGGACAATCCATAGTTATTTTTAGATATTTAACACACCATGAGATTGGTAATTAACCAAGGCAATGCTTCTGAGAATAGTTTGTTTCTATAGAATATGATGGTAACATTTGCATGAAGGCGCTTCCCTCCTCAAAGAAAATGTTTGTTAGATCATTGTGGACTTTAATCCCAGCCAGCCACGTACAAAGTTTGTGATTATTTGTCTTGCTGTAAATTGCGTCCCTACCTTGTGTCCAGCCCAATGTGTCAGAATGAAACAGAAGGGACCAGAAAACCTGAGCAAGTGGACTGGCTAAGAGCAGGTGTTAGGCAGCACCAAATCATTGCTCTTTTGAAAATATTCTCTTGTGGAATAATAAAAAAAGATGAATTAGAGCATAAAAGAATGAGAAATACGTAAGCAAAAATGAGATAATAGTTTGTAAGCTATGCTGATAAAAGGTGAAAGAAAAATAAGATAATGTTATGGGCCATTACATGTAAAAACAGAATACAAAAGAGGGAGCTCTCCAGCAAGTAAATCATTCCCATTTTATTCTAAACAAGCATATAGGAAATAGCAAAGATGATTATCTCATGTTTAATAAGCAGCAAGCTGATTTTTTGTTTCCAGTTTCTTTGAAGATGCAATCTTTTAAAATAGTTGTTTTCCTTTTATTCCTCTGAGAGTGGGAGGTAGATTCTCCACATTCTCTGCCGAAGCTACCCTGTTTTCTTGTAATTGCAAGATCTGCTTCAGAGGCACTAAATCCATGGGAGAGGGATGCCAGGACATTAGCACATTGTGAACATCTGACCCCGGATTGGGGGAAATGATGAAAAATTAATTGGTACAGATGTGCCCATCCTGCAGTGGACAGATGTTCACTTTACACACCATTTAGAATTCCCTGGTGTGTTTGACTATAGGTTGATGAACACAACAGCTAAATGATATAAGGAGCAACAAAAGTCCTAGAAAAAATAAAAGTTTATGCTTGAGCAGGGCAACATTGTTCTCCATCAACCAGTACTGGGATAACTGAGAGCCCTCTGTTTGGGATGGGGCAGATGTCACACTCAAACTGACTGGGAATATCCTAACTCATGTGCTGGTCTCCTCAGAAAATGAGTCACTTTTAAATGTTTAGGCAGAGTCTAGGGCAGGTGAAGGTTATTTGTTTAATTTGGTGACCACTGGCTACCATCCATGGACATTTGTCAGATGAGTGTTTTGGTCAGAGTAGGCTGTGCTTCTGCACAGTACCATACTTCCTGGATTTTTTTCAAAATGTGTAGATACCATGTAATACCCATTCCAATAAACATGTAAACAATTATGTTTTTTCTTGAATAACCTTACAGATTAATTTACAATTTCCAAGCAGAAAAAAATCTTCTGTGACAACATTTGTACCCGATTTGTTTAAACCCAACCCCACAAAAGTTTTAAAATAAGGTATAACACTGAAGATCTTTGTCATTCAATAAGTATTTGGTGAATATTTACTACATGCCAAGGAATGTATTGAGGAGAATATCGTAACACATATTATGCAACATCTAATATATAATGCATAAAATAATATATACAATGTAATTATATGTTATTATCTGAACCTGTATTTGGTACATTTCCTATGTCACTAAATTCTGTATAGAGGGTGTTTGTGCATTGCCCAGGTGTTCAGTCCTTAGTTATATGGCAGAATCTGTGCAGCTATGTATGAAGTGTGCTGAAAGGGACACTTGAACAATAATTGCAATAATATTTCAGGAAAAAAAGGAGATTAATATGGTCTAAAACAAACAAGAATGGCTTTGTGGAAGAGAAATTATAGAGAGAGAGGATAAGTAAAATGATAAACCAATTTTAAGGAATCACTTCCCCAACTCAAACTTAACTCTGTCAGTGTCATATCAAAAGAGGCACACAGATTAAATGAAGCATGGTGAATAACTGTTAGAGGCAGTCTTGGACATGATTGTATCCTTACATGAGGTAGTCATTTGAATTCATCTCTAGGTTGCTGAGCCATGAACCAAGAGTTTAAATCAAGAAGTGTATGTCTTTACTTTGTCCATATAGGGCTCTTTTGTAGAGTAAGAATATTTGAGATGTCCCAGAAGAGGTCACTTTGGAAAAACCAAAGTATAAAAATAGCATCTATGTTTAAAGGTTAAATAAAAAAAATAAACATATCTATCTGAAGAAAAGAAGGCTTGCTGATGAGATAATAGTTTTTTAGTTTCCCTACTAAAACTGGAAAAAGAGGATAGATGCTTAAATCAAATAATGCAGGAAGTTGGATCAAAGTAGATGTGTCATTACAGTATATTAGAACCCTAGAATGTTCTAAAAAAAAAACAATATTTGAAATCCACTTCCTTTAAAATAGGACAGGTATTCCTCTAACTGGAATAGTTTATGAACCATGCTGTCTAAAGACAGAGAAAATGAATGAATGAATGAATGACTGTTTGGAGCTTTCTTGAAGAAATGGAATCCTAGGAGACTAAGGAACAAAGGCATTCAGTAAAGCCCAGAGTATAGTTATTTCTTACAACATTTCTCAGATCACATAATCTAAAATTTTCTCTCCTTTTATTCCTCTTGCTGTTGTATCATCCTCATGTACTTCTTTCACTGCTGTTATAGATAATTGGTAGTTTTGTTTTTTTTTCACTAGTATAGTGCTTCTTCCCCAATAAAAAGGCAAGATTCTGAGTGCAGGGGTCTGGCTATTACCTCCCCAACACATAATGCCTTGTTTTGTACATAGTAGATGTTCACTAAATACTTATGGAAAACAGCACCACACACGTCTTTGCTAAAGTGATGAGGGAAATGAAGGAAGATAGAATGAGAATATAGGATTCTCTCTTTACTTGAGAAAAGTCTTATTGGAATTACTTCAAATTTCTGCTGCCTTTTGCAATGACATGGAGGGCAGAGTGGCAGCCAATATTCCTCTGAATGAAAACTCAGATGCCGCGTAGGCTATCTCCTTCTAGGTTTTCTGACGATCGTTAGGTAACTCCTGGTCTGATCGTTTTTGCTTGAGGAGTTGACCGCCTTTCCTGAAATTATTATTATTTTTCTCTTCTATTATGCTTGTCCGATGTAGCACTTATACTTTAATGCCTTGCAGATAAAGTGGTCTCTGTTAGTCTGCACTTCTCATGCCTGGAGAAAGTTTTACTGCTTCATAAACTCCTGTAATGCCCCAGCATTTAAAAAATATCTATCACTCCATCAGTGGGTCTTTATGGGCTCTGTGTACATTATTATTATTATTATTTTTATTTTTTTTTTTATTATTTTTTTTGCAATGCAAGGTTGGTTCCTGAAGCAAAAAAGAGACAGAGATAAATGGATTTTTGTATGCTAATAAATGTGAAGAATCCAGCTCAATTTATGCTGAGGTGGTATTAAATAGCTAAAGCAAATTGTAGAATATTTCACAGGCAATAGCTTTAAGCACTAGGAAGGAACTGTAATATAAGATTTCCTCTTTATCAGTGATTACAGAAATATAACTATTTTATTCACTGCTTTGGGCTGGAGATTCTTTATAGTTGTTGTGTCTTGATTTTTTCCCTCCTGACAGATGCTCAGAGGCCCCATGCCTGATGAGTCAGTGGACAGGGGACATTGAATATGACCCGCTTCTGCCACCCATTCCACACCAAACAACTCTGTGTGACCTACAAAATCTTAAAGGCATCTTTTCAAGTTGTAAGCTGAAGGAAGATATGTCGGATTTCAGGCATGAAATTTATTTCTCTAATCCATTTTAGGACTGTGTTAGCCACAAGCTGAAGATTTCTGTCAAGGATGTTTATGCAAGCGTGTGTGTGTGTGTGTGTGTGTGTGTGTGTGTGATTATGCACATAGGAACATGTGTGCACTGGGGATGTCTGTATGTGTGCAGGTGACCCCGAATGGCCTGGCGAAAAGGTGTCTTATCCATAGTGTTGGAGGTCCCAAGTTGCTACTTCTCTCTGAGAAGCTGCTGAGTCACTGCCTGCAATGGCTGTGAGTGTGGGCAGCAATTCAGTCTCCTATCATCCCAGGCATCTGCAGGGAGAATAAGAAAAGCATCAACTGTCCTGTGGCCAGGAAGGTGGGAATAGCTTGATTACCTGTTGGTGGTACTCATACCAAATAAGCATGTAACTGCCACTTCACTCCCTATTTCTCTACTATGGCACACGGAAACCTTATTTTCAGAAGCTTTCAGTGAGTAAATGAGCATCTGTTTCTGCACTGCTGAACAATTTGTCGTATTTTGTTCAGAAAGTATTTACTAAGTAGTTTATTTATGCTCTGTACTTTGATAACAGCTATAATGAATAAACATATAACAATAGTAACAAAAAAATGGGAGTGGGTGCAGGGATACTTGGGTAATTTTAGCCAAATAATGCAAACAAATAACACAGAAAGCTGGCACATGGGAACCCGGCAGCTCCTCCAAGATTGTTCCCTTGAAATTAGATCCATCTCACAAACTTTGCATCTCTACAGCTTGCTAGTGTGTATTGAGCAAATGCATAAGGCGCACCCTTTGCTTGTCCTCCTCCAGGTGCAAGATCAAAAACCAAAGCATAAAACACAAACACAAGCCACAGAAGAGTTTATTTCTGACCCCAAATGATGTGATTTTTAAAAGGGAAAGAGAAGTAATGGTCTGTTAGTATTGATAAAAAGTGAGTGTAGTGGGAGGAAAGTAGAAAAAATGTTATCTTATGTACTTTCCAGGGTTACTGCATCAAGAAAGAGCATACGTGTACATGGACTTTGTAAAGTGGATTACACTTTGCAAGGTAGTCATTATGTGTTAGGTGTGAGGAGTGCAGACAAATGACAGATAGGAAGTTGACTCAGGTGTAAGTGATGCTTGCAGAAAGAGTGCTAAAGAGGAACATCTCCTGGTCGGAAGCATGTACAGTGATTGCTTGGCCTTGATGTTCTCTGGCCCATGCTCTTCCTACTTGCAAAGCACCAAGCACCGACCAGCACAAAATTGGGACCCAATAAAAGCTGACTTGTTTGACTGTTTTTCATATTATTAGCACTGAAATTCAAATCATGACCTTGTAATCTCTGAAAAGCAGTATCAGACCCCCAGCTGAGGTCACTCCAAGATGTGACACAACAAACGACTTTAGAATAAAAGCATTGATTTACAAGCCTATAGGTGCAATCCAACCATGAGTGATGCTGAAAACAAAAAGCACATATTGCAGTCTTTATACCAAACTATTTGGGTGTGGGGAGAGCTTTTCTGCACCTGCGTTAATGAGCTCCATTCTGGTTGCTATGTGTCAAGGAAGATATGACACAGCTGGAGTGTCAGTCCTTGCCTGAGGACCAGCTGTCAGAAGGATCAAAAATCTGCTGTCTTGAGCATGAGTCAATAATTGCTGAGACTGCCATCCTGTTACAATAGGGTCTGATTAATCTGCTGCCTGGGTAAATCTTCCCTGGAATGGCTCATCCCTCTAATCCTATGGAGAGAGTCCAGTCTCCATGCCTGCATTTCTCTCCTGGTTTCTGGTCTGTTCACTAGCTCCTTTGACAGGTGGGAGCCTAGTCCAGTTCTACGACTTGAGTCCTCTCCCTCTCTGCGGAGGATAGACACAGCTAACAGTGCCTTCAGTTCAACTGGGGGCCCAGCTACATTCAAAAATTTCTCTATTTAATAAGATGGTCTTGTTCTGGATTATGTTTTTTCCCCCTTAGATTTACAATGAGTAAGCACTGAAAAATGTGTTGTTGAAAAACTAGTAGAGAATGTTCTGCTTCTTCAAATGTGGAGGTTTGAATTTTTATTTTCTGAATAACTGTTCTCCCAAAGACTTCACTAAAATAGTTATGATTAAGAATTCCGATCTCAAAGCAGAGGCAGAAAATTGGTATCTGGGGGAGATCATGTTCTTTTGGGAGAGGCTTATTAATGTAAGCTGAAGGCTGAGGAGGAAAACGGACACAACTCCAGTTCTCTTTTTGGTCCATTGAACTGGATGGGGGGCTCTATGATTGAGTGATGAGTACTCTTAATTGTGAAACTCTTTATGAGAAAAATTTATGGGTCTCTATTCTTGAGCAAAGCTCTTTTGGCAGGCAACAAAATATGACACAGCATTAGCAAGAAAGCTGCTCTCTGTGCTTCTGTGCAGAACTCAGCTCTGCTTTTGTTCCCTGAGAAATGGCAGCTTTGGGATGGACCAGCTGAGACTGCACCCCTGTCTCAGGTATTGCAGTCTCCTGATGGTCACTCCGAGCAGTGGGGCAGGGGAGACTTCATGGGATATAACAAGTGGGACCAATGTAGAAGAGGATGTATGTCATGTGGTGTTTGCAGCCAAATGATTGGTCTTTGGGCACATGTGAGGTACCACTTAGGAAACCACTGGGAAAACTGAAGAGGGTATATATCAAGCTATTTTGATGCTACTGGGCCAAGATAACTTAACTTGCACCTAAAGCCACAATTCTACCACCTATTTGATGAAGACAGATTGTTGTTTTTTGGTGAATCCTACTGCTCATTAAATAGGCATTTAGATCATCAGCACCAATTTTCATCTACCTTAAGCCTGCTTTGGGCATTAGTTGGGTTGGGTCTGCTGATAAGCAGACTAATTCTTGGAACCATAGGCCAAACATTGTTCCATTTCTGGGTTCAAAGCCTATAGATTCATTATATGGAATACATTTGGTAAGATAATCTGAAATGATTGAGAGATTATAGGTTCAAGGGCTACCATGTGAAGGGATATAAATGGTGAAGAGTCTTAAGTATATAAAGACAAAGCAAAAGGTGATATAATAACATATCTATGAAAAAGCAAAGTGCATAATTAGACGTGTTTATGAAAGCATAGGCTAAAAGAATTATGAAACTTCACTGAAAAGTTAAAACAAAGGTGTGTAACAGAAAATAGTATGTACTTCATTAGTATCTCAACATAGAAAGTAATACATAACTTGTTAACTTGTCATAGAGCCTTCAGCCATTTTTTTTTTTTTTTTGGAGCGTTGAAAATATATTTTAAAGTGGGGCACGGTGGCTCACGCCTGTAATCCCAGCACTTTGGGAGGCCAAGGCGGGCAGGTTACGAGGTCAGGAGATAGAGACCATCCTGGCTAACATAGTGAAACACTGTCTCTACTAAAAATACAAGTAGCCAGGCCTGGTGGCGGACACCTGTAGTCCCAGCTACTCAGGAGGCTGAGGCAGTAGAATGGCGTGAACCTGGGAGGTAGAGCTGGCGGCAAGCCGAGATCACACCACTGTACTACAGCCTGGGCGACTGAGTGAGACTCTGTCTCAAAAAAAAAAAAGAAAGAAAGAAAAAGAAAAAGAAAACAGAAAATATATTTTAAATGTTTCGAGGTAAGGAGTTAGTGCAGAGGGTTATGATCTGGGGATATCCACAACTTCCGAGTTGATGCCAGGGACATCAACCATTTTCCCCCCACGTAGTGTCTGGTGCCATTGCCTTAGAAACATCTTGGTTGTATAAACCATAGAAAGAATCAGAGTTAATGTTTACAATTGTTTTAGTTTTTTTTTAAGCACCATTTTAATAATTCATGAACTTGATCATACTCTTTCAAATAGCAAAAGAATTAACTTTTATATGAGTCTTGCAACAAACTAAAGCCCTATAGTTGGGCAAAAACATATTGGCTACATTAATTCAACTGGTTAATTCCTCAAATATGATTCTACATTTCCCAGAAATAAACATGTTTAGTATATTAAAAAATGTTGAACTTCAATCCAACAAACATTTATTGATCCCTTAATATCTTCCGGGCCTATGCTAGTACTAAAATTTAGAGCTGAATAGGATGAGACCCTGCTTATAGTATTTGAACTGACAGAAAATATTCAGAGCTGTCTTTATTTCCTCATTGAGTTTTTTAATTTTCTCTCAAGATATCTAGAAATATGAAGTTGACATTACAGATTCTAGAGACAAATTTATTAAATGCCCTGCCTCCAACTTTGGTCTACTCTTTGAGAAATGTTTTCACCATTATCTTAGGAGGACTTCCTAGCCATAGGATCTGAATTGTTATGGATGCTGCTTAAAGTGTATCATTTGAGCTTCCTGTCTCAAGTAGGCCAGGGTAGGGGGAGTTTGAGATGCAGGGAAGGGAAGAGAATAAGAGAAGTAGTTTCTTTTCAAAACAGAAAAAAGGAAGGAAGGACAGAGGGAAGGAGGGAGGGAAGGAGACAGGAAAAAGGCAAACAAGCTAGATATTCTGTACACTGTACATATTCTGGCTGTTGACAAATCATATTTAAGGAGCATAACCTTCACACCTCTCTAGGTTTTTAAGCAAAAGTCAATTTATATGATAACTCTAAAACTGAGTATCTGTCTATGTTAAAAAAGTAATGTCATGACCAAGAAATACAAAAAATATTGATACAGTTAAATTAGTGTCTAAAATGTTATGAATGCATTTCCTAGTTTAAAATATGCTAGCAGGAAGTATGTATTTACAGCTCAGAATAGCATACAAAAAAGGAATTTCTGCCAAATTTTTGGTAAAAAACTAGTAAACATGCCAAATCTGCTTGATTTCCAGGATGTCTCAGGACAATGTATATTAGAATTTAATAAAATTGAAAGAGATTTTTAAACATAGATATTCTAGTGTTTAAAATAGAAAATATTGTTATTAACACTATTTAATAGAAATAAAATAGAATTAAATGAAAGAAATTGTTATTAACACAAGAGGAGAATGGTGAAATTGGCAAGTAGTCATAGTTAGGACAGTTGATTGCATTCCTAAGAGCTTTGAACTAGTTCCAATATGCAAATTTTTAAGACAATAGCTAAAAGTTCTCATTGTTTCCCATGGCTCTAGTAACTTGGCCAATACAGGAAGAAGCTGAATTTCTGTAGTTAAAATTATACCTATCCTTTGAAAGGAAATGGGATAGCCCTAGAGAGTATTTTCCAGAAGACTGAATGGAGAGGAATTTATATAGTTATTTCAATGAGTAATTCCTACAGCCTCTACCAGCTCCAGACTTCTAAGTGCTAATATGTGATACTAACCTATGTTAGCACTGAAGAAATTCACTTCCCTAGCATAAATAGCTGCTTAGTGAAAGAACTCCTTAGCACCAGTTCAATGCCTTTTGCACTTCACTTTGTTACCTCCCACTCCCAGCTGGGGTGCACAAGACTTACTTATACATAATTACTTCTTGAGAATTAGCTTAAAATTCAATTATAGCTGGCTGCAAAAGTCATTTGGTGGCCAAGTATGTCTTAGTAAAAGGAAGTTTTGATATATCACACGTATATCCCATTTTATTTGTTTCACAGGGAAGAATGGAGATAGATTCTTTGCAGATCGAGAGATTGAAAGTGTCCTGTTTTAATGTAAAGTTAGAATCTCTCTTATTCCTTCTTCCATGGCCACTTTAGAGGAAAAGTTGTGACAGCTCAGGCAGATGTGTGAATGCATAGGCTTTTGATTTAGATAAACCTTCCTATGTTGCAACTCCCAACTTCGTGAATCTGACCAATTTTCTTAAGTTACCAAGGTCTCAGCTTGGATATCTCTAAAACGAGGTTCATAGTACCAGTCTCACAGAAATGTTGCGAAGATGAAATAGCATATGTGAAACACTGAAATCAATGAAGTATTGAGTAGACATTCAATAAATGATAGCTCTCATATTTTTTTCTAATATGAAACATTAATATGATTAATTAATAATATTGGTTGCCTGGAGTTTTTTTTTTTTAATTAATGAGCTCCTTTGGTTTTATGCAAAGTTTATCTTAGGAAGACACCAGTTTTCATATGAATGTTCTTATACAACACTTTTTTTTTTTTTGAGATGGAGTATCTCGCTCTGTCACCAGACTGGAGTGCAGTGGCATGATCTTGGCTCACTGCAACCTCTGCCTCCAGGTTTCAAGTGATTCTGCTACATCGACCTCCCAAGCAGCTGGGATTACAGACATGCACCACCACACCCAGCTAATTTTTTCTGTGTTTTTAGTAGAGATGGGGTTCCACCATGTTGGCCAGGATGGTCTCAATCTCTTGACCTTGTGATCCACCTGCCTCAGCCTCCCAAAGTGCTGGGATTACAGGCGTGAGCCACCACGCCCAGCCCACAACTGTTTTCATTACAAGGTAGTTTAGGAAAACAATTGGGATTCATGAGACCCATAGGATGCTTTCGTAAGCTTTGTCACTAAATACAGTGAGGGTGCAATCATATCTTCCCCAGCAGGGGCCCAGGACTCAGGCCAGAAGCCACCCAGAGAGTGTCAGTGCTGGCATATTTTGCTGAATGGGTTCAATCAACATTAATCCTTGAATATTACTTATAGAGTTTATGAGGAAGAAAATGTGATTAATCCAGACAAAAAAGAAAAAAAAAAACATTTCTCAACTGAGGGGAAAAATTCCTTTGAGCATAAACAGATTGCACTATTTATACATGAAATATTTTTTGCATCTATAAACTTACCATGCTCAAGTATTCTAATTAATCGTGGTGGTTGCCAGGGAAACCAAACTAACTCAATTATAGGTCTGCGGGAAGGTGCAGTGTATTTATGACTGTGAATCAGGTAGTTTTCTGTGCAAAAACTAAAACTGAACAGATGCTTGAAGATTTTAAATGTTCTACAGAACACACTGTTATCTAGATTGTTTTCCTTAAAGAATCTCTTGATTTTCTTTCTTCATAACAACTTGATTTGGGAACATGGACAGTGAATGTGATAGATTAAGAAGAGACAATGAGGAACATGATCAGCAATAAAACCACAGGAAATGACTGAATTAGAAGCCTATGAGTTGCATTGAAAGAGAGCCATAATTCTATACCATTTGTGTTTGGCTACCTTATCTAAAACGCAAGGTCTAAATAATACTGAGGAGAGAGGCCATTTCTCTCACTGTCCCGTCTCCAAGGAGAAGAAAGAAGTAAAAGCTGAAAAACAACAGACTGATCAGCACCACTAGCCAGGCCTGTAGCTTAAAGATTAACCCCCACCCTAACCACCTGTGCTAGCTATAGATCACAGACAATGGTATGGAGAAATACTTGCATTGCTTACCCCCACCGCCAACGTATGTGGACATAGTCACGTACCCCATGCTTGCTCAATCTATCACGACCCTGTCACGTGGAACCCTCAGGGTTGTAAGCCTTTAAAAGGGCCAGGAACTCTTTCTTTGGGGAGCTCGGTTCTTGAGATGCAAGTCTGCCGATGCCCCCAGCCAAATAAAGCCTCTTCCTTCTTTAACCTGTGTCTAAGGGGTTTTGTCTGTGGCTTGTCCTGCTACATTTCTTGGTTCCCTGACCGGGAAGTGAGGTGGTTGATGGACAGTGGAGGCAGCCACTTAGGCAGCTTAGGCTTGCCCTGCAAAGCATCCCTGTGGAGGACTCTGGCTAGCTTGAGTGACGTGGCTCCTAAGAGTGCTCCCAGGTAGGTACTTGCCCCGGTGGAACACCTCGTCGGAGCAGTGCACAGCAGACTCCTGCAGAGGATCAACTCAGTGGCTGAACACCCAGAAGGAACTGGTGCTTGGAGTCTGGACATCTGGAATATGGTAGGACCGGTCCTGGGAACTTGCCCACTCCATTTGAGTGGAAGCATGGCCTGATCACCCACGGTGTGCCCTTATTGGCACTTTGGTCTCAGTTTTGATTTGATTTTGATTTGGCTTGGCTTGTTTGAAGAAAGGAGAATGAAAATGAGTGAATACTTGTGATTGACACGAATCTCCTCTTGCAGTGTGAGTGTTGTTCTTTTCTTCTTTCTTTTCTTGTCTTGGGAAGGAGATGGGTAAAATGCAGAGTAAGCTCACTCCATTAGGAACTGTTTTAAAGAATTTCAAAAAAGGTTTTAATGGAGACTATGGAGTTACTATGACACCAGAGAAACTTAGAACTTTGTGTGAAATAGACTGGCCAGCATTAGGAGTGGGGTGG